>NC_139353.1:105566574-106766574 GCF_055883805.1 Amblyomma maculatum | reverse complement strand
AACCGGAAAAACAAACCAAACCAACCTCTTTCTTCATCTGGCATGGCACGTTTTATGGTGTCCTCCCAATAACAACAGTTGTTCCTAAAAGGCGGAAACCGAGACTGCTTGCAGTCTATGTATTGGAGCGGGTGTCTACACCAAGCAGTGCAAGCCTATTTGTTCCGATTCCTCTGGCATCATATTGGATGCTACATAAAGATTGGGGGTTCAATGCCCTCTCCTTTTTTTGTGTTGTTTGCCCTATATTTTTATTTAGAGTACCTAATTCTGTTCGAAATGTAATGCTGCACTTTGCAACAAATTAACTTCGTGATTACAGAGCCGTGCTCACATTGCCAATATTTAAGGCTCGACTGCTTAATTTTTATTCCACCGTGTCGTGATGCGGCCGAACGTAATGAATTACATTTTGTTTTTGTCAAATCACTCGTCGACCTAGCATGCCCTTCAGGTGTTGAGAAAACATTGACAAGTGACGCTATGGCGGGTGTTAAAGACCTTTGTTATCCACTACTCCGCTGGTGCGCTGTCTTTTTTCTTTGGAAGGTTTTACCTTTTGGTGGTATTAAGCTTTTGAAACACAAATGATCCAGAAGCAATTCCCTTCGCATTTTAATGCTTCCACGATGCGCGCTATAGACAATAGTAACTATAACACATAGATATTGGCGATGCGCGCTATAGACAATAGCAAATATAAGACAGATTTTTTTTCTGCAGCCCCTAGTTTAGTTTAAAAAATTTGTGCATCTGGAAACAGACAAACAAAGACTAAAATGACATGTAAGCTGCCCCCCAAAGTGCAATTACGTTTCTTGTGCTGATATAACTTTCTAGGATGAATAGAAATACATTTTACACAGCAGATGATTGATCCTAATGAATGGACCACGCCTTGCTTTGATTGGAGCAGGGAGGAATCCTAGCCATCTGTACACAGATGAGGAACCCCTCATACGGGACTGTATCATGACCTCAACCGTTGCAGTTTGTAATCATACTTCTACAGATGTTACTAACCCTAGCCGAGGTAAGGTAGCTGCTGTGGTAAAGAGGTTCATATCTCGTTGTGTCTACGTGCTCGAAACCATTCAAAGAGGAGATGATCTGGTTGGTGCCTAAGGCGAATTAGAAGTAATGCATATCCTATGTCATAGCTTGTGAAGGATTACCTTTTTCTTCTGCAAACAGCTTGACATCCAGCCATTGGCATGTGTTTGCTTTAGTTAAATTGTTCAATGTTTTCAGCAATGTAATTCACCAGTATGCGAGCAGACAAAAATTGACCCGTATATTTTTGTGACTTCTAAATTGTCTTCAACTTAATTTGTTCCTCGCTGTGAAATCCCTCGCAAATTTATGCTTGGTCTCTCCGCAATGGCGCGTTTTCCTCCAGGCTATTCGTCTCTGTCTGGAACTCCTGCAAAGCAACGTTGATATATGTACTTATTGTTCTATCAAATCTTAGTTTTTTTGGCATAGCAAGAAATATGTACTCCTTGCAGTGTGATCGGAGTACAGCTTCTATGATATGTATAAAATATGTAGCCTGTTTATAGGTCATGTTTATAGAAACGTTCAGAAAGAAACACGCACCTCTTCCTTCGTAATCCAAGCCGGCCTTTGAAAAGCCGCTGTAAGAGACCAGAACTTATATTAGCAAAAACGTACTGAACCTCAACGATTGCCTATTATTTCGGAGTTTTATTTTACAATGTGTTAAAAAGCGCACGCTGGCCTACTTTAGAGTTTCTTGTCGTCTCGCATAGATGCAAATGATACTAAATGCCAGATTATTGTCTCAAAATGTCGTTTTCAGAACATACATTTTGCAACATGAGTGACAATACTTTCGTTTAAAAGTCACAAGTAAACCCGCATTTCTGCTCCGTTTAGATGGATTGGATAGTGTGTGTATTAGGCGGTACATCACTGGCTAATATTCGGAGATCTGTTTTTGCTACTGTGCTAGTCAAAAATAATTACAGTAACTTATCAGAATTATACAGGTGTTTGCGATCCTAGCCAATAAGCATTTGTCAATCACTCATACTCTCTCGTACACAAAATGCTGAAGATATATAACGCTTACCTCTAAACACATTTTTGAGCGAGGATATTGTGGCTGCGCATTTGCGCAATTTTCAGGTATGTTTTAGGAATCGACAAAATTAGACAAATTCATTCGGAAGAACAACACTTCGCGACCGTAGCAATTACAGGGACGGAAAAATATTTGATAGAATGAGAGTGACAGCTAATTCGAGAAGATAAGGTATAATTATCCGGGACAATTTCTTTTATACCTTTTTCTAATACCTTCCTTCACTCGGCGCACAGAATTCACAGATGCGACGTAACTTTTCGGAAGGATAACGAACGCGAAGGTTAGTACAAATGGTGGGCGTTAGTGGTGGTGTAATGGATAAATTACAGAGGCGAACATTAGTCACCTTGTATTGGGATAACAGAATACATTGCGAATTGAGTGCCTAGTTACGTTGGGAGTTGATTCATTCTTTAATGGCGACTCAAGTGTCTACAGGTATATTTTTACTTTCAATGCTTTCGCATTAATACTCACAGCACAAGAGTCTCATTCTACGCTCGAAGCTCATTTATGGCTCCCTGGCGAAGAGCCTGAAGGAGCCAGCTGTGCTTTCGTGTTCTGTATCGACCTCCCTAAAGAGCACCACACGTCTCTCTAAGGGAGATATATTTACTTTGCTTTGTTTGAATTTTGCATGCGCATATTTCGAGATTTTTTTGTTTCCCTCTATAACATATACACTGGGTGGGCTATAAATTTTGTTCGCTTTTAATTTTCCTTTCGTACGGCCGGTGATGATTTTTTTTTCCCTCGGATGCGGAGGTGATCAGAGATTGGTACACCAGGAAGGGAGCCGAGCTGTCCTTAACGTCTATCTATTCATATTGTTAAATTAGTTTCGCCGTTACAGGTTCGGGCCGCTCTTTTAGGAATTTCTAGTAAATAATGGTTTGAGGGATTTAGGGTCATGCTTTTTGGTGGGCGGTGCTTCCGGAGGGAAGCATAGGGTTCTTAGCTGGAGCACCACTTATCTGCAGTATTACGGTGGCTAGAATGAGAGATAATTTGACATAGAGCATTGTCAAAGTAGGTGTCATTTTTGTATTCTAGACATTAATGTAGAAAGTTGGCAGTGCAGGTAACCTGTGCGTTGCAATGAGTGGGTAGCCGCTTTGTCGCTAGGGTCTGCTCTGGAGATAGGTCTGGAGGTTGGTGCTTCTGAGTGGTGAAGGCTAAACGCAACAAGGCCCCACACTGACAGCGCTACATTTGAGAAAATGCGAATGCTACTGCTATCCCCAGAATTACCTACTGAATCGCCAGTTTACCTCCACCAATGAACCAGCGAAGTACAATCTCCTGCTGTACTTTGTCACAACCTCTTATATTTCTTATCATCATCAGCCTGACTGTACTCACTGAAGGAAAATTCTCTCTTCAATATTCATCTAATGAACCCTGGCTTCTGAGAACGGAACCGGTTAGAACGTCTATATGGACAAAGGAAGATGTAATCATCATTGCAAGTCTGCGTGGTGCTGTGGCTGCCGTGCAGCAATGCTTTATTTTCATCATTATCATATTACCATAATCATCACACCCCGGACTATACCCACCGCAGGGCGAATGCTCTTCTATTTTCCTCCAGTTAACCTCGTCCTGTGCTAGCTGCACCCATTAGACCCTTACGAACTTACCCACTTACTTACCACGTAACTTTCTGTAGCCCCCTGCTGCGGTTCCCAATCCTTGAAAATCAACTTTTTAGCTTCTAAGCTACGATCGGTTATCCTCTATTCGCATTAGCTGCCTTGCCCGTGCCCATTTCTTTTTCTTGATTTTTACTAAAATGTTATTAACTCGAGTTATTTCTCTTCCACAATCTGCCAGGCTAACTGTTTCCCTTTTAATTATTTATTTACAAATACTGCAGGCAGCAGTGCTGCCCAGGCAGGAGAATATTACAAAATAGATGTTTGCAAACACCGCTCTAAATCAGCAATGTTAGTACACTCACCAACCGAAGCAGGCAGGCGATTCCATTGTTTTTGCATGAAAAGAAAGCGACTTTGGGAACTGGTTAGTCTTGGTAATGATTGGTCTCATCAGTTTTGTTTGGTTAAGCCATGATGAACTTTGCGGTGCAGAAAGTAGATTTGATTCACGTGGAAATCCTGTTTTGCTATGACAAAGTACAAAACTTTGAACCCGGTAATCTGTCTGTTCTTACATAACCCTCTGTGTTGTCCTCAATTTAAGTAGAACGCTGTTTTAATAGACGCCATGCTTAGCCCCTTAGGTGAGTACCGGTAAGATACAACTGTTGTACGCGTTCGACTTCAGCGACACCGGTAAGCTGCTAGTGGTGATCTGTGAGTACATTCCAAATGGGCTCCATGCCAATCTAATTTTCTATTTATTTCTATTTATTTTTCTACGAATCTGCGGTTAGTACCTGCATCAAGTAGGCAGGTTCTTTGACCACTTCAAGTGTTCGCTACCTATTTTAAGCTACTGTTCGTATGGCTGCTGATCATTACTGAAGGCTTCTACTTATTAATCGCGCTTACATTTCTGTTTCTCTTTCTTAGTGATTATTCATTCACTGAACTTGGTCACTTGAGTTACCGTTCAATTTGTTATTTTCCGAGCACTTTTTTACACCCTTTCAAATATTATGAATATAATCAATGACAGAGTATCCTTTGCGAAAGCCTGCCTGATCGCTTGGTTGATTGAACTCTAGGGTCGTCCTGATTTTATGAGCGAATACGTTAGTAAGTACCTCGTACGTGGCAGATAGTAAGCAGCCTGGTCTGTAATTTTTCATGTTCTTAGCATCCCCTTTCTTAAGAATGAAGATACTGATAGCGTTCTACCATGACTCCGATACCTTCGATGCCATAAGTGAATGCGTATACATTGTTGTCAGTTTTTCTTTCATGATCTGAACTCCGTATTTCAACAAATATATAGTTACCTGATCCTGCCTAGCTGACTTCTCTCTTTTCATAGCTTCTGAAGCTTTCTTAACCTCGTCCTTCATTACTGGCGGGACGTCGATTACTCTTCACTAGTGCCAATCTCGTTATTGGCGTGACTACTTCGGCTACTCTATAGGTCCTTATAGATCTCCTCGGCTACTTTGAATATCGTGTCTATATTAGTAATGACATTGTCTGCCTTGCCCATTAGTTCATACGTGTAGTTTTTGCTTATGCCTAATTACATATTTACCGGTTTCAGGCTACGACCGTTCTTAGGAGCGATTTTCTCCATGTTATTTTCCTGATGTCGGCCACCTTGCGCGTATTGATTAGCTTTTATATCTCTGCCATTTTTATTATTTATGTTCATTGTAGGTTTTCATACGCCGAAGTTACCAAGTTTTTCTAAGGGGCGCAGCCCCTCGTAAAGCCGTTAATAGGCTTTTTGGCTGCGCCCCTCGCATCCTTGTGATGTTGAAATAAAGATGACTTGACTTGACTTGACTTGATTTGACGCGTCTTAATCAAATCTTTGGTCTCCTTACATAGTATGCCGGTATCCCCTCTAAAAATCCTGCCGCCATCTTCTTCCGCACTCTTTTAAATCTCTTAAATTATTGTTCATTGCTTCCGGGCTAAGGTCGGTTTCCTCGGTAGCAATTCATATCCATTAGATAGCGAGATTCTAAATTCTTCTAGCTTCCCTATCACAGCTAATTCATTGATGGCCTTCTTCCTTACTAATTTATTTCGTTCCCTCCTCAGATCTAAACTCCTTCGCGACCAAACCAGCCGGTGGTCACTGCATCACGCCATTTCCATTACCTCTACTTTCTGCACAATGTCCGAGTTATAACGCAGTATGAAACCAATTTCGCTTTGAGTCTCTCCATTAAGGGCTTTTCCATGTCGATTTGCGGCTTTTCAGTTTGCTGAATAAAGTATTCATTATCCGTAAGTTATTGCTTTCAGCGAACTCAACTAATAGCACACCCTGCTATTCCTTGGCCAAATGCCAGCCGCCCCCTGCCTCGTCTCCAGCTGCATTTGCCTACTTTGACGTTGAAGTCACCTATCCATAAAGTATACTGTCTTTTTACTTTCCCCGTGCCGATTCTACACCATTGTGTAGCTTTCGACTGCTTGGTCATCATGACTACATGTAGGCGCGTAGGCGTGTAGAATCTTCAGGTTATACCGCATATTAAGCTTAATCACTATGCATACCACCCTCTCATTATTGCTATAGAACTCGTATATGTTACTAGCTATATGCCTATTAACAAGGAAAACTACTCCTACTTCCCTTTTCTCCGGTTAGTCTTGATAACACAATACATGCCCGTCCTTTAGTATATGCCTTATCTCGCCTCCTAACTTCACTTAATTCCTAAGATATCCCATTCCAGACCCTCTAGTTTTTCTAACAGCACTGCTAAACTAGCCGTGCTAGTTAGGGTTTTAGTGTTAAATGTTGCAAGGGTCAGTTCCAATGGCGGCTTGTCCGGAGCAAGAAATTTTTAGCACCCACAACTTTGCCACAGATCTGATCGCCGCAGTGGTCACTTGCTCCGCAGTCAGTGGCAATAAGGGGCCAAGGTTTTTTAGTGTTCATTTGCATCAATATAAATAAAAATATGAGCTTAGTTGCTTCTTATTGCGGCCGCCCGCTACATTCAGACGTCCACGCAGCAGTAGATTGGCCCTGATGTCCATCACAGCATCCATTAGATACCAGTAAACTTGACAATTTCATCAACCTGCCTTAAGTTTTTTCACCCTTTGCTACGCTTTCATTCCCAATAAATACAAATTGTTGCGCTTAGCGACAATCGGTTATCGTCTCTTCGTATCATATGACCTTCGCATGCAAACCTTAATGCAAAAACACTACTTCACGATGCCAAGTTTGGCGAAGCAGGCATGAAGTTGAGAGGGAATGTCATCGAAATGGGATGGCGAGATCAATACTCATTTTTGTGGAGTCGTGTTGAGGGTCCAGACAGGTAAACCCGTGTTAGGAGCGCATGTATACAGCCTGCCCTTAAGCCATGCAGGGAAGTTCACACAGCTTATTTCAAACGGAGCTTTGTAATAATGTCGTTTCTGGCAGCTTCTGCAAAAGGCACCACGGTCCTCCTCATGATATTGACCACGCGCTGATATTGAAGCTAAAGCATTTGTGGCCTCTTGGGTGGCGCGTACAGATGTCAGACAAGGATAAGTGCGCAGGAGATAACGACGTTAACAACGACGATAATAGCGGTGACCAGGAAGTTGTGAAAAGATCAACAATGATAAGTATGTAACTTATAGCAATGCACACAAATTTGTTACAGTCATTATAGGCATGACAAATGGACCCTCGCTTTATTTTTATTTACTTCGTAAATGTGTTCAAGCTAATAAACTTTCACTTTCACTTTCAAAGGAGAGATAAAAGCGATAACATAACTGAATGACAATATAGGTCCCCATTATGAAAGATATATGACGTATTCAGATTAGATAAATGCTTACTAATGACATTACTCATGTTATCGAAATAGTTTATAATAGCTATAGCTAGAAATGGTATGACAGTGAGAGTTGATAGTATCAATGAGATATTTATAGTTTAATGTAGTCATGAAGTCATCAACGTATAACCTGATACAAACGTGTGTACACAAATGTTGTCGATGAGTTTAGGTTGTCACTGCTACATGCCAGAAACAAACATGTCTAAATAAGCAGTTGTAGACGTCGGAACTCCTCTTTGATGAGATTGATAGCGGGTGCAGGGCAAGCCAAGGTAGAGTTTTTTCGATCGAGCCTGCATTGCGTAAACATTCATCAATAGTTTTTGCTGTATGTTCCTTTGCTTCGCGCCGGTGAGAGCGTTAAGGCTGGGGTTTATCACATCAATCAACAATGAAGTAAACAAAGTAATCACAAAGTAGACGACAAATTCCTCGTGACGAAGACAACAAAGCAGTGCCTCAGGCGGCATCTTGGCTCAAAAATATTTCTAGGGGCACATTCGGCTCATCTCCCGGAAACTGGCTCTCACGGGAACCACTTGTGGAAGAAAACACTTGTGTTTTATTCCACAAGTGGTTCCAGCGGCGAGGCTAAGACACTTGTGCGTCTTAGCCTCGCCGCTGTGGTGCAGTGGCTTGGTCGCTGGACTCCTCTGCCCGAAATTGCGGTATGACATCCTAGGCGCGGAGGTCGCTTTTAGTTGTAGGCGAGGATTAATGTCCCCATTTGCTGTGCGATGTCAGTGCACACTAATAAACCCCAGGTTGCAAAAACTTTCGAGAGCATTCCACTGCAGTCTGTCTCATAGCGTAAGTCTCTTTCGGACGCAAAACCTCACAAGCCAAAATAACAATACGTTATTGTAAAACATATTCGAAGGAAGAGAAAGGGTTTCAGCGAAATTGCACTTCGAGTGCACCGCTTGCCTTCGGTAGCGGATAGACAGATTATGCCGAAAGAGCTGACATGCCATCGGCCGGCCTGAAACGGGCGTTGCAAACGGCTTCCAGGGAGAGTCTATAGAGATGGTAGTTCGTGATTTTGTGTTTGTCGATGCTGTGCTGATAGGTATATATACATATGTGCTGATAGGTGCTTCTTTGAAATGAGGAAGCAGCCTGTGCACGATGCGCTCATGTGGCTGTATATCGGCCATTTATTCGGCTACTTCCGCACTTTAAACGCCATCTACGTACGGTCTCTGGCTACAGTCGTGAGAATTGGTTAAAAGTGGCACTGATGCTAAACTCTAAGCATCCTGCATAGCACGACTGGTCTGGCCCCTATAAAGAATGATCTACAATCGATATAGCCACCGCGCCATGAGTGAGGTATTAGAGGAATGAACAGAATATAATCATTTCTTACATATGTGAAGAAGATGGACCCCTTCGCTGGACGCTGATGAAAAAGAAGGTGTGTGGAATTGCCATCGCGCAGATCGTGTTGGTCTTGACGCCCCGCTTCCCCGCTTCCCTTCGACCTCGACGCCGTCCTGAACGTCCTTCTTCTACATTTGGCGGAGGTGCGGCCTGATACCATTGTCTCACGCTGGAGCTTCGAACCCGCACGCTCCCTGTAACTCCTATGGCTAACGACGAACACACCCCAGCCAACCCGATGATCCCGCTGATCGTCTGCTCTGGCTCCTAATGCCAGTGAGACCCTGCGCTCTTAAGCGGGTCTGACGACACTAGCTTCGAAGACTGGCTTGCTTCGTACGATCGAGTGAGTTCGTACAATAAGTGGGACGACGCCACAAAGTTAACAAACGTCAGATTTTATTTGACCGGCGATACCAACTTGTGGTATTGTAACCACGAAGCCGATATCACGACTTGGGACTCATTCAAGGCTAGTCTTACAAACGTCTTTGGTCGTCCAGCAGTACGAAAGCTACGCGCAAAAACGACGTCTGGAGGATCGAACACAGCGGCTCGGCGATACATTTACAAGTTATATTGAAGATGTACTCTACCTGTGCAGTCGCGTAAATGCTCAGATGTCCGAGCCACAGAAGATAAAGCACATCCTGAAGGGCATCGAACATGACGCCTTTCAAATGTTAAACTCCCGGGATTTGACTACCGTTGCTCAAGTTATAAACATCTGCCAGAGCTACGATGAGTTGCGCAAGCAGCGCATCCTCCCTCAACAGCCTTCCGCGCCTGCCGAATCACTTTCTGGGCTCTCCGCAACATTTGAGACCTCCTCGCTGCTGCAGCAGCTCAAAGACTTCATCCGCGAGGAACTTGCTCGCCAAATATCTCTGCTGCCAACAAATTGCGAGCTGTCCCGCAATTTGGCGCCCCTTCGACAGGTCATCGCCGGCCGCGTGGCGTAAGCCCTTCCATCTGCCCCTCCGCCAGCGCCCATGCCTCAGACCGCGCCGGCCGTGGAGCCCCTCGCATACACCGACTTCCCTGTCGCTCCACTATTGACATGCTCCCCCACGCCTGTCGCACCGCTGGCGTACGCTGCCGTCGCTGCACGACCACGGCCACCTGGCTGCCCGGTGGTGTACGCTACGCCTCCAGGGCCTGTGCAAGAATTTCTTCATGCACCACAGCCATTGGTTCCACCACATCCGCTGCGCCGCAATCCAAGGCGACCCAGTGATAACCGTCCCATCTGTTATTCCTGCGGAATTCCTGACCATATTTCCCGCTACTGCCGAAATCGCACTCCCGATGATTTTCTACCGCGCCGAACGTCAGCTTCCCGGCAGCCGCCCCGAGGTCAGTACGCCTCCGGCGATCCACCTGCAAGTTCCGTCGCGAATGACCGTACCACCCTTTTCTCCTAGCCGCTCAACCTCGCCGCGTCGCCGTTCTCTATCCCCTCTGCGACGCCGTCCCAATCTTGCACAAGAGGAAAACTGAATGCCGCAGTTCCTGAGGCGAGAAATGCGCAACGAGCGAACTGTCAAAGGCCTCACGTATCTCCCGAAAATCTGCTTGAAATTTCTGTTGACGGCGTTATAGTACCGGCTCTGGTCGACACCGGCGCTGCTGTTTCTGCCATGGCTGCAAGTCTTTGCCGTTCATTGCGCAAAGTGACGACACCAATTTCAGGATTGTGGCAATGCATGGCAAATGCCCAGCCGATAGAGCCTATAGCAATGTGCACAGCACGAGTCGTCATTCAGGAAGTTGTGTACGCAACAGAGTTCGTCGTCTTGACTTCCTGCTCGCATGATTTCATCTTGGGCTCGGATTTTCTATCGCGACATAATGCGGTGATTAACTGTGCTTGTGCCGAACTGGAGATTTTTGCGCTAGACGAACCATCGCCGGACGTTCCTTATCCCAAAGTCGTCGTTAACGAAGATACTGATCTTCCTGCGTGCTCTTTCGTTCTTGTGCCCACCGCTTCTGCTTTTTCCCGCAGTACCGATGTACTTTTCACCCCATCATTTACCTTTCTAAACCGCAAAAGTCTCCCCCTGTCTTATGCCGTACTTTCTATATCAGCTGGCCTCACCGCGATCTGGATTTCTAATCCGTTCTCACTTCCCGTATCCTTGCGTCGCGGTGAATGCCTCGGCACCATCCAGCTCATGGATTATATTCTCACCGCTGACGAAACACCCTCTTCGCAGCCCGCTGACTTGGCTGCACTCACACAGTTTGTTATTGCGCTGGACCAGTCTTCTGCCGACGTTTTTCTCCCCTCCATCGATGCCAGCCTTCCTGGCCCTCAACGCTCTGCACTCCTCGCACTGCTTGATCAGTTCCGCTCTTCATTCGACTCTCACCAGCCTGCTTTTAGCCGCATATCCACTGTTGCCCACCACATTGACACCGGTCCCCATGCTCCTCTGCGCCAGCGTCCCTATCGAGTGTCTGCCCCTGAGCGCCGAGTTATTGAAGCCCAAGCTCGTACTATGCTTGAGAATGGCGTGATTGAGCCGTCTAACAGTCCGTGGTCCTCTCCTGTTGTCTTAGTGAGGAAGAAAGACGGTTCTATACGCTTCTCCGTCGACTACCGTCGGCTGAACAAAATCATGAGAAAAGACGTCTGCCCCCTTCCGCGTATAGATGATGCATTGGACTGCTTAAAAGGTGCTGAACTATTTTTTTCGCTCGATTTACGATCCGGCTACTGGCAGGTACCCATGGCTGCGGAAGATCGCACTAAAACCGCATTTGTCACCCCCGATGGCCTCTTTGAATTTACCGTCATGCCTTTCGGTCTCTGTAATGCCCCTGCTACAGTCGAACGTATGATTGATAGTATACTGCGTGGCCTGAAGTGGAAGACGTGCCTCTGCTACCTTAACGACATCGTGGTGTTCTCGCCGGACTTTGCAACCCACATCTCTCACCTGAAGCAGGTCCTGACATGCATTGCGAACGTCCGCTTGCAGCTCAACTTGAAAAAGTGTCGTTTTGCTGCTCGTGAGGTGACCATTTTAGGTCACGTTGTGTCCAAGGAGGGTATACGTCCTGATCCCGCCAAACTTCGAGCTGTGACCGAGTTTCCGAAGCCTACTGCCATCAAGCAATTAGGAAGTTTTTTGGGCCTGTGCTCAAACTTTCGGCGTTTTATACGGAGCTTTGCTTCCATTGTCGCCCCGCTAACTCGGCTCCTCGGCAATATCTCAGATACTTCGCTTGCGAGGACGCCAACAACACATTGCGCCGTCTCCTCACAGCCCCACACATCCTGCGCCATTTTGACCCTGAGGTGCCCACCGAAGTTCATGCAGACGCCAGTGGTGTCGGCATCGGCGCTGTGCTTGCTTAGTGCCCCCCCCCCCCCCGGCTTCGGTGAATACGTAGTTGCGTATGCCAGCCGTACGTTCACAAAAGCCGAAGCGAACTACTCTGTAACGGAAAAGGAGTGCTCGGCCATCGTGTGGGCCCTCACAAAGTTTCGCCCTTACCTTTACGGCCGTTCGTTTGATGTAGTCACGGACCATCATGCCCTCTGCTGGCTTTCATCACTCAAGGACCCTTCCGGCCGCTTGGCACGGTGGGCTCTTCGTCTACAAGAATATGACATCCGTGTTATTTACCGATCTGGTCGCAAGCATACAGACGCCGACGGTTTGTCTCACTCACCGCTGCCAGCCGACCTTGCCAGCCTCTCCGTCTCGGACTCTGCGGTATCTTCCCTCAACATCAGTGACATGCCCGCTGAACAACGAAATGATCCATAGATCGCATCACTTGTTGACTACCTTTCCAACAATTCAGCGATGACCCCTTCACGTGCACTTCGCCGTCAAGCTTTCCACTATGAGATTCGGGATCACCTCCTTTACCGGCGCAACTACAACTCGAGTGGACGGAAATGGCTCCTCATGATTCCGCGCCATCTACGGACTCAAATATGTACAGCTTTTCACGCCGATCCGCAGTGCGGTCACGCCGGAGTTTTCAAGACCTACACTCGAATCCGTCTTCGCTACTATTGGCGCGGTATGTACAACTCGGTACTTAGGTACGTTCGATCGTGCTTGACTTACCATTGCTGCAAACCTGCTTATCACCGTTCGGCTGGTGAGTTACAGCCTCTCACATGCCCGCGTAGACACTTCGACCGCATTGGAATTGACCTGTATGGCCCTCTTCCGTACACCGCTGATGGCAATCGCTGGGTCATTGTCGCCGTCGACCACCTGACGCGATATGCCGAAACCGCCGCGCTCCCAGCTGCAACATCCCGAGATGTGGCCGGTTTCTTATTGAAGAAATTTTTTCTCCGTCACGGTGCTCCACGTGAATTGCTCAGCGACAGAGGCCGTGCTTTCTTATCCGAAGTCGTTAAAGCCCTGCTCGATCAGTGCAAAATCATTCACCGGACTTACACCGCTCACCACCCGCAAATGAGCGGCCTTGTTGAACGATTTAATAGCACCCTCGGCGACATGCTCGCGAAGTACGTAGTATCGAACCACACGAACTGGGACATTGTCCTTCCTTACATCACCTACGCGTACAACACTATACATAATCCAGCACAGGTTTCTCTCCGTTCTTTGTGCTTTACGGTCGGCATCCATCTGCTCCCCTTGATACTGTCCTCCCCCACAACCCTGACGCATCAGAATGTACCACAGTGACCGAAGCTGCACAGCACGCAGAAGATTGCCGCCAGATTGCACGGACATTCACAACCGACTCTCAGTGGCGCCAAAAATATCGCCATGACACCATTCAGAAGAATGGACCACACTTCGAGCCCGGCTCACTCGTGTGGCTAGGGGTTCCATCCGGCAGCCCCGGCCTCTCAACAAAACTGATCTCAAAGTATCATGGGCGCTACCACATCGTCGAGCGCACTTCACCAGTGAACTATGTTGTTGAGCCGCTTACGCCATCTTCCGATTTGCGACGCCGTGGCCGTGAAACTGTTCATGTGCAGCTCCTTAAGCCGTTCTACGACCCCATTGTATCTTCGTCCCCTTATGTCGCCAGGATGGCTCCTTTTTCCCTGGGGGGCATTGTGAAGAAGGAGATGGACTCCTTCGCTGGACGCTGATGAGAAAGAAGAAGGTGTGTGGAATTGCCATCGCTCAAATCGTGTTGGTCTTGATAGCCCTGCTTCCCCGTCGACCTCGACGCCGTTCTGAACGTCCTTCTTCTACACATATTATTTTCATATAGTCCAATAACTCATTGCGCTCAACCGAAATATGCGCACTAATGGGTTGTCAGGAAACCAAGCTGTAGAAGAGGCGTATAGAAATGTGCTGGGAAATATTCACAATGCCAGCACAGCCACCATATACTTAGTTCATTAACAGGGTGTCTTTCCTTTATGACTTTAATGCACTAGATAAGAGGCATTTAGTCAGAAGCAATGTGGTGCGTTTCGTCATATATTTTTGAGGTCAAGTGCAGTGGTTTGTGCTCGGTTGGTAGGGTAAATTGAGTATGCAGGGCCCTAAATTGCGCTTCACACTATATTGGCAATTGCCGAATCCATCTCTTTATTGGATATGTGTATGCTTTACTTTTGTGAATATCGGCCTGCCACACGTCTTCGCAGACTCTATAAATTGTACATATATGTTTTCTGTAGACTGAACGGTATCATGCGAAGCGCGTTTTTGCGTCCGGAGACGATTACAGTGGTGTCGTGCGTACACTGAAAATAACCGACTTGTAGAGTGCGCGAAATTCGGGGACCTTGAAGGGTTTATATAGACGCAACCGCTGCATATGTGTGGGATCAATGATGACGTTTCAGGAGTCTGGATGCTGCGCGCGAGAATGCTTTTGTTTAAAGTCCACCTTCTATACAGCCCGTAGCGCCACATTGCCCTGTTAAATTTCACCACTGAGTATTAAGGTCATTCACGCTAAACGCGCTGCATGCAAACACGCTGTGACAACTTTCGACTACTAAGTGTTTGATTCAATGTCAGTATCATCGCCTCCATTGGTGTCATTGCTTTTCTGCCATTAGTTTCTTAGCTTAATTCGTCTGTTTGACCGAGCTTACCGCTGTGTAAGCCTCATTTCGCTTTGTGGGCACCCGCATGTAATAATACAGACAACTGCGCGAATTCAAGTAAGGTAGGACATCAAGATGAGCTTGATTTTTTCAGTAATGGTTACCGCTTATTTGAAGCAGATATCCGGCACTCCTGATTACTGATATTTAGTTTCAATCGTTCGTAGAGAATTTTGTCATGATCATGCATTCGCAGATTATAATGACTTGCCCCGCAATTCAACGGAGTATTAGCTAGGGCTTCCGCGGCAACCCAATGCTATGGAATAAACATTATTCCTTTTTGTTTTCCTGCTTTCAGTTACCATCGCTACATATAAGCCTCCTGTGCAGCTAGCTGTGTTTTATGCGGGGAAAGACGGAATACTGTGCAAATAGCAAGTAAAATTGTCAAGTGCTAGCTCTCCATTCAAATGCTTCGTGGGTTCTGAACTTGTTTTTCTAACTTTACTGTGCTCACATAGGATATTTATTTT
This sequence comes from Amblyomma maculatum, assembly GCF_055883805.1. Lineage (NCBI taxonomy): Eukaryota > Metazoa > Arthropoda > Arachnida > Ixodida > Ixodidae > Amblyomma > Amblyomma maculatum. Next base: position 106,751,068 of record NC_139353.1, on the reverse strand, counting down.
CCTTTTATATATAATATTACTGAATTTTCTTTTAATATGCTTTTTGACCATTTCACCCTAACCACGTCTTGAACGGCGGCGCCGGAAACGATTCCATCCGAGAGTCATTTTTCCCGAGATTGTAGGAGCATCACCGATGCACTTATATACTTCAAATAAGCTTCAGTTTTCTTTCTTCCCCCGGTTCACAATAATAAGACTCGGGACGGTACAAAGCCCAAGAGTACAATGTACTTGAAAGTGAAGTAAAGCTGAAGTTTTTGCCGTTTGGAATTTTTTGTGAGCTCATTTTTGACGCTTTAGCCAGGGTGATAAAGCGAGAAGATGGCCACACTGCAGCCGTTAATCACTGATCGATAGAAAGTGTGAGACCGGTTTTCCAAAGTCGGTATGTATTACTTTGCCTTCACGAGAAGTGGTCAAGTGCTGGTTGCGAGCCCCATAATATGCGCGGGTATGGTATAATGAGCTGTGGAAAGCGTTATTTTAAATGTGAGAGAAATATGCGAGCACACACAGTTCCCTCCGTAAGTATTTTCGAATGAGTGCTGCAATGTTTGGACCACGAGGTTTCATTATGGGGTTATGTATGAGTACCCTATTGCAAAAACCAGCGTCTCCAGTGCGAAACCAGTAAGATTTTCGCCCTGGTTTTGCACTGGATCTGCTGGGCACGCTGGAAGTCTGCGGTATTCACTGGAGCAGTAACGGGAAGACACTGGCTGCACTGGTGCGATGGGAGAAAAACGCTGGGATTAGCCTTTTGACGCTGGGTGTGTCGCTGGCATCCGCGATGCACTGGGAGAAGCGCTGTATGTGCGCTGGGGCCGCACTGGTCCCAGTGCCCCAGTATAGCCGGTGCGGCCTGCGGCGTAAGCCGGAGTAGCATTCCTCAGGGGCCAACAGGCAACAGCGTACTTTCAATCGATCATCGGGGGGCATATGAAAAATATGGTCCAAGCAAGCGCTCTTTGCTGCGAAGTCGTTGCGCATTTGTAAGAAAACAAAGGCAATATCTCTTTTCTAGAGTTTCTATGTTTCGATAGGTCGTTTCGAGCGTTTCGAGAGAGACCATAACCGCCGCGCCTCTATCTCACGACAAACTGACGATTAACGCACAACTAAAGCTGGAATTGAATAATATGGGCTACCATGCATCACCAACTTCACAGCTGACCTCAAGGGCGCTCTAACACAATAATTACTGTCAAAATGTTCAATGCGGGCTCAATCTCAGGCGAGCATAGCCTGCACCACGGCCCAGTATAAACAGCAGAAAGAATAACTAAAACGAGGAAGAGAGTAGTTTACCGAGCGATAGGCCCATGAGAGAAAAAACAACATACAGCGCTTGTAATACACAATATTTGGCGTGTTTCTCAAGCTTTTACGCTCCTTCTTACTCTGCGTATGAAGCAGCACGAGCCCTCGGTCATCGCAACGCTTCCCGAAATGTTTACATACAATTAAGGTTTAGTTACACGCAATACAGGGTGATCGCTGCGGCGCTTGCCGGTATTAAAGCTTGGTCGCACTTGTTTCCTTGGAGGTTTGTACTAAAGCTGCGCGTTCAGCAAAAATTACGCCCACGGTAGCAGAGCACCACCGAAGGGCCAGCGTTGGTAAATTTGACAGCGATGTCAAAATCCACATATTAAAGTGATTCCAGTGTACAAAATAGCGCGCATAGGCACCCAGAACATTAGTTGCAAGTCGTGGGAGCAGACAGCAAATTCTAATGATCAAGAAGTTGAAATTGTTAGAGCGGTAGCAATGGCCAGTAGACTGAAAAGCACGAAGTCCCAACCTTATAAATTTGTGGGTCATGGCATAAAATGCAGAAATGTTCCCAAGGTACCCAGGCCGAGTGTTTAGCGTGCTGAGCTACTGATTTCATGTGTGCCTAGGGATTGAGTTCGAAGCGCGTTTGGTGCACTCTTCTTTTCTTTTTTTTACTTTTTTAAGGTTTTTTTATGTACCTGACTTGTTTCGTTACTTTTTACTTTTTAATTTTTATCCCACGCCTGTGTTTCTCCGGGCGAAAAGTGCCGCCAGTGCGGAGCGTCCCAGTGCGCCCAGTTTCCAGCGTCATACTGGGACCATAATCAGGTGTGGTGCTGAGGCGCTGGGAACTAGTGGCACTGGTTTTCGCAATAGGGTAAGCATACACAATTTTTAAAAACTTTAGCTTCGACATCCTTGTTAAGGTATGTTTACCACCAGAGGGTCCATTATGAAAATATATCGCATTTTCTTGGAAAAACAGATTTATTGACCGGACCTGTACACAGGCTGAAAATTCATCACAATAATCTCCCAATTCGTCAGCACACTTGCGTAGACGTGTCTCCCGCGCTTGGAAGGCATCCTAATAGTTCTCGACGGGAACGTCTTTAAGGAACGCTGTAAGATGCTTTTGGATGTTTTCCATGGTCTTCCATGTGCTTTCTTTTCAGCGCTGTCTTCAGTCAGGGAAACACAAAAAAGTCGCACAAAGCCAGTTCGGGACTGTAAGGAGGAGGAATGACTACCAGCGTGTTGCTCCGGTTCAGGAAGTTGGAAACAACGAAGGACGTGTGGCTGAGGGCATTGTCATGATGCAGCTTGACTGTGCGTTTGATGTCAGCCCTCAAGCCCACCACCCTGCATTTCACTCTCTTGACAAATACAATGGGCATCGTTTTGATGTTAAACTTCCTCATTCGCTTTCTTGTGGCGGGGGGGGGGGGGGGGGGGAGAGAGAGATTTTGTGTGCCACTTGCTGCTCTCGCATTTCGATTCTGTGTCGTAGTCAAACATCCACGATTTGTCTCCGGTTACGAGAGGGTAAAGAAAGTTGCTCATTTTGAATACAATCAAATAATTCTTGACAGAGCAAAAATCGAAATGCTTTCTGATCTTCTGACAACGCTTTCGGCACGAGCTTCGCGCAGACCTTGCACACTTACAGATCCTCGGTCCCTATTCAATGTAACGCAAATGTGGTCATACGCAGAATTTTGGTATGGGAGCAACCTCGTCACATTTTTCCACCGTTTTTTCCAGGCTACTATGTATAGTCTCGTCATAATACAATCATGCGCATTACTTTTATATTGGATCCTCTATATGGTTCTTGATGCTGATGACTTTGAGAATGTGGAAGAAATGTTTGTTTCTTGAAGGCTTGTCAATGTCCATGTTGTAGTTTTACCAACTTGCTCCTACCTTAGCTTCTAGAACCTTACCTGTTTCCTGGTCTAACAAACAGTGCCTAATACTCTGGCGATTTCAATTCCTTGGATGGTGTAGAGCAACTGCGTTGGTGGTAGCGTGTGAATATGTGCGTTTGTGCGGAAAAATGTTTACAGCCCTTGGACGAAAGTGATCACAGTCGAGGTCTGTTGGCGGATGTGCTCTATGGTACACAAATGAAGATTTCAGGCTTCGGACAAATAAACGGTGGAAAATGTACAACCTAAATTAAGCAAAATATACATAATACACTGCAAGATACATCAGTGCGAGGCACAGTAAACAAACCAAAAAAATCAAATGAGATGACTCATCCTGGCAGCCTCGATTCGAAAAGTTCTCGCTGTCAGTCATGCAGGCTCCTCGTTGCTCATATCTCTATTCTAGCTTACACAAAGAATCAAACTAATAGGAAAAGAAATTATTTGTGTAATTTGAGAATGGCTGTAACAAAAAAACTGCGGGTGTATCAGTTGGCTAAATGTAGAATACCATGCGATTAGCTCATTTTTGTAGTTTACTGTGATAAATATTAGATGCAGATTGCATTGTCCTTGTCGTGAGCCCCGTTGTTGTCTACGCCACTTGGAACACGTAACCCATTATCCTACACTCGCCTCGAAACACGTCACTGCTGATGTCACGTGCACTTTTAATATAAGCAGACACAAAGGCAAATAATTTTAAGACAAGCGGCTTCACACAAACCTCCAACCAATCAGGGCCCAGCCATGTCACGGGCCAGCTTTCACCTGTCTAAAGCGCGTTCGTGATAATGACCTTGATGTATTTACTTTTCCCCTCCGAGTACAGAGGAGAAAGCCAATTCAAAACAGTAAGAATAGGAAGCATAATTTCGAATAACACAACATTTTTCAATACTTTTCTGCAACATAAAGAATTTGATGAAAAATGCCACAAAAAAAGGTGCAGCAGGACAACAAAATAATTTAGGTAATGAGCACAAACACTGTACTTATTTGCTCAGCGTCGGGATGAGCGTTCTGAACTGAATAGGATTTTTCATTCTTAGGAATAGGAATTTCATTCTTTATAGGCTGTTGTAAATATTGTTACTGAGCGGTATTCGCTGGTCGTGCTGAGGATAAAGAAGTTGCACAAACTCCCAGAAAAAGTCGACGCAGACGAGTGCTGAGACCCTCCTCAGTGGTGCGGACAGGTGTCGGACTGGGAAATTGTCCCCGTAACGTCTCTTGGTGGAGGTGCGGGGTTCGGTTTAGACGTTCCGTGATGCCGTTGATCGGGGGGTATAGGCGGTGGTGAATTTGTGGCGGACGGAGCACGAACGGGGAATTTCGTCAACCACTCGCGCCAGGAAGCAGCAGCCACGGTCAGTTAGTAGTTGACGAGGGGCACAATGATGTAGAATCACGTTTTCTAGGAGAAAGCTACATTTGTGGCGCAGCTGGTCGGGATGGCTCAGGTAAAGCGTACCGCGTAGCATAATTGGCGGCGACGGCGATTGATTTGTTCCCTGAAGAGGAATCTGGGAAACGGCCCAAGGAGGTCAACGCCTACATGGGAAAATGGATCAGTGGGTATGGGGATCGGCTGCAAATGGCCTAGCTGAAGGCAAAATTATGGGCTTCTTACGACGCTGATACAGTCCACTGCGGCAATGTATTGCTGGATGGAGCGGTAGAGTCCCGGCCACTAAAGACGTCTCCGCACGCTGTCGTATATGCGAGAGACACCCAGGTGGCCAGCCGTAAGAGCATCATGGAACTTGTCGAGGATGGTGGAACACAGATGTTTAGGAACAACGAGCAAAAGGTATGCGCCCGCCATCTGCGCATATTGCAACGGTATAGGGTGTTCGCTTGGAGTACATATAAGGCGAGAGATGTATCACGCCGGTCGGTGGTCAGACGAAGAATAAGCGAATGGACCAGAGGATCTAAGTGTTGTTCGTCGGCAATGTTAGAAACGGCCGAGACAGACAAGACACATGCGTCGTCTTCAGGGTCGGTAGGACTAGGGGAGTCGACGGGATGACGGGACAAGCAGTCTGAATCTTGGTGAAGTTGGCTGGACTTGCAAAGGACGGAAAATGCATATTCTTGTAATCGAAGCGCTCAGCCCATGTCCTGTGTGCATGTTACTGCATTCTTTAAAAGAGTGCGTTGTTGGGCGAGTCGGTCAGACATATCTTCAAAGTATCCTGCGCACACAAAACAAGGACGAGAGAGGTATACAACACGTGCAGACTCGCGACGGCGAGTCGCGAGTCTGCGCTTGTTGTGTACCTTTCTCGTCCTTGTTTTTGTGTCCGCAGTATATATATATATATATATATATATATATATATATATATATATATATATATATATATATATATATATATATATATATATATATATATATATATATATATATATATATATATGAAGATATCACTGCGTTGCAATGGGGCACATCTTGTTTGGGATTGAGGCGATGAGAAATGAAGGGTGTAGACTGACTTTCTAAGGAAGTTAAGTTCGGTATTATGGTAGAATATCTTATGAAACACGTACACACACTTAGGTGTGCTATCTTGTGGCACGAGGTGTAAGGATGATTTCATTTTGGCCACGGAAACAAATTTGGAGGTTAGAAAAACTGGCGGTGTAATGCATGCTACGTCTAGATTGCATCACAGTACGAATACATAAGTGCTCGCCCATGTTCTGTGAACATATTCGAGTTACAGTTTGTGAGAAAACTTCGTTTTAATCGCACACGTGCTTCTGTGCTGTCGTACAATAAAGCGAGTAGCGGCATGTGATAACGAAGTAACACACATAGGCCATGCTGTTCAGATAAACGTGTCTTACCGATGTAATCAGTAAACGATGCAGTTGTGGGGGTTGATTGAGGTTAGTTATTAACAACATTAATGGATCATAACATCTTAGCGACATAGGTGACCGTTAACGAGGGGGATATGCAAAGTAAAAATATCATTTAAGCACGAGGACTCCTAGCGGTGTATACCGCGAGATTTTGGACAAGTGGCGCAATCTGGTTCCATTAACTCGATTAAATCAAAATTTCGGGACGCGATGTCGGCATCAGGTGCGCCACTGGTCTGGAAGGTGCCATAAACGGCGCAGTACTGTTAATCTCTGGCACCGGGCTAGAAGCCTTCTCAGACTAACAATCGTGTACCTTCGCAATGTCATTACGGGAGGAACGTAGTAAATTTAAAAGTCTATTCACAGTTAGTCCTTCCCCTGGCAATATTTTGGAGTAACACTTAGAGGTGCAAAGAAAGAACAATTTCTGATAATCTTCTGGCATTTACCGTGCCACCTGGGGACGCTCATCTGCCTTGGTGGATTGCACCAGGACTGAGAAATTGAGCTACAAATGCTGCCGTCAAATGCATTCTTGCATTCATAAAAGCACTGCAAAGTTCTGTACAGATTTCTACATGTGTGCCAGTGTGCCGTCTTTATAATCGCACGCAAATGATGCATGTTGCATTTGCAGTCCCAAGTAGACGGTGTATGTTATTGTTTTAATGATGAAGAAGGTGGCCATAATGCAACGAAAATGGATTAAAAGCTCCGCACTTTACCCACGTCTTATAGACATGCCTAAGGACACGGTGTGCAACTTGAGATTTAGGTTTTCTGAAAGATGGTTATGGTCTCATCCTCCTATCTTAATTACAAAGCCCGAATAGTGAGCCCGTTAAAGCTCGCGGTTTAATTCTTGCTTTCTTAATGAAACGCTTTTGCGGTTGCCGTTTTCGACTCTCAAGGCATTCGACTAGACCAACAACTATTGCTCCGCATATCTAGATGGAAAGAATAGACAAGGTGTGTATTCTAAGACTAAAGACTAAGATTTTAATGCAGACTAGTATTTCACACGCTAATGAATATTATTGAAGATCTTTTAACCGAAGAGGTTTTGACAACAGTCTTGAGAATGTTGAAAAAATGTTATTCTTTGCTACGACAGAACCAGACAACATAAAATGAACGCCACCACACACTAGATAAAAAATGAGGGAAAACATTAGCCACGTCGTGACATCTGCATATCATGCACGAAGAATTAAAACACACATATTACGAGATGCTGACAGCAATGGCAGGAACAGTTATCAGTAAGCTCATCGTGTCCTGTTATTATAGAATATATTTCTACAGTTATCAGTAAGCTCATCGTGTCCTGTTATTATAGAATATATTTCTATGTCCAAAGATCCAAACGAATTGTGTGACATTTAAATTTCTCAGAGTTGAAGAGGGCTGTTACTGCAGCAAATTATATTTCGATCAGCAGTGTAGCAGCGAAAATATTTTCAATTACGTTATCAAATTTTGAGCAGCGGCAACTGACCCGTACATATGAATCGGCAGGAAAGGGTTAAGTAAAATATTGTGAGCTTTTCTCACACTTAGACGACAGGTCAACTCCTGCAATAAATGTTCTATTTCAATCGTAATCTTTAAAAACGACCTGTCAATTATTGATTTTATGCAACGTATTTGCGGGGAAACAAGGGCCGTTTTGTATACAAAGGGAATGAAATGAATCTACTGCATTCATATCCTTTAGTGATGTTTTTTTCTGCCTAACCACTCCTTCCAAATTATTTGTATAGGATGCTACATTGCATTATATATAAAATAATAAGATGAACTTGCATTCAACAAGGTCTGATAAGTGAGTGCAAATAAAATGTAGCGCCAACTCATCTGCACGTGCAAGTAATCAAAGCAAGCAGAGCTCGAGCCAAAAAAGGGCTGGAATGTACTTTGATTTGCCATCTCGGCTTCTTTACTGGTTGAGGACCTAGCGACAGCTCACGGTTTGCTGCTCGGCAGGAAACAAGCACCGATAATTTAAATCGTTCCTGGCGTGTGAGCCCAAGTGTGGCGCACATTGCTTGTCGCGGCTGAGCCTGCTTTTATCCCCGTTGTCTTTCATACGCGCCGGGGAAAAGAAACTCCGCGATGATCGCGAGAGGAAAACTAACATATGGCGGCACTAAAGCCATCTTGTATGTGGGAAAAAGAAATAATCCCTATATAAGCGGCTGGGTTTCTTTCATTTATCATTGTTTCGGCCGGACGGTTCATGCACGTGGTTTGCTGTGCATGCTTCCCCTCACACGTTTGGAGATCCAAGTTCAAGAGCTATTAAAGGAGGCGAAATACAGATTGAAGACGTTTATTGTCCCATTCATGGTCGCTTTGGTCGCGTCCCCATTTCCTTGGGTGCGACCCTCTCCCCAACCTCACTTACGTGCAGTGCACTGCAGCGCCCTTTTCCTTGACACATCGTTTAGGCTGTTCTGCAGAGACTCAAGAGGATCATCCAGGTTACATCACTTGTGCGTGCCGCCTTTTTTCCAAACTCACCGGCATTCTCTTAAGTCGGATCCGCAGAAGGGAAATTCGTGTGACCTCATGCTCTTCGCTCGGAGACGACGCGATGAAAAAATTTCCTGGACAATCACACAGGGACAGCAAAAGTAGCCGACGGAGTTTCTCGAATGAAGTTAGTAATGCTTCCTTATAAGGTCCCCGCGTTTAAAGCCTGAAATTGCATCTTCTGTTGGCCTGCAGTGAGAGTCGAATTACAATGAGGCGATAAATGCTGATCTACGAAACTTTATTTCTACACCTTTGTATGGTATCTAATACGAACAGACATCATTTTTGCTACCATGAATGTGTATATTTACCAATATATGTACTAAAACACATAACATTGGCAATGGCTGAATCGCTTTGTAAATTCCTAAGCAATGTTGAACGTATTTTCAAAGATGACTTCTAGTAGCGTCGTTTCATCCTTCATTAAACTACATTTATATTTTTTATGAAACCAGCACTTTTCTTCTGTGCCCACTTCTCCCCGAGCTTGTTGCAGAGGCAATGTCTTTCTGGCTTCTCAATTCGCAAATTACGCCTGAAATTTGCCGGAACTGCATTAATTAAGGTACCAGTGAGTGGATATGGCTTAGTGGCTATTTCTGGCCAAAATCATCGCTTTGTACTGCAAGGCATAGTCCAGAAACCAGGCTAAGAATATCTTCGACCAGCTGGATTTCTTGACTTTCTCTCTTACGAATGTCAAGATGTATACTAGTGCTTCATCTTCCCAGTAATGCGTCCACCACGCCGCCAGCATTCGCGTAGTTCAGGAGCTAAATTCAGTCTTTAATCGATGTAATAACATGATTGTTTAAAAACACTTTAATAAGGCAGCTCAGATGATATCGCCCTATTAACATTGCGGATTACAGAGCTGTTGCTGTCTACCTTTCTGCATGTAGGCCTACTAATACAGTTACTCAAAAAAATGAAATTATTACGAACCAGCAGCATATGATTGCTAATTCATTGGGGATCTCAGTTCAAGGACCTATTCCAAAATAAGCTTTGTTTTCTTCATTTTATCCCTCAAATACCGGTGCCAATTATAGAATAACGATACTGTTCTCAGCAGACGTGAAATACAAGTCACAAACAACGACACTTCCCTGAGTTTCTTGAATTTGGACTGCATTCAACCATACAAATGTACGAAGCTCGTTGGGCAAACGTGCGATGTTGTTTAGCACAAGCTTTTAAAATAATGACATATTCACAAAATAAAATAGGCTTCTCAGTGCACCAAAAAAATTCATAAAACCTTTTCAACACGCCCCCCTCCCCCCCCCCCATTTTGGGAAATAATTTTATCCCAGCTGTCTTCACCCACATGCTACCGTGCGTTGTTTGATGCAGCCACACAGCCATTAATTAGCGATATATTTTACGATGCTGGTTTCAAACGTGCTACCGTTATATATTGTTGAAGCCTCAGCTCGGTGCTGTGCACTGTGGAGTTTGAATGCCTACAAACTTTTATTCGGCAATTACGTCACTAATCCTAATGATTCTATGCATTGCAGTGTTCCAAAATCTCTTCAGTTGTCTTTAGTGGGTGGACAAAGTCTTCGAACCTAAAACATCTTAAAGCCAGACTACGACTACACCATTCAAATGCCAGCTATACTTATACCATTCTTATATGCTGTAAAAGCAGAGTACATGAATGAAGCCAACGCACTATCTTCAGCCACCAAGTGAAAATCTAACGTTTAAGTTAAGTTCGGCAACGTCTGAGCGCTCTTTCACGAGAAGAAGTAGACACTCACCTGCACTCCATTATACAAAAAGTCTTTGTTGTGAAGTGGTTAGTCGTTTTACGATCTACCGCAGGTCCACAGAAGCTGAATGGTTCACACATCTGAGTAGTGGCGTTGTAAAAATATGCCGTGGTATGGTAAGAATGCCAGCGCGTCCAGAAATCAGTGGGTTTCTCATTGCATCCGCTTGGTCGATTCTGAGCGCAGATCGAGGCAGTTTCATCTGCGATACAAAAGCAGAAGAGAAAGCCAACACTAAAGCAAAAAGAAAAGTGCGACAGTTTAGCTTGTTTTTTTTAACATGGTAAATGAGCATTGCAGAAGTTTTGTACATGACAGCAATGACATTGATGCATAGACAACGCTATATGCTTCTAAGTGAAAGCCGATATGTTACCTACAGGGAACGATGAACTAGTAGCGCACGGCTGTGTCTACGCAAACGTTTGTGATAGCGCTACATCGAAACACGGTAGTTAGATTTACATCCTTGTCTCTAATATCTGCCCGGATTTAAGATGATGTTCGTATTCAACGAAAACGTTTTCCACCCTAGTTCGCATTCCGCAAGCTTCGCAAACTAGAGAACACGAAATAGAAACATGGTTTTTGCCAACTGATCTGTATAGATTTTTTTATAACTATAAGGAATAATGTTTATAACTACCTTATTTATTTATAGCATATTCGCCTTGTTGGCAAATTTACAATACATTCTAATGTAACACCAACATTTGGTATTCAAATATTGTTTTGATGTTTGATGTATAATCGCCTTTCATACATTATTATATATTGTTACGGTCTAGATGGATGAAGAAGATGCGGAACTAGGCGTAGGAGGACGAAGAAGTGTGTAGTAGTTGCGGTGCCGTCTGGCTCAGGTGCACTGTTGTTGTATCGCAGTAGCGTGGTTTTACGTGGTGACATCAAGAGAACTATATTTTGGTGGAGAGTGCGGTTTCGATCCCCGCCATTGACGCGCCCTTGGAGCCTCGTCGTAGCTGCCGCCTTGAAGGATCCGCCCCTGCTCATCACCCATTTGACTCCCCTCGGTACTGCCGTCTACTCCCCATGGCCAGCTACAGCCCGGTGGCGTCCGCAACCACATCCCAGATTCTGACCGGAGTGGCTCCACCGCCTGCATTTCGTGCTCGCCGTTCGTCGTCCCCTAGGCGTCGCTCCCAGTCACCACCGCCGAAAAACTTCCTTCTGTGACTATGTTTAAAAATAATATTCGTGTGTCTGTTGACGGTATTTCCACAATGGCGTTAGTGCATGGACACGGGTGCTGCGTTTCGGTTATGAGCTTATCTTTTAAAAACGTGGTAGGACCCAAAGTAACGCTTTCTTGGTACGGAAATGCTAATGGTGAATTCGAGTGGGAGAGTAGTCGCACTCTGGAGCGCTTCGAAAGTGCTCTCAGACTAGCTGGCGCTCTCCAGTGGGAGAGCAGGAGTAGAATAAATGGCTTTCAATGGTAGAGGAGAAGGGATTTTCCTCCGCTTAAAGCACCCGGATGCCCTCCCGGCGGCTCCCTCGTCTAAAGCGAGAGTAGAGAAAGTCACATGGCATAAAGCGCCATATTCGCACCATCTTTTGTTTTCGCTCTCTTGAGTCGGCGACGCTTAAAATGGCGGCTTCAAAGCGTCGAAGCTCGGCGAGTAAAAAACATTGCTCAAGTGCTGTCTGCATGTTTGAGAGTCGCTGCTGGCGTCGAAAGGGCTAAAGGAGGCAGATCGCCGCGCTGTGAGAGCAAAGGCATACAAAACAAGCGGTTCTTCACGGAGCGTTGGCCTCTCCTCTGGTTGAAACTGCCGCCGCTGTGGGTAGGCAGAGAATGCCGTGGAGAGAAGTGCGGTCACAAGGTCGTGGCTATCTGCTTCGTGGTGCTCCGTGGCCGTGGTAGTATAGTTGCACCTCGGCGTACTCCTCTACTGCTCTGTGCTGCTTGGCGCCTTTGCTCCCCTCCCTTCAACCGAATGTGCCATAACTTTCATAGCGTTAGTGGCGATTATTTGCACCATGTTGGAATCTGTAGCGCCAAGTTTTGTCTTGGAGGGACCGTAATTCCGGCGCAATTCTTCGTACTGCCCCACTCCACACATGATGTAATCCTTAGTATTCATTTTCTGCGCATGTGTTGCGCAACCGTGCACTGCCGCACGGACGAGATCAGTGTTGAAGGCTGCCTTCCGCCTGAGTTCTTCGAGGAATATCTTGTTGTGATGACGGGCTTTGTGTGTGCGACGATACCATTGTGCACCAGTTGTTAGTGCATTGTATTTTGGTTTCGTGTTTTTGTCATGATATTGAAGCTTTTGATGCGAACATGCCACCCTATTATTTGAACTGTGCGAAGATATCTCTTCTGGTTCCTCATTGCTTGGTGTCGATAACCCAAGGCCGCACGCGATTATGGATCCTCAACTGCTTCACGGAGCCAGTGTTATCAGCAGCTGTCATGAAGCTGTGACGCTTCTTGTAGTGAAGACGTGTCAATATCAGTGGCCCGTATTACGGATTCACCAGAGCGGCATGTCGCAGCATATCCAGTGAATGCTGAACTGTGTGGAATGATTAGTCATGACATAGAGCGTCATGTTCTCGAAGAGCTTTTATCGAAGTATTTTTGTTTTCAAAATCTACGAGCTCATACTCTTTACCCGGGTCATGCACCAATCATCGTATTGACGCTGGATCCTATTCGCCAAAACTCGTACCGTGTAACGCCATCCGAGAGCAAGCTGATCAATGAGCTGATCAAATTTTGAAGCAGGCTGTCATAAGGCTGTCAGCCCATGAACTGCATAAGAGTCATGCAGTTCATGGGCTGCTCCAGCAATTCTTGTGCAAAAGAAAGATGCGCATGGCAATTGTGTGTAGATTACCGCTGCCTGAATTCAGTCACTAAAAGGGATGTCAATCCTCCTCCCCATATTGATGACACCATTGACTTCTTGTACTGTGCGTCATATTTTTTCATATCTGTGGTGGTCGGGATACCGGCAGATTACTATGGGCCCAACAGATAAGGAGAATACCACCTTCATCCCTCCCAAATGACTGTTCGAATTTAATCTAATGCCATTCGATTTGTGCAATGCGCCTGAGTAATTTGAATGATTCATGGATTATATACTGCGTAGACTGAAATGGGAGGTCTGTATGTGCTATCTGGACGACGTAATCATCCACGGCCGGACATTCAAAGAGCACAACGAGCACCTAGTGCTCGTGCTGGACTGCTTGCGCCAAGCTGGTCTCATTCTGAAATTCAAAGTGTCATCTTGGTGAACGACAGGAGTTGCTGCTTGGTCAACTCATCGATGGTGAGGGCTTCTAGCCTGATCCTGTGATCCTGTGTGTGTTGCAGCATTTCAGCAACCTCGAAATGTGAAGGAACTCCACAGTTTTTTTGGCCTTTGCTCCTGTTTCCAATGCTTCATCCCTCATTTTGTAGACGTCGCCTAACCGCTCACGTGCCTACGCATAAACACGCTCCATTTCAGTGGACATTAGAGTGCGACTCGCATTTCCGACAACTGAAGTTCCTAACATCGCATCCTATAATACGCCACTTCAACCCTTTTGCTACAACAGAAGTGCATACTGACGCAAGTGGAATAAGCATCGGAGCTGTCCTCGTTCAGCGCTATTATGACCGCGAAGATATGATTGCTTACGGAAGTTGGAGTCTAAGCAAGACTGAGCGCAACTACACCACCGAGCTGAAGCGTCTAGCAGTGGTTTTCGCCATGCACCGATTTCACTGGTATCTGTACGGACGGTCTTTCTTAGTATTAACAGATCACCAATCCCTCTGTTGGTTACTTAATCTCAGTGGCCCGTCTGGTCCCACAACCCGCTGAGCGCTACGCTTACAAGAATGCGACTATACTATTTCATTTAAGAGTGGCCGACGCCAAGCAGATGCGGACTGCCTCTTGCGGTCGGCGCTTACCATGACGGAATGTGACGCGGACAATTTCGGCCATAACATCGCTGCTTTATCTACGACCTTTCCCGATACTCGCACCTTCCGAATAGAAAAACACAGTGACCAGTACCTGGAGCAGTTTTTGAATGCTGCTCAGGGCCCAACCTCGAACAGCCAGGTTTGTCTACGTGATGGCTTGCTATAAAAAAAGGTTTTTCTCAGACACTGGCCATCGGTTCCTGCTGGTAGTACCTGAAAGTCTTTCTGTTTAACGCGTCATGCATGACGGTCCAGCTTCCGGACACCTGGGATTGGCGGAAACATTGCACCCACTCAGGAGCGATACTACTGGTCCCGGATGCGCCGCACCATTGACCAGTATATGACTAGGTGTACTGAGTGTCAAATTCACAAAACTCCTGCTAGTGTAGCCCCCGAATGCTTCACCCTGTAGCACCGTCCAAGGCTTCTTTTGAGAAAGTCGGAGTGCGTCTTTTGGGTCATTTCCCAAAGTCGCAAAAAGGCAATCAACAATCGTTGGATTGCTGCATGTGTGGATCATCTTACTCGCTACTTTGAAAGGGCCGCTCTTCCCACCGCTACAGCCTACCAAGTGTCTTATGCTGCGTTCAGTCATCATGCGACATGGTCCCCCGAGAGTTGTTATAAGTGACAGAGTCCGCCAGGTTACTTCCGATGTAATAGAAGTTCTCCGTTTAGCTCATCTCATTGCACGAATTCGAACCCTTACCACCCTCAGATAAATGGTTGAACAGAACGCACCAATGGACCTCTTACCAATAAGCTTTCAATGTACGTTGATTGGGATCATAAAACCTGGGACTGTATTCTCTCGTTCATCACAAACGCATTCAAAACTTCACATTCCCAGGATACAGTTCATTCTTCCTATTGTACGCCCGCTCTCGTTGACACGTCTGCGACACCATCCTCACATTTTCCACTGATCATGACTCGTGCTTAGCGAAAACTCTCTGCATGGCAGAAGAAGAACGGTAGCCGGACTGCGGACTTTGACATCACAAGGCAGATAAAAAATTCGCTATGGCGACCGCCATCGCCGGATCACCTACCTCTCCGGTCACCTAGTCTGGGTTTGGAGACCTGTAAGAAAGCGCGGCTTACAAAAGAAAATGCTGGCACGCTACACTGGCCCATATGTGATTTTAGAATGACTTGGCGAAAATCCAGACTGCACGCCTTACGGCCAGTGGACGACGTTCGGCGAAGACTGAGGTAACGCATGTCGCCTGGCTGAAGGGGTGTCATAGTCGTGACAACGTCTGACTCGTCCGGAGAGATTTGTTTGCGAATGGAGGGATGGGGTGGGGGGGGGGGGGGCAATATTAGACTAGATGGATGTAGACGAGGAACTCAGTGTAGGAGGACGAAGAGGTGTGTAGTACTCAAAGTGCTGTCTGGCTCGAGCGCACTGTTGTTTTGTCCCACTAGCGATGTCTTATGTTGTGACATCCAGAGCGCTTTACTCTTTACTCCTGCTTTACTTATATATGTGCACGCTGTTCAACACCCATATCTGATTATTTATTAACGGTTCTCATTACAATAGGTATCATAACATACACCTGTGCATTTTAATCTTAAAGCATGTAAAATACTTCTTTTTGCTAGCATAAGTTAATCTTCTATACAGGGCACATCGAAATAACTCTCTTTATCAACATACTCAGGTTGCAACGAAGTGCACAGTCGTAACGGGTGTCAAAGACACCGTTTCCCATGCAGCCGTTCCAGTAGAACCACTCGCACTTCCTCGACGTGGAATTGTAGAAATACTTGGCTATCTTAACTCCACAGTCGGCCACGTATTCCATCAGCGGTCGTTGACAGGCATACTCCTTGCGGATCCACTTGCTGCTCTGCCCAGTTAACCTCCCTGCAAGTAGAGGACACCAAGGTAATATTGTAGAATAATTGCGCGCCCATTTTCTCAAAGCGACACCCTGCGTCACTCGCTTCTCAGATTTTTACTACTTTAAAAGATGCAGACCACTGGCTGGACTGATAGATGTACCGCCACTCCTACAGAAATTAGTGGAAAACAGACAGCCGAATTCTGTCTCTGATCGCTTGAATCATAACCAAAATATCAAAGAACATTTATATGGTTCCCTTCGCAATGAAAGCAGACGCTTGAGTTTAGGCAGTTGTCTACGCAGAATAGGAGTATTTATATAAAGGTTGTCGGAGCTCACATTTTTCCAAGAGTTAAAAACAAAACATTTCAGTTCGGGAGGAAACTAATTCACACAGCTGCCAGTCATCTGCTCAACTGCAGGCATGTTCTTGTTTTGCAATCAATCAGTTAGTAACAAAGATAATTTTCCTAATTCAGCTAAGGGTTGTTTATAGATGCAATAGAGATTCGCAAACTGAAGAATACTTTCAGAACGCCCCCTTTCAATTATTTGCGATAACAAAAGCCTCGCGTGCACGTTTTTTTTCTGATATCCAAAGAAAGCTCCAAAAATACTAAAAGATCTCGTCACTATCACATCCTCCTTGTACAGGTGTGGTGCTCCCGTGCTTTCAGTGAACTAAATTTGCTGCGGCCTCGACTCGACTGCCCAGTGCAAGCTGTGTATGCTTATACCAAGGTCGATGTATAATGTCGTGTTAGTAGGAACAAAAACTGTGCAGGAATCTGTCGCTAGCGACATGAACTCGATTATAATGATGAACGATCAAAGAGCCCCTTCGGTCGTCAATGCCGCAATATTGAAACAACGCAAAAAAGAAATAGAAAGTAATCATATTAGTTGTATATATGAATGTAATTTACGTTTCTTTCCCAAAACAAAAAGCTTTCCACGTTTGCAATAATATTTTCAGTTGTTTTCAGCGACCTCTCTCGGTTTTTTGGTATCCGTTGCATAGCCGTGGCATATTAAAAAGAGTAAATGGTAGCGACACCCGCATAGAAGCCTATGTGTCGACTCTGAGCGAGGCTTTAGTTTCATCGCGCCACCTGCGAACTGTGCGGCTAACCAAACACGTGACATTGTGACATTATAAAAGCTCATGACGTCACAGTGATTTTCCTTTGGCGCGGAATTTGTTTGTTTTTTTTTTTACTTTTTGACGACAATTAAGGACAAAGACGATGGCGACAGAACGATGCTCGGTTAAAGCGGGAAAATAGACGCTGTAACTACTGTTGAACCAAACTTACTTGACATCAGTTTTTACTGTAAAGTTTTATGTAACTGAAATGTTATGGCGTCCTCAACAACCTTATCATAGCCTCGTTCGTTCTCCATAGTCGTGACGTAAACGCATTCTGCAGCTTATTTCTTCTGGCACGTTTCTGAACATAAATGGATTTCGCGTGAGTTAGGCAAGCACATGGATAAGAATGACATGGCTTGAAGAATTTCACTAAGGGCATAAAGAGTGAAGCTGCCCTGAATCAAAAACCAGGCTTTATTAACTCACGATTACATACATACAGGCGTCATGACAATGCAAATCTTTATATAGGAAGGCGACCACTACTAATTCGTCTTTCATGGTATTTATTTAATCATCGTGGTAACAAAATGACCGAAGAGTAGGTCTGCGAACGGGACGCGGAACGATTATAAAACGGGAAGAGGTTTTGCGAACATGCAAAGTACATATTAGTGTCAAACAACAAAGAAAAACGAACGGGATAACTGTAAAGCTAGCGTTAGAACACCTAGCTATAAGAGCTTAGGTAAGAAATTCAAACGAGTATTGTTACTACTTTGAAGTTAATGCGTCGGTGAAGTGAAATAACTGCGATACAACTTCGCTCGCTAGAACTAAAATCTTTCTCTATTCGCGATTCTATTGTTTTAGTCACGCATCATTTGTCGCTGAGAGGCGTCCATGTGAGGCTACAAATTCGCAACCTTAGCATTCAACATATTTATGAGAAAGATTCCATAACAATAAGAACCTCCAAGTGGTAGCAGCTAAAGCACATTCAGCGAACGTTAGTGCTGTAATGCGACTAAGTAAGCAAAACATGCTGGAAAGGGAAGCGGGCCGAAGGCTTTACGCAATGCGACACGCGTCTTGAGAGCAATAAATTATCACATAAACCGTGCAATTAAAAAGATGCAACGAGACGCCATTCGCGCAGACGTGCATCCGTACAAGCCGCCACTTTTCGACGTGCTGGGAGGCCGAGCCGCCGAGCGGTGACGCAGCATTGTCGTGGTGTCCGAAAATAAGCACACGGAGCGGCAATTAGTTTCTCTACGAGCACGCGCAGTCATAGTCTTCGCCTTGCTGTAAAGCTCTACCACAACCAGCAGAACCAACTACTGATTCCTTGGCACAGATAACCCCTCAGCACGCAGACTCTTGCAAAAGGCAGCACGTGACGTTGAAACTGGAACCGGGGTCGATGACGCACTCACCCCCCCCCCCCGGATAATAATGCTTCGGGCAGCTACTCAGCGGATACAAAATGGCAGCGAAAGGTCGCTAAAAAGGTTAAAATAATATTTAAGCATGACACGTTTTTCTTATACATGAAACGAAA
Organism: Amblyomma maculatum; assembly: GCF_055883805.1. Classification (NCBI taxonomy): domain Eukaryota; kingdom Metazoa; phylum Arthropoda; class Arachnida; order Ixodida; family Ixodidae; genus Amblyomma; species Amblyomma maculatum. Next base: position 106,732,180 of record NC_139353.1, on the reverse strand, counting down.
ACTGCATTCATTTCTGCACCCCGCCGCGGTGGTGCAGTGATATGATGCCCGACTGCTTTGCCGCAGTATTTGGTCAACAACAACAACTGAGCCACCTCCTGTGCCTCGTGGATTGTTTGCTCGGAGCTTGACACGGACGCTTGGTGTTCGCCTCAGTTCCTGCAATTTTCAACCGTGAGTGCAGAATTCTTAACTTCATGTTTCGAATAGCCGCAATCGACGCATGAGGGTGCTAATCACCTGTTCACCCTCTTTTCGGGTCCGTCTTTCCGATTTTGCGAAGAAACTTTGAGATTGCTCTGGGAGCCGGCCACCGCCACATTAGGCCTAGGCCTAACCCCTCCCTTCCCCGACTTCACGGCAAACCAACAGCGGCATGAAGCATACTGAAGATGGGACTACTGATACTCCATCGAAATGGTACAGGGCCATAGAGGCTCGATGTATCGCTCACCCCGACATCCTCTCTGCCCAGCAAGCCACCACGAGTTCGACTCCTCAACTCCCGGCCGGCACAGCCACCCCAACGCAGCCTACGCAAGGCAAGTCATTTTCAACCGTTCTAAAGCGTCCGTCAACGTCACCCAAGCTGCCGACACGAGACCCTAAAATCGTGTTCCGCCCCGGTTGAGGCCTCGACTTAAGTAAACACAACGGGGGCTATATACTGTCTCTAATCACCAGCGCGCTGCAGCTACCGATAGACGCAGTGCGAACACAGGACGCCATCCGAATCAACCCCAGGCACGATTCTTTCACCATCAGCAGGCCAGCCGAAGACCATGCCCGCAGATATGTACAGCTAGGATCTATAAAGACAATCGATCAAGTGTGCCCAATGAAAACGTATATCGCTCCTCCGGATAATATCATTCGATACATCATTTATAATGCTGTTTACAACCAGACATCTGAAGAAATGTTTACAGAGTTAAAACGTTCAACCAAAGCCCCTCCTATACACGCCAACTCGGACGCACCAACTCAATTTTGGTCACATTCATAAATACCAAATCGGTACACAAACAGCTGCACTTCTATCGAGCGGTCTACCACTGCAATCGATTCTTCGCCAAAGCAAAAGCCTGCTTCAACTGCCGTCGTCCGGGACATTGCAGCGACGTATATATGACGCGCAAACAGGACATGCCAAAGATGTGGAAATACCCATGTACCAACCGACCCTCCAACGTGTCCACCCAACTGCATTCTATGCGGCAGTCCCCATTTTACCGACTCTGGCGATTGTTCGGAGCAATTCAACAGACCAGGCAGCAAGAGACTGACACCCTCGACCGCTGGTGCACACGCCGAGCAAACAACCCGGCAATTCCGAAGCAAGCACCAGACGAGTTCCACTAACCGCGTCCGCTCGAGGTCCGCCGCGTCCACCGCTTCTACTAACGCCAGGAACCGCTCGTCATCCTTCCGCCTCTGACCGACCAGCCTCCGCCGAAAAATTAGGTGAGCTGGGGCCCACGATCTTCCTCCCTTTTCCAAGAAAATAAGCAACTTAAAAAAAGCTTGAAACTCAGGGCAAGCAAATTCAGCAACAGAATGACCAATTAAAAAAACTCAATGACCATATTGCAAAGCTCATCAGCAATTTAAAACGCTAATTCACAGGCTCTCCCATGCATAGGGAATGGAAAGTTCTTCCCCTCCCCTCCCAGGTCGTCGCACCCCACTTCCATCTCCTCCCACATGCAACAACACAGCATCTACCGCAAAAACTCCCCAAATCCTGATCTGGTGGCCTCCATAGCTGTACTCAAAGAGAAGCTTGCGGAAAAATTTGAATCTATGATTGCCAGCACGAACGCATGGGCCGCTGGAGTAGACGCGCGGATAGCGGTGCTCGAGCAGCAGATGCAGCAGCAACAGATCCAGATTCAAACTTCTTTAGAAAAGCTACTCTCTACCACAGTATCCTAAATGATCTCACCCTCCTCTCAGCCCCAAGATGGCAGGACGTAAACAGGACATTAAGGTGTGGCAGTGGAACTGCAGAGGCTTTCGTTCCAAGAGTAGTAATCTGCAGTTCTACATGCACTCCTTCCGGCCGACGAAACACCAACGGTAATCGCATTAGAGGAAACAAACTCCCCTGTAAAACTGCTCAATTACACTCCTCATACACCAAGCTGTCCTCAGTACAGAGTGGCGACACTGGTTCACCGCAACTACACAGCCCCTAATCACAACATGGGCGTTGCAGATGTCGCCTTCCATTTGATAGAGCTGCTTTCCAAAGAGCGGAAAGGAACGAGTGTATTCATTTTGAATATCTACAGCCCCCCGACAGGGGAAGCTGCTACTCTAATGGCGGCCATGAAAAAAGCTCTTCAAATCAGCGCTACCCAACTGTTGATAGTTGCAGGAGACTTTAACGCTCGCCATATCACATGGGGATACAAAACGACATTCACTAAAGGCGTCCGACTCTGGACACTTGTCCAAAATGAGGGCATAAGCCTTCTCAATGATACACAACGGTACACGCGCATCGGCAATAGTGTACAGAGCAACACCACACCCGATTTGACACTCACGAAAAACATCACAGAATGCTATTGGACAAACACGCAACCTCTGTTGGTAGCGATCCCCCTATAATTGAGACCTCTTTATCACCAGCCTCCAAACCCCCCGTGTAAAACGGACCCTCAAAATCACCAACTGGGATCGCTTTCGCGATCTTTGTACCGCGGCCCCGACGCAAGTAGACCACCTTACAAACTGGCTGGCTAACCTCAACAAGGACGTGAACATGGCCACATCAAAAATGCCGTGCACACAAAACTCGGAGGTGATTGACAGCCGATTACTTCACATGTGGGAAGCCCACTCGAGCTTACAGAAGCGATGGCTTAAAAACAAACACAATCGCACCCTGAAGCTACGCATGTTCGCTCTGAATCTGAGAAGTGAACTGTAGACGCACGCGGCTCAGCTCAGTCACCAGCAATGGGGTCAAGTATTCGATCGCCATGCTAGAAACCTAGGCCTTGAGAACACGTGGCGATTGCTACGATGCCTTCTTGAACCCGACCATGACAAGAATGTGCAGCACAAAAATGTGACTCGTCTTATCCACGGCATACACATGGACAACGACAAGGCTATCCAATCCTTAAAGGTACATACCTCACATCCACACCAAAGACACTCTTACCACAGTACCTTGAAACACGAAACCGTGAGCTAGACGAAGACATCGCAAAGTATGGAGTTTGAGCAGCCATGCTCCAACTCCGCACTACGTCCGCTCCAGGAGCCGATCAGGTCATGAACAAAACACTTAGAAACCATGATGAAAACTCCATCCAGACAACTGAACTCTAACAAACACTAGCAAAAGGGAACGCTTCCCTCAGAGTGGACAGACGCTCAGGTTACCGAAGACGTTCTCCATACCCGACACTGCAAACGCACAAGAGCATTGCTGGCTCCAGACATGCAAAAGGCATTTGACAATGTCTATCACTCCTCTATATTGGATGCATTATCCACTCGGAATGTGGGAAATCGAGCACATGCTTACATTTCAGCATTTCTCTGGGATCGCACAGCAGAAATTCGGTTCGCCCCCCTAACATCCCCCACTTTTACTCTCGCCAATAGAGGCACCCCGCAGGGAGCCTTCCTCCTTTCTATTTAACACCACACTCATCCCCACACTCATCTCCCTATGGATCACCACTGGGAATATATGTAGCATGAAAGAAACTCTTCAGGCAGGGGCGGACATGATGTTGAGATGCGCAGCTTCAATAGTCATTGCATGTTCCTCAACGAAATCCAAGATCCTGATACTCCACCCAAGCCCGCGGAAGCACCACCATGCCCGCGGAAGCACCCCCATGCCCATATGCTCATCACCATAAATGGTCAACCAATACCACAAATTCACAAACTTCAAATGCTAGGTAGCTCATACAAGGCAACTGCCTTAACACGGATACTCTCCAGACTCGCTAACATAATACATCAGATAACCCGCCTAATCAAACATATAGCCAAAAAGCACCGACGAATGCGCGAGCATGACCTCAGACGCTTAGTACAGGCATTTATTATAAGCCTCATTCTTTACTCACTTCCGCACTATTAACTAACAAAAACAGAGACAGACAAGGCGGATGCTTTCATCAGACAGACTTATAAGGCAGCCCTCGACTTACCTAAACGCATCCCAACCTATCGACTCTTAGGCATGGGAGTTCCCAACACCCTCAGCGAACTGGCTGAAGCCCACCGCACCGCCCAACTAGGATAGCCATACCCCAACTGGTCGCCACATTCTTTCCTATCTCCAATTTAGGCCGTTAGGTGCCCCTCCAGTAGAAACTTATGCAATTCCGAAGAGAGTCCGCGATCACCTCACTGTCCACCCGCTTCTTAAAAACATGCATCCCCTTCATAACCAGGCGAGACGGAAAGCGAGAGCACGTGCCCTACACAGAACATATGCGAACGAACCCGACACTGTTTACGTGGACGCTGCAGAATATCCACACCGCTCAGCTTATGCGATATGCGCGGTATCCAGCCGCTTCGAATACATCACATCAGCCTCTATTATTGCGCGAACGTCCATAGAAGCGGAAGAATCCGCTATAGCCTGTAGTAGTGATTGATTTGATATTAGACTGAACTTTGTTACTACAACTTTGAACTTTAGGGGATTCGAATAAAAGTGAAGAAATCACACGCGGACAAAAACTGTTTTACGGTAACAAAAGCACTGGATATATTCAGCAAAGTTTACACGCGTCTTTCTCCGACGAAGGGTGCGTTCCGCACTGTCTCGTCCCCTCTTCACTCTCTCGGCCAGTCGTTCCCAGCAGCACTCGCACCCCGCACGTGCGCACAGCCTCCTCGTCGTCGGCCCAGGCCCCTCCTCCTCAGCGGGGTGCCACGCCGACCCTTGTTTCCAATCGCGCGTTCCCCGGTCGTTCCGGGAAAGTGGACCATGCCGTCTTCGGTTTGTAACTTGAAACCGAGGAACGCGCTGACTTTTGCTGGCTGCTCTTTCGGGAGCAGGAGCTCGGCATTTCTTCTCTGCTTCGTGCTCAGAATAATGGCCCTTTTCCGTTTCTGAAGCCGAGCTACGGGATTGTCGGTTCTTCTTTTTCTTTATATATTCTTTGCATAGCCATCGCGATAGTGTCTTCAACTGCCACCCTCATCCTCAGCGATTCTAAAACTGCCATACAAAGTTCCGCCCTAAGCCGGCTACCATGCTGCCTCTGCCAAAATCTTAACTACCAACGTTCAAACACCCCGACCCTTAGAACTTGTCCGGGTACCAGCCCATTCGGGCAACCCCGGTAACGAAGCGGTCCATACTGCTGCTCGAGCATACATCGACCGAGCAACAGATACCGAGGACCTAGGCAGCGCCAGAGATCGGCTGATCACCTACAACGACATTACACTACACTACCGGTCTGAAAGACTTCACTACCCTTCCCCACACGCTTGCTTAACTAAACCCCAACAAATAACATGGAGACACCTTCAAGCATGCACCTTTCCCTCCCCAGCACTGCGGGCACTCTTCTCCCTCTGTACTCATCAATCCGAATGTTCCCTCTGCGAGGCCCCGAGATCTGCATTCGAACATATTATGTTCAAATGCCCTGTGTTTCAATCACCGGCCGAATGGGGCCTTAAGGACAACGAGGCTTGGGAGATCGCGGTTTCCAGCTCAGAACCGGCTTCGAAAAGGAGACTGGTCGACTGGGCTGAATCGGTCGCCGTCAGGCACGGTCACCACCCGTGATCAGGAGCAGGCCCAGTCCTTGTAACAAGTATTTCGCGGCTCCATCAAAGTTTTGCACCACCACCACCGCTGCTTTGTGCGTACAGAACAGAAAATAGAGAATAAAACGAAAAAGGAGAGATTGATTGATTGATTGAAATCTTTATTTGTCTTTTGGAAGTTTGTTAGCGGTGGAGGTCGAGTCTTCTTCTGGAAGTCCGTCACCTCCCTGGCCGTGCTTGGGTCCCTAGTCCAGGGCTCCACTGAGGAGAGAAAGACGCACGTCGGCTGCAGCCGTCGTCCACCACCGAAGTAGTGGCGGGTGCACGTTAAGATCCCAAGGTGGTCGAAATTACTCCGGAGCCCTCCACTACGGCACCCTTTTCTCTCTTTCCGCTTTCACTCCCCCCTTCCTTCCCTTACGGCGTGGTAAAAATTTTCACAAAACTTGGGTGGTGCCTTTTCAGTCATGTGAACAATTTATTATTTTTGTTGTTATTATTATTATTATTCATTTCTGCGCGTGAATATTTCGTTTACTTTGTGAGTCTTTGGAGTAACCTTATTTTTTCTGCTTCAGTATTTTGCCGCTCAGTTCGCAAGGACCCGTTGCATTGTCTATCATCATCATCGAGTTGATGCCGCTGCAAATAGGCACCTGCACGCGTTTTCTTTCAAGTAGCGCGACCTGTTGCATTCACCTTGGCCGAGGCAGCTGAGGTTCATAGAATCGGAGCGAAGCACTTTTTTCCTTGTTGAATGGGTGCGACAGCGGTGTTGGTAAACGTTATGTGCTGCTTTTAGGACGCAGCTCTTTGGCGCCCGTTCCTGCGTATCGCGAGCCATCGGCCTCATAACCCTGTGACGTCATCGGTCGTGACGTCATTCCAAATGCGACGTCTTCATGATGTCGCATCCGGCGATGTGTAATAACCGGAAGTGACAAGGATGTCACGTGCAGTCATGACGTGATCCCGTCACCAGGACAATCACGCTTATACGAGATCCCTGAATCACCGCTCGTAGCGAATGGACGTGCGTTCAATGGGCTCCGTCCAGCACGGCTGCTCGACTGCGAGTTAGACACAGTGGTACCGGTCTTCCACTGGAATCAAAGGCAATTTTATTTTTTATTTTCTAACACTGTTGGCCGGTGAAGGCCGTTACAGGGTGGGAGGCAGATAATACACTTCGTCACAACAAAACGTAAATATTTGTAGAAAAATGAACAACGCAACAAACAATAGAAACATGAATAAAGTTCCAGCGTATACAAAATGCATTTTACAAGTTCTTGTTAGTTAAATTTTAAAAGTAAGATAACATGGTTGGATTCTAGAAAAGCAGCTGGCAAAGAAACAATAGAAACATGAATAAAGTTTATTTATTTAATTATTTACAATACCCTCAGGGCCCGTAAAGGCATTGAAGAGGGGAGTGGGTTAACAACAAAACAAAGTAAGCATAACCGTATCGTTTACAAGTATATGAAATTCAAAAATATTTAAAATACAACATTAAATACAAAAAAATTATATACAATAAGACGCAGTGCAAAAACTCCTGTCAGCATACAATATTAGCTAAAGCAGCACGAAAATGTGAGTTATCATTGATGCAACCAATATCTGCAGGAAGGTGGTTCCATTCAGTCGATGTTCGGGGTATGAATGACTGTAAGAAAGCGTGTGTATTACATGTATCGAGGCCGATTTTATGATGATAGTCAATGCGATGGGATATATAGTGAGGTTGAAAAAGAATTCGTCACTCAGGCTAGGCTGATGATAGAGCTTGTGGAACAGGACTAAGCGAGATATTTTGCGACGTCATCTTAATGATGGAAGTTGAAGGTCGGACTTCATGGCTGTAATACTTTCGGTTCGGCTGTAATTAGAATAAATGAAACGGACGGAATTATTTTGAACAATTTCTATAGCGGTGATTAGTTTTTCATAACCTGAATCCCATACAGATGATGCATACTCTAATTTAGGGCGTATTAGTGTTTTATATAGCAATAACTTTAATGACAATGGAGCTCTGGAAAAGGTACGGCGTAAGTACCTAAACATGCGGTTAGTGTTCTTAATTACATATTCGATATGGGTTGTCCACGTGAGGTTAGATGAAATAATTATGCCCCGGTACTTATATGAGTTTGTTGATTCCAAAGGAAGGTTATTCAAATAGTAAACATGCGGGTCATTAGAAATCCTTGTTACACGCATGCATTTACATTAACTAATATTAGGTTCCATTTACCATTTTTCACACCAGGTAGTGAAAAATGGCAGTGAGATCAGTTTGAAGGCAGTTAATATCATCTGGGTTTTTAAATTCGCGGAAAATAATGCAATCATCGGCAAAGAGGTGCATGTTAGAAGTTATCTTAGAGGGCAGGTCGTTGATGTAAATTAAAAAGAGTAAAGGTCCCAGTACGGACCCTTGAGGTACACCGGAGTTCACATCAGAAAGCGAGGAGTTATGACCGTTAACTGATACGAATTGTGAGCGGTTAGTAAGAAAGCATTCAATCCATTTTAAAACGTTCGGCTCAATGTTAAGATGATGAAGTTTGTGAAGCAGCAGGTTACGATAAACTTTGTCGAAAGCCTTAGAAAAATCTAAAAATATGCAATCAGTGAATGAGGATCGATCAAGAATGTGGTGCAGTTTATGAGTGAAAGTTAAGAACTGAGCCTCACATGAGTACGACTTACGGAAACCGTGTTGTGCCATTGTAAAGAACGAGTTTGATTCAGGAAATACTGTCACTGCTTTAAAGATTATGTGCCCTAGTAACTTACAGCATGTACTTGTTAGAGAGATGGGGCGATAATTGTTGGCAATGTTTATGCTTCCCGACTTATGAAGAGGAACCACCTTCCCAATCTTCCATTGCGTGGGTAATGTACGTGTGTCAAGAGACTGTTGAAAAATCTTTGTTAGTATGATGGAACTATAAGTGGAATTGTTTTTCAAAAAATTAGTATTGATAGAATCGAAACCGGGAGAAGCATGGTAGTCGAGATTTTCAATATGTTTTGCAACACCAGCTACGACTACTAAAATTGAGAACATGGTCGGGTAGTTATAGTTCTGTGATTCAGGAAAGTGAGAACTAGGAGCGCTTGAAAACATTTTTAACAAATATATCGTTTAAGAAAGATGCACATTGGGTATTGGAAACCTGCTGGCGAGACGAGTTTTGTAATGTAATTAAGTTTTCAGAGGAAGGGTTAACTATGCGCCAAAATGTACGGACGTTAGTTTTCAACATGGAAGGCAAAGTATTGGAAAGAAAATGACGCTTAGCGCTTTTTAGGGCGGAGATGTTCTCTGAAGAAGCTAGTTTATATGCCGTCCAACGTGAATTAGTAGGCGATGCTTTTTCTGCACGATAGAAGCGCTTCTTTCGGTTAGAAAGGCGTCTGATATGACCGAAGTACCACGGGGCGTGACTATTTGAAATAATGGTGCGGTTTGGAACGTATCTTTAAGTTAAATCTTTTACTCTGGCTGCAAAACTATCCCAGATTGTCTGAACAGTACTGTCGTGAAAGTTAGTCAAAAAAAGTGTCCAGACAGGCCGATAATTCTCTATTGATAGCTTCAAGGTTGGGTTTTTTGTAATCAAAAATCAATTTGCTTTTTTTGTTCGACTCAGGGCAATCCAGGCTAAGGCTGAAGTTTAGCAGCGAGTGATCACTTATACCGGGTAGAAATATAATATCAGAACCAAGGTTAGGCCGATTAGCTAGAATCAAATCCAGGGTGTTTGCAACATGGTCGGTTACTCTTATCGGAGGCGACACCAATTGTGCTAGGAAAGAAATTAGAACAAACGTCTAGACATTATTTGGCTTGGGCTGAAAAGGATAACAAGCTAAGAAAAGCATCGTTCCAAGTAATATTTCGAAAATTAAAATCACCAAGCAAGAATAGGGGGGACGAAGGACATAATGCACAAGCCGCGTTGATGGCGTCATGAAGGTCGGTATGAAATGTAGAGGGATATGAAGGGAAGCGACAACATGCACCAAATATCACTTTCACATGACCTAGTGACCCGACTATTTCTAGATTAGTGTCTATTTGGATATGGAATGAGGGAATGTCACTTGAAATAGTCCGCGGTGGCCATTTCGATCACAACGGTAAATTGTGGTCACGTGCATTTTCGAAAAATTTCAAAATCTTGTATACGTGCAGACAGCCAGGTCTCAGTCAAAACGATTATGTTTGCAGAACTAGAGTCGACTGCTGATTATAAGGAATGAAATTTATTAACCACGCTTCTAATATTCGTAAAAAGAACAGAAACGGGAGCTACTCTTAAATGGCTACTACCCCTCACTCTCTCCTATGTTGCGGCTTCATTAAACGAGGTAGCATCGGTATTAACGTTGCTATCGCTTGACTTGGTTTCCTTAACACTGCAAGAAATGGGATCGTAAATGTAGCACTTGTGGTTTAGAAGCAGTTTGTTGTAACGTAATTTAAACTTGGGAGAACCATCCCGACTGCTGCCAAATTCGATTAATTTTTGCGGGCGAGACGGGTAGAGGACGAGAAGTCTTCACTAACACCAATGTCCTTGTCTTTGAAATCAGTACGCATAGCAAGTATCTTTACTTTTATTTTGTAGTTGCCGAACTTAACAATGATCGGACGGCACTTATTGGGCGCAAAGGATCCTAGGCGATGCGAACGATCAATTGAGTCTGCTGAAAATGTGACTAATGACGAGTTTAGAAGCGATGTTCTTTTTGCTTCAGTTTCCTGCCAAGATTCTTTACTGTCTGAAATTCCATGAAAGATAAGATCGTTTCTACACGATCGGTCTTCTAGATCATCGAGCCGGCATTGAAATTGGTTATTTTGCGTTGACATTTCATGTACAGAAGACTGAATAGCGGAAAAATTGGCGTCGTACTGCTCGAACACTTTGAATTTTTATTCTATGTCGTGAATTCTTTTGTGAATACTGGCGATTTTAGTTTTAGTTTCCATGTTCTTTTGACTATTCTTGATAGGGTTGATGTTGGCCGCCAGTTCAACGTGACTTTTCGAAGTTTGCAGTGAACGAGAGTGAACATCTTTCAGTACACAAACAGAGTGTTCATTTGCTCAGCAGGATTGTCCGGCAATGAGTCGATTTCCGTAAGTGATTCGGATCGTGGATTGGGACCAGGGTTGGACTCAATATCCCCGGAGCAGAGCAATAACACCGCCACAGAGAGGCACTCGCAAATTGTTTCACAGAACACCCGTGGGCAAGGGAACAGTAAAAGGAAGGGTTCGTCGCATTTCTTTGTAAATGATGGAAAGGTTGCACACACCTGCATTGTAGGAGGATGAGCGTAAAACATCATGCTGCAAGCTCTGCCCCCGTGCCCACTGAAGGTGAAACAGACAGGCGGTCCACTGTATCGGCTGTCGAAGATGATGGCATGGTTGATGCGGCTGGTAGATTGTAGGCGAGCATCACGGCAGGAACTGGGCTGAAGAAGGCCACCGTATCACTTTCGTCTTTGGCGGTGCTTGATGTTCCAAGGGGCGTTGTAACATGTGTCGAGCCACAGGATGACGTTGACGGCCAAAACGCGAAAAGCGCAAGTAGAACCTGCATTGTAGGAGGATGAGCGTAAAACATCATGCTGCAAGCTCTGCCCCTGTGCCCACTGAAGGTGAAACAGACAGGCGGTTCATTTGTATCGGCTTTCGAAGATGATGGCATGGTTGATGCGGCTGGTAGATCGTAGGCGGGCATCACGGCACGAACTGGGCTGAAGAACGCCACCGTATCACTTTCGTCGTTGGCGGTGCTTGAGTTCCAAGGGGCGTTATAAGATGTGTCGAGCCACAGGATGACGTTGACGGCCAAAACGCGAAAAGCGCAAGTAGAACCTGCATTGTAGGAGGATGAGCGTAAAACATCACGCTGCAAGCTCTGCCCCCATGACCACTCTCATCGTATACAAAATGCATTTTACAAGTTCTTGTTAGTTAGATTTTCAAAACAAGATAACGTGTTGGATTCAAGGACAGCAACTGCAAAGAATTTCACTCGCCTATAGTACGGGAAAAAATGAATTAGTGTATGTATAAATGTGAGATTGTGGAACATGGTAATTATAATCGTGCCTTCCTCGTAAATTCTTTGTTTCTCGTGAAACTAAATACTGTGTTTTATCAAGATTGTAGAAGTTCCTGTATAATAAGAGAAGTTTCAGGCTTGATGATTTGCGTCGATCTGCTAAAGAAGCTAACTGTAGCAAATTGAGCATCTGTGGACCGAATCTGTGCGTGAAAAGTTTGATAAGATAAATCTGCCTGCCCTGCGTTGGACGTTTTCAAGTCTTTGAAAGAGTCCGATTTGGAAGGGGTCCCAAAGAGCAGTGGCATATTCCAATGTGGGTTCAAGTATGTTAAGTAGGCTGTCAGTTTATCAGCTTGTGATCCGAGTTTTAATTTGCGACGTAAGAACATACTTTATATTCGGCAGTTGAACAAATCTGGTTAATGTGCATATTCCAACTTAAGTCACTTGCTATTTTTAATCCTAAATATTTGGCTGCAGAAACTGTTTTTAGTTCGGTAAAGTCCAGCATGAAACTATCAAGTGCCTGCTTAGTGTTGTTAGTAATTCTTAGGACGACTGGTTTTTCCTCATTTACTTTAATTTTCCACTGGTGACACCAGTTTTTAACCTTAATCAGCGCTTCACGTAACAAGTCTTGACTTGCCTTGGTTTGATAAGCGATCGACGAGGACACCGAGATTTCAAGGTGGGCCCGCGATTTGTCGTTGTTCGGGACTTTGAGTGCGCGCCAACCCATGAGGGGAACTAATCCTAATTATCGAAGAGGACGCATAACGCCGGTGGAGACGAGAGCCACGTTCGGAGATAACTGTGACTACTATGGAGATCGTGGACGATACGGAAATCAATCCGAAGGACCTAATGATTCCAGGCCAGTGGTTTCAAGCCAAGGACGGGAAAGCAGTCCCGTTAGTAGACGAGAGTGAAAGCAGCCCCCTTGATCGGCTCCACCTTAAAAGGCAAGGAGCGGCAGAGAAGCGCGCTGGGAGAAAAATGGCGGCGAAGTCAGTGGAGCGGCAATATACCCGGTTTCCACGCGGCGCCGAAAAGATTGCAACGAGACCGAAGGAAGGTCTCGGACGCCTGCTATAATACGGAGAAGCGTTTGTAGCGGACGTCCTTATGAAAGCGGCTGGAGTAAGCAACGACGCAGTCAAAGAAGATGTCACTTCGATAAACATGAAGCGACACTCCATTCTCGTCGCAACCACCACCGAAAAACGGAGATCCTAGTACGCAGCAGTGAAGCTTCTCAAGCTTGATGGAGAGGAGGTAGAAGTTAAGACTTACGTCGCTCCACCAGAAAGAAGGCTGCGGAAGAGGGGTAGTGCACATGGTCTCCCTATTTTGGTCGGAAATGGAGATCATGAGGGGACTGAAGTATCACGAAAATCCTCCGGTCCTGGGAGTGAGAAAACCAGGACGGGAGTCAACATCAATGCTAATACTTTTTGAAGATAATGATGAGACACGAGAGGTACGTCTCTCAAACGCGGCAATAAGAGGCGTACTCTACCGTATGAAGTGCGAAGTCTGCTACGCACGCGGCTGACGCGGGCACCGTGCGGACGTATTGCTCGAACCCAGCCAACATGAAATGTCAGGGCTGCGGTAATGAAGACTTGCCGAAAGATCACAAATGCGAAAACAAATGCCAACTATGCGGGAAGGGACATCTGTTAGGAGATAAAAATGCAGAGAGACCTACAGAGTCCCGTATAAAGTGAAGGGTAACGAACCGAATTCCAAGGGAAGGAAAGCATAGCAGGGGGCGGCAGAAAGTTATGTGGGCGGATGAGGTGAGGTTCGCAGGGGTGAAGTGGATGCAGCTAGAACACAACCGGGTTAATTGGAGAAATATGGGAGAGGCCTTTGCCCTGCAGTGCGTATAGTCAGGCTAATGATGGTGATGATGATAATGATGATGATAAAGTGAAGAAGCTCTCGGAACGAAAACTCGATAGACAAGAGCAGCTAGACCTTCATTCGCATCACACAGGGGGAGCAAGCGCCGGAGTGATCTGCCGATGTCGCCCCGACGAAAGGCACGCGAAGAAGTTCTGCGCCAGATATGACCATTCCCAAGGCTGGGAGAAGAGGCGGCTGCCGAGAGACGAGATCAGCGCGGACGCTCGAGCTTCCGTACGAGGGGGCGTTCAGGCTCCCGGACCTCAGGACGCTCCGGAGCCAGGACCAGAGGGCGATCCTACTCCAAAACAAGGGAGACATTCTCATCCCAGGACCCGGTAAATCCGTGGACGAAGAAGCGGCATCCGAGCAGTGGCTGTAAAGAAGTAAGCTTCGATAAGGGGGGCGGGGGGGTTGCCCTGGCAAAAGACGAGAATGGTAGGAAGTTAGATAGATTAGAGAAAGACGTAAGGGAGCTTAAAGAATTTATGTCAAAACTTAGCCACGAAAAACAGAAACCAAATATGAAAACGCGGGCGAAGATCCACTCTCCCCACAGTGCACCACCTAATGTTATAGCCAAAACAAACCACCAGGCTCCGATGATGGCAACCTCCAAGCCGCCAGCGACCCCAGAGAACGAGAAAATGATAGTGGAAAATGTTAGACCACCCCTGACAAAACGTATCCGGGAGAGGGAGACGTTGACCCGGTATCGGCACCTAAAAAGGAAGTAGACGTCAATCATGCTGAGGTCAAAACGTTCATGGCAAAAATCATGGGAGCAATTAATCTAATTAAGAGAAGAGATGACTAAAATATTTGACCAATTGCATCAGAGACAGGAATAGACGCACCAAAAGCTGGAGCAGGTACAGCAGAGGCAGGAACATATGCAGCTGAACTGCAAAGAACAGAACTTATTAATCATGAAGAGTGGCAGCGAAAAATTGAACAAACAATTATACAGCTTCAAAACGGCCAAATACGCAACTAATGATTCCATCATCTGGCAATAGAACTGCTGTGGGTTCCAACGTAAGCGAGCGCTGCTGCAACATTACCTAGCGCTAATAAGTGAAAAACCGCTAACCATATCTTTACAAGAAACTGGTAAAACGCTCAAGCTCTCGGGATATCAGGCCTTTCATAGTGCTATGTGCGAGATATTACGAGTGGCCACCCGTTAAAAGGATCATCGAAGCGATCGAACACGAGGTCTATTTGAAAGACATAGAAGCAGTACTGCTTGAAATTTTAACGGGACGAGAGGAGGAACAAAGCTTCTTCCTTCTAAACATGTACACTACCCAGAAGCAAAAGAAGGTGAGGTTCAAGGCCCTCTTTTGTAAGGCAATCAAAGCAGCAGGATCCTACCCCTTGAGTATGGTGGGAGACTAACGATAGACACCAAGAATGGGGCTCCGCGATACACAACCCAAAAGGCAGGTAACTGTGCGACGACGCTCACGAACTAGGTAGGACGCACCCTGCACACGGACATCGGGTTCACGACTAGAGTGGAAAATATCGTATGTGCAGATACCTCCTCAGACCTGACCTTCACAAAAAACGTGACAAACCTAAATTGGTATAACTGGGTCAAAATTTTGGCAGCGACCACTCCATCCTAGGCTCGGTCCTCAAAAAGGCGGTCAGGACGCGTAGGGCGCGTCAACCGAAAGTAACGGCATGGGAGAAGTTCAGAGAGATATGAGAAAGGGACTGCATCGAAAGAATCACGGACATAGAGGAATGAACAAAAACCCTTAAGCGTCATGTTGAAGAGGCTACGAAAACGTTCGTAGGGAAGACGCTCCATAAACAGCCGATAGCAAACTACTGCACATGTGGGAGGTCTAACATAGCATGAAACGCAGGATAAAAATTCACAGATGGAATAACAACCTCAGAAGGAGGCGTGCCAGACACAATAGGTAGATCGAGGATTACGCGATCATACTTTGTGAACGCAATTGGTGCTGCCGATGCGAAGATATGGAAAAAGGAATCAGCTTTCTAAGACGTGGAGTCTGTTCAACCACCTGCTAGACCCAAATAAATCAAAAATCTAATCAGGAATCAGATTATCGAAAATCAGACATGCTTTCGAGGTGACGGACGAGGAGTTTCTGGACAATGTAGCAAACACGTACATGGGGGACGTCAATAGGATCGCCCTCTCAGAGTGCAGTGGAGCCGCTAACGAGGAACGTGACGCACCTATCACAGAATCAAATGCCAGGGTGGAAATTTTAGAGCTTAGTCAAATCAGCACCAGGACGCCACGAGGTCACCAACAAAAGCCTAAGGAACCTAGATACTCCATAAGGGCCCTAGCGGAGTACATGCAAGAAATCTGGAACACAGGAGAGCTACCCCAGCAATGGAAAATGGCAAAAGTAATATTAACACCAAAACCAGGTAAACCCCAGAAATTAGAAAACCTAAGACCCATTGAGGCACCTGCGCCAAACTCTTCTTCACCCACCAGAACGTTTATCTCGACGTTTATTCAATTGCTTAAGTGTGCAGCGCTTGCATGGATCAACATCTGCTTTTATTAAATCGTTTTTGCCAACAGCAATGGAGGAATGGAATGAACTGCCAGATCCTATCTGTCATGTAAAGTGACCCTGTCAGATTCAAAGAACAGTTACAGTCGAACTTTGAACATTAAATTTGTCTAAAATTTCTTTTTCCACCCATAGTGTGATTAATTCCCTTCCTCTCCTTGATTGCAATTTTTTATTTTGCTGATTTTATTTGTTATACTCATTACTCTTATTGTATGCTTATATATATCTCTTACTAGATTTTTTGTAGTTGTTTTAACATCTTTGACTTTCCTTATGGTTATTGTATAATGTATGCCGCCTCCCCCCACTTATGAAGTACCCTGTAAAGGGTTTTTAAGGGTTGAATAAATGATAATAATAATGATTTCCCTAACCTCATGCGTAGAGAAATTAATGAAGCACGTGGTACAAACGAGACACGCGTTTCATGGAGCAAAACAACCAGTGACCGCACGAGATGGTTGGTTTCCGACCAGGCTTGAGCACGCAGGACGAGATGCTCCGACTAAAACACGACATAATAGACTCACAATCTAGGGACGCCAAAGTAATCTGGGGACTATACTTAACGAAAGCCTTCGACAATGTCAGTCATGAGGGGATTCTCAGCGGTCTCCAGGAGATCGGAGTGGTGTCCAGAACATAATATAACTACATAAGAGACTTCTTAACAGACAGAACAGCCTACATTAAATTTCAAGACATTGAGTCTCCCACATTGCAGCTAGGAAGCAGGGGCACAACGCAGGTATCGGTTCTCTCCCCATTCACCTTCAACGAGGCGATGAGGGGTCTCCCTAAAGCGCTGAGCAATAGCGAGGGGCTAACATTTAGCATGTACGCGGATGACATCAATCACTGGACAAACCAGGGGAGTGATGCGAGCATAGAGAGACGACTGCAGGTAACAGCTGACACAGTAGGGGACTTGCGGCTATTAGGGGGCTTTTGCGCTCACCGCAGAAATCAGAACTACTAGTCTACAACCCAAAATCGTTGAGGTGGAAGAAAGTCGGAGAATTAGATATCAAAGTGAAAGAAATGTCCGTACCAGAGGTTTACCAAATACGAATCCTGGACTATACACTCAAGAGAACAGATACAACGACGGAATACTAAAGAAACTGGAAGTTTGCGCCGCAAAAGTCCTAGGCATATTCAGGAAAATACCATTGAAGGGCCGAGGCTTAAAAGAAAGGAGCTTGATCAGACTCATGCAGGCATTTGTCATAAGCCGCATATGCTACTCTACGCCATTATTAAACCTTAGAGCAGAGGGAAGAAGAAAATTAGAAGCACTCCTTAGGCGATGCATAAAAGAGGGCCCTGGGCCTACCAATGAGTACATCCACAGAGATACTGCTCAATATGGGGGTACACAATACGTGTGAAGAAATAGCACAGGCAGTCACACTGTCGCCACTCGAAAGGCTAAGCTAGACAACTACAGGAAGAGCCATTTTAAATCTGGTAGGCCTGAAGACAGACAGAGGAATGCAAGAAAAGTCGAGCATCCCACAAATATACCGAGATAAGCTAACCATCCCTCCTCTTCCTCGACACATGCACCCCATATACAACGTGGAAAGGAATCAAAAGAGAGCAGAAGCACTCAAAAAGCGCTTCGAGCCACTGGACAGCAAGTAATTTGCATACGTTGATGCGGCGAGTGGAAAGTCGTGTGCGGCGATAGCCTCGGTAGTCGACGGCCGAGACACCCCAGTATCGGCGACGGTCGACCACTATCAGAAGCTGCAACTCCGAAACATCTGAAGAAGTGACAGCATTTGCTTGCGTAGGAACGAAAGCAAAATTCACAATTAGTGATAACAAAACAGCCATCTACAATTACACCGAGGGCAAGATTGCACCAGACGTGGTGAAAAATCTGACCGGAAAACAGCTGAATAGAAAAGGCAGCTTAATATGGACTCTAGCGTACGGGTCTTTTCCTGGTTAAGAGGCGGAACGCGAGTTAGCCCGAGCTATCTACTTCCTGGTAACCGTGGAACCACCTGATTGCCAGAACATGGACGAACGTCTATTACATTACACAGAAGTAGTCAAAATTTATAGACAATGCAGAAAACTCGTGCCCCTACCGGATAAGCGTCTAGAGCAACAAAGAGGCGAGCGCATGGCGGCGTCTACAGGCAGGGAATTACATCCACGCGGTCTGGGCCTATCACGTCCAGAGCGATAAGAGACAGGACGATAAATGTAAGCAATGTGGGAGAGAGGGACCCTTAACCACGTAGTTTGGGAATTCCCTAGCTATACAGGGGCTAAGAAGTCTGAGAAACCCTTCTGAGGAGCGAGGACTCAACTCTTCAGAAGCAAGCCATCCGCCTGGCGGAAGAGGCCGCAAGGACCTCTTTGCCTGCCTCTAATCGAGCAGGTCCCGGCCCCCGTCGCCTAGGCCTGCGTGCCGGGGGCGGGGAGTAGGGGGCCTCCATTCTTGTGGAAATAAAAGTTGTTCACACACACACACACACACACACACACACACACACACACACACACACACACACACACACACACACACACACACACACACACACACACACACACACACACACACACACACACACACACACACACACACACACACACACACACACACACACACACACACACACACACACACACACACACACACACACACACACACACACACACACACACACACACACACACACACACACACACACACACACACACACACACACACACACACACACACACACACACACACACACACACACACACACACACACACACACACACACACACACACACACACACACACACACACACACACACACACACACACACACACACACACACACACACACACACACACACACACACACACACACACACACACACACACACACACACACACACACACACACACACACACACACACACACACACACACACACACACACACACACACACACACACACACACACACACACACACACACACACACACACACACACACACACACACACACACACACACACACACACACACACACACACACACACACACACACACACACACACACACACACACACACACACACACACACACACACACACACACACACACACACACACACACACACACACACACACACACACACACACACACACACACACACACACACACACACACACACACACACACACACACACACACACACACACACGCGCGCACACACACACACACACACACACACACACACACACGCGCACACACACACACACACACACACACACCTGGGCCTCGTCTGAAGCCTTACGTTCAACTTGCCGGTTCAAAGAGAGCAGCTGGCACTTTGGTCTCGACGATGAACTTGGGTCATTTTCTCAGCACCTCTGTGATCTCTCTCAGCAGTTCGGTGTCAGCCAGTACAGTCACGGAACCACCGTCGTCATTGTTACATGGCTTACCTTTAGGAAGACGAAGTAAAAGGCATCTCCACCAAAGTTCCACCACCTGGCCAGTCTCTCGTCGTAAAGACCGTAGCCTCGCTTCTCCTATCCGTTCCGGGTCTATTCGGTAGGTAAGGACATGCAACCAATCATGCAGCAGCCTGATTTGATGCCACTGCTAGGATCTTGGAATCTTGCAGACGCGTTTTACATGGCCAGCAGACGGCATGACATGGCCAAAGAGAGTGATCAGTTCCGTCGACAATAGTCTCCGCTTCAGGCAGTAGCCTAAAAATCTTGCACGACCGGTCGCAGAAACTATGGCGCTGATGTCAGTCGAAATATGACAGCTTGAAGGCGGAACACAAAAGAAAGCGCCCACTGCAGAAGAAACATAGCTTAAAAGAGTGCATTTTCTGGCCGACTCGCCCAACAACGCATCAGTCAGACGGGCAGATGTTTAAATGACCGGTTAAAAGATTTTAGCCCTGCACTGCGGCGCTTGTCCGGAAGCTACACCAGACAAGCCGTGCCTACCTTTTCTAAATAAACGAAAAATTTTAAAGAGAAGCAGGGACTGGGTCGCCCGTGAAATTGCCGAGTTGTTTTTGCATCGGTAAGCGTGGGGATGATTGTGTAAGAGACAGTTCAATCAACCCTTATAAAAAGAAAGGCAGATTTCTGAACTGCGCATGGGTCTATATATGACGCCTAAAGGCATGTAAGATATGTTTCCTTCCATATAAATTTCAGCCGCGGGTCCGCGCTTTTTGTGTACCTTTCTCGTGCTTGTTTTTGTGTGCGCAGTATATCTTGAAAGTATGCCCTCTAAGATATTCTTTTTTTATATCGCGGGCTCTCTTTGGAGATCTGAAAGAGAAACACGTGAGGCTTTCTTCATCGCAATAAAATGGAATTGCGTTTCTGAAGGTGCACTTTCCAAATTTGAGTACACCGTAATTACAGATGCAAAACAAAAAAGCTATAGTCCACAATGCGGTTAGCAGTTCCATGCAACTTGTTTCCCCGGCCTATCTCGGATGTCGTATTTTTTCTCCCCTGGAAAAAGTTATTTGCTATTCCATTCTATAGAGGGTGTTCCAGACAACTTAAACCAAGAATGAAAGTCGCATTAAAGCGAAGCTTGTCGAAACCGTCAGCATATTGCTCGCCCTTATGCAGGTGTCTTCAGAATACTTTTAAATTCCGGTCAATTAATTTCTGAAGTTCAGTTCTGGAAACCATTTATTATGCAGTTTGGGACAATTGCGTTCCATCAAGTGGTATGAAGGATTCAAAAACAATCCATGGAGCTTTTCTATCAATGTACACCCTTTGTCAAATATGTAGAGCCCAGAAGTTCTCCTTAGCTGTGTAGCCTTCCCACTTGAGAGGGTAAGACAAAACATCCTGCCAGGAAACAATTTACTGGGCCTTACTGGGCACCTTACTAAGCACCTTACTGGGCCCTGCCAAACGCCCGACACATTCGTCTAAGAAGGCTCGATCGAACATTGAAATTTTATGTTCCGCGTGATATTCCGCGTCATCAGCATGCTTGCTACATAGACTTCGTTTAAACGTGGCTTTCGCACACAAGTACTTACATTTAATTGGACAGATGGACTCGCCGGAATGCTCAACTTGTGGCATCCCAGAGACTGTGTACCATCAATTATTATTGTGCCCTACGTATGCGTGTGAAAGAAGTGTGCTAGCCGCTTCCTTGAAGCGTTTGGACAAGATGCCTCTGTCGGAGGAACTTCTGTGGGCGCTTGGCAGGACAAGGGGAAGGGTGTCCAGGCAGTGCGTGCTCTTTGCCGTTTTTTGTGCGCCAGCGGACTTGATTCGCGCTTCTAAAGCAAGCTACTGTGTCTGTATATGTATTTCATATGCCTTCTCCCGCATCGTCACCCATAATGACCTTCTTTCTTCTCTTTTTCCCCTTCCCCAGTGCAGAGTAGCAACCCATATTTGAATTACTCGGGCCAACCTCTCTGCCTTTTCCTTTCAATAAATCCGTCTATCTATCCAGCGCAAAAAATGTTCCGTCCGAGTTGGCTGCCGGTTGCCTGGCCCTCTCTTATCGCTTATCGTAGCGGGAGATTTCTGTGCTCCGGCAGAAATGCTAATGCACTTTTGAGACTACGCTCATTTCAAGACGAGGAGCATGGGTAGCAGCACAACAGTCTTGTCCAGCACGAGCGGCAGCAGCCGCGGCCGACGACAGGAATGAAGTGCAGCTGAACTGATCCACCGCCTCGAGGGCTAAGGCTCGCGCGTTTCTGTTCTTTCTGGCTCTAGGCATCGCGATATTTCGGTTCATTAGCCATCAACTTTATCGTCCCGATCTCACGCTGGTTTATGCATACACTGCACACTTAGTCGATTAAAAACGCGTATTGCCGAGGTACAATAGGGAGCACAAGACCACAGTCACGTGGCACTTTTATATATTTCTCGTGCTTCAGATGCTGCAAAAATGGTCATGTAAAAGCTAGGTAGTAGAAAAACTTGGGTCGGCCTGATATGAACACGTCTACACCATAATAATGGGCACTTGGCCCTAAAGTTACAATGAAGATTTCGCATAATTCATTCTTATTTCATGAGGTGATTCAGCGGAATATCAAAAATAGTTTGAGTACCCTTACACGGCTACCGACAATATCGCTGCTAACAATTGAAAGGTTTATTTATTATTTTCAAACGCCGCCACAAAGCGGGCATATATGATTGTGATTGCAAAGCGTAGAAAGACGTTGTTCATGCTCAGTGCTGCCGAGATGACAATTTATCGTTTTCTTTGTCGCGAAAGATGCGCCGAAATATACCTCGAACAAATCCAGCCACTTGCGTCTGTTTCCCCAAAGTTCAAGGTTGGACTGGTTATCTTTTGCACGTTTACTAGATGCTCCTTAGCCGACCTTTATTTGAACATTGCCGAATGCCATGGGCGCTCATAGCTCGACTGCCACCGAACGCAAATGCTGTTTTCGGTGGCCCTGTGTTATTTTTTGGGGGGCACCAGTCAGCACAATAAAATTTCATTCACGGCACCACGGGTGTATTCGTTCCTTGCCTACGGCATAGTCACCATCACGGGACAATTTGTCGTTGGTTTCAGCCAGCTGCAGTGCTCAGCATTTCTTTTTAAATTCTTGGTTAAAGTTTTCTCGCGTTGTCATTAGGGCAAAGCCCTCGACTAAATATCATCATCATCAGCCTGACTATGCCCACTCCAGGGCGAAGGCTTCTACCATATATTTCCAATCATCCCTGTTCTCTGCTAGAGGCATACACTTGACCCCCACGAACTTCTTAACCTCATACGTCCACCTAACTTTCTGCCGCCCCTGCTACGCTTTCCTTCCCTTGGAATTAAGTTTGTTACCATTCACTTTATACGGGACTCTGTAGATCTATCTGGATTTTTATCTCTTAACGAATGTCCCTTCCCGCATAGTTGACATTTGTTTTCGCATTTCTCATCTCTCGTCGAGTGTTCATTACCGCAGTTCCTACATTTCATGTTGGCTGGGTCCGAGCATACGTCCGCAGGGTGCCAGAGTCAGCCGCATGCATAGCAGACTTCGCACTTCATACGGTACAGTACGCATGTTATTGCCGCGTTTGGAATCAGTTTGTTACCCTAAGCGGCCATCGGTTATCCTCTCTTCGCACTACATGTCCTGCCCATGCCCATTTCTTGTTGATTTCCACTAGAATGTCAGTAACTTGAGTTATTTCTCTGACCCATTCTGCACATTTCCTATCTCTTAACGTTATCCCAACCATGTTTCTTCTATAGCCCTCTGCGTTGTCCTCAGCTTAAGTAGAATCCTCTTTGTTAGCCTCCATCTTTCAGTTCCATAGGTGAGTACAGGTAAGATGCAACTGTTGTATACGTTCCTCTTGAGCGATACCGGTAAGCTGCTAGACATAATCTGCGACTGCTTGCCAAATGGGCTTCATACCAGTCTTATTCTCATTGTTATTTCCTTTTAATGGTCCGGATCTGCGGTTACTACCTGTCCTAAGTAGACATATTCACCTACAACTTCCAGTCCTTCGCTACCTAATGTAACTGCTGTTCCTTCCCGAGGCTGTTGAACATTACCTTATTCTTCTGCATTTTGATTTTCAAGCCTACCTTTCTACTTATCCTGTCTAGGTCACCATCATTCTTTGCAGTTCATCTCCTGAGTTACTTAGCAAGGCAATGTCATCAGCAAATCGCAGATTCCTGAGGTATTCTCCATCTACCCTTATCACTAACTGCTCCCATTTCAAGTCTCTGAATACTTCCTCTAAGCAAGCTGTGAATAGTACTGGGAGATCGTGTCTCCTTGCCCAACACCTTTCTTTATAGGAATTTTGTTACTTTCTTTATGCAGAACAATGGTTGCTGCGCAGCCAGTATATACATATATCTTCCAGGACTTTCACGTATGGCTCGTCTACCCCCTGAATTTTCAATGCCTGCATCACCGCCGATGTTTCTACTGAGTCAAATGCTTTTTCGTAACCAATGAATGCTATGTATAAGGTTAGGTTATATTCCGAGCATTTTTCTATCACCTGGTTGATGGTATGAATATGACCGATAGAAAGGTATCCTTCCCGGCAACCTGCTTGCTCTTTTGCTTGGTTGCAGTCTAAGGTTGTCCTGATTCTATTGGCAATTACCTCAGAAAATACCTTATGCGTAACAGACACTAAGCTGATTGGTCTGTAATTTTTAAGGTCCTTAGCGTCCCCTTTATTATTAATGAGGATAATGTTTGTATTCTTCCATGGTTCCGGCACTGTCGATGACACCAGGCACTGCGTATACACGGTGGCCAGTTTTTCTAGCATGATATCCCCCCGTCCTTCAAGAAATCTATAGCTATCTGATCCTGTCTAGCTGCTTTCTATCTTGTCATAGTTTCTATTGCTTTCTTAACCTCGTGCTTTGTCACTAGTGGAACGTCTGACTGTTTTTCCCTACCACCAACCTCCTTACGGTCATGCCTACTTTGGCTACAGTAGAGATCAGTACAGAACTCCTCAGCTGCTTTGACTTAGCACATATATCACATTTTTGCTATGCCATTTTTTTTTTACCGCTTTAAGGCTTCCCCCGTTCTTTAGAGCATGCTGAATTTTCTCCATGCTTTACTTCCTTATATCGGCCACTTTGCGCCTATTGATTAGCTTTGACATTGTCACGTGGTGGTGACAATGTCGATGACACAAATGAAGAGTTGGAGATTGCACTGAATAAACTCTTTATTGGGCTGACGTGCACCCGCAAAAGCAACTAAGCAACTCGGCGGCGTCGATAGCAACAAACGTACTCGTCGATCGTCGAACAAAGAATGCCCGTCGCACTCTTCAACGCTCCATTCAAAGGCTTCTCAGAACAAGCTAGATAACGTTGCAAATTGCTTGTAGCACAACCTGGAACATTGTAGAAGTTTACGCGAGTGATCGGAATCTTCGAGACATATCTCGGCGCATCGTTCGCGACCAAGAAAATGATAATGCGTCGTATCGCGACAACGAGCATGAACAGACGCGGGATACAGAATTGATAAGCGCCAGAGTAACAATGATAAGGCCGCATGCCAGTGGCTGACGAACAAAAACAAATAAAAATATAAACAGTTCGCGGCATTACTCCCCCCTCCCCCTTAAAAAACATTGCTAGATGTTTCAAAATAAACATACAACAATTAACATAAACATTATAAAGCAAACATGAATTGCCTTTAGCGCGCATAGTGTGGCTTAAGGCATACAACAAGCACAATTTCAGGATGCACTCGGCGCCGCTGCGATGCTGGAGCGCCGTCGGGAACGACATCGTAGTTCAATTGTCCTAGTCGGCGAAGCAGCTTGTAGGGGCCGAAGTATCGGCGTAAAAGCTTTTCGCTCAGTCTGCGGCAGCGAATCGGCGTCCAAACCCAGACTTGATCCCCCGGCTTGTACTCAGCATCGCGTCGTGCTACGTTGTAACGTAGGCGTCGGTTCGTTGTGGATCTATAATGCGCATTTGGGTGAGTCTTCGGGCTTTCTCTGCACATTGAAGGTAGGCGGCGACGTCCAGGTTATCCTCATCGGTTACGTGTGGCAGCATTGCGTCAAGCGTCGTCGTGGGCTCTCTGCCGTACACAAGGCTGAACGGGGTCGACCTGGTTGTCTCCTGGACGGCGGTATTATAAGTGAAGATGACGTAGCGTAGAATGGCGTCCCATTTCTGGTGCTCGGAGTCGACGTACATTGCAATCATATGCTCAATAGTTTTGTTGAGACACTCAGTAAGTCTATTTGTCTGGGGATGATACGAAGTAGTTCGTCGATGACTTATATGACTGTATTCTAGGATGGCTTGCGTCAGCTCTGCCGTAAATGCCGTTCCCCTGTCCGTGATGAGGATTTCTGGAGCGCCGTGTGGTAAGAGAATTTGTTCGATAAAAAACTTTCCTACCTCCGCAGCAGTACCATTGCGCAGTGCTTTTGCTTCGGCGTATCGGGTAAGGTAGTCGGTGGCCACGATGATCCACTTGTTACCCGCAGATGAAAATGGAAAGGGGCCGAGAAGATCTGTCCCAATTTGTTGAAAGGGCGGGGTTGGGGGCGGTATCGGGTTCAATAGCCCAGCTGGCCTGATCGGCGGCGTCTTGTGTCGCTGGCACTCACGGCACGTTTTTACGTAATGGGCAATGTCGGCAGGCAGTCGCGGCCAGTAGAACTTCTTCTGGATTTGATGCAAAGTGCGCGCAAAACCGAGGTGCCCTGCTGTTAGCTCGTCGTGCAATGCCTGAAGAATGTCCTGTCTGAGGGTTTTAGGCACGACAAGAAGATGCGTTGTCTTGTTGGGAGCGAAGTTCTTGTTTACGATGACGTCATTGCTTAAGGCGAACGACGACAACTGACGCCTAAACACAGCAGGAGGAGAAGCGGTCTTGCCTTCCAAGTAATCCGCTAGGTCTTTCAGTTGAGGATCTGATAGCGGTTTTTGTGAAAAGCTGCTGGCGCTTACTGGTCCCAGGAAGGCATCGTCGTCATTGTCCTTCGGAGGAACGTCGACGGGAGAGCGGGATAAGCAGTCTGTTTCTAAATGCTTGCGGACCGACTTATAGACTACTGTCACGTCAAATTCCTGAAGTCTTAGGCTCCATCGGGCAAGGCGGCCGGAGGGATCTTTCAAATTAGCCAGCCAGCAGAGCGCGTGGTGGTCGCTTACCCCCATGAATGGTCGACCGTATAGGTATGGACAGAACTTAGGAATGGCCCAGATGATCGCGAGGCACTCCTTCTCGGTCGTAGTGTAATTGACTTCGGCTATAGTGAGGGACCTGCTAGCGTAGGCGATTACCTTGTCATGTCCGGCACTCTTCTGGATGAGAACGGCTCCTAGGCCCACACTGCTCGCATCAGTGTGAATTTCGGTCTCGGCGTTTTCATTAAAGTGGCGAAGTACAGGAGGGCACTGCAGGCGGCGCTTAAGTTCGTCGAAGGCTTCTCCTTGCGGTGCTTCCCATTTAAAAGGTACGTCAGCCTTTGTAAGCTGCATCAACGGTTCGGTGATGCGCGAAAATTCTCTGACAAATCGTCGATAATAAGCGCGCAGCCCAAGGAACCTGCGCACGGCTTCCTTGTCAGCAGGCGGTGGAAATTGTGCGGTTGCGGCTGTTTTCTCCGGCACTGGCCGAACACCATCCTTGCTAACGATGTGACATAGGAACCGCAGTTCCCCGTAGGCGAAGTGACACTTCTCTAGTTTTAACGTTATTCCCTATGATTTGATGGCTTCCAACACTGTCTGCAGCCGTTTAAGGTGGTCTTCAAAGTTTGACGAGAAGACAGCGACATCATCCAAGTGTACCAGGCAAATCTGCCACTTCAAGCCCGCTAGCACAGTGTCCATTACTCGTTTAAACGTGGCCGGTGCGGAGCAGAGGACAAATGGCATCACATTGAACTCGAAAAGGCCGGCCGGTGTGATGAATGCGGCCTTCTCGCGACCTCTTTCGTCGACCTCAATTTGCCAATATCCGCTCTTCAGGCCCACTGATGAGAAGTACCTTGCATTGCAGAGCCGGTCCAGTGTGTCGTCGATGCGGGGAAGTGGGTAGATATCCTTCTTAGTTATGCTATTCAAGCGGCGGTAATCGACGCAGAAGCGAAGTGTGCCGTCTTTCTTCTTCAACAAAACGACTGGTAGCGCCCAGGGGCTGTTGGGTGGCTGGATCACGTCATCACGCAGCATTTTCTCAACTTGATCGCGTATGGCCTGGCGTTCTCGTGGCAATACACGGTAGGGGCTTTCACGTAGCGGTCGAGTGTTTTCGTCCGTGATGATGCGATGCTTTGCAAACGGCGTTTGCCGCACCTTCGACACTGAAGAAAAGCACTCGCTGTAATTTTCAAGAAGAGTGCGAATCTGGTCTTGTCGGAGCGCAGGGTTAATGTCGAAATTGGGCTGCTTGGCTCGGCTGGGTGCATCGTCTTCAAGTTGGCCGGGGAGGGCGAAGACTTTTCGGGTTTCCGATAGCTCAAGAACAGCAATCGTCATGCCCTTGTTCAGGTGCCGGTATTCGTCGATGAAGTTCATGACGAGCACATCAGCTTGTCCATGACGGGAACGGACGATGCCTCTTGCAAGGCCAAGTCCTCTATCCAGTAAAAACTGATTGTTTCCTTCGACAACCCCTTCCGTGATTTCGACTTCTGTTGTAACCACAGGGACGATGACGCTTGATCGGGTCGGTACGGTCAATTCTCCGTCGAGGAGGTTGACAGTGACGTGATGTGTCGAAGTTATCTTTGCAGGTATGGCTTTGTCGGTCGAGAGCTTGAGTTTGGATCGGAGGTCGATAACCGCTCGATGTTCGTTCAGATAACTCATGCCCAGAATCACATCGCGGGAACAGTGCTGTAGGACGACGAAGCTGGTATTGTAGGTACGTCCATTTACTGTAACCCTTGCGGTGCATCGCCCCGATGGCGTAATAAGGTTACCACCAGTGGTGCGAATTAGCGGGCCTTCCCAAGTGGTCGTCGCTTTCTTGAGCTGGGCAGCGAAAGCTCCGCTGATGACATAGTAGTCGGCACCGGTGCCCACTAGGGCGGTAACCGTGCATCCGTCGACAGCAATCTCAAGGTTGCTTGTTCGCGTCCTAGTATTGCACATTGGCTTCGGTATTAGATCTCTGCTTCGTCTCGTGCTGAGGTCGCGGCCGGGCCACACCGTCGTCACTTCGCTGGGCGGCTGTGGTAGCTTAAAGTTTGGTCGTCTCGTCTTGGATGTTGACGTCGGGCGTAGCGGCGGTTTCACCTTGATGTCTGGGCATGTCGAGGGCATCTTCACAAATAATGTGGGCGTCATAGCGGCCTCGTCGTTACTCGTCGTCGGCGGCGGAGGATATTCGTTAGTTCGCCATATAGCAACTTCATCTCCAAAGGTTGCTACCATCAATTTCCCCTACGAGGGCTTGGGGACCTTCCTTGCACACTGTTATCGTAGCTGCGGCCTGGCGACAAAATGCGGGCCTTGTACGGCGATGGCAACCTGAATCGATGGGTTTCTGGCGTCAATTCCCCTCTACGTAGGTAGTTCTCGATTTCTTGAAGTCGCTCACCGGGGTGGGGCGTGGGGCGTCGACTTCAAATCCGCGGAGGCTGATTCGTCGGTACGGGCAGTGGCGTAGAATGTGGCCGGCCTCACCACAGTGGAAGCATAATGGCTTGTTGTTCGCAGTTCTCCAGGCGTCGCTCTTTCTCGGGCTTGGGGGTCGTTGATAGGCCTGTCGAGCGGGGGCCAAGGGGCGGCTTTCAGGAAAAGGACGGTAGCGGCGAGGGTTTGCAAAGTCATCACGGCGGGGCGCAGGGCGACGTAATGCAGCAGCTGTTGCCTCTTCTGCTGGAACTGTCGCAGCCGTCGCTTAAGGAAAGCCCAGCCCCTGCTGGACTTCTTCACGGACGATGTCCGCGAGCGTCGCAACCTGGGGTTGTCGGAATGATGGCAGTAAACGACGAAGTTCTTCTCGGAATATCTCACAGATGAGGTCGCGAAGGCTTTCTCCGCTTGCAGATGCGCTGTGATAGTGGCTTGAGTTGTCCGGTTGAAGTGGTCGCTCGTAGTTGCGCATCCTGGTGTCCAACGTCTCCCACTCCCACTAATGTGGCTGAACCCCCAAAATTTAGTTTTTCGCTCATTCAAAAATAACTTATTTCACCTGAATAAGCTTAACGTTTTACTAATGAAATAAGTTACACAACCCAAATATTTTTTTAAACGGATTAGTTGGTAGTATAAGTTGCCACTAGATGAATTCATTACCTTGCGCAAAGATAAAGAGGTCAAATAGTGCAATGTGTGAATTAGTTAAAATCAGGGTTATTGAAATCTCTCCTGTTACTTTCCTGAAAAGATCTCTGGACATGTGAGAAACAGGTGACTCATGCATGCAACTACGCCATCGGATTTCGTTTTTAAGGCGAAAGCTTTTACTGCCTCACCGATGTCAGCAGGAGCTGTCTGCCGAGACTGTCGGCAGAGGATATTACACTTTCGAGGGAGATAGTTAAAAATAAATAAACGCTGCCTCCACCGGGAGTCAAACCTCCATCCCTTGGATCCCCAGCCGTGCGCTTTACTAACTGCACCACGCCCCGGATCGTGAACCGTTCATCATAATTCCTCTTGTCTAAAGTGATGATAGCGGGATTCCGCGATTGAAAGATACAGCGCATTCATTTTCTGTAAATGAATTACAGAACGCCGGTGAACTTTGATGCGCTCAATGAATGCTGGTTGTATTCGACAAGGGGTGCGTCATGTACCGCCACGACCGGTCATGACGTCACCAGGTGATTCATGCATAGACGAAGCTGACCGCGCCGGGCATCAGATTTAGGCGTCTGTGCGGCGCCTTTTATTTGGCGCTTTTTTGAACGCTGCACCACACAGCAAACAGAAGCAGGCCCAGATGTCTAGGAGGCGTTACTACAGCAGGCATCAGTGGCATTTCAAACTGATTTATAGGAGATAAAAGGCTCAGTATCTGTCACATTTCTCCGCGGACACATATATGTACCCCACCGTAAAGGAAGGGAGGAAGCTGGAAGTGAAAGAAGAGAGGGATACTGAGGTGCCGTAGTGGAGGGCTACGATCCACCGCGCTACAATGGTTTTCGCCTCATCTCACGTTAGTGGTCCAAAGTACTCTCTGGAATGTATTACGCAAGTGCTCATGAGGTATTAAATTTCGTTCTTTCCTTCGCCTTCCTCCTCCTTCCTCAAATCCAGTGCTAAATATACGATCACAAATCTAGTAACTTTTGAATTAAGGATCACTCGTATCGTTGGTTTCTTTTTCCGCTGTAGCTTGCAAATTTTCCGCTGCTTCGTCTTCATGATCTTACTTCATTGCAGTCTCATGTAGGGTCCTATTCGCAGAACAGAAGAATTTTTCGTTACACACAAAAAATCGTTTTCTGTACGTAGCCGAAAAGGCGGCCCATTTAGCTTGTGCCTTCCTTTTAGTTGATGCCACCGAAAGCCGTTTTCCTACTCTTTAACCTATGGTATCCGCGCGACACATTCCTGCAGCAAAGAAGAAAGAGCTACATTCATCTGAAAAGTATTAGAACTTATAGCGGCTTCAAAATAAATTTCTGCTTTTATGAAGGCACGAACATGCCGAATACTAAGCTTGAACACTTCTGGGTTTGTGACAAAAACGTTTCATGCTATAAAATGCATTCTATGGTCTTCTTCCGCATGTAAATGTCATACACGGCCAAGTAGTACCAGAAACAACAAACTCTTGACATATATTTGAATTCAGCACTAAAGTGCCGCTAAATGCTTTTCTCGGGATTGAGACCAACCTCTACTGCGATCATGAATGACGTACGACGCTGGGAACGATATTTGTATATCATAGCGTCAGAGCGCAGTAGCGTGACGTAGTACTATCAACGGCACGACGCTCCAGATGGGGCAGCCGCCGCATGGGCGTTCGGCTGGGCTGATCAACAGGCTGCGTGGCTGTTGCATCGGCATCGGCGCCCGAGTGAGGCCTTCATGCCGACGAGACTACGACCTTTCTATAGCTCCTCGTTTTTCTTTATCCCAATTAAAATAAGCGATGCGAGAGCACATTTCATATGTTTGCACTTCAACACTACGTGGTAAATGCCAATCAAATTTTATCTTAAAAGTGTAAACTGTTGGGCTAGTTGGTGATAAGTCTTAAAATTAATCTTATTTACCCCACAGGGACAGCACAAACAGTACGAAAACACGTACAAAACAGGCGGTTAGTCGAAACTGCTTTATTGAAGCCTAAAACACCCATATTTATAAGCATAGGCTCGCGCGCACACACCACAGCAAGTAATTTCTGAATACAGCACGAAGAAAGTTGTCACACGTGGCACGCAGTCTCAGCATTGTAAAGGGCAAGTGAGGTGTCACTAACTCAATCTTGACCCGCTTTTCTGACAAAGAACAAATCCAAAGTTTCACGGGCGTTTTGTTTTGGCATACTTCTTCCTAGATCTTCACGGTACGGAAACAAGGTCTACAGTCGGTGCAAGTGTGGCAATGGTCAACAAGATGCGTTGCCTCCCTGTTATTTAGATGTTTTTATATGCTGACGCTAGCCCTCTTTTATTTTGTTTTTATTTATTTATTGTATATTTATTTGGTATTTTAGTTTTAGCTAACGCCTGCCCTGTTCCGCGACGACTAGCCCTTACGAATCCGTGGATAAAAAGAAATGTGCGCGTAGGTCAGGCAATGTCTAGTGCAACAGCGCAACGTTACGAGGACAGAGGGCTCTTTCCTTATTGTCTTCTGGTCTCGTGCGTTGCGCTGTTGCACTAGAAAGACTCCGCGGGAACCCTGTCCGCAGTGTCTGCGATTGTAAAGATATGGTTCGCAAGTTTGAGAAAGTGGAGATGGTAATGGAGTGTCTTATTGACAGCAGTGACGCACTTTTATTTCATCGGGCGCACACAAAATGAACGAATATATCCCTGACAGGCGGTGTGGGGTCTAGCACCAAATGCTGCAGGCCCCCGGCAGCAGTCATTGACTCGGCAGTGTCGTAAATTTCTAACAAAAAGGGCTGCAAAACTCTCAATAAAACTAAAAGCGAGATACTAGTCAAATCGCAAAAAGCAGGTGCAATGATTGCGAAACAATGCTTCTACCCTGTGGGAACAGCCCTCCTGTGAAGCGTTGCCCTGACTACTACTAGTCCCTTGGTCGGAGAAAGGAAAACCTCCACAGGAAATGCGTGCTTTTCGCTGTTTTTTGAGCCACACTGGACAGGACTCGCTTTCGTGAGACACGTTACTGTGCTTGTACATTTATGTCATACCTCTGCTCATCACAGCGCCACCCATCACGACCCTCTATACTTCAGCAGCAGATGCTCAACTTTCCTGCCGACCTGAGGGCTGCCTTTTCACCCAATAAACCACACGCACGCACACACATACACGCACACACACACAGATATATATATATATATATATATATATATATATATATATATATATATATAGACATGGATTGCTTGTTACTAATGGGCCAGAGTTAAATTCAAACAGGGTGTCACACAACTTTCCCGATTATCTATTTTATTCCAACAGTTTCGGACGGTGGACCGTCCTTCTTCAAGGTAGAATTGAGTATATATATATATATATATATATATATATATATATATATATATATATATATATATATATATATATATATATATATATATATATATATATATATATATTGTTACGAAGCGGTAAGCCGATGAAGATAGGAGACAGAACATGACCGATGGCGATGGTAGATGACGTTTAATGAACGTTCGCGGGCTTAGCGCGAGCGCTCCTTCCCGCGCCACTGCCCGCTTCTTCTTCCTTGTCGTCCGCAACATGACCCGGGGCCGCCGAGTGATCGTCCCAATCGTGGACGAGGAAGTTTAGCGATGTTAATGATTTTATGGCATGATGATGGGCGTGTCTGGGTGCTTGAAGAAGACGAAGAAGGAAGAATAGAACGGCTTGCCGGTACGATGTCTGATGCGTGGGTGATCCGCCTGCGTAATTCCGTCTTCTCAACGGTAGGGTCCCGCAACTTCTTTCTCGTCACTGGTTCCCTCTGAGCGGGATAAACGGTGATTTTTACTGAGAGGTGTGTCTGAACGCAACCTAAAGGTAACATAACTCACTAAAAGCAGGAAATGATTATGTTGAAAATTACTAAATAGTGTAAGCGTTGTCATTGTGTTGTCTCGCGGCTGTGTTCACGGCAGGTTTTGTGGCTGTTAATAATTAAAAACATCACATGATGCAACCTAAAGGGAACACCCTCCAGAAAGATATTAGTAGCATATTTTAATGTTGCAATTTAAAAAAAAAAAAATTCGAAAAAATTTGTAAATTGCAGGATTCGAACATACATTTTATTAGCCACGTGCGATGGGTAAGGAATCTTAATTCATTGCGCCACTGAGGCAACGAATACGACAGGCTTTTAATGTGCTCTTATTCATTTTTACAATATTTCCACTATCTGTCGCCAGGTGACGCTGCTCAGAGGACCCTACCGTTGAGAGAACGGAATCACGCATCCGCCTCCCTTGGAGCTGTCAACCATCCGTCACCAGAGTCCATGGGACCGATGGCTCGAGGTCACGTCGGGCAGCTTCGGCGGGGGTTGCGTGTTCGTGTCCATCGCTTCTTTCGGGTCATTCGGGTCTTTCGGGTCCTTGTTCTCGGTTCTGATTCGTATGTCTGTTCTCCTTGTCTTCAGGTCCGGGCTGGGGGCTGGGCGGTGGTAGTTGTTCAGGTCTGGGCTTGAAGGGCTGGGGCGAAGCTGCTCGGCGATGTCCCTGGGCCCTCGGTGATGATCCCGGCTTGAAGATGGCCTCGATGCTCCAAGGCGAGGATGGGGATGTCGTACGCCGCACCTCCAACCAAATGTTACGAAGCGGTAAGCCAATGAAGGCAGGAGACAGAACATGACCGATGGCGATGGTAGATGACGTTTAATGAACGTTCGCGGGCCTAGCGCGAGCGCTCCTTCCCGCGCCACTGCCCGCGTCTTCTTCCTTGTCGTCCGTATATATATACGCATGTGTATATGTGTTTGTGTGTGTGTTGTGTGTGTGTGTGTGTGTGTGTGTGTGTGTGTGTGTGTGTGTGTGTGTGTGTGTGTGTGTGTGTGTGTGTGTGTGTGTGTGTGTGTGTGTGTGTGTGTGTGTGTGTGTGTGTGTGTGTGTGTGTGTGTGTGTGTGTGTGTGTGTGTGTGTGTGTGTGTGTGTGTGTGTGTGTGTGTGTGTGTGTGTGTGTGTGTGTTTAACAGCGGTCCTTGCAGAGCTATCCCACTGCGCAAACTAGTATACGTAATGCCGCTGCCAAATATAAAACATTGTTTAACCAAGACATTCAGAACGAAACTTTCGTTTCGGGCCAAACAATACTACTAAATGTTCCTGTGTACATATGCAGCTATGTAAAAGATACAGGCTGTCTACGTTAACTTTAGCCTAAGCGTTAAAAATCAAAACATTTGAGATAGGCCAGGGCAAGCTTTTGCATACAGCTGCCAGCTGTCCGGCGCTCCTAAGGCAATTTTTGTTTGGCAATTAATTACTTTCTAAATAAGATAATTTTTTATATTACTAAATACTGACTTTAGACAATAAATATGATTCGCAAAGTTCCAGACCACCTTCACAAACCCCCCTTGCATTTATTTGAGATAAAGAAAGCCTTACGCGCATCTTTTTCGCCACCACCCTTTAAATAAAGCCGCGATATGCAAAAGCTATCACGTATCAAGCGCATTCCTATGCAATAACTGTCTTGATCCCAGGAATGCTTTAAGGGAACGAGCCGAGGCCGTCACTCGACGGCCCAGTTCGAGCGGAAGGCTAATACGTCGGCTGTGGCTGTAGCGAGCCCGCCAAGCTCGCTGGAACTTGCACCGTACTACGTGCGCCGGCTGGTTGCGCGAACTTAAGTCATCGGACTGCCGTCGCAGCTGGACCATGGAGCCGCGTCCGCACTGGTTTTGTTCACTAAAACCACGACGGGGAGAAGCAAAATGGTGTCGCGCGAATGCGCCATTCATATTATTTTTTTTATCTCGCGGGCTTCGTTGCATATAGGAAACAATAGTTACGCGTGAGGCTTTCTTTATCACAAATAAGTGGAATTGGAGTATCAGAAATTGCTCTCCAACTTTACATTTATAAATGAGGGAGGGGGGAGAGAGGACAAAGTGAAAAGCGAGAGATAGCGGTCGATGCTGACGGTAAGGCATCGTGCCGTCGAAATGTGAAAAGGATATCGGCCGACTCATCGTATCTGGCGGCTATGGACCACCGACGCGGATGTCTCTCCATAATCGGCGTTGTTTTATGTGACAAAGATAAAAACAAGTGTTGAGACCTGCACAAGCGAACCGCTGTGTTTAAGAACACGGTGCTGCCGTCGCTCGCTCGACTTTTTACCAGCTTATCATTGCACCGACACAAGTACATACTTGGCCGGTTTTCTGAAAGTGTTGGCGCGCACACCATCTGTAGTGGAGCAGATGGCACAACAGGCGATCCGTCATGCACAACACTAAGAACTCAAGTGACCAAAGTTGCTGCTCTTCCCAGGTCGTGGCGTGACAGCAACGCGCGATGCTGGAAACCCGAAATCTCTCAGAGGTGGATTATGAGTTCTAAATTATTAAGCACATATATTGATTCCTAGAACCATCTATCAAGCGGCTGAGCCAGTAGAAAAACCGTCGTCCGAACACAATTTAGCAGTCTTTTGAAGAGGAAGATTTGAGCCCGTGTCTGTGTTTGTTCCCGTCTCAAGCGGCTAAATGTTTATGCATGCGTACCTTGCCTTTGATTGGTTATTGAATTTTTGGCGCAACAAAAACGGTTTGCTTTTTGAAAAGTTAAGTTAATAATAATTATTTTGGGCAAATGTACGCTTCATTTGAAGTACGTGCTATTTTACCATTAAAGTATAAAATATTGTTGCACGAACTGCTGAACTCTTAAGTGAGAACCGCAGTGTAATTGTTTTCGTTATAGATGTTTGATACAAACATGGTAATGCAAATACATGTCCAGCCGGGATGACAAAATTACGGTTTCATAGGCTATTTTTTATATCATGGTTGTATTAATTTTTGTAGTTTCCCTAACGTTGAAGATACATCCTGTAAAAATGTCCATCCCTGAAGTCTTGCCTACGAATGGCTTCACTTCACGGATGCTTCTAGAGCTGCCAGCTCTTTTAAAGTGCAGTTCAAAGCTGTCCTCACAATCTATAATGTCTAAACCTTCCCTTGTTCCTCTTTCAGTTGTTGATTCATATTGGCAACATGCATATCACAGAATCTTCTGTGCTTATTTAGTTGAGCGAAAAGCAGCTCGTCCGTAGGACCTTCCAAATGCTTTTTTAATGAGGCACGCGGAACGGCCCTCCATATTTATTGCAGTTACTTACCAGAGCTCTCTACGTAGAAGCTTCTTTCTAGCAAACTGAACATCACTTATAATAAAACTGCTCTTTAGAGAGGGAAAAAAATATCTTATTCTAAAAACATCCCTATAGCCCTTAAAAGCACTGCTCTAAGCTCTAAGAGAGTAAAATAATATTTCCCTACAACCACTCAGTTCTGTGCGGTACGCTACATTGTGTTACGACCCAAGCATCCGCATTTGCGCGCTCTATTGTTCGCCTGTGGGCATGGATAAGTGCTGTGAATATGTGGTGATGGTCCAATGGCTCTAAGTGAGCCTGTTTCCAGGAATCCTGTTTTGTAAGCCTGTTTTGCTTTGTGGACACTCTGCAAATGCCAAATTGACCCTGCCAAGAGAACGTCTGGAAAAACACAAAGAAACGTCCCCCTGCGGGAAATGCAGGAAGTGCTTTCTTTCTTTTGTTCACCCTTCCAGTCGATAAGCCCTATCGTCCAGTGAGGAATGCCTCCTATGCAAAGGAGACGACAGAGTGACATGTCCGCTGACGTGCAGGACAAGAAAGGAGCATGACTCATACGGCCATTAAGTGATTTCCCGGGAATGCAGGAAAGATTTGCAATTGTCGAAAAGGGACAATGTTGGGAGCCCTATGCGGCGCGCACGTGTACTTGGGTTTCTGAGAAGTAAATCCTCTTGCCGGAACCAGCTGCCTATCGATTCTTGGCTGAAGAATAGAAATGTACCTCCTCTCCTCGCCGTTCCCAAGCTTTTCCCGCC
Organism: Amblyomma maculatum; assembly: GCF_055883805.1. Lineage (NCBI taxonomy): Eukaryota > Metazoa > Arthropoda > Arachnida > Ixodida > Ixodidae > Amblyomma > Amblyomma maculatum. The sequence continues at coordinate 106,694,090 of NC_139353.1, read as the reverse complement.
AACAAGTGATCACGCCCAACGAAACAATGCCGGACCAGTCAGTGCTTCAGACCATCAGTGCAGTGATGTGTTCGATTGGATGCCGATATCTGAGGGGCGTGCCCTGGATTTGGTTGGTCAGCATCTTCAGAGAGGGGCTGGACATAGGGGGGGTTTTAAGGACGCTGCAGAGCACGAAATGTCGCTCTGGGCCCTGGGTAAACGGCTCATCCAGTCGCTTCTCGCTATGAACTCTTAACGCTTGCCATTTTGCTGATGTACCCTTCTTTTTCGTGTAAATAATCTTGTAAATAAGTTTCTCAAAGTGCCATTAAACCTGCTTGTACATATTTCACCAACTTCGAAGATTCAATCCTACTTCAACCCCGAGTCTCTGCACGCTACCAAGTGAAGGCCGGGTCGTCATAGCCCCAGCGTCACGACAACTGGTGGCAGCGGTGGGATCTGAATCTACAAGCCACAACATCTGATGACTGGAGGTGGGATCTGGATCTACAAGCTACAACATCTGGTGATTCGAGGTGGATCAGAATCTACAAGCCACAACATCTGGTGATCGGAGGTGGCATCTCAAGCAACAAGCAGGAGCAACAATCGGCCAACAAGAGAGCAGCTCGGAACATCGATCGCATGTGTGGGTGAGTGCTTGGCTTTTCTTCTGATGTGGACCAGGTTCTAGAACAGGGTTAGATTTTAGAACTGGTAAAGAGAGTGTGGAAACGCCTTTAGGTTTGGTAGTTTGCACAGTTGTTTTGGAAGTAGCCGACACTCGGAGCGATCATGGACCTACAAAAGCTGCAGAAACCGGAACTGTTGCAATTGTGTGAGGAATTGGGAATTGATACAAGTGGTTTGGCACGAAAACCTTTGATTATAAAGGCAATCACAGATTTGGGAGCCGATGATGAGGAGCTCAGTGAAGCATGGAACCTCATCGCCCAAAAAAAGGAGGAACAGCTCAGACAGCAGAAAGAGCGGGAAAAAGAGGAAAAGAGGCGTGAGCGTGAACTTGAGAGGGAAAAAGAGGAAAGGGAGCGCGAACGTCAGAGGGAAAAAGAGGAAAGGGAGCGCGAACGTCAGAGGGAAAAAGAGGAAAGGGAGCGTGAACTTGAGAGAGAAAAAGAGGAAAGGGAGCACGAACGTGAGAAGCTTGAGAGAGAAGCAAAAAAGCGGGAGCTAGAAATTGAGCTCCGGAAATTAGAAGTAGAGTTGAGCAAGAGGTCGGGCAATTGTCCCCAGCTAGCGGTACCTCTTCTCAACAAGGAGGCAGATTTCAAGATGTCAAAGTACATGCAGCCATATGTGATATCAGGGGATATCGGTCTGTATCTGGGTAACTTTGAGCGAACTTGCGAAGAACTGTCCTTCCAGCGAGACACGTGGTCTCAGAGATTATTGACGGTTCTGCCCTGCGAGGCAGCGGAGGTTGTCGCGCGGCTAAACAAGGAGGACGCGGACAACTACGAGAAGGTCAAAGCTTGCCTTCTGATTTTCGGAGACAGAGATGTGCAGGCCTTAACACGTTCAAAGGCGCGAGAACTAGCTACACTGCTCATTTCAGAAAAATCAACAGCGGAGGAAACGGCAGTTAAAACAGTGGTAAATGCGGAAAATAGCGGGCCAGAAAACTTTGAGAGCGAGGCATCTCAGATAAGTCAACATGAAAGTGAGCTTGATAAGACACGGAATGAGGACGTTCTTGAAAGTAACCTCTTGCCGCCAGTGTCTAGTAATCTCACGAGACTTTTAAGTGGAACCCGAGAGGACTTAGCTATGGAGCAAGCCAATGATCCCAAGAATAAGCTCGAAGTACAGTGGGAAGGACCTGCTAAAGTCGTTGCAGAGCTTTCTGACACTAACTACGCAGTGAAAATCCCCGATAGGCGTAAAGCAGTGCGCATTTATCATTGCAATCTTATGAAGCCTTATGTGCAGAAGGAAGCCGTGGTAAATCTAACGTTAAACCTTCCCGAGGAGATGGGGGATAACTTGATTTGCCTCAGCGGAAAAGGAAGCAACGCTCAGGAGCTTCACAAAAAGACGGAGCAGAGAGGAGAACTAAAGAAATCCCAGCTGTCCGATCTGGGCGAGCTAATAACAGAGTTTGAGGCCTGCTTCGTGGACAGGCCAGGCAGAACTGATTTGACTGAGCACGATATTGAGCTGACTTCAGACGTGCCAGTGCGATCAAGGTGCTACCGATTTTCTCCAAGGCAAAGAGAAATTCTGGATAGGGAAGTAACTCGCATGCTGGAATTGGGAGTAATAAAACCCTCGGAAAGCGATTATGCTTCGCCTATGATCTTAGTAGAAGCTCCAGGTAAAGACCCTAGGCCTGTGGTAGACTACCGAAAGCTAAATTCTCTCACCAGGGATCAAGTGTATCCTATTCCGAATATTGAGGAGAGAGTAGAACAGGTCAGTAGAGCGGCATATGTGACTACGCTGGACCTTACTCGAGGATACTGGAAAGTACCGCTCACTGAACGCGCCAGCAGATACGCGGCTTTCATCACTCCGACGGGCAGCTACCAGCCAACAATGATGAGTTTCGGGCTCAAAAATGCTCCATTTTGTTTTTCCCGACTCATGGATAGGGTTTTAAAGGGGTGTGAAACATTCGCGGTGCCTTATTTAGACGACATTGCGGTTTTTTCCGACTCATGGGCGGACCATATGGTACATCTAAGAGCTGTACTGAGCCTTTTGCGTCAAGCTGGACTAACCGTAAAGGCCGAGAAATGTTGCCTGGCAAGGGCGACCGTGGACTACTTGGGTCACAATGTAGGTCAAGGTTTCAGGAAACCCAGCGAGATTAAGATTTCTGCGGTAGCAGACTATCCGCGGCCGAGCACGAAGACGGAAATTCGAGCATTCCTAGGTCTGACTGGGTACTACAATCACTACATCCCTAACTATTCAGCTTTGGCTAGCCCTCTGACCGACGCTCTCCGCAAGACAGAACCGACAAATGTAGTCTGGGACGAACAAAAGGAAGCCTCCTTCGTAAACCTGAAGGCTGTGCTGATTAGCCGTCCGGTATTGCGAGCTCCAGACTATGACCGAGAATTCACGGTCCAGTGTGATGCCAGTGATCGAGGGCTAGGTGCTGTTCTCTGCCAGAGAGATGACGACGGTAATGAGCACCCCGTGCTCTACTTGAGCAGAAAACTGAGTTCTAGAGAGAGGGCTTATTGCGCGTCAGAGAAAGAGTGCGCTTGCATTGTATGGGCCATTCAAAAATTGCAGTGCTATCTTGGAGGGGCCAAATTCACCGTAGAGACGGACCATTGTCCCCTAGCTTGGCTGCAAACTGCGACATCGAAGAACAGTCGCCTTCTTAGGTGGAGCTTGATTTTACAGCAGTACAATTTTGAAATAAGATACAAAAAGGGGAAGTTAAATGGGAATGCGGACGCGCTTAGCCGCTCTTTCTAAGCGGTCCGAGATGTTCCTCACCATGTATCCAAATTGATAATCAGGTTTTTTTTTTTTTTTTCGTGCGCTTGTATATGTGTGGCTATGTAAAGCAGCACGTTTGGTTTTCTAGGAATACGTGGGTCCTGAACGTCTTGAGAGTGGGCTTTTCTCGAACAACAATGGCAGTTTTCTTTTAACCTGGTCTCTTCAGACGGGAGCCGAGTGCTTGCTTCGACATGTGGTTGAGTTTCAGACAGCTCGAGCAATTTGGCCTACAACAATCAAGACAACGCGACAAGCAACAGCGAGCTTCAAGCGTTCACGTGCAGGCCATTAAGTCGTCTCTTCATGCAGCAGCTGGGACTGCTGCCCTCCGAGACTCTTCTGGCGGGGGAGGAGGCTGTTACGACCAAGCATCCGCATTTGCGCGCTCTATTGTTCGCCTGTGGGCATGGATAAGTGCTGTGAATATGTGGTGATGGTCCAATGGCTCTAAGTGAGCCTGTTTCCAGGAATCCTGTTTTGTAAGCCTGTTTTGCTTTGTGGACACTCTGCAAATGCCAAATTGACCCTGCCAAGAGAACGTCTGGAAAAACACAAAGAAACGTCCCCCTGCGGGAAATGCAGGAAGTGCTTTCTTTCTTTTGTTCACCCTTCCAGTCGATAAGCCCTATCGTCCAGTGAGGAATGCCTCCTATGCAAAGGAGACGACAGAGTGACATGTCCGCTGACGTGCAGGACAAGAAAGGAGCATGACTCATACGGCCATTAAGTGATTTCCCGGGAATGCAGGAAAGATTTGCAATTGTCGAAAAGGGACAATGTTGGGAGCCCTATGCGGCGCGCACGTGTACTTGGGTTTCTGAGAAGTAAATCCTCTTGCCGGAACCAGCTGCCTATCGATTCTTGGCTGAAGAATAGAAATGTACCTCCTCTCCTCGCCGTTCCCAAGCTTTTCCCGCCAACAAGTGATCACGCCCAACGAAACAATGCCGGACCAGTCAGTGCTTCAGACCATCAGTGCAGTGATGTGTTCGATTGGATGCCGATATCTGAGGGGCGTGCCCTGGATTTGGTTGGTCAGCATCTTCAGAGAGGGGCTGGACATAGGGGGGGTTTTAAGGACGCTGCAGAGCACGAAATGTCGCTCTGGGCCCTGGGTAAACGGCTCATCCAGTCGCTTCTCGCTATGAACTCTTAACGCTTGCCATTTTGCTGATGTACCCTTCTTTTTCGTGTAAATAATCTTGTAAATAAGTTTCTCAAAGTGCCATTAAACCTGCTTGTACATATTTCACCAACTTCGAAGATTCAATCCTACTTCAACCCCGAGTCTCTGCACGCTACCAAGTGAAGGCCGGGTCGTCATAGCCCCAGCGTCACGACAATTGCTACAGGCTCGGCTTCTGTAACACTACCCAGATAGTTGGCACCGTTCATAATTTCGCGGTACCAGTTATTGATTGCAGTCAAAATATTGCAGCGTTTCTGTAATTTCCCAAAGTCTTCAATAAAATCGCGTTGCCGAGAAGGCATATAGACCTACAGGTTACTCTAAAAAATAAGTTCGTTGCGATTTGATACAATCATATTTGAAATATTGACATCAGTGCGCTGTGCTTAAAAAAAAGATCCTTCAGCAATCTTCTGAGATGGGTCAATGTTCCAAAGGGCTCTGTATTGGACTGGTTGTCGTTTAGATCTTGATAAATGATTTTGCTGATGAAAGAAAATGCAAGATACGACTCTAAGCTGATGACCTTATCCTATACAGTGTTAATAACTACAGCGAAAATCAAGTACATCATAGCAGGAAGCTTGAAATGCAGTACAGTTCTGTGACAAATGACAGATGATGAATGGCCCCAATGCCATTTAAGAAAAAAACCCATAATATCGATGACAAACGAAACATAACCACTGGTGTTGAAGTACTTAACCAGTCGATGCGGTTGGGCTTGGAACATTTAGCGAGTACAAATTGTTTGTAAGAAAAATGACAGAAACCTAGGCAGGGGCCACCACGTATTGTTATCAATTACACAGCGTTTAGTAAATGGCATACATTTCCTAAACCGAGCTCCCGATACGCCTCCAGCTTAAAAAAAAAGTTTTCTATTTCAATCCCTTATAAATGTAACTATTTATATCCGAATAATAATTATTATCCATTTACTTGGCTCTAAGTTATAAGAACGAATGAATACAAAAAAATGATCTATTTTCAAAACAGTAATGCCCGGCGTCTGTCTCTCACCTGGTTCAAAAGGCAGGGCTCATATTAATGCAAAAGAAAATGACCAGTATACCTACTTTAGGGTTGTCGTTTAAAATCAATATATGACGATCTCAAGATTAACATGTCAAGGTATACTAGGTTTTATTCTCTTCACACTACTGCAAATAGGAAAAACCTTAAATTTCAGTGCTATGACGAAGCAATCAAATCTTACTTATTTCCGCGCACTGCCGCAAACTGAAATCAACTTAAAGAATAGATTCTCTGTTCAGTGACTGACAAGTTTGCCGCTGCGTTTTTGCCACATATTTTTAGAGATACTTCGATTCTCCCAGCGTTGTTCCACTGTTCCTGTTCAGATGTCGCGATGATTTCTTTTTTTTTTTGCAACGTAGCATAGTACTTTCACCTTTTGCATAGGTGCTGTATTTCGCTTGCTTTTGTAATTTTAAGTCTATTTAGTCTCGTTGCAATGTAATTGCCCTCCGGCCACGCACTGCCACAAACTGAAGTCAACTTAAAGAATAGGTTCTCTGTTCAGTGACTGACAAGTTTGCCGCTGCGTTTTTGCCACATATTTTTAGAGATACTTCGATTCTCCCAGCGTTGTTCCACTGTTCCTGTTCAGATGTCGCGATGATTTCTTTTTTTTTTTTGCAACATAGCATAGTACTTTCACCTTTTGCATAGGTGCTGTATTTCGCTTGCTCTTGTAATTTTAAGTCTATTTAGTCCCGTTGCAATGTAATTGCCCTCCGGCCACAACTGGCAAACCTCGAAGCACCATAAATATTTAAACAAAAATCATATTCTTGCCCATGATCGATCCACAATTCAGCGTTGGTTGAGTGAGGGTATATATAAAGCAGCACATGCTCATGGCGAAAAATGTTCCTACATTTTAATACAAAACTACATTACACAGAAAGCCAGGGTAAATTTGCAACAAGATGGCTGAATCATAAACTCAAGCATAATTTTCTCTGACATCTAGAAATGTACTCCACCTTAGGGGATTGCCCTAAATATTTGACCAACACCCTTGCCACTTCGAGTTATAGATCAATTCGTTCTCACACTAACCATCTGTTGTGCTAAGCGTCCTGGTTAGCTCAGTCGGTAGAGTGACTGCCCAGGAACTGCGGTGGTGCCGGTTTCGATAACCGGATCACGACAAATTCTCTTTAACAACGAAGATTCTGGCAAAGCTCTATAGATTTCCTTTGTAGCCGTACGGCTGCGTTTGGGTGGACGTCAATGGGTAATTACTACCTTATTAGAAACCTATTCCACCTTGGGGATTTTCCCCAAATATATGACCAGCCTATTACAAATATGTTTTTATTACATAGAGTTCATTTCGAAATATAAGTCAATATTGTGTGTTATAATAAAGTTAGTAATAATTAACGCACAATACTGATTTGTTCAACACCTAATGATAATATTTTCTTATTATTTACAGACTCACTTGGTCTAGCAGATGCCAAGCAGAAGAGAAGAAGGTAGGGCAGCAGTTCCATCTTCTATACAATTTTGCTCAGACACGTGTCCCTAAAGTACATTCAGGGATTTTGCAGACAATATGATACACGTTTGGACAGCTTTATCCAAAACGGAATTTTCTATTCTACGACGATTCGCGACTCTCTGACGCTGCTATAGCACTCGCACACATCCACTGCTTTGCAATTTGTTTTTAAAGCACCGCCTTTTGAAAACAAATGCCCTTAACGAATGGAACAAATTCCAACAGGAGTTTCTAGCAGCGCTGTATTTGCAGTTCGTGTATTTTACAGTTTTAGGACCAAATTTCAGGTCATGTCAAACGTCAGCAGATGACATCGTAACCTACAAAGATCAAATGATGGAAGAATTACAAATGTACAGCCGTGAGCAAAAGTGGTATACAACACTCAGCCGGTGGCGGAGCTCGCAAAAACTGCATGCCAACTTCATCTAGCAATAGATATCTGTGATCGGAACAATAGTGGCACTGCCCCATTTTATCCACATGCATGTATCACTGTCGCTGTCCCGTGCGCTGTCGCTAGGCGGCATTTTTACGCATTTTTCCCGAGCTTTGTCACTGGCTGAGTGTTGTATACCACTTTTGCTCACGACTGTACATCGAGCAAACCCGTATAGTGTTATGTCTTGGAACTTCGGGATGTATGACACATCTCACTGTCCGGAAAGGAGGGCAGATACAAAACACCTTCTATACTCAATTTGTGCTGCCATTACGTCAGTTTTATTATCACTCGACCCCTGACGTTATTTATCTCATGCGATCTTGGCGAATACCCAGGCAGCACACCAACATCGCACCAACCCCGGCCCAACGTCGACAAAAATTGGTACCAATATTAGCATAACACTGGTTTTTTGAGAAATTACTACATTTTTATAGATTGGTCCGGCTTATATGCCAACACTGCGCCTGTCTTGGCACTGCCAACATAGGCTATCAGCTGGCTGTGCCCCTAGTGTTACGTATTGGCATGCCACTAGTATTCATTGGCATATGTGACATTAGCAATAAACCGGCCGGGCCGCTATTATCACATATTGGTATTTATTGGCATGCAACAAGTATTCATCGGCACACGTGGCATTGGCACTGCCACTGTTAAGCCACCTTTAGCCATTCAGTTATTTCACCCTTGCTCTTACTGCTGCCATTTGCTTAACTGTCACTCTGACAATTGTGGTTTTCTTATGCAGTCATTTCCCAATACCACCTTGCATGTCATCTCCCTAAGAAGCCATAAAAACCATGCAGTTAAATGAGGCAAGCAAAATATTTTCCGAAAACATTTTATTGAGAGCTCATATACTCGTACATGCCACAAAGACATATAAGGGCCAAAATGCAGTGCAGAAGGCATTGGGTACAGGGTTAATATGGGAGAGGCTAGTAGGTGTAATTGGAAAGAGGGCACTAAGCAGCACATGACCAGGTAGTGCAGGTAGAGGTGATGGGGTGCAGTGTGCATTGGTCATGATGGAAGGGGCTGGACATATTGAGCAGGGTTGATGCACTATAGCCTTGTAGTGCGAGATGCGTTGCAGGAATAGGAGGCTGAGCATGGGTGCATTCCAGGGCAGTGTCCACCGTGGATGGAAAATGGCAGTGGACTGTGTTGAGCATGATAGTTGGCGGTGAAGGGTCAATGGATCAAGTGATGAGTCAAGTCAATGGATCAAGTGAGGGGGCAGGGGAAGCGCATGGCCCAGGTAGTAAGGTGGGCGCCCCGCCAGAAACAACCATTCAGGAACAGTTTGTTGAGGAGATTGGCCCGCGGGTCTCACAAATGATATCTGCACAGAAGACAAGCATATATCACCATAAGATCTAAACTCACCTTCTCAACACTTATCCAAACACATATTTGAAGTCTGGGTGCTCTGTACGATTGAGTACAAAATACATAACCCCGCTATAGTAAAACCTCTGATATAGTAAAGTGAAACTGAAGTCCCAGTTAATTTTCCATAGGAAACTGTACATTTTCCCCCTTTATAGTAAAGATGGTTTTGGTAAAAATCGGTTAAAGTGCTTCTGGCCATGGCGACGACTCCCGCGCACTACCTAGAGTCGCGAGGCCAAGACTTTTTGTATTTGAAAACAGAACAATAACCCCGAGTGTTCGTTTAGGTGGTTCTACTACTAGCCGTAGCAGCAGTCAGAAGAAGCCTACTTTACAGAAGCCTTGGAGCCCTGAGGGAAAGCGCGCAGCGAGAAGAAGAAAAAAGTAAAGCTGTCTACAAACATAGCAAGGAGGCGGCGTGTTCCATTCAGAAACTAAAGGAGTAAAAGTGCAGCAAGAAATAGGGAAGGGAAAGAAATGGGTCAACATTCACTGCAATGTGCAGTACAAATCATGAGGCAGTGGTGGCAGAAAGTGGAGGTGCAGCGAGTAAGGTCATACAGCACTTGAGTGCCATGCGAATTTATCATTTATTGCCTTTTAAACGACAGAAAGAGCAAAAAGGGACACCATGTTCATGCAAAACTTTAGCTTTTACATGAAATCGAACTCGGTAGCATTCATAATCACGTCTTCATGCTTCAGAGGTACCTCCACAAGATGTGGAGAAATTTTATAATGAAAAAAACACACAAAGAGATGTTAAAAGCGAGATGGAAGGTATTTAGGTTGTTAGTTTTTTCATTAAGCAACAAGACGTGTTCCGTAAGTGCCTATTCAACTACTAGACAGCACGTTCAGGACCATGTCATCACAGACCACTGATACAGTAAAGAACATGATACAGTTAATATTTTCGCTGGCCTCAGTGGCTTTACTATAAAGGGGTTCTACTGTATATATTCAAGGCCTATTGCCACACAATCTTCTTTTAGAGCAGTTTGCGACAGGTTTCTAGGCCTGCAAAGGCATGAGGCATCTTATGACGTAGGGATAATAAACATATATGCAAAATAACATCCATTCCAGATACAAAAGAAAGATATTTGGAAGGAAAGACCTGCTTCCGGCAAACCGATAACTTCAGGTGGATGCTTAGTGTTCATATAGAATTACAGTTCCTGAAGATATGACGGTTCAGGCTCCAGAACTTTCAATGTTTAAGAAATTCTCAAACATTCCTGCAATAGACAATATGGATTACTAAGCATGCAAAACAGGATATTAAAGAACACATTAAAGAATATTTTTCTGCAGTACACGAGTTACAGGCACGCATAGATTACTGCGGCCAGAATAAAGAAATAATTGCCCTGACAGAATCACCCAAGCTATCTTCAATCAGCTAACTGAGGCAGATGTGTACATCGCAGATATTCTCAAGGCTGTGTACGCTTATAATATTCTCAAGATAACCGTACCATTTCAAGTTCTAGCTTTTTAGTTTTCACAGCTTTATTGCTTGCTGCATTCTACTATAAACAATTGCCTTACTTGTAATGTACCAAGGAATAGTTTTCATACAGTGCTCATTATAAATTAAAGACACCAGAACAACATGCACACAAACAAGAAAAGAAGAACGGGACAGAGCTCCATTCACAACTGATTTATTGTGCAGAATAAAGTACATATATATCTCACTGCCGGCATATGCGCAAGGAACCCATTCAGCATCATGTAGTTTAAGATAACATATGTTCAAGAAGCCCATGCCTCATGCCACAGCCTCTTTCTCTGAGAAAGCATTTCTTAAACATAGCTTATCTTAAACTACATGATGCTGAATGTGATGTAGCTGAATGTGTTTCTTGCGCATGTGCCGGCAGTGAGATATGTATGTACTTTGTTCTGCACAATAAATCAGTTGTGAGTGGAACTCTGTCCCGTTCTTTTCTTGTGTGCGTGCATTGTTTTGGCGCCTTCAGTTTATAATAAATAAACAGGAACAAGTCCAACAAGAGGTTCTCCTAATCATACAGTGGATGCTTGTTCAGCTAAAATTATTACAGTCAGCCTGCAATAAGCAATTGAGCAAGTACTAGAAATTTACTTTGCATAGGCAGGAAAATGTTATGCTAGATCTGAGTAGAATGATATGGTACTTCCTTATCAGCTAGCAGCCTACCAGGTATGCATTTTCCCTCATCACAGCTAATCATATGGCCATACCATCGGCAACCTTCCACGTGCAAGATTATACTCAATTAGGCATACATGGGTGGTTTTATGTCCAGGTAGCAGGTGTGGTGCTCGGGCATCTGATTTTTTCAAACAAATTCATAGAAGTTGTTGGTATAGAGAATAGTAATCTGCCTGAATATCTCAGGCCAAATTTTATTTTCATTGCATAAGCACACCTTAAAATACAATTCTTGATGTGAATATGGGATCATATAAAAAACGATACATCTAGCGTGACAGTGATTTTTCACTTTCACCCTATCACAAATTTCTTGAAAAACCAGCTTAATCCTGAGCTGAAAAGTTGTTTCGCACACATTTTATATTTCAGTATCTATAAAATGTTGATATTTTGTGCATATATTTCAAAATAAAAATATCTTCACAGCCTCACAAATTATTTTTTTTTCAAACATGGACAATATTTTGTACTCTAATAAAAATAAGATTGTGTCTGGAGAAATAGTACTGTTTGCAGAACAAAACAGCGCATACGCAAAAAAGCACCAATATCGCTCAAATTTAATGTTCAATACACGAACTGAGAGTTCACCTAAAATTACAAGTACAATAGCCCTGTGTACATAGACTCGACAGCACCGGGTTGAATCAGCGTTGAGAAAGCAAGGTCATCATTCTCGACCCGGCTGATGTCTACATGAACTCGCTTTCTGGTGAGTAAGTATCGTAGCAGAGCGTAGCATCGAAATTCGAAGTTATTGTGCAAGTTCTTACTCGTATTTGATCCCATTGCCTTTTACTATCGAGAGCTTCGATTATTTTTTATCGTTGATGGGCGCTAAAAAGCATTCATTTCGAGTGACGCTCGTCGCCGCTCCAGAGGCTTTTTCATATCCCAGAGTTCCCCATAACTAGACTCCCTGAATGGACAGCGTCTACATGCCTTTAGATAAGCGGGTCAAGCGAATTAACCCGCTCCGCCGCCTATTTTACTCGACCCGACTGTGTATACATGAACCACACAACTGATTTTTCACTCGACAGACGTACTCGACTCAATTCTGCCGAGTTAATGTATACAGGGGTGGAACGCACGTGTAACAAGTAACAATGCTGCTAAGAATTCAATCTGCTTTCTAATCGCTCCATCCAGTTTTCTAAAAAAAATATCTTGTCTGACAAAGGAGGATATTTGGAGTTAAGCAGCTAAGCAACACAAGATCCATATGCTTGCTCTAACGCATGACTCCTCAGTGCACTTACAGTTGCAATTTCCTTGGTCATGTGGCAGTTCACTAAACCGTCTGACTAGACATGACAATCAAAAAAAAATCGCGGGATCATTTCTACTTTTATTAAGACATACAAAAGCTTTTTTGTTGTTGACATAGCATTCAGACACCGCGGGAGTTTGGCAGTTTTATACGTCTTATTTCGTTTGCCAGTTGCAAGGGGATGCAGAAGAAGAAAAATGAGTAAGGAATATAAGGGACGACAACATCCCGAAATGAAACTAATGGACCAATGATGCACACTGCGTATCTTAAATGGCGTCACTGGTAACATCAAACACAGAAAATCGTCCTTGAGTATGACAAAGTTGAAGCCCAGGAGGTGAGTTGGTTGTGGGCAGGTAGTTGGAAAAGGGCTGTCCCCCTGAGAGGTAGGCGGCAAGATCACTGCCACCCATTATGGGGAAAGCCCTGGCAAGCATGCAAGTAATGGTGCACATATATAAAAGCAATAAATGCACAAGGAATGCACGCCTGAATGGGCAGCTGCACTAATATTTTCCTTTTGTCTTGCAGCCCACCCCTCCTGCACTGTAAGCAAGTCTGCTCTGTTTTCCGAACACGGAAGCATATGCAAAAACAAACAGAATGTTCTCTAAAATTTACAAAATTTGAACTAGTATTGCATGATGATCTCCTTTCTGCAAATGTCTTGCTCTAGGGTTACAGAATAAATTCATTGCAGCTGCGAATAAAGCGAGTTGGGAGCTAATGGCGAATCTCAATGGCTTGGGGAGAGAATTATTTATAATTGTCACTTTGAGCAAAGTAAATAGCCTGGTTTAGATTAAAGTAATATTACATCTACATGGCTGAAGCCAGTGTAGGCAACTAGAAATGTACAAGCAGTCAGTACTGCATGTCTGTATGACCAAATACATACAGTGCAGGCAGCAGTAATGAAGGGAGAGTGGAAGGCAAATAACCTGAGCAATATTGAATGGCTTTCTTCTCTGCAACCTCAATACAGGCTTCCTGCGAATTCTTGTAATGCAAGCATAATCAAGTATGCTAAATATTCCATCAATTAAAGCACCTGCACTCCCGTGTTACGCAAATGACAACTACTTAGTCAGTTCAACAAGCTATGTTTGTTATTGTGCTATTACACTACAGGTTCACTAAATCATTCCTCAACTTGAAATAGTCACGTACTGTTGAAATAAAGCAACGAAATATAGCAACAGCTATTAAAGCACTGCCAGGGACATGAAGGATATTATTTTTTGCATACTGTGGGCAAGAGTTCTGAAAAAGTAAGTCTGGAGCTAAAAAGCCAGAAAAAGTCGTATAGCATGCAATCATATAGCAAAAAGCCAGCAGAGCATTTAAAGCCTTTATATAATGCAAGGAATATCTGATCATAGGAATATCTGATCATAAACTTGAAGGAATATCTGATCATAAACTAACCATGTGCAGTGTGCCACTTACTAGCGCATATTCCGTCTCAAGTGCACATACTACCATTCTCGATTTTTCCTAAGCAGATGACACTAGCATCCTAGACCATCTTTTCTATGAGTTCGACTCCTTCAATAATCTTGCACTAGATTCTTCCAGAGATATTAATGCACTATGGAATAGATTTAAAACTATTGTATCTTACTGCATTCATAACTTCGTCCCACGGAAAAAGAAAGCCATTAGAAAACGCAACCCCTGGATTACACGTGCTGTAATTCATGCAAAGCGCAAAGTTAATCGTCTTAAAAAATCGTTGAAGATAAAATCTTGCTCTGGAACAAAAAGTAAACTATCTCGAGCAGTACAAAACCTAAAGGTACAAATAAAGGCAGCCAAATTACGCTACTTTTCCTACACGCTACCCAACTTTATAAGAACTGCTCCAACAAAATTTTGGTGTTACCTTAACCCCAAGACTACCAATGATAATCCAGTTGGAGAAGAAGACAGCACTAAAAAAGCGAATACATTGAATGATTATTTTGCTTCGATATTCACCAAGGATAATGGTACAGTTCCTCCTCTGAGTAAACAGACCACAAAAAATATTGAACCTCTAAATATAACTGAGAGTGGGGTACTGAACCTGCTACTGAATCTGGACACTAAGAAGGGGCCAGGGCCAGATAAAATCCCAAATTCCTTTTTGCATAGGTATGCCGAGTGGGTATCCAAATACTTACATATAATATTTATTAAATCCCTCTCAACTTGTGCTCTGCCAAATGAATGGAAAATAGCCAAAATAATACCGGTACACAAATCAGGAAACAGATCAGATGTTACTAATTACAGGCCCATCTCCATCACCTGCACCGCGTCTAAACTCCTCGAGCATTTAATCCTTAAGCACATAAATGTTTTTCTCGAAAGTAACAACATATTGTCTTCATTCCAACATGGCTTCCGTCAGGGGTTTTCAACCGTAACTCAGTTATTAGAATTAGTGCACAGCTTATCTCAAACCATAGACAACCAGAAACAAACAGACCTAATACTATTAGACTTTTCAAAGGCGTTTGATCGGGTGTCGCACACTAAGTTTGTTAACAAATTGCAATCGACGCTAGGCCAAGGCGCTATAGTTAACTGGATTAGCAACTACTTAACCGACAGGACACAGTTTGTACAAATCAATGATCAAACGTCTAATATAGTTCCGTTGCATCAGGCGTACCCTAAGGCTGCGTCTTGGCACCTGTATTATTCTTAATCTTCATCAATGATATAGTGACTGATCTTAACGTTGACATAAGACTTGTCGCCGATGATTGCATTATATATCGAGAAATCAACTCATTCGATGACCACATAGCTCTGAACAACGCACTAGAAACTATTAGCAACTGGTGCACTGACTGGCAGATGACACTTAATGCAACAAAATCTGCTGTCATGTCAATAACTAGAAAGAAGCATACTTCAAGATTTCAGTACACTATAAATGGCACCCCTATCGCTGCAGTTAATGAACATAAATACTTAGGCCTATTATTAACCTGTGACCTCAGATGGAACGCCCACATCAGTTATATAACCTCAACTGCACTAAAACGACTATTCTTTATCAGGCGGCGCCTTAAAATAGCTCCCTATAAAACTAAATTACTAGCCTACAATACACTGATTCGTTCTGTCCTCGAATATGCAAATGTCGTATGGTTTCCTTTTACCAATCAAGACATAAATAAAATTGAAGCAGTACAAAGGAAGGCAGTAAGGTTCATATTCAATAAATACAGAACAACTGACTCACCAACTGAAATAATGAAAAGACAGGGAATAAAAACACTTCAAACCCGAGCTAAAATTGTATGCCTCAAACACCTGTACCAACTACTTCATCGACACTTAAAAGTTGACCCTGCTAAATACATCGCTTTCTCTGCAACTAGACCGACACGTAATAAGCATTCAAATACGCTAACTGAAAATCACTTCCACACTGACTGCTTCAAATACTCATTCTTCCCTTCAGCCACGAGAGAGTGGAACAGCCTGAGTTCATCTATTACTAATTTATCTTCGTTTACTAAGTTTGGAACCGCAGTAGAAAGATATTTACCATATTAGCAAAAAGTTATTTTATGCTCATATTTTCGGTATGCCGCCCGTTCGATTCTGTTCTTGTTCTGTTCCTTGTCATTTACGCGTATACATGTGAAAACAGTACGTTTATGTTTTTTTCTTCTGTTAGTGTAGTGTCGTAATACATGTATAATTCTCGTTCATATCTGCCTCATATTTGTTTTTGTTTGTATAATATGTTTCACCATTTTCGTACCCTATGCATTTTACATTCTTGATTTGCTTTGTACATATGATCATGTCATTGTGTGTTCCTTATATGCTCTATATACACTTCTCTGTATTAACATATGCCCACCTGCAACAATCCCGAATGGGATTAGCAGTATCTGTAAATAAATAAATAAATAAAACAAAGGTACTACCGAGGCAATGTTTCCTTACACACAGCATGTTTCATGGCAACCATAGCTGACAGGTTATGCAGCACCAAAATATTGACGATGTTGTCTGCGTCACATTCAGGCTGCACCCCTTTGATGGCAGATGATTGCTTGTGCAAAAGCAGTGCGATGATACAAGTGGAGCAGCTGGACTGCAGGCGTTATAGAGCAATGAGCCCTAAATGCAAGGAAAGAAAGTCTCCATTAAATCGATGCCTCTAAATCATGATAACAGCATACCACGGCTCTTCTCTTTTTAGTTAATCTATAATTTCAATTGAAAGCTGTCTCAAAAAATGGACGAATTGCAACTCTATGTTACACATGGTATAACATAGCTGTGCCAGGGCGGTGGGGCGACCAGTTAGCATAACGACAGAAAAATGTATACTGATGTTTCATGCAGTCTTGATGCTGGAGCAAAGTGTCATGGTGCGAGGAACAAAATTAAAAGCATGCACGGGCGCCAAACTTGTGCTACACAACCGACGCGACTAGAGGTGTGCACGGGCATATATTTTGAGCCCGACGTGGGCCTCATGCTACAAATATGAACCCGGCCTGGACCTGAAATTGCCTGAGCCCACCCAGCGCTCACACTTAAGGCTCCGGCCCTGCTTGACATGCTATAACAGACCAGTTGCAAAATCTGCAAGTCGGCTTCCCTGTGAGGCAGGAATTCGTGCACAGTGGCGACAGAACCTGATTCAGGGATAATAGTTAGGTGCAGTACATGCATCTACCACAGTCCACGGTGCTTGGGATGCAGTTCCCCACGCACAGGCCATTGTCAGAGAAAGATTTTCGGGCATTCTTAACTCTGGAATAAAGGTGGGAGCACTGTCACCCTAGGGGTGAAGAAAGAAAATTTAGAAAAGGGACACTAACCCGAGAGGATAATAGTGGGGCGAGAATGCGCACGCGAATAATACTGCGACGAATGGGCAAGAGGTGCGGGAATTACCCTACCGGTCAGGCGATGTGCTAGCACTGTACCCAACTATTACCCCAAAGCCTATGCCGCCATTGTGCAGGAATGTCTGCCGCACCGGGAAGCTGACGTGTAGCTTTTGCAACTGATCTATTGCAGCTGAAGCAAAGATACAGAAAGAAAAAATAGGCGACAATCCCTGGCGATGCATCGCGCGACGACGACGCCAACGCCTGTCGCTGCCGTTGGTGCACATCGCACAGAGCGAAGGACCTCAGCGACAGAGACGCGTTTTCAGCATTGCTTTGTTAGCGCCGCCTCTTCGTTTGGTAAATGAGTACAGTTACGCAATATCCAGTATCTTGCACTAAACAGCAACACTGATGAAATTTCTTGAAAAGCGTCGAGTCACCCCATAAAAAAATGGTCCCAGCGCCGCGGCGTGCTACTATACTGCGATGCAGACATGATTGAAAGCAGTGGCGTTTTTCTGCAAATTTCGAAAATTTGCAATATCTAGCCACACTATCCTTTTTTTTTGTTTTGCAATACTACCCTACCAAGCTTTACTAAACCGTCTCCATGCGCTCATATATCCACGGATCAGACGAAACGAGCGTCTGCAGGATTTTTGCTCATACCGGACTAGGGAAACAAACTTTGCATGCAAAAAAAAACAGAAAAAAACAACGAAGGTGGGTACCCCAAAGCCTTTTACGATTGGCTGCCTCGCGAGCTGGTTCCCAGCATCATCATGGGCGACAGCTCCGAGCGGCAATGCTTTAGCGGTCCTCAGCGCACTGCGCATCGTGCTGCCGCGCGACTCATGCGGTTAGCGTTTTATCGCACCAGACACGAGAAAATATGCTTTTGCCCGGACTCCGCCGACTCCGCCCGAGGTCACCCGAGGGAACCCGAGCGGCCGAGCCACGCGACGGCTATACGCCGTTCCAGCCACTGTAACGCCGTTAATATCCGAAGTTGGCTTTTAGGGCTACGATGCCACGCAGTTCTTTACTTTAGGAAATCAGTACTCTGCAAAACAGTAACGGTTTAACTTGAAATAAGCTGCAAAATGATCGGAATCAAGTCGCGCACACTTGAGAACCACTTTTGAAAAGTTAACAACGTAAGAAATATTCTAAAAGAAAACAAATCTCCCTAGCACATGGCTTAAGCAGCCTGCAGCAACACTGAAATGTAAGACAACGCTTGTAATTTAAAGAATGCTCAATCTAAGAGGGTAATATTTTGCTCCAATATACACAAACGCTTTATGAAATCTGAATGAAAAAATTTGAAAACTTACATGGAATATTTCTTGAAGAAGTATTTTCCGTGCGCGGTGCCACCGAACGTCGAGCCGAGCAAACGAGTGGCCGTTGGATGGACGAAAGAACGGAGCGCCCTCTATGAAACAAAACACAACTGTCACCGTCATGCCGGCTAAGCGATTGTCGCGTCATCCTTCGAGCTTTTTAGTAATCCCCTTTTCAGCCGCAGCACCATAGATGCTCTGCCGCTGCTGCTCATCTATGTAGGGCTCTGTGCCAGCAGCAAAGCGCGTCGTCGCCCTGGAGAGGCGCCTAGCTGTTTTGTTTACAACACCCAAACCTGTTCAAGTTGTATTTTGTGAATGCTGTGTTCTACTACGAATAGTTTTCTCACTTTTAGCATACCAACGAAAACCCCGCCGGGGTGGCGCAGTGGTTACGGCGCTCGACTACTGTTCCCAAGGACGCGGGATCGAATCCCGGCCTCGGCAGCCGCTTTTCGATGGAGGCGAAAAGCAAGGCGCTCGTGTGCTGTGCGATGTCAGCGCACGTTAAAGAACCCCAGGTGGTCGAAATTTTCGGAGTCCTCCACTACGGCGTCTCTCATAGCCTGAGTCGCTTTGGGACGTTAAACCCCACAAAACCAAAACCAAAACCAGCATACCAACGAAAATGCTTTCATACAATAGTGTGCAATCAAGTGGAATATTTCAATCACCCTGAAATGAGTATTTGAAGCACGTTTGTTGAAAATTATTGAGCTAAGTATCTCAGTACCACGACTTGCCACCTCTTTATAAGCTAGTTGCATGCGATGCTTACATTTTTTCTCATATATCCGCACCGTCAGCATCACTCTATCTGCTAGATTAGTCGTTTGTTGGCCCGATTCATTAGGCGCTTGTTTCTTTCTCACAGTTTAGTGTCTTGCGTATATTTTGTTGGCCAAGAAAATGAGGTAAAAGCACATTTCTCTATGCAACCTGTTATGAGAGCCCGGAAATATTTGAAAGAAGTCTCCAGTCTGTTAGCGTTCGTGTTTTTATTACTGCGCAATTCCTTCCCCTGGGCGGCGGCCGTCCGCCCCTTGCACCCTGAGTGGTGCGTCGACCCGTCCACCGCTTTGGCGCACCTGCGTGGATTTCGACGCGCGCATGCAACCTCGGACCTTGCTCGCATCGCATGCGGTGAGAGAGTGCAATCTGGGGAACGAAAGGAGTGCGAAGTGCGCGAGGACGGGATTGAGCGGTGCGTCAGCACGGAGAGTAGGCGCTGGAAAACTGTGCGAACGAGCGTGTGCGAAACAAAAATGTGTCATTGTAATCCAGTTGTGAATATACCCATTGTACCTTTTCGTATTTTATTTGTGTTTCCAGTCTTTTCTTTCACATTTGTTTTTCGTTCTAATGTGAACAAGTCAGTTTACATGTGGGTATCTTCTCTCCATACACAATATTTGTAAAAAAAAAAACTGCCTTCCCCGCGAACGCCTGTAACTGTTCCACCAAGGAGGTAGTTAGAGAATAAATAAGCTTTGATACCGAATTAAGGTTAATTGTAAAACAGCGACTGCTTTATTTAGTTTTTGAACTCTACAGTTATTCCTTCTTGCCATATGTACCGCAAGCATTGTATTGCAGTGAACGACGACGGAATTGCGAATTTTGGGGTGTGAATAAAAGCGGAAAAACGTTACAGACTTCTTTTTTTCGCACTTGTGCAAACAAAATTCAGAAATTCAGAAATTATGCTATCAATGCACTTGCATGGCGTCGAATCATATGTTCTGCTGAGCTGCCGTTCTTGTATACTGGCTGCTACACGAAGCTATTTTGATTTCCTATGAAATTCAGTGTGACAAAGCCCCACACGAGTATATTTCGCGTTTCAAGTTCTTGTGAAATGTGGAAGCCGGCCCGTCGCCGTGCAGGGGGCGACTCTACTGGCTCTGCGATCATTTTTGCCACTGCAGTGATTTGAATATTCGCGGCTTGTGTAGCAAATAACTGGCGTACTAGTTTGCCGAATGAGTGTTTCAAGATAATCATGGAGCATCTAACAGTACCGTATGTGTCCGATATTCCTTCAGTGATTAATGCGCCATGGTCATTGCAGTCGTACTTTTGATTATACACGCATGAAATGGTCTACTCTTGCAAAGCCTAAGACGTAAGTTACGCTAGCTCTGCGTATGTCAAATAGGTGTATGAAAGAAATAGAGCCTTAAAGTATAGCGGCTGACGCATTGCGTCGTAAATTCCCGCCCGGGCGGCGGCCGTGTGCACCTTGAACCACACGTGGAGCGTCAGGGCCTGCGTCTTGGATTGCATCGCGCAGCGTGTAACCCGACAACTCCACCTGCAGAGCGCATCCACTAGGGCAAGTCGGCGCCACTGTTGCTGGCGCCGTGCCTCCATGTTTTTCTTCCCTTGTTTGTGATGTTTTCAATGCACCTAGCAAGCAGCGAACAGAGCGTCCATATTTCGGCGCGAGCGAGTGCCATCAGTGGACTGGAACAGAAGTGCGTGGTGTGTCGTCAAGAAGGGCGGACGCTTGAGAAAAACAAATGTGCGAACGAGTGCGATGAGGAAACGTGAAACTTTAACCCAGTTATTTGTTTCATCATCATCAGCCTGATTATACCCACTGCAGGGCGACGGCCTCTCCCATATTTCTCCACTTAACCCGGTTTCAGCATAACCTTAATATTATTCATACTGAGATTGTACGTGAAGTGTTTTCTCTCCATGTTTTTTCTAATACTTCACTTCTTAGAGTGACGACGAAGCAGGAAGCGTCCATACGATTTGCCATATGTGGAAACGTCCATGCATGTGCGGACCGACGTTTAATTTACCGCTCAACAACCCAGCTCTAATTTAGATAACCATTGTTAAATCTAAGCGAAAGTATGGGCTGCGATGCTTCGTATTCGTATAGCTTAAACGGCCTAGTGTATTTTTAAAGTGTATTTCGATGGAAGCGCGCTCGCCATTGTCGATCTGAGTCACGTACGAGCCTTAATAAGCCGACGCTTATCGCTCATTTTTTGCATCGCACTGCATGCGTGTCCTGCGGTAATCGTTATATTTTCAATAGGCGTCGCCCATGAACGATTTGCAGTAAGATGAACGGCGATATATTTATAAGACGTGTGGGTTAGTTAAATCCTTTTGAGTGAAAAATCATAGCTTGAAAGCGAATACTTCCGACTAACTGTCATTATTTCGCACTTTTTTGTGTTAAGCATCATTTCTCATGTGAGCAAATTCTTAGACATCTAGCAGTCACAGCCCGTTTGTATGGGGAATGACAAGGATCATAAAAACGCTTATTTACCATATTTTTCAGAGCAGAGGACGCAACTTTGAATAAGACGCATCTCAATTTATTAAGTCAGTGTAACGGGTTTTGACTATACATGCTTCTGTGATCATCGGGAAGGGCTCTCTGCCTGTGAGAATCCATTACGCGGCGAAAAATGATAGCAAACATCAGCCAATGGCACCGATAATAACAAATCTCGTGCACGCAGAACAGCAAAATTTTTTATTCCGCCGCCGCAGTGGTGCAGTGTATAGGGCACTCGACTACTGCGCCCAAAGGGTGCGAAATCAAATCCCGGCCGCCGCAGCCGCGTTTTGTTGGAGGCCAGTGTATTTTGAAAGACTCCAAATAATAGAAATTTTCGGACCTCTCCACTACGACGAGTCTCATAGCCAGAGTCTCTTTGGGACTTTAAATCTCACAGACAAGAACCCACTTTTACACCTATAGGTTCACTACGCTAGATAAAGACAATATTACCGTGTGCTTCCAAAGATATTTAAACAGCTTCCAGGTCAGTTGGGGCAGACACAAGCACCACTTTGGGTAGCTATGCTCCAACCAAAAGCAAGGGTCAAAGTCAAGGTCAAAGATCAACTGACGTGGGAAGTAACCTAACGTGTGAACATCTGCGTCGCAGGACACATGATCGCTGACGTCAATTTCAAGCATGTATAGAGTCGCGCCACGCGCCTCGGCCGGAGTATCGGTTCACACTATGCTTACCCGAAGAGAAACCACAGCCAATATTTTTATTCCAAAGCTTCAAAGTCTACAACTTCCAGTCCAATATCAAAAGGTTCACCAATAGCCACGGCCGGTCTCGAGGGAGAGCCGCTTCGCTTCTCTTACGGCCTCTCCAATGGGGTCTGTTTCCACCGCCCGCCGCGCCTCGTGGAGTCGCCACCGCCCCACTGCTGCTCCTCCGCTACAGCCGTTCACGCGCAAGGGAAACAGGCGCTCGCTTTTAGCTTCGCCCGCGTCAGTTGCAACCGGCAGGTCCTGACATTTCGCTCCTTAGCTTATACAAAGGCCGTAATCAGCATCGAACATTTATCGTGTGCAAGCAAAAAAATACAGTCAACAATCCGCTCACGCGCGCGCGCGCCTTCGTCAGTGCGGTCGTGCACAGTCAAATGAAGCTTAGGGTTTACTTCAACATTTTTGGCCCCGAATATTTGTACAAAAATAAAATTACCAGGCTATGCAATGTGCCTTTGAATGTTTTAAGCAGGTGTGATGTAATTGCATGGTGAACTGCTGGGTGGAGATTCTGTCAGCCGATACCGTTTTCGTTTAGGTCAAAAGAGGCACCGACGAAATTTCATGGCGCGTCTCAGATTTAGAGTAAAGAACAAAAAGAGCACACGCTCTCCCTCGAGACCGGCCATGCTACAGCTTACAACAGTGCTGCAGAGACATTCTCTTCCCACTCCGAATCGCTGCTCAGATAATCTCTGTGCTTGGGCGCTTGAGCATCGGGCGTAGTACGCGAGCTGTACGGAAACCTGACATTTAGTAACAAACAACGACAGTTGGCAATGACATCTAGAAAAATGAGTCGGCTTTTCTTAGCAGTGAGGTGGATGAAGGGCACGGATGTCATCTTCTGGTAATTTATTTATTAATTTTTAACGCTTGGCAGACAATCATAGGTTTCGTAGTTGCCGACGTCATTATCGCCACCGTTTCACGATAAATGTATCCTTGAAAGGTAGAGCAAAACATAAAACGCGTAAAGAACAGGCGTTTTACAGGGAGAACCAGCGAATTTTGCCAAAAAAAGTAGGTACCTCATAAGCCGGAAAATACGTTAAAAACACTTGAATTTAATTTCGTTTTCGCTTGAGATGGACGCGAAAAGCCGAATCTCTAGTGTTGTGGCGCAACGCTATGATAAATTGCCAAGTGGACAAATCCAAAGGAAGTGCGATTGTAAACATCTGAAGCAGCAAATAAAATTTGGGACGTAAGTTTAACAATGGACGTTCCGTCTGAAACTGCGAAGTTACAATGTAATATATCAAATTTACGAGTTAGTAAACATTTTAAAATGTAACAGCTGACGCTGTTTTCGATAAACTGTAGTCGTTAACGAAGAGTCAACAGTGGAAAAGGTAATTTCATGCAGAGGTGTCAATATCATTGGCTTGTCATAAATTCATCTAGGCACAAGCTGGTTGTTGATCTATGCTGGGTGTGCACCTATGGATCCATGTATGCATGCATTGTGTATATATATGTGCCTCTATGCATATGTACAGCAACCGAAGGCACTGTGACTGCTGCATGGTCTTAAATTCGTACGGTTCGGGAACGCAGGGCAGCTCTGCATTCGTCGTTCGGAGCTAGTATGTGGTTCTGACAAGCCGTGGCTTCCTTGAGGGCCTCCTGGCAAACCGTTATATTCCTGAAGGGACCCAGATTTGCATGTTCTTTGATAATGCAGAGACACGAGAAAGGCCAGGAAGCACAAGGCTCCTATCATCATCACCATCATCAGCCTGACTATACTCACTGCAGGGCGAAGGCCTCTCCCATATTTCTCCACTTAACCCGGTTCTGTGCTAGCTGCATCCACTTGACCCCTGCGAACTTCTTAATCTCATCCGCCCACCTAACTTTCTGCCGCCCCCTGCTACGCTTTCCTTCCCTTGGAATCCAGTTTGTTACCCTAAGCGACCATCGGTTATCCTCTCTTCGCAATTCATGTCCTGCCCATGTTCATTTCTTCTTCTTAATTTCCACTAGAATGTCGGTAACTTGAGTTAATTCCCTGACCCACTCTGCACGCTTCCTATCTCCTA
This sequence comes from Amblyomma maculatum, assembly GCF_055883805.1. NCBI lineage: Eukaryota > Metazoa > Arthropoda > Arachnida > Ixodida > Ixodidae > Amblyomma > Amblyomma maculatum. The sequence continues at coordinate 106,669,283 of NC_139353.1, read as the reverse complement.
ATGTTACCCCTACCATTTTTCGTTCCATAGCCCTCTAGGGTGTCCTCAACTGAAGTAGAACTCTCTTGGTTAGCCTCCACGATTCAGCGCCATAGGTGAGACAGGTAAGATGCAACTGTTATAGACTTTCCTCTTTAGAGATACCGGTAAGCTGCTAGACATCATCTGCGAGTGCTTGCCAAATGCGCTTCATCCCAATGTTATTCTTCTTGTCATTTCCTTTTCATGGTCCGGATCTGCGGTTACTACCTGTCCTAAGTAGACATATTCGCCTACTACTTCCAGTACCTCGCTAGCTAATGTAAACTGCTGTTCCTTCCCGAGGCTGTTGAACATTACCTTAGTCTTCTGCATATTGATTTTCAAGCCTACCTTTCTACTTTTCCTGTCTAGGTCATCAATCATTATTTGCAGTTCATCTCCCGAGTTGCTTAGCAAGGCAATGTCATCAGCAAATCGCAGATTACTGAGGTATTCTCCATCTACCCTTATCCCTAACTGCTCCCATTCCAAGTCTGAATACTTCCTCTAAGAAAGCTGTGAATAGTGCTGGGGAGATTGTGTCACCTTGCCTAACACCTTTCTTTATGGGAATTTTCTTACTTTCTTTATGCAGAACTATGTTTGCTGTGCAGCCACTGTATATATCTTCCAGCACTTTCACGTACTGCTCGTCTACCCCCTGATTTCGCAATGCCTGCATCACCGCCGTGGTTTCAACTGAGTCAAATGCTTTTTCGTAATCAATGAATGCTATGTATAGGGCTGGTTATATTCCGAGCATTTTTCTATCACCTGATTGATGGTATGGATATAATCGATAGTAGAGTACCATTTCCGAAAGCCTGCTTGATCCTTTGCATGATTGAAGTCTAAGATTGTCCTGATTCTGTTAGCGATTACCTTGGTAAATACCTTATAGGTAACAGACAGTAAGCTGATTGGTCTGTAATTTTTAAGGTCCTTAGAGTCCCCTTTCTTATGAATGAGAATAGTGTTTGCTATTTATTATTTGATACACTGCTATTTATCACTGAAGTCCTAGGCAAGATTCCTCAGTTGCTTCAACATACCAAGCACCCAAAACCAGACATCCAGCAAGATGCAGCTGTCATGAATAGCGAATCAAATAATGGCCTGCCTGTAAGGAATAACCAACACAGTAAGGTTGCTGGGTCATTGAAAATGATATTGGTGTGGTCTTCGCCGATATAGGTTCCACTTTTTTGAAACGCCCCACCTGCAACCGAGGTCAAAGGCCATGCTCTCTTGGATCAAGCAGAGGAGCAGTGGTGAGGCGAATAGTGTTCGTAATATTCTCAGGCCGTCCTCCTATTGCAATATCGGTAACTGATCAGCAAAGTGTTTCACGAAGATTGTGGCTACACGTATAGAAATAACAGTGGGCTCATAATGAATACATGACACGTAAATATCATGCCGATGAATAATGAAGTGAATGACATATAGGCGCCAGAGCGGCATCTGAATACAGCAAGGCTCCTCAGAACAGAGGACGTTTTGCTGCAGAAAATACTACTCTCTAAAGCAAACGAAAGGAAAAATTATATACCAGCAAGGACCCCGGAACTTTTTTTTTGGAGGGGGGGTGGGGGTGGGGGGGGGCAAATATTGCCAGATCTCAACTGATATTTTTCATACAATTTTTATTTTATTCTTTACTTTGTTTGTTTTATTTATATTATAATATTTTATCAAATTTTCTATAAATAATTTTGCCCCAGATTTACACTCTCTAAATTTGATTTTATGCAATTTCAAAGCATGTTTTACCCCAAAAGAAGAATGACGCCATGCATAGTTACAAATACGCCCTTCTAAAATACTATCGTACTTCACACTTTTAAAATACTTATTACTATACTCACTCGATATTACCGACATGATGCAAGTTTAAGCAATCGAAAAGTTAGTTTGAGAGTTTATAGTTCATAGACCAAAAGAACGGATATACAAATATACAAATATAAAACACTGCAGGGAGCCAAAAAATGTTTACGTGTTCCTACAACTAGCCTTCAGATTTTTTGCGAGAAGAAATTGTTATGTTGAATTAAGGGTGCCCTATTCTTGCTATCTGTTAATTTTACCTCCACTGAGGAAACCAGGCTTGGTTTCGAGGAGTGCTTATCCCATCCTTTAACAAGCCCAGTAGACAAAAATGTTGTGTCCTGGAACGTCGTCCAAGAAGACGGTTTTATATTTTTCTTTCAGATATTCCGCAGTTGTCTTGTCGCTGTCACGATCCCGAGTGCGCCAAACCACCTTCTTTCCAGGAGCCTGGATTCGCTGCCATTAACAAATAAAAGTGGCAGCTTGTAGTTCACCCCTTTGCTCGGAACGTCAACGGTGGCGCTAGCCGCTACCCGTCAGTGAGAGGATCAATCTGTCCTGACTACGCCCTAGTAGGTACGTGTCGTCGTGGTTCTTCTGGTCACATTATGGGAAAGGTGCCTTCGCTGTGAGGGTGCACGTCGCTCCGGTCCATCTCGAACTGCATCGAATGGTGCTTCATGATCAAATGAGCTGTTACTTAAACGTTGTGTAGAGGTTAGCAACGGTGTCAAGGTCGTAATGCATTGACGAAGCTTGGAAAACTTTGAAAGAGTGCAAACACACACGACCACTAAAGACAAGAGACGAGACACAAGCGCCGTTGTTATGAAGCGAGACACGAAGCTGATTGACGTTGTTACGTCCCAGATTGTGTTATAGTGAAGCATACGCGCTGCGGGTATACGTAAAATAGCTGCTTTAACTTGCTTCTTTGTAGTGATGCAGGCCTTCTCCAGGTGTCCACGCTGATAAAAATTTAAAGTTGGACATAACTTCTTCCGTGTGCTGTGCGATGTCAGCGCACGTTAAAGATCCCCAGGTGGTCGAAATTACTCCGTAGCCCTCCACTACGGCTCCCCTTTCTCTCTATCCTCTTTCACTCCCACCTTCACGCCTTCCCTTTCGCCGCGGTTCAGGTGTCCACAGAGCAAGTGTGACAGATACTGCGCCTTTCCCTTTCTATGAACCAACCAACCAACCAAGGACATAACTTCTTAAACCGGCATGTCGGTGTATTTTTTTCGTCACAGCTAGCGCCGACAGCGGCGAACGTTTGTAAGATTTTTCAAACTTACCTGCGTGTTGTGGCTCTGGTTGTATGAATGGTTGTCAGGTCCAGTGTCTCGATGGGTCGCCACACACTTTCTAGAACGTGAGGTCCTTTCCCACAAACCGGCGCTCTTGTAAGGCATTGTCACGAAGCATGGCCTCTAATTGGAACATAGTCGGTTTAACAAGCGGTAGCGACGATACTGCTTCTACTTACTGTTCAATGGCTGCGGTGTTCGTATAGGCAGTGTTTCAATGTTGCAGTAGGCAGCCAGTTTATAGTTCTTCCTCCAACTAGCCTCGTCATTGGAAGCGATCTGGCTGCTGACTTCGGGTGACCACGGGTTGAAAGGCTTCTTCAGTGTGACTAGGATTATGTAGCAGTCTAGCAGACCACGGAAGCTGGCATGCTTGGCTGGACCACGGCTCAAATGGTGTCGTACGTCTCCTCCCCGCACAGTTGTAGCAAGTGTACGGGCTTTTTTCTGGCCGCTCTCCGTGCCACCGGTTCCTTAGTACAGCCTTTGAATTCCGATATTTGTAAGGGAAATGGGAGCATAGCCCGGGTGTTGCTCGAGCCTAGCTTAACGCTGCCCTCAGATCTGCTTCCTCGTCATCACTATCACATGCGCCGTGGACATTGCGGCAGCCATTTTTGGACGCGAGAAAACTTTATTTACTATCGAATGGACAGCACTTGTTTCGTGCACACGCGCTGCGCCATGCGCACGCTTCTTATGCTTGGAACCGTCATTAAGCGTACTTAATTAACCTTGTAGAAGCTATTCAGAACCGCTTAGCACAATTCATCACCTCGTATTGTGATAGAAAGTAACATTATCACCAGGCCAATATAATACTCAGCCTTCTATTACTTGAGAACCGTCGAAAAGTGTCAAGACACTGCTTTTTTCATAAATTATATTACATCTTTCCCGACCTCCGTGACTCATTGCTTCTATCTCCTATCAGAACATTGCGTCACTTCTTTAATTCCCTGAGTGGAGCTTAGTGTGCGGGTGTGCACAAAACAAGAAAGTGTCGAAACTCAAGCCATTATTCCTATGCGGTATTACAAAGGCGCTACCTCCCCCGCCTTCGAGTCCCCGCTCTTTCAGAATCTTTGTCCCACTCCCATTGTCGACAATCCCTCTTGACGGCTTCCCCATTCCCCAACTTATTTCTCTCCTCACATATATAAATGTTGGTAGGTGTTGGGAAATTATGGGTATGGACAGAGGGGATGGGGATAGTCATGCCTAGCTTATAGTAACGTTTGTAGATAAGCTGCGCCGGGAGCGGTACTAACAGAAACAAATTACGCTGGTAGAAGCAGAATTCCTGAAGATGTACAGGCATTACAAACTGAAAACAAACTTTTGAAGTAGACAAAACTTAGGAGGTGATGATTAAATATCGAGCCTGTAGTTATGCACTAAAATATCATGTGTATATTGCTACTACGCATGACATTAAATGCGGATGAAGTAATTACATCACTTTATTCTACAGCAAATATTATATGCAGTAAATTCAATAGCTTGACCAGCCACCCTTTGGAAAATATTATGTGGGGCCAGCCTTCATTGCGCTTTCTCGTCTTATCGCAGCATGTAAATGAAAGAAAAAATTCATTTCATCCCGAACAGTGCATTTAACATCACTCTTCAAATGTCACTAATATCACATTCCTTGAGGGACGCTTTCGGCACTTACAAATCTCTGTCGCCTTCGACGCATGCATTTCCTTTTCTCCCAAACACTAGCAGGCAGGCCAATGTCAACGAACTCTTCTGGTCCACGTAAGGTCCACATAAGGTCGCGAGGATACCATATATGCCCCTGATCAAGCCATATAAGGTCCCGCTACCCGTTCAGATATGGATTATATGTTGCATGATATGGCCAAATCTGAGCCATATAGAAACAGCATTTTGCACATATATGACCTTATCTGGCCCGATTTTCGATTTGCCCAGATAAAGTCTTATTTGCTGCCTTATATATTTGTATCTGGCAGCATATGTTCCATGTCGGGAGCAGGTACAGAATTTTCTTAAGGGATATTCCCTTTATTTTTACGGTGGTCAATGCTGGAGACAGGGACACGGGTTGAAGAATGTGCTCCCCGCGGTACGGAGAGGAAAAACGCGCATTCCCCAAGCCAGTTTTGGTCGTTGTGCGGTTGATTTTCATCAAAGGGCTTCCTCCATGTTGATCGCTATGGCAAATTTAACCATGCCACGCATCAAAGAACGAGCTCTCAGCTCATTCCGCCCACCGCCGAAGTTTTTTTCTCAGATATGTTGATGACTGTTTATCAATTCTTAAGAAATTCAAAAGTTCAAAATTTCCTCTCTCATCTGAATTCGACAGAACCGAATGTTCCGTTCACCCTAAAAGTAGAAAAACGAGGCTCCCTGCCGTTTTTGAACGTTCTGGTGACCCGAGAAAACATCGTCTGCTATTCTCCGTCTACCGCCAAACCCACCCACACAAGCCGATATTTGTTCTTCACTTCGGACTACCCGACAAGTCATAAGACATAAGTTGTGAAGACCTTACTATACAGAGTCGAAACTCATTGCAGCACAGAACCTGAAAAAGCAAAAGGAAAACGGTTGATATTCAAGGCTAGCCATGAACGGCTACAATAAAAATGTTATCCGAAAAATCATTCGTATCCCAAAACGTAACGACATGCCCCGGGTTGAAAATAACCAACAATAAGCAACTGCAGCTCAAAAGTACGTCAGTATTCCTTATGTCGGAGGCGTCAGCGAATACCATCGCCTGCATACTAGAAAAAGAAGGAATGCGAGTGGCGCACAGGCCTCCAAGCACTTTGGCGAGCCCGTTACCTTTCCCAAAATCAACAGCCAAGAGAAAGAGCCCAAGGCCTTGTTTATAGAATTCCCTGCGCCGAGTATGATGCTAGCTAGATTGGCGAAACAAAAAGCTGAACCAATTAATTCGGTAACTTAGGAAAAAGTACAAAATTTCTCACATTCGTAGCTCAAAATTCACAAGATTTCGACCACAATGAATTTCGAAAAACTTATATCATGGAGACCGAGACCAATTATCGGAAAAGACGTCTTCTCGAATGGCAGCAATACAGACGAACGCAAACAATTCCAACTGGACAATAGCGACCTTCCTACTGTGTACTTACAAGGCCGCGCCAGTTGCACTGATGGCAAGCTTTGCCGCCACTTGTAGTAGTTAGGTGCATTAGGAAGATGTCCTGGTTGTACAAGGAGAAGTATCTCGTTAATATCTCAGCTGGCTCCTCTCTTGGAAATCGCTAACAACAATGGCACTACGGTGCCCAGGCTTGGGAGTCGGGACTTGTCTACCGTAAACTCACAATGCGCGAGCTTCAACCCCATCCTTTTCATATCGCGCAGTCACTTTTCATATCGCGGAGTCACTGTCACGGAGGCGCGGAGTCCGCGCCGCCGGCCCCTATCTTTGCATCTTTATAACTTCGTTGTGTCTTCAAATGCTTTCATTTAGGTCAGCGGCGTAAATAACAGAGATGACACTGATATTCCCGGGCGCTCCTTATATGTTGTTTTCCGAAGCTACAGATGCAATAAAAATACTTTGAAATTAGATGCTTCGAAAAATCGCCTTACTCGCACCCGAAGCTTGTGGTTCCCTACCTCCGGGCCTGTGTTTTGTTCCTTGGCCTTTCGTTGTTCCGCTAAAAGGAGGAGTTGATGAAGAATGTTTACCGTCGAACAGATGCATGCACTACTTTGGACATCGCTTCTCTGCTCTGCTGCATAAGGAAAGGGACCCGCGACTTCACCACAGGGAGTGTGGGTAGGCAGATGACAATGGGCAGCCTTCAGAAGTAGCAAACTTATTTACCTATTTTTTTTATTTACTTGCTTTGCATACATAAAATGACGAGAGAATATGTGCAAGCACGTAATAGACGAAGGAAACCAAAAGTAGAAATATGAAGCGCGATCCAAACCGCCAGTTAGCGATTTACACTTGATGGTCCCCGAGTGCATATAGCTACGTAAGCGAACTGCCTGATAAACCTCAACTCCCTCCCCTCCCCCCCCCCTTTTCTCCAGGCGATTGCAGGCACATATGTGGACACACGTGAGAAGGAATATTGGCGCCTTGCAGTCGTGAGTTGTTTTATTTTGCTTTGTAACGGTGCCGTACGTCCCGGAGGAAGTGGTTCACTACTTCCATGTGGATAATGCTGTCGTGGGAAGGAAGGGGACTGATCTGTCCCTCTGTAATTTTTCAGATCGGAAGGAAGAATTATTTTTGCCTACCGCCGCTTCGTTCAGCCGATCCAGGGCAAGCGGCCGGTGTCTTCCGCGTCATTGCGCTGCCGCCGCTCCGGTGAATTATAAACTGACTCCTTGGGAGTACAGTATTACCGCTTCCTTTCTTAAAACAGGCGTTGAGTTGAGACGTACGATTATAACAGTCCAAGGTGGCCGGCGCGCGGATATCTGTGTTTGTTTACTTTGACTACATATGTACTATTTATAACTTTTTTGTAATAAGGAAAGGGTGTAATGCAGGTATGCATCGCATTTAGTGGCTGTCACAGTAGACTTATATGATTTCTCAGGAAGAAATTTGCAGCGAAATTAAACTAAAATTAAAGTTCACTTAAACTGCATAAAATATGAATTAAACACAAATAATGAAAACTGCGGCTGCTGTTTTTCATGTCGTTCGTTGTGACTGACGTTTTCGGTTTTTCTTCTATTACTTTACACTGAAGAAAATCGGAAATTAGAAAGACAAGCTGAGTAATACAAAATAAATTGATCAACAAACTTATGCTTACCAGTATGCAAAACACAGGGAATAAAAGCCTACGTGATATTTTAAACTATACTATATGCCAGGAGATGGAACTTGGCAAAGAAATGAAACACTTAAAAGGCCTTAATTTAATATGAAACATATATAAAAGACATTTTTCCAAAAATTATACACGCGAACGTGTACACGTGAGATAAGAAAGTTCCCGCGCGGCGTGTTTCAATCCTCGCGGCCTTGTTCATCAACTGTGGTCAGTTATTCAAACCATTTTGGGAGGGGGAAGAGTGTGTTAATTTAGTTCACGCAAAGAAAAAGGTTTCAAACTTACGGCAGGCCATTCTAGGTCATTTACAACACAGTCTACATTTTCACCGTCCTAGAATTTGAGCGCTCATAAAAGTGATTTTAGGTTGAGCGGTCGGAAAGCGGGAAAGGGGGCAGGCGCTGCCCTCTCAGAATATAGGTTGGGGGAGACTCCCCCTCCCTCTCCCCTCTCTCCCGGTTCCGGACTCACTGTATACAAGAAATATATATTGTCATGACTCAATCCGCAAGGAGCCGTGAAGGTAAGACCCGAGAGTCAGGTTTGCTTCTAGCTCCGATGACAGTGTCCAGCACCAGCGCGCCTCTCGAGCCAACAACCGCTTCGTCGTCGTCGGCACCAAGCACGGCAGCCGCGCGGCGCTAGGCACGTGGCATTATCCCCCCCCCCCCCCCACCCCGCGAAAGGGAAACAAGGGAAAAAAGTTAGGGGTGAGGTGAACTGTACAATAAGTCAAGGTCTCACTTGCAGCACAGCCACGTGAAAAGTACGGCTTTAAGCGCACCACGTGCACAATTTCAGGTCGCTTACGCCGAACACTGAAGGTCAGACTTCCATTTGGAACAGCGTCGTAGTTAACATTGTTTAAGCGGCGCAGGACTTTAGTGGGTCCGAAATACCGGTGTAGCAGTTTTTCACTCAAACCTTTTTGGCGCCCGGGGGTCCACACCCACACTTGGTCCCCTGGTTCGAAGTTGACTTCCCTGTGCCGAGGGTTATAGTATCGAGGGTCGGTGGCATGCTGCTCTTTGATGTGCAAGTGCGGCAGCTGGCGGGCTTGCTCGGCCTGTTCTGCGAAATGTGCGGCAACGGGTTCGACCGCTTCAACCCCCCACGGGAGCATCGCGTCCAACATCGTACGGGCGTTCCTCCCATATACGAGACGGAATGGCGTAAAGTGCGTGGTTTCCTGCAGCGCCGTATTGTAGGCGAAGATAACATACGGCAGGGTCTCGTCCCACATTTTATGTTCAACGTCAACGTACATTGAAATCATGTCCGCCAACGTTTTGTTGAGTCGTTCCGTTAGGCCATTTGCTTGTGGGTGATAGGCTGTTGTCGTGCGATGATCGGTATGGCTGAGAGATGAGGTGTACTCCAGTAGCCGAGCTGTAAATGCCTTGCCTCGGTCAGTAATAATGATCGACGGTCCACCGTGTCTAAGCAAAATTTAATTCATAAAGAAGTGATCAACTTCCCCGGCAGTATCTCGGGCAAGGGCCTTTGTTTCAGCGTAGCGTGTCAGGTAGTCTGTGGCGACTATGATTCATTTATTTCCGTTCAAGGATAGGAAGTGGGCCTAAAAGGTCCATGCGGCTTGAGCGCGGCTCTTTCGCCGCTGGCATTGTCGACAAGTCACGACGTAACGTTTAACGCTCGGAGTAAGATGTGACCAGTAATAGTTCTGCCGGACTCGGTAGAAGGGTACGTGTAAAGCCAAGATGACCGGAAGTTGGTTCGTCGTGGCAGGCCAGGAAGAATTCGTGCCTTAGATCAGCACTAAATGTAGTATTTTTCTTATAAAGCACCCCGTTTCGGAGGCAGAACGATGACAGCCCCCGACCAGGGTACCGGGGCATTGTAAGGTGTCCACCCTCAAGATTGTCGATAATCAGTCGCAGCTCGGCGTCGGCACGCTGTCAGGAAACAAGGTCGGACGTACTGACTGCTCCGAGGAAGCTATATTCGTAGGCTGCATCGGACGGGGGAGGGTCGACGGGAGCGCGGGAAAGGCTATCAGCATCGGTGTGCTTTCGGCCGGAGTTATAAATAACGTCGAAATTGAACTCCTGCAAGCGCAGTTTTCAACTTGCTAAGCGGCCTCAAGGTCCTTTAAGTTTTTCAGCCAACAAAAGGAGTGATGGTCAGTGACAACTCGAAATGGTCGGCCATAAAGGTACGGGCGGAACTTGGCAGCGGTCCATACTACCGCCAAACGTTCTCTTTCGGTGGTAGAATAGTTGGACTCAGCACGTGAAAGGGCACGACTGGCGTAGACAATTACTTTGTCGACCCCGTCTTGGTGCTGAACTAGAACGCATCAAGGCCGACGTTGCTCGCATCCGTGTGTAGCTCCGTGTCGGGGTCGTCGCCGAAATGTGCCAGTATCGGGGATGACTGGAGCCGGCGTCGTAACTCGTCGAAAGCCATCTGCTGCTCGGCGACCATAAAAAACAATGCGCCATCTCGAATCAGTAGTGCCAGAGGAATGGCCATCTGTGCCAAGTTTTTAGTGAAGCGGCGATAATAGTAGCAGAGCCCTAAAAACCGTCAGACTGCTTTTTTGTGGGTGGGGATAGGAAAGGCAGCAATGGCACCAAGTTTCTCGTGGTCAGCTCGGGTGCAATCAGCACTGACGACGTGCCCAAGGAACGTCAATTCGGTGAACCCGAACTGACACTTTTGAGGCTTGAGAGAAAGGTTGGCAGACCGAACAGCTTCAAAAACATTTCTGAGGCGGCATAGATGTTCCGTAAACGAAGCGAAAAGATTATCACGTCGTCGAGATAAACAAGGCATGTCTGCCACTTCAGACCTGCGAGCACAGTGTCCATCATCCGCTGGAAGGCGGCAGGAACATAGCAGAGCCCCAATGAGAGGACGCGGAATTCATACAGCCCACCAGGTGTCACGAAGGCGGTTTTTTTCACGGTCCCTCTCATCAACTTCGATTTGCCAATAACCACTCCTGAGTTGAATCGAGGAGAAGTACTTGGCACGGCGATGTCGGTCGAGAGAGTCGTCGATCCGTGGCAGCGGATAGACATCATTCTTTGTCATACTGTTAAGCTTCCGTGAGTCAACGCAGAAACGCAGTGTTCCGTCTTTCTTTTTGACGAGGACGACCGGGGACGGCCGTGGGCTGCTTGACGGTTGAATGACGCCATCGGCAAGTATCTGTTTGACTTGATGTGGGATAGCTCCTCTTTCCCGAGGAGACACACCATAGGGCTCGTGATGGATAGGTCGAGTGCCTTCATGCGTGATAATCCGGTGTTTAATGACCTACGTTTGCTGCACTTTAGACGAAGACGTGAAGCATGCACGAACCTCCAGCAATAGATCCTGCAGTTGCCTCTTTTCAGCGGAGGAAAGGCTAGATTGATGTCCACAACGTGTATGGCATCATCCGGTTCGGTGTTCGGCATAGCTTCCTCGGAAGCAAAACATTCGGCGACTGCTTGCAGATGTTCAACGTAAGCGATCACAGTGGCACGGAACAGATGTCGATGTTCATTGGAGAAATTGGTGACGAGCACCTCCGTCTTTCTGCCACGAAAGAAACGAAGATCTCTTGCCACAGAAACTCCCACGGCGACTGAGAGGGACACATTAGGCTCAACAACCCGGAGGCCGTGATGTGGTTCGTCGCAGGTAACTCTGGCGAGGATGCTGGCGCTTGGTGGCACTGCGAGGCTATCATCGGCGACTCGCAGCATGGAGTGGGACCCACGGTACTCATGCTTTGCGGTGGCTTGTTTAGAGGAAAACGTCACCAAGCGATTCGGGAGATCAATAGTGGCACCGTGCTCACGAAGGAAGTTGATGCCAAGAATAACATCGCGAGAGGATTCGCGTAGAATAAGAAATGTTGCGACAAATGTGTAACCTCGCACCGTAACCCGAGCCGTATACATGCCCAGTGGTGCAACCACATGTCCGCCTGCCGTACGTTTGTCTGGTGCGTTCCATGGCGTCATCACGTTTCTCAGCGTCCTTGTAAGCCGTCCGTTAAGGACAGAATAATCGGCTCCCGTATCGACTAAAGCACTGACCTCCTTCGTGTCCACGATAACAGGGAGATCAGGGGAGACCCGGCCCCGACCAGGGACTGTCGACGTCGGTTCGGAGTGGAGCGAGCGGTGCGGCGGCGGCAGCTTGGCGGTAGTTGTGTGGTCTGCGTCGGGGCGATTCAGTTGACACGGCGGTGATAACTGGTCGGCGATGCGGACGACGTCGAGGCGATCTCGTCTGTGCGGCGAAACCCGGACGGGAATTCGGTGTTCGACGTCGGGGTGAAACGAGCGATGTGACGGTGGAAGCTTTGCGGCGAATCGCTAGCGGCGCCCTAGCTAATTTTTCCGACGAGGGCTCGATGAACCACGGTGTGCAGCGGTATAACGTGGCCCAGAGGGCGAAGAGCGGCGTGGTGAATGCGATCGCGACTCACGACGAGGAGAATGTGGCGGTCTGCGCTGGCGGGTGACATACTCGGCGATGTCCTGAGGCCGTTGACGACGTCGTGGACGAGGGCTGTCGGGAGCAAATCCTCTCAGGCCCATCTGGCGATAAGGGCACTGGCGGTAGAGGTTACCAACCTCGTCACAATGGTAGCATAGAGGGCGCTTATGTGGAGCGCGCCAGATATCAGTCTTTCGGAGCGCCTGGGGCCGATCTGCCCAGATAGGCAGCGCTTCCGCAGCGTGTACTGTGACCTCAGGTGGATTGCAAGGCGAAGGAGTAGGAAGCAGAGCTGGGCGGCGTGTGACATCAGCATAAGTCATCATCTGGTTGAGGCCCGGGTGCGACGGTTGAACGACTGCACTTATCGGTGGCGTAAGTGCTTTCTGGAATTCCTCATGGATGACGCTGGCCAGAGAAACCGGACCTGGGGCAAATGTCGCGTGAAGTTGCTGCAGCTCGTCGCGAACTGGTGTGAATGAGCTCGCGATGGGAGCTCAGGTCTACCCCGAGATTGTAGTTGGTGCGGTCAGTCGGCAGTGGTGCGGAGAGGTAATTCAGTGTCCGAGCATACTGACTGCATCGCTGCTGTAGCAGTTTCTCCATGATCACAGCTTCAGACAGAAACGTCGCGACTGTATTCGGCGGGTTCCGCACGAGGCCAGAAAAAAGCTGATCTTTGGCGTCATGCATCAGGCGCCGCCCCTTCTTCTCTTCACTCATGAACGGGTCGGCGTGATGGGAAAGGCGCATGACGTCTTCAACGTAGATTGCGACCCCTTCGTACGGACGCTGAACTCGAGAGGTCAAAGCACTCTCCGCGTTCTCCCAGTGGTCACTGTTGGCGTAGATACCGAGGAGCTGGCTTCGGAAGGCCGGCCACGTAGATAATGTGGCCTCGCGGTTCTCGAACCACGTCCAAGCAGTGTCTTCAAGACTGAAGTAGACGTTTGGCATTTTTGCAGCGTCGTACCAGCCGTTAAATGTCGCGACCCTTTCGTAGTGAGCTAGCCAGTCCTCGGCATCTTCGAACTGCTCACCGTGAAATGGCATTTGGGTACGTGGGGTCTGAAGGGTAAGACAGGACGAAGGGGGGAAGGGACAGTCGTGGTATGGGCGGCCGGTGTTGTTGCCATAACTAGGGTGGAAGCTAGGGGCTTTTCGTCACGAGGGAAGGTCTCGGGGGGGCAAACCTCGGAGTTGCCGGCTTGCACGATGAACTGGAGTGGTCACGAGAGGCGGCCACGTCGGGTCGTCCGCAGGAGAAGGGATCATCGATGGCACCTCCACCACTGTCACGACTCAAGCTGTAGGGACCCGTGAAGGTACACGGTACCATGAAGATAAGACCCGAAAATCAGGTTTGAGTCTAGCACCGATGACAGTGTCCAGCACCAGCACGCCTCTCGAGCCAACAATCGCTTCGTCGTCGTCGACACCAAGCACGGCGGTCGCGCGGCGCTAGGCGCATAGCAATATATATTTTAATGGTAATAAGAGATTTGGCAAGTGGTAAGCCTAGCATGCTACTCCTGATGAGGGTGACAAGTGTGAGAGAAAGGGGAACAGTAATGAAAACAAAATAATCGGTGTCGCACACTATCGCATGCATATAATCGCACACAGAAGACTTTTAAAAGGTCTCGATCAACCCTGTGTCATTGAGAAAAGTTAATACGGCCTTTGTAGCCCGCTCAGCCGTCGTGCCAAGCACAAAGGACATGCTCAAGGCGCAAGGTTGTCTCTTTAGCTAAGCCTAAAATTATTACGCAGCGTCCTGTGCTGCGCAGTAAATCTTTTACAAGAGGTTACGTAATGCTCGAAATCTTCACACACATCACATCTAAAGCATTAAGCGCTGCTGTCTATAGACCCCGAACCTCAAAAAGAAAAAAAAACCTTCATACACAGCGAGGACAATGTCTACCAGTGCCAGAAGTTCAAAAGATAAGCATCATAGGCGTTTTTTACACAGCAATGGACGAAACACAGAGATCATCTCCAAACTAACACTTACGACATATTAAACCATCCGACTAATTAGAATAGCCTACAAGTACCTAGGCATGCGTTAACATGACCTAAGGTGGCTGGTGCAGGCTTTCGTGATTATTCGAACGGTTTTCTCACTTCCCTACCTCGCCTCACAAAGACGGAAGAGGAGAAGGTAGAGGCACTAATAACACAGGCATACAAGTAAGCCTTAAATCTCCCACAACAAGCTCCCACCATCCATTTCCTATGCGTGGGAGTACACAACACACTACAAGAACTGAAGCTTATCGTACGGCTCCAGACAGACTATCGTCTGCAGAGACAGGTAGACACATTCTCGCCTCTTTAAAAATTCAGCCAACAGGTCCACCCCCAAAAGCACCCACCCCATCTCAACACACATCAGGGACAAATTTATAGTTCATCCTTTGCCCAAAAAAGTACACCCCGTTCATAACCAGGGCAGACGCGAAGCTCGCGCCAAGGCTTTACATAACGTTCGTGCAAACGAAAAAGACGCGGTCTACGTGGACGCGGCAGAGCACATCCACAACTCGGCCTGCGCCATCAGTGTAGTGTTGCATGACGTCAAACACATAACCTCCTGCTCGATTAAAACAATTTCTTCACTTGAGGCTGAAGAAGCCGCCATAGCAATTGCCATTTGCTCCTCCGCTGCCACACTCATTCTGCGCGACTCTAAACAGCAATCACAAATTTTGCAAGGGCACAGATTCATTCTACCACACGAAAAATGTTCAGTCTTTCTCCACAGAACCTAGATCAGTTCAAAACATTTGGGTGCCAAGCAACGCAGGTAACCCCGGCAACGAAGTGGCCTACTCTCTTTCTCGACCACACATGAACCGAGCAGGCCACACCGTAGACCAGAGTAGCGCTTGGGACCAGCTCATCCCATATCTTGAAATAACGCTCCATTACAGGGAACAGACTTTTCTATTCCCCACCACCACATCTCCCTCTCGAAAGAACAACAAACCACCTGGCGACAGCTCCAGTCTCGTACATTTCCTTCACCTACTTTGTTAGCGCTTATACACCCAGGTCATTTAAAACTTCAATGCTCTGTTTGTGGGGCTGCGAGAGCCAACTTTGACCACATTTTATATCTCTGCCGAGAATTCCAACCACCATCTCGCTGGAGCTTCACGGACGAAGAGGGTTGCGAGAACGCGGTCTCCATCTCCGAACTGGCCCCACAAAAGCGGCTGGTGAGTGGGCTGGACAGGTCACCGCACATCTAGGACAGTTGGCCACCACACGGGATCAAAAATCAGACCAAAACTAGGACGTAACTCCTTTTAAGGCTCATCCTTAAAGTTTTCACCTACCTACCTTTATGTAAAAAGTAGTTTTTTTATGACACATTCATTCGAATTCGGTGTAGACAGTTATGTTGATATCTATTCAAATTGTGAGGAATTCGAAAAGCGCAAGTGGGATCTATTCGGGGTAGCGGTCGGTTTGATGGTTCGGGACACACCACTCAGAACGCTGGAATCGCCACGGTTTCGTGGCTACAAGTCTTGCTGCATTTCTTCTTGAGAATGGGATTAGAAGTGTCCTTGAGGAGCCTTTTAGTAGTACTTTTGCAGCGGCATCAGCGTAGCCATTGCCCGTGATGCCGCAGTGAGCAGGTAACCACTGTATCATAATGCGGTGACTGAAGTCATGGGCCTCAGTGTGCAGCTTATTTAGGTTAATGACGAGCTGTTCCTAAATTCTTGATTACTTAAGCAATTGTAGCGCAGGATGACAATCACTAAAGATAACCCATGCTGCAAGGGTTTTTTTTTTGTACAATATATGTAATCGCTTGTCTCAGAGCTGTTAAATCAGTAGACATAGCTGAAGTGCTGTGACCGAGTGTTGTCGAGATAGTGGTGTCCATTGGATCCATCCACACGCCGATGGATGAAGGAACAGCTGTAACAGATCCATCAGTATAGATGTGGCAATGTTGATTGTAGCATGCCCAGATGTAGTTAAGGGCGACGTATTTAAGTGCGGGGCCTGCGGTGTGGGCTTTAAGTTTGATACCAGATATAGTTGTCCAAATTTGCCATGAAGCAAACCTCCATGGTGGGAAAGATGACGGGACTCTGCGTCGATATTCCGCAGGCAGTAGATGGGAGAGTGCTGTCATACTTTGCTCTGAAGATGGATGGGTAGGTTCACATGCAAAGCGCAGCTGGGCACGAAGCAACTCCTGCGGTATCAGCACGGTTAAAGATAGACGTCTGCTCTCGGGCAGAGTACCTACTGTTGAGGTGTTCTTTGGAAGACCAAGGCACACTCTCAAAGCTTTGACCCGCATGGCTTCAGTAGTTTTATGCTTGCCTGCGAGAGGCATTGAAGAGCAGGGTGGCTATAGCGCAGAAGGCATTCACAAAGTGCTCCATAAAGTCTTCTTACGGAATCGGTAGAGCACCCTATTCTGGTTGTTTAGAGCTTACGAAATATAGATACGTATGAGGAGAGTTGAATATAAAGTTGTTGAACGTGTAGTGACCATGAAAGGGCTTTTTAAAAAGTCACACCTAGAAAGGTTTGGTTGCTGACATATGGTATAGGAGTGCTAGCTACTTTCACTACGTAACGGGAGAGATCACAACGTTAAAATGAAACTGCGGCGCAGTTTTGTCGGAGATATAGCAAGACCTCTCTTGTTTAAGAATAATACAATGCACCGTATTGTTTTCTGTAGTCGAGCATGCACAATGCGCTTGTTTCTTCCAAAGCAGCATATACAGATGTCATCTGCGTAGAAAGAGATTTCAACATTAGGTGGAAAGGAACTCTTCAAACCAAAAAGAGAGATATTGAAGAGGCTTAGACTTAAAATCCCTCCCTGAGGAACCCCACGATACACATAATGTAGGGACGTGTTACGTATTAATTGATCTCTCACGAAGATAATCAGAGAGCCAGTTGTACATTCGTCCCCCAATACTAATTGAGCGTAATGCTGGAAGAATCGCCTCATGCGTGACATAACAAAAGCTCATTTAACGTCAAAGAAGACCGCAATGGTTATAGACCTCTCAGCTTTGCTGCATCTTACACAGTTGGCAAGAGCAATAACGTTATCAATATTGCTTCGGCCTTTTCGGAAGCCAGACATTGATGGGCGGGGAAGGGGGGGTAAATTCCCCTATTTGACAGGTCCCAGGTAAAGCGTAAAGGAACCCTTTTTTTTCTACCAGTCTCCCGACACAGCTTATATGGATAGACATGTTTATTTGAGTGCACCTCAACGGCCAAGTGGCCTAAAGGAGCGCAAACTAGGTCAGATACATCAGAATGACCACTTAAAAGCATATAAAACTAGCCATTAAAACAATAATTAGGCAAATATATCCGTGCCAATAAACGTTTTGTCATACAGGATTTGTAAACGAGTCATTGGACAGTTGGCGTGCAAATCTGGATAAACTGTGTCAAAACATTTTACAGCCTTTGCGTGCAGCACACGAAAATTCAGCGACATCAGTAAGGTCCCACAGTTAATGAAACAGCGCACAACTTTTTGAAGAAACTGCATGTCACGTATGAGTCGCCTGTGGCCAAGAGTACACATATTGAAGTCTGCCAAAAGAGAATCGTAGTCGTAGAAACGACGGTGTTCAATATATCTATCATAAAAGATACCTATAAACTTACGCTGGACATTTTCAATGTTTGTGCAATAGGTGGCACATGCGTTATTCCAGGCTACTGACGCGAACTCAAGACGCGGTCTCACAAGGGCACAGTATAGAGTGCGTAGACAATCGTGCCGTAGAATTTTTTTGTTAGTCTAGGGATAAGACCAGTATGGGGTCTCAAAGCGCGTAACCTAATTGAATTTAGATGCAATCTAAAATCAAGCCATGAATCAACAACACCAAGGTCTCGTATATGAGCCACACGAGAAATCTCACCCGCCAAAATTGTATAATCAAACACAACTGCGTCGCATTTCCTAGTTAGAGAGAGGACGGAAGTCTTCTTAAGATTTAACAAACACCATTTCTCGAAGTTGTTAATGTCACCTTACAATGGGCGGCAGTCCTCAATATATCCAATATTACGGAAAAATTTGAAATCATCTGCGATGAGCAAAATTCTCGAGTTCTTGAAATGTGACGGCAAATCAATAACCAACAGTAAAAACAACAGCGGTCCTAAGTTGGAGCCTTCAGGCACTCCCAAATATAATAGAAATTTGTTGGACACACCGCCGTAAAATCGGACAATGTTACGTCGGCTGCCAAGGTAGCGTTTGAGCCACCTACAGTACATGGGGCAAAGTCCGTATTTTTCCATCGTCATCAGAAGTACCTCATGGAAAACCGTATCGAAAGCTTTAGTTACGTCAAAGTAGATTGCTGCTGCCTGACAGCGATTGCATCTACCTGTACAGTACTCACCTATGGGGCTGAAACGTGGAGGCTAACCAAGAGGGTTCTACTTAAGTTGAGGACAACTCAGAGGGCTATGGAACGAAAAATGGTAGGGGTAACATAGAGAGATAGGAAGCGTGCAGAGTGGATCAGATAGATAACTCAAGTTACTGACATTCTAGTGGAAATTAAGAAGTGGGCATAGGCAGGACATGTAGTGCGAAGAGAGGATAACCGATGGTCGCTTGGGGCAACAAATTGGATTCCATGGGAAGGAAAGCATAGCAGGAGACGGCAGAAAGTTAGATGGGCGGATGAGGTTAAGAAGTTCGCAGGGTTTTCTCGGCGTTGTTGCTCTCTATTTTTTGGAGTACCTAATTATGTTCTGAAAATAATGCTTCACCTTACAATAAAATAACTTCACTATTACGGAGCCGGGCTCACGTGGTCTGTATTTGAGGCTCGGCTGATTCTTTTTATTCCATAGTTTGGTGACGCCACCAAATGTAATTAATGAAATTTTGTTTTGGCAAATCAATAGTATTCCTAGCATGCACTTCAGATGTTGAGGAAACATCAAGTGACACCATGGTGGGAATTAAAGGCATTAGATGCCCGATATTAGGTTGGTACCGTTATGTTTTTCTTTCTTTCAAAGTTTTATCTTTTGACTGTTTTAAGATATCAAACAGCATGGCTCCGGAAACACTTCCCTTCGCCTTTTAATGCTTCCAAAGTGTGCGCTACAGAAAATATTAAATATAAGACACGGATATTTTCCCCCCTCGGACCCTTAGTTAAGTTAACGAACTTCTTCCGGAAACAAACTCTATGACTAAAGTGCTCCACAAGTATGGTGCTCCACAAAGTGCCAATATTTTTCAACTCCTGATCTAACTTTTTAGGACGAAGGGAAATACGTTTAGGCACCGCAGATGGCTGATCCTAATAAATAGACCCTCCTCATTGTATCTATCGGAGCAGGGAGGATCCTTAGCCATCAGGTAGAGAGACGAGAAGCCCGTCAAACAAGACGCTAGCATGACCTCAACTGTGGCTTTTGGTAATCATACAGGTATACATGTTACTAACCCTAGCCGTGGGCTCATGTCTTGTGGCTACGTACACGAAATCTTTCCTACATGAAAGGACCTGGTTGGTGCCTAAATTGAATTTGAGGTAATGCATATCCTATGTCATACCTCCTGAAGGATTACCTTTTTCGTTCTTCTGCAAAAAGCTGGCAATCCAGTCGTGGCTAATAATGCGAAAATTATTTGTATTGTGCAGGCAAGTATTAGCGTTCATTCATAGTTTTCAGCAACGTAATTCACTAGAATACGAACTGACAAAACTCAACCCGTATATTTTATTGACTCCTGACTCGTTTTCAACTCAGTTTGTTCCTCGCTGTGAAATCCATCATAAATGTGTCATTAGTCTCTCCGCTTTGCCGCATTTTTGTCCACGCTACTCGGCTCTGCTTGCAGTACCTGCAAAACATGTAGATATGTGTAAATAATTTGCTATCAAAACTTTGTTTTCGTGCCCCGGCAAGAAATATGCATTCCTTGAAGGTTGCTATGAATCGGAGTAAAGTTTTTATCCCGTGTATAAAATGTGTGGATTCCAAGGGAAGGAAATGTGTAGCTGCAAA
Source organism: Amblyomma maculatum (assembly GCF_055883805.1). NCBI lineage: Eukaryota > Metazoa > Arthropoda > Arachnida > Ixodida > Ixodidae > Amblyomma > Amblyomma maculatum. Next base: position 106,648,786 of record NC_139353.1, on the reverse strand, counting down.
ATCTCATGTTCAGGAATGTTAAGCAGAAAACATGCACCTTTTCGTTCGTAATCCAAGTCGTCCTTTGAAAAGCCACTGCAAAAGAGTAGAACGTTTATTAACAAAAGCAAACGGAATCTCAAGGACTGCCTATTCATTTCTGAGTTTTCTTTTATTATGTGTTCAAAAGCACGCACTATACTCATTTAGGCCTTCTTGTGATCCCTCATGGATGCAAATGATTCTTACGCAGAAATATTGTATCAAAATGCAATTCTCAGAAAATTCATTTTGGAACAAGAGGGGTAATACATTCCATTTTGAACTCAGAAAGAAACCCGTATTTCTGGTCCGTATAGATGGAGAGTATTTTTATTCTGCAGTGTGGCACTGGCTAATATCCAAGCGCCTGCTTTTGCTGCTCTTCTCGTAAAAAGATAATTGGAATAGCACTTGTCCCTTACAGCATACTCTCTCATGCACAAAATGATGAACTCTTTCCTCTAAATACACATTTTCGAACGAAGAAATTGTTGATGCGAATTCGAACAATTTGCGATATGCTTTAATAAGCGTCAAAAACGGAGTTAATTCAATCGGATACTAAAGCGTTTCGCGACTATATCAATTACCGGCGTCCTGGAAAAATATTTTTGACAGAATGAGAGTTACAGCACATTCGAGAAAGACAAGATGTATTTATACAGGACCGTTTCTTTTATTCCTTTTTTCCTAATACTTACCTAGACTGTGCTTAGAATCATACACGCGATGTAGCTTTTCGAAAAGATAACGTACGCGGAGTCTGGTACAAATGGATGGCGGGCGTTAGTAGTGGTGCGATGGAAAAATTACAGAGGCTGACATATAGTCACCTTATATGGGTAAATGAGAATATATTGCGAGTTGAGTGGCTAGTTACCTTGGGAGCTCATTCATTCTTTCATGATGATTCAGAGTTTTACAAATTTATTTCTACTTTCAATATTTCGCATTAAAACGCGCAGCCTACATTGACCACAAGAAAAGTCTTATTCGATGCTCGAGGCTCATTTTCGGCTCCCTGGCAAAGACCCTGCTGGTAATTCCTCTCCTGTGGTGTTTTGTGTCCACACAAAATACTGCACACATCTGTCAAAGGGGGATGTATTTACTTTGTTTTGTTTTGAATATTTCGTGCGCATACTTCGAGACGACTTTGTTTGCCTTCATATGCTATGGGAAAGCTTATCAAGTTTTATCAGTTTTAATTTTCTTTTCTTACGGTCACTTATGCTTTTTTCTTTTGAAGCCTCCGGTGTTCCGTCCATAGACAAAAAAAATTACCTAGGTGTTGTTAGGGATGCCCACGCAGAGTGGTTTGCACACTCTGGTGAGGAAAGGGAAGGATGGTGATTCAATTGCTGGGCCGACGCGAATTTTCTTCTTATTGTAGAATGAGAGTTCGCGCGGACACGCCCTCCGAAACATTACAACCACAGACTCTGTCGACACACGCTTATGCCAGTCCACGTCACTCAGGAGACAGAAAATGATATTGAAATAAAAATGGATGCATGGTATCGGTTGGACGCGGTCAGCCCCTAGCAAGCCTAGAGGGTTGTGTAGGTTATATGCGGTTGGTATGTCATTAATGTCTAGATAAATAATGTTTTTAATTACTTTTGCTGCCGTCGGTTTGTGCCGCTGTTTTATAGTTTTCTAGTAAATGACGGTGTTATGGATTGTGGGTCATAAATGCTCTTCCGCGGGCGGCGCTTCCGAGAGGGAAGAATAGGGTTATTAGCTGGTGAACCACTCATATGCAGTGTTACGGTGTCTAGGACGATAGATACTATGACATAGATCACTGTCATAGGAGGTGTCATTTCTGTGTTCTACAAGTGAGTACAGAAAGTTGGCAGGGTGGGTCGCCATTGCGTTGCATTGAGTGAGTACGCCGCTTAGTGGCTAGTGTCTGCTCTAGAGATAGGTATGAAGGTGGTGAGGGCTACGCGCACTAAGGCTTCACACAGACACCGCTACATTATCGAAAATTCGAATAAATGATAGTGCTATCCCCAGAATTACCAACCGAACCGCTAGTTTACCTCTTCCACCAACCAACCAACCATCTGTTGTACCTGGCGACAATCTCCTATATTATCATCATCAGCCTGGCTGATCTGACTGCAGGGAACATTATATCTTCATTATCCATCTAATGAACCCGGGCCTCTAAGAACAGCATCGGTCAGAACTTCTTTAGGGGCAGAGGGTGATGCCATCATTATAGCAAGTTCGCGTGATGTGTGACTGTCGCGCAGTAATGATTCATTTTTGTCATCGTCATCATCATAATCATCAGCCGGACTATATTCACTACAGGGCGAAGGCTTCTCCCAATTTCCTCCAATTAACCTGGTCCTGTGCTAGCTGCATACAATTTACCCTTGCGAACTTCTTTACCTTATCTACCTACCTAACTCTTCCATCGCTGCTACACTTTCCTCCCTTTTAATACAATTTGTTAGCTTACTACCATCCGTTATCCTCTCTTCGCATCACCTGCCTTCTTCGTGCCAATTTTTTTTTCCCGATTTTCACTATATAGAATGTCGGTAACTGGAGTTATTTGTCCGATCCGCTCTATCCCCACGCATTCTTTCTCTCTTAACATTACATCTACCCTTTTTCGTTCCATATCCATCTGCGTTGTCCTCAACTCAAGTAGAATGCTTTTTATTTAGACTGTTTTAGCCCCTTAAGTGATTACCGGTGAGATGCATCTGTTATGCACTTTGCACTTCAGTGATGAGGCTAAGCTGCTAGCCATGATGTGCGAATCCATTCCAAATACGCCTCATACGAATCCTATTCTACGATCTATTTCCTTTCGTTGTCCAGATCTAAAGTTACTACTTGTACAAAGTAGACATATTCGCTCACCTCTTCAAGTGCACCGCTACCTATTTTAAATTACCGTTCGTTTCCCTGGCTGTTGACTATTACTTTAGTGTTCTGAACACTTATCTTTAGGCCTACCTTTCTACTTCTCCTGTCTCGGTAATTAACAATTATTGCAATTGGTCCCCTCAGTTACTTAACAAAGCAATGAGGTAAAATTCTAGTACTTTCCATCACCCTTTTGATAGTATGGGTATGATCAATGCCAGAGTGTCCTTTCCGAAAACCTGCCTGGTCTTTTGCATGATTAAGTCTAAAGTCCTCTTGATCCTATCAGCGTTTGCCCTAGTAAGTACCTTCTACATGGCAGATAGTCAGCTGATTTATCTGTAATTTGTCATGTCCTTAGTGTCATGTCCTTTTCTTATGAATTAAGATAATGCTACTGTTACTCCACGACTTCGGGATCTTCAATGCCGTGAGGCATTGCGTATACGGGATGGCCAGTTTATCTAGCATATCAACTCTGTCTTTCAAGAAATCTGTACTTAAAAGATCCCGCACCATCTGACTTCCCCCTTTTCATAACTTCTAAAAGTTTCTTAACCTCGTCCTTCATTAATAGCGGAATGTCTCAATGATTTTCGCTAGTCCCAATCTCTTTAGTGTCGTGACTACTATACGGGATGGCCAGTTTTTCTAGCATATCAACTCTGTCTTTCAAGAAATCTGTAAAAGAGCTGTGAGTTCAGCTAGTTGGTGCATCATTTTTTAAAAATACACAGCGCAACAAACATAGGACAGGCGAGTAGACGGGAACAGCGCTGACTATCGGGTCGAGTGTGGCACCAGTTTTACGTGAAATTTATCTAAGTTATGTTGACAAAGCCATCAATAATAATGTTCCTCCCTTTGTAAAAAAAAGTGTTCCGATACGTGAACGATTACCTTCTGTTTGTAGAAGCGCACGATCTTTCAAAGTGCGTAGAAGACGTTCTAAAAGTTTTTCAAGACTGCGGTAATGGCCTAAACTTCACATTCGAAACCCCGTCTTGTGATATTCTTCCCTTTCTTGATTCACGGTTAAATTTAGGGCGAAATCACGTCTGCTGGGCGTTTGCACCAAAATCGAAAAAGAATTTGCTCAATTTTAAATCTGGCCATTCGAAATTAGTGAAGTGTGGTATAGCTGTGTCATGCATAGGGTCATCAATTATAAAATCCAGCTACCATGCCATCAAGTATAGCTTCAAAGATCAGATAGACAGATTGAGATCAGCAGGCTTCCCCGATGACTTAATCTTGCTTGCTTGCAACAAGCTGCTGAAAAAAAAAAGTAAAGGCCTCTAGATTACGACAGGATCCTGAGACACCGCGTAAAAATAAAAATATTGCCGTCATACCGTATGTGCATGGAATTTCGCATCGCCTACGGCAAGTTGGACATAGGTATGGAGTACAGGTCATGTTTTCTGCGCCCATAAAACTTGGCAGCATTTGCGCTAAAGCAGACCGAAAAATAAATGACAAAAAACTGCGTGCAGGCCGTGGGGAATTCCAGGTAAAACATAATGTAGCTTTTCTTCCGTGCACAGAAGGAGTGGTATACAGAGTGCCTTTTACTTGCGGAAAAGATTACATTGGTCAGTCAGGAAGGTGTCTTAACATAAGGCTAAGAGAACATGAAAACTCCCTAGAAAAAGCACCGTCATTGAACCTGGCACTACACCACAAGGAATGTAGCCAAAAGCCCCCTTTGCACCCTCCTTGCACTCCCCTGTTCAATGAAACTTCAGTGTTGTACAAACACAGAGAGAAATTAACACGAGAATTAAAAGAGGCCTATCTCATCCACAAGAATTCTGACACATGCGTAAGCACCCCATCTGTTATCATTCATCCCCGAGAAATCTCATATCTTGACAAAACTGGTTAAAGCGAAATGTTGTTGCGCACTTGGTTGTCAGAGCATTTTTGTATATATTCGAGTTCTTTCAATAAATCATGCACTTGATAGTCAGCGCTGTTCCCGTCTACTCGCCTGTTCTATGTTTGTTGCGCTGTGTATTTAAAAAAAATAAATCTGTACTTAAAAGATCCCACACCATCTGACTTCCCCCTTTTCATAACTTCTAAAACTTTCCTAACCTCGTCCTTCATTAATAACGGAATGTCTCAATGATTTTCGCTAGTCCCAATCTCTTTAGTGTCGTGACTACTTTTGCTACTGATACGTCCGTATTGAACTTCTCAGCTACCTTGAGTATCTTCTCCATATTAGTAATGACATTGTCCACCTTGTCCCTCAGTGAATACATCTAGTTTTTGCTTATCCCTAATTGCCTTTTCACCGTTCACAGACTACGATCATTATTTGCTCAATTTTCCCTATGTTGTACTTCCTTATGTCGGCCACCTTGCGCTTATTTATTAGCTTTGATATCTCTGTCAGTTCAATCATCTGTTTGGTTTTACTGTCGTACTTTGACGCATCTTAATCAAATCTTTTGTCTCTTAAGCCCTTTTCTGCATGCCAATAGGAAGAAACAAAACGCTTAGTAATATGGACAACACAAAGTTGCGAAAATGAACAATTTTGTAATTAAAAGCTTGGTGCAACCATGAAGTCTCATCTTGTGTTCCATATTGCAGAGCAAAAATGAATACTAAGAAGTGATGTTGATTCCGCGTACAATTTAAGCGACGGAGCCAGCAGACTCGGGGACAATAACATGCGCGCGCACGGGCTGGCCGTGGCAGGTGCATGGCAGGGAGGGCTCAGGCTATGACGAGGTAGTGGTGATGACATGCCAGTCACATGCCTGTCAGCCCTTGCACGGTGGACTCGAGCATCGAGTGCAGCGGCGACCTCGAGTCCGACCATGTCCGTTCTTGGCCTCGGTGATCATCGAGCAGAGGCGGGATCTAGCAGGCCAGGGCCAAAGATGACGCGGCACGCAAACTTTCGGGCGATTTAAACACACTTATGTGGCGGCCGATTCGATTGATTGAAAACGTTTTTGCCCTTTTAATGCGAAATAACTCCTTTGTTATAACCGATCTAGCATCAAATTTTGACATTTTTCGTTGCAGAAAGAACTGCCAAATGTATAAACCGTAGACCCACCAAAATTTGATTTTAGTTCCTGTTATTCGATAATTCGTTACATCCGCGTTCGTTATAGTGAGCTTCGACTTAGTTATTTGTAAACGCGGCTTTTCAAAGTTAAACAGCTATAACACTTGGTAGGCTTTTGCACCTTTTATCATTTTGCCGATGTCGACCTATATATTGTGAAATTAGCCCGCTTTGTAAAGGAGGGGCCATATATTGGTTCCTGCATTGCTTTATGTACTACCTCTCTTTAACCTGACTGAAGAAGTCCATGAAACAAGACTGACAGTGTAAAATTAGCGAGGATTTGTAGACACGTCAATGACGTTCTGATTTTTTTCAAAAGTGACTAGAATTCATTTGCATCCAAAGCAAAATGCTTAGCCAGAACGTTGCGCATTAGCTTCGTCTTTCCTTCCAGTCATACCTGCTGGGCCTAAGAACCACACAATAGCAAGCTCCTGTTCACTTCTAATTCAGCTCATTCCAAACTGCAGGGCCGAAACAGCAATTGCAAGTCTCATCCAACCCAACAAACGAGATGAATTGGCAGGCCTGTCAAAGCTAATCAATACACGTTAAGTGTCTCAAATAACGAAGTATGAGGCGAAAATCGAACGTGATCTAAACAACGGTGGTAGCCTGACAGCAGTGAAAAGGAAATTAGCCATCTGCAAAAAACGAATATTTGCTTTAAAGTACAAGGCGGCAATGCTATTGCTAATATAGACACGATAACCAGATTAGCCTAGCAGATCTATATTGACCTATACATAGACGAAATAAGAAAATAATGATATTGGCAGTAGCGAATGGTAATCGAACGCTCCGCTAACAACGAAGGACGAGGTGACGAAAACTTTTAAAGCTATGAAAATGGCTGGGCAGGATCAGGTAACTACAAATTTATTGAAGGACGGTGAGAATATTGCGCTAGAAAAAGGGGCCACAATGTATAAGCTATGTCTCATTACATCGATGGTACCGGAATCTTGGTGGAACACTAGAGTTATCTGAATTCATAAGAAAGAGGACGCTAACAACTTAAAACGTTCAGACGAATCAGGTAGCTGTCCGTTTCGTACAACGTTTTTGCTAAGGGAATCACTAACAAAATCGGGGCAAATTTAGACATCAAAAAACCAAATGATCATGAAGGATTTCAGAAAGGGCACATTACCGTCGGTGATATCAATACCAAGTGATACAAAAATGACCGGAATGTGATCAGTCCCTCTGCATAGCATTCATTTCTTTCGAAAAAGCATTCACACCCAGTCGAAAAATCAGCAGGTTGAAGGTATTGCAAACTCAGGGTGTTGATGAGCCATATGTGAAAATACAGGAAGGTATGTATAGTGCCTGCATGGAGTAGTTCTCTATAAAGAAAGTAATAAAAGTCCCATAAAAATGCGTTAGGGAAGGCAATCTCCCCACTACATTTACAGCTTGCTTAGAGGAAGTATTCTTGAAATGGGAGCAGTTAAAGATATGGGTTGATGGAGATTATTCAAGTAATCTGCGATTTGTTCATCATATTGCTTTGCTGCGTTACTTAGGAGACGAACTGCGATGGATGATACATTTCCTAGACAGAGTAAGCAGCCTTAAAATATTGTGCAGAAGAGTAAGACAATATTCAACAGTCTCGGAAATGAAAATAAGTAGCGAAGCACTGGTAGTGATGGGCGAATATGCCTACTTAGAAAAAATAGTAACCGCCGATGTGGACCACGAAAGCAAAACAACTAGGAAAATAATATTAGGATGTAACGCATTTGGCACATGCTCGCAGATTATGACTAGCAGTTTACCGGTATCGCTCAAGAGGAAAGTATATAACAACTGCATCTTACCGGTACTTACTTATAGGGGTGAAACATAAGGGTTAATGAAAAGGGTTCTACTTAATTTGAGGGCAACGCAGAGCGCTATGGAACGGAAAAGGTTAGGCGTAACGTTAAGAGATCGGATGCTTGCAGAGATGGACAGAAAAATAATTCGAAATAATGACATTCTAGTCGAAATGAAGAAGAAAAAAACATGGGTAGGACATGTAGTACGAAGAGAGGACAACTGAAGGTTGCTAAGGGTAACAAATTGGATCCGAATTGAAAGAAAGTAGCAGAGGGCGGAGTAAATTTAAATGGGAAGAGGAGATTAGTACGTTTCCAGGGCTCAAGTGGGTGCGGCTGGTACTCGGCCTGGCTAATTGGAGAAATGTGAGAGGCCTTCACCATGCAAAGGGTAAAATCCGGCTAATGATGATGATGATAATGATGATTCCTATAGTTTCAAGATATTTTTGATGGGTCACCTAGGCTCCAGGCCGTCATTGTCAGCTTGAGGAAGCCCAGGGCACGATGCCCAAGCTGGAACAACCCATGGAAATGACTTTTACAGAGTATATTATGGGGTCCTTTGGTCAGACTTGAGAGAACTGTCAAAATGGTACGTTTTCCTTAGAGCTCATACCGTACAAGGTATTGAAAAATGAATGTAAGTACCGCAAACTAATAAAATACATTAATTGATAGCACAGATGTGTACGTGTGGAATTTACTGGGACTATAGGGCACACATATATAGTTGCAGCAAGAGATTGGTATGAAATAATGTGAAGTGCGTAAATGCTAAAAGCAAACACGAGTTAATGGTAGACAGGACAATCCGAGGCCTACTCCCTCGAAGTCATAATAACATGGTGGCGTCTCTGCTTTCCAGAAACGCGGGCGTCGGAATGTTGGCACTGGGAGCGAAAAATGTGTGGTATCGCTGTGGTAGCTGACACGACCGGGCGCTTTTACATCGCACGGTTGTTCGACGAAGTCACACAGCGACGTGACATGGTCGGTTTCGTAGGAGGTGCCAACTCGGATTCCGATAAGAGGGTGAGTGGAAACGAGCATTTCGAGTCAGATATTCTATCTCTGGGCCACGCGGGCACATTCATGCGGCTTGGTTGAGCGGGGCTTTATGACTCGTGCGGTATTTGCTCGTAATGAAATAACGACTGTAAGCTAGAATATATGTATGAGTTAACAGCGGCACGGATTAAGGGACTGCGAGTAAGCGAGTTGCAAACTGTATGTAGCACATACGCGAACTACACGCAAAGGAAGCCGTTTACGGGAGCCTTTAAGATTGTCACGGCATGCCTTGAAGGCGGAGCTTACGTGTCCTGCCATCCCTCCTCGTAAATTTGTGCTTCCAGCCATCGCAACAGCGCCACACGGGTGTAATGGGAAGCTTCTAAAAAATTTTGCCTCTGCTTTGTAAAACTATATACCGACCAGAAAGCCGCTGAATTTGCTATGTTTACAGGGTCGTCGTAACTTCCAAAATTGACTATGCCAGGATTTTCACATTTGTTTGAAAACAGCGCCAAATAATTACAGCGTAACTGTATATGTGACAAACTGAACTTACATGCGCCCTCCGAATTTTAAGGACTCAAGACATTGAGACACTGGGTCCACCCACGCAAACAGAGCGTCGGACATCCGCTGGAGCGCGGCTGGTTTGAGAAAAAAAGTCATTATTGAATTTATCAGTGATGCTAACAAAAAAGGTTAATTTACAATCGCGGGAGCTCTTTGGGCGAATGCAGGTGCACAGCGCTGTTAGTAGTTTCGGAATGCAGCCTAACACTGAGGCGCAATTTTTCAGTGGTTCATGTTTGAGTTTAGCGATGCGACGAAAGTGGCAATAGAATTTTCCTAATGGGTTAAAATCATGACAGAAACATGGTTCGCTCTGCTACAGACTTAGTGACGACATGGCCGCGACGGAAAGCATGAAAACTGTTGCATGAATAATATGTTATGAAACGAAGAGCAAGGGAACCAAAGTACTCCGCCATGAGTTTTCGTCTCATTCCTTTCTGCTGTCTCTATTTTCCCGCTGTCTATTTTTAAAATGCCTGTCCCAGAATCAACACGTTTACGTAGGAGCAGAGACAGTAATCAGTTCAAGCTGCTGGCGTTATACCGATCATCTGTTTCTTTTTTTCTCTTTTTGAAGAAAGTCAGACGGCTGCCATCTTCCATAGGGTTGCCCTTAGTAGCGAAAGGGGGCAGGATAGCACGAAATTTGAAAAGAGCACTAAAATTCCTCTTACCGACGTTTGCTGCGCCTATATGCTTATGCCCGCTAAATTTTAAGTAGCACGTTTTTGGTACCACGTACGTAAACAGCCAATATGCTAGCGGCTATTAACGACCAACTTTTTATCGCTTTTGAAATGGAGCTTGAGCTTGATGAACTTCGATGTGTGGAGGTCGCCACGCACGCAAGCCACGAGGAAGCTTAACATTTTATAAAGCGGTGGTGCAGTTAAAAGGGAACGCGATATTTCGACAGCTTTCAAGGAACTTTCCGCTGCCACCCGCTACTCTCAGTCGTTGCATACAACAGCTTCTATCTCCACGTGCAAGGTGACACCGTAAGTTCACAGAGCATGTCTCTATAATTTGGTAACATGATAAACACACCAGCTGGAGGTATTCATGTTTGAAAGGGCTGTAGTTAAAACACATCTGAAAGGCATGCAGTGCTGCGGTGCGCAAAAGGCGGAAGGCGGCTTGCCGGATGTACTGGGCTCTTCTTGAAGCTCGCCGTCTAGGGCAGCCGCGTCCTCCGCGTGGCTGCAGCATGCCGGGAACCATCGATCGTCAATCTTTCTGCAAGATAACGTGTAAGTACGAAGTGTGGAGAAGCTTTACTTGGAGAAATCACTATTTCCTCTGCGCTCTGCCGTATGCACAATGCACAATATGCTTGATACTGAACACAATGCCGTCACACAAATGCGAAATACATAGCCATTGCAGGCAAAGGAAGCTACATGTGACCTAAGTCAGGCCTATATGCACAGTAATCAGTCCGGGGGCAGACACTGCTCGCCTTTTTCATGGCGGCACAAAGAACCAAACCCACACCCAGGTCGCATCAGGGCGCCTAATTTCTGTGCCCGCAACCTCAGTCGACACATCCATTATACAGTACGGCTGATGACACACACGCACACTCACGCAGCCCCCTCCCCCACATACACACACACACATATACTGACTGTTGGCTTCTTTTTTTCACATAATAAATATATATATTCTTTATTCAATTCTTTAATAACGAGCCCCTCATTTTCCCTTCAATTGTCTGCCTATATATATATATATATATATATATATATATATATATATATATATATATATATATATATATACATATTGTGAAAGAAGGCTAGATTGAGACGGCAAGGTCGTGACGGCAAGGCCAGCGATGCCTTGTCTAGCGTTTCAATCAGGTGACAAAACCCAGGCGCGTGCCGGAGCCGGCGCCGCGGGACGATGATGATGGTATGTACAAATGAAAGAGGAAGATTATGGCATGTACAAATTAAAGAACATCCACGGAAGGCTCACACAATCTGCCCGGGGGGTCGGAAGCGGCCAGCCTGGCCGCTCCTACTTAACCGATGCATCGCGGCGCACAAACGATTTCAGGCGAGACACATGAACAATTTCGGTTCCACGGTGGCGTCCATCAGCTGGGGGATCAACAGGCGTCACTTTGTAGTTCACTGGAGAAGTTTGGCTTATGACCTCATAGGGACCTACGTAGCGGTGGTGGAATTCGTCACTAAGGCCAGGGGTGCGCAATGGTGTGTAAAGCAGTACTCCGTCACCAAGACGAAAAGAGACCACTCGATGTGTAGAATCATAGCGAGTCTTGCGGACTTCCTGGCACGCTGCCGTGTTGAGGCGGTCAAGATGACGGCACCTGGCCACACGAGATAAAAAATGGGTAGGTACTGGTGTGGAGTAGTCGGGCATAGAGAAGAAGGAAGCGTCGAGAATTGTAGTGGGCGGACGGCCATATGCAAGGAAAAATGGAGAGTAACCGGTAGTTCGCTGTACTGCTGTATTATAGGCGAATGTGCCGAATGGTATAATAGTGTCCCCATTTCGATGATCTGGGGTGATGTACATTGATATCATGTCCGACAAGGTGCGATGAAATCGCTCAGTCAGACCGTTAGTCTGGGGATGGTAGCTTGAGGTTGTCTTATGAAGGGTGGATGAGGCGTGAAGAACTTCGGCAACGACTTTCGATAAGAAGGCTGTACCGCGGTCACTTAGGAGCACCCGAGGAGCGCCATGACGCAATACAATTGATCGCAAAAAGAAATTTGCTACTTCTTCAGCGGAACCAGTCGGTACAGGCGCTGTCTCAGCGTAGCGTGTGAGGTGGTCGACAGCTGTTATAATCCAATGCTTACCCCCATAGGAGAGAGGTAGGGGACCATATAAGTCAATGCCGACTGCGTCGAATGGCGTGGTGGCACAAGGAAGAGGTTGTAGAAGGCCAGCGGGCGAAGAAGTCAGCCGTTTGTGACGTTGGCACAGAGGGCAGGATGCGACGTATTTGGCAACGGTGGAAGATAAGCCAGGCCAAAAGAATCGTTTTCTCACGCGGTCGTAGGTTTTGTCAAAACCAAGGTGACCTGCAGTAGCGTCATCGTGGAGAGCCGCCAGTATACGTGGGCGAAGCACACGCGGTGCGACTGGGATGCAGCGAGTTCCATCAGGGCAATACACGTAGCGGAGTAAGATGCCATCTTCGAGATTGAAACTGCGAAGCTGTCGGCGAAGCCTAGCATTGGGAGGGTCCGAAGCGCCGATAAGGCGGTCGATGATAGGACAGCAGTAGGCATCGGCTAATTGCTGTGAGCGGAGAGCGTGCTTGTTCTGAGAGTCGTCAAAACAAACGGTTGTGATATAAGTCGGGCAAAGAGATGGTCGGCTCTGGTCAGAGGTGGAAATGGATTGGGAAGAAAAGCAGCAAGTGGATTCCGAAAGGGGACAGCGAGAGAGAGCGTCGGCGTCTTGGTGTTGGCGAGCAGATTTATAAGTGACGTCGAAATGGTATTTTTGCAGGCGTAGAATTCAGCGGCCAAGTCGGCCTGTCAAATGTTTGAGTGAAGACAACCAGCAAAGAGCATGGTGGTCGGTCACAACTGTGAAGTGCCGACCGTATAGGTAAGGGTGAAATTTTTGTACAGCCCAGACGACAGCAAGACACTCCTGCTCGGTAATGGTGTAGTTTTTGTCAGCTGGTGTGAGAGTCCGACTGGCAAAGGCAATCACTTTCTCACGCGATGTTGCATCACGCTGCAGAAGTACAGCGCCAAGACCGTGACCACTGGCATCGGTGTGCAGGATAGTTGGAGCGCTGTCACTAAAGGGGCCAAGAACAGAATCTGATGTGAGGGCGTGCTTGAGGTCATTAAAAGCAGATTCGCACTGCTCAGTCCACACGAAAGGGCTGCGTTCAAGACCGCGATGATTTTTTCAGGATCTGGGCGAATGCCGTCATGGCTGACCAGATGTCCCAATATTCTAATTTCCTTCTGTGCAAAGTGGCACTTCTTGGTGTTTAGCTGAAGGCCTGCCGAAGCGAGACAGGTGAGGACTTCATTCAGGCGCGTGAGATGGTCATTAAAGGTTGCCGAAAAGATAACAATGTCGTCCAAGTAACACATACAGGTTCTCCATTTTAGGCCACGAAGTACACTGTCGATCATTCTTTCAAATGTCGCTGGTGCGTTACAAAGTCCGAAAGGCATAACATTAAATTCGTAAAGGCCATCGGGTGTTGCGAAAGCGGTTTTTTCTTTGTCGTCCTCGTCCATAGGTATTTGCCAATAACCTGAGCGAAGGTCCAAGGTCGAGAAATATTCGGAGCCTTGTAGGGAGTCAAGGGCGTCATCAATTCGCGGCATCGGATATACATATTTGCGGGTAACTTTGTTGAGTGCGCGGTAATCAACACAAAAGCGTACCGAGCCGTCCTTTTTTTTAACTAGCACAACTGGGGAGGACCATGGGCTTGTTGAAGGACGAATTATATTGCGATGGAGCATGTAATTTACATTTTCTTCAATTACTTTTCGTTCAGAGAGGGAAACCCGATAAGGCCCTCGGCGAATGATAGAGTTACCTTCAGTAATGATGCGATGGTGCGCAACACTAGTCCGTCCCAGAAGTGTGGAAGTGGCATCAAAAATGGCTTGGTGGTGTCGAAGCAATGTCAGCAGTTCTTGGCGTTGGTTCGGCGGGAGTTTAGGATTAATAGTCTTTGCGAGAGCAGAAAGAGAGACGTCTGACGAAACACGTTGCTGAGGCGGAAGGACGGTGAGCACCATCAGGGAAAAAGGTTGAACATCCACCATACAACTCAGAAAAGTTCCTTTTGGGAGCACGAGGGATTCACGTGAAGTGTTAGTGGCCACTACTGTCGCTGAGCCGTTGTGGAACCGGACAAGACTTGACGGGAAGGCGATGCTGCGATGCTGCGTGGAAGATGACTATATGATGGTGCTATGAGTACGTCCCCGTCAGTGATGTGGTCAGAAACAACAGTAAGCAGTTTTTCGTACTGAGGAGGCAAAACAGTATCAGCGGCGGCAACGAGGGGATGATGTCGTTCAGAAAAGTCAGATGAAAAATCGCTATCTTTCATATGAATAACACGGACACCACAAGAAATTAACGCTGAAGCAGTTTACAAAAAATCCTATCCGAAAACCATGAGATGCGCACAAGGTGACAGCACAGCAAACTGCACATGATGGCGGATGCCGTCGATAACTCGTATGGTGCACTTCGCTGAAGGGCGCAAAGGGACGTCATTGGCTCCACGGAGTTCAGGCCCATCATATGGGGTTGTCACTTTTCGCAAACGGTAGCACAAATCAGCGTGAATGACAGAAATTGCAGCCCCTGTATCAATCAAAGCTTCAACCGGTAAACCTTCAGCGATAACAGCAATCACGTTATACGGGCGATCAGGAGGACTTTTAGTAAGTTCGCAGAGTGCAGTTTGACCTCCGGAAACTGCAACACTTAGTTTTCCGGATGGCGGACAGGGAGAGTGGTTGCGGGGCGGAGAGGGGAAACTGAGCGGCGGAATGGGGATGTGGACCGGCATCGGGATACATGGTTCCCACGAGGCTCAGAGGAAGATACTGGAGGTGGTGAGGATCGTCGAGGTGGGCTTGAAATAGACCGGCGTTGATAATATGAGGTTGAAGGCATGTCGCATTCGAAGGTGTCGTAACCACGGCGCTCGTTCTGAAGGCGGCGACGTCAGAAGCGGGATATATGTCCTCTAATACCACAGTAATAGCAGACTGGTCGGGGGGGACGCCAAAGTGCGTAATTGGGTTGTGTAGGTTGAGCCATCGCCATTGCATTGACGTGATTGTATGTTGGTGCTGGTTGGGGCGGGGGAACCAAAGAAGGGGGGATGCAGCGGCGTGCGCGTAGGTCGGCGCTGGGTGGATTGCAGAAGGTTCGGATGTCATAGGGCGGCTGATGGTAGCTAACTCTTCTTTAATAATGTTACGGAGAACGGCGTCATTAGGAGGTGCGGAAGAATGATCGCACCCATGTCGACAGAAAGGATTGAGGGCTTGAAGCTCCTCACGGACGATTGCTCAAATCATTGCCCGCAGATGAAGGTCAGCAGGGGCCGGACCAGTTGCGAAGCCGGGCTGTAATCGAGAGGACTGCAGCTGGTCGAGGCGTTGACAGGTCGTAATAATTGAGTCAACACTTGAAGGATTCTGGGCAACGAAGGTGTGATATGCCATAGCATTGATCCCTTTTAAGACGTGGTGCACACGTTCAGGTTCCGTCATGGTCGGACTAATGCGCCGACAAAGTGCAAGAACAGCCTATATGCAAGACGCATATGATTCATCGGGACCTTGAAGGCGGGAAGCGAGCTTGTTTCTCGCGATCTCAGTCCGAACTGCCGGGTCGGCGAAGTATTGTCGGAATTGATGTTTGAAAGTGGTCCAGTTAGTAGTGTGGGGTTCGCGATTAATGAACCAGATTCTGGCGACCTCAATTAGATAGAACGAAACGTTGAGGAATTTTAAAGCATAGTCCCACCGGTTATAGGCACTGCAGCGTTCATATGTGTCAAGCCAGTCATCCACGTCTTCGTCACGACGACCAGCGAACAGCGGTGGGTCGCGTTGACGTGTGGGAGAGTCGGAGGCATCGGTGCAGCTGAGTTAGAGGGTCCGGCCGGGTCGGGAATATATATATGTATATGTAACTTTATGCTTTTACTGTTGGCAAAGGCAGGTATTGGTCTTATGGTGATTGTCGGGATAAAGCACATTAAATGCAAGTCGAAAGGAAACACAACGCGTCGATGGTGGGAGTCGAACCTACGGCCTCCGAATGTCGCGTCCAGCGCTTTTCTAACTGAGCTACATCGACGGCTGTCCAACCTTCCGCTTGCTTGGGTATTTATGTTAACTGAAACCTGTGAGCATGCACCATGCGCCATTCTCATCCCTAGCGGCGGATGTGAAACATCCTTTTATACCGCGAGCATCCACGTAGCACGTGAATATTAGGGATGGCGGCAGCTTGGCTACAACCCTTCTACGCTACCTTTGCGACCTCCAGACTGCCAGAACCAAGAACGCCGCAATCTATTAGGCAGACAACTGAAAGGGAAATGACTAGCTCGTTGTCAAAGAATTTAAGGGGGCGAACAGTCTACGAGTGCAAGGCAAACGTTGGGTTTCTTCCCTTTCTTTTTTGAAATGTTTATACTGCTGGCATAGACAGGAATTCGGCTTATGGTGATTATCGGGATACAAAACATTAAATGCAAAGCTGAAGCAAAAACCACGCGCCGATGGTGGGAGTCGAACCCACGACCTCCGAATGTCGCGTTCAGTGCTCTTTCAACTAAGCTACATCGACGGCTGTCCAACCTTCCACTTGCTTGGGTATTTATGTGACTAACCGAAACTTGTGAGCGTGCACCAGCGCCATCCTCATCCGCCGATAGGGATGAGGATAGCGCTAGTGCACGCTCGCAGGTTTCGGTTAGTTGGGTTCCTTATTGACAAGAAACTCTACTCATAGTTCTCAATAACACAATACATGTTCGTATTTCACTAAAGCATATGCCTCATTTGGCCTACTAACCTCACTATTCCTCTATAAACTAGCCTCACTAGCTAGGGTTCTAGTATTAAAGTTCCCAATGGCGACCTGCTCGGAGCCATAGATTCTTAGCACCCTTTTCTGCGTTGCAAGCCTGACCGCCACCGTGGTCTGTTGCTTTGCAGCCGCTGGGGACTGAGGTCCTAGGGCTTCTTAAAGTATTCATAAGAGTTTGTGGTGAAATACTACACCAGGGTAGCCAATCCTTTTCTGGTGAGGAAGTGCTTTTCCAGAGGTGTGCTCCGGATTGGTCGCACCCCAAACCTGTGTAAGCTGTTTCATCGGCACACGGAGGATTTTTTTCCCATATTAATTAGGTTGGAATTGCGCGGCACCGAAGTTCGAGCCACGGGCCTCTTGCACGCCAGCGGGTGTTTTACCTCTATGCCCCTATTGATATATATATATATATATATATATATATATATATATATATATATATATATATATATATATATATATATATATATATATATATATATATATATATTTATATATATATATATATATATATATATATATATATAGGGAGGGGGTTAAAGCTCGAATGGGTCCGGTAGGGCATAGACTTAAAAGGAGTTGACACACGGTGGAAAAAACAACACTTTAATCCGACGTTTCGGCCTGGGTCCGGCCTTTGTCACGGAATGTAGAAAGAAGCTGTCGGTTCCGATTTCTTATATACATGCACAATCGAAGAACACGTGACCAGCCACTATCAACAAATAAACAGCAAAATATCAGAAGAAGATTTCACACGCGTGATGTAATTGCGGTGCAAGGTATATAGACAGAATGACACGTGTTGCGCTTAGGTCATGCATCTTAATATGTTTGCACAAAGAAAGGAAGATATATCACTTAAAAGATTGTTGTCACTATCAGCGCGCAAAACAAAATATCACGAGGCTAGAATGGGTGGAGTACATGTCACACTTAATCCTGCAATATTCAGGAGGGGGAGGGGGGATTCATCTACTGAAATATCATTCTCAATGGTAGGCGACAGTAGCAGATAACACGTCAGTAGATTTTAACAGAGAAATATAACTGTAATTTAGCGCGGTACAAAAAAAAAGTAAACAGTCACTCAAAATGCGGCATGGTGACAAAACTCGAATGTGTGCTCAATGCTATGGGGACAATGAGAAGCAGTTAAAGAAGGTAATTGTTCGTAACAGTGTTGATTACACAATGAAACGTGTGCAAGGTTATTGGATAAGTTGTAATGATCAGTCCATGTTACGGTGGGAAGCAATATAATCGTGAGAACTGGCAAACAGGAAAAAGATCAGTGCAAGTAAAGCATGACATCCTGTGAGGGGCTTTGGGCTGTGATCGTAAGAAAGCAAGCGAAGAGGCAAACAGTGCAAAATGGAGCCAATGTCGATTAAACATAATATCTTTTTAGAAGCTGCCAAAGGTGCTACCATTTAGTTAAAATGCTACGACGAGAAACAAGTTAGCTTGCCAATGTTTTCATTCAGATCACAAGAAACCGTGTTAAGCTTGTGTATCAAAAATGATTCGCGAACTTCGCGCTCATGGTGGGTTCTGAAACCTGATTCCAGTAAAGTTACTTGCATTTTTTCTAAGAGGAGCTTGGTAATGTTTACATGCTTAGAGATAGGAAGGTTAGGCAGTGTATTGCAATGAGCTTTATGATTATTAAATCGGTATCTGAATGGTGTTTCGGTTTGGCCAGTGTACTGATTTTTGCAGATAGAACATTCAAGCATATAAATCACGTTGTCCGTATTGCATGAGAAGTTGCTGCGAATCATTACTTTAAAGTTCAATGCAGTGCTGAACTTTCACCGGTGTAGTCATTTGTACACAAACTTTGCACCGTGACTTGTTGCAAGGATGGCAGCCGATTGGTGCAGTGGGGCTAGCTTTAGACGAAGTTAAAATATCATTGAGGTTCTTGTAGGGCGATAGACAACACGGGGGGTTTGCTGATAAATTTATTTTAGACGATCACTTTGCATGAGAATACTAGGATGTTTCTTTAATATGCCTGCAACGGTGGGGACCGAAGCTGAATGCGTTAGCACGAGATTGATTCGTGATTGGCCGGATGGTTCCTTTTCTGCTTTGAGGGGAGCTTTGCGATCAAGAAGGCTTGCTCGTTCCACTGCATCATTTATTAGGCGCTCTGGATATTAGCGTTCCATTAGGATGTTACGAAGTTCGGCACAGTGAAATTCAAAGTCGCGATCGTCTGAACATATCCGTTGAAAGCGAACGGCTTGTCCATATGGGAGGCTAGTATTCTAGTATTTAAGATGGCTGATGTCGGGAAGTGCAGGTACTGAGGTCTGTCACTGGGTTTCCGGTATAGATCATTGATTAGTTTTGCGTTTCTTTATTGGCACTGTCACGTCTAGAAAAGCAATATGGGTTCGAGAATAAGAATGAGAAAAGTTTATGGCCTCATGCCCATTATTAAAACTAGAGATGAATGATAGAAGTTCTGCTTCACCATGTCGCCAAATAAAAAAAATGTCGTCTATATATCTCTTGTAGTAAAAAGTTTTTAGCGGGTAGTCATCAAGAAACCGGTCTTCTAATAAGCCCATGAATATGTTGGCGTAGTTGGGACCAATACGTGTACCCATCGATGTTCCGTTAATCTGGATATAATGTCTGCCACCAAATTAAAAGTTGTTAAGTTCAAGTATTAATTTACGAAGGATAGCCAATGTAGAACCGTCAATGTTACTGCATAAGTTTCGATCTTCAAAAGCCTTTACAATCGACCGGATACCATCGGAGTGGGGAATATTGGTAAAAATGGACGCAACATCCAGAGTTACGAGCAAGACGCCTTGAGGGGTGGTGATATCAGCTAAATCAGCTAGGAAATCAGTTGTATCCTTTATGTAGGACTGGAATGTGGCTTGAATCTTATTGATTAGAGTGTCAACATAGCGTGACAGGTTTTCTGTTACGGTTCCCAGTAAAAAAAAAAAAACAACAGAAAATTTCTGATGGTCTGTAGTCTTGTCGTATTTTTGACCTGTAGTCTGACGTTCATTGTTTGTAGTTTTATATTGCGACGTTCATTGTCTGTAGTTCTGTATTGTGACGTTCACTGTCTGTAGTTCTATATTGTGACGTTCATTGTCTGTAGTTCTGTATTGTGACGTTCACTGTATGTAGTTCAAAATTGTGACGTTCATTGTCTGTAGTTCCGTATTCTGACGTTCATTGTCTGTAGTTCTGTATTTTGACGTTTTGTAGTCTATTGTTCTTATTGTGACGGCATGCATTCTGATGTCCCGCAATCTGACATTCCGTATTCTGATGTTCTGTAGTCCGAGGGCGCATGTTCATTTCATATGCGGTTGTGACTTTCTTCTCTCCTATTGTGAGAAACTTCACATGTGCAAAATGTAACCACAGCCAAGTTGGAAAAATTAGTCGCATGGGATCATAGTCATTAATTGGGCTATTTTGCAAGCATGTAGACCTGGCAGCTCTGCACAAAAAATGTGCAAGCATGCCGAAGGCATGCGAAACAACACCTGTGAGAAGCCGCCTTTATTTGGAATCCATGAAGCTGTATTTCCAAAAGGCGCTTGAACGGGAACCCCTGAATGACAAAAAGATGCAGATTTCAATAAACACCTATTTAAAATGCATTTTTATATAAAAATGGTTTCGATGAAGGGAAATTGATGTTGGTTAGTTTGAAGGTAACTGAAAAATGAAATAATTATTTTGTGGTTTTCCATAGACATTGGCTATGGAGAATGTTGTAGTGGCAGACACAAGAATATTTTAAGCCTCATTGTGCTCATTATGTGGATTGAAAATGGACAGCACTAGGCCATTTTTGTATTGCCGTTTTATCAAATCATAGCCCGTCTCTCCTACATAAAGCCCACAACTTTAACATAAGTGGTAGAATGCCAAAGTAGTAAGCCTTCATATCGAGCAATAAATAAATGTTTACAGAGTTTAATAAAGCTAATTGAAAATGACTAAAAGATTATAAGTGTTTAGCCTGACCATTATTGCACACAGATATGCTCAGGACCAGTCAATATGTTCCACACAGAAAAATGTTTACGTTTTTGAAACAGCTAGCTGCCCACTTTATCTGGTAGAACCTGTCAATAGCTGTAGGCACCATACCATTGAAAAATGTCTGTACGCACCAAACCGAAACGAGCCCGATGTGTTGCGATATGGTAACTCGATGCGCTATGAGGGGCATGTGCGCTTGTATTTTATTTCTGGCCGGTTGAAGCGGCGTCTTTTTTTTTTGCACTTGCCAATGAATGGCGGTTAGCCTCTTCGATACCTTTTTTGTTGTTGTGCACCCTTGATCAACAATCCAACGTTATTTGTAGGAGGTCAGGCAGACTCGGTGTGCCTTAGCGGGAAAGCGCGCGGAAAGTGTGTTGTGTCGTGCTGCATACTATGGCACATAGGTAAGTAAGGACATCATCCGCGAAGAGCAGGGTTTACAATCTGTGTGACGAAACCGCTTGAGAACGCTATTTAGAGATTCTACAGCTCGTCTAAAAGCTTTGCTTCTTATTGCAAGCTTGGGTGTGGGATCTGTCCGTTATAAACATTTCGAAAGTGATTATGTCTTAGTTTATGTTCTGCTGATGGTATTGTGGTTTGCGGTGACAACCTCTCCAGAGAATTTACATTCACGTACATCTTGTTTCACGATAATGAAGTTTTGTGTTAAATGAGTGTGACCGATAGAAAGGCGACATAAAGCGACTTCAATGAAACGCTCATCGTGACTACATAACTTTTATCGTTCTATGATGATGATGATGATGATGGATTTTAATGGTGCAAGAGCGACGCAGGCCAAAGAGCGCCAAACGCAAGGTTAACGGTGTACTTAAGTTTATGTAATGGGATAGTTGTGATTTTTCATGAAGCGATAAAAAACAGTGGTGTATAGGGCCTAAAATTCATTTGCGATGTATAATGGATGTGCGATGTATATGTAGATGCTTTAAAAGATCTCATCCGTCCTCTCAAGGAGGAGCGGGCTGAGACCCATGTCGATAAGAAATTCTATGTAAAAAGCCTACTTCTGATAAAAATTTAAGCACCTGCTTTAAAGGAAACATTGGGTTGTCGCCAATAAAAATGGATGGGTGTGCAGGTATTTGAGTGTACAAGGAGGGAAAAAACGTCTCCTTTCTTGTTCCAGTTGTGCACATATTATTAAAACATGAACGACAGTAAGCCGATCACCACATCTCGAGCAGTGTGGTGCAGGAGAGTTGGTTAAAAGATATGTATGTGTTGTGTATGTGTGACCAATTCTGAGCCTGCACAGGGCTACTTCTTTAAATCTGTCTTGCTTTTCTGTGGTGTACCTGCCTATCCTTGGCTTTATTGTGTGTAGTTTATTTTCTGTTGCTGTGGCTCATTCCTCTTGCCATTGTAGTCGAATCATGTTATTGATGTGTGGCTTGAGGTCCTGATATATGTTGTCAATGTCTGTAGTGTATCGAAGGGCAGCTGATGCAGCAAGCCTATCAGCTGCCTCATTACCTGATATACAGCCGTGGCCTGGCACCCAAGACAGTGAAACTTTAAGTTCTAGTTTATGGGCGGACATAAGGGTGCTATAGAGAGAATTCAGGACTGGGTTCTTATTATGCCACTTCCAAAAGGATAGGGACCTTAAAACACTGAGGGAGTCTGTATAGATGATCGATGTCTGTGTTTTATTTTCTATAATATGTCTCACAGCTAGCAGGATTCCATGGCATTCAGCTGCAAATATACTTGTGTATCTGTTCAGTGTTTTTGAAAGTGAAAATTGCGGTCCATGTGCTGCACAGGACACTTCGGCAGACTGAAGCATCGCTGTAATATTCATCACAAGTGTACTCCGCCTGAAGTGACATGAAGTACTGCTGTATGGCAATAGAGGATGCGTGCTTCCCCACTTCAAGAAACGACAGGTCACAATTAACATCGTGCATTTCCCAAGGAGCAATTAGGTCTTTTATGGAAGTTGTATGAAGACTGGTAACCGGAACATTCAGATATTCAATATGCGTGGCAACTCTGATTGGATATGGTGGTGTTAGAGATGGTTTTTTTGATAGAAGTGTTGTGCCAGTTTTGTCAAGCTGGAGCCCGCGACATGGGTGGTCCAGTTGGCATAGTACCTTCATAGCATAAGTTAGAGAAGTAAATTGTCTCCTTCGTTGCAGTGACCATCGGTTCGCCTCGACATAGAGGGTAGCAATTGGGCTAGTTCGAAAAAGCGCCCGCAGCGAGGCGAAGGCCGAGGTGGTGCGCGGGATCAAGCAGTTTTAGCGCAGAGGATGATGCTGACCCATAGACCATCGAGCAAAAGTCAATGCGTGATAGAACACTATTCAGAAGGTTCAGAAGGCAGTCGCGATCAGTGTCCCATGACCGGTGAGAGAGAATGTTTAGCAAATTCATTGATTTGAGACACTTCAGTCGCAACTGTTTTATGTGGGCAATGAAGAAAAGTTTTTCGTCAACAACTACGCCAAGAAATTTATGTTCCCTTTTAAAGGCAAGGATCTGACCATTCAGTGCAATGTTGGGGTCAGGCCCGATGCCACGCTGCTTAGAGAAAGTACACAAACACTCTTTTCAGAGTTAAATTTAAACCCATTGTCATCCGCCCACCTGGACAATTTGTTTACACCCAGCTGAATCTGTCGTTTACAGATGGCCAAGTTGCAAGATTTGAAACTTATCTGGACGTCATCAACATATACAGAACAAGAAATAGTTTTTGGCAGCACTCTTTTTAAAGAGTTCATTTTGACTACGAAAAGTGTGCAACTGAGAACACCATCTTGAGGGACACCATTTTCCTGAATGTACTGCTTTGAATATGCATTACCAACACGAACTTTGAGGTCCGTTGAGGGAAGTAACTTCGTATTGTATTAAACATGTTCTCTGTGATGCCAAGAGAGAAGAGGTCGCGGATGATACCATAGCGCCAAGTGGTATCATAGGCTTTTTCAAGATCGAACAGATAAACAATGTTGTTTATGTACAAAAGCATCCCTTGCATAAGACTCAAAAGCAATGAGCTAATCAGCTGTTGATCACCCAGCTCTAAAACCAGCTTGGTTTTGATGAAGAAGACCATTGTATTCAAGGAAATGGAGAAGGCGACGATTTACCATTTTCTCAAAAAGCTTGCATAGACAGCGATAGGCCGATAACTAGCAGCAAGTGTGGGTTCTTTTCCGGGTTTTAATATTGGGATGATGATCGCTTCCTTCCATGCTTTAGGAAAGCGTCCTGTGGCCCATACCTTATTATACAGGCAGAGTAGGGTTTCAAGAGTGTTCACACGCAAATGCCTAAGCATTCCATATGTGATCCTGTCAGGATCTGGTGCTGTGTTACCACATGAGTCTAGTGCACTCTTCAGCTCCTGCATGGTGAATGGGCTATTGTATCCCCCTGTGGATGGTCTTTTATTATGTATGTGCTTCCTCTCCTCTCTTGCCTTCTGCCGCAAAAAGGAATCTGTATAGTGTGCTGAGCAGAATATGTATTCAAAGTGTTGCCCTAGTGCGTCTGCTTGATGTTCAAGAGAGTCACCACTGGTGCTGACAAGAGGCGTTGGGATTGTGCTATATCCTTTCAGTGCTATTATCCCGTTGTGAACTTTGTGGGCATCAAATAAGAGTTCACAGAAGAAAGAAATGATGAGCAGCTTTCTCGCTTGGAGATGCGTCGAACACGCCTGCCATTTGCCTTTGCACGCTTAAAGGCTATTATGTTTTCGGCTGTGGGGTATCGGCGTAGATTCGACCATGCCCTGTTTTGAGTTTCACGAGCAGTCTTACATCCTGCATTTCACCAGGGTCTTTGTTTATTTCGTGGCTTACTTGACGTCTGTGGAATGTATTTATCTGCTTCCACTATAATGTGCAGCGTGATCAAGCGTTGAGTTTCATCAACGCCTAAGTCAGTAACTGATGAACAAGCCAATGATGAGTGTTCCCTGAACATCTCCCAGTTGGCTGAATATTCTTTAAACTTTCTAGTATTAGACGCATTTTCATTTTTATTAACTGCCTACTTTACAGAGATCGGAAAATGGTCACTTCCATATAGATTGCTAATTACAACCTACTCTGTAGCTGCTAAGAGCATTGGGGAGCCAATAGCTAAATCTATGGTGTGTATGTGTTATGTAATATGTTGTAGTATGTTGGCTCTTTTGTGTTAAGTAGGCATGATCCAAAGGACAATAAGAATTTTTCGATTAGCACACCTCGGAAGTCCGTTCTTGTACATCCCCATAATGGATGGTATGCATTAAAGTCTCCGACCAGCAGCCATGGTTCCGGATGTTGATAAATTAGCTTTTCAAAGCTTTCGCTAAATAACCTATAATCTGGAGGAATGTACAGAGAACACACTGTTGTTATTTTACCAAAAATTAAGGCTGGTATTGCCACTGCCTCTAGGTCTGTATTAAGTGAGATGTTTCGGCATGGGATTAATTTTTTAGTTACTATGGCAACACCGCCAGAGGGGCGAGTGCTGCATTGCCTATCCTTTCTCAATACGAGGTACTGCTTGAGGAAACTTGTGTCTGCTGGTTTTAAGTGGGTTTCTTGCAGACAAACTATGTTTGGTTGGTGCTCGGCAAGGATTTCATATGCATCATCCAGATTATTTAGTAGTCCCCGACAGTTCCAATAAACGATACTCTCAGTAACCATTTTTGTAAGTTGCGGGATGTGGATAAGACAGTGGGTTTAAGACTCGCCGCCTTTATCCGGTGGCTTAACTTGAGTATGTTTTTTTTTTTTAATTTAGAGCGGTCCGGCAGGCACCGCATCTCATTGGCGGACTCCCTAGGCGCCACTGACGCTGCGGAGTCCACGCTAACCTCCATAGCCCCTGGTGAAGGCAAGGAGGCAGGAGGTATTTCCAGAGGAACCAAGTTCCTCTGAGATGTCTTTGGTGTCCCGGACGTCTGGGAGAAAGTGACCTCCGGGATTGCAAAGATTGGGGAAACGGTGGCTGCTTAGTGAGGAGCCGTGGTGGCAGCACGTCAGCGTCATTGCACTGCGTGCCCATCGTTACTAGACGCGGCCTTGACCCTCTACGGGCTGCGTCAGCATAGGGAGCAGAGGAGAGAACTTTATGTTTCTTCCGCGCCTCACCGTATGGTATATTCTTGGTTACTTTCAGATTGATCACTTCCTTTTCGGCCTTGAAGGCCACACAGGACCGTGAGTAAGCAGGGTGTGGTGCCCTCACAGTTCACACATTTGAAGTCAGTTGCATTGCAATTATCAGTTGCACTGTCATGTGCACTGCATTTTGCACAGGTAAGGCGTCCTCGGCATGTGTGGCTACCATGCCCGTACCGCTGACACTTGAAGCACCTGCGGGGGCGGGGGCTTGGTATGTACGGGCTAACTTTGCATCGAATGAATTCCGCACTGATGAATTCAGGAAGTATGCTCCGGTTGAAAGTGAGAACAATATGTTTCGTTTTTATTTCTTCATTCTTTCGCCTGATTGTTATTCTTGGTGCTGCTGTTACACCTTGGTTCTGTAGGCCTTCAAGGAGATCTGATTCTGTTTCATTTAAGAGGTCTCGCTCAGAAACCATTCCCTGGCAGCTGTTAAGACTGCGGTGGGGCAATACCTGAACGTCAAGGTGAATGTCTTTGCTGTGAGGAGTTTGTCAGACTGGCTTTTGTCTGATATCTCTATTAGCAAGTCACCATATCCTAGTTTTTTCGCTTTATAGTTAGCCCCAATGATGGCCTTCAGCGAGCTGGCTATCAGAAAAACTGATATATCATTTACAAGTTTAGACTCTGCTAATGAGCGCAGGACAAGAAACTTTAGGAAGTTCTCAGTTGGTGCCGTGATTTTTTGTGTCACTTCGGTGCGACTCCTTTTCGGAGGTCGATCAAGCTTTTTTTGATGAAAGTTTTTCCATGCATTATGGGTGGTCTAAGGGTTCCTAATATTCTGTCGCCTCTGTTTCACTCTTATATGCAGAGGAAGGTACCGGAGCCCGTCACCTGGTAGAGAGGTGGGGGGCCCGTCGGCCGAGGCTTGACCACGACCTCGACCGCCACCGTTCAAGGTTTCTTCCCTCAATTTTTCAACCTATCGCCACGGTACGGCTTACAGCTTCGGTATGGAGGCTCAGGGTTCGTGGTGGCGCCAAGCGCCAACACCTCGTTACACAAGGTGCCCCTGCGGGGATTTTATCGTTCTATCACTGGTTTCACTAGGTGTAATTTGTTGTTCGCTTCCTCCTCCCATGAATCCTGCCATGTGTCATTCAGGCTTCTTTTACAAATTTTATGGAATCTTTTTGCGGTACATTTACTTACTTTAGCGCTCCGACGACTACGGCATTTACATCAGGTCGTTCATTACTTTTGATACAATAACGAGTACAATTTCACTTGTAATCCTTGTATTTACGCTGTTTTTACTATTGTGTTATATTTGTCCTAATTCGGGTGTCCGTTCCATCCCTGGAGTGTAAGCCTGTGATTACTGTGACTGCGTCGGTGTAAAATGCACTATTTTCATGCTGTTTATCATTTTTACTACAGCTAAGAAAATGGCAAAATATTCGGCAGTAAAAAATGATGCAGAGTGAGGTAATGTAACTGCTATTTTCGCGTTTCACATGTCCTACCCCCCTCACAACATGGAAGGCTGTTTTAGAACCATCGGTGTAGAATGCTCTGTGGCCTTTGTACTTTTCGTCTTGGGCCTGAAACTATTATGCCTTCGTGTGGTGCCGACCTTTTAGAAACAGTGTTGGCGCGAGGTCATATACAGAGGGAAACCAGCACCAAGGGGGTACTAGGCGGGACTACTGGCAAGATCAGGCAGCCTATCAATTAAAGTAAATTGTGGTCATTTCTCTTAAAACTAAGAAAACGCGGTTTGACAGCTTGAGTTTTGGCAATGAATATTCCTGATGTACACTTTGTCACTATATGGTAGCAGAGGTATTATGAGAGGGACCATATATTTATTACGTAAGCACATATAAGTTTTGACGCGCGCGGTTAGGACCACCAGAAATAAAATAAAATTGTGGTTTAGCTCTGGCTAACCCCGGTTGAATAGAGAAAGTAACGGCGGAAGCTTAATTTGCCTGCTGCATTATTCCCCTATGACAATCAATCAGTGTAAGCTGCTACATTATTGGGGACACTTAAGCTCATCCTTTGGGGGAATGACGCGAGAGCGTAAGCTATATCAGCCCACATACAAAGTCACGCTCCAACAAAGCCGTATGGACGTACCTGCGTGTCGTAGGGGTAGCGAGAATGAAAACGGTTCTGGCAGGCTGATTCTGATATCACCTTCTCATATGAAAAGAGTGGCCCGACTTCTCGCAACTCCTGCCCGTGGCATAGGGGTAACGTGAATACGTCATGGCAGACTAATTTATTCATGAGGAGACCGTAGATACGCCTCTTCACGGCATAGCTGAGGCCACCTGAGGCCTCTGCTTTAGCTGTCGGAATACTGCTTTCGCAATAAAAAAGGAATTATATAAGCTAGAGCAAATTGATACCACAGAGACCGCACTGCAACGCTCGTGATTAGGCTGGAGAAATCTGTTAGGCGATGAGTGAATTTAAATATTTCTCGCTGCACACAGCGTGTCGAAAATCCGCCACATGAACAAGGTCGCTGTATTCAAAGTCCAACCATGCTGAAGCAAAGCATTGCAAGCAGAGAGGAACCTGTGGCGGTTGGGACACAGTGGTCCTCTGAAGGTGACAACCGTGCTGAAATTAAGAATGGAGGAGCCTGTACAAGCGATTCCGCTATAGTTAGGCAGTTTGTAATGAAGAGATCAAACTGGTGAAGGTTGGTTTGGAGAATGTCGTTTAACGTCCAAAAGTGACTCACTCTATGAGAGACGCCTTAGTTGAAAGCTGCGGAAATGTCGACTACTTGGGGTTCTTTAACATGCAATGAGGTCACACAGCGTACAAGAGCCATGCATTTGCCCTCCATCGAAAAGGAGGAGCCGTGGCCGGGATTCTAATCCCGCTTCTTTAAGCTCAGCACTCGAGAGCCCTAACCAGTGTGTCACCGTGGCGGGGCTTTTATTCAATGCTTCGTCAGGAATTGGGCCGCTATCAATCTGCGCGACCACCACCGTGTCTAATTTTTGACCACATTTACCAAATGAATCTAGGACTATGAGAATGAATTGACAGCAGAACAACGAACTCGCTGCCGAGCGCAGCGCCAACCAAGGCGGTCAGGCATATGAAAACGCATGGTAGATTTCTTGATGAAGGACGACAATGCGCCGCTCCGCCGAGCAGCGCTGACGGGTAGCCGCACGAGCGCGGTTTCACTGAAGACGCCGATGGGTTAGCCGGTTGTGTACCAGTCTGTCCACCGCTCGCGTGCTCCGTTTTATCTTTTGTGCACCTGTAATTTCAGTACATCAGTGGTACCATCTCAGTTCGTAATCAAGTGTTTCAACTTCCATGCAGCTGTTGCTTTTGACACGCTGAATTCATTACAGTAAAAAAAACTGGACACACAATATGAAGTGCGAACATGGAACTGCTGCCAAATAAAAGTTTTTCATATTTATATCAGAAAGTACACATGCCGCCAGGTTAGAACTAAGGTGAAAAAAAAATTACAAGGCTTCAACGCTGCTGAACCAAATACTGAGCGAAAGTATTAGCTGCCGGGGACCGATTGTTCTTCTTCCCCTTTTCTCTTCCTCAGCCCACATATAAAGCCCCGCTTTAATCAAGCCGTATGAATGTGCCTAAGTGGCCTAGAGGGGTAACGAAATGCTAAGGTGCTGGCAGGCTGATTCTAATATAACCGTGCCATGTGAAACTAGAGACCCAAGTTGGCAGCTCCTGCCGACCACTTGAGTTGGTGGCCTAGCCGCCCAGCTATCACCCTAGTGTCACGTGGGGTGTGACACCACAGCGTCACGTGGGTAAATCATGGCTACCAGCCGCGCTACGCTGAAGGCTCGAAACATAAAGTAGTATTGCTTTCGCAATAAAAAAAAATCATTAGCCACGTAATATAAAAACAGTTGGAAACCAAAAAACAGTAGCAATGCCAAGCGCACACACCATTTGGAAAGCCCACCATGGAAACATGTTCCGCGACGTGCTGGAACATAATTTTATCGAACACCAGACGACTGTGTCAAACACTCCTTCTTAACCTGAAGGTAACAAGGAAGCATCGCTAACCCATTTCTCGACTCCGATAGAACTAATCGTGAAAGCTTCTATGATCTCCCTTTCTGTCTTCCAATGCTTCTTACATGTGCGATGAAGAAGCGTTTTCAGAAAACGCCGTACAATTTTTGCAACCGTGCCGATGCGGTGCCAGCTTACTCGGGTGGTGTATTAGAAGGCACTTGTAGTCAAACCCTCAAAACTTCGTTGATCTAATCTAACCTAATATTTTCTTCTGACGCCGCCCTCCTCACTCTCCAGATGGGTCCCGCTTGTCCACTTAAATTCTCGCTATGCTGTTAAACATTGCACCGGTCTCGACATATATGTCTGGTTTCACGTAGTCACCCTTCGCTTCCTTCTCGTAGCGCTATCCTCAGGTTGCGCATTCAATACAATGCAATAATAACTTTATTTCCAGGTTCAACTGGAGGGTTTTCCGGATAAAAGCTGCCTTCGCAGCTTGACAGTGTCCAGGAAACCCTTACAAGCAGCAGCAGACGAGTGGTGAAGGAAATCTCCAAATCTGTCATATATACAGTGGTCACATTCAATAACAAAACATTAAATACACATGAAAATTCACAATAAGCTTTAAAGTGATTGGCACAAAGAGAAAAACCGTTGAAATGCGCAATTTTTAAGGGAAAAATGTCAACTTTGCAAACATTCAGCAATCTACAAACAGAAGCATAAAATGACATTTCAACAAAATATTTGCGCAGCTCGGCTTTTGTGTATCCTGTTGTATTTTGATAAGTGTTTAAAACATGGGGCAGGTTGTAAGATAGCCTTTGTAATTTATTATCAGTGCGAAAACGTGGTACATTCCATGCATTAGTACTTCTTGCCTGCATGCTAGCACGATGCGTCTCCAAAGATGCTAAGGAAGAATAATATTCGGCAACGGATGCCTTCGAAAAATACATGATTTGTAGTAACCTATAATTATACAATTTATCAACACGGATAATGTCGTGGGCTTGGAACGCATATTTGGAGGTAGTCGCATAATCAACATTACCTATTATTCGAACAATTTTCTTTTGCAATACCAGAAGCTTATTTATGTTTGCCTTGGTCATTGTGGCCCACACTAAACTACAGTAGTTAAGGTGAGAAAAAAATAATGCGTAATAAACTTGTAGTTTACACTTCATAGGTAGAGTTGCACGGCACCGCGAGAGGGCCCCACAGGCAGAAGACAGTTTTTTGCAGATATGTTCAACGTGAGCAATTCAGTTTAGATGAGATGAAAAATATCCTTCGCCTTATCCTGCCTGTTCACGGGTTCGGGCCGGCCCAAGAGCCCTTTTTTGGCCCCACCCGTGGGCCGGATACGGCTCCCTCAGAAGTATACAGCGCCGGGCTCCGTCTGGGACCGGTCTAGTATATATTTTTATTGGACGGGCCGGGCCGGGATCCTAAATTCGTAAAACACGTAGCCTTTGCGAAAGAACAAATATAGCCGTGGTGGGCCAGGAGTCTCTAATGAACATCAGGAAACATCCTTCAAGTGCGAACGGTCCCAGTGCCCTCCCGGCGTTCATCCTGCTTTCCCCCACGCGCACTCACCGTGAACTGATCTTTCTCCAAACAAAATTATTTACCACCACTACTTGCTATTCCCTAATGGCCGAGTATTATGGCCGCTTGTAACCTGTTGAATTAGGAGTTTCCGCATTTCCTCCTTCCTTCATACTAGCGCTGATGGTTAGGTATCTGTTTCGATATTCGCTCCACGCTGTCGCCTCTCACTCGTCTTTGTGGCTTGCCGCTGGCTTCGACATAGCCTGCTTTAAAGCTGCATATCGCATATATATTAGAAAGATTACCGTGGCGCAGGTAATGGAGTTGCAGCCTCTTGCCAGCTGAATGAAATCATTGAGTATACCAGGCCACATAACCCATTGCTCATGTTTGAGCTAGTGCAATTTTGGAGAAGCGAAGAAGCCGCGTACCCCAGTCTTACTCTTCTGGCTACGAAAGTCAACTCGGGAATAGCAGGTTGTGCCTGGCCCTGGTCTTAAATTTAAGCATAGGACCGGTCATGCTCAGGCTCCTTCAGCGTCCGCTCAAGCCGGGACTCCTGTCCCGACATTGGGCCAGGCCAGGCGCAGCCTCGGAATTTCGGCCCATGCACACCTCTAAACCTGCACCTTCTACGATATTAAGACTCTGGGTTCTTCGGGTAGTTGTCACATTTCGAGTGTGCTCTTTAGGCCTAAGTTCCATTTAGACAGGACACCCTGTATACGTGCTTGCACACGTGATGCGCCACAACGCTCTATTTGTTGATGTCATGCTGCAGGTGTGGCCAAACTCAGGCCCAGAAGACCGCGGGTGCTACGGAACAAGGGGAAGAAGGAGGTGAAGCTGCCAAGGGAGGACCTATCGCCTCCAGCATTCGGGGTCCTTTGACACGGTAGGTAAGGCCTACCCGCCATGACTACACGGCATCGGCGTGGCGTGCCCTGAGTGCTCTTCCTTGATGGGCGAAAAACAGCCTTTTTTCCGTCGGGCGTCGATTTCAGTCTTCTACAAATGTTGTTACGTTGACAGTGTGCTGCCGAAGATATGACTATGAATCGAATATTGTTTGGAGCTATGTAGAGTGCAAGCAGACATTTCCTTCGTCCGCCTGCTTCACTAACTGGTCGACATTGCCTTATTCAAGCAACACCTTTAAATGCTCAGGTGCTACTAGGAATGTTGGCGAGCGCCCCGAAAATGGTCTTGCCTCGAAAGTATACGTACGTGCGGTAATGTAGCCTTAGCGTAGCCGTTTTTATTCTTCGGAAAATTAAAGTGCGCGAATGTTAAAGAACATTATGTGACAGTGCGCGTTCCACTTTAAGTGTGCCGCAATGAAAGCGCTCTCATTTGCGACTGAGTAATGCGCTAACAGGTTCCCGCCTTTGCACAACTGAACTTTCCGTTTATGCTTGCTCGCACCAAGCGCCAACTGCTGCAGTCGGTGCGCCGCAGAACTGATTCGGGAAGCTTTCTATCAAGCGGCACAGTCGGGGGCGCGGAGCACAATATCACATGGTATTATAGCTTTTTTCGCAAGCTTTCTTTTCGGCCGAATGAAAATGGCTACGCTTTGACATTATCGTCGAAAGCACCTGGGTCATATTATTTTGGTGACGTTGGAAAAATCGCTCCTGAGCGCTTGTACCGATATTTAGGTAGTTGGATTATGCTGACTAACAATATCTGTAAGTGCGACTAAAAAATAAGAGCGCACATTACAGGAATCATAGCGGCCTTTATTTACTTGATTTCAATATGGAATAATGCTCACGGTTTTTAAATCGTTGTCCCATATATCTTGTAAAGACATCGTCACCATTTAGCGCAGGCTCATGTTAATTTTTAACGGCAAGAGATGCTTCCGTACTCTTTCAATGTGGAAAATTGCAGTTCCCCCTCTTCTCCAAATTCCTCCCTGGACGGGGCCTCCTGTGTGGCCACTCTCCTCTCGTTTCATGTGCAGTTTAGTTTCCGATTTTGTTGCATGGTCACAGTGTTCAGAGAGATTCGCAGTGCGCTTGGTTTGACGATATGCAGACGCCGCTCTTTTGACAAGCGGCAGAAAGCGAATGCATAATCCATCCACCATGAGCTGATCTCTATAATAGCTTTCTCTCTGACAGCGCATGCATTCTCCACAACACACTTCGTTCGTGAAAAGAAATTTTGTTACCATCGTGCTTGTGTGCTGTGCAGCAAAGCCATATTCGGTTGTTGTACGTACTGGTTATTCGGCCCCGTGGAAGTCAAATGAGAAATCATTCGGTGCCCAGTTGAACGTTTCCCTAAAGTCCGGGATACATGGAGCATGTTTGCCGCGTCAAGCCGGCGTTTTACGCCCGACGGCGCGCACTCAACGCCCGGCGTCGGAAAAAACGCGCGCCGCCGCCGATCGGGCACTGCCAGATATTCGACGCGTGGGCGGCGCGGCGTCCTCGCGAACCGGAAGCTGCTGCGGGCGCGAGCCAATAGGAGCGCGGAAAGCTGGCATTTCTGCGCTTAAAATGAATTTGATTTATTTGAATTTGAATTTAAAATGAATTTGATTTATAAAGGGAAAGGAGAAAGGATGCACATAAAATCCTACAGGCCGATTACCGTAACATCTGTTATGTACAGGTTGGCCATGCAGGCGGTGAAATTAAAGGTGCAAGCATGGGTAGAAAGTAACAAGATACTCGGAGAACTTCAGAACGGCTTGCCGCCGCTGCGGTAATGGCCGCCCGACCCCTCCAGAAGGGGAACCCTTAACATGCATTCTAGACTGCATAGTATTCCATGGGGCGCATCATACTGGGAGCCGCAACTGCAAGCATCGTCTTGTGATCCGGAAAAGAGCGAACAAGCAAAGCGACAACGCGGAGCGAAGCCACGCGGAATATCAACCAAGGGACAGAAAGAGGTCCTCGAGCCGGACGAGATACGGCAGCAAGCACCGACACCGATCCAGCTCCTTCCCGCCGCTACCTAACAAGGAAGGGGGCAGGTGCAACAGCAAAGAAAGAAGCGCGAGACGCAGAAGAAGCGGAGACAAGCCCGATAATAAGGTGAGCTGACCGGTTACGGCCTCCCATACAAACAATACTCAAGAGAAGGAGCTACGGAAACAGATACAGGCACGCGATGTTGAAATTGCCAAACTAGAAAAAGAGATGGCAGAGCTCCGCCAATTAGTTAAGAATACTAGGGCCCTAGAACACCCAATAACTAAGGAGACGCGAGCCCCGCCACCGGTGGGGTGGCAGCGATTGAAACGAATGCTAGAGACCCTCTCAAACGGCCACCTCCCCCGAGCGAAGAGGAGAACAGTAAACGTGTAGAAGAAGCCTCAGAAACTGATATGCTGCAGCACACGAGAACCCCGAACAAACTCAGGACCGATGTAAATGCACTCACAGAAAGGGTGGACGCCATGGATGTTAAAGTAGACACCCTCTCGGCTAAGGTGGACACACTCACTAATAGGATGGATGCCCTAACCAACGAATTCAGGGTGTTCCAAAATCAGGCAACCGTGTCGTTCCAACAAATGATGGAAAAACAAAGCGCAATGGAAGCACGCCTTCCTCCGTGTCCTGGTCAGCAGCCAATGCACACAATTGCTACGCATCATCATGGCCCCCAGACAGCAAACTGAAGTGTGGTAGTGGAACTGCAAAGGCTTCCGCCGTAAGTGGGGGAAGTTGCCGCTCCACATACAAAACCTACAGCGTCCAACAGACATTATTGCTCTACAAGAAGCTAGTACATGGCGCCGTAAAAATTCCGGGCTACAAAGTGTTCCTACCACCGGGATACGACGCCGGTACCGTCACGGGTGCGTTCACTGCAACGCTGTTGCAGCGAAATGTCCATTGTAATACAGCACAATATTGACAGCTCCAAGGAAAACTACATTCTGCTCAAGATAGGGCCAAAAAGTCGAGATGACAAAAATCTCTTTATTCTAAATCTATACAGCCCGCCGAGAGATAGAGGAACGGGTATTCTGGAGCTACTGGTCAGAAGCTTAAGGTTGGCATCCAAAGCGCAGCTTCTATTTGTCGGAGACTTCAATGCCCCACTACCGGAATGGGGATACGTTAAAGCCAGCCAAAAAGGCAACATAGTATAGCAAGCGATACAGCGCATGGGTCTTACCGTGTTAAATAACCGACAGGAATGCACGAGGCTAGGCAATAGCATCAGCGGCGACACGTCAACGGACCTCACCCATATAATGGGAGCCGAATGGCTAAACACAGGTCACACACTAGGTAGTGACCACTATATTTTAGCCACCACCTTCGATACGGCTAAGCACAAAACAATAATCAGGAAGACACATATTACGAATTGGAATAAATTCACGGACCTAAGAGAGCAAACAGCCGAAACCGAGACCGAAATCACTAATCTCGATGATTAGATCGAGTCACTTAAAAAGGATATTACGCAAACCACATCGGAGGTGCCGATAGAACAGGAGGGCCAAATCTCTGACTCATGGCTACTCCATATATGGGAGGCATACCTCAGTCTGCAAAAGCGACTGAGGAAGCACAAACACCTTAGACCGCTAAGGAAACGTATAGCGAAATTATAAAGACAGGAGCCTACACACTAGAGCTTCAAGAAAAGCAGTGGGGTCAGATATGTGACCGCATGAATGGACAATAGGATGTAAAAAAACGTGACAAATGCTCAGACATCTACTAAATCCGACACAGACAAAATCGACGCAGAAAAATCAGCTCGCTAGAGTGATCCATAAATACGAGGGCGCCACGGAAGATTTCTTTCTAGAACTAAAGGATCGATATCTCAGCAAGGCCTCTTGGGCTCAACTGCCAGACTACTGAGGACTCCCAAATCCAGAGCTAGTTTCAGAAATAACGGAGGCAGAGGTTCGCTTCGCCATCGGACAGTTCCGCACCACGTCCGCGGCAGGCCCGGACGGAGTCACAAACAAACCATTAAGAAATTTAGACGCAAAATCAGTAGAGACAATAATGGGGCTCATGAATAAGTACTGGAACGATGGTGAAATCCCTCAAGCCTGGAGGCATGCAATGATTACTTTTATTCTTAAACTAGGCAAGAAACTAGATATAGCCAATTTGCGCCCAATATCGCTCACTTCCTGCGTAGGCAAGCTCATGGAGCATGTGATCCTAAACAGACTGCAGGAGTACGCAGAGGACAAAAAGATGTTGCCAACTATGCTACGCTTCAGAGCTAATTTATCTACACAGGATGTCATGATTCAGCTCCAAGCAGACGTCATAGACACTAGGAAATGCACGGGCAACAAAGCAGTGCTAGGGTTGGACCTCACCAAGGCCCTCGATAACGTGGCACACGAAGCCATTCTCGACAACCTCTCAGACATTAACGCAGGAGAAAAAACCTTCCGATACATTCGCTCATTTCTCAGTGATATGTCCGCGATAATCAAAATAGGCGATATAGAGTCATTACCTTTTCGGCTAGGGGGTAGAGGGACACCGTAAGGATCAGTACTGTCACCATTTCTCTTCAATATCTCCCTCATAAAGCTCCCACCCAGACTGGAAGCCATTCCTGGGCTGAGACATACATTCTACGCAGAAGACATCACACTTTGGACCACCAACGGGAATGACGGTCAGACAGAGGAAACGTTACAACGCGCGGTAGACACTATCGCAGAGCTCCAGGTCATTCAGGCCATGCTCACACCCAAAATCAAAGCTACTGGTCATCAGACCCAAACCCAGGGGTCCCGGTTCCAGGGGCCAAGCGCCCTCAACCCCGTCTAACGTGTGCGTGGGGGGACTTCCAATGAAGGAGCTGCAGTCAATAAGGCTCTTAGGGCTTTATTTACAAGCTAACAGGAAAAACAAAGAACCCTGCAAAAGCTGAACACGTCAGTTAATACGTCATTTAGGCTAATCAGAATAATTGCCAACCGTAGGAGAGGAGTCAAACAAAAAGAGCTCTGTAGGATAGTGCAAGAATTTGTCCTGAACAGGATGGTGTATGCGCTACAATACCTAAACCTAGATGCTGCGGAGAAAGGCAAAGCCGAGACAATAATTAGGCAAGCATACAAAGCAGCCCTGGGGCTACCGAACTACACATCGACAGAAAGACTCATGGGACTGGGAATACATAATACACTAGAGGAGCTCAAGGAGGCTCACCTCAAAATGCAAAAAGAACGGCTTAAGCGCACTAAGGCAGGCAGAGCCATACTGGAGCGTCTAGGTGTAGGCGTGGAACTTCAATCCGAGGACATGAAAACACAGCTACCCAAACTCTTTTGCAAGCGACTGACGATCAAACCACTAGCAAAGAATATGCACCCTTCTTACCACGAAGGAAGGAGGAAAGCTAGGGCAACAGCTCTACACGAAAAATACGCAAAGATCGAAGGAGCTGTCAATGTTGACGCGGCAGAATACGCAACAAGAGGAGCATTCGCACTGGTGGTGGTGGACGTCCACGGGAGCCTGCAGGCATCGGCGTCGGTAGTGACAAAATCTACGGAAACCGCGGAAGAGGCAGCTGTGGCACTAGCCATAGCTAGCACCGACGCGGATAAAATATTCTCTGATTCTAAATTTGCTGTCCGTAGCTTTGCGGGGGGCAGAATCTCAACTGCAGCGCAGAAAATACTGAAACAGACCAGGCAACCATATAGAGAAATTGAGGTGATATGGGTGCCGGCTCAATCGGGGAGCCCGGGAAATGAGGCTGCCTACAACATGGCTCGAGGTTTCGTCAACCGAGTCGGTGGGTCTTTAGTATCCATGGGGTACTCCAAGGAGGGGTTGGCATCTTTTCAGGATATCACAAGTCATTACAGATTGGAACGGCACAAATTTTTGTCACCTGACAAAACGTTGGATAAGGCAGAGGAGACCGCTTGGAGGAGACTCCAGACGAGATCCTTTCTTAGCCCTAACCTATTAGCAAAAATGTACCCGGATGGCTTTAACCCCGCGTGCAGGTTCTGTGGCGAAACAGCCACGTATGATCACATACTATGGCAATGTAAAGAAGAACCTCCACCGGAAGATCTAGTACAAATTCATTCTCTTGAGCGATGGGAGGCCATTCTGGTCAGCTCGGACCCGGGCATTCAAGCCTCGGCCACCGAGTGGGCCACTAAGGTCGCCGCCAGCCATGGACTGGAGGCCATCTAGAGCGGACCGTCTGCATCTGCATTTTGACGAATAAATGTATTCCAATCCAATCAGAACGGCTTTAGAAATGGTAGTCGCTTAGATGGTAGCCTGTTCGTGTTTACCCAACACATCGAAATATCTAGAGTGGAAAATAGACCTTTGTATTTGGCCTACCTGGACAAAAACGGGGCGTACGACAATGTAAGCAGGGAACTTCTGTGGAACATATTAAAAGAAGGTATCGGTTATGAGATAATAGAGTTCCTACAGGAAATATGCCAGGATAACAAAGTAGAAATTACGTGGGAAGGGATAAGAAGTACGGAAGATGTCAAATTATGCAAATGATTAAGACAAGGCTGTCCTCTATCACTGCTGCTGTTCATGCTTTATATGATAAACCTGGAAGATACAAGACAGTAACCTAGGTTTTAACCTGTCATACAGATTAGGTGGAAAGGCGGTAGAGCAGTGCCTCCTCGGTTTGATGTATGCAGACGATATTGTGCTGCTAGCTGAGGGTCTGGAAGAATTGCAAACTCTAGTTAAGTATTGTGGAGACGAAGGGGACGCTCTAGGCTTCAGTTTCAGCGCAGTTAAGTCGGATCTGATAATTTTCAACGTCTCAACTGATCAGGGTCTTAAAATATAAGGCCATGAAATACCTAGAGTAGCAGAATATAAATATCTGGGGGTATGGGTAAACGAAGGATTGGCATACATTGGAAAGCATGAGCAACCACTTGAGGCCAAAGGGCGAAGGAATGCCGGGATAATGAAGCATAAGGCATTATGGGGATACAATAGGTATGAGGTTTTGAGGTGTGTTTGGAACGGAATTATGGTGCCCGGACTTACTTTCGGAAATGCGGTTTTGTGGCTGAAATCAGAGGTACAGTCGACATTAAAAATAAATCAGATCCTTTGAACGATTAGCACTAGGTGCCCACGGCAAAACTACAAAAGGCGGTACAGGGAGATATGGGCTGGACATCTTTCGAAGTACGGGAAGCTCAGAGTAAAATATTATATGAGGAACGCCTGAGGAAATTGGACAGTAACAGATGGGCAGCTAAAGTATTTAAATACCTCTACTTAAAAAGCGTTGACTCACAATGGAGGAAAAGAACTAGGAAACTAACCAGTAAGTATGCCAGTCACAAGGACGGAGAAATAAAGAGCATTAAGCAACAGGTGAAAACACAGAAGGTAAAAATTGGATAAATTCCATGGAAAAGAAACAGTGTGTAATTATACTGAAAGTGAAAAATGCATATCAGGAAGGAAGATTTCTTTGATAACTCAAGAGGCAGTGCCCTACGTTTTGAAGCTAGATAAGGGTGCCTTAGAACACGCAGCTACAAAAAGAAATTTAACGATGGAGATGACGCATGTGCTGAATGTGGTAACTTCAGTGAAACAATTGACCATATACTCGAATGTAATGGTATCCATCCGGAAGTTGATGCAGGCGCAATCACTGTTCCTGAAGCTCTGTGGTTTAGAGATAACAGTGGCTGGGTGAATAAACCGGCAGTAGAAACTAGCAAAAAACGACTAGAAGATTGGTGGCTTAAAAGCAGAGAAGTGAGATAATGTTAGTAATGTAGAAACAAAAATTTAATAAATAGAATGATGGTTTAGTTAACCAATCTAAATCAATAATTAAGATATAAGGAGAAAAATGAGCATGACAGCTACTGCTACCACACCGTTTCAAAGGGGACGCTCCTATGTTCCATCAATCCATCCATCCGGTTTGAGCGGCCGCTGTCAACATGGTCGCCATGGCCGACGAGGTGTGCGGCAGTTTGGCCGCAGAAATGTGATTATCGTAAAAATAAAC
This sequence comes from Amblyomma maculatum, assembly GCF_055883805.1. Lineage (NCBI taxonomy): Eukaryota > Metazoa > Arthropoda > Arachnida > Ixodida > Ixodidae > Amblyomma > Amblyomma maculatum. The sequence continues at coordinate 106,607,996 of NC_139353.1, read as the reverse complement.
GCCTAATCAAGCGCAGAATGTCGCTTTTTTGTCCGTATACGACCTACTCTCGGATTGTAATGTATTTCTTTCAGCCTGAAGTGAAATGTCTAAATAAAAAAAAGAACCGTGCCTCTGGTATCCGAGTGGGCATTCTAAGGTATCTTCGTTCATTCGATCGCGGCAAATCCTTGTGCGACCTATGTGCGCTGTCTACATTTAGCACAGTAGCATTGAATCGAGCCCTTTCGCGATTTTAACAGAAGGGACAGCGTCGCTTATTTCACGTACCTCCCTCTGCTGTTATTGCCGCTCGCTGATGCATTTGCTTTCGCATCGAGGGGTCAGCTGCGGCGCTCGCGCCGCTTCGTCTTTCCAGGTATCTCGAACTGGGCGTTGCGTCGGCGTGGCAGTTTTCAACGCGCGAAAATCGTGGAAAAAAAAACGCCGCATGTATTCCGGCCTTAACGCCCATCCTTAGGACACTAAATTCCGGCTGCGTTGTCTTCGCTATGTGCAGTGGCAGTTAAAACCGTTAGCTTGCGATAGCTACAGTTAAAGTAATGTGCCATTATAACGAAAAAATCACAACCCCTTCAACTTAGTTGCAACCAAGTTCAACTGTACTGTCTTTGCAGAATGTTTTTGACTGCAGTTTTTCAATTCGACCACGTTTGTTGGGGTGGGCGCAGTTTTTGCTTAACACGATGAAACTTGTGGCTTTGGAATGCTTCTTAAACCCTTCAGTCTTTGGTGGACCTGGAGTCTTTCTCAATACCGAATCGTTTGTTAAAATATTACCGCGAGGCATTTCCATGGTCACATATTCCCACCCAGATATTCTTGATATCCTGAACTGTGAAATGATGTTAGCTAAGTGGCGGCGTAACACGCGCAACACGCCAATCTGTTTGTTGTCATTCTCTCATGCAGCGCCGCACAAGGCCGTGCTGAGGGGCAGGGCCCACCTTCGAGCAAGAAGTGGAGGCCGTCGAAGAGAGAGATGGACTCCAGCTACAACGTGGTCACGGCCGGCCCCGTGGCAGGTCTCGCCGCATGCGGAAATAAAGACAGGGACACATGACCGAAAAGCGAGTGCTATCCGCTGTGTCGCGCATCAAGAGCATCAAGAAAAACGAGGGTAGTGTCCGGACCCCGCTAGCCGTAAGCAGAGCGGCAAAAAGAAGAGAATTTATTGCTACCACGCTCATCAACACGAGCGCCGTGTGCTGCGGCGATGTTTCCGTCAACTTTAGAACCGACCGCACTGATGTGCCCCACTGTTCTCCCGCGTCTTGGCCGGCTGGGTGAGAGCGCCGTGGGGATATTTATGTTCACGCTAGAGTCGACAGCTCGACGGCGCGGTGCGCGCCTTTGCGCTCGAATACTACGAAGGCATTGCATTAGAAACGGCACCCCCGGCTCGCACAGCCAGAAACACGAGACCGCTTGTGTGTAAACGTCGCGCTTCCCAAGCGACCGTCCGTTTTCGTGTTTTGTTTTGACAGCTTACGGTTGCGTCGGTGCCGTCCCATTGGTAATGCGCTGAGCAAGGAAGTCATAAACCTTCGCCCGTTATTGGTCTGAGCTGACGGGTTAAACGACGACGCGGTTCGCTCTCCGCAGTCTCCGCGTCGCCGGCACGTCTGACTTGTTCGGATCTGTCTTTGAAACTGAAACAACGTGTGCTACCCGTAAGACGACAATGGGTTTCCCACACGGCTGCAACAGCAACCAGCACACTCCTCCGGTCGCACAGGCCAAAAGTCACTGCAGCGTGCACATTTGCAGGTCTCATAAGTGGTACGAGTGGCAGATGCGGCGCAGGTTGTTTTCCCCGCTAAAACATGATATCGTGTCTGTTCTCTTCGGCACCACCCACTCATACATTGATGTGCTAGCTTTCCAGTCAGCCAATCATCCTGCCGAACATTTCTAACCGACTAAACATGGCATCAACTGTTACATAAATCATTTATAATACTAATTTGGGGCAACATTCCCCGCGTCTGGCGCCGAGGTGCCTATTCTGTCTCACGGTCCGACCAAAACCTACCAAGGTCTCAGCCCCGAACTCCCGGTCAAATAAATTTTCCTCGCGTATTTCAAGTTCAACGGGCGCCCGGACGCGTACTCATAAAAAAAACCTGACAAATAAGTTAACAACCAGAAAGAAAAGACAAACAGAAGAAGCGAGCCGGCTGTTTTGCAGTGCTCCCCTCCTCCACAACGGCCCAGCACCTTAACCGGGTCCGACGCAGGAAAATGATGGGAAGCCCTTGTCCGAGTTTTCCTAATCATTATTTATGCACATAAATAAGTATTTATTTTATGCATTTCTGCCCTTTCTAAACAGCCACAATATTAAGTTTTACAATAATTCATAACATTAATCTAGCCTAAATCACTTCGTATACATCTTGTTCAGGCTGAGGAGATGTGTTTTCTGAACAGTAATATTGAGCCGAGTGTTGGAGGCTATCCACAGCAACCACATTAGGAGCAACAGTTAGCAATCAGTATGTTTTAATATTTTTAGCGCAATTTGCATGAGCGCGAGAACTAAAGCCACGTAACATTTCTAACCGACTAAACATGGCATCAACTGTTAGATAAATCATCTATAATACTAATTTGGGGCAACATCCAATACAAATAAAGGTTGGAAAGAATCACTACACAACTGCACGCACGCCTTCTAGCCCCATTGCGGCCGATGTGGGACCTACAGCGGTTTTGTGTGGGCAGCCCCAATTGGGCTGAGTGTTGTTTTTGAACCAAAGACCACTTGCTGTTGCACGTGCCTTCAAATTCCCCACAAGGGACTGATTTTGGTATCATGCAGGCCTGCCTACCTTCCAGCCCCATTACGGCCCGTGTGGGATATAAAGCAGTTTTGTGCGGGCAGCCCCAATTGGGCTGGGGGTTGTTTTTGGACCTAGAGCCCTCCTGCGGTTGCACGTGCCTTACAATTTCCCCCAAGGAACCAATTTTGGTATCATGCGGGCACGCCCGCCTTCCAGCCTCATTACAGCCTATGTGAGACCTAAAGCGGTTTAGCTAAGGCTGCCTCACTTGGGCTTCTCGAGGGCTTGCCCAAATTGGGCTCTTATTCATATTTCACCTGCCCCCAAAAAACCTACAAGCGGCCGATTGGGGCAGCATGTGGGTATGCCCGTTTTCTTGCCCCACTACGGCTGATGTAGGTCCCACAAAGATTTTAAGGGGGCGGAATCATTTCGGTTCTATGAGGGCTTTATCATAAAAAGCCCACATTTAGGTTGGATTGCCTTTAAATATTCGGCAAAGGACCCTTGCGGTCTGAATGCAGGAATGTGCTCTGCAATAGCCCGAGCAACGCCGCTATGGGACCCATGCAGAAGGAACATGGGCAAGCCCAAATGGTGCTTGCTCACATTTGCCCCATCGGGGACCGATGCAGGTTTTATGATGGTTGCCCCAGCCCCACTTGCCTACATGGGACCTACTGGGGCCCCATATGCTGTGCTACCTGGGTACATCTCTCTACAACTGTCACGAAGGATAGCAGAAGTGACTGATATCCATGAAAACTTCATATGCGACAAGTTTCGTTTGTGCCTTGGGTACATTTTACGTTTTGTGAACTAAGCATTTCCAATCCATGTTATTTCTGATTCCTTTTAATTATTGCATGTAAACACTGCAGGCCAACTACTTTATCCCGTTGATATTAATATACTGCACTTGCCATCAGGATGGCCCCTAAAGAACCCCAGGTGGTCGAAATTTCCGGAGTCCTCTACTACGGCGTCTCTCATGCCTGAGTTGCTTTGAGACGTTAAACCCCACAAACCAAAACCAAACTAAACCAAACGTACAGCACCAAGGAAAATTAAGTTCCGCGAGTTTAATGATGTGTGATACACGAGACGATTGTTTCGCAGCACCCGTACTTGTGATATATGCCCGTGCAGATACCTATTATATCCGATTGACACAGACTGGCACCGGACGCCGCATCCTCAGAACTCTCGATGTTCACATCCCAGCTAACAACCCCACACTCCTCTCCATTTCACGCCCTATCCACTCTAACCTTCTTGTCAAACCCCTTACCCGAAACTCCCATCCACAACACCACGAGCCCCGCCGCCGAGCCCGGGCAAAGGCGCTCCACAAATATTACGGCTCCGAGACGGATGCCGTGTGGGTGGACGCCGCATGCTCGGGCGATGAGGCGGCGGCAGCCGCGGTGAACAATACCCTTTAGTTCATTGCAACTCTCCCCCTCCCTTCTGTTACCTCCTCAGAAGTGGCCGAGGAGGCAGCGATCGCCCTTGCCATTGCCCACACGGAAGCTAAATATATAATCACAGACTCAAAAACTGTACTACTAAATTTCGCACGTGGGAGAGTTCATGTTTCTGCTTTTTGCATCCTGACCTCACCCACTGCCAACCCGCCCCGCCACGTGGAGCTTATCTGGGTGCCTGCGCACTCGGGGAACCCAGGCAACGAGGCCGCCAACAGCTTAGCCCGAGGTCTAATACGCTGGGCACGGGCGGTTCCCACGTCGGAGTTCTCCCGGGAGCGCATGCCCACGTTTGAAGAGATGACTCAGGCCTACCGGGTCGAGAGACAGATCTACCCCCCACCTCACTCTTCCGTCAGCAATCACCACCAAACACTATGGCGCCACCTCCAGACGCGAACCCTCCCATCCCCTTACATTAGGTCCCGTTACCACCCCACCCTCACCGACCCCACTTGCACCCTTTGCAACCACCCCACTGTTACCCTCGCCCACATTCTATTCCAATGCCCGGCGGATCCTCCCCCGCGGGGTCTGGAGCACTTCACCACCTGGGAGGAATGGGAGACCCTGCTACGCTCTAAGGACCCGGTCTGGCGAAAGACCGCCGCAGACCGAGCTGCCGATGTCATGAACCGTAGGAACGTGAACGTTTGAGTGTAGTGGGGCCGTGCGGGGGCCCAGCGGCCTGCGCGCCCCGAACTCCTCTGTTAAAATAAATGTTTTTTACTACTACTACTATAGCAGTTGGTAACTGAAAATAAATAGGTGTGAAAAGAAAAGGCTGTGCAGTAAAATAAATTGCGTGGATGTGGGTGATGATGTGCTGGCGCACGTTTTACGTTCAAAAGAGAAGACTCAATAGTGATTACTAATTGGCGTATTTTGTGAGAAAGAAAATAACAATAAAGATAAAGGGAGGACAAGACAGTATTTGTTGGCGTAATTATAATTTGTTTCCACTCACGTCATTACGCGGTTTTATTCTCCGCCTATATATAGGCGCTTCTGATTGCACTGTCGAGCCTAAAACGCCGTATCTGACCATTGAAATGCAGATGAGCACGAGGGCTTGTCTGGTGCTCTTGAAATGCGCTATCAGCGGGTTTGTGATCAGTTCTTTCTTGCTTTATTATGGCTGGAAAAGTGGTGAAGACAAGCGAAGACCGTTATCACAATCGTTTGGAACTGCGTGGTCAAGCGAGAGACACGCGCCTGTCAGCGCCGGTGGGTAAGCAGCATGCCTCCGCAGCAATGGCACCTGGCGGACGCCACCGCGAACCGCGCCTAGGTGCGAGGAAACCAGCATGCCTGAACGTAAGCAAGGTCGCGCATGCACAGTAAGGGTCTCGTCACCAGGCCCTTCACCGCGAGAGCGCGCGGTGATGCGCTCTCAGCTACTCCGGCCAGCGCGTGGGATGGTCCAATGACTTTTGTCCCCGATAGTGCGCATAGCATCGTTGCCTGGGATTATTTGCTATTTGTCCGGCTGTCGTAGTGAAGGTGTAAAACACAGATCATCACCAAAGGCCTGTATACGGCAGCAGTAGCAGCGAAGGGCTTCGGTTCACTTCATACAATGCGCATCTTCTACGAAGTTTGTGCCGTTTCTGAGAATATTTGATTATACTTGCTGCCAGATTGTGTTGCTTACCATGGTGTCTAAAGAATTTTATGCAGTAGTTAAAGTAAAACGTAGGCCGAATTGAAAAAGGAGAGCTTCGAAAGGGAACTGCGCAAAGAAATAAGGGAAATAAAACACAAGTGCAAGCTTTTGTGGGGCCGAATTACGTACCGCTCACAATTTCACTCACATGTTTGTGAGCGTGACGTCAAATCGACGTGGCTATGACGTGGCCTTAAAGCAGTATTTACACGGGGGATTCCGACGAGGATGGATGTGGAAAGGAGGTGTACGACGTCACATGCTAGGCAAACTCGCCCCCGCTCCCGAACTCGCCCATTCACACGGGCGATGAACCGTCGTCTCGAAGAGAGATGTCGACTGTTTCAAGCCGCACGCAGCAGGAGAGGAACGGAGAAGTACACAAGACGGCCATTTCTGACCTAGTAACATTTCTTTACCAGAAAGGGAAACAAGATCAGTGAAAAAAGCAAGTAAAATAAAATAAACTCGTCCGAAATGGAAGAGGCCCGCGGAAGAAGGGTCGAATACAAAAGGCCCAGGCCCAGGTGGGGTAGATCTTATCTGCTCGCACCCCGCTGCGCGCTTCTGTTTCCCTCTCGGAGGGACTCTGGCAGCGTATGTACCGGCCGGCTGAGATGTCCCCCAGCCCGGAGACGGCGGCCGGCGGCTGAAAACCGGAAGCTGCGACGCCCAGCAGTCTCTCGAAGGCGTGACATCACCACAGTCACCCTTGCTTAGAGAGGTACTTGAGAGCTCGTGTGAATGCCGCTTAGGGCGTCAATCATGACGAATTACGAAATCCTCCAATTACCAGTGACTTGTAGCATGGATCCGCCCCTGAAGCGACAGTTCCGTGGTCTGCCGCAACCTTGGCCGAGCTCGACCAGGGCCAGTCTCGAGGAGAAGAGAAGCGCGCTCTCCCTCGAGACCGACCGTGGCTCGACAAACACAGCGGCCATCTTGGTATTAGTTCAAATTCTGCCACCAGACTGCGCTACTGATTTACGACTGATTATACTCGAATGCAATGGTATCCATCCGGAAGTTGATGCAGGCGCAATCACTGTTCCTGAAGCTCTGGGGTTTAGAGATAACAGTGGCCGGGTGAATAAACCGGCGGTGGAAACTAGAAAAAAACGGCTGGAAGATTGGTGGCTTAAAAGCAGAGAAGTGGCATAATGTTAGTAATGTAGGAGCAAAATTTATTAAATAGAATGATGGTTTAGTTAACCATTCTAAATCAATATTTAAGATATATGGAGAAAAATTAGCATGATAGCTACTGCTACCACCCCGTTTCAAAGGGGACGCTCCTATATTCCATCCATCCATCCATGGGAATGTGCCCACCGGCCTTGCCCCCAGGTTCCAAGCGGCCCAACCTTAGCTTTGTAGAGAAGCTTTCTTTTGTTGGAGGTTGGGTTTTCAAAGCCCCATTCTTCTCCCCGCCGTGCTCAAGGGGAAGCATTCACCTATTCCTAGCTTGGAATGCGAGGTGCTACCTTGCCTTACCACGGCTATGCCACCATGACGCGGCTGAACGTGAGCGGCATCAGTGACGCGCACCGCCGCCACTCTATTCGGCCATGACCGAATGTGCATAACGTAAATGAAAAGTATGTTGACCGTCACCTCGTTTTGTTGTTTTTCACTGGTCTTGATAGAGTGGAAGCTTGAGCGAGTTGATGATACATCGTCGACGTACACTCACTATAGCTCAAGTGGATACCAAAAATGGAAAGATGCGATATCATGGAAAATATTTATGTGGCTTTTGTATTTACACCACTGCGAAAGGCAGGGGCTCCCAGGTCCATTCAAATGCGCACTGTAATAGATAATTGTGCTCCGCCGCACCCCTCGAATCGGCAAGGGCGACAGTGGGAGCACAATTGCCTATTATAGGTGGTGTGGGTAGTGGTTATTCAAACAAAAGGAAGGAAAAGAGTGCTGCCGGTCGCTTCAACTGCTTTCTCAATTCTGAAGCATACGAGCTGCAGCCGGCGGGAAAGCAAAATGATGGGGAGAGGATAACGAAGGGACGTGCAGAAGGGAGCGATAGCAAGGAAGTACAGGGAGAGCTTTGTACATTATTTACAAAATACAAAAAAGAAGGGAAAACGAGTTCGCCCATAGCCTCCTTTATACACTCTGTGCCTGGCAACTCCGCGCTCCGCGGCCGTCGCCGCCGCTCCTCCTCCGTTGACAAGTTACGCCGCTGGCTGCCGAGAGATGGCGACAGCCACGTACGGTCACCTTCGCCAGGTGAGTGCCGGGTGCGCCGTGTTGCGAAGTGGTCCGGATAGCCACGCGCTGCCGCTGTCTCGCTGTTTTGTGGACTGTCCTGCAGTGTGCAAGGTCATGCTTCTACTTTTCTCTGCCTTCGAGTGCTGCAGGAATACAGCATTCCACCAACTGGTAAGTGCCAGCTTTGCTCTGTCCTTCCGGCCATCGCTGCGTAGTAGGCAGCTGCTTTGAGGCTTGTAAAAATGGTGACCGCACCAAACACTCTGTGTATTAAGCGTCAATACTGCAATAGTAATATTAGATGTGCACCTGCGCTTTCTGGACTCCAATGCTAATTGCTTCCCTGCCTAGCTCGTCTGCGTAGTGTTAGATGTGCTTCTGCGAAGTTTTTTTTTTTTTTTTTGCAGTATACGCTAATTGCGAATTTTGTGATAAAATAGAAACACAAGATTTACCTATTGTGAAGATGACTACTTGAAAGTGAGTTAAACAAAATCTTGCAAAGCCTATATTAGTTTTCCTTGTCAACTGAATCTCTGCCCCTTTCTAGCATCGGAAACCGCAAAACTCGCACTCAACCACATTAAGGTCTATGCGAAATAATGACAGCACCAGTGGTGTGTTTATTACGAGTCATTAAGGTAATAATCATATTAAATGTGCACGTGTATTTTCTGGACTGCGATGCTAACGTCCTCCCTGGTTAGCTCGTCTGTGTGGTATGTTGAATGTGTTCCAGCGCAGTATTTTGGTTTCGCTAACTGCGCAATTATGTGAAAAAATAAAAACACGAGCTTTGCCTATTGTGACGATTATTTTGAAGTGATTGAAACAGAAAGATGCAACGCGTATATTTGTCTTTACTTGTTTTTCAAGTAAGAAAAAACGTTTGTACGACGCACTGAATCATTGAAAGTAACAGCTGATACCAAAATTGCTCTCCTTACAGATCTCAATGGCATACTGCGATGCGGTTGTTCAAGTCATCTGTAAATCAAGCTGGCTTCTGAAGTGCTATCAGTGACAACAGTTACCGTGAACATTTTTTCCTACTTGTGGCAGCTATTCATCACACCACTTCTACATGGTACTCTTGTAGCACAATTGCTGTTGTGAAATGTGTGAATAAATACTGGTCCCTTTCTTCATAAACTTTGTTTTATTGAAGAGTAGACTAGCATTTCAATTTTTCTATTACCATTGGTGCTAGCAGAGCAGTCATGCAGCTCTTCGAGCCATGCGTAATTTCTTGAAACTGCCTGACATAAATTGTCATATAGCGTTGGTGTTATTGCCTGACAAGTATATCATGATCACTTGTTATGCTTAGTGGATGTCGGCCTTACAAGTAAATGCTGAATATGCACGACTCATGCTTAGGAACAATTATCCCGCTAACGAATAACAGCGCTCCCGCCCCGCGCCGGCGTTCGTAACCGTGCGCCTTGGCCCCTACGTCAGTGGCGCCCTCAGCGAGGGGAGCGGCAGCGCCGTGCAAGTTTACTCGACGGCGCCGCTCCATTGTTCGCGCGGTGCGTTGACAAGCACAGAGTATAAAGGAGGCTATGGTTCGCCTCGCTCGCTCGCAAGTGTCCGGAGTGGGCTTGGTCCATGGCGGCATGGCCTTTCGCAGTACTGCAAACATTTTGTGAGACGAAGTATACATATTTGGTGGTTTCGTCGGGAACTGCTGAAATCAACACCTGTATTGTATTTCCTTTGATACCCATCTTTTGAGCTGTTATCACTATTGAAGTTATAGCAATTATAGTAGGAGTCGCAATATTCTTGCGACCTCTCTGGCGCAGAAATATTTTTATCAAACGTTATGGCAATATAATACAATTGCAGTAAAGTCGGTTTCAGTCAACAGTCATCATTTTTTTTAGTTCGGGCTTTTCTAACCGTAGAAACTGGTGTTGGTAACCTAGGGAGAGCTGAAAAAAGGGTGATGACCAATTTCATTTTACCTGAGAGAACAGAGTCGGCATTGTGAAATGGGTTTGAAACACCTACCAAAAGGGTAAGCACCACGCAGCTGCTGCAATGCATTGTGGCTTAAAAAATTTGAGGAAATATGGAGGAGGGGTGAGGGTAGCAGGCAGTTATGAGGCAACGTCGCCAGTAGAAGCGGGTTAGTTTCGCAGGCGTGTTAGACCACTCCTTCCCCTTCCCCTTTGAATCTCCTCTGTCCTCTTCATTGGTTAGAGGTACGTCTTTGCTGCATAAGAATCCAGTGTACTTACTATATATTTATTTACTTATTCTTTTTTACTTATCCTTATATTTATTTACTATCCTACCGTAGGCGGTTGGATAGTTAGGGAGGATACCGGCAAGCTGTCTAAGGAGATGAAAGATTTGATTTGGAAACGTCAGAGTATGAAAGCTTCCAATCCAACAGACCAGATAGAAGTGGTCGAGATATCAAAGCTAATCATTAAGCGCAAAGTGGCCGATATAAGGAAGTATACCATGGGGAAATTTGAGCATGCTGTAAAGAACGAGGGAAGCATTAAAGCGGTAAAGAAGAAATTGGGCATAGGCAAAAGCCAGATGTATACAATAAGGGACAAGGCGGGCAATGTATTCACGAATATGGACAAGAGAGTCAAAGTAGCCGAGGAGTTCTATACAGATCTCTACAATACCCGAAGTAGTCAGGACCATAATGATACTGGCGGTAGGAAAAAACAGACGTTCCACTAATGTCAAAGGACGAGGTCAAGAAAGCATTAAAAACTATGAAAAGGGGGAAATCAGCTGAAGAGGATCAGATAACTACAGATTTGCTGAAGGACGGGGGGAATATCGTGGTAGAAAAACTGGCCTCCCTGTATATGCAGTGCCTGGTGTCATCGACGGTACCGGAACCATGGAAGTATGCAAACATATCCTCATTCATGTGGAAGGGAACTCTAAGGACCTTAAAAATTACCGACCGATCAGCTTACTGTGTGTTACGTATAAGGTATTTACTAAGGTAATAGCTAATAGAATCAGGAAAACCTTACACTGCAATCAAGCAAAGGATCAAGCAGGTTTTCGGAAACGGTACTCTACTATCGATCATATTCATACCATCAACCAGGTGATAGAAATGTACTGGGAATATAATCAGCCTTTACACATAGCATTCATTGATTACGAAAAAGCATTTGACTCAGTTGAAACTTCGGCGGTGATGCAGGCATTGCGAAATCAGGGTGTAGACAAGCCGTACGTGAACGTGCTGGAAGATATATATAGTGGCTGCACATCAACCATAGTTCTGCATAAAGAAAGTAACAAAATTCCCATCAAGAAAGGTGTTATATAGGCATGAGACACAATCTCCTCGGTACTATTCACAGCTTGCGTAGAGGAAGTATTCAGAGACTTGGAATGGGAGCAGTTAGGGATAAAGGTAGATGGAGAATACCTCAGTAATCTGCGATTTGCTGATGACATTGCCTTGCTAAGTAACTCAGGGGATGAACTGCAAATAATGATTGATGACCTAGACAGGAAAAGTAGAAATGTAGGTTTAAAAATCAATATGCAGAAGGCTAAGGTAATGTTCAACAGCCTCGCGAAGGAACATCAGTTTACGTTAGGTAGCGAAGCACTGGAAGTATTAGGCGAATATGGCTATACTTAGGACAGGTAGTAACCGCAGATCCGGAACATGAAAAGGAAATACCAAGAAGAATAAGATTGGGATGGAGCGCATTTGGCAAGCACTCGCAGATTATGACTAGCAGCTTACCGGTATAGCTCAAGAGGAAAGTATGCAACAGTTGCATCTTACCTGCACTCACCTATGGGGCTGAAACGTGGAGGCTACCCAAGAGGGTTATACTTAAGTTGAGGACAACGCAGAGGGCTATGAAACGAAAAATGGTAGGGGTAACATTAAGAGATAGGAAGCGTGCACAGTGTGTCAGAGAAACCACTCAAGTTACTGACATTCTAGTGGAAATTAAGAAGAAGAAATGGGCATGGGCAGGACATGTAGTGCGAAGAGAGGATAACCGATGGTCGCTTAGGGTAACAAAATGGATTCCAAGGGAAAGAAAGCGTAGCAGGGGGCAGCAGAAAGTTAGGTGGGCGGATGAGGTTAAGAAGTTCGCAGGGGTCAAGTGGATGCAGCTAGCACAGAACCGGGTTAATGAAGAAATATAGAAGAGGCCTACGCCCGGCAGTGGGTATAGTCAGGGTGATGATGATGATGATGATGATGATGATTTACTTATTTATTTATTTATTCACTACCAGCATCACCTGATTTCATAAAAAGCATAGAACGGTAATCACTCGCGATAGCCATGGTAAAGTGCATAACTGGCTGCCACGGAGGCATTCTTTGGAGCCAAAGGATTCATTTCTGTCACTGTATGTGCAACGAACGAATAATGCAAGACGTCACTTCGGTTACTTACTGCCCCTAGAATTTGTCCGGACATGTACTTCCTCGCGCTGCCCAGATTTGGCCATTTGGCGCGCTGAACAGTTTTGTTTAGAGCACAGCTTTTTGGCGCCCGTTTCTGCATTTCGCGTCGCCGTCTGCGTTGCCCCTCGTAACCAGCTCCGCAGCCAGGGCAGCGCGCGCTCCTGCCACCGTTCGCCGCTTTGTGTCCCCTCTAGATTTTTCTTTGTGGCTGCGACGGTGTTCTCCGGTGTAGCGGATCACGGTGCATGCATCCCAAGCCGAAACGCAGAGCCACGTTGACTTGACTCGCTAGCGGCGTCAGCGGCATCAGTCAGTCGCTGCTATCTCTGCGCTGGGCAACGCTCATACGGGCACACACGCTGCCTTCCGCGAACTCCCGATCAACAGAGCTTTCTTCATGACAGTCAAGAGCTGTTAGTCTAGCTCGAAATCTTTGCCTCAGTCTACCTGAAAAGCTGAAACAGCCAATGAGATGCGCTCACATTTCGCATTAGGAAGCAACGTAATAGTCGGCAATTTTTCTGTTGTAATAAAAGTAGAAAAAAAAAGTGCGCACTGATATATGTGGGTGTACGTACTTTCCTTTTCATGACGCGCTTACCGCTTTCTTTTTTCCCGGGAGGAATTTCCAAACGCTTAGAACGGCCTTTTGTTGGATTGGTTGGTATACCATTTAGACAGGTATTGCAGCGCAGACAAACGCGGAGAAGGCTGACGAACTTTATTGGAAGACAAAGGGCTGAGTCACATGACAGCAAAGATTGTACAAAAACCCTTTCTTTTACAATAAAGTTCACTTGAAAATCATCGCTGTGTTCGTCATCTGCCTTAGGCCCCCGTCGGTTTGTGCTGCTGTGCCCGTTTAAACATTGAAGCACACGACGCTATATAGCGTTGACGGTAAGCTACCCCCTCCCCCATTTTTGTTTTTATGTTTTAGATTGATTGTGCTATATATAGCAACATGAGCAGGAGTGCTGAAGGCGAATGCACCAGCGCTGGCAGTAAGCGTACATAGGTAATTTTTATCCGGCTATAATAACTGCAGCGAGCTGTAGTTTCAAGTTAGTTTGCGCTCTTCTTGCGACATTTGTTATTTCGCGCATGATCAACCGTTAGCTATAAGGTACGTTGAGAAAGCGGACTGCCATACTAGCAGCACTCAAGAGCGTTGAGCGCAACATGATTTTGCTGAAATATATGTAAATTATATGCAAAATATATGTAATGCCGCTGGCCCTTCGGGGTAATGTAAATAAAATGAATAAATAAATGTATTCTGAGCAATACGACGACCAGAAAAGTGAGACATCACGAGCTGTTATCCAAATATATGCGCCGCTTTGCAACAAGTACATGTGTTTCTTGACAATGATTTCAGAATTTGAAATTTACCAGCCCCGACATTCTTTTTACATGTCTGGGGATCGATCGTACAGTAAGATACTCTTGTTGGTTCATAAGCGGTTCCAATGAAGAGGGGGGAAGAAAGGGGAGGGGCGACCGCCCCATTTAGACTAGTACTGGCGAACCTACACTGTTTGAAAACATTGTCCCCACGAATGTGTGAAGGCAGGCTGTTTGGTGCATCACCGATGGAAAAAAAAATAGCCCAAGTACACGGTACTGAAAATCGAAGAACTGCCAAACATGGCTGCCAATCCTCACATTCTCTCTGTAAGCAAGCCGTAGTAACTGCCGCAAATAAAGCGGGGACACCAAAGCACTTTCCAAGTCCCGCGACGCCAACGCCGGCGTCACAGCAGGCGTCGCAAAAAGGAAATGCACCTGCATGTTCTGCACGGCCGGTGTCGAGGGAGAGCGCGCGCTCTCTCTCGAGACCGGCCTTGGTTCGTGGTGCGGGCTCGCTGACCCTCTCGCGTGTCCTGAGAGAATTTGAAAACCGCGAAGAAAACGATTTTCTGAAGAAAGGCAGCAAGGCTAGCTGAGCGTACTTCAGGACGAGAAGAAAGGATTAGGGGACTGCTGGCGGTCCCTTCTTATTGTTATAAACCCCTTCCTCGTTTCTGACACGTGTAGCGCGCACGCTCACGCGCCAGATATCTGGCAGGGTGTGAGGTTCTTTTCTTTAGACCTTCTGGCCACCTTATTCTGTGGCTTATTCCGAGACAGCAATCTAAATAGACGACCAGACTGACCAAGCTAACATAATACTTTTATGTACACATGGACGGTACGAGAGTAGAACGATAAAGTGGGTCAAATACTTAACACTAAGTTATCTACAGTCACCAGTTAGTTCGTTGGGTGGAGAAGCCGGTGCAGACGCTCCGGGTAGTCAGAGTTCTGCAGGGTCGGTGCAGTAGGGCCTCGGTAAGCCCAGCGGAAGGCTAGGCCACCGGACGGGGCCCAGTAGAGGCAAGAGGCCTCGAGTTGTCTTTCCACGGCCGAAGCGTTAGGCCTACCCGACGTGCCTGGGCTCAGCACGGCGCCGAACGCTCGTGCCAGTGAAGAGCTGGCACTGCGGCACTGCCGGACCCGACCACCGTTCCGAGTTTCGCGGACGACCGGAGAACAGGACAGGATACGGCCGGCAGGCCCCAGGTCTGGATCCCCGGGTCAGGCCTGGCAGAAGACGCACTGCTCCGAGCTCCTTGGACAGCCGATCGGCTCCGCTGCTCGCCTGTTCTCCCCTGCTCGTGCCTCGCGCTCCTCGAACCAACCTCCACGTTTTCCTCTTCTTCTTTCTCCTTTCTTCGTTTCTGATCAAATTACCACATGTTCTTCACAAATATGTCCCCCCTTTGAGAAGTTTTTTTTTCGGGAAAAAAAACTTGGGGCCATGACACTGATGCACTCTTTCGGAGGACGACGGCACACCATAACACTGCTGCACCCATCACTGCACACCCCACAGAGTGGCCACACTATTGCTATTGCCTGCTGAGAGTCTGAGTCACTCGCGCACACAAAATAAAAAAAAACATTCGTACTAATACAAGTAACATTAACACTCAACACTTGTCAGAAGGAATAAACTCTTAGAAACATACTATGAACAGCACAACGACACCTCCAGAAGACAGCACAGAGATTAACATTGTCTCCCGTATCATTCTCGATTCAGCAGTTGACTATCATGTATCGAGTCTCGGTTCCCCAGTCCACTCTGGGACCAACGTTCTTCACTGAACGTTGACAACGGAGTTTTCGACTCGACGTTATCAAGAACTACGAAGGATGAAGTTTGTAGGGCATTCACTGGCTGGCGCTCTTCGTAGCTTTTTGTGCTAATGGACATGCGTCCTAATGGAGCATTCCTCAGGTTTCCTTTCGGGACAGTCCTCTGACATGCATCGCACGACCTCACAAACCGCTTAATGTCAGTTTGCACCCCTGGCCAGTAAAAGTCATCAAGCACTCTTCCGGTAGTTTTTCTGACCCCCTGGTGGCCGACAAGTGCACTCCCATGTGCCTGCACGAGGACCTGACGGCGCAAAGCCTTCGGAACGAACATTTGTTTAATTGTTTTTCCTGGACAAAATTGATAGGTCCGGTACAAAATGCCGTCACTTAAATGGAAGGTGTAGGCCGTCTGCCCTTTTCCGTGATAGGTTTTTTATGCTCGCGACGACACACGTCTAAGCTGGCGTCCTATTCTTGTTTCTTGCGAAAAACAGGGCGAGATAAGTGGAGTACGGTTTGAGTGGCATCCAAATCAGTCCGTGAAACTTTCGCCGCCAGAACCTGGAAAGAAGCACTGTACCCATCACCACTGGCAGGTATGCTTCTCTGGCCCGTCAAGACTGTTGGAGCGTCGGCGAATGGGACGCTTGCACCCGGAACGTTGCCGATAATTACGTCATATGATGGCGTCGGCAGGCACCTAGCAATAGCTTTGCCTGTGAAGTATGGCGGCTTGATAATAACCTCCGCCTCAGGCGCTTCGATGTCAGAGCCGTCCTCTAAACGTAAAGATGCTCGCTCACCGGTATATGAAGCCTCGGATACCAAAGCCTGACGCACCACGATGCCATTGGAACCAGTGTCGCGCAGCACCGACACTGCTTGTCCGAACACTTCTCCATGCTTCACTGGCATGTTGTTAATAATCTGAGATGGACTAAGAGCCGAATCTTCCCTTCGAACATCTATGCCTGTTCTTCCCAGCTGACGACCAGGGCGGGAATTTCGAGGGGACGTGCTGCATGCAAACGTCTCCCGGTCATTTGAATTTCCGTATCGACACAACTGGGTTTCATGCCCAGTTGTGTCGGCGACCTATGTCCGATCTCTTCACAGATGAAGCATCGAAGTCTAGTCTTTGGGTTTGGGGCTGCGTCCTGCGGTTTCGCAGAATTCTGCTCAGCTCTATCTTTAAACATCGCAAGGTTGTTCTGTCGCTGAGTCTAAAGAAAGTGATCGGCGGCCTCAGCAATCTCGTCCACCGTTTTACAATCACGTTCTCGCAAGAAGAGAACTAAACGATTGTGACAGCTGTTTAAAAACTGCTCAGCCACTATCATGCCCCGAACCACTTCAAACGTGCGACCTTGTCCTCGCATCTCAACCCAGCGGTCAAAAAAACTTAACAGCCTTGTGGTGTACTGGGAAGCCGTCTCACCATCTTGCGGCTTGCTTCCACGAAACTTCTCTCTGTAGCCCTCAGCCGCGAACCGAAACCTCCGAAGTAAGGCAAGTTTCGCTACATCGTAATTGACTGAGTCCTAAGGAGAGTCGTCCAAAGACTCTGAGAGCTTCTCCGCTGAGGCACAGACTCAAAGCCGTGGCCCACTTCTCTTTCGGCCAGCCTTGGCCAATGGCGACATGTTCAAGACGCTTCAAATACGCGTCCAAATCGTCCCTTTCCTCATTAAACAGTGGAATCAATCCATGAGGACTAATGGGGAAAGATGGAGCTGGTACGGTACCGTGCTCAGCGCTTCGAGCACTATGGGCGTTTTCTCCAAATTCCGCAAGTCGTATTCGTAGCTGCAAATTCTGGTTTTCTTGCTCCAAGCGCTGCTTCGCTCTTTCATGTTCTGCAGCTTTCCCTTCACGTTCTGCAGCTCTCTCTTCGCGTTCTGCAGCTTTGTCTTCCCTTGCCTTCTGCAATTCTTTCTCTACCCACTCGCGCAACTCGATTGCCTGCAAACCTATACGTTCCCCTACTGCGAACAACTCTGGTGCACTCATTTTTCTCAAATCTCTAGCCGCGGGAAAATGTTGCTTGGCCGGCCTGGTCCTGCCGTGGACGCCAAAATTGTGAGGTTCTTTTCTTTAGATCTTCTGGCCACCTTATTCTGTGGCTTATTCCGAGACAGTAATCTAAATAGACGACCAGACTGACCAAGCTAACAACGAATACTTTTATGTACACATGGACGGGACGAGAGTAGAACGATCAAGTGGGTCAAAGACTTAACACTAAGTTATCTACAGTCACCAGTTAGTTCGTTGGGTGGAGAAGCCGGTGCAGACGCTCCGGGTAGTCAGAGTTCTGCAGGGTCGGTGCAGTAGGGCCTCGGTAAGCCCAGCGGAAGGCTAGGCCACCGGACGGGGCCCAGTAGAGGCAAGAGGCCTCGAGTTGCCTTTCCACGGCCGAAGCGTTAGGCCTACCCAACGTGCCTGGGCTCAGCACGGCGCCGAACGCTCGTGCCAGAGAACAGCTGGCGCTGCGGCACTCCCGGACCCGACCACCGTTCCGAGTTTCGTGGTCGACCGGAGAACAGGACAGGATACGGCCGGCAGGCCCCAGGTCTGGATCCCCGGGTCAGGCCTGGCAGAATACGCACCGCTCCGAGCTCCTTGGACAGCCGACCAGCTCCGCTGCTCGCCTGTTCTCCCCTGCTCGTGCCTCGCGCTCCTCGAGCCAACCTCCACGTTTTCCTCTTATTCTTTCTCCTTTCTTCGTTTCTGATCAAATTACCACATGTTCTTCACACAGGGACAGATCGGAGCGTCAGGCGCTGCGCGCATGCGCAGACCGGCTTTGGCTGACGTGTGCGACGACATTGGCGCGGCAGTGTATGACGCGTGTGTGTTTAGAGTCGGGGTAGGTAGTTCCCTTCACCCCACGCTACTCTACCCCCAATATGACGTAATTTTGGATGTACTTTGGGGAAGTGGCATGCCTTTATACTTTTTTCAATCGCCACACCGAGAGGAAAAAATTGAATAGAATAGTGAGCAGCACAGGTGTCAGAATGTGTTCATTATCAGGTTAGACAAAACATTTTCCCAGTTCATGCCCAGATTATTGTGGTCAATTTTGGTCAATCTAGTCTGAATTTACTACCTTCTGTAGGCTTAGAAAAAGTGGTTGTGAACTTTAGGCATACTGTCCATCTGCAATGCTGTTTCTTGGGCTAGTTGGTGGAGTTTGCTCATTTTGACAAAGCGCATAAAAGAGGCAGGGACGGTCCAGAGACATGGGACAAAGCACTTTGCCTGTCTCTCGTGACTGTATATTTTTAGCCCTTCATTAAAATGACCAATCTCTGTCTTTGTCTCTTCCTCTCTCATGAGATCAATCATGGCGGGAATTCGTTAACCTCACCCCAGTTTTTGTTGTTTTAGCATGCCATGCAGCGTTTCTGCGGGATTAGAGTTGAACAATGGCAGAGCTGGTTCACTGCCACTTGCTGCACCTAACGATTATCCTCCTGCTTTTTTATCCACCCAAGGCCTCCTTCGAATGACTTTCCAATCAGTCGGCTGAAGCATGCTCGTGAACGTTCAATATGCAAGTTGTAGACCCTCGAAGCAATTTGTCTTATCCAATAAAACCGCAGACGCTCCGAATATTTATGCAGTTTCTTCTGTGGCGATGCTGTTTCAAGTCATTTTGTTTTTTGAACATTATGGCTCCATTCTCTCCCATTTATTTGCAATCTACGGCTTATCTGCAAGTGCAACATATGTTGCACTGAGTGCGCACGCACACACACATGCGCACACACTGTGGGATTCGGGCTTGCTGCGGCTGCCCTTTGCGTGGCAGCCTCCCGCTTCCCTGTTGTTCTCCTCTTTCCCTTTCTCCCGCCTGAGGCGGCGGAGAGATGTCCGGACGACTTGTCACTGTCGTTCGGCCACAGCTCCGCCCTGGCGTCCCAGTGGCTGTCCTCATTGGCGCCTTTTGGCGGGACCACGGCACCGCTTCGACGGCCGCGCTCGCGCGACACTGTGAGCGGGGCCCAGGGAGAGATCTCTCCGAGACATCGCAAGGTGCGTACGCTACTGTTGTTGTCTGCCGTCCTTTGTCCGCGCAGACCAGTGTGTACTCGAGTTCGCCCACTCCGGGTCGTACCTGAGAGCCCAGCTCGAGCCTGTCGATCGTGATCCAACGATCCGCGACAGGCGTACCTATACAATACAATACAATAATAAGTTTATTTCCAGGTTCAACTGGAGGGTTTCCCGGATAAAAGCTGCCTGCGCAGCATGACAGTGTCCAAGAAAACTTTACAAGCAGGGGCAGACGAGTGGTGAAGGAAACCTCCAAATCTGTCATATATACAGTAGTCACATTCAATAACAAAACATTAAATACACATGGAAATTCACAATAACCTTTAAAGTAAATGGCACAAAGAAAAAAAAACAGTTGAAATTCGCAGTTTTTAAGGAAAAAATGTCAACTTGGCAAACATTGAGCAATCTACAAACAGAAGCATAAAATCACATTTCAACAAAATATTTGCGCAGCTCGGCTTTTGTGTATCCTATTGTATTTTGATAAGTGTTTAAAACATGGGGCAGGTTGTAAGATAGCATTTGTAATTTATAATCAGTGCGAAAACGTGGTACATTCCATGCAATAGTACGTTTGTGTGCATGTTAGCACGATGCGTCTCCAAAGATGCTAAGGAAGAATAATATTCGGCAACGGGTGCCTTCGAAATATACATGATTTGTAGTAACCTATATTTATACAATTGATCAACACGAATAATGTTATTGGCTTGGAATGCATATATGGAGGTAGTCGCATAATCAACATTAGCTATTATTCGAACAGTTTTCTTTTGCAATACGAGAAGCTTATTTATGTTTGCCCTGGTCATTGTGGCCCACACTAAACTACAGTAGTTAAGGTGAGAAAAAATAATGCGTATTAAACTTGTAGTTTTCAATTCAAAGGTAGAGTGCGGTGGTTGCCCACTCTCTCTCAAAGGAACCCTTTGGTCACTGCGAGAGAGAGATCACAGCACGCCCTTGCGTGCTTGCGACGCGCATTCCGTGTCACTTCGTGCGCGCAGGGGAGCCTTGCTTCTCGCGCGCTTCCGGGGCACGGTGACTGAGTATTTTTGTGTATGTGCATTTGTATATATGTGTATGCGTGTGCGTGTGTGTGTGTATGTGTGTGTACCGCTGGAGGATGGCGTTTCAATAAACGTCTCCTTTGTGAACTTGGAGGCTTGTGTCCTTGCAGCGCAGTGCTCTCCTCCCGGTGGAGGTTGAGTGCTCGCTGAGGTGTTTCAGTGTGCGCGTGGTGACGGCTGATCGGGGCTTCGGCTCGCGCGACGCTCGAACCCGCGGTGGTTGGAGGCCTATGCCCACGAAGAAACCATAACTGGCGCCCAACGTGAATTGTCCCTGGTTCCATGAGTCTTTGGACAGTACGGTAACCTTGACGATCAAGCTCATGCGCCATGCCTGCCACCCCCTGCGCGGCACTCGGTAAAGTATACTGAAACACGCTACATGGTTCTTCGGATCACCCTGGGGTGCGACCGTTGACTTTATGCCTCCGCTGCTTCAGCTTTACACCGTCGCGGAAGCAATGTGCGCGACGCCGCCGCTGCCCGCATCTCCACACAACAGCACCCGTACCCCGCCAGCAGTCATTTCTGTTCGGGGAACGGCGAGGCGTCGGCCGGGCTCCCTTTGGAAACCGCGCCGACAGCGCGCTCAGTTGGCTGATGCGGCTCCGTGAACTTGCGAGCCGGCTGGAGCGCCATTTTCTCCTGGTACAGCATTTCGACTTTTCGGTGGAGTATCTAAAGGGGAGAACGAACGCGGTAACTGACGCGCTATCCCGTGCCCCAATCGCCCGCGGCGGCGAAACCGCGGACGAGCCGCAGATCGGCAAGGAGGGGACGCCCGCAGACGGGTTCCCCCATTCCACTATCCAGGTAAGCAGCGCTTCGCAAAGCAGTCGAGGGTGAAAGCTCTTTGTGAGCACCTCTGAGACGCAGATGCCAGCGGAAGTTTTGCTGCGAACCCGCGGGGGGACGAAACCAGGCTCTCCTTTGGGATGATTGGGATCGTTTTCAGTCATGAAGAGCTAAGACGGTCCAGCAAAATGATCCGTTTCGTCGCGATGTCAGCGACGGTATCTGAGAGACGAAGCGCCGTTACGCTGCTTCTATTGCAGCGGGCGTAGCGCCGTTACGCTACTTGTATTGAGCGGGAGCAGGGAGGCACGAGCCAGCGTGTGTCGAGGCATGCCCCGGGGATTCATATTTTGTGGGCCATGACGGGCTCGTGCTGAAATACATAGCCACGGATGATGAGTCCATGAACCATTTGAAGTGGCTATTCCCTAATGTCTGAGCGGCGCTCTGTTGCGTTTCTCTCACGACAAACCATTGGCTGGCCATCTGAGTGGCTCTAACGTTTTAAGAAACTGAGTAATGGGTGAGACCGGCATGAAGCTCGACATCCGCTGTTGCCATTCCTGCCATGTCTGTCAAATGGAGAAGTCGAGGGGTGGCAAGCCACCGGGCATGACGAAACCAACTGACAGTTTGCGTCCGTGGCAAATGGCCACCTGCGATTTCATGGGGCATTTCCCCAGTAACAAGCAAGGGCGCATTGCTGGAGAATTCCCCTGCGGGGAATGCCAGCCGTGCCTACATTGCAGACCTGAAGGCCTATGCGTAACGGTCTGACGAGCTTGCGCCGGTGCCCATTGTGCACAGGCAAGCGCCAAAGCACACCCGATGCGGTGGAACGCAGCCGTGCCCCGCACCGGTACAAGCTGAGGTGACGTTCACCTGTGTGGCAGATGCCGGACGGCGGGCCTTTTCCGCAACCGAAGGCATGCCGTTAACAAAGCAGATGATGCCGCTATCATGACTTACCTTGCGCAGGAGTACCTTGACGGTCGTAACCTATGCACATAAGGTTCCGCAGACATCAACGAAATACGACTACAGTTGAAGGCACATGCTATTCACTGCATGATACAGTTTGTCCCACAGATAAAAACAAAAAAAAAGCCTCAATTAGTCGATAACACGCCAACTAATTCACTTAAAACGCAGAATTAAAAGGTTGAGAGAATCCAACAAATCATGCCCGGTCTCATGCTTCTGCCAAAATATTAATACAATAAACAAACAACTGAAAGAAAAGAGAAAATAAGCAAACCAGCGTTACTGCAGTACAACTCTCAGCTACTTTATAAAAAAGTCGCCCCACAAATTCTGGTGCTATATTAGCGACAAAGAAAATCGTCCAGAGCCTTTGCCTCGATCTTCTTGAAGAGAAAAAGCAGGAAGAAGTATTTAATGAATTTTTCCAATTCGTATTTATACCTGACAACGGTATTATCTATCACTTTCAGCAAGAAGACAGAAATCTGTACTGCGTGCTAGGTGCCCCAGTCGTAACCGAAGAGGGAGTAATATCACTGTTGTTAAACCTAGACGATAAAAAGTGCAGCGGTCTGATGGAATACTTAATGTCTTCAAACAATGTGCCGAACCTATGAACAAGTACTTATGCCTTGTGTTCAATAAATCTATCCGCAAGCGCTGCCTCTATGGAATGGAAAGTTGCAAAAATAATACCAGCTCTTGAATCAGGTGATAAGTCTTGCCAATCAAATTAGAGACCTATTTCTCTTTCACGTCGTGTAGACTGTTAAAACATATTATACTAAAATCAATTACAGAGTTCATTGAGTCAAACAATGTTCTTCATCCTCACCAACACGGCTTCAGGCGCGACCGGTGTACTATCATAAAACTTGTCGAGATTTTACACGAATTTTCAAAAGCAATAAATGACCAAACAAAACAGATGTAATCTTTCTAGACTTCTCAAAGGCCTTCGATCGAGTGTGACATGCTAAATTGCTACAGAAACTAAATCATATATTAGGAGATGGGCCTGTAGTACAATGGATCGCCAAATAATTAACTGACCGTAGCCAGTTTGTGCAACTCGGAGACCGCATTTCAGGTACTGTCCTGGTCCTTTCTTGTCTGCCGCAAGGCTTTGTTCTAGCTCCAATTCTGTTCCTTCTCATCATTAATGACATTGCGAACCAGACGAAATCCAACCTAAGGCTGTTCGCTGATGATTGCGTCCTGTGGAGAGAAATAAAAAGCCGAGAAATCAGTTTAAACGATGATATAGGAAAGATAGCGGAGTGGTGTTTTGAGTGGCAAATCACCCTTGACGTTGACAAAACAGTTTCTATGACTGTAACAAAAAAAAAGGAAATCTAAACAGTTTTCATGATGGCTATGACAGCTCTAGGAACATACATACTTACCGAACATATAAATACCGAACATAAATACTTAGGCGTAATTATATCAACCAATCTTGGATGGACTTCTCACGCGGAGCACGTGCCAAATAAAGCAATGCGAAAGCTAATGCTTTTGAAACATGCCCTGCGGTGAAGGAAGCCAAGCCTTTGGCCTACATGGCAACCAATCGCACAATCCTAGAATACACAAACATTGCATGCTTCCCGCATATGCAAGATCACATAGCTACGCTTGAGGCTGTCCAGCGAAAAGATCTGCGCTTTTTCTACAACAGATATTGGCATGCCGATTCACCGACGAAGATATCTGAAATCGGGCTTGATACGCTAGCTAGTCGTGCGACGTTTCACAGGCTGAAGTTTCTGTATGTCGTCATCATAATCATCATAATCAGCCTGACTATACCCACTTCAGGGCGAAGGCCTCTTCTATATTTCTCCACTTAACACGGTTCTACGCTAGCGGCATCCACTTGACCCCTGCGAAATTTTTAACGTCATCCGCCCGCCTAACTTTCTGCCGCCCCATGCTACGCTTTCCTTCCCTTGGAATCCAGTTCGTTACCCTAAGCGACCATCGGTTATCCTCTCTTCGAACTACATGTCCTACCCATGCCCATTTCTTCGTCTTAATTTCCACTAGAATGTCGGTAACTTGAGTTATTCCTCTGACCCACTCTGCACGCTTCTTATCTGTTAATGTTACCCCTACCATTTTTCTTTCCATAGCCCTCTGCGTCGTCCTTAACTTAAGTAGAACTCTCTTCGTTAGCCTAAACGTTTCAGCCTCATAGGTGAGTACGGGTAACATGCAGCTGTTGTATACTTCCCTCTTGAGCGATACCGGTAAGCTGCTAGTCATAATCTGCGAGTGCTTTCCAAATGCGCTCCATCCCAATCTTATTCTTCTTGTTATTTCCTTTCCATGGTCCGGATCTGCTGTTACTACCTGTCCTAAGTAGATATATTCTCCTACTACTTCCAGTACTTCGTTACTTAATGTAAACTGCTGTTCCTTCACGAGGCTGTAGAACATTACCTTAGTCTTCTGCATATTGATTTTCAAGCCTACCTTTCTACTTTTCCTGTCTAGGTCATCAATCATTATTTGCATTTCATCTCCTGAGTTACTTAGCACGGCAATGTCATCAACAAATCACACATTACTCAGGTATTCTCCACCTACCCTTATCCCTACCTGCTCTCATTCTTAGTCTCTGAATACTTCCTCTAAGCAAGCTGTGAATAGTACTGGAGAAGAGATCGTGTCTCCTTACCTAACACCTTTCTTTGAGAGAATTTTGTTACTTTCTTTATTCAGAACTATGGTTGTTATCCAGCCACTATATATATATATATATATATATATCTTTCAGAACATTCACGTACGGCTCGTCTATCCCCTGATTTCGCAATGCCAGCATCACCGCCGATGTTTCAACAGAGTCAAATGCTTTTTCGTAATGAATGAAAGCTATGTATAAGGGCTGGTTATATTCCGAGCATTATTCTATCACCTGATTGATGGTATGTATATGATCGATAGTAGAGTACCATTTACAAAAATCTGCTTGATCCTTTGCTTGATTGCAGTCTAAGGTTGTCCTGATTCTATTAGCGATTACCTTAATAAATACCTTATACGTAACAGACAGTAAGCTGATTGGTCTGGAATTGTTAAGGCCCTTAAAGTCCCCTTTCTTATGAATGAGGATAATGTTTGCATTCTTCCATGATTCAGGTACCGCCGATGACACCAGGCACTGCGTATACAGAGTGGCCAATTTTTCTAGCACGACATGCCCCCCGTCCTTCAGCAAATCGGCTTTTTGGACCTCGTCGTTCGTCACTGGTGGAACGTCTGTTTTTCCCTACCGCCAATCTCGTTACGATCCTGACTGCTTTGGCTACTGTAAAGATGTGTATAGAACACCTCGGCTACTTTGACTATCTTGTCCATATTCGTGATTACGTTGCCCGCCTTGTCCCTTATCGCATAGATCTGGTTTTAGCCTATGCCCAATTTCTTCTTTACCGCTTTAAGGCTTCCCCCGTTCTTTACAGCATGCTCAATTTTTTCTATGTTATACTTTATTATCGGCCACCTTGCGCTTATTGATTAGCTTTGATATCTCGGCCAATTCGATCTGGTCTGTTGGATTGGAAGCTTTCATACTCTTGCGTTTCTTAATCAAATTTTTCGTCTCCTTAGACAGCTTACCGGTATCCTCTCTATCCTACCGCCCACTTCTACCGCACACTCAGTAATGATATCTCTGAAATTATTGTTCATTGCTTCTAGTGTTGTGTCACCATCCTCGGTTAGAGCTGAATATCTATTCTGTAGCGAGATGCTTACCTGTTCTGCCCTCCCCCTCACCGTTAATTCGTTGATGGATTTCTTTCTTACTTATCTGTTGCGTTGCTTTCTTCAGATTTAGGCTAATTCGGGACCTCACCATCCTGTGGTTACTGCATCGCACTTTCCCGATTACCTCTACCATACCCTCCTTTACACACTCTGTGCCTGGCAACTCCGCGCTCCGCGGCCGTCGCCGCCGCTCCTCCTCCGTTGACAAGTTACGCCGCTGGCTGCCGAGAGATGGCGACAGCCACGTAGGGTCACCTTCGCCAGGCGAGTGCCGGGTGCGCCGTGTTGCAAAGTGTCCGGACAGCCACGCGCTGCCGCTATCTCACTGTTTCGTGGAATGTTCTGCAGTGTGCAAGGTCATGCTTCTACTTTTCTCTGTCTTCAGGTGCTGCAGGAATACAGCATTCCACCAACTGGTAAGTGCCAGCTTTGCTTTGTCCTTCCGGCGATCGCTGCGTAGTATGCAGCTGCTTTGATGCTTGTAAAAAATAGTGATAGCACCAAACACTGTGTTTTTTAAGCGTCAATACTGCAATAGTAATGTTAGACGTGAACCTGTGCTTTCTGAACTGCAATGCTAATTGCTTTCCTGCCTAGCTCGTCTGCGTAGTGTTAGATGTGCTCCTGCGAAGTTTTTTTTTTTTTGCAGTATACGATAATTGCGAATTTTTATGATAAAATAGAAACACAAGATTTACCTATTGCGAAGATGACTACTTTAAAGTAAGTTACACAAAATCTTGCAAAGCCTATATTAGTTTTCCTTGTCAACTAAACCTACGTCCCATTCTAGCATCGCAAACCGCAAAACTCGACTCAACCGCAGTAAGGCCTGTGAGAAATAATGACAGTACCAGCAGTGTGTTTATTACGCGTCATTAAGGTAATAATAATATTAAATGTGCACGTGTATTTTCTGGACTGCGATGCTATCTTCCTCCCTGGTTAGCTCGTCTGTGTGGTATGTTAAATGTGCTCCAGCGCAGTATTTTTAGTTTCGCTAACTGCGCAATTCTGTAAAAAAATAAAAACACAAGCTTTGCCTATTGTGACGATTATTTCAAAGTGATCGAAACAGAAAGATGCAACGCGTATATTTGTCTTTACTTGTTTTTCAAGTAAACAAAAACGTTTGTACGACGCGCTGCGTCATTGAAAGTAACAGCTGATACCAAATCTGTTCTCCTTACAGATCTCAATGGCATACTGCGATGAGGCTGTTCCAATCATCAGTAAATCAAGCTGGCTTCTGAAGTGCTATCAGTGACAACAGTCACCGTGAACATTTTTTCCTACTTGTGGCAGCTATTAATCACACCACTTCTACATAGTACTCTTGTAGCACAATTGCTGTTGTGAAAAGTGTGAATAAATACCTTTATTTTCTTCATAAATTTCTTCATAAATTTTGTTTTATTGCAGCGTAGACTAGCATTGTAATTTTTCTATTACCATTGGTGCTAGCGGAGCAGTCGTGCAGTTTTTCAAGCCATGCGTAATTTCTTCAAGCTGCCTGACATAAATTCTTATATTGCGCTGGTGTTATTGCCCAACAAGTATATCATGATCACTTTTTATGCTTAGTGGATGTCGGCCTTACAAGTAAATGCTGAATATACACGACTCATGCTTAGGAACAGTTATTCCGCTAGCGAATAACAGCTCTCCCGCCCCGCGCCGGCGTTCATACCCGTGCGCCTCGGCCCCTACGTCAGTGGCGCCCTCAGCGAGTGGAGCGGCAGTGCCGCGCAACTTTATTCAACGGCGCCGCTCCATTGTTCGCACGACGCGTTGACAGGCACAGAGTATAAAGGAGGCTATGCATGTGCATATAAGCGTAGCACTGAGCCCTAACAACACGCTGTGCCCCATAGGTTTACAAAGGGAAAAGTGTTCGGAGGAAAATCGACTTGCATAGCAATTGACTTGAAGTTGAATTAATCAATGATATCTTTATTAACTCTCACAAGGTTACATGAATAACAAAGGAGAGAGGACGAAAGGCAAAAAGCTGCATTGTTGCAGCTTGAGAGCCACCCTGCGCCCTCTGCCGGCGTATTTAGTCCAGCAGCTGACCACAACAATAGTGGAAGAGCGCGCTCGCAAGCAGAAAAGAAATACATCCACAGAATATATACATTAACATTTGCATAATGTTATGCCTCTATTATAATTCGACATAAATTGACAAAAGAAACTACTCAACATTTTTATGTACAGGAAACGCATTTTTAATCAACCGAGATACAAATCAAGTAGAATGAAGATACACAAAGGTGTACATATATGTTTTAATCACGATGTGAAAACTATGCACATTCAAACAAAGGAGTAAGTGTTACTAATTTATGCCGTGAAGTCTTTTCAAGTATGATGTTGTTCTTCTGCAGAATGTTGAGGTAATGGGGTAGATGGTATGTCAGTGACTGCTTACCGTATGTAGTGCGGCAGACAGGTACGGACCATGACTTTTTGTTCCGTGTATTATAAGATGGAATCGAACGAGTCAGGTTGAGACTTGATGGGAAGAACTCATTCTTAGTTGAAATAGAGTTTTTATACATAAAGATTAACTTGAATGGGAATAACTGATATTTTCATGATATTGAACCTTGCAAAGTAGGAATCCGTATGAGCACACCACGGCACATAAGCTATTAATCTAACTGCTCGTTTTTGCGCCGTTAGAATTTTCGTTTGGCTTTTCTTGGTGGTTGTCCCCCAGACCATGAGACAAAGTTTTATGTGGCAATATAAATTGCATTGTAAATTAATATTTTCCCTTTCAGCGGAGGTGCGTGCCTGTGGCGGCATAGGATGCCATTAATCCTGTTTATTTTAGCACAGATATTCTCAGTGTGTTTATCCTAATAAGTGATTCGGTCCAAAAAACCCTAAGACATTTTACATCTGGCACGACTTCAATTTTTTTGTTTGCTAACCAAATGTCAAATTTCCCACCTACCATTCTGCTTCTGGCTCGAAATATTATTGCTTTGGTCTTCGTGATATTTACCCTTAGGTAGTTTTAAAGAACCATTGACGCAGGAATTCTAAAAACTGATTGCCGTGTTCTAGTAGGTCTGTTTCTGCGTTACCCGAGGAAAGCACTGTGAGGTCGTCTGCATACGCTATTATGTTTACAGCAAGGGGAGCAGAAAATATCATTAATGTAAATAGTAAATATTAGGGTGCCCAGCATGCTGCCTTGTGGTACACCAGGGAGGATAGATCGCGGAGGTGATGGTGTGATTAAGGGAGACCATTTGTTTACGATATTTTAGGTATGATTCAATTAAAGATCAGTTGTTACCTCAAACTCCGTAGTTATTGAGTTCATGTAGCTGTAAATCATGCTTAAGCAGGTAAAATGCCTTTGAAAAATCAACAAATATTCCTAGTACAAGGAGATTTTCCTCAAAAGCATTTATTATTTTTTTTTTGCTTAATTAGTGCCATTTCCGTGGATCTTTGTTTTCTGAAACCGAACTGACTATCTGACAGAATTGAATGTTTCTCTAGAAAATTATTGATTCTCACATAAATAACCTTTTCCAGACCTTTGGATAATATAGGAAGAATGAAAATAGGCCTGTAGTTAGCCATATCTGAGGTAGCACCACTTTTGGGAATGACAGCCACTTTTGCTACCTGCATTTCTTTTAAAAACACGCCAGATTCGATAGATTATAAATAAGCATTAGTATTGGAGCTAGTATGTCAACTACAAACTTGAAGGGTTTGATCTGAAAGCCATGCTTATCTTCAGCTCTTCTGTTTTTTAGATTTCTAAACACTGTCACAATTTAACCTTCATCAGTGGGATACATGAACAGGGATTCCGGAATGCATGGTGTATTATACGCATAACCCACAGGTGTGTCAGAAGGACAGCATAATGTTATGGTTATGTTGACAAAGTAATTATTAAATTCATTACACAGTTCCTCCCCACGTATTGGTCTACCATTTTTCATTGGTGACGTAATAGTCTGTCTGGAGGTGCGATTTAGTAATTTGTTCAATTAGTCCTACTCGATGTGAACACTTCTGTTGGACCCCTCTGAAAACGCATTACTAAAATAGCTGAGCTTAGCAGTTCGCAATTCTCTATTCAGCTGGTTTCGGTATTTCTTATATTTGTCAAGCTTGGAAGGCTGCCGTGATTTCATGAACTGCGCAAACATTTTCTCTTTGGTCTTTATTTTGCGCACCAGTTCTTGCGTAACCCACGGCTTCTTATGATTGCGTTTGCGCGGATGGACTAGTGCAATGCATTTATCATAGACAGTTTTAACCTTGAACAGAAAAGCATTATACGCCTCATTCACGTCTTTTAAAGACAGCACATCGTCCCAACTAGTTTCATATAACATTGTACGAAAACGGTCAAGTGTGGGGATATCAACGCGTCAAAAATGTGGAGAGGGCGCTGCAGGGATTCGATTAGGGCTTTAGGCTCGGACGAAGGCAAAAACAGGGAGATGGTCACTTAAATCGGCCAGTACAGTGCCAGCTATTGTTTCGCATTTTTCGGTGTTCATGATTCCAATATCGATAGCGGAAGATGTGGAGCACGTGATGCGTGTAGGTACTTCGATAAGATTGAGAAAACCATAGGCATCTAGTAGGCTCATGAATTCTCGCTGTTCTGCTGAATCACATCGCGTGTCAGTATTCAAATCACCCGATAAAAATAATACTTGCTGTTTTGTCGTTACATAATCAAGAAGGCTTTCGAGAACGCCCAGGCACCCCTCAAATTTCCATTACTAGGATGGTACAGAACAGCGAATACGTCATTCCCACTTTCAACTGTCAGGATTTCAATATTTACGGTAGAAACTGTGAATTTTATTTTTTTTTTTGCAGATAGTGTGTTCAATATCTGTAACGACATACCGCCACCCCAGCGCCCAGGTCTACTTAGAACAAAGTGTGTATAGTTACTTAGAACTAAATAGTTTGCGTCATCTTGATACCAGGTCGCGGTGAAAATAATTACATCAAAAGAAAATTGAAAAGCAGATAACAAGCCTTATATTTTATCAGCTTTGTTATTTATTGAACGGCAATTCAAGTGAAAAAGGTTTAAGGCATTTGAGCTAACTAGCTAATTTAACTGTGCAGGAGCAAGCAGGTGATAGGAATTCATGATGAAAGATAACTTCCTAAGTCATCTTGGCCACGTCACCGCTATTCTTTTAGCTTTTTCAGCGTGTTATTCTCAGATTTCCGTACATAGATCTGGCCTCCGCGCACCCAAACAAACTTTCAATTTGATTCACGCTTCTTATTGACAGCAAGCCCCAGCAAGCGCTTGCGATGTGGGCACAAGTGCTCGTTCTCGTACACAGAGTCCGTTTCCTGGAAACCAAGGTCTGTACATGTCAGCCTCGTTTTTCGTGCCTTTTCAAGAAAAGCGTCTCGTTTCCTTCGATGCACAAATTGTGCGACTATGTATATTTCTGTTTTGCCTCCATGAACGGCTACCCTATGACATACGTCAATGTCAGAAAGCGCAACACTTTCGCCCAATTTTTTACCAAGTCTTTCCAGATTGTCAAGGAAATTTTCTGTGCTCACAGGTATCACTTTGATTTCTACATTTGCATTCCGCGAATACTGTTCACAGTGTACCAGCCTTGCCTCACACTATTTGACCCGGTCAGCGAGAGAAACACAGCAATCGCTTAAAATTTCATTTTGTTCGCGCAATTCCTTATTTTCCTCGACTGTGCTCTTCAGGTCCTCCTTCATCTCGTCATATTTCTCACTGATGAATGACATACTGGTTTTTATTTCTCGGAGCTCATTGCGAACATCGCGTTCAAGGGATGCCCTGAAGACCTTAAATTCAGCCCTGATTTCTTTCTTCATTTCATCTATTGCTATCGCTAGCTCTTTGCTGATTTTGGACATGATAGTGCAAGGCAATCTGCAGCATTATCCCAACGGTAGCAGTTTACAAATGGCAGCAGTGGCGGCGCAGCTGGCAACCTACTGAAATATGTAAAGCAAAATGATCAACCTGCAGCAAAACCAAGTAGTCGGGTTAGCCTCTGTGTTGGTCGTTCCGCTCACGCCACTGCTTCCATGTAAAGAGCGGTCCACGTACGTCCTTCCCGAGCTTTTATAGCCGAAGCCCGCCGACGTCACAGTGCTTGGTCCAATCGGCGGCACGTAGATATCCTCAGGTACGATGCTCAGTTGCGGCTTCTCCGGAAAGATATGGGCGTCTGTCTGCGCGTGGATGGTACCGTCGTGGCAGCAGCAAAAGCAAATAGTCGGGTTAGCCTCTGTGTCGGTCGTGCCGCTCACGCCACTGCTTTCATGTGAAGAAGTTATTATTTCTGGTTTTTATTATGTGTTGGAGAGCATCCCTGTTTGTGAAGCATGCATTTGAACAGTATGTATTTTACAGACAAGCTTGACTCCGTTAATATGTTTGTGTACATTCAGTTTGAAATAAATTTTTCTTCGTTGCTATCGCCGCCGACGAGTTGCTTAGCTCTTTTCGGGCGCAAGTCAGCCCAATAAATATTTAATTTCAGTGCCATCAAGCCTGCGTGTTCTTTTGATGTCAACGGCCTTGTCATCACTGCCGTGACAACACTTTGTATACGCTGTTTCATTTCTAGAGGACACGGTGGTAGAGGATAATATTTATCATGACTATCGAATCTAATCGAACATAAGTTTACTTTTAAAATTGAGCACGCATTATCGTGTCACTTTCCTCAGTGGCTTAAGCATGATGTCCTGTTGTGGTCAATGTCTACGCCTCATTTGGTTTCGTTCCTTCCACTGTGATATCGAAATTGGTGATTGTGTACTTTTCTCCCACAAGCACAGCCTCCTGGCTCTCCAGTCTTCCTGTTTAGTCTACAAAAATGATATCAAGATACGAAGCAACCTGGAAAACTAATTTCTCACGTACACCCGTAATTGAAAAAGAATGAAAGATCTGTGTGAAAATGGATTCAATTTGAAAATTAGAGGTTAGCTTTCTGTGCAGAAGATTCCATCAGTAATACCACGGATAGCAGAGTTTTCAAAATCCACACTTCTTGTTTTCCAAAAAGACCGAATAAGAAGGCTCAGAAGAAAGACAGTACCCCCATAAGAAGTGCGTTCTCCTCACAAAGTGCCAGGGGATGAATACATGTGTAATCCTAGCAGGTTCTGCAACTGGATTGGACAGCGCAATTAAGTGTTTTCCAGCTTACTTTAGATAGCCTTCGCCCATGTCTAGGTAATTTTCAGGACATACTCGATTTTAGGATTCTTAATTTGATACTGCTGCACTCAAGGCTTTTGTTTGAGTACAATGTCATTATGGTTCTCATTCCTAAGTATTCTTGACCGGCTGCATACTGTTTCTTTAGGCGGTACATTACACGGGAGCACGTTCAGATAAATGCTGGGCGTATAGTTGTGTCACGTGGGAACTGTGTTTAGTCAGTAACGGGAATAAGTTCTTTTTTTTTTCGTTATTGAAACGTATTGAAAGCTCCAGTCTGCAGACAAGCAGGAAAGATAACTTATGCTCAAACTGTTTTTGGTTATATTTGCTACTGTTTGCCTTCCATCTTTTAAGAGCTGACGTAAATAATCACTTCAGATGATCTCTATCTACCGTAAAATAGCACTATCGCAAACACCCTATATAAAAGTTCATTTAAACCCTTCGTAGCCAGTTGTAATATATACTTGTTGCTGCTGACAACCACCGTCATGCGACCTTATCGCTCCGCCTGCACCGCATAGAATTAGTTTGCGCTCTTTCTGCGGCTTTACTATTTTAGCGGTCGCGCAAGATCCGCCGAGATGTACCACGAATTACTGTAGAATTCCGCCCGCCTATCGAAATCGGCGGCTGGCCGCACTTCATTATCTCACTGAAACCTAAGCCCAGTTACACACCCCAAAGACGGTGTACCCCTTTCTCCTAACCTCCGCTCTAATCTCATTGTATACCTCCAATCCCTAAAACCATGCACCCTGAGCGAGACCAGGGCCGCAGAATAGCCAGGGCTCATGCCCTTTACAGACAATATAGCGAGGACCAAGAAGAGGTGGTCTACGTGGACGCAGCAGAATATACGTCCGGCTCCCGTATGGTCCTGGCTGTAGCCGAAAATCACGCAAAGCTTCTTCAAGCTCTATAATCACCAATTCTACCGCAGAGGCTGTAGCCGACAATCACGCAAAGCTTCTTACTTCCAGCTCTATAATCACCAATTCTGCCACAGAGGCTGAGGAAGCAGCCATCGCGCTTGCTCTCATCTCTACATCTGCCACAAAAATTATCTCTGACTTCAAATCTGCGATTCTAAATTATGCCACTGGCTATATATCCCGCACCGCTGCTCGCATATTACGCTTCTGGCAGCCCCGGCACACTATAAGCCTCATTTGGACGCCAGCACATGCCGGCCTCCCTGGCAACGAAGAGGGTAATTCCCTAGCCCAAGGTCTTACATTCCGGGCTAGTGAAACGGAGCCCTCTCTACAGGCCGGGGAGCGCCTTCTCTCTTTCCGTGATATCCTCTTGTACTACCGGGACAAACGAAGGGAATATACACCCCCAGCCCCCTCTCTCACCATAGCGCAGGCCGTACGCTGGCGAAGCTTGCAGACTCGGACGGCTCCACACCCTACACTTCTACATGACCGACACCCAAACCAGTTTTCCTCATCATGCAGACTCTGTGACAAACCAGGGCAATTCATACACATCCTTCTTACATGCCCCACCTTTCCACATCCCCCATCACCGAACGTCGCAGAATCTTACAGGGAGTCTCTCATTAAAAGAACTTCAAGACAAGAAGAACGGAATATTATCTCCAGTGCTATGCGGAGGATTGCTCTTCAGGGACTTTCTTTTGCTTTATAAGGGTGTCTACCACATAGTAAGGGAGCACCCAAGTGCCATGCAGGGGGCTTCGCCCCACCGTCTGTTCAATGGCAATAAAATGTTTCGAACGACGAGCACGCTTGCTCCTATCTCTGCGACCGATTTCTTAATTTCTTTGTGGGCGAAAGCCGCCTCATTAAGAGTTTATGGCAGTACGCTCCACACTTTTGATTTGTTGCCATGGGCCTGGGCACCACCATATAACATATCTTCTTAGCTTACAACTCCCCTTCTCCCCGCATGCAGACCATGACAAACTAAAACTTCTGCCGATCGTGCGTACGTTCCTGGCGCTGTAACGCCCTTGGGTGTAGAAACTAATCTTTACGCTACTGCATACTAAAATGTCTAATTGCTTTCTGGTGAGAGAAATTTCGTTAGTCTTCGGTATATCAATTTTGTGCGGACGAGAAATAGTCTTCGCGGTCGCTACTCATAGTTTTTAGTATCGGGCTATATAAAATTGTGCGCATGCACAGATCGAAAAATTCTCAATAAAATTTTTCTGCAGCATTTCTGGCAAACCTGCTATGGAGTCGACCACTCAAGGTACTTTAATTAGTTCATAATTCGATGCAATAAAAAGCTGCGCTAACGAGACAAGGAGGAAGGAAAGGCTGAACGCACACAAACGCAGACTGACTTTATTTCGTGGCGAAAACAAAGACATCTATACGTGATCTCCGCTACTATCTAGTCATCAAAAGAAACTAGGACACGAACAAGTGGCATTCACTAATTCATCACAAAAGAGCAAATTTCTTCCTCAAAGAAGATAAAATTAACCAGGGCCGGCCCTCTAAATAAGATAAAACCATAAAGTCATCGAATCTGAAGCATGATCAGAAACAACCATCAAGATTGGAATGCTGTTAAGTACGATTACAAATCAGTAACGCAAGCAAGACCCTAAAAGTGACCAAAGTAAAAACAGAACATCTCCGGTTGCGTCAAGGAAAAAGAATAAAAAAATCATGTCACAGAAGCACAACCCCGTGCAGCTCAGACAAGCCTCGTCAGAAACAATAAATACAGTAAAAAAGGCATGCCACAATGAAATCAATGTTCAACAACAAAATCAGCAGCAAAAACAAACAAAAACGAAAAAATAACAA
Organism: Amblyomma maculatum; assembly: GCF_055883805.1. Lineage (NCBI taxonomy): Eukaryota > Metazoa > Arthropoda > Arachnida > Ixodida > Ixodidae > Amblyomma > Amblyomma maculatum. The sequence continues at coordinate 106,571,517 of NC_139353.1, read as the reverse complement.
GACGCGAAGCTATGACATTCGACCGTATTTGAACCAAAGCAAAGCCGGAGCTAAAGGGCAGCTGACATCATATCAGCTCAAAAAACAAATGACGCATTTCCCATTCAAGGAAGGACCAAAAGCTTATGCAGACACATTATGCAAGACGACCAAAGCAGAACCTATACATGTCCTTCCAAAGACATACATTCTTTATCCAGCAAGGAAATATAAGGCTTGCTAACGCAAAAGCTTGTGGTGGCTATGTAAAAGGTTTCAATGAAGACGCGGTCCCATTTGTCTTTCGAACTTGCAAGAAACTTAGTCTCCTCAATGTAAGGTACGCTTTCCCGTTTGTTATCTTTCTGATAGTCAGCACAGTGCTAGGCCAAGAACCCTCTTTCATTTTTCTCCACATCATCCAACTGTGATCACTTGCTATTTCACTGAAGCATCTGCCGGTTACGCATATGTGAACTTTACCACAGCATAGACGAATGTGGTACACTACTCTATTAACACATTCTGTCATCTTCCTTTCATGTTTGATGATGCAGGGAAGCTTACTATTGCAATTCGTCATCACTCAGACCTTTGCCAGTTTGCAGAGGGCGCAGAAAACCATCTTGACGCCACATATCTTTGCAATTCTCTTGGAATTTCGTGACACCTTATGCATATATCGGGTGGGCCTTCTTTGTCTGCTCCTCTTTTTTACCTGTGCTGCATGTCTTCATTTTCTGCAACATTTTCTCACACGCGCTCGAAATTACATACGGAAGATATCCAGCAGCTGTGACGCGGATATCGGAAGCTTTTTTCAAACATATGGTCGCATGACTTATCCAGGGCCGACGTGAGGCACAACGAAATGATGCCTCTCTTGATTAACTTCGAGTGGGCGCTGCTATATGGAAACAGCGCTTTTTTCGACTTTGGTTTGAAGGAGGAACACAGACATTTTTCACCAAAATGCAAAACAAAGTCCAGGAACTGAGGCTGTCGCTCTAAAGGAAACTCATTGTTGAACCGGAGCCCACCGGAAGCACAAGAAAAGGTGGACAGGACCGTCACCGTCAAATCTTGAATGTTGCCGAACCCACTGCATTTCTGTGCGTTCAGCCTTTTCTTCGTACTTGTCTAGTTAACACAGCTTTTTTTATTCCAGTCTGGCTGATTAGCACCTACAAAAGAAAACGAACGGCTTCGCTGTGTAACTTGGTTGCTTACCATTGCGCAACTCTGGCAAAGCCTATATACTAACTCTCAAAAGCAGCGTTACAATCAGGGACCGGTGCGGTAATTTTCGGACTCAGCGCAGACAGAAATTAACCAACAGCCGCTGTGTTACGGGCTCAGTGCTTAATGAATGGCCTACTTACCTTGAGCACGCCTCGATCTCAATTCCCGCTCGTTCATAAGCGGTTACATTGTTGTCCGTAAAACGCATCAGCAGATTCAATTTTTTTCTTTTCTTTCGCAGCGCATCTTTCCACTGTTACTGTTAAGCATGCCCATGGCAGTGTATGTCCCACGCATGTGCTGCCGATTTCAGATGTGAACAGGCATCACTAAATAAAATGTTTTCCTTGTTCTGCTTTTTTCAAGCGTATGCTCAAGGTTCTATGTGCCTCTCGCATGTGCGCACGCTATAATGAGCTAGGATGTGGCGGTACATGCGAACTGAACACTCATATGAGTAAGCAGCTGGTCTTCCAAAGAATTCGTCGATTAGAATTCTTGCGTGCGAGTCATCTGCGTGCCTTAAAATTTCATCCATTTTCTTGACTTATAGTAAGACACTAAGAAAATTCCCTGCTGGAAGTTTGCTTCCCGTTACGCATCTCTTCCCATTTAAACGAAGATGGGTCCACAAGGAACGTGCGATTGAAAGTTCTTAAGATGACCTACCAAAGAGATAGTGTTCACAAGATGGAAAAGCGGGAGAAACCAACTCTGCGCGCAACAGGTGCGGTTGAGGGAGCTTCACACAGCGCACACAGAGGTCTGCAGGGCTACATCCTTGCGAATCTTGCAGGGTTAGATCCTTGCGAAGGACGAGTTCAGGCAATGTAGAAAATTCTGCTTGTAGACTCCGTCGATATCCAGGGCCCTATAAATACAGGAAAGCGTAAGAAAGCTTTCGTAAATAACCGCCATGAACAGCATGCTAGCCACACACGGGTAGAGTGGAAAACAAAAGACTTAGACAGACGCAGGATAACCCCGCCTGGGAAGCTGGCGCCATAAGCGAGCGACAAAAGAGCGCTGAATCGGCCGAGAGCGTCGCTCGCACTGCGTAGACGGCAGCAACGACGGCTTCAGTGCGAGAGACAGTAAGCCGAGATACCTCCACCAAGATATTTGAACAAGCAACGTAACATTGCTTGGACGAAATTGTTTCGCGCCTGTCACGAGAGAGAAAGTTCAGTGAGCAATGCTTCTAAATCCACTTTATTTTCAACCTACAAGTTGGGCATCCCCCAGGCAAAAAGCTGTCACACACAGCTTGACTGGGCCCTGGCGGTCTACAAAGAGCATCACCCAGTGGATATCACAACGCAATCAAAAACGGATATGAACATGAGAGCAAAAGCAGTGCCAATACTTCCTAAAAAACTATACACGTAGCAGATATAAAAAATTAATATGAACATGAAGCTTATACAAATAGCAAATGCAGTGTTACACTTCCTGAAGAGTTATACAATAATATTTCAATATAATATATTATATACTTCAAAAAACCCGTGCAAAAATGATGCAAAAAAGTTGAACGAATAAAAACCAATCAGTTGTACTTCGGTTGAGTAGTGGTGTCAGTTCATATTGGTCAGTGCCAATAATTTGCATCGCAGTATTAGTCATTGCCTGATCAAAACATTTGTCAATTTGTGTCTAAAAGCGGGGCAGTAAAGTCAATGTGAGTTTTAAGTTTATTATAAAGTGATGGTATGCGACAGCGAAGCGTGGACAGGCCATAATTTGTGTTATGCGGCACTGGTTTTATTTCCCTACGTAGGTGTAAGCATGCAAGGGACGCTGTGTATATTTGCAAGCTTATGTTTCTGCATATACAGAGTTTGTAATCATATGATTTAGTTGCTTTAAGCATATTATTTTTGGTAAACAAGGGACCGCCAGATAGCTAACTGGAGTTTCCGTAAAGGTTCTCAAGAATCCATAACACATTTTTTGTAGTCGCTCCTGTTTATTGTAGCTATGAATGGCTGTTACTCCCCAAACTAATATGCAATATTAAAGACGAGAATAGGAATAAGCAAAATATAATGATTTTTGAGCCTCCTTAGAAGTATTTCTCTCATCTTATAGAGACAGCCAACTGATTTATTTAATTCTATTGCCAGCTTGCTAAAGCTCATGTTCCACAACATGGTTTCTTCGAACCAGATACCCAAAAATCGCATGCTGCAAACTGTACCTTGAAAATGCAGGACTACCTCAATGTCACAGGATTTTTTATGGATCTTGAAAATAATATATTTAATGTTTTTGACGCCTAAAGTTATTTTTTTTTAGTCAGTCAATCTTCAAGTTAGGTCAAATAACTATATATGACAGTGTTCAATCGGGTTACGGTTTGTGAGGAGAAAAAAATATTTTTTTCATCAACGTACATCACCATTAGCGGTGAAAGAGGCAAGTTGCACATGTTAATATTATACAGAATGAACACCAAAGGTCCCAGGCTTGATTCTTGGCGTACACCATGTTTTACCGTTGTAATCGAAGACGTCATCTCACCGAGGTTTACACACTCTATGCTGTCTGAGAGATAACTTCTTATGAGATCAATAGCAACGCCACGTATGCCGTAATCTTTGAACTTTGAGAGTAATATATTACAGTTTACACAGTAAAATGCTGTGCTGAGGTCAAATAATAAGCTTACAGTGAATTGTTTGCTATCCCTGTCTTTAAGTATTTCGTCTTATACTTGAAGGAAGGCCCTTTCAAATTATTTTCTTTTATGAAAGCCGTACTGCGGATAGCTGATAGCAAGGTATTTAGTAAGCAATTTTGTAAGTTGAGCATTCATAACATTACCGAATATCTTACAAAATATGAGCAAAACGGATATTGGGCGATAGTTTGATACATACTAACACTTTCCAACTTTGTGAACCGGGGTTATACGCGCTTGTTTAAGGTTAGTCATGTCACGATAAGTAGAGCTATAAGTTACTTTCTTTTCGGCAATTGCTGTCGACAAACATGTAAAAACCGAGAGGTGATCACTGCTATCAAGGGAAAGATCACTTGATAAGCACTGGAGGTGCACAACATTCAGTTGCGTCTATTGCTATAGATCAACAACCACGTGTACGTTTCAGGGAGCCGTATATCAAAAATAATTTGTACCGCTATGGCCCATCGTAAACCGTAGAAAAGACACTGAAAAAAACGATGCGTAATCAACCTTTGACACGTGTCGCATGCTGAGGCCTCACGGCATTTTATTCCAAAACAATCCTCATTAAGTCTTTGAAGCGGATTTTGGATGGACGCCTAGGAGACATCTTGTAATAAAAGTTGGCGCCAGCTACAGTTTTGCTGCTGTACCCAGGCATCATTCGATTTTTCTGGCTACTTAGCAAACTGAAGTAAATGCGCAAGCGCATCGTCCCAAACCGCTCTAACAGTCTGTTCATAAGCATTGGGTATTCCGCGCAATCAACTACTGGAATCGGAACGGTTTGTTCGATAAGGCATTTATAGGATTTTACTCGACTCTTCAAATGGAAGATGTCGTTTTGTTCCGATACATTTGCACACGCAATTAAACAATGTCGGGACAGCCGTTGACTAGAGGAGTCACCGTCCATACACTGTTTGCCCTCGAACTGGCGCTGAAATGAGATAGGCGACGAGACAGTCATTTTGCGTATTTTGTAGTGTGCACGCAAATGAATGAAATAATAAAATCATTATGGAAACAATGCGATATTTACAATGTACGATCGCAAAATTTTACGATGAATGCCAAACAAGCGACAGCACTAATTCTGGTGTCAGTCGGTAAAATTTAGATTCACCTAAATTTGGCTTAACCTCATACAAGTTCTTGCGGGGACAAAAGGGTGTGAACATCGCCTCGCGATGCGGAATTAATTATACAGGGAAGGAAAAGCTGCATTCGGGATGAACTTTTGTACTGCGCAAGAACCTCGCTTCCTCACGACCGCTTTCACAAGATGATGCCGCCACACCTTCCAGCTCACGAGAGCAGTTTCTTTGAGACTTGTCGAGCTGCCAATCATATGCTTAAAATGACCTACTTTTCATGAGAACCCAACTTTTTATATTATTGCGAATCTCCAAACCCGTCCGTAAAACTGCTCCTGTGTATAAATAAAAAAAAAACAGCTTCGGAAGACCTGTTATCTCTGTTTCGCCAAATGTTGTAATAGCGATAAACCCACTTGCCAAATTCCAGCGCGACCAACTCACGGGGTGTTTTTTTTTTTTTTTTCTGCAACCAAAATAATTGTTACAAGCTGCGTTTCACTTCCTGATGACATGCCATCCGTTGCTTTCCATTGTATTATTTCCCAAGAAGGAGAGAGGGAATGTAATCTGCGTGAATCTGAAGCCTCGGCGGTTGCCACCAGCTTTCAAGATCGACTGTAAAGAGGAGCGATCGAAAGGGCACAATGGTGCATTCCTTTGACAAATACCAGGCTCGGCCTTCTCCGCATGTTCTTAGTGCGGCTATGACCACAGAAATGCAGATCCTCAACACGAGATATTATTGTGTGACATTACGCGAATGATACTAAAGTCGAGTGTCACTCACTGAAAGTTACTCTAAATTTCCCCGAGTGACTACAACATACCAAACGCAATTGTCCATAAATTTAGTTTACAAGCCCTCATGTACGCTGAAAATTCAAAAATTGCACTTAAAAAACACAGCGCGCTACTCCCGATGCCAGGCAATGCGATGCTTCGACCTGCTTCCGCGTTGAAGAAGGCAGCCCAAAATCTGTTGCGCACAATGCAAGATGGAGAAGCCAAAAGCCGCACAAATTTCGTGATTACAAGCAGATGAGTGAAGCGGCGTGAGATAATGTCATTCCAAACAGAAGTGCGTAACTGTGTTAGACGATTACAAAAATATCTTTTAAAACACTTTCGTATAAACAGATACAGACCGCAAGAAAGACGACACGCGCACATACGCAAGAGCTTGTGTGTGTCATCTTTCTAGTGGTCTGTGTCTGCGCTAGACCTTTTTACACGATTGAAATGTACTTATTCGCTCAAAAGAAATTTTATGGACGCATAAAAGCAGCGCAGGTATTGTGGCTTACTTCGCAGGTCTTCGCGTTGCTATTCGCCGTCCAGTCTTCACGCTTCACTTTCGCGTCCCATACATTTTTCCGTCTCTTATCCCATGGAAAACGAAAACATTTGGCTTCCTTTTTTGGCACACAATGGAACACAACAGCCTGGCATGCTAGTTTTCTTCAATCGCCCAGCACCTAGCGCACAGCGCAACCGCTTCGGACCCTCCGCAGCAACGGCACGAAGCGACTTGCCCCAAGATAGCGAGCGCGACTAAAACGGCGGCGCGGGGCATGCCAAAGGGTGTCACCACCCTGTACGGCGTTCGCTGGTATCGAGGCACCCTACTAGCGGTGACGTCATCGCTTCCCCTAGCGGTTTCTGCGAGATAACCTTTCGGCTCCAGTTCGCGCGTACAAGCGTTCCTTCGCTTACAGTGCGGCTGAGGCGTGCACTGAGAAGGGAGGCTCTGTTTCGAATTCCTACATAGAGCAACTTGCTATACTAATTTTTATTTATTACTCCTTTCGGGACGTAGAAGCGCTACCAGCCACCTTGCTGAAACGCGCAGGCTCAAGTTGCAGTCGTAGTTCATCGGCAACATCGTTGCCGATCCGAGCCGGCGCGATGAAGATCTCGGAGGCCATGCCCTGTCTATCATATTCCGTGCGCCACACGCATGATGGCGCTACGTGCACGGCAAGCGAAGAGGAAGTACAGCGGAAAAGGAATTTGTCACTCGCTTAACAGTGCGTTCTGTAATTCTGTAATTTACGTGCTCATAATTATTATTATTCATCACAATACACTTCTCTTAGGGACATTTTTGAGACAACACCGCAATCAATAGACGCGCCTTTGTCCATTTCAAACCATCTAGATGCGTGACAGATTGTCAGCAGATTTCTGTTCCTGCGTGACGTTCATGATTCATTTTTGTTCACTGTTTACCAAATTAGGCTGGGACGTGCACTGCCAGATTTTGTTGTGCCGACCGAATGTTACACGGGAGGTATTTTTGATTCCTTTAGAGAAGTTGTTCAAAGTGTGCGATTTCTTTCTGCAAGATTTTCAAAAGAATATTTATCAAAGAATATTTGTACAAAGTTTTGTGCGGCGTTGTTCTTCCGGAGCCCATCTATAGGGCCATATAGAGCGGAGGCCCTGGCAGGAATGTACTGAAGAGGGTAAAGAGAATGAGAGAGAGAGAGAAAAAAAAAGTTTTAGTGAGCATATAATCAGTAAATATTCGCAGAGCTGGGTGGTCGGTGCCCCTAGTCCAGGGCTCCGCTGGCAGCAGCTGACTTGCGGACTAGCTGGATAATCCAGGCTTGCTGGTCCAGGTTGTCGCTGGTCAGGGCCGCCTCCCACTGCTCGTGTGTCGGGCATGGCACTATTAACGTTGGGTCAGGTTTGTCCTGGCATTCCCAAGAGATGTGAAAGAGTGTGGGGCTTGCACCGCACCAAGGACAGTAACTCGTGTATTTTGTTGGGCTTATCTTATTTAAAATTTGAAGATTAGGGAATGTGTTTGTATTTTTCTCCAGTCTATAGCGTCCGAGGAAGGAAGGTGTTTGTGTGGTGGTGAGAAAATTCTTTCTAACCGTAGGTGTTCCAGCCTGTCGCCGTAGGGTCCTAGGAGAGGGGTGAGGTAGGGATGGGGATCCGCCCGGTTTGTGAGAGCTCGGGCTAGATCATTCGCTACCTCATTTCCTTCTAGGCCTTCGTGTCCAGGTGTCCATGTAATTGTGTGCGTCTGGGAGATGGAACGTAATATTGTACACGCTCTTTTGTGAGGTTTTCCGGCCAGGTAGTCCCTGCAGGCTGGTTGGGAGTCCGTCACTACGTGTGATGACTTATTTTGGTTGTCTTGTGTTTTTATGGTGATGGCTATTGCCAGTGATTCCGCTTCCGCAGGATCCTTGGCATAGATCGAAGCCTGAATAATTGGCCTCTTCTTGTGGTCAACTGCAGCTATTGTGAACTTGCCAGGTTCGCCGTAAGCCCCTATGTCCACGTAGACAACTTCCGCGTCTTTAGACAATTGTTTTTCCAATGAATTGACTCTGGCTTTCCTTCGACCCTTTTGTAACTCATGGTGCATGTGCTTGGGTATAGGGTTCACATAGATGTTGTTTCTTGTGGATGTCGGAATTTGTGATTTGATCTCAGAAGTTCTTAGTGCCTGCCATAGCCCTAGTTTTGACAGGATTTCCCTACCCGCCTGCGTTGTTGTTAGGCGTTGTTTCTGACTCTCTAGAACCACCTCCTTGAGCTCCTCGAAGTTGTTGTGCACTCCGAGTGCCCAAAGACGTTCCGTTGATGTTGTTGGCGGGAGGTTTAGGGCCGTTTTATAGGCTCCTCTTATGATAGTGTCAATGGCCCTTTTATCAGAGAATCTAATTTCGTGATATGGGAGCCCGTAGGTAATTCTGCTAACGACTAGGGCCTGTACAAGGCGTAGGGTGTCCTCCTCCCTCATCCCTTTCCGGTGCCAGGTCACCCTTCTAATCATTCTGGAAATTTGGTTGACTGTGGTTTTGAGTGTTTTGATTGTATAATCCACTCTCAAATTGCTTTGCAACCACAGCCCCAAAACTCTGATCTTGTCCTTCTCTTGAATTATCTGGTCTCCTAGAGAGAGCTGAATTTTTCCTGGGGACTTGTAATTTCTTCTGTGTAGCCTGATAAGTTCGGATTTTTCTGGGGAGCATTGAAGACCACTCTCCCCGGCAAATTCCTCGACTAGGTCTATAGCGGCTTGCAGAGCTTCTTCTTTTTGCGCCAAGGATCCCTGAATAGCCTAGAGAAGAGAATGAAAGTGCCGGCAGCGGCTGAAAGTTTTTTTTTTTTAAAGTTGCACATTGGATCTTTGCCAGCAAAAGTGTTTTTGCAAGAAAAAGGGTTATTTCTTCCGTGGGGTGCACATTGCTTAATTTGTAAACAGCCAGAAACGATAAATCATGTGTTTCTTCACTTTTGGGAAGGGGTTTATTTTTGGGACGTACTTCAAAGAACCATAAAGAAAGATTTACCTATTAATCTTTACGGAATACGGTACTTACCCACGCAAAATGAGGAGGGGGTTCCATATGATTCAATCATGCTAATGGGCTTCCACAGTATATGGCGTTCATGCATGGCAGGATATAACTGTGATCCTTATGCGCGTCCGGCACGAATTTTTTTCCCCGAGGCTCTCCATTGGTTTATCGAGATTGTGAAGTTTGACGATGATAATCCTGAGTGGTTGCCAAAGGTAGAACCTTTGATGGTTCTAAAAGAATTTTAGAAAAGCCAGCCCCTGGCAGACTTATATTGTCAGGCATGCGAACAGATGAGAACAAGGAAGTGCAAAAAGAGGCTCTCCGGAATAGAAGTGAAAGAAGAGGAAGCTCACTATATCTTGGTTAGCACATCAGGCTAAGGGGCAGAACCACTTTGTAAATAAACCTTAACAGTGTGGTGGAAGGTGCTGCAAAGATCACCACGGATTCCTCTCTATCTCGTTCGAGCCGACGACTCGCTGGGCTCCCCCCTTTGACACCCACAATGATCCAAGACTGCGATGCACGGCAGCCAGGCCCAGCGGCACCCGCATGGCAGCATTACCGTGAGCCGCGGACCTTTTCTGGCAAGGCTGGCGAAAACCTGGACGACTGGCTTACCAGTGACCAGCGGGTGAGCAAGTACAATCGCTGGGATGCCACTGTAATGCTTGCAAATGTTGTTTTTTCTTGGACTCCACAGCCCTGACATGGTTTGAGAACCATGAAGCATCCTTAACGAGCTGGGATTGCTTGGAAGAGGAGATTCGAAATTGTTTCGGGGATACCACGGCAAAACGGAAATGCGCTGAGCAGACTTTATTCCAGCGAGCCCAAGGGCCTGGTAAAACATGCACAATGTACATAGAAGAGGTCCTAAAACTCTGCAAAGCACTGAATCCGAGCATGTCTGAAGGAGGCAGCGTTGGCCACCTCTTAAAGGGCATCGCGGAGGACGTATATAACTTTTTAATTACAAAAGAAAACTTAGATTCTCCCACGGCCGTGATCAAGCACTGTCGTACGTTCGAAACTTTAAAGCTGCGTCGCATAACCCCGAAATTCGGCCGTCTGCCTAACGTGACCACTGTTGCAAGCATGGATTCTCACGAGCATTCACATGAGCCTCCGCATTTGGCCGACATGATTCGCCAAATTGTCCTTGATGAGCTCTCCCGGCATCAAGATGCGAACCCCAGTGCAATCCCCTGTGATAGCTGCTCCCTGCAGGCAGCTCCCATCCAGCGCTCTTCTTGGCGTTCTACCGCTCCTCCTCCCGTCCGTGACCACCGAAACGACTCATATGGCCCTGCTCTCCCAGCTCGTACCCACTACAGGGCGCCACCCGATTAGATAGACACCATACCGTATTTCACATCCAGAACGTAAGATAATTGACGAACAGGTCCGTGATATGATGCAAAGAGGAATCATTCAGGAATCATCTAACCCATGGGCCGTCCCTGTAATTCTCTAGAAAAAGAAAGATGGCACCTGGCGATTTTGTGTCGACTATCGCCGCCTCAATACTGTCGCCAAGAAGGATGTTTACCCGCTCCCGCGTGTTGATGATGCCATTGACTGCCTCCATTCAGTTTCCTACTTTTCTTCTGTTGATTTACGGTCCGGATACTGGCGGATACCGATACATCCGAAAGACAAAGAGAAGACGGCATTCGTGACTCCCGATGGGTTATATGAATTTAACGTGATGCCTTTCGGCCTATGCGACGCTCCGGCTACCTTTGAAAGATTCATGGACACTCTTTTGCGGGGACTGAAGTGGCAAATTTGCATGTGTTACCTAAATGACGTAGTGATTTTCGGGAGGACCTTCGCCGAGCATAACAGCCGTTTAGCTGTTGTCCTTAACTGCATGGAGAAAGCGGGTCTCGTGCTGAACTCTAAGAAGTGCCGCTTCAGTAAACGCGAGATCGTTGTGCTTGGGCATTTGGTTGACAAAGACGGTGTTAGGCCTGACCCACAGAAGATTGAAGCTGTCAGCTGCGTCAAAGAGCCCAAGTCTGTGAAAGAACTCAGGAGCTTCCTGGGACTTTGCTCTTACTTTCGACGCTTCATCCCTAAGTTTGCTAACGTAGCCTACCCCCTCACATGCCTCTTGCAGAAAGATATTCCTCTCAAATGGACTCCTGAATGTGATTCTGCGTTTCGCCAGCTCAAGTTTCTTCTTACCTCGCGGCCCATACTGCGTCATTTCAGCCCGACAGCTCCCACTGAACTCCACACTGACGCAAGTGGCATCGGCGTGGGTGCTGTGCTCATACAACGGCATGATGGAAACCAACACGTTGTCGCTTACGCAAGTCGCACCCTTAGCAAGTCTGAACGGAACTATACCGTGACGGAGCAAGAGTGCCTTGCCGTCGTTTTTGGCGTACAGTGGTTTCGCTCGTACCTTCATAGACGTTCCTTTACAGTCATCACCGATCATCATTCGCTTTGCTGGCTGGTGAATCTACGCGACCCCTGCGGTCGGTTGGCCCGCTGGGCATTACGCCTTCAGGAGTCCAACTTTACAGTGTCGTACAAAAGTGGCCGCCAACACGCTGACGCTGACTGCCTCTCGCGGCTGCCTCTCGCAACTACCCTCTGCGATAACAACTTTGACGACTATCTTGCCGGCGTTTCCGTAAAATTTCCGGATCTTGCCACTTTCCAGCGAGAACAACGAAAAGATCAAGACTTGGTATTCCTTTTTGAAAAAGCTCGTGATCCGGCATCTGCGAACCCTTTCTGCATTCGCGTAGGTTTGCTGTATCGAAACAATTACTCGTCTGGCGGTGCACGCTTTGTGCTAGTCGTTCCGGATAGCCTCTACGCCTCTGTTCTACACTCTATGCACGATGACGTTACAGCTGGGCACTTGGGGTTTGCCAGGACTCTTACGCGCATTAAGGAACGTTTCTACTGGCCAAATATGCGTCGAACGACTCAGCGTTACGTGAACTCCTGCGTGCAGTGCCAGCGGTTCAAGCTCCCCACGACTTCTCCGCTGGGCCACTTACATCCGGTGACAACACCGACCACACCATATGAGCAAATGGGTGTTGACCTCATAGGCCCGTTTCTCCGCTAGTCCAAAGGCAATCGCTGGGTCATCGTGTGCGTTGATCATCTCACGCGTTACTGTGAAACTGCCGTCATCCCTTCCGCCACCGCCGCTGACGTCTCATTATTTCTTCTTCGCGCTGTCGTCCTCCGTCATAGGCCTCCTCGTGTAATTATCAGTGACCGAGGCCGCCAGTTTACGACAGATGTTGTGGAGCAGCTTTTGCGCTATTGTACTTGCCAGTTGCGTCACTCCACGCCGTACCATCCCCAGACAAATGGCCTCGTCGAACGTACAAACCGGACACTGACGAACATGCTTGCAATGTAGGTTGACTCGCGGCACAAGAACTGGGATGACGTGCTTCCTTTCATTACTTACGCCTATAACACCTCGAAGCATGAGACAACTTCCTATAGTCCATTTTTCCTCCTCTACGCCAGTCCGCCTCGACGTTCTCTTGACACCATTTTGCCGTTCTCTCTCGACACCGAGCCGTCTGTTTCGAGCACCCTCTGTCGCGCTGAAGAGGCTCGTCGGATCGCCCGATTACGCACTCTGGCCTCGCAGGACCGCTTTAAGCAGCGCTACGATCGTCGGCATGTCTCCTACCTTCCCGGCGACTTAGTGTGGCTCTGGACTCCTCTCCGCAAGCGTGCTTTCTCCCAGAAGCTGTTGTCGTACTACACAGGCCCATCTATTGTGCTCAAATGCATTAATGAGTTGAACTACGTCGTGTGTCGCCAATGTTCCCAAGCTCGCCCCTCTCGGAAAACACAGGTAGCTCATGTCGCAAGTATGAAGCGGTGCCCACTCTCGCTCGGGACTCTGACTCACAGCCCAGGGGCTTCGTCTGCGAAGGGGGAAATGTCAGGCATGCGAACAGAAGAGAACAAGGAAGTGCAAAAAGAGGCTCTCCGGAATAAAAGTGAAAGAAGAGGAAGCTCACATATCTTGGTTAGCACATCAGGCTAAGGGGCAGAACCACTTTGTAAATAAACCTTAACAATATCAATGTCTTGTGTGTGTCTGTGTTGTCTTGCAAAGATCAGGCAATAACGAAAAAAAAAGCTGGCGTGGTGGAGTGGTTAGCGTGCTCGTCTCGCTCCCCGGAGGCCCAAGTTCGATTCCTCAGCTAGGCGAGTTTTCCTACTCGTTTTTATTTATTAATGCTTCTGGGATTTTTCGCTCGCGGCCAACACCGGACGACGCGGGACGGCGGCAGCCGACGACGACACCGACTTTTCTGCGACACGGGGCTGTTAACGCTACAGCGTTGATACCTCGTATCTGCTGGTCCTGACTCAAGCAGCAAAACGCAGCAGCGGGCATGAATGTCGCCCAAGAATCAGCACCGTCCATCGGGCGTCTGTTGCAATTCTGCACCACGACAGGTAACATGCCTATATAACTTTGGCGATTCGAGGCCTTCGCGAGAGTGAATTAGCTGGACGAGCAAATAAGACCGGCGTGCTTATCACTGTACTGAGTTACGGCGCATATACCACTTTGCCTAACTTGATGTTCCCGGACGCTGTCGAATGGAAGGCTTATCAAGGGATAAAACAGGCGCTTTTAAACCATCACGCGCAGAAACGTTTGGTAGTCACAGAGAGGTATAACTTCCATAAACGCACACAGGGACCCCGGGAGAAAGTTTATGACTTCATCGTAGAACTGAAGCGATTGGCGACAAACTGCTCGTTTGAAACGTTCTTGTCTGATGCATTCAGGGATCAGCTTTCCGTGGGTGTGCGCAGCTAGGCTATTCGGTACAAGCTTCTGGCCACTGAAGACAATGGCTTAACGTGGGATAAAGCGTGCGTCATTGCCACTTCTATGGAAGTCGCTGACAGCCACCAGATGGAGATGCTACCAGGACTCAGCGCGACACGAGAGCCGGATGACGAGGTCTGGTTACAACGTGGTGACAGTGCAGGGACTATGCAGTCGACCAGCCACAATCGGTGACGTGGGACGCCGGCCCAAGTAAAATGTCCGCTGACAAGGACAGGATACCGCCGTGCTTTCGTTGTGGGAGTCACCACCACCACTGGCAGGACTGTCGGCACATGAAGGCAAGGTGCTACAATATCTCTCTGACAAGACATTTAGCTAGCATGTTTGCTACAAGGCAAAGCAATTTCACTGAGGAGGAGGTGTCTGGTTTAGAATTGAACGCGCTAAGAGAAAGAATTCATTCGTACAAAGTTGACATGAACGTAAACGGCGAAACCATTGCTATGGAAATAGATACAACCTCAGCGGTATCTATTATTCCTGAGGTTGAATTTGTCAAACATTTTGGACATCTGCCGTATCAGTGTGTCATTTTGATTACGGACATACAACGCCTCAAATGTGCCATTGAAGGTTAGGGCGCTGTAACTGTAACTCATGACGGCACTGCTTTTAAACTGCCGCTAGTGGTAGCTGCAAATGAGCAAGGGCGCATGGTATAGACATTGCTTGGCCGATACTGGTTGAATCACATTCGCCTAAACTGGTCATAGGTCTTCGGAGTGAACGCAATCACAAAACAGGAAGGACTGCTAGACAAGTACAAGGACGTATTCACAGGTACAAGTAAAACTATGTAAGGTTTTGTGGGCTTTATTGTTTTGAAGCAGATAGCACAACCTGTATTCTGTAAAGCCAGGCAAGTGCCGTACGCCCTGGAAAACAAAGTTGAAAAAGAGTAGAAGGAATTGGATGCGGCAGCTTGTTGTAGAAGTTCTGAAGAGTGACGGAGAAGACGTCAAGCTATGTGGTGACTACCATGTGTCCGTAAACCCCTGTATAGCCGTATCTGATTACCCGCTGCCGTTGCCAGAAGATGTGTTTTCGTCATTGGCAGGGAGGACATGGTTTTGTGCATTGGAATTACCGAAATAGTACTTGCAACTTGAAATGGATAGCCCTTCGCAAGAGTTGCTAACGATAAACGCACACCACACCCTTTTTCGCTTCACGTGTTTACCGTTTGTTGTCGCGAGCGCCCCTGCCATTTTCCAATCGTTAATGGATCGCATATTTGATAGCTTTGTGGGCATAGTGTGCTATCTGGATGACGTTCTCATTACAGGAAAGACCGAACACCAGGACCTGAGATGTACTGAACAGGTGCTGAGAGATTGCGAACGCATGGCATAAGGGCCAACGCCAATAAATGTCAATTTATGAAGCACCGTGTCCGCTACCTAGGTCATGAAATGGACGCAGTGGATATTCATCCCACGAAAGATAAAGTAGAAGCAATATTGATGGCTCCAACCCCGACTAGCGTCCCCGAGCTAAAGGCTTTCCTAGGACTGGCGAATTTTTATGCTAGGTTCCTTTGTCAAAAAGCAACGACCTTAAAACCACTCTACAAGCTGCTCAGAAAAAACTGTTCGTGGGTGTGGACAAAGGAATGTGAGAGTAGCTTTCAGAAATGCAAGTTACTTCTAAGCGAGAAGTAAGTGCTAGCTTTGTACGATGGAAACAACCCGCTCCACCTGACATGTGATGCATCGGTGTATGGATTCGGAGCGGTGCTCGCACATACCGAGGGTCACGTCGAGAGACCAATCGCTTTCGCGTCCAGCACGCTTACAGCGACCGAAAGACGAATGCACGAATTGAGCGCGAATATTTAGCTATGATATTTGGAATTAAAAATTTCACAGGTACTTGCTCGATAGGCAGTTCGAAATAGTGACTGATCATCAGCCGCCGGCGCAGTTGTCTGATCCGAGGAGACACGGCAGTCGAGTAGCAATTCAAAAAGTTCAGCGATGGAAACTTTCTTGTCAGCATGTTGCCAAGTACAACAAGGGTAAACAAGTAGGCCACACAGACGGTTTATCAAGGCTTCCGTTCCTAACAACTGCTGGCGACGAACGAGAAATATAATTTTTCTCTCGCTATCGGAGGTTCCCTTCACAGCCTAGGAAGCAGCTTAAGAAACAAGCACGAATGAGGTTTTGAGAGCACTAGTTGACTTGACATGGCGGGGTTGGCCGCAAGAAACAGAACAGCAATACCACCCTTACTTTAATCGTCGACATGAGCCGTCGATGGAGCAGGGTTGTTTGTTAGGGAGCAATTGGGTTGTTATCTCGACAGCCCTCAGGCCAAGTGTTCTGTCTTTAATGCTTGAGAGCCACCCAGGAATGACAAAAATAAAAATGCTGGCCCGAAGTTGAATTTGTTGGCAAAATCTTGATACAGATTTAGAGGATATAGTAGCAACATGTTAGGTCTGCCAAAGTGTGCGGAATTTTGCGAAGTCAGTACCGATTCAACTTTGGCCAATAGCTTCAAATCCTTGGGAAAGGGTTCAATTGGATTTTGCGCAAGTAGAAGGGAAATCATTCATGCTGCTGGTGGTAGACGCCTATACTCTAAATGGCTCGAACTAAATGTAATACATGGCACATCAGCCTTGGCCATGGTGGAGGCGGTAAGGAGCCGTTTTGCGGCGTATGGCCTATCCAATGTTGTGCTGACAACGGCCCGTAATTAAGATCCAGTGAGTTTCAACACTTCTTAAAGCAATATCGTGTAAAGTCAGTTTTCACGCCACCATATCACCCTCTATCCAACGGTGCAGTGGTAAGACTTTTGCAGACCACAAAGAGGGGTATCTTTAAATTGCAGCTCGAAGAGGAGAGAGAGCCGGCCAAGGCGGTCCTTACAGCGCCGCATTGATAATTTGCTGTTTTCATACAAGACTACGCCTCATTCATTCAAAGAATTGTTTCTCGGACGAACAATTCGAACCAGACTGTCCATTCTGAAACCGTGCAAATTGACTGTGTGGAAAAACAGACATGAGAAAAATAAGCTCATGGCAGATGCGAGAAGTTAAAACAGCCGCGAGTTTACGCCAGGCGAAGAGGTATATGTCCGCACCATTCGCATGAAAGTGTGAACTGGTGGCTTAGAGAAATTGTTAAGAAGGTGTCAAAAGTGACTTTCCTGGTACGGGTAGGCGGAGGTCTCCGGTTTTGTCATGCAGATCACATAAGATGTACGTGGAATCCTCAAGTGTTCCCTGGTCCTAGATACGGCTGTCTGCAAAAGCAGGGCCTCAAAGCGAGACGGTACCCGAAATTTCACCGATTGGATGTACATTCGATACCGACATGCCCATGCAGCCGTCGGTGCAATTGGGAGAGGGACCAGTAAGCGAATAGACTTCAATACAGCAGCCAGTAGGACCAGGGCTCCTGCGGCGATCCACTAGAAGCCGGCGAGTGCCCAGAGGTATTGGTACCAATTATCGCTTGGTAATGATCCAAAATAAGGGGAGGAAAAGTGTTGCATATTATAACCAGCAGGCAGCCACGGTCATCTGTACCTCAGCGTCACCACAATGGTATAAATAGCCTGCCCAGGTAGGGAGACGCGTTCTTGATGCTCCGTGTGTGCACCGACAAGCCGTCGACAATAATCCCGTTCCCACCGGCCGTCTGGACTCTAACAATACTCTGGCATTCTCAGTGCACTATTAGATAATACAGCTTCAAATATATCCCATAGGTCATCGGAGAACATGCACAGAGCGTGCATTTTATTTTAATGCTTACAACACGTAGGTAAAATGTCCTGGCGTGGTGAGAGAGCACATTAAATGCTTTTTTTTTAATTGGGAGGTTCACAACATTTACACTCTGGTGCGATAGTCGTATGGCTCTTAGTGCGAACGTAAGTTTGAAAAAGCATTGCAAGTCCTACTAGTTCAGTTAGTTGAAATCTTATTGGCAGATTATTAATACCATATCTGATGAATCAGTCTTCCTAGGACAAATTTTCCGCCTTTTGTCCATACAAATTTCCATCCTGTCTTTTGTTTCTGTGCTAACACGGCTCCCCAAAGCTGCTTTACCTGCGTAGTCAGATGCTCATTAACAAATACAGAAACATCTGCTTTGAAAGCGATGTCTGTAGTGGAAAAACGTGCCTTCCTGGCTTTAGCAAAAGCATTTCGCTTGTCACGTGGCACAAAGCGTACGACAATGTTGTTTTCATCAGATCTGTCAGTTGGTACTCTCAGGTAAATGTCAACGTCTTCCCGGGTTACCGGCTCTCCTGCCTTCTCACAAACCTTCTGCATGGTGTCAAAAACATCTCGTCTATCAAGCATACCCTAATCTCAAGGTTATTGGCCTGTGAGTACTGTTCCAATACTGTGATTCGCATGTGCAGTTTCAGATTTTCTGCAGCGAGTTCTTCGCTGCAGTAGCGCGTTGCGGCGAGTTCCCCGCGTAGAATCTTTATTCTGCGGAGTGTGTTGACACTGTCGCAAGATTCACTACTATATTCTACACTCTGTTCGAAGAAGCGAAGTTCAGCACGAATGAGTGAGTGAACTTTATTAATTGCTCGGAGATCTTTTTCTTCTCCTCTTCAACCGAGGCTGACGAGCGGTTGGCGCCCCCAGTCCAGGGCACCACTGGCTTTCGCCAGTTTGCGAGCTCTTGTAACCAGGTAGAGCTGAGCCTCCGGGTCAGAGCTGGCCAGCAAAGCCTCCCACTGTCTTTCATTTGAGTTTTCAATTTCTTGCAGTTGATGTGAGCTGCATTTCCATGTTATGTGGTACAGGATAGGGGTCTTTCCGCACCACGGGCACTCGTCTCTGAATGTCGTGGGATGCATCATGTGTTAATGAAGGTGCCCGTCTGTAGCCGCCTCAGATCTATGGCCTCCTCGTTGCTGAGCTTTTTATGCGGCTCCGGATATACTTTCCGCAAGCCTCTGTAGTGTTGTAGTATTGTGGTGTAGTCAGGGTCAAGCGGAATCAGGTCCTCTGTCCCGAGACTGTTGGGCGCACGGTAGGTTGCATGTCCTCGTGCTACCCTGTCTGCGTACAAATTCCCCGTGATCCCTGGATGCCCCGGAATCTACACTAGTGTTTGAGTGTATTGTTTTGTTGGCTCGCTTGTGGAAGAAAGGATTTGGTGCGCTACCTTACATAATTTACCCCGTTGAAAATTTCTGCATGCGGATTGAGAGTCTGACAGTATCGTCAGACTCTCTCCCGTTTCTCTTTCTTGCCTAATGGCCAGTGCGATAGCCACCTCCTCTGCCCCCGTGACTGTACAGTTTTGGATCGAGGCGCTAACTACCTCCCGGCCTTCGCAGTCTGTGACCGTGGCTATCGCCCTCTTTGCGTCGGTTTCGTATAAGGCTGCGTCGGTGAACCTTGACGTGTCTTGTTGACCGAATGTTTTTTCATAATACTCTGCCCTTGCCTGCCTTCTTCCCGGGTGTAGGCGGGGGTCCATGTTTCTTGGTATGGGCCGAACTCGGAACCAATTTCTGACTTCCCGCGATACCTCTCTTGTCTTGTTATAAGCCTGTAGGTGTGTGCTATATCCCAGTCTTTCCAAAACCCGTCTTCCCGTCCTCGTTTGAAGAAGTCTGTTTGGCTGTGACTTGATTTGGACTTCTGCTAATTCTTGTATTGTATTGTGCAGACCCAGAGCTGCTAGTTTGTGGTTCGGTGTGTTCTTGGGGAGCTTGAGTGCGGTCTTGATAACCATTTTGATGATGGCGTCCGCTCTGTCTTCCTCTCCTTTGGTCATATTGAAGTAGGGTAGAGCATACGCTACTCTGCTAATAACGAGGCTCTGGTCACTCGTGCTATCATTCGGGCGACCTGCTGGGTCGAGGTCTTGAGCAGATTAAGTGTGTGTTGACACCTTTGATTCGATTGGAGCCACATCCCCAGGATCCTCACGGTTGTCTTCTCGGGTACTGTCTCCCCTTGCAGCCGGATCTCGAGCTTGTGGCCTTGATCTGTGGGAGCAGAGCGGTTGCCCTTCCCTCGCCAGAATCTGATCAGTTCTGATTTTCTTGATGAGCACTCCAAGTCCCTTTGCTTTAGATATTCTTCGATGACAGATGCTGCTTCTTGCAATTTCGCTTCATTCTCCCCGAGTGATCCTGTGGTTGTCCAGATGGTGACGTCATCAGCATACATAGCGTGCTGTATGTCCTCCACCTTCTCGAGGCGCCTGGCCAGGCCAATCATTGCCACGTTGAACAGCGTGGGCGAAATGACTGCTCCTTGAGGTGTCCCTTTGTTGGGCGGGGAGGTCTCTTTTTCTATATTGCCAATCTTGATTTCGGACGTACGGTTACTCAGAAAGCTCCTAACATACTCGTAGACTCTGGTTCCACAATTCGTGTCTGCCAGACCATCTAAGATCGCCTTGTGACTAACATTATCAAATGCACCTTTAATGTCCACTGCCAAAACTACGTGTTCTGCCGAGCGTCGGATACCTGTCAAGACCTCTTCTTTGATCTGCAGGAGAACGTCCTGGGCTGATAGCTTTTCTCTGAAGCCAAACATGGTGTCCGGCATCTGAGCGCTATCCTCTAAGTAATTTTTCAGTCTATTATTGACAACCCTGTCGAAAATCTTTCCCAGGCACGAAGTTAAAGAAATGGGCCGCAAATTCTCTATTGCCAACTTTTTCCCAGGTTTCTGGATCATGATGACCACCGAGTGTTTCCACTGCGCTGGCACCGTTCCTGCATCCCAATGCTTGTTCATGAAATGCGCCAGTGCCTTGATATTGCTGTTGCTCATGTTCCGAATTATGCCATTAGTGATCTTGTCGTCACCAGCCGCTGTGTTTCGAGTGGCACTTGCTATTGCCGTCCGGACGTCTTCCTCCGTGATCGGCTCGTCCAATTTCGGATTTGGGTCTCCTTTGTAATCTTCTGCGTATGGATATGGATCCTCTAGGTCTACTCCGTAGCATTTGTCGTGGACGGCCTTGATAACATCTTCCTTCGTGCCTGGGAATGTGTGTAGCAACCGCTCCAGCGACTTCTGCCCCTCTCGCTTGGTTTTGGTGTGGTCCATGATGGCTTTTAGAATGCGCCATGTGAAGTGCTGAGTGTCGCCTGCACAGAGTCGCAGAATTTGCCCCAGTTGGTTCTCGTCAGTTGTTCAGCGTACTCCGCCGCCTTCTTTGTGATCTCCACGATTTTCATCCTAAGCTTTCGATTGTGCCTCTGTTTCTTCCACCTTCTTAACAGTCCCCTCCTCGCTTCCCACAGGTGGATTAGATGGGCGTCTATTTCTGGTGTCTCATTTGTGCGTGTCAGTTCTGGCGTAAATCTCTGCTTGTTTTTCCGCAGCGCCCCGCACCAGCTATCAAGATCCTCAATCTCGCCTTGGTCCTCCTCCTGCGCTTCTCTGAACTTGTGCCAGTTTGTAATCCTGGCTGCGCCAACCTGACGCCTGATCTTGTAGGTGTGGATGGTCGTGCTCACTATATAGTGATCACAGCCCAGATCGTTAAGCGTGTTTATCCACTCAACATCGCCACAGTTCTTGACCATCGTAAGGTCCGGGGTAGTGTCCTTGCTCACACTGTTGCCCGTTCTCGTGGGCACTCCCGTGTCCGTTACCAGTGTTAATTCATGTCTCTCTATTAGCTCTCTAATAATGCGGCCTCTCTTGTCCTGTCGCGTGTATCCCCAGGCCAGGTCTTTTGCATTAAAGTCGCCTCATTTCCTGTTACCAAGTTTAATGTTTCTCCGAGAAGCCTGTCGAAGTCGATCTTTCGTTGGGAGGGGGGGGCTGTATACATTTAGGATAAAAGTGCCCTGTTTTTTGTCACTCTTTTGGACCACCTCCACAAGGATATGAGGTGTTTCAATCCCTTTAAATTGGCCATGCCGAATTGTTGTAATGGTCTTCTCCACCATTGTCGCCACCTTCCAGCTCTCGTCATCGGCAGCAAAGACCTCGCACCCGCTAATTGAAGGGGAACTGCCAACCTCCTGTAGGGCTATCACAGCCGGTGGTTCCGCTTGTGAGGCCAGCAGCTGTGACAGCATCCCTTTCTTGCGTCTGATGCTTCTACAATTCCAATGCCAAATCTCTAGGCGGTCTTGCTTCGCCTTCTGGTGTCTAGTCATGATCGGTCACAGATTGCAAGCTGGTCAGTCCGGGCCTGTGATATGGCTTCTCAGCCCTTTCTCTTACTGTGGTGGCTGTTGTTTGCTTCCTAATCAGTTTGGTCATCTCGATTTGCATCGCCTGAAACTTTTGCTCTATATAGCCTGTGACTTGTTCCATGGCTTTCTTTGTGATTTGCTCAATGATGTGTGGGAGCAGCTGTGCTAGCTTTTCCTCTACTTTTCTTCCCACGTCTTCGGCAGTCAAAGGAGGTGTCTGATTTACCGATGGTGTGGATTTTTCGAACTTTTTTTGTGTAATGTTAATTTGGTTGTGCATCTGATCTAATCGTTGCTTAATCATTGCGTTCTCCTTTCTTATTCCTTTTAGCTCGGCTAGAATTTCTGTTCTTTCCTCATCTAGCTGTTTTTGGGAGGGCAATGCTGGCCAGCTCACCTGATCAAGGTCTTTTTTCTTCTCTTCTTTCTTCTTCTCCCAGGCGCCTGGCTTGCTTTTCTTCGCTGGCTTCTTGGGTTCCGCGTTGGCCTCCGACCTGGACTGGGACCTGCATGCCCTGATAGACGGGTTCGGGCATACGTCTGTTCGGTGTCCTGGCTTTCGGCAGGTGTAGCAAAATTGCTTCGTTCGCTTGTACGGATCGCATGGGATCTCTCCCCCATAGTAGTACACCCACTTCGGTACGATTGGCCACTCAAAGACAATGAGGGCCGACTTGGACTTGCCCATTGCTCTGGCCGCGATAATTTTCACGCCCTGGGTCCTGACGAACAGGTTCTCCATTAATTCCTTCTCCGTTGCCCCGGGGTTGATGCCGTGGGCCACCCCTTTGAGGTACTCTTCCGGTGTAGTCATAAAAGCGTTGACCGGATGGTCTTTTCCCTCGAAATTCAAGCTTCGGATGCTCATCATGCGCTCCGCCATCTGTATGTCTGGGGTGCTGGTGACGATGATGTTGGATCCCGGTCGGAGGCGGACCAACAAGTCTTTCAGACGAAAATTCTGTGGATCTCCACAGGCTTGCGCTATAGCCTTGGCTGCTTGGGGTGTTGTCAAGTTCTTCACCACCAGACCCTGATGGGCTCTGAAGATCACCTTAGCGTCATTCATCGGCAGTGGTTTCGTGCGCCTGAGTCGCCACTCCGCCTCTCCGCCTTTAAAACGGTTCGAATTTCGCGCTCTCTCCTCCGCGCCGGGCCGGCGCCCTCTCGGAACAGGCGCGTCAGCTACGTCGTGACGTTGGCTGGAATCTTGCACGGTGGCGCTGCCTCCGCGGCCTCCCCGGCTGCTCTCCGCGCCGCTCGCCATCTTGGATTCATGTACCGCCGCAGCGGCCATCTTGGCTGGTGGCGCCGTCGTCGCCGTCTCGCCCACTTGAGTAATTGCTGTTGTATTCTCGGTAATCTTGGCCTGACGCTCCCGTTTTGTCGCTTTTTTCTGACATAGTCTCGAAACTACGGTTGTTCACTCGCCTTGAAAGGTGTTGTCCGTGGTATCCGTATCGGTGGCCTCGATGGTGTTGGCAGCCGGCGTTCCGCCTGTTTCCCCGTCGGGTGGAGGCAGGTTAGGGCACGGTGTGGTGTCCATCGATAGATCTTGGCCTTGGGTGCCGTCCACTCTCGAGCGAAATGTTGGCCCGGGTGGACCTCCTTTGTCTAGATCCTCGCCCCCGCGGTGGCTGCCGCCAGCCGCAGGGCGCTCTCGGTCCCACTCGCTCCTCCGCTGCCGCGCTAAGCCTAACTCCGGCGTAGTCGATGGAAGTGCTGCAATAATCGAAAAATCGGTGGTCCGCTCACCAAAAAGTTGGTACTGTCAGACTCCTGTCATCTTCCGATCTTCGATTGATAATTTGAAGGTGGTCCGATGGAAGTTGGCACCGCAATAGGCTCTTTTGTCGGGAGCCGAAGTGGACGCGTCCGCCCTGTCCGGCGTCAGTGCTTCCTCTCTCGAAACTCCCGTTTGAAATCCTCAAGCGTCTTACTAAGCTCCTTCACATTTGACGTCGCAAACAGCTAATTGAAAACACTAAACTGTTCTTTGGCATCAGTGGGCTCAACAACACTAAGATAACAAAAAAAGAGGAAGAAGGATGCTGACCTGTACGAAAAAGAACCTAAGTTAGCGTTGTGAAAACCGCACGCCTAGCTTCCAAACTTAGGAAGGCAGGCAAAAGCGATCCCAATATGTAGGCGCGGTCTCAGGATTGGTAGGACAGCGCATTCTCGACAGCATGCAAGTTCCTAATCCCAGAGAATAACGGGGCAGCGATGCTCGGCGCAATCGACGCTTTAACTTTGAAGACTGTCTTTCCCAGCGCAGCTTGTACCCATGCAGAAGCGAACGGATCGTGAAGAAGAAAGTATGAGCCCCGCACCTGTACGAGTAAGTACTTAGATGACGTTGTTAAAACCGCATGCACTGCCGACAACTTCTCTGCCATCCTACTGCCTGCTGCCATCCTCCTCTGACTCAGCGTTAGGTGGATACGCTGCATCCCAGGATCATCGTGCAAAATAAGAGCACCCCCTTTATTCATCTCCCTCGTCCGCTTCTCGGCCGCCACGTGGGATGGTTCCATGACCTTATTTTTGTTACTTTCTGCGCACGCTACCCGTGAGCGCGCTTATCGCTATCCTCCTCGCGAACGGTTGGCTTCGTCTGTGCTTAAGCTGTAGGAAGGTATGAGCTGTCTTTTTCTTTTTAGCTGTGTCTTCGTAGCGAGGTAAAGCCTTCTGATAATGATTTGCTTCATTAAGTGTCTTCATTGGTCCATTAGGTCAAGTTTATTCTTTATTTGCCTTCAGTGGTACAAAAGTTAAAATGCCCGATTTTTATTCTAGAAAGCGTGATTAAATTGTTACGAAAATGATGAATCCTTATTTCTTGTGTAGCTGCGTACGCTGCTTCTGCTGCTTCATATATAGGTCGACAACATCTGTGATGCTTCAACTTCACTGTAAATGCTTAATGTATGCATTAAAGAACGAAATGAAAACACTTTAGATATATCGATATGGAATAATAAAGCAATGGTTCCTGAAGTGCGTATTAAAACAGTTTATGCCGTTAGAAAAACCCCACCCAATGAGGATACGGATGCAAAGCACATCATTCATTATTTATCTATTTATATATAAATCTTATTGAACCCGGGCGAGCTTGTGGTAATGAAAGTCCATTAGACACGGTTGTCAGCCAAGGGGCATGGCAACCACGATATTTTACTGATGTACTTGTACCAATTCATGCAATAAAGAAAAAAAAAGCCGGGGTGGCGCAGTGGTTGCGGCGCTCGACTACTGTTCCCAAGGACGCAGGATCGAATTCCAGCCTCGGCGGCCTCTTTTCGATGGAGGCGGAAAGCAAGGCGCACGTGTGCTGTGCGATGTGAGTGCGCGTTGAAGAACCCCAGGTGGTCGAAATGTCCGGAGCCCTCCGCTACGGCGTCTCTCATAGCCGGTGTCGCTTTGGGACGCTAAACCCCAAAAACCAAACCACACCAAATCTTATTGATCTGCGTTGGATATTCTCTAATTTTTGTGTATATTGTTTTCCTATATGGGAACCAGGCGGTTCTGTTATATTCAAGTTACTGGATTGTTTACCTTTTTAAACACACTAAATTCTTCCAGTCTGTACCTCGAATGCTGGATTTGGCATTCGTCTATACTTATTCCAAAGAAGCAGATGTGTTCATCAACTTTTGTTCGTTTCTGTTTTTGTTATGATGCGCAGGACATTATACAGAATACCAGCATTCACGAATGCTTATGAATTACTTTGCTTACAAATAAAGATTGTCTCTGATGTGATTTGATTTAAAAAAAAGTGCCCTCTCAGCTAAGCATAATTTTTCATCCTGGTGTTGCAGTAGCCAACCCCCTCCTAAAACAATAGGCTAAATAACGCTGATTGTGTTAAAGTAGAAAATTATAGTGTTATGATAGTATTAAACGGAGTCTTCTGTCGGTCACAGATGTAATGGCTATTATGAGAAGTTAATTCCCATTACATCCTATACGTCGTTTCTACCGGGACGAGAACTTTGACAAGCCAGATTACTAGCGAGGTAGACGAGCCGAAGCCAGCTGCGGATTCCGGCCACTACGCCTCCTGACATGTTTCCTCTCGATTCTGACTCCGGATGTCTGTTTCTTATGCCTTGTTTTTGGGAGTTTGTTGGGCGTAGATATTCTAGCTACCCTATCGACTACTTCTATCCCCACGTTTTAGCGGTGAGCTTGAAAAACACGTTTATTCTTAACCTGCTGAGGGTCAAATTATCGCGCCGAAGAACGAGCGTCCCAATGTGCTGAATACCCATGAGCTTTGTCATATTTGTTGTGTGAAATGAAAATAAACAGCGTCATCCCAGAGATCTACTGGAAGGCAAAAGTTCTTATATTACTTAGAAGAGCACAGGAGCTTCCATAAGGTTACTTCTGAGGAATGCGGTATGCTAGGACGCCATCACTTTTCTTTCTTTCTTTCCTTCCTTCCTTCTTTCTATTTTCTTTTTTCCTTTATTTGCACTTTTCAATCTTTTTTCATTCCTTTTTCTTATTGGTTGGCATTTTGGCATTTTGCTACAAACCCCGACCACTGCGGAGTGTTCTCTGCGTTTCGATCGCTCTACGGCCATCCCGCTCGGCTGTCTTCGGCAACTGCGTATCGCCGTCGCATGAAGGCCCATTTCTAAGCGGAAATTATTTCTGCCTGACTTTGAGGCAAGCGCTTTACGGCCGCGGCTGATGCGCGTGCCAAGGAGGTCGATGGGCAGCTGTAGACATTGACGTCATGCAGAGAAAAGGGGGCTGGAGACAAAATCCATGCAGATGTCGGTTTGTAAATCGCAGTTACTTCTGTTACTTCAAAATGACTTTTGATTTGAATTTCGAAATATGGCGGCGATATTTTGCTCTTTTCTGAATACAAAACAGCTATGGCTCGTTGCCGAGAATTATGTCCACAAGCTGTCCATAAAGCACGGTGCTCTTCAAGGTCATGAACATTTCGAGATGATGTCTGAAGACAAACCTAAATGTAATTTAATACCATTTCTTTCGCCTTCCCGGGTACGGCAAAGCGCTGAACAGCTCGTCGCTATTCTTTCCACCATTGATTAGAGATTAGTTCTGCTCCACAAATAAGCTCAATATTGCTCTCGTTTTTTCGTGCTATCTCATCAAGAGTTCTGCTAGACCACGAAGCGCCAACACAATATAATAGGCGTATATCATGCTAGGAAGTATCTGTTGCCTTTGAAAATAAGAAATTACTCTTTCTTACAACGGTTTATATCTGTAACATTATGCTATGTTTTTTTCTGTTTTGTACCGTACATTTTACTACAAGGGATACCGAATACTGCATGAAATTATGCTGTCACAGGAACAATTTCTCTTGCTGCAATGTTAGATATAAAAACACATGAAAAAAAAACTCGGAGACATGCCAGAATATCTCGTGTTTCTGTTGAGGAATTTTCGTAGCGCTATAGAAGGCCAACAACAACATTTATATGAGGGTTTCATTTTTGACGTCGTGCGGATTCAAGCGCCACCTGTGCAAACGTGTAAATGATGCTATTCAAGAAAGTACGAGAGCTTCACACTCACCGGTGAAGGAAAATATCTCGCTTTCCTGTACCTATGTTGTCTGGCCTTTTACTCATATCCTTTTAAATTTGCGCTACAACCTAATGACATTTGGCGCTTGGGCCAGCTTCCAGCATGCATTTCATGTGCTTGAGCATTTGCAAAAGTAAGACAAAATAAAGCTAAGCCACATATGGTACTCGATTGTTGCCATACGTTCTCTTGAAGTTCATATCCCGTCGACAGCTGCAAAGCTGTTTTCTCGGGTCGCACAATCTTTCGATGCCCGTAGGGTGTAGTGCGCTTAAAGTTCATTGTAAGGGGCCGTCTGTCAAAGCATTCCTGACACCCGACCTGGGAGACGCATCTTTAACAGTTCCACACAATAGCTCTGGTCTTTGCAGAATGAATACACACTGCCGATATAGTTCTCCAAGCCAAAGGTAAAATGCTTTCTATAATGCAGCAGCTCTTTATTCTCATACTGCAATGCGTAATTTCTTCGCTCACTTGTGCATTTGTACATGTTTGTAATGTCTATTTGCATGTTTTTATGCGAGCTTTTGTATGAGTATAAAAGAGAGTGCCATGTTTTTTCTGATGATTGCTTATACTTTCGCCTAGTAGCAAAATGTGCTATTTTCCACAGGCAGCTGCTGACCGCGTGCAGAAATCATTAATCTCGCGTGCAATGTTAAGTTGCAAAAGAGATCCTTGAGACCCGAACGCATTATGGGAATGTAGCAGGACTGTGAATCATTTAATGTTATTTAAAGCATCGATGCCGTGCAACAATTTCGGGAATGTGCTAGTTGGACGTGTTATTTTGTATAAGATCTGCCCACGGAAACTCCTTTAGCCGTAATAATTCGTGGCAAGCGTATTTGTGGGCAACCCTAAATATTAGCAGAGTGCAATTTATTTTTAAGTACTTGTAAACACATCCTTGTTCTCTTTGGCATAACTTATAGGCACGAACGTTTATCCCAACTGCAGGTTTCCCTGCCTTGCAAAGACTGTTTCACTACATTGCCTGCAATTTGAGGGCGGGCTCAAACGAGCGCATGTCACATAACGGTTGCTGACCTACGCTCAAGCGGGATTGCATCCGACTACTGCTCGACCTTTTTTATCTTTTTATGCAACCATAGCCTCTTCTTAAGAAGTCATGAACGCGGTGCTGTATAAAAACAAAGGTGGAGGTCACATGTACTCAGTTGTTATAGACACCAGCCAGCATGGAAGACGTCCAGTTAGATTTCTACCGCCACATGCCAAACTATGATCGTTAGTGTACGAGTTACATTATAAGCAGTTCGTTTGATATTGCCATAGTCAGCGCAGCACCTTAGCGTTTACAATTTGAGCCCATGCGAAATGTACAGCTAGCATTTCTGTGAAGATAGAGGGTTATTCTTGTGTAGTCATAAAGTTTAGTCACTGCTATATATTTGACGCAAAATAAAAATTCCAACACATGCTTGAAGAGGTATGTAATTACGCTGTCCAGTTTTGTACTCCTACCCTTCTGGGTTATGCTAGCTATGTGATGATGTATTTTCTTTGACCACCCAAAAAACACTAAGAGGTGCTGTTCAAGCGTTAGAGAATCTTTAATATGTAGAGATGTTATCAGTGCAGTTTGATAACGTGTTGTGCCAAATGTTTATTTTTTTTCCTTGTTTTTTTTCTCCTTTATTTATTTTTGTTTGCCTCTGGTGGAGTACGGATGTAACGCGTACATTGCCGCGGCTGCCAGTTGTCGCTGCACAAGCCCACTTGTGGCTTCGGCGCTTCCGTTTCTGTATCCTGTTTTCAATATACTAAATAAGGATTATTATTATTATTATTATTATTATTATTATTATTATTATTATTATTATTATTATTATTATTATTATTATTATTATTATTATTATTATTATTATTATTATTATTATTATTATTATTATTATTATTACGTATTCATATGTTGTAACTTTCGCCTTCTTCGTCCTTAAGCTCAAAAAAAAGCTCGCAGGCCTCAGGATTCGATCATGTTTCTGCAATAGGCCAGACATACTCAAGTACGGCACATTTCACTACAAGCATTGCACTTCAAACGGTGTTGCACATTTTGTCACTTCCTACCTTAATTTTATAAATGCTCTGTGGTGCCCCGCAGCAAAACGTTCAATAATTTTCCTTGCAGAGAAAGCTCTACACACAAAAGGCAATCTATTCGCGTCACGCATGTCAATGCTACGCACAGCAGCGATATTGCGGTTCCATAATCGAAGCGAAGCTAGGTAGACAAAGTAGACGTGAGTAGACAATGTTGCGAAGGACTATTGCATGTAGTTAGCCGTAAAACGTGATTTTATTTGTTCTAAATTTTTCTTTCAAGTATATAATTTTACTGCCAGTAAATTCAAAGACGTGGACAAGTGGAGACAACACCTGTAGAGAAAACTTGACAAGATCATATGAGCTGCTTAAATGAAATCGAAGTCTAGCTAAGAGGCGCATTTTCGCTCGATATATGGACTACCCATGCCTGAACGTACCGCATTTGCTTGAAATAAAGATTGCTGGGTGATGCGATAGTTAAATATCTTAAAAACTTGACACACTTTCAGCGAGCATAGTACCGTGGAAACGCGCCCGAATCTTGGATGTCGATTCATTTTTAAGGACCCTCCGATTCATATTTTAGGTGTGTGCCACCCAAACTCTGGTGTGGGCCATGCCAATATCAAGGGTTGGCAGTTTCTATTTTGAGAGTGGGTGAGCTCAAGTTTCAAATTTGAATTTTTTTATGCTGCAATATATTTGGGGTCACCCACACAAATTAATAGAGTGGGCCAATAAATTTAGGCAATAAAACATGGCGATGCGCTAGTTGGTTAATCATGCTTGGTGAGAAGACAGCGCAAAAAAGACAACCGCCGGAGAGGACACTACACAGAAGAACGCTTCTATCAACTGATTTCATTTTGTCTGCGAGTCAAAGTTTTGCCTGCAAGTCACAGAAACAACTGAAGAGGAGATAAACCTATTGATATCTGTTACCTTAGTCAAAGATAGCTGATTCCGTCCTAGTTTGACATGTAATGTGACTGCTTATATAAATTTGACTTGCAGACAAAATAAAAGCAGTTTATAGTAGTGTTCTTTTGTGTCGTGTCCTCTCCTGTGGTCGTCTTTTTTGCACTGTCTTCTTACCAAGTCCAATTTAGGCACACCGTTATTCACATTTAACACATCTTAAGAAGGCGTTCCGACAACGATGTGTTTTATTTCATTGTGCATGGTGGAAATTGATGAAGAGGACAAATGGAGGGCACAGCATGAGCAAGCGGCAGTAAAACAGTAACTTTGACTAGCTGCAGTTATAGTTCAGAGGTGACATAATTAAAGAATCGCTTAGAACTTTGAGGTTCCTTACTACTCCGAAATATGAATAGCCTCGAATCCGCTCCTTCCTAATTTCTGAGCGTTTTCTCTACTGCTTTGATGAAAAAGGTTTGCGCTATTCCTCGTTGTTCCTGAACATAGTGCCTCATACGTCCTATATACGGCGCTACGTATATGTGCGCCGTATGCTGCTTCATCCCGCACTGTGCAATAAACATCGTCATTTTTATCGTCGTGCCCAAGCTCAAGAGGGCTATGCTATCGCTACCGCCGACCACGCCTCGTGAAAAATTGCAACACTCTCGCGCTGTGCGGATTCATCAAGATGCAACTGCAAAACACTCGCGCTATGCATTAAATGCCATCGTCTTCATAAAGTTCCATCCGCAACGCTTTTTCATTTGATCTCAGTAAATACGCCATATAAACACGCGATCACGCCAAGGACGGAGACTTCAATGTTGCCGACAGGCTACGTAGATCGAACGACAAGAAGTCAGAGTAGACCATCACCGAAAACTTCGCCTAGTGCAGAAGGAAGCAAATATCAGAGGCAGCATCATGTGCGGCTGCGGTCGATGGATAACGCACATGCAACTTAAATTTAGGATTGTTGGACTTCTACAATTCTCTTGGTTAACTTTTCTGTGCTATTGTTAGGTTAAGCTGTCAAAACAGCTTTAAGTAAAAGCACCGCACAAACCTTAGTTCAGATTTAGCACTTAGTGCAGTGGTATTTTGGCGAAATTAAACTGTTACAAGCACTGGAAAACGCCTGTTTACTGACCAAAGCATCTGCAACCCTTGTAGAACCTCACACCACTTGGCGATGTTTCGACAGTATTTGTCAAGAAAAAGCCTCGATAACAAAACATTGACTAGCACTCATAGGCTTGCTCTCCACCTGTTCACGTTTTCTTCTTTTTTTTTTTCTCTTTAAATCGCACTTTCATTTCTTCTGGAAATTTTGGATTTAGACAAGGAAATGCTTCCTAGAAATGAAATTTGGTTCAGACTCTTTAAGCAATTTTTCGTAAGCGTGCATTCTGAATACCACACTTTAAATACTTGCTAGCTTTTTGACAGAAGCGAGAAGATAGACACTATTGGGCTGTGCGATATTAGTGCACGTTAGACACCTAGATGGTCGACAATGCTGGAGGGGTTCACTACGACTTTCTCATAGCGTGAGTCGCTTTGGACGTTAAACGTTATAAACCAAACGAAACCACTAATCATCACCGCCTATTCCCTATCGACCAGGTCTTGTTTCTTCCGCTTTTGTTAACTTTATTCCATCCGTCGTTTTTTTTTCACCAACACGCTTTTGAAGTACAAATAGCCTTTGTCGTGTTGCACATATATCCATATATGCG
Source organism: Amblyomma maculatum (assembly GCF_055883805.1). Classification (NCBI taxonomy): domain Eukaryota; kingdom Metazoa; phylum Arthropoda; class Arachnida; order Ixodida; family Ixodidae; genus Amblyomma; species Amblyomma maculatum. The sequence continues at coordinate 106,538,818 of NC_139353.1, read as the reverse complement.
TACGAGGACATTTTAATGTGTTGTTTGTTTAACGCTGCAGAATCAAAGGTACTTAGTTTTTTTAGCAGGATTGAAGCCCCTGAATTACAGTGGTGGTCAGCATTTTATTTATTTTTATTGACGATAGCATCGCTTCCAGGCTGACCTGGCGGGCAATTCACTGGTTCGCGTGGATTGCCGTTTCCACATACGCAATGTGGGTCTACGCTACCTGTGAAGTGAGTAAGTCTACGAAATACTTCTAATCATGTCATACAACCGAAAGGTTCGAGCAAAAATTCAGCAAGTGGAAGTAGTGTTAAAGAGCATCGCGACATTTTGGCAGCCAAAACACGGCATTTTTTCACACAAGATCCGAGCGTAGCACTCACAACCTTACGTCTTGACTACATTACCAGCTGTGATGGCATTTTCTAACAATACATTTTGTACTAATTTCATATGATCGCGATGTAAAGATAGCACGATATCTGCAAGAGTCAGTGAAGCAGGCAGCGGATCACCTGCATGGGTAATCACATCACGCAACCTGATCGAGCTAGCCTACTGCGTTGTGTTGACTTCTATTCTCATTCGCTCATTCGTTAATTAATCTAGTCTATTTTACTACATGTATAGCGCCAATTATGATCATATATTTATTACAATAAAAAGGTTTCACCATCTTGGAGACAAAACGATGCTAAGCACATACCTCCCTTCATACTTTGCAGTGGAGAATTTTTTCAAAATATTACATACTTAGACAACCAATCGGTCATTGACAGCGTTAGTTTCCAACTACTACCTATCAGACCTGCTACCAACCGGGTCATGTCAACTCTTCTCGAGGTGTAACGCCACCCTTCAAAAATTTCGTCACTCGGGAATGTGACATGGCACATGCAGTATGTGCTGCCAATACGGCTTTGCAACATCCTGGTTGCACAGCACGTTGACCGCGCCGTGTACTCCAGTGTCGCCGCACACTTGTAATGACAAATAGATGCTTGACGATCAGGTCATGTGACGTTTTAACCTGATCGCTAAGCCCTGGCTGATCGAATAGTTGATCGCGACACAAGTATAGATGACCTGGTGTCCAATCAGACCAATCAGAATATCCTCAACGCACATCGGTGATGTTTTGTTGTGAGGAGAGATGTACGGTTTTTGCAAAAATATTACGTTCCGTGATATTGCCACCTTCTGCAGCGAATGGTGTTAGATGCCTGTGCATCTAGAGCAGCTAGAGCATCACTGCTGCAGCTTTATGAGACACGGGGGCTATTTATTGCCTAATCTTTCCCAGAAAGTGTGTTTTAGATTCCAAACATTTCTTCATAGTCTCATACCGGCCTAAGAAATCGGAATATATTGAATTATTTAAATCTCTCGTGACACATTCAGGATGTCATTTCCCACGCCGAAATGGAAATCTGCGTACGCGGGATATTCATGGCGTCTTTATCATAAAAGAAACGAGTCGTAAGTATTCGACTTTTTTAAGCGGTATGAATAAACGTTCCAACTAATTCTATTCAGTTGCACATAATAATGATTATATGTGAAATAATATTACAGACGTTTAGTATCTGTGAACTGGCCCGTGCCATCACAAGAAGTGCTTTAATTTGGGGTGTTTAGAGGGACATGACTGCACTGGAACATGATTCGATAAGTTCATGATTAGACGATTCCAGTGAGTATAAAGCAAGCTTTAGTTTGGTTCACTATTTATAAAGATGTCATTATTGAAAGTACTGTGGTTTCCTCAAACTTCGTGGTTGCTATTTATATGGCAATGCTTCAGTGAACCTATACAGAAAACCGTTTTTACTAGTAACGCGACTGCAAAGCTCAGGGGAATTGCAGTGTTTGCAAACAAAAAAAAAAGAGTAAAGTACATAAGCATAACGACAAGTTGGCCACAATGTGGCTGCAAGACTTCAAGGGTACGAAATACTTTGTACCTTAGACCGGCACAACAGTTCCTCTGACATTTTCCTAATGCATAAATTGGGCAACTAGATTAGGCATCCGTGAAAACAAACTGTTGCAGTGTCCTTCCGAAAGACTAAAAAATATTACTGAAAACGCATGCTTCCTTTCCTGAGAAGAATCAGCTGTTATTATGTGAAGCATTACAGATAACCAACAATATATTAGTATTGCTCAACCAGGATCATAAAACGACAATCAGATGGAAGGTCCCCACGGTACATAAGTGATGACGTGGTAGAATGCGAGTGATGCCTGTCACAAGTTCGATTTGTAGCATAGATTTGTAGCCTATATATAAATGTTAGTCTCTCTTTGCATTAACCGGAGTTTTAAACAGGAACCGGAACTGAACCTAAATCCGGAACCGACCCTCATATTTCACCCGGAAGTGAAACCGAACCGAACCCGAATTTTGTCCGCCATTGGATACTGAAGCCAAACCTGAATAAGTTGGGGGAACCATTCCTACCTGCTTTACTTTGCGGATCTGACCCACGTTTTCTGGCAACTTCGTTATTTTTCTGTTACCGCTGCTTGTAAAGCGCTCTCCTAGCTTATTTCTAAAGCTCCACAGCACACCTCAAATATCATATCTGTAATAAAAAGTTGTAAAAACGACAACATATGCAATTATTGCCACCCGCCTCTCTTCGAGCAAAGAAAACCGCGGATGAAGTGGAGTATAGTGGGGGTGCCAGACAGATCCCTGCACTGTCTTCTACCTTGTTTTGGTTACATTTTATTACGGATCCACCGGGTGCGATTCCCCTCTTGCTCATTTCCAACCCTCAAGGGCAGCCGAGGGTCAACACGAATTTGACCCCGGTGCATTGCAGTTCAAGCCGCTGCCTTCAAAATAAGTCGCCTGAGTTCTGGTCCTTGTCCTACACACTAGTGGCCACCGTCCACAGATACCAACACGACCACTGTGGCCACCGGAGAGAGCTCACCCCACCAGTTCGTCGCTCTCCACTCCCGAACGCCATTCTTCCTTATTGAGCTTCATGAGGACGCTGAAAACTGGCTGGACCAATTGAACATTCCACCGACTTCAACGGCTGGGATGAGCAAAGGAAACTGCATAATGTGGACATTGCTTGCGAAGTTTCGGCGCAGACATGCTTCGTGAACGATGAAACGACGCTAACATCACGATACCTCTTTCGTCGCCAGGTATTGGCGCCCTAAATTGCCAGCGACCGCAGGGAGCGGGAGTAGTACGCTCTGCAATCTCGCTATCCAGCCCCAGAACGAGAGTGTCGCAATGTATTACGAGAATATGATACGTCGTTTTACGACAACTAATCAAAGTGTGGCTGAGAAGGAAGTGCGCAACCTAATGCGTGAGCTGAAAAAGGAAATATTCGCTGGGCTTGTGCTCAATCCCTCTGGAACAAGATCAAAGTTTCTCGCGGAGACCGCCATGAAGGAACAGACGCTTTAACACAGGGCTCAGTATTATAACCGTGACGTGTCCGCCATGTACGGCTTCAGCGATTGTGTGATGCTTTAAAAGAGAGCTAGTCCTGTCTGTGGTCAGAGAAGAGCTGACACATTCGGCTGAAGGGTCTGACGTCATCGTCAAGGCTTCCGACAGTCGCGGAGGTCATTCTTGGGGAAGTAAAGCAAGTCGTCCCATTGCCGGCTATGCCTGGTACGCAGCCACCGCCAGAGAGTGCGCCGACGTACGCGTCCGGGCTTCAGCAGCATAACGGATTCGATTGCCTAAGAGCGAAGGCCACGGTGCCTCATGCAAGCAAGCAGTATAATGGATACGACTCTCCAAGATCCAGAGTGAACACCCCTACGCTTGATCCAAGGCCGCGCCATCGCGCTCTTCTAGCCGAGGTAAGATTTCGAAAACCTGACATCTGGCGTGCCCCTGACCACCGGCCCCTTTGTTACTGCTGTGATGAGGTCGGCCACGTGTTGCGGTTCTGTCCATACCGCCGCTTCGGACAGCGTGGCTTTCATCCGCGTGCGCCATGTGCTCGTGGTGGTGAAGGACCACGCGAAATCAAGAAGTACCTCTCGGAGGAAGCGAATCTCACAGCCGTTCCACACTACGAGTTCCGCGTGATTACCTCTACCCGCTATCATTCTCCGAGTCCCCGTCCCTCTACAAACTGCACTGCCCGCTCTACGAGCCCACGTTCCCCGAGCCATCACGAAAACTAGGAACAGCGGCCTGAGGAGGTGAGGCCGCTATCAAGCGTAGTGCCAAATATCCTCCATCACCCTTCTTACGAGATAACGCCTATCAGACGGAGCCATGTAACGATGAAATTGGGTGCACAGCTTCGTACATACCAGTTGCTATCGCCGATTTTGTCATTACGGCGTTAGTTGATACGAGAGCGGACTACTCAGTCATGATCAGTGGTCTAGCAATGAAAGTGAAGAAAGTTTTAACTGTGTGCACTGAGCTTCAGGTTCGCACAGCTAGGGGTACCTTATTACCCATCCTGGTAAATACGCTGCGAGAGCTGCAATTAATGGATTGGTTTACGTTAGCGACTTTGCTGTTCTTCCCGAGTGTTCGCGAGACACCGTACTTGGCTCAGACTTCTTACAAGCTAACGGTGCGATAACTGACTTCCAAGAATTCCTTGTGACGTTTTCGCCGAACCAAGTCATTGCGAGATTCGACACTTACGGTTCATTAATGCATGCTTTGCGTATTACAACTACTGCCGTTATGATTCTGCCAAGGTGAGCATGCAATCGCGACGTAATAGTAGAGGACCATGAGCCTGCTCCTTGAAAAAAGGACCCACGCTGCAGGAGGTTTGCAGCGTGAGGTCTTGTTCACTTGCGGGACGGTTATGCGAAATCTTGATTACGAACTTCAGGACCGAGTTTCAGCACATTGCGAAAGAATGGTCATCGCAAAAGTAACATACTTTATTAATCCCGCAAACATTTGTACTCGTTCACACGAGCACAGAGCTCGTTCAGGATTTTGCTGGATACTTTGCAATGTTTTCGAAAGGTGGGCTCACCCCAGGAGGGAAAGACTGCATTGTGGCCGACGCAGAGACCAAGCCTATACCCCAACACCCATATTCGTGTCGTCAACAGAATGAAAGTCAGTTGTAAGAAATGCTTACCGACGGCATGGTGCAACCGTCTACCGGTCCTTAAGCTTCGCCAGTAGTGTTGGTGAAGAAAATTTAAAATCTTGTGCTCCTGCGTCGATTTCAGAAATCAGGTGAGAAATCGCGGCTTAATTTGCTCGCGCCCATCCACGACGAGGTGTACCGGTTACGCAATGGGAAATATTCTTCACTTTAGCCTGAGTTGCTTTGGGACGTTAAACCCCAAAAACCAAACCAAACCATCAAGAATGGCTACTGGCAGAAAACGTGGACGAACAGGACATAAAAAAACAGCATTTACCCCCCCCCCCCCCCCCCAACTGCCTTTATGAATTGAAAGTGCTTCCCCTCGAGTTCTTTTTCTGCTACAGCAACTCTCCAGCGAATGTTGAACACCGCTCTCTCTGTGGACTGAAGTGGCCAGACCTACACGTAGTCGCCTGGGCTGTAGGTAACTAGGCGGCGTCGAAGCTTTTAGCTGTCAGAATCGATCTGCTGCTGGCGGTAAATACTTCTTCAGGCCAGTTGACACGCTTGTGCGCGATCATGGGGGTAGCATAGCATCCAGCGGAGTGGTAACCTGGCTGCGACGGATCTCGGGCGAACACTCAGGCCGAAAGCATGAACTAGACGCCAGCCGTACCCACACTGACGCACATTTAATACACAGATACACAGACGCTAACACTCAAACAAAAACATTAACAAAAACTAACACAACCTACAAAGACTACTGATAAACACGATGCTTCAGACTAAGAAACAGCGTTCCACTTTTACATTGACAGCGTTCGCGCTTAAAGTTCGAAGCGGGCAACGCGTCTCATGGGTCGAGGCAATGGCGTCGGCGTCATGGTGGCGTGCGGCTTGCAATGAGCTGGTCTTGTTTGCCGCAACGGACGACGTCCCGTTGAAGCGTGGGCTAAAGAAATGTTGGCGTTCGTGGCGGCGTTGAGGTGAACCTCCTGGGCGATGCAGGTGGACGGTGGTACGAGCTTTGGAGGTGCCCCCTGGACGTAGCAGGCGGCTGAGTAGTCGCTCAATCCTCTGAACCGGTTTGAGAACAGCCGGGAGTCTACGGTGCAGTGCCGTAGAACTTAAGGAGACCGGTACATCAGCCGGCGTTGCTCATTCCAAGCCGAGGCGTCCCTCACCTCCCGGAGCCTCCGCTTCTCTGGCTTCCACCTCCTTGCCTCTTCATATCGCGCTCTTTTATGACCTCCACGTTCATACACGTTAGCCTTATCATCGTCTTCATAGTCTTCTGTTCACCACTCAGCGCTTGCAATGTCACCGACTACTTCTTCTTAATCCTTCGTTAGTCCACGTAATTCTTTTGCCGTCGTCGTCTTCTTTGCTTTCGCAAAACGTCTCTGTATTTGGCCTGTTATATATGATACTGGCAACCGTAGACTAATTCGAACGTAGTGAACCGCATCGTTTCTTGCTACGCTGTGTTAAACGCGAATGCTGCGTATGGAAGAATTCGGCACCATGTTTTGTGCACGATATTAATATACATAGAATGCATGTCAGTCAAGGTCCTGTTGAGGCATTGCTTCAAGCCATTTGTCGGCGGCTGGTAAGCCATTGTATGTCTATGGCTGCTGTGCATGAGATTCAGCAGAGGCTGAGTGAAGCGGGCAGTAAATGCAGCTCCATTGTCGGTAAAGATAGCTGCAGGGGCGTTGTGGCGCATGATGATGTCGTGGACGAAGAATTCGGCGAATTCAGCAGCAGTACCATCTCCAAATGACGTGTTCTCAACGTGCCATGTCAAGTAATCCGTCGGGACCACAGTCCACCGTTTTCCTGTGGACAACTTCGGAAAAAGGGCCGAGGAGGTCCATGCCACTTTTTCGAAAAGGTTCTTTGGTGGTGTTCTGGGCAGCAAAAAACAGACTTGTTTCAGGGGAGGAGATCGGCGTCGTTGGTGATCACGGCATGTTTTTACAAATTTGCGCACAGATAGTAGTAAAATGGGCTAACACTTCAGCCGAATTTTCGCAAGCGTACGACTGACCCCTAAGTGACCGGCGGAAGGTTCATAATGACAAGCACTCAAGGTTTCGGAGCGTAACTGCGATGGAACAACAAGAAACGTCTTGTTACTTTAAAAGTTGCGCTTTAGAGGTCTCCACGTCGCAGAATGAAGGACTGCCGCCCCGGCGAAACACACGAAGTACACTGGAATTAAATCCCTCCAAGTGCTCAGTGAGTGGAGCAAATTGAAATCGGTCCATGTATTGTTTGTCATACGGGCGACGCTAATTGCACAGATAATGGGGCAATTTTCTACAATGTCTTGCAGAAAGTAGACCCCAGGATCAAATCCCACGAAAACTTGCACAAAACGACAATTTCACCGATGTAGACGAAACCGCAGATACATTTTTGAGCTGTGCAGCTTCTGGTCGGGCTAATGAGCTGACCTCCATTCCTTGAATGCTAGAACTCCAACATGGCGTCAAAACATTATTCAATTCCTAAGCAAGGGCCTGTCGCATCACTGACTAGTCTGCGCCTGTATCAAGCTAAGCGATCACGACAGTTCCGTTAATTATCACAACCAAATCAGAGGTAGCGCGTTAGATGCTGCCGCTACCCTGCCACTGTGAGAAATCAGCGCATTGCCCTATCGGCGGCGGGGATCTTCAGTTTTCTTCACAGCAGCGCCCTTGCCGCCGGAGACCGCTGAAATTAGTTTTCCCGACCTGGACTGGGAGAACGCTGCTAAGGTTAGGTGGCATCTCGGCAAAAGCTTTTGGTAAAGTAATGGAGAGGACGGGATCTAAAGTCATAGCCGTATTTCACAGGCCTCTGACGGGGCGACAGGTGGGCTTCGATTTCGAGTGGTCGTTCGCCCTTCCGTGGGCAAGGGTCGTCGGGCGCGAAACCGCGCAGACCCACTCGGCGGTACGGGTAGGCCCTGTGAAGATGCCCCGCCTCACCACCACAGTGGTAGCAGAGATTCCGACGTTTCGGGGCACGCCACACTTCACATTTCCATGGTCGCCGATACACTGTTCGAGCAGGCACAGAGGCAACACTAGACTGCATCACTACTTGAGCCGTGGTATTCACGTCGTAGACTGGTGCTGGTGCCTGGCAGAGGAGCGATGAATATGTAGGCCTCGCCTAATCCTGCCTATAACAAACTCAGAGTTGCTGCTGCGCTTCAGGGGCCCCTCATCTCGGATGACTTCAGACAGCGATGCTAAAGAAGGAGCGCTGAAAGGCACCTGGAGGGCTTCTAATTCCTTCCTGACGATCGACCTTATTAGGTCATTTAAAAGGGTCAAATCGCTCCCTAGCGGCATAAAAGAAACAGTGGGCCCAAGCATCTTCACATCTCGATTTGCCGGGCTCAGTGCAGGAGCGTCGTGTCTATGGTGGTCGCATCAGTTAGGAATTCGGCAACAGGACTCGGAGGATTGCGCATACGACCAGCGAAAGACTCCTGTTTGACCCCACGCATGGGGTGTTGAAGCTTCTTCCTTCCACCATAGAGGGGTGAGCACAATTGAATAGGTGCGTCATGTCATGTCCTCCACATACGTCCGCTGGATACGGGAGTGAAGCGCAGCTTCAGTTTTCTCCCGGCCGTCTGTGTTGGAGAATGTAGCTAGGAGGTTTCGGCGAAATGTTTCCAAGGTGGACAGGGTGTTCTCGTCGTTCTTGAACCATGTCTAAGCGGTGTCGCTAAGCGCAGAAAAGCACGTTTGAAGCTTAAGGTCGTTGGTCCAATCGTTGTAGCGGGCGTCCCGCTCGAAGGTGTCCAGCCAGTCTTCAGTATCTTCGTACACGTTGCCTTGAAAGATGGTGGTGTTCTCGGCGTGTGGTAGAGGATGGGTGCCGGGCACATGCTGTCTGTGGTCATTGTTGGTGGGATAGTCGGTCGGGGCTGCGCCGTCATCGTCGGAGTGCAAGAGGCCCGAATTCAGGTGACTCATCGCGGAGCCGACGGCTTGGGCTCTGATGGACCTGAGTGAGATCCGCGTTTTTATTTCGTGGGCGTACGCAGGTCGGGAAGAGTAACCGCAGAAGGCTCCACCAGATGTGCCACAGTTGGTACACATAACTACTGCAGCGGCTGAAGGAGGGCACCGAGAGAGCTGAACAAGGGAACTAGCGACGATGGCACGAGGTCCGGATCTACAATTTATTGCCACATGCATAGCACCCATATCTCGTGTAGGGAATTTGTTTCGTCCCTAACACGTGTGGCCGCTGCACTGCGCAATGTTGCCGCTTATGAAGAAAGTTGGCGTATTCGGGAGCATTCTTAGGCAATGAAATAGTAGCAGATAATACATAGGTTGAGTTACATATTTAGATAAATAAAGTTCAGTTCCGTTCAGTCGTTCAGTCGTGGCCGACTCTTCGTGACCCTATGGACCGTATCAAGCCACGCTTCCCGGCCTCTCACTATCTTTCTAACATCCCATAACTTCATCTGCAGCGCCTCGAGGATGCCATCTAACCACCGCGTTCGCGGCCTATCCTTTCTCCGGTAACCCTCAATCTTTCCAACATCAGATCTTTCTCCAGCGACTTCTCTCTTCTCATCAGATGACCAAATTATCTGAGCATCAACTTTAGAATTTGATCCTCCAATGAGCTGTCTGGGTTTATGGTCGACAATATCGGCTGATTAGATCTTCTGGACGTACAAGGAACTCTCAAGAGTCTCCGCCAACACCACAATTCAAACGCGTCAATTCTTAGGCGGTCAGCCTTCTTCAAAGTCAAACTCTCTCATATATACATCACATCTGGAAAGACCATAGCACGAGTTATACGGATCTTGGTTGGCAGTGTAATGTCTCTGCTCTTTACTAGGTGGTCAAGGCTAGCCATGGCTCTCTTTCCCAAAGCAGGCATCTCCTAATTTCATGGCTGCAGTCTCCTTCCGAGGTAATCTTGGAGCCCAAGAGAAAATCTGTCACAGCTTCCACTTCGTGTCCCTTGATGCTCCAGGACTCGATAGGGCAAGACGCCATGATCTTTGTCTTTTTAATGTTCAGTTTAATCGACGGCTTCTCATTCACTTCTTGTACGAGCATCGGAAGTCTCTTGAGTTCCACTTCACTTTCTGCCATTAAAGTGGTATCACCCGCATATCTAATGTTGTTGATACGTTTTCCACCAATCTTCATTAAGCTGAAGGATCGTCCAGACAGGCCTTTCTCATGATGATGCACTCTGCATATAGGTTAAACACGCAAGGCGACAGTATGCAGCGTTGCCTCACTCCTTTCTCAATCGGAAACCAATCAGTGAGACCATCCCCAGTGGGGACTTTGGCCTCTTGCCCTTCTCACAGGTTCCTGAAGAAACAAATGAGGTGAATTGGAACTCCCATCTCTTGGAGAGCTCGCCACAATCTGCTGGGATCTACGCAGTCAAAAGCTTTCGCATAATCAATAAAGCAGAAGTAGATGGCTTTCAGGATCTTTCTTGCTTTTTCCATGATCCAGCGAAGGTTGGGAATTTGGTCTCTAGTTCCTCTGCAATTGCGAAATCCAGCTTGCGCGTCCGGAAGCTCCCGATCCACATACTGCGGCAGCCTACCTTGGAAGATTTTCAACATCACCTTGCTAGCATGCGAAACAGGCGCGATTGTACGGCAGTTGGAACAATCTGGCACTGCCTTTCTCTGGAATGGCGATGTAAACTGACCTCCTCCAATGCTGTGGCCACTGCAGGGTTGTCCAAATTTGCTAAAATATATACAGAACGTTAACAGCGTCATGGTTCAGGTTTCGAAGCAACTCAGCTGGAATGCCATCCATTCCCCTAACTTTGTTCTTAGCAAGGCTGGCTAAGCCCCAATTAACTTCACTCTTCAGGATGCCCGTTTCGAGGTCAGTAATCAAAACCGTCTTATGTTGGGTTTGCATATTGCACATCCGGGTCCTTCTTGTATAGTTATTCTGTGTATTCCTGCCACCTGTTCTTTATCTCTGAGGCTTCAGTGAGGTCTCTGCATCAATTGTCCTTTGTCACGCCCAGCTTAGTACAAAAACTTCCTTTGATATCTTTGATTGTCTTATGCAAAGTTCTTGAATTCCTAATTGGATGTTGTTTTCAAATCTTTACACTGAATGTTCAGGAAGGCATTCTTATCTCTCTTTGCTATTTTCTGAAAATCCGCATTGAGAACCTCGTATTTTTCTCTTTCCTCCCTAACCTTTGCCATCCTCCTTTCCTAAGCAATTTGCAAAGCCTCTTCAGATAACCGGTTTGCTTTTTTGCATTTCTTTTTCCTCGGCTCTCGTCTTCTAGATCTAATTCTTGAAATCAATTCCTCATTTACACAGCATATTCTGATTGAATTTGGTCCAGATTATACCCTAAGGGCCTTCTAGGTTTCTGCATTTTTCTCAATCCAAGCTTAAATTTGGCAACAAGAAGCTGATGAGCGGTGCCACAATCGGCCGCAGGCCTTACTTTTACTGCTTGTATAGCGCTTTTCCATCTCTGCCGGCAAAGAATATAATCAATCTGATTCCTGTATAGACAGTCCGGTGAAGTCCATGTGCACAGGCGCCTCTTGTTGTGTTGAAAATGAGTATTCGCTATGATCAGGTTGTTTTCTTGACAAAACTCTACTAGCCTCTGCCCAGCTTCATTTCGCTCACCAAGACCGAACTTTCCTGTAATTCCGGATATTTCTTCTCTACCCACCTTAGCATTCCAGTCTCCTATGAGAAAAAGGACGTCTGATGATGAAGTGCGGTCTAAAACGCAGTGCAGGTCAGCATAAAATCTCTCAACATCAGCTTCTTGAGCAGTAGTGGTTGGTGCATAGACTTGGATAGCTATTATGTTGAAAGGGTGACCTTGGATCCGAAGTGAAATGATTCGGTAAGTTTTCGGGGTTGTACCCTAACAATGGTTTGCCCATTCTTCTGTTTACTATGAGAGCGACCCCGTTCCTTCTCCTGGATTCGTGCCCACAATAAAAGACATAATGGTCGCCGGAATTAAATTCTCCCATTTCGGTCCATTTGAACTCGCTTATACCCAAGATATCAATCTCCAATCTGGCCATTTCTCGCTTGACGATATCCAGTTTACCTTGCGTCATAGATCCTACATTCCATGTTGCTATGGGATATATTTCCTTGCAACATCGGACTTTCCAGTCGCTTCCCGACACACCCACAACTGAGCGTCCTTTTGGCTTTAGCCCAGCCACTTCATTCGTCCTAAAGCTACTAGGAATCGCTCTTGGTTATCTCCACTAACATGTGAAACGCCTTCCTACCTGGGGGGCTCATCTTCCGGCGCCCTATCAATAAGGCTATTGTCACTGGCCATAGGCCTTATTTTGTCAGAACTCTCTTCCGTGACCTGCCTATCTTGGGTGGCTCTACACAGCAGAGCTCACGACTTCATCGAGTTTCGCAAGCCTTCCGCCCCGACAAGGCAGTGATCCATGAAGGGGATCACCGCCTTGTAATTGCCCCAGCCCTTGACCATTCGTCGCAGCATTCCCACGTGCCGATTGTCATCTCGCTATAACCTATCGCCCTAACCAGCTGGGTCTCCCAATGCTAATTCTTATTTCCACACATACTTTCCTCACCCTCAAGGTGGCAGGGCTTGCCCTTAAATCCGCGTCCAGAATCACCCAAAACCTTTTCTCGCACAATAGTCTGTGAGACGTGAACTGCATCCGAAGCTACGTGGACTGTAATGGATAAGCATGCACTGCACCTAATTATTGTCCCTGTATCATGTTCTGTCACCACTGTGCATGAATTTTAGCCTCACAGGGAAACTGGCTTGTAGGCTTTACAACTGGCCCATTTACCGGTCTGTGCTTGAGTTGTATTCTAACTCTGCACAAATATGAATCCATAATTCGATTTCCCCTTTAGGTTTTCTTTCTTTTGCCGTAACCTTAGCCACTTGTGTTATTTCCCGTGACATGTTAAGTTATGCCAGGTATTGATTGGTAGTGGTATTCATAAGGTCTGTTTGATGTGCTGTCTTTTTGGCCCGCATAGACTCATAGCAGCACTGTTTGCGGATCTGAAAAGCGTAGCTGGAAATATTTTCTTTTAACATTTGGCGCGTGAGAGCTATAGTTGGTTATGGGCCACTGAAAATATTAATTATTTTCCCCCTCCTGCTCTAATTTTCGGTCACTCATTATAAACATTTTGCTGAGGTCCGTGCAATCATTTGTAGTCCGTCACTTTTGACGTCAGAAACAATAGATGGACTAATAGATGAATTTTTGCGTGTAATATATATTTCAAAATAAGAGAAAGCTCAGTGTAACAAAAGTGAAGTAAAAATGCATGCAGCTTTTGTTTTTCTGAAGCCATGATAACAGGTTCGGGCAGGGGCGAACCGATTCGAACGGGGACGTGACGTGCCACCTGACCCAAAACAACCCGAACTGGAATGCCGTGAACCTAAACCTAAACCGAAAAAGTGCGGTTCGACACCTTGGCGATAACTGTAAAAATGTAGCATGCTGTGAACTCGATGCACCTTATGAAATGCACATTGAAGAGTATTGTGCAAAAAAAGGCCCTATTCATAATTGACCAAAACAACATCGAAAATACAGGAATTCATCTCACTCCTAAAAAACTTCGTTAACGACTTAAGTATAACGATTTTAAGCAGGTGGGGTAAAGTTACTTTAGTAGCTTTTTCAGACGCACACACTCATGTGAAAGACCTCAAGATATCCCCTATAATTCAACTACGTTTTTCTAGATGCTACGCATGACATATATTCTGCTTGTAATATGCAGAGCGGATGACTCGCCATTGACAGCAGGTCTGAAATTTACGTTCGATCCCGACTGCGGTGCGTTGACCTCCGTCCTGGTGGGGAGGCCCGTACGGCTAGGTGAAAGCGGGGATTTATATCTTTTGGATGGTCTGTCAATCATTCTTTGAAATTCTGAGATTAGTTGAAATTGGACGCAAATAGTTTGACGGCTTGACCTACGACAGAGATGGAACACACGGTGCCCGCATTATCCGCTATGATGGTCGTAGTTATGCAACGGAGTCAGTTTTGGTGTTTTAGGTGAATACCTTCGGTCCATGACTAGCTTATCGAAGCGAATCTTAAATTAGGCGTTGGTTTCTTGGCCATAAGTGAAAACCTTTTTTCTAGCTTCCCGGATTTATGCCGAGTAATCCTCAAGGACAGAGAAAGCTGTTTCTTTAAGTATATGTTCTGCAACACGAATTCTTGACTTATCTTGAAAGTGAGCAAGTTTAACTATGATTGCGCAATTTTTGCCTTATTGGAAACGACCCAGTTGATGTGCACGTTCGATGTCTTGAGAGCCAATTGCTATATCTAAGTGTTCATGGCAGAAGAAAATAATGTGAGTCTCAGTCTGGTCCCAACTTCCACAGAGATCATCCTGAAGTCCGAGGAACATGTTTCAGCGGCGCAAGTGGTTTTCTGCATCATACTTGTTTGACACTGCTCTAACCTCTGAAGGAAGTTTCATCAAGTCGGCGTTCGTTGTGAGTGCCGCTTCAATTTTTGGGTGATTTTCGGCCATTTTTTCCATAAATTTCTACGCACGCTGAAATACTGAGCACTGAGTCCTTAATGTTTGTTTGTGCGGACCGGATAAAGGCAAGCTGTGGAAGTACAGCGCTCTGGGAGGATTCGCTGCGTGTAATGGCTTCAGCAAGAGAGTTTTAATTACGGTGGTGCATTGTTTTCGTTAGGGCCTGGATTTGGTTCAACATCTCCGGATAAGACGACGAAAGACAATTGAAGTGGGCGTTGATGCAGCAGAAAAAAGCAATGCATAGCATCCTTTTACAGCAGTCAATGGCGTCTTTAGGTCACGACACCGCCAGCAAGATTGGGGTTCTAGATCGGAAGTGCGCGGCACAGTGCATGTAACTCCCGCGCAGCAGATGAAAAAAGGGCGTCTCTATGACGAGGTGCGATGCGGTGGTGTACCCCAAATAATTCCATCAGTACAGCGTCTTATAAAGGTGATCGGTTCCCGCCCATGTGCCTGGTTGCCAGATGAGGGACCAGTCAACCACTGGGAGCAGGGGATGCAGGTCAATGTGGCCGTAGTCAACGTAGCTGTCTACTGGCAGCCAAAGCGGCTTCGTTCACGTCGTGGGTCACAAAAAAGCCCGAGCTTTCAGCACTGAAGCACGAAGTGGCATTACCAGATAACAGGATAACCAGCAGCAGATGAAAAAAGGGCTTCTGCATGACGAGGTGTGATGCGGTGGCGTGCCGGGCAAAGTATTATTATAAATATATAAACCCTAGAAAGCGCAATAGTAATCATTCTTGCAGGTGCAAAAAATGGCGAACGCGTACCATGGAGGCCACTTCAATTACGCAAAGCATCTCGGCTTTGGCGCGATTAATTCTCTGCAACACAAGCAGCAGGGGAATCTTGCGTGGATATAAAAATACGAGCGAAACGCATTACCGACAGCGCATTACCAGCAGCGCTCGGCTGTGGGCCCCTAAGCATTGTTCAGGGGCGATTCTCAGTTGAATTGCTGACAGCGTTTATGTCCGTGGTTTCCTTCTTACTCACAGTGTTTTTTTTTTCAATTACACTGCTTAGTATGGAATGCAAACACTGGACGACTGGAAGGAAGAAACACTTAATTATGCCATCTTAGTTTCTCAAAAACATCGCACGCCTGCCGCTTAAACCGTACATGGAAAAGGAAACAACGCAAAAACAAAGAAATTCGCGCAGCACACAGAGGCGCAACCGTTTACCTAGCTCCCTCAATAATCATGTATACTCGACAATCATTTTGTAAAACTCGTATCAACGGCGTTTCGCTAGAAAATGAACAGAGTGCATCGAGCACAATGTGCGTGTAGAGGACTAGATGTCCTCTCCTATTACGTAATGAACCTCATAACCGAGTGTGCTTGTATTCTAGTCCAGGAATCTAGATAGAGGAGAAAACATTTTGTTAAGACTTTTCGTATTTGTAAACACACAGAAACTCTAATAACACCCTTTCTAATCATGTTCTCTACTTCCAGACACCACCCTCCCACAGAAATTGCCCTACCAGTTCCGATACAGCGATGGGAGAAGCCCGTACTTCGGCAAAACGAGAAAGTGGGTAAGAAATTCTATAGTGAGGGCTATCATAGAGCAGCTATTTAGGGCTTTCCACTTCCAGTGGTTGAGCACCTGAAATAAGGGTATATTATAGAATGTGAAGAACTCAAGTGACTTCACTATACAGTGACATTAGGCGGTGAGTTGCTATGATATTGTTGCGAATTTTAGAGTCACAGCGGAGCCCCAGAGCGATATGACCAGCGTGGCAGGCTTCTCCTTCTGAACATCTCGTGCCGTGCTTGCGCTCCGAGCACGCGCTGTACATCTTTGTTTTCCTCTAACATGGGCTGGTAGCGCTGATCTCAGCGCCTCCGCTTTATAGCGTCGGCGGGCGCTACAGGGCCCCCCACCTGGACGGACCGGTGAAATGTACGAGCCGACGGGGCAGAGATGGGGGTGCTATGGCGGCAAGCAGGTCTGCAGATAAGCCGGAAACATCTGATTGGAGTTTATGGTGAGGTGTCTCGAGGTACGCGGGTTTGAGGCGATCTAGAGAGACGACCCCTTCACGACCATCCAGCAGGATTGTCGCTGACTTTGTCGTCCTGTTCAGGATGCGGTACGGGCAGTCGTATGGGGGGGTAAGAGGCGCCTTTACAGCGTCTCGCCTGAGAAAGACATGCTTCGAGGAAGCAAGGTCTGGGTGCAGAACTTGATGGGCAGGTGAGCGAGGCGGCACTGGGCGCAGATGCTGAAGACAGTCTTGTAGGCGATGAAGGTATTGTAGGGGCTGGGACGAGGGAGCCGAAGGTAGGAACAAGTCTCCGGGAAGCCGCAGGGATGTACCGAAGATGATTTCGGTAGCCGAACAGCCAAGGTCACAACGCAGGAGGGCAAGTAGGCCTAGGAGCACCATAGGGAGGTGGTCGACCCAGTGCTCGCGGTCCAAGCGCGCAGTGAGGGCAGCCTTCAGCTGGCGATGGAGCCGCTCGACCATGCTGTTGGCGCAGGGATGGTATGATGTGGTGCGGCAGTGTTTAGTGCCGACTAGCTGTGTGAGCGAAGTGAAGAGGGCACATTCGAACTGGCGGCTGCGATCTGTGGTAAAAATGCCGGGGCAGCCGAAGCGGGAAACCCACGCCGAAACGAAAACTCTGGCGACTGTTTTCGCAGTAATGTCCGGAATTGGCACGGCTTCGGGCCAACGGGTGAAGCGGTCAACCATCGTCAGAATATACTTGTAGCCCTGAGAGCGGAGAAGCGGTCCAACCAGGTCAAGATGAATATGCTCAAAGCGAGATCCAGGCGGCAGGAAAGACTGAGGAGGAGTCCTGCTATGGCGTGTCACTTTGGCGGACTGGCAAGCAAAGCACGAGCGGGCCCACTGGCGAACGTCGGTCTTAATGATCGCAAGGGTGTACCGTTGGATAACGAGGCGCTGCGTGGTTCGAATGCTAGCAGATGTCATGGAGGGAATGAATAATGTCACGACGAACGACCTCCAGGGTGAACGGTTGCGGTAGATCCGAAGATATATTGTACCAGAGCGTTCCGGGCACCAACGGATGAGGCACGAGCTGCAGACGGAGGGCTCGGGGGTGGGCACGCAGGGCTTGCAGCTCAGGGTCTTAAAGCTGCGCCCGGGCCAGAGATTGCCAGTGCACAGCAGGTGAAGACACGCCGATGGTGGTAATGCGTAAAAGTGCGTCAGCTGCCTCGTTGTCGGTGCCTTTGATATATCGAATATCGGTTGTGAACTCCGATATGTAGGCCAGTCGACGAAGTTCACGGGCGATGTACTTCGAAGAGCTCACACGGAACACATACACTAGAGGCTTATGGTCCGTGAGAACGTAAAATGGCTGGCCCTCCAAGAAGTGCCGATAGTGCTGGATGGTGGAGTAGATGGCAAACAGCTCACGGCCAAATGCGCTGTAGTAAGTCTCGGCAGGCTGGATCTTCCGAGAGAAGAAACCCAGTGGGTGCCACTCGGGAGATGATCTGCTGCTGGAGAACCGCACCAATGGTCACGCTAGAAGAATCCACCATGATGCGAGTGAGCGCGGAAGTCCTAGGGTGGATGTGGACGACTGAATCGGCGAGGGCTTGTTTTGCAGCCGCGAAAGCGGCGTGAGCTTCGGGAGACCAGGAAATCACGGAGGATGAGGACTTTGTGGTGCACAGAAGGTCACTCAGGGGTGAAGAAGCTCGGCGCAGTGCGGAATAAAGCGCCGTGAAAAATTTACTAGGCCCAGGAACTGACGCAGCTTGCGAAGGGTAGTTGGTGCTGGAACGTCCTTAACAACCTGGACGTGAGAAGGCAATGGACGAATTCCCAGCGCCGAGATTTGGTGGCCTAAGATCTCGAGCTCAGAAGAGCCGAACAGACATTTCTGGGCATTGACGACCAAGCCAAATTCTTGGAGGCGTTCAAAGAGTTCTCCGAGGTGACGCTCGTGATCCTGTGGAGAACGAATCGCGACGAGGATGTCGCCGACGTAGGCAAATACCGTCGGGAGTCGTCCACGCGTCACTTCAACAATGAATCTTTGGAAAGTTTGAGCTGCGTTGCGTAGCCCAAATGGAATGCGCACATACTCAAACAGCCCGAAGGGTGTAGTGATGGCTATCTTCGGAATATCAGCCGACTCAACAGGGATTTGGTGGTACGCCTTGACAAGGTTCATTTTACTAAAGATTTTGCAGCTTTTCAGATGTAGAGTGAAGTCTTGGATGTGTGGAAGGGGATATCTGTCGTGGACCGTGTGGGCATTGAGAGCCTGGTAGTCGCCGCACGGACGCCAGTCACCCGGTTCTTACTTCGGCACCACATGGAGTGGTGAGACCCAAGCGCTGGATGAAGGGCGAATAATACCAAGCTGGAGCATGCGGTCAAATTCCCGTTTTGAAATAGCCAGACGCGCACCGAAGAGGCGGCGCGGACGAGTTGCGACAGGTGGACCACGCGTGACAATGTGGTGGGTTATACCGTGCTTGGGTGGCTGATGGAGATTACAAGGCGTCATGACCTCTCGAAAGTCTGCGAGGACTTGGGCGTACGGGCATGACGGAATCAGAGTTCGAATGCCAGTGGAAGCGTCAGCCGATATAACGCCATTGATGAAAAGGCGCGTCTTGCTGTTGATGAGACGGTGGCGACGCATGCTGATGTCCAGATCAAAATGCGTCAGGAATTCGGATCCAAGGATGGGGTGATGTACATCAGCGACGATGAAGACCCATCGAAATGTGCGCCGCGGGCCAATGTCCAGAGTGGGGTATCACGAGACCATACGTTGCGATGGAGGTTGAGTTGGCCGCATGTAGAATAGGTCCATGTGGAAGCACAGTCGGCCTTGAAGGACGGCAGTACGCTGACTTCGGCACCAGTGTCGACGAGGACGCGAAGGCCAGAAATGCGGTCCATGATGACGAAAAAGCGGCCAGGGTGAAGAGCAAGGTCACACGCCGCTGCCAGTGATCTCGATCCGCGTTTCTCGACCAGTTGCATGGTGGAGTGCACTGGCGGGCGCGGTGCTGGAAAGTTCGGTGATACCAGCAGAGACGCGGACTGCGAGGACTGGACGAGTGCGGACCGCTCGGCGAAGACGAACGGCGGCAAGGTTTTGAGGAGAAACCGTGTTGGGCATGAGAGAACGTCCGAAGGGATAGAAGCGGCCAGCTGATCGATCCGGGTCTCTAACCGTGAAATGACGGAGGCCTCCGGTGGAGAAGAGAGGGCAGCGACGGAAGGAGAAGTCGCGTCGTGGACTCGATCAGCGAGCTGGGCGAGGCGGGTGGACTGCGGCAAGCGTTGAAGGAAGAGTTGCCTCAAGAGTGCGCCATTCGAGTCGGCGTTGCTTTCGCCAAAGAGCTGCCGCATGCTAGTGAGTAGCTTGGAGGGGCGGCGGTCTCCAATCTCCTCGTATGTGAGCAGCCGCTGTAGGCGCGCACTCTCGGACGCCGTGTTGCGGTCCAGAAGGCCCTGCTCAAGTCGCTGTTATGGGGCATCGCCCAAGGGTCCAGCGATAATGTCCGCCGCTTCTTGAGCCACTTCAGGAGGCATGTCGGAAAGTAAATAACGAAACCGGGATGCCTCCGAGGTGATGTGGTGCAGATGAAAGATGGCTTCCACTTGGGCGAACCAGATCTGCAGACACTTGGGTCAGAATGTTGGTAGGCGGAGCTGGAGAGCTGCGACGTCCCGTAGGCGCAAAGTAGCGTCAGGCGGAAGGTCTCCTGATGGCGGCAGGATGCTGGGGTCGGTCATTTCTTATGCCGGACTCACCACTGTTACGAATTTGCAGGGTCGCAGCGGAGCATCAGAGCAAGGTTACCAGCGTGGCAGGCTTCTCATTCTGAACAGCTCGTGCCGTGCTTGCGCTCCGAGCATGCGCTATACATATTTAGTTTCGTCTAACACGGGCTGGTAGCGCTGATCTCAGTGTCTCCGCTTTACAGCGTCGGCGGGCGCTATGATATATTTTTATTGTCTACTTCGACGCATTTTTCATGAGGCGACAATTCTGATCGAATTCAAATTATCTCATATGATTGTTAGATTAGCAGCACGATAGGTTAACAACTTACAGCTCTAGAAAATTAGAGCAGAGCACAAAGAAAGCTCTTTACTGGCAAAAAAAAAGAAATTCGTGCTCCATACCCCGTACTTTCCTTCACTACTCTTACTGTCTCGGTCGGTGCTACTAAGTACTGCCAAACACACAAAAATTTCAAGCTATCGATGAGGGTCTTTTTCTTTTCCTACAATTTAATGAACGTAAAAGTTCCAAGAAGGCTGTTCTGAAAATAGCAATTTTTGATTACGTGCCTAGATACGAACTCCGTGTGGCTATCAGTATTACTCCTAGACTTCCTAGCTAGGTGCTGTGCAACCCGGGAAGGTTCATGACAGATTGGGAGGCCCTTTCCAATGTCGGAACAAAGAATTCACATGAAGTGGTTTCGCATATTAACAATTAAAAGCAATAACAGACTACTGCACACGTGCTGCCTACATGCAGGACCTTTCCGACAGAGAGTGGAGAAACGCACGGCACTTCATAGTAACGACCTGGCCCTGGCTGGTGCTGCACTCCGTCGTAGGCAGAGCTGTCGCCCATGCTGTGCCCTCAGTGAGTGCTCTAAGTTTTCGGACGATAATTCGTTAGTAATTACCTATTGCTTCATTTTGTAGCCACGTGTCAGCAATGATCTTAGGAACCGACTCTAGCATTGCTTGTTGCTGTCAGCAATTCACGAAAGCAGAATAATTCAAAAACGATCAATAATACCCATGTCGCATAAATGTAAGAGCGTTAGTCATTGTAACAATAATGTTCATTTCGGAATAAATGTATTGGTACTGTCGCAATTTTTTAGGAAATGTCCGACTAATCTTTGATCAGCCATAATACCTGCCAAATACTGCTTATTCCTCGTCATGTTTCGAGTTTGCGAACCTCCAAACGAAGACTGCAGGGCTCCAGGCATTTCACCTCGTCCTCCCATATGACCGGAAGTAATCGACTGGGCAATGCATTCAATTCCTCCGTATTATCTTGTGCTGTACAGCGCACGTCACGTCGACCAGTCATTGCTTTGCCATCATCTGCCTACTTCCATCTGTTAAAGGCATGCTTTTGATTTCTCGAGGCTTTAGGGGGTCTTACGGTATTTGCAGATGTCGCCGGTATATTTTTTTCTATTGTAGTAGTAATAACGCCCTCGCTTTCCTGTCAGGTGTAAATATTTAATTTTCAAGAAAAGCTTCAAACAGACAGCGACGCTGATGCTAACGCCTACGAGTACAGACTAGTTGTTTCCGTTGGAGCCACTAACACTTTCGCTTTATTAAAGTTGCTTCGCGGTAAGAGAGAAGCAAAGAAACAGAAGAACGGAAAGACATAACAGTCAAGTATTTATTGCCCAGTAGCCTATCCTACATTTGGGAGGGGAACAAAGGTGAAGAAGGGCAACAAAAAGCGGCAACGAAATGAATTTTTCACGTGACCATAGACTATTATGACAAGTTTATTGTCTAGAGCGCAGCCCCTAGTCTTAATAACTCAAGGAGCGCCTTCGCCGCTATTATTTCTGATGACGCCTTTGTCCAAGTCTCTAGGACATTTCCTTTATTGAGATGGCAAGAGTTCAGGCGGAGGAATATAGCAGCCAGGAAGGTGCACTCTACCTAAAAGCGAGGCCAGTCGCAAGTGATGTGCCCAGTCGTTTCATCACGCCCGCACTGATCACGCGTTTCAGAGTCTGCCATATAGAGGAGATGGGAATATGCGTATGTAAATGCCACTCTCCGTCAGAGGCGGCACAACAGCGTAATATCAAAACGAGGGAGGCCGGTTGGTATATGCGGTTCAGGTAAGAGGTGGTAGCGACATACATTGCGCATATGTGCGCGCAGCCTCCGATTTGTTATCATCCGTCCCAGCGTAACACGGCCACACGCTGGACTGCCTTATCGATAAAACACAGTGCCCCCGCAGCGTCACTCGAGCCTTGAGTCACCGACGGCGGCTACAAAAACAGTCTGCCCAGTTGGACAGCACGGCTTTTTCATCCCGCTTCGGAGACGAGTGTGGCGTTAGTACGCTCGTCCGCTAACACTATTAATCGAATAAAATAGTCGTCACGTTTTTATGTTGGGAATGGTTGTTCGGCACAAACGACATCCCACATCTGGTGAGCCGGACAACGAACAACACGCATCGCCATGGACGAGCAAGAGCAACAGCTTCCCGAACGACACGGCCAACTCGACGCTTCCGTGCAGCAGCATCCTGCCGAGGACGCCGAGGACGTCAGAACCCCTGCAGACGGCCTCCGGCACGCTTCCCGACATGACGTATGCCGTGTCGCTGTCAAGTTTCAGCCGTTTTGGCCCTACTCGCCCGAGGTGTGGTTCGCAAAAGTCGAGGCCCAATTCTCCCTTGCACACATGACACAAGACCGGACTAGGTACGATTATGTCGTCTCCCACCTCGATGCCCGCTACTCCAACTAGGTTCACGATATTCTTGTGAACCCATCAAGAGCCAGCCTTTACGAACACCTCAAGACTGAACTCACCCGCCGCCTGTCCCTCTCCGAAGATCAGAAGGTGCGACAACTAAAGTCCGCAGAACTTAACGAGTGCCAGACTTCGCAGCTCCTTCGCCATATGCCTGCTCTCGCGGTAAACTTGGAAGTCCAGGATTCCTTACTGCCAGCAGTTTGGCTTCAACGACTTTAACGGCACGCCCAGACAATTATGCAGGCTCAGCTTACGCTGCCTCTCGACCAACTTGCCGGAATCGCTGATCGCTTCATCAAGGCCTCTTTGCCGCATCTGCCTCCCGCCGTCCAGGCTGTCGCCGCACCACTAAACACCACAGAGTTTAGCGCGCCGTGTCGACGATATCAGTATACAGCTTAACTCTCATCAACGCCGCCTGGATCAACACTTTCCGACGCGTCACTGTCAAAGTCTTGACCGTAACACCACACCGTCGCAGCCGCCTGGTGAGGAAAACCGATGCTACTAACATCAAAGCAGTCAAAGCAGTAAGCTGGGCTAGTTGGTGTTTCATCAGAAATAAAAAGACTAGCAAAAATAACACAGACAAGACAAAGACATTTCTATGTCTGTGTCTGTGTTATTTGCGCTAGTCTTTTTATTTACTCTACTACCATCGACGCTTCGGGGACAGAGCAAGACAATGTCGACCACCCTGCTCCGCTGGACATAGGGGCAGATCGCAGACGCGGCTGCGAGCTGCCAACCTTGAGGCTGTCGCATCTTCGTCAGCGAGCAAATTACAAAGCAGCGGTTCCTTCATTGTCGTCAGTGGTTCCGACATCTGCTGCTACCCACGAGCCTACCTTCAAGGTACCCGTCCTCCTACGTCGTTCGAGCTGAACGCGGCAAACCGGTCCACAATCAAGACTTACGGCTCGCTCCGCATGCACGTCCGGTTTAAGAACCTACGCCATGGCCTTCATTGTAATCTTTGTATCACTGACGTCATCGAGCCAATCACCGGTTAAGAATTTTTGGCACACTACAACCTCCTTCCAAACTGCCACCTCGATCGTCCCATTGACGTGACGACGGGGCTTCCTTCGCAACGACAGCGAACGGCTACCCGCCAGCCTAGCGTCAATTTACTCGGTGTTGAAAATCATTCACCGTACCATGCCATCCTTGGTGAATTTCTCGGTCTAGCGTGCTCTAGCGGGTTTCCACGTGAAGTGCAGCCTACCACTGTGCACTACATCCGGACCTCCTTTAGCCCCCCCCCCCCCCCCCCGGTTTTCTGCCGCACCCATCACCTTGCCTCAGACCACATGCACATAGCCAATGCAGAGTTGCAGGCCATGCTCCGCGAGGGAATTTCCCGAAACCTCCGACAGTCCATGGGCCTCGCCACTTCACCTTGTCCCGAAGACCGAAGGCTGGCGGTCCTGTGGGGACTACCGTACCCTTGACGCCCTCACCATTCCAGAAAGATACCCCGTTCACCACATAGAGGACTTCGCCCATCGCATTTATGACTGCCACGTTTTCTCCGTGCAAAACTTCTGAAGGCATACACGCAGATACCCGTCAACTCGGGTGATGTCCCGAAAACTGCAATCATTACCCCTTTCTGCTTGCTTGAGTTTCCCCTCATGCGCTTTGGCCTGAGTAACGCTGGACAAACCTTGCAATGCTTCATCGACGAAGTCGTCTGCGACCTCGACTTCTGCTTCAACTACCTTGAGGACATATTGATCTTTTTCTGGAATGCCAACGAACACAACACGCACCTTCGTCTGCTTTTTCAATGCCTCGATGACCACGGTATACTTGTCAACGTTCCAAAAAGCACGCTCAGCGCTTCAGTCGTCAAATTTCTTGGCCATGAAGTTTCATCTGAGGGAACTAGACCTTTGCCTCAATGCATCTCGGACCTGCAAAGTTCCCACCAACCCTCCACCGCTGAAGACCATCGCCGTTTCTTCGTCATGCTGAGCTTTTACAGGTGGTTCTTACCACACGCAGAGGGCTGCCAGGCTCCCCTCCATGATACCTTGTCTGGTCAGTGAGGAAACCAAACCATCACGTGGACACCGGCTTTACACAACTTTTCAAAGAATGCAAAGCTGCTCTCTGCACCGCCACACTTCTCTCCCATCCTCTGCCATACGCTCCCTTGGGGCTCTTCACGAATGCCTCTAACTTCACCGTGGGCGCCGCCCTTATGCAACGCGTAGACAACAACTGGTATCCCTTAGGGTTCTTCTCGAAAAAACTCCAAGCTCGGAAAACGACCCCTTCTGCGGCCAGTCCCAAGAACGTAACCACGGTTCCCGCCCCCTCGAGTTCGCCAGCTTACTACAGAGAACTTCTGGCGATATACGGAGCAGTTCAACACTTTCGCCACATTCTCGAAGCACAGCACTGCACTATGTACACCGACCATAAATCTCTGACCTATGCCTTCTCTCAAAATTACTCGGAGGCTTAGTGCGGAACAGAGGAGGACAAAAGAGGCACACAGGGCGCTAGCTTACAACTGGAATTGGAAGGGGATAATGTACGAACTTGGAGAAAAATATGCGCGCATGCTCTATAAAGTGCTATATTTGCATGACTGCAAAGATAATCCACACTGAACCAAAATTAACTGGGGCCACCCAAAGACAGATAAAGCAGAAAAAAATAGAAAAACAATACCGGAAGCATAAAAAGGAGCTTACAGTGCATTTAAAAATGAAGATTCATTTTTCAACAGAACCAGCGATATTTTGCATACGCACTTATCGGCTCCTCATCTATGGATAAATGACGCCTCAAGAAGCTCTCTTGCTAATTTCACTTTAGACCGCTCAAGATATTTTGTTATATTAAGAATAGTAATTGAGTTATGTGTGCTTCTAGCATCTAGCATGCTATGGTAAGCTGCTGCATTGTGTGAAAGACCCTCAAACTCCCGCTTTAATTAAGCCTTACGAACGTCCCCGCACGGCCTGACTCGAGACCAAAGGGTGGCAGATCGAGTGTACCCTCCCATCCCAAAGTAGCTACCATATTTAGCAGTTCCTACCTAGTCGGCTACGTTTGCTACGTTTTCTATCTTGTGTGGTCAACAACCCGAAGATCAATCAGAGGCTGGCTTTAACAATTGCAGTAGTATGGCCGAGTCACTACCGCATGCCTTGACTACAGTCACACAAACGCTCCCCAACCTCTCTCTAGCTTTTGTTGCACCAGATATTTGAGCCCCTTTGAGGCACCGAACTACTGCACCGGTCCCACGACGGCCTGAAAAGGTGTGTCTGTGTTGCGCCATCACAAGGGGAATATTCGCAAGAGCGGCCAACTTTCCTACTCATCCTTAGCCCAATCAGACGCGTTGCGAGGAATGCTGAAGGTTTTTAGCTGTTACATACATCGCCTTTATTCGAGGATTGAGCGGATAATTTCTAAAGGCTTCCGCCAGGTGCCAGAGTAACTGCGAGTGTGGCTGAATGGACGGGCTAGTTGTTTAATAATGACTGGTAAGTACCGCGTTACATTATGACGCGGACCAATCAATAAACTACCAACATCTTTTTTCCCCCAATTGTTGTCTATATTTTAGGTTTAAATATTCATCTTGCCTAAATTTGGCTATGGTTTCACATGCCCACTGGTTTTGGTAATATCGGCGCCTCCGCATAAACACGCCATTTCACTGGCTTTAGCTTTTATTTTTTTGAGATGCGTAGTGTTCCGCGAACTGATCAAGCTCACATATGAAATATTTTCGCAGCAAACTTCGCGGTGTCATTCGAATCCGGAAAAGAAAATGAACGTTTTTACTACTTCATATGTCCCAAGGTGCCGCCGTTGCTGTTAGTGGCAGACCTGTTTTCCTTGTTTTACAAATCACGAGATGAGATAGGTGCTTGAAATATGTCATTTATTTACACATCACTTCCAAATGAAAAAAGGAAATAAAACATGTTATATCTCCCGAAAGAAGAAAGTATGATGCCTGGGTTGGATGTTTGCGAGTAATGCGCTAAACCTGCCATAATATTGACTCAGTGCGTGAAAGCCTTATTCTCTTACGTATAAAATATGAAGACCGAAACGCTTTCTGATATAGAGTTATAATATCTGATGGGAGTAATTGTCGGTTGCTCTTGCGCACTCACTCGATGCAGGATTCCAAAGCAGGAGCTTTGGCTTGCACACATATGTTCCCCGCATATATGCCAAAGCAAAAAGGCATATTATCATTCAATACGATAGATTAATTTTGCATCAACATGTAGCTCGAACAGAACGCATTTCATTCATTCTTATTCTGCTTCGGCATAAAAACATTCAGTGCAACGTCGATGGAGAGTTTAGCGATGCCCTAACAAAAGTGTGCGCCGGTTCCAGCATCTTCTCCAAATGAACTATTGGTCGGAAAAAAGGACTAAGTGAGTGCATGCTATGACTGGACGCTGCTTGCTCTAGCTATTCGGCTGCGTTTTTTACGATTGTCTTTTGCTGTAGCATACCTATAATATATAGTGGGTGCCCTAGTTAAGTAGTCAGTTGTTGAGCCAAGTGCTGACAAAAATATTACCGGAGGCAAGCGATGGAAACCAAATCCGTACAGGAGCCAGCCGTCTTGAGGACCATAGGAGTTTTTCTTTTGGTAATAATAATTTGAAAATATCCTAATTCGCCTAAGTTACTACACATTCATATTAGACGATGAATGGTATCTGAAAAGTTGGAGAGGACCTATATAAACCCATTTTTTCTGCTTGCGCTAGAAAAAAATTTAACGTGTATAGCTTTTCCGAGCTCACAAGACAGCCCGCACCAGACAAATAAAAAAAATAAAGTATTCGTGCGTAACAATTCCGGTGCTCTGAACTCTGGTTTCAACGAACGAAACTAAATTCAGGCGCGACTCTACAACCTCGTTGCAGCGGCAGGCTATGTTGGCGGCGCGCTCAATGTATCTTTCTTCTCCACGTCAACGAACTGGATGACACGGACAAAGGAACCATTGCCAGAGAAGCCCAAGCTCCGA
This sequence comes from Amblyomma maculatum, assembly GCF_055883805.1. Lineage (NCBI taxonomy): Eukaryota > Metazoa > Arthropoda > Arachnida > Ixodida > Ixodidae > Amblyomma > Amblyomma maculatum. Next base: position 106,510,618 of record NC_139353.1, on the reverse strand, counting down.
GCACTTGCTTCCCACCGTAAATATTGGATCCGAGAGCAAACCGCTTTTTCATCTTCAAACCTAATACGGATATACAGTCGCTGCCCTTTCAAAATGAATTGCTCTGGTACATTCTGATGGCCGCAGTTCTTCGAAGGTATCAGGGAACCGTCATCAAATGATAAGCGAACAGCACACACCACGGGGTAAATCAGCTTTCTTATCACGTCTGACACACAACGTCAGACGCCATAATAACACTGTTCTTTTTTTACCCTCGGTACATGCACTATTAACGTCATATCTGTCCCTTCGGGCAGCAATTCATGGCAAAATAAAATATCAATAGAATAACAGTTTAGAATCCTACAGAATCCTGACCTTTGCTCTACGAAAAAACATTGCTCCGAGTCATCGGCAGCATCTTTTATGGAACAGAATAGCCTCACATAGTGCAAAACAGGAGAGTGTAAAAGAAAATGGGGAATGGAAATCAAGATTTTTTTTTAATTATTTTTACGCCTCCATCACCCGCCATGCTGATATATTTTCTCGTGCTTGCTTCCGTTGAGCCACAGTGGCAACTGCCGCTACGGTCTCCCTTTCAGATGACGTATTGACGACAATATACTTGCAAATATTTCTTTAAGGTCGTGTGTGAAAATTCTGAGGCGACATTTGCAAAGCGTGCAGCCCAAAGTTTGACTGCGCAGCACTCCAAATAATGCTGCCATAGTGAGTCGCGCTTCCACCGCGTAGTTCCTTCACATTGACGGGCAAGCGGTCAGGAAATATAAAAACACGAATCACTCCTTCTAATCATTAATTTTAAACAATGTTGAGCAATATTGCGTGCGGTAGCTTTTTTGGCTAGTTTGCCTGAAATAGCAACGAGATAGAGCGTTGGAGGTACGGGACTCCGTGCGAGACACAGATTAGCGTTTTATCTATGTCCTTTTTCCTCCTCGATTCTCATCTTGGCTATAGCCTTGTATAACTTAGGCAGATGCTAGCGGCTTGAGTCCCTTTCATGGATTACTGCCTTGTCGTGGCGGAGGGGCTTGCGAAACTCGATGAAGTCGTGAGCTCTGCTGTGTAGGGCCACCCAAGATATACAGGTCACAGCAGAGAGTTCTGACAAAATGTGATTCACTGGAGAAGGTAATGACAACCCATTCCAGTATTGCCTGCCAAGAAAACCCTATGGCCAGTCACAATACCATTAAAGATATGGCGCCGGAAGATGAGCCCCCCAGGTTGGAAGGCGTCCCACATGTTACTGGGGATGAACAAAGGGCGATTCCTAGTAGCTCCAGGACGAATGAAGCGGCTGAGCTAAAGCCAAAAGGACGCTCAGTTGTGGATGTATCGGGAAGCGACCGGAAAGTCCGATGTTGCCAGGAGATATATCAAATAGCAACATGGAATGTAAGATCTATGACGCAAGGTAAACTGGATGTCGTCAAGCGAGAAATGGACAGATTGAACATTGATATCCTGGGTATCAGAAAGCGCAAGTGGACCGGAATGGGAGAATTTAACTCCGGCGACCATTATGTCTTTTATTGTTGGCACGAATCCAAGAGAAGGAATGGGGTCGCTCTCATAGTAAACAGAAGAATGGGCAAAGCAGTGCTAGGGTACAACCCCAAAAATGACCGAATGATTTCACTTCGGATCCAAGGTCACCCTTTCAACATAACAGTTATCCAAGACTATGCACCGACCACTACTGCTGAAGAAGCTGAAGTTGAGAGATTTTATGCGGACCTACAATGCCTTTTAGACCACACCCCATCATCAGACGTCGTTTTTCTCATAGGAGACTGGAATGCTAAGGTCGGGAGTGAAGAAATATCCGGAATTATAGGCAAGTTCGGTCTTGGCGAGCCAAATGAAGATGGGCAGAGGCTAGTAGAGTTTTGCCAAGAAAACAACCTGACCATAGCGAATACTCATTTTCAACAGCACAAGAGGCGCCTGTATACATGGACTTCACCGGACGGTCTGTACAGGAATCAGATCGATTATATTCTTTGCCGGCAGAGATGGAGAAGCGCTATACAAACAGTAAAAACAAGGCCTGGGGCCGATTGTGGCACCGATCATCAGCTTCTTGTTGCCAAAATTAAGCTTCGATTGAGGAAAACGCAGAAAACTAGAAGGCCTTTCAGGTATGATCTGGATCAAATTCCATTAGAATATGCTGTGGAAGTGAGGAATCGATTTCAAGAATTAGATCTTGAAGACAGAGAGCCCGAAGAGATGTGGACCGATGTTCGTGATATAATACAAGAAGTTGCTACTAAGGTAGTTCCAAAGCAAAAGAAATGCAAGAAAGCAAACTGGTTATCTGAAGAGGCTCTGCGAATAGCTGAGGAAAGGAGGATGGCAAAAGTTATGGGGGAAAGAGAAAGGTACAAGGTTCTCAATGCGGATTTTCAAAAAATAGCAAGGAGAGATAAGAATGCCTTCCTGAACATACAGTGCCAAGCAGTTGAGGACAACAGCCAATTAAGGACCAGAAGAGCTTTGTATAAGACAATCAAAAATATCAAAGGGAGCTTCTGTGCTAAGCTGTGCGTGATAAAGGACAAACGAGGCAAGGACCCCCTGAAGCCTCAGAAAAAAAGAAGAGGTGGCAGGAATACACAGAAGAACTGTACAAGAAGGACCCGAATGTTCACACCCAAAATAAGACAGTTGTGATTACTGATCTCGAGTCGGGCTTCATGAAGAGTGAAGTTGAATGGGCCTTAGCCAGCCTTCCTAAGAACAAAGCTAGCGGAATTGATGGCATTCCAGCTAAGTTGCTTCAAAACCTCAACCATGACGCTGTTAACATTCTGCATACATAATGTCAGAAGATTTGGACAACCCTGCAGTGGCCACAGGATTGGAGGAGGTCAGTTTACATCCCCATTCCAAAAAAAGGCAGTGCCAAAGATTGTTTCAACTACCGCACGATCGCGCTTAATTCGAATGCTAGCAAGGTGAGGTTGAAAATCCTCCAAGGTAGGCTGCAGCAGTATGTGGATCGGGAGCTTCCGGACGTGCAAGCTGGATTTCGCAATTGCAGAGGAACTAGAGACCAAATTGCCAACCTTCGCTGGATCATGGAAAAAGCAAGAGAGTTCCGGAAACCCATCTACATCTGCTTTATTGATTATGCGAAAGCGTTTGACTGCGTAGATCACAGTAGATTGTGGCAAGCTCTCCAAGAGATGAGAGTTCCAATTCACCTCATCTGTCTCCCCAGGAACCTGTATGAAGGGCAAGAGGCCACAGTCAGAACTGGGCATGGTCTTACTGATTGGTTTGCGATCTTGAAAGGAGTGAGGCAAGGCTGCCTACTGTCGCCCTGCCTATTTAACCTATATGCAGAGTGCATCGTGAGGAAGGCCGGTCTGGACGAGTCTTCAGCTGGAGCGAAGATTGCTGGAAAACGTGTCAACAACCTTAGATATGCGGAAGATACCATTTTAATGCAGAAAATGAAGTGGAACTCAAGAGACTTGTGATGCGCGTACAAAAAGAGAGTGAGAAGTGTGGGCTTAAACTGAACAATAGAAAGACAAAGATCATGGCGTCTTGCCCTATCAAGTCCTGGAGCATCAATGGACAAGAAGTTGATGCTGTGACAGATTTTCTCTTCTTGGGCTCCAAGATTACCTCGGAAGGAGACTGCAGCCATGAAATTAGGAGACGCCTGCTTCTGGGAAAGAGAGAAATGGTTAGCCTTGACCGCCTAGTAAAGAGCTGAGACATTAGTCTGCCAACAAAGATCCGTATAACTCGTGCTATGGTCTTTCCAGTTGTGATATATGGATGCGAGAGTTGGACTGTGAAAAAGGCTGACCGCCGAAGAATTGACGAATTTGAATTGTGGTGTTGGCGGAGACTCTTGAGAGTTCCTTGGACTACCAGAAGATCAAATCAGTCGATATTGTCGACCATAAACCCTGACTGCTCATTGGAGGGTCAAATTCTAAAGTGAAAGCTCAGCTACTTTGGTCATCTGATAAGAAGAGAGGAGTCGCTGCAGAAAGATTTGATGTTGGGAAAGGTTGAGGATCGCCGGAGAAGGGGTAGGCAGTGAACGCGATGGTTAGATGGCATTCTCGAGGCATTGCAGATAAAGTTATGTGATGTTAGGAAGATAGTGAGAGACCGGAAAGCGTGGCGTGACATGGTCCATAGGGTCACGAAGAGTCGGACACGACTGAACGACTGAACTGAACTGAGCGGCTTGAGTCATGGGGAGCCGGTTTTAGGGCTAAGGCAGCCCGACCCATCCGGGTTTAGATGGAATCGTTTCTGTCGCGACGAGATCGCAGCTATGCATTGCGTAGTTCAAGCAAACAGCGCGGAGGTGGTAGAGCATGCAAAAGAGGAATGCGCAGACCTTACCTTACGGTCCCTTCATCTGTTGCTGTGACAAGAGAGGAGGCGCTGACCCGACGTGACAGCTTATACATTTCCCTCGCACATCAGGTGAGGTCGAGCAAACCTTGCCCCTCGGCGTCAGACTGCCTATGCCGTCTAGACAGTCGTTTTGCTGGACATCCTACTGTATACATGAACCCGATAGCCGGTCTTCAGCCGAACAAGACGAATCGACCCGACTCCGCGTAAAATGTCTGAATGTTTGATCACCTTGTAGTCGGTATATACCGGAACCAATCAGAAATAGCTCTCTATCATTCTCTGAACCATTTTATGCTGCGAACGCATACAACAAATAGAAATGGTGAGCCAAAGCAACGTGTTTAAATCTCAACTCCAAACAAAAAGAATGAAGGGCACATAAGCTGAACCCTTAAGGGCATGACGCAACAGAGTTAATAGGTTCGTTTGCCAGCTTCGTGCGGATCCTGTTTAGAATCTATCCACTTCTCTGGTCACTTGTCAGTAGTACTTTATTTGTGCATCTAGATTGTGCCACATATACCCCAAAGAATACAACCGTAAGCTATCCCGTTATATGAAAGACCGCCCGGCATAGATGAAATTCCGCGCTTTAACCAAGGCGCAGGAAAGTACCTGCGTGGACCAGGAGCACCGTTTCTCACTAGATATTCAATCCTCCGGGACGGATGGATTTTAATTCACATTCCGTTCTCAATGAAGAAGCGCTAGTTGGCCGTGCTTTTGGTTCGGCGAGTTCATTGGTCTGTGTGTTGGCTGACACATGGAGACGGTAAGCTATTACGCACATTAGCCCAATTATAAGGCATCAATTTCTATGCTCAACACGCACGCTCAGTCCAATATCAGACTTCACCGCTTCCTCGTCTTTTGCAGCTTTCGTTATCAAGTACAGTTTCGCTCTCCAATGAGAAAACAAGCCGAGTGCTAACAGTCACTACATCAACAGATAATCGGGGCTCGCGGTGTCTTCTTCCTTATTCGACGCCTGTTTACTTCTTAGTTGCTTTCCCTTTATCACGTGGTAGGAAAAGAAAGATAGGCAGTCTCTACGACTACTTACAATCAAGCCTGAACTGCTTCGCTCACAGCGGCCCACCCACTGCAACCATCCGCTGCTTAGCGTCTTGTGTAATTCCCTACGTTTATATTAAGCGCTATAGCCTCTCTCCAAAAATTTAAATGCCTGCCCTGATCCGTTCCTTCTCCTTCGGTTCAAACAAGATATGATTACGTTGTTTGCAGTCTGACTCACGCTTTCTCCTGCTGTCATAATGGTCTGCACAGCACTTCACACGTTAGGCCAGTTCTCAATTTAGGTGAAGGCTTTCCTATAGCTCTCTGCGTTGGTGTTACTTTATTTCGTATCTGGTCAGAGTGTAAATTTCCTCTTCGCTTGTCAAGACGAGCAATTGTGTTCTTTGCTCTAGTGCAAAGGTAGGCAGTTATGCAGGTGTTCGCATTTGTAAACTGTAGGATACATTACCTCCGCTTGTCTCAGATTACTGAGGTGCCTTAACCTGCTCTGTAATATCACAGCAAAAGGGGTTTCTGCAACTGACTGCTTTTTAATGTGGCCGCCTTAGCTATAGCAAAAGCTGCGACTTTGGCATCACTTGTCGAGTACGAAAACCATGAATCCACCATAGCAGGCCGTTATAAAGAATCCCCTTCGAAATGAATTTTTTTAGCGATATTTATTGCCCTAGGATCTTAGAGGAGTATGCAAGGGAGGATGAAGAAATAATAAATTAATGGGAATAGATTTGTTGATTTTGTCAAGCCTATGCGTAAGCGTTGATGTATCCCTGCACACGGGCAATATATACAGCAGGATTTCACGCTGACAGACCCGCTAACGTCAGCTGCCTAATTTTCTCTCTCTAAACGCTGTGCAGATCCACAACAAGTGGGAAATGTCAGCTTTAATGCTTTCACATTTCCATACCGGGCATCCTGGGCGTGGTTATAAAGCTAAAAAAAATAATTGGTGTGGTTTATGGGGGTTAAGGTCCCAAGGCGACTCGGCTATGAGAGACGCGTCAGGACGAATTACCACGTTGCCCGCAGGAAGCATAATTGTTGCGGCTACGGAGCAGAGTGCCACGTGAACTGCAAAGAAATCAACAAAAATGATTCAGATGGTTCCGTAAATTGAAATCTGTAGGTCTGATGGTGGTGCGGTCTGCGCGTTAAGTACACTGCTGTTCTAGCTTCGCAACCTTGGATGATCAAGTTATACAATGGACACTTGAGGCAGGTGAACCTCTTGCTCTTCCAATCTCGGCGCAGATACCTGTTGAATGGTTTTCGCTTAGTTGTGAAACTTCCAAGAAGAAAGAACTAGCGCTAACAATGGTTCATCTCATGCTTACTACGTCTTTTACGTAGGCCCATTATCCAGAATATTTGCCGTCAAAGTTGGCAATATCAACGTAAGATACTATCGTCCCCCTTTAGCCTCAAGGCCGGGCAGTAAATGCTCGGTGTGTTGTATGAACTCATAACAGCACAGGTGAGTGGTCATGAAGGGTAATAAATTGGATTCCAATGAAGAAAGCGCACTAGAGGGTGTCAGAAGATTAGTTGGGCGGGTGAGGTTAAGAAATCCGCAGTGTGAAGTGGGTGCAGCTGGCACATAACCTGATTAGTTGAAGTAATAAACGAGAGACATTCGCCCTGATGCGAGTACAATTCAGCTAATGATGATGATGACAATATTACTACAGAAACAACTAGGGCTATTGGTTACTCCCGTGTAATGGGAATCTAACCGTCCATATTCTTTGGATACCAAGCTAAACGACCTGCTCCTACGTCGCGCAGGCACATTCTCATAGCTTCTTTCGAGTGGAACTACACATATAATGCATGTGGTCATAATTCCCTGAAACTTCCTAATCTCATCCACCTACCTAGTTTTCTACCGCCCTGTGTACTACGCTTACCTGCCATTCGGATCAAATTTCTTACCCTTCGCAACGATCAGTTTTATTCGTCTCACCACAAAGGTCCTGCTCATGTCCATTTCTTCTTCATTTTGAAGACAATGTGAATAGCATAGCTGTGTTCACTCACACTCTGCATACTTCCTCTCTATTTACCTTGCACCTATGTTTCCGTTTCACAGCTCTTTCCGTTGTCTTCAATTTAATGGAATCTTTTTTGTTAGCGTCCTTGTTTATCCATAGATAAGGAAATATTAGCGTCCTTCTGCGATTTCATAATTTCTGCATAATCCCTCTACTGCCTTTGAACAAATTCGCAATTACCTCATCCTTCTTAGCTGATCCGGCCTTTTTCATTGTTTCGAATGTTTCTTCTTCGTTCCTCGGTATCAGCGGAATATTCGATTGCTCTGCGCTACTGTTATTCTCATAATCGTCCTGGTTACTTTGGCTACTGTAAACATTAGCATAGAACTCTAAAGCTACTCTGAATATGATATCCATATTGGTAATAACATTGCTACTTTGTGACATACATATGATTTGTACCTACGCGTTGTTTCCTCCTGATGGTTTTCAGGCTGTTCCCTGTCTCTACAGCATGCTGAATTCTGTGAATGTTTTGTTTCTTTATATCGGACAATTTCTTCTAATTGAGTAGCACTGATATCTTTGCCAGTTGTACCCTTACTGCTGGCTTGTAAGTGTTCATGCTTTGACATTTGTTAATCGGGTCGCTCGTTTACTTGGATTACCGCTATCTTATCCACCTATCCCACCTCCTACTTCTACCACACAGTCAGTATTGATATCTACAAACTTATGGTTCGTTTCTTCTACACATGTCTTCTTCGTCGCTTAAAGCTTAATATCTATTCTGCAGCAAAACCATACTGGCCCTACAAAACGTCCTTAACCACGGAGTAATGCTGACAGTGCTGACTCCACTGATTAAAGACGCTGGTGAGCACTCTCTTTTAACCCGCGTCAGCTGCAATGGGTCAGTGTAGTGGTTCTTCCTCTTCGTGGCGCACATTGTAATTGGCGCCTGCTTCTTTCTGCTCAGCACCGGAGCGCTTCGATCGTACCGGCAGGAAGGCTGCGCTAGATGAAGTGACTTGTTTTACCTCGCATTCTTCATTTGTTTGGGGATGATGGCATCCTTCAGAAGCGATTAATTAAACTATCTCTATTTGTCATCTTGCTTTTTCAAAGTGAATGTCTTTTTCCTCGTTACCTCTTAACTTGTTCTTTCGGGGTTTTAACTATCCCCACTGCGAACTTCATAGAGCCGATGCAACACCCTCGTTTCCAATCTGCCTATGCCACTACTTCATCACAACTGGTAGTGGTGAAGAGCCATCAGATGAAAGTGCGAGTTCAGGTAATTATTCAAGTCGTCAACGGCACCTTTTGATTCTATTGAAATACATGCACGTTGCCTCATTTGCTCCCGTTTGACATTTGATACCGTCATCGAGACGTAGGCTGGTTGGATGCGCTGATCCTTTCATGTTCTCTGCGGGATCGGTTTAATGCGACGGCGTCTGAAGCCCAGTTCTTCATAAATACCGGCGACGGCATTATCTACTTATACATGTTGAGCAAAAAAGCAATGGGCAACACCTGCCACGGGTATCTTCGAAGGTGGTAATCGGCAGGTGAGGAGGCCGCGTATAGTTTGGTAACCGGATTGTGCAATGTCACAAGACCACATCACATGCGGCTTGCAGAGGCTGCCAATAAAATATTCTTCGTCGTGATACGATTTTATCTGTACAGGACACTTGAATTCATACACACAAATGCTAGGTCGGGCTGACCGTCTTCAATCGGCCACCTTCACTGCAGATTTTGAAGCGAAAGCTTCACTATGCCATATATCAGCTGAAGTCAACATGGCGGACCGCTCGAACTTCAACAGGCCAGAAGTCAACAGTATGGGTATATAGTTTAACCATGTTACCATCCATGGTGTGCCACCACTAGTCCTTTCATCTCGACCTTAGATGGAGCATACAGCATCATGCGTTACCTCTTGTAGTTGATGGCGCCTTGGGCTCCTTAGTCGGTGCAGTTTAATCGATGCAAAAACATGTCTGCCCGTATCTAATCATAACCAAAGCAAAACTAAGCCATACGACACTTTCGCTTCGCCTAATTAGGAATGGCAGGATTAAACGGCAGCCTCGTATGAAATTACATCCTTATACGTTTGGCTAGACGCGTTTATGTGGGTCTAAGGCCTATCGCCGTAGGGTTCTCGGCTCTTAAAACGTTCCACATTTGAAATGATGTCTTACGCCTTCAAATCCGTTTTAGGATATTCGTGGTTGCGGTTGCCCTCCCTCCTCCCCCCATTATCCCGTTGATTGGTGAATCACAAAAAAGTACTGCTCAGAAAACCTTCATTGTACGTATGTATGTACAACTAAATGCGCTAAAATTACTTTCTAGCTCTATCGCCTGAGGCTTTCACGATAGCCTATTTCATTTGAAAACATGTCGTTCATCTCCATTCGCGTGCCGCCCTGACCGGCTTCATTCTTCTCTGTTCTCAGTTTTCTTTTTTCAGTGTTAATACTGCACCAGGAAAACAGCAAATGTTGACTGGTTTCACTACTGGTATCCGCTCACGGCCTAATCTTGATATCATAACACAGGGCGGTTGCTTAATTTCGGCTCAGTGAGCTGTTTTATGTAACTTGATACCGCATAGCACCCACGTAACGTACATATTTAAATATTTCTGCAACTGTTTTTTCACGTAACGTACATATTTAATATTTCTGCAACTGTTTTTTCGGCGACTGCGCAGGTGTGTTATGCAGAATCGAAAAAATAATTTCACAGATATGATCAACAAATAATCTACTTCTCGTAAGGCAAACTACATCCGTAAAACATCTGCCCATTAAACAAAGCCTTCACCAGTTGAGACTTTGGTTTAAGAAGTATCTACAAGGGAATGTGAAGCGGCTGCAACGGGATCTAAAGAGTTAGCAATACTACAAATACTACAAACGAAAGGACACTTTACAACCTGTCCCGTAATTTGAAATTAAAATGATTCAAGAAAACTATATCCAATATTTCTTATTGCAAGTCGATTACTGAAGATTGCAGTGCAGTATTAGCGCGGAAGAAACGAAAAAAGTGCAAGCACAAGTGTTCACCAACATCTCTCTTTTATTATCCTGAATCAGATAAATAGGCGATAGGCCCAAACCTACCGAAACGATGAATTACTCTATTACATCACGCATCCATGCAGAATTATCGCCATATTCTCCCGTTCCTTCAGACTATCATATAATCATTGGTCTACAGAAATGACACTTATCCTTCGCTAAGGCGTGTGGAGGCTTGCTGTCACATTTCTCCGCGAATTTCGAGATCCCCAAAGCCTGTACTATCACCCTTATGGTAGTTTCCCGACACTTGCGAAGGATAGCTGTATATTTTTCAAGGTCAGAGATGCAGCCCTCGCAGAGGCTAAAATATAAGGAAAGTGACCCTGAATTTGGGTTCCTTAAATTTCTTTTCCGTTCTTTCAAACTTGTGTTCATTCACCTCCACGTTTCGCCTACGTAGATGTTTTGTTGTTTTGGAACTAGCGGCAAAATAACCTGGTTCAAGACAGTAAAATACTGTTTTTATTCAGCGCTTGTGTCGGCATTCTTTTGGTATCGTCGGTGCTGTATTCTGCTCTGCAATTTCCAGTATGCAAAAGCAAGTAACTAGAAAGTCACCTTCTCTAACAAAATCGATTCTGTTGAATCTCGTGCTTGTGATTTGCCTTCTTAAATTGCTCCTTAACTGCACATAATTTCAAGTAAAGAAAGGAACCTAAATACATTCTACTCAGACATGCAACGTGTGCGCCACAAAGGATAATTATGTCACCATGTTTAAGTTGATGTTCAATCAGCCTATCCCTTCAGACCAGCGCTGAAAATCTTGGTTGACACACAGACCTCATGTTTCAAATTTCGTGCTAGTGACATGCAAGCTCAATTTTTAACGCGTGAACGTTAGAACGCCATGTAGAAAAAATTGTCTGTCGCTGGCTAGCAGACCGTTTGAAGCATCACAGCCTCAAATGATTATGACAGTGCCTCTGGAAGATGGTAGATGGTAGGTGCCACAGCCGGTCTCTGCTTGATTGGCAAGATATGTGACACTACCGGACTACATGAAATGGACTCTCCTTGTGACTGTATTATCTCCAGATGCTCTTTTGAGGTGGAAGGACAAGTTGGCAATAGAACGCCGGTACCTTAGCCATCAGGTCAGACACGTTCCTCCTAGGAAACGAAGACAGCTCGAACAGCTCGATTGAAGCTGGCGTTTATATCTTTGACAAGAGGACCTTCACGTAGTATGGTCTTTTAGGCCGATGTGCTCCCGACTTTGAGAAAAGAGAGGCAAAATCTAAAGAAATAGTAATCAATGGAGAAGCGTGTAATCGAACCACAGTCCGTAAAGATAACAACAGAGTGGAATCATTACTGTAGCCGGACCATCTATTAAAGACGAGGCTTACATGGCACAAAATCCTGTGGAACTCCAGGGGACCTGTTTCAACCCAGCGAATAAACTTTATACAGATCTCCTTCCCACCTCTAACAAACCCTCAAAGATGTCTGGTTCATTAGTGTCCACATCACGATTATAAGGCTGCGTCTCTCATTTAATTACATGGGATAACATAATAGTTAAAAATCAATAAGCAGATGACTAAGGTAATGTTCAGCAGCCTCGGAAAGGAACCGCAGTTTACGTCAGGTAGCGGAGCACTGAAAGTAGTAGGCGAATATTTCTACTTAGTACAGGCAATAACTGCAGATCCGGACCATGAAAAGGAAATAGCAAGAAAAAAAAGATTGGGATGGAGCGCATTTGGCAAGCACTCTCAGAATATGACTAGCAGCTTACCGGTATTTGCTCAAGAGGAAATTATACAGCAGTTGTATCTGACCTGTAGTCACCTATGGGGCAGAAACGTGGAGGCTAACTAAAAGGGCTCTACTTAAGTTGAGGACAACGCAGAATGCTATGGAACGAAAAATGGTAGGGGTAACATTAGAACATAGCAAGCTTGCAAAGTGGGTCAGAGTAATAACTCAAGTTACTGAAATTCTAGTGGAAATCAAGAAGAAATGTGCATGGGCAGGAGATGTAGTGCGAAGAAAGGACAACCGATGGTCGCTTAGGGTAACAAACTAGATTCCAAGGGAAGAAAAGCGTAGCAGAGGCCGGCAGAAAGTTAGGTGGGCGGATGAGGCTATGAAGTTCGCAGGGGTCAAGGGGATGCAGTCAGCACAGGACCGGATAAATGGAGGAATATGGGAGAGGCCTTCGCCCTGCAGTGGGTATAGTCAGGCTGATTGTGATGATGATGATAACATAATCGCGTATGATGCTGTACAAGCAGGGCGCTCAGGCGCTGGGGCCATGCGCATCTCAATGAGCGCCTGCGATTTTTTTTTCTCACTTTGCCAGTCTAGCTGCCTTTTGGGGGACATCCATATAATAGCGCTAAAATAGAATATCATGGCGGTACGGAGCAACATATTTGCTGCACTCAGCGTCCCTAAGGGACGTATTCATACGACTTCACGGACCGGTTTACTTGCGAACCTGATGTCATGTTAGTGATATCATAACAGCGGTGGCTAGCAGCATGGTAAACGTACGTGCGTGTGTGTATCACTTATTACTACTATGCGAAATCTGCACCTTTACGGCAATCTATATGTGGTAGCGGGTAATTACTTCTGGACATTTTTTCTTTCAAGCACGGCCAGGAGGTAAATCACGGAGCTCAATTGGAACATCACATGACGCCATATTTGCGAGCTGAAAGTATCCACGGTCCGCCGTTTGAATTCACCTGTAAGGAGCATGGTCTTGTAGAGCGTTTGCACGTTTTCATGCGCACATACAAAATTCGTGAAGGACAACATGAACAGCTAGATGACTTTAGTCTTGGAGCTCTAAATTCGGCGGTAAACGCCATATACCTGTAAAATTCTATGCTCCAATACATGGAATTTGTTTTCCCGTACTAAGCCAGTCATGCGGATTATTTCCTAGTCTAAACTTTCGGACAAAATAGAGAAAACATTCGTGTGGTGAACGTTATATATAATTATTTGCAACTCCTAGAACGTTGACATCTTTGCTCCAGTATATACTACCTTCAGTCCTGTACCAAGACGCCCATAGCAGATTTTTTGGACAGCATTGGGACTAAGTATAAAAAATGTCAGGCTGATGAATTTTGAAGTTGGCTTATTGCTAGCAAACTAAATTCGAGATATCCTTCTTGTGAAGACTCATATGTGTTTATTTTCGTAGGTCTTATGTGTTTACTCTGATTTTTATTTAATTGTTTCATTTAATTAGTTTGCAACAACAGCAAATGTTTACAATTTTCTAATTAAAAACGTCAGTGTCAACCAGTGCTTGTTACAAGGCACCAATGGGAAGCACGTGGTGCTTAAAAGTTGCTATTCATCCAAATAATTCTAAAATTTCCTTTCGCGCAAAATAAAATTTATTAACTCTGTATTCGATCACTTCTGTTGCACTCAGCTGCTGCCCCACTACCACGCCGCCTTCTCGGTGGCCTTCGTGTCACTAAAGTTGACCTGGTTCAGCGCCGCCTGCTATCTCGCCCAGCACGCCGTGTTCTTCGCACTCGCCTGGATGAAGGTTCCTGCACTCTGCTACGGAGTGGCGTTAATTCTGGTGTCACTTTACGATTTATTTCAGCTGGACCTGCTTAACGTAAGTTATTCGATAAATGATCATGCATGTGGCTCCCATGCTGTTATTTAAGACGCGGTAAAGTTCGAGTGTGGATTTTGTTCGAACATTTTGCCTCGCCTTTTGAGGATTTCAGTTTGATGGACAATTTTGCCCATAGTTTTAGTCTGGTTAAACAGATGTTTAAAACGTTTCTTCCAGTTCCAATTTTTAACTGTATTTTCCTCGTACCACTTAGGTTCTAGTTATAAGAGGAACTCTTTAAATGTTCGACATATGAAGCAAAGTATTTCTTTTGAAACATATGGGGAACAGGGTTGGGGATGCAGTGTCTCAAGAAATGATAGCCAACAGCTGCTAGGCCAAAATGTATGTGATGAAATTTATTATCTCTACAGTTGTATGGCAGATCGATATTTCTCGAAAATAGAGCTCTTGATGTTTCACTCACACGGCTAGGCCAAATCGGCATCTTTAAAAAATTCGAGGACATTTTGGCGACTAAACTGATGAAAGACGAAAGCTTGAGTGCTGCATTCTGCTACGTGATTTTACCCCTTGCGAGGCATAATTAGTATTTATTAGATAATTATGCAACTGTCACTGATTAGTAAGTACTAATTATCAAATCATTATTTAGTGATTATTCAGTCAGACATTTATTAATTAGTCATTATTTATTAAGTGGTTATTGAAAGCCATCTGGCCGTTTAAGGCGGCATTATTTATCAATAATGAAAATAAATTTTTATTTACCCAATTGTCGCTAATTAGTAATGTCATTATTCAGCAGTAATTAGTTAACAATTAGTTAGTGAACAATCATTAATTGGTTCTTGCTCGCCATATCGAAGTATAAGGTGGCATTAATTATTAAGAAATGATTGGGCAACTGTCAATAAACAATGATTGATGTCATAAATTAGTATTTACGTGATTATGACCTAGTTATAATTATAATTATTAGGAATTAGCACTTACTTAGTATTTATGCTAAGAAATCATTTAAATAATAAGCATTAATTATTATTTAAGCATTCATTGCCATATGGCCTTACAAGGAACGCATTCGGGCATACTGTAGTCCGTAGTGCGAGGCATTAATAAATAATTAGCTCACTACGCAACCCACTCTTTAGTAATTAGTAAATGATTAGTAATCAGTATTCAGTAAATATGAAATTATTTGTGATTTATTGCGCCGCTACCACTAATTAGTAATTATTAATTAACTAGTCAATAATTAGTACTTAATAATTGATGGGCATATGGCTATATAAGGCACGCATTCACGCATACTGTGGTGGGGCTCTGTGATTGGTCGATACCTCCATGACGTCATCTCGT
Source organism: Amblyomma maculatum (assembly GCF_055883805.1). Lineage (NCBI taxonomy): Eukaryota > Metazoa > Arthropoda > Arachnida > Ixodida > Ixodidae > Amblyomma > Amblyomma maculatum. The sequence continues at coordinate 106,495,142 of NC_139353.1, read as the reverse complement.
CTCGACCAAACAGAACCCTCGCAAAAGCGTGACACTTTCACTGACGACAACGATAAGGCTAAAAGGATTTCGTCTTATACACATTGTGACGAGAGCGCATGCTTTCCGCGGCGTAGCACAATCCACCTTTTGCTCAGAAACGTGGCGCCATCATTACAGAAGGCACTAACACGAGGCCTAGCAGACGGTCATGGCAGCACCTCGTGAATGTGCCTCTTACGCAAACAGTGCGGAGCAAGGCCATAGAGACTGGCTTCATGATGTGCTGCTAGCGTTTTGAGCATGCGCGGATCAATCGAGCAAAAGGAGGATTGTAAGCCGTTGAAAATGAAGCGCTGAAAATACTAACTTCGTTTTTAGAAGTACAGAGGGAAAAATGCATGTCTAGAACGACCGAACTGCGTGCTCCGGGCCGCTCGGAGCTACGTGCGCGACATCTAGCGATAACGCCTGGTTCGAGACGGGCGGAGTGTCGGCATGCGCTGCCAAGCTGATAACACTGTCTGTCTTTTCGGGGCTCGCAGGCTGCTGCGGCTTTGCCTTCTGCTTCAGTCGTCTGCGAAAGCGCATACGCGGCGGAGCGCACGCCACTGGCTTCTCTTTTTTTTTTTACTTTCTTTTTGTGCACTATCAAAGCTCTGGCAGGGAGCATTTCACCGCATCATTCACGCGCCGGTGTACTGCATCGTCATCCTAGTTCCCAGCCTTATATCAGTGATCGAGGTTTGGCAGGCTGCATTTGCCGGAAAATAATGCCAAAATCGGCATGCTATTACTGAAAGCATACTTGGACCTTAAGTGTGGCGTATACACAAGATCAGATATGCGATAACCTGAATAAAGTTTTCATCCCTACAAGTGAACAGACGAGATGCGTAAAGGCATCGACGATGGCGCCGCGACTCACAGTATACCAAAGGAAAGCCATCACAGAGATGGGCCGGACAATGACCCAAAGCTACTGGGCGCCCTTTAGCCACAGTCAGCAGAGTACTGCAGGCATTCCACAAAGAAGGCCGACTTAAGGATGCTGCGCGCGGCCGGCCACCAAGGGCGACGACGGAAGAAGAAGACAGGCTTGTTGTCGCAGGAGCAGCAGATGATCCGTACCTCAGCGCCAGGGAGCTTCGTGACATGTTCGCTTTGAACGCATCCACTCAGACAATCAGGAGCAGGCTTCATGCAGCAGGTGTGAAAAGTAGAATAGCTGCGCAGAAAACACAACTGAGACAAGCGGATCGGGACACGCGCCTGGAATTCACGTCTGTGGTGGAAGACTGGACCCCAGACAATTGGAGAGCAGTCGTCTTCAGCGACGAAGCCACTTTTTGCACGCGCTGGGACCAGCAGAAGCGGGTGTGGCGGCCGGAAAAAGCACGGTAGGACTGTAGTCTGTTTCAATGTGCTCGCACGTCTGAGAATATACCCGGAGTTTTCTTTTAGGCTGTCAAATTTATATTTTAAAACCAGTGAGGTGAGTGCAGTCTGAGTTGTTAAACTGTATAGCACGGTGGGCATTATGTAGGCAATAGAGATGAAACACGCATAAAGAACTTAAATTAGTATATTTTATTTTCGGCTTCAGGGCGAAACAATAAATCGCAAAATTAAAGGTCGTGAATGCATAATGCGAGCTCAGTTCTTACGTTTTCGGAATCGGCAATGTTTTTTGAAGTATAGAACATCAAGATCACACTTTTAAATGTTCGTTAAGTTACCTTTTCTGCATGGCACACCCACAAAATTGTATCCTTAAGCTAAGATGTGGGGAATTTTAAAACAGCGTGTGTATTTTATCATATAAAAGATGTGTGATTGATTTCGGGTATTATGCTGTGCGCTGCGACGCCATATTAAAAATCTACAATGCTGGAAAGCCAGCTTAACGAGCTCGCGAACGGACATTTTGACGCTCCATATTTTGAACCATAATGGGCTTCAATCTCTTTAATGCGTTGCACTCTCGTCGTTCCCAGTCCTTAACTGCTACCACATCAGGTATCATTAGCTCTGATGGCAATTTGATTCCTGTAAGAAAACCTGATTTCCCTACCACCACGCAGGGACGAAGAAAAATACATTTGGAATGTGCGCAGCAGCGGCCCTGTTTCAGTCAGCGTGTGGGGAGCCATCAGCTACGATGGACTAGGACCCCTGTACCGCATTCCTGGGCGTATGACTGCAGACGTCTACGCGGAGGTGGCAGAAACGGTCCTCTTGCCTTATGTGCTTGATGGGCCGTTTCCGGATGGGCTCTATCACTTTCAACAAGATGGAGCTTCTGTGCACTCAGCCAAGACTCTCCGAGACCTTTTTGAAAGGCTTGGCGTTATGACCCTTCCATGGCCTGCAAGAAGCCCTGACCTTAACTTTGTAGAAAACGTGTGGGGACTGATGAAGAAAAGCCTATCCAAGAAATCGGGACTCTCCAATTGCAATCCGGACGGGCTATGGGAAGCCATTGAAAATGAGTGGGGACGCCTCAGCAATGACCGCGCTCTCGTCGACTCCCTCTACGAGTCACAGCCGAAGAGGATTGAGATCCTAAAGAAATCTGGGGGAGCCCCTATTTGCACTAGTTTGTCCTCTCCATCCCCTAATAAACAGTAAACTTGCGGAAAAAATAAAAGAACGTGAAATGAGAAGCCGGCAATCTGTTTTCTTTAATGACCAAAGAAGAACAGTGAAATAAAGACATACCCGCCGCTTACACTTACTTCGCGGCACCTTTAATACTAATTTGCCTTCCTGCAATTGCCGAAGAACGAAAACTGCCAAACCTCGATCACTGATATAAGGCTCGCGGCTAGAGTGACGATGCAGTACACCGGCGCGTGAATGATGCGGTGAAATGCTCCCTGCCAGAGCTTTGATAGTGCACAAAAAGAAAGTAAAAAAAAAAGAGAAGCCAGTGGCGTGCGCTCCGCCGCGTATGCGCTTTCGCAGACTGGCAGCGCACATCAGCGCTTCTGACGACTGAAGCAGAAGGTAAAGCCGCGGCGTTACCAGGCGTTACAGCTAGATGTCGCGCACGTAGCTCCGAGCGGCCCGGAGCACGCAGTTCGGTCGTTCTAGACATGCATTTTACCCTCTGTACTCTTCGAAGAGCCTTACCCACTGAGAACATTTGTGAGCTAAATTACACAATCAATGGTCTGGTGCCCTAGGGTGGCCACCTCTTCGTTCATCGTGTGCGTTTCCTTAACTGTCCTTAGCCTTTGCCAAATATAAAAGACCAATGGCATGTTATAACGCCCCTACTTTGTTAGCGGGCGCGAAAGAAAAAAATCAGTATTTAGCGCGTAGAACGTTTGACCAAGAGACAACTGTACTGAGGCTGCCCTTTTCTGTTCAGTTTTCCTATTCTTGTATTGCAATTTCGATGTGCTTATTTGGTCAATATTTGCTGTGTAACACTCGGAAGGACACTCGCGGTATTTGAAATGAGCGCATAAGTGCGACTAGGAGCGTCCTCGTCACTTACGCGGTATCGTTAAGCTGCTAGTGCATAATGTTCGAGTTGGCTTATCACCTCTATTATACATCTCTAATTAGACTCTATGTGTTTTCCCATATCGGCTTAGAAACTGGTATTGCGAATTGCGCTTTGAGGAGAGGCCGAAGAGACTAATAATTATTAATAATACTTGGTGCTCAGGAGAGCAAAAGGCGCAGGATCTGTCACATTTGTTCTGTGGACACTTGTACCGAGCCGTAGGAAAAGGGAGGTGGGATAAAAAGTGGAAAGAGAGAAGTGGCACAGTTCAATAACGCTACTTATCCTGACAAAAAAAAAAAAAGGACTTCTTCATTTGGATTGGTTTGTGGGGTTTAACGTCTCAAAGCGACTAAGGCTATGAGAGACGCCGTAGTAGAGGACTCCGGAAATTTCGACCACCTGGTAGATAGATAGATGTATTTATTGAAAGGAAAAGGCAGATAGGTTGGCCGGAATAATTCAAATCTGGCCTGCTACTCTGCACTGGGGAAGGGGAAGGAGAGAAGAAAGAAGATCATGATGGGTGACGATGTGGGAGAATGCATATGAAATACATATACAGACACAGTAGCTTGTTTTACAAGCGCGAATCAAGTCCGCTGGCGCACAAAAAAACGGCAAAGAGCACGCACTGCCTGGGCACCCTTCCCCTTGTCCTGCCAAGCGCCCAGCAGCAGGTCCTCCGACAGAGGCCTCTTGTCTAAACGCTTCAAGGAAGCCGCTAGCACACTTCTTTCGTGCGCATACGCTGGGCACACCAATAATATATGGTCCACAGTCTCCGGGATGCCACAAGTTCAACATTCCGGTGAGTCCATCCGTCCAATTAAATGTAAGTACTTGTGCGTGAAAGCCACGTTTAAACGAAGTCTATGTAGTAAGCATACCTGATGACGCGGAATATCACGCGTAACATAAAATTCTAATGTTTGATCGAGCCTTCTTAAACGAATGCGGGGTTCTTTAACGTGCGCTTACATCGCACACCACACGGGCGCCGCTTCGTTTCGCCTTCATCGAAACGCAGCCTCCGAGGCCGGGATTCGATCCCGCGTCCTTGGGAACAGTAGTTGAACGCCTTAACCGCTGCGCTACCCCGGCGGGTGATTTTTTTTTTCATTCAGTGGTCTTTAATTTACATGGCTTAACATCCCGAAACGACTCACACTATGCGGTATTCCTTAGTGAAGGGTTCCGGAAATGACTACCGGCTCGTGTTCCCCAAAGGGCAATGACATCGCACAGTACACGCGCGCCTGAGGTCAGCACAATGAAAAGCGCCTGTCCTATCAGCGCGCAGTGTCACGTTTTATGCTTGAACTGACTATCCTAACGGCATTTTTGTAGATCCAGTATAGCGCCAGTCTTTAAATACCTGCCGGCCAGGAGCCGGCTTCCATAAGAGGCAGGAATGCAGGAAAGGAATATGAACTCACAATTTTTTCTTGCAAGAAACACACGTTATATATAACCTTCGTTTTTTATAATACACAAGCAAAATTAATAATGGCAATCTAATCCAAAAGCGATGTGCCAAGGAATACCTTGGATCAAGACGCGCAAGAAAGCAAACACCGAATCAGACAGAAGAAAAAATTTCGATATCAGTATCACCATTGCCGCCTTGCTTACACATTCTCTCACACGACGTGGGCCCTACGAGGGAAGAAAGGCTGTCGTTGTGAGACGGATCTTGGAATGCTGAGGTTGTATCGCGGCAAGACTTTAGCTATTCTACAGAACAAATTCTTCTGAGGCTGTGAGGGAAAACACTTTCAAATTGCAACGTGTTGTAAACACTGCCGCCATGTGGCTTGTTTTGAATAATACTGGCGGCTTTTTAACACTTCTGAACTGGCAATGTGTTCTTCGGCCCTTAAATCTGGCATTGGTAATTTTTTGTCATCATATTTCAGGAAACAACACAGAACTGCAGAGTAGGCCACGGAGCAACCCCTGTTTGTTTTCACTCTGTTTTACCAGTCTGCGACGCTGCATTCTGTGAAGCTTCTTGCCTCTAGTTCTCGATCTGCCAAACCTCCTTTATATATCCTGTACTAAAATATAGGGATAAATTGAAAGCTATCAAGCTGTGATTAAAGAATACAGGGTTTAAGGTCAAATTCAACATTGCATATATGAAAGACGCTGTAGTGGAGGCAAGAAGAATAATGCCTACCAACTTTTGTTTAATGCGCACTCGCATTACATAGTACAAGGCTGCCTTGCATCTACCCTCCATCGGAACGCAGCCGTCGTAATTCCTGATTGAAGTCTCGTCGTTTGGCTCAGCGATCGAGCGGCTTAACCATTGCACTGCGCGGAGTGTCCATGAACTGAATAAAGAAGTTTCACTTTAAATTTAGGCCAGCCCGCGAGATCTAGACATGAATTTTTGCTCAGTGAACAAACACGAAATTATACCGTTATAGCCGAGTGGTGGTGGTGAATTCTTTTATTGTGCCCAAAAACCGGAGAGTAGTCAAAGGACCGGGTGCGGTGGCTTAGAGGAGGTCGGCGGCGATCCCTAGGGATTTCGCGGCCTCCACCGCGCGCTGGATAAGCCAGCGTTGATCTGCTGGCTCGGAAGTACGCAGGAGAGACTCCCACGTTTCTGGGGTGTTTGAGTTGTCTGTGTTGTAGTGTGTACAGGTTCACGCCATGTGTATGAGAGTGGCCGGAGTTGAGCGGTGTTTACACATGGGGGCTATCTGTTCTGGAAAGATCCTGCTGTATAAGAGGTGGTGTTGGAAGCTGCCAGTTTGTAGTTTACGCCATTGGACGGCCTCACGTCTTTTTATAGTGCCTTGTGCGAGAGGATATGTGCATCTTCGTAGTCGGTAGTGCTGGAGTTTGTCCGTGTAAGTGGTGAGTACAGAAGGACGTGATATATTAGTGTCAGCGGAAGCAAGGTGGCTGACCATACTCTCGGCTCGGCAGCTGAGCTCTCGAGCGAGAGTATGCGTCTGGGCGTTTCCGCTGGGCGACTCGTGGGCTGGAACCCAAAGTAGTAAGCCAGATGTGACAGAGCCTACGTCTTTAGCCGTGCTTAAGACGTAGAAATATCCATGGCAGGGCATGTAATATGCACGGATCACTGTTTATTTATTTTATTTTGTTAACTCCATACATAACGGACCAGTCTCGAAATCGCAGGTAGGCCGTCGCCTGGTGTTGCCTTCAGACGACGAGAGTGCAGGCATACTTGGGAGGGCCAAACGTTCTGCTCTGCAAAGAATATTAGCAAACCTTTGCGGATAAGAGGGCCGCAGGACAATCGGGCGAGGTTCGATTGGAAGTTTACAAGAGAAGACTATGCTGCAGTGGACACAGGTTAAATTATTTGTTCCCTTGCTCGTCCAAAATCATCCTCTTGTGCTCACGACGCCATGATGAAGGAGGGCGTTACAAGTGCGCTAAAATTTGGGTCCAACTATAGGGAGATGAAAGCCAACGAAACTTGCAGATATTGCACCGCCTATTACCGTCCCGAAACATGGTTAATGTCGTGTCTTTTTCACGGCATCCGTGTTACCCTCTGACCTTCCACACTGGTGCGAGAAAAGCAAAGATAAGCCCGATCCGGCTCGTTCTGCTTGTTTTGTTTTTGGCTCTCGATCTCTCTTCGCAGCTAAACAGCTAAATGAAGGGTGGAAAGAGAGACACACCGCGGTCTCCTGCAGCCCGCCCGATCGCCTCACTTTTTTTTCTCCGTGACGCGTGCGAATCAGTGATGGTTTTCTAGTGCTCCACGTCACATGTGCTAGTTGATGTAATGGGCGGGAACTCGGGAGGATGCCCGGCTAGGCGGGTCGCTGCGCGAAAGCGAAATCGACAATCTTTAAATATGTTGTATATAAACAGCTCTCTTTTATGGACTTCTCCTCAGCGGGCATACAGAAGCGCATCTCCTCTTTTGCACGCAATTAATAAGGAGTTTTTGGAACCTCTTTCAAGGTCATTTAAATATCATTGTTACGCATAGGCTGCAAACCACAACATAATTAGCTAACGCGACTTAAACGATTGCAACACGCTTATGCTTCAATTTAAGGTAATTATTGTAATATCATATATATAGCCCTCTAGCTCCTTCTTACGTTGGCCATTCTGTATTATGAAAATAGGGCAGTATTCTTAGTGGGGCCTTTACGTATGACACAGGGACATGGCATTGATGAGCGATATGCGAAACTATTGGGAGATGTCAAGCCACCATCGTCCTCCAACAGAAAGTAATAAAATCCATCTAAGGAAGGGCTTTAAATAACAAGACACTGTCTCCCCATGGGTGTTCACTGCTTGTTTAGCGAATGCACTCAAGGGCCTTGATTAATGCGTACGTTGTTAATTGAGTATGTCTCCAGGTTGATGTCCTCACGAGTTTGTCCGCATGATTAGTTCGAACGAAATGAGATATAAAAGAATGGATGCATTATTATATAAAGGAATAAAAGAACTCGGCAAGGAAAACATTGGGGCTTGTTGGAAAAATTAGAGCCAGGTAAGTCAATCAGACTTCGAAATAGTCGGGAAGAGTAATGGCGACGTCCAAATCTGATTACGTTGTAATCATCTACCGGCGCCGTAGGCCAAAATTCCTCTGTCGGGAAATTTGAAATTATTGAACGTGAGCGAGTGGAAAAGGGGGCGATATGCATGCACAAATGAGGGAGAATGGTTAGAGAGTGTGTAAAGAGAGATAATCAAACAACTGCTGTCTGGAAATTTTGAGAACTGCAGAATCTGCAGGGGTGAAATGCGAGAGCCTGAGCGTTGCTCCTCCACGCGGTACATTGCGCGCCTTTGTGGCTCGCAACCAGCATTTCATTGAAAGCATCAATGTTCACCGGCGTTATATAATTGGTGTACAGGAACGGAAAGGCGCAGTATCTGTCATTCGCGGATTCCTGCTGACACATCTCGCTGATAACACAGCAACACTCAGGCTTACGAATTTCTTTACTGCACATTCCTGTAGTAATCTTGGAAATGATTCTAACAGTTAAAGACCAGTTGTAATGAAGACTTCCTATTGACCAGCGACTCGCTCATAACATTGCCTTGTTAGTAACGAAGGGGACTCATGGCAAAGAATGATCAATGACATAATAAATGGAAATGAATGAATGAATGAAGCCTTTATTGAAGGGAAAGGATGGCTCTCGGCCGCTGTTTGGGTTCTTGGGGAGTTAGGAGAGTGTAACTTCGTCTTAACGGTTCTTTAAGCTGTTGCTTGTTGCTTGCCATGCGGCCGATCTTCGCGCTGTAAGTCGACCTCTCTCACACTACTCGAAGCAGGCCGCTCTCACTGCCGTATGTAGCAATGGAGTGTTGTATTTCGGTGCTTGATATAACCTGACCTGCTAATGTGGGCATGTCGTCGTGGGGAATATGCGTAATTTTGTTTCTTCCTCGTGTAAACGATGGACATTGCCATATAAGATGTTCTAGGTCTGCTGTACACTGTTCCTTACAGTGCGTGCATATGTTGTGTTGAGTGTTTTGTGTCTTCCGAGAAACCACGCGTGATGTACGTGAGGTGTGTAAGCTGCATTTGTTATTACTTTGTTGAGAAATATCTCTTGTGGTCGAGTGAGCCCTTTCGTGTCCTCAAACACCGGCGTTGGTGTCGCTTCATGTAATCTAAGCTTACTGTCGTGTTTTATTTTGATGCGTACATAGTGAATTATCGATCTGCCAGGGGAGCCTTTAGTGAGCATTGTTTGGTAAGGATTTAAGTCTATCCGTTTAGGCATGGAGTTGGGGTGTGGGGCATTCTACGTTTCAGCAAGCCCACCCGCTTGCGCGGCGGCCGCTTGCGCGGCTGCGTTTCCCCCGTCCGTGCCAGTATGTCCCGGTGTCCATATAATTTGAATTTCTATTCCAACTTCCCGCATTCCCTTCAGCCTCTTTCTGATGTCCTTGGCCACTGCGTCGTCTGTAGTTGGTGCCGTCAGCTGTGCAATCGCTGCATATGATTTGGTTAAAATTCGATATCCATTGAAGTTATCTTTTCTGGCTGCAGCGGTCGTAATGGTATTTATGGCTCCCCATATGGCAAGCAGCTCGGAGTGTAAAATTGTTCCTCCAGGTAGGTGGCACGTGTGCTGTCCGTTGTGCTGAGGCGCTGGCACACACACCCATGCCACACTCACCCTTTCATTTCTAATTGCAGCGTCAGTGTAGATGTCTATTGTATTGAGTGGTCTTGTGAGGGCAGTTCTCTGGGCTAAAAGTTCCCTAGCTACCACATTCCGTCTACTAATAGGTCGTTGTGGCCTTAGTGTGATTACCGGCGCCTCCCACGGGGGTGAAGTGTCTGTCCCCAGGGGCCTCGGAGCAGTGTTGATTCGGTTGTCCCATGCCATGATCTGCTGCCCTTGGGTCGTGTTTTCCAGTAGGGATCGCATTCTTATTTTTGCTTCTCTTATAATGTCTTGTCTGGGTGGTATGCTGACCAGCTTAAGCAGCTCTTCATTCCTCGTGTGCTTAGGAAGCCCAGTAATGGTGCGAAGAGTGGCCCTGTGTAGCTTTTCGATGTCTTTAACGTCGCGATTAGAAAACTCATAGACAGGTGCCCCGTACAGAATCCTGCCGACAGCAACCGCTCTAGACAGTGTTTGGCACGATTTTTGCCGGGCTCCGCCGTATTTGTTTGAAATCCGGCGAATCATAAGCAACATCGGGGTCCAGTTACGTTGCATTGTACGAATCCATTTACGAGGACTGTTGCAACTAGAAATCTGTGCCCCCAAGATTTTTGTCTGCCCGTTCGCAGACGTGATGTTGTAAAAAAAAGCTGTTACGCATGAAGCTAAAGTTTTTCTAATCAGCCCTGGAAATAGCAGCAGCTTACTACAGGTAGCAAGGGGCTGCATGAAGCGACACGTCTAATTTCGACAGGTGGTAACCACTGATTAGTACCACAGGAAAGAAATCACTATAGTATAACATAGGAGTGGAAAGCATTGCACAAGCAATCTACCATCAAGAATTGTTTCTTACAAGTATTCCACTGGAGAAACATATATAGCGGCGCTACCTGACCGCTACTCACCTATGCGATTGAGAAATGGGGGCTAACAAAAACGGTTGAACTTAAGTAGAGAACAATGCACAGCGCTCCAGATGTAAAAATAATATACACGAAGTCACCGGAGTGTGGAGGGTTAGGTCAGGTAACTTGATTTGCTTACTTCCTGGCGAACTCAAGAAGAAACGGGGATGGGAGAAGAACTGATAATTGGTTATGGTAACTTATTCCAACTGAATGCAAATATATCGGGGTGGGAGAATATTCGGCGGGACGTCAGAATGCTTGCGGAGATTCGATGCCGGCAGCTAGCATCGGACTGGGTCAATTGTAGAAATATGGGAGATGCATTTCTCTGCAGCCAGTCCTCCTCAGGCTGCTCGTGATGATAATGACAGCATTTATACTTACAGGTAAACTTAGGCTATGATTCAAAGCTGTGCATCTTCCGCAACCGGATACTCGTTTCCTTCCTTCAAGTTTGATGAGGAGCGCGGAAAAGGCTTACTTGGCCTTGCCGAAATCCTGTTTCATCCGTTCACAGTCGATCGGTTCGACAATGACATTTTCTGCTCCGCGTGAAATTGCGGGTCATCATGTGCTCCGGGTGCATAAGCCTGCGTTTAGAAGTGGCTTTCACGCGTTAGCTATGTTGCGCAGGCGGGCAGCTTCAGAATGATCCAATTGTGTCAACAATTTGAAACAAGGCTAACACACACAACCACAAAAGAAGACGAACGACGAGACACAAGGCTGACTGTCAACTGAATTTTATAATAAAAATCAATAGACAGTCACCGCTTGTGTCCCGTCGTGTGTCTTCGTTCTTCTTTTGTGGTTGTGTGCGTTAGCGCTGTTTCAAATTTTCCTATAACCAAAATGAACCAACTCGCCCAGAAAGAAGTCTTAATGTGTCTGCAATACGTCGGCGGAAGATGTACAGTCAGTGACAAAAGTTTGCGGGACGTGACTTCTTTGAAAACTATTTACTTCTGTGTTGCTGGGCTAACATGGTGAATTAAAAGTTCTGAATCACAAGAGGACATGCACGCCCCAATCAGAGAAACTATATCTCAGAAAAAAACTAGCGAGGCAACACTGGCAACACTGGCAACTATTGGGCAGCATCTTGGCGCTCTGTCCCGTTCTTTTCTTGTGTGTGTGTGCGTGTTGTTTTGGCGGCTTTAACTTATAATGAACACAGAAAGAAATGTTTTTCCCAAAATCCACATCCCGCAAACTTTTGTCCTTCACTTTACGATTGGTGTTAACAGTATTTGCGCGCGAAAGGCTAATGCTAGACACTTCGTTCGGTAGTTGCGACAGAAGGCCTTTGTCACAAGACCTGCTACCAGGCGCTTGAACGGAGGAGTGCAAATCATTATTAGCGATATAGACTTTTTCCCGAATCTGTAGAGATACGGAACTTGACTCGCCTGTGTGATGCAAGTGATGCCTCACATATTTTCAATCTACCTTTCCCCACACTGTCACTCATCACGAGAATACTACTTCTCCTCTTCCCGTGCCCATTGTAGCAGGGCACATAATTAACTTTGCTACCGAATTGTCTGCCTTTGTATGCAATAAACGCCTGTCTCTATTTACTGTAAGAAGCACGCCCACTAAATATTTTCTTGCTTGCGGCCTTCAAGTCATAGTGCCTTTTCAGTTGTCTCCTTAACGCCATCTTTTTACTGTTGCTCGTAACATAATAACAGAGTGCCTTTTCCCCCATCACCACTTTATCTCTCTAAAAAGAGAGCTTGCGCTATCGATGTAATGCACCGAAATTTATAATGCTTTGCAGATGGCTATGCAAAATATCCGGTGTAGGTTGTAACCCCTTATATTGATCTGAGTGGACAGCATCTTGCCCCTTTCAGGTTGTCTATGAAAGCCACGGTGACTACTGCTATTTCATGAGCGTGGTGGCCTTCTATTGGACGGTACTCCGCTGCTTCAGCTTCTGCATGGATTACATGTCATGTGACAAAGAGAACGCCAGCTCTACGGGCTGGCCCGAGTATTGGAAGACACTGGCGTATGTAGTCTACCTGCCTCTCCTCTTCTTGGGACCGCTACAGAACTACGATGACTTCATCAAGTCGGTGCGATGCCTTTCAGTATTTTAGTATTAGTGTTTGCTGATCCATGAAAAAATGCCGATTTGTGAGGATAGATTTAAATCAATATTGCACACACATTACCCAGATATAATTGCGTAGAAGAATTTCCAGGGCATGTGTTTCAATATTTTGAACTACAGAATGCCTAAGACGAGGTACTTGAAAGAAGCACAAATGACATGGAATATTTCAGCGCTAATTTCCACCTGCTTTTTCTACGGCGTACAGTTTTCACGCCCTTGCTGAGTGATGGTTTATTACGTTTAAATAATCGGTGTTCATTGCGTGAAAAATAGCTCAGCTGCTCCAGCAAAGACTTAAGAACAACATTCGGCCTTAGACATGAAGACGCTTTGGTTTCAGAATTTTGTTCACCAATTCTCTGATGAAGTCTCGCGAGTATAAATTAGTATATATTGTCCTGCCACGTCTGATAGCCAGAACAAGGACTTGGTAGGCCGCTTTAGGTATGCGGTGAAACACAGAAGGACACTCTGTTCTCCGACAAGTTAGAAAGGACACTAGCATAAAAAATGAAAGTTGATCACAGTGGGAGCTTTGTACGCGATATTATTGCGAGAGCTCCAAGTTGCGGTCAAGTGAAGTCATCGCGATTCAATATGCATGCCTGTCTAAAGTTCTTGAATATTATAAATAGATAAAATTATTGCATATTTCTTTTTTTTTCCTTTACTAGTAAGATGCAGGACAAGGGTCACATTTTTGAGCAGCATCTGTGATATCAGAGCAAAGAGTTATCTTGGGCATGACATAAAAATAAAAATGATGAGAGCAGGCTTCATTACACTTCCTATGACTTCTCAGTAGCTCCTTGTCAACTTTCTACAAGATTACTTGAAATAGCTAACACAGATATGAATTCGAAACCAAGAGATGTGCGCATGCATATCTCTGTTGCTACTTAATTTAAATAGAATAGAAATTCGCTAATCGCAATTATTTACTTATATAGTATTTATTCAGTTCCCACAGCACCCATAGGCATTACAGCAGGGAGGGTGGGGGATGGAAGTCGACAAAGTTAGACGCAGACCAAAGACACATGAGCTTCTGCTATAAGGCTAATGAATTACGCATTATGCATGCACAATGCTCAAAACCAATGAATATCAAAAATTGGATACTCAGAGCTACAGGCAACCCTCAACTCAACATCGAAAACATCATCGCTGACAACATCACGAGAGAACTGGTTCCACTCTGAAACTGCTTGGGGAAAAATGACGCCTTAAATATGCTTGTACGGCAAGGGGTTTCACGTACTTTTAAACGAGTCTGTACGCTCAGAGACATAGTAGGGACGTCTAATATACTTATCTCTTTCTATATTTACCAAAGAATGGTATATACTATGAAATTGTTTTAACCGTAATTTTTGCCGTCTAGCGTGAAGGAGCTCCCAATTTAATTCTTGCTTTGCCCTTGCAGCACCGAGCTGCCGTTTGCAACTTCCAATGGCAAAGTGTGCAGCCATGTCCTGCATATGCACAAATATTCGTTTATAATGTATATTAGCGGAAGCATGCAATGAAACATGCTTCATGCATATCTTCTAAAGAATTGTACGCGATTATTTGTTCTTGAAATGAGGACGATATACAGTGTTTCTTGTACGTTTGTGCCCCTTTTTGTGCATACATGCATGCATGCTTCAAAACTGAAAGCATTCAGTGTCTACGAATTGGGTATGTGCCTTCGATGCCACCATAGGATATGGTTTCTTGGTAGAAATGAAGTACCTATGCCAATATAAAGGAACACAAACTCGATTGGGGCGTTTTTCTTTTTTTTTTCTTCATGTTATTCTACCGTCAATGCCATCTGAAACGGATTGTAGAAATCAGGCAGTTTGGATAGCTGGGTCCAGTGAAATTGATCATTCTTACCTGTCTGGAAGCGGTTAGGTTTCTCATTCGTGCCATAAAATGCAAAACATTAAAGTAGCGGTTCAAGAAGCATAGCTTGCATATTAACTAGTATACCTCTTCGAGGGAGCGCTGCTGAGTCGACTTTGCCTGGTACGCACCATCGGCGTGACGATCTTTAACAATGAAAGTTAGTTAAACATGCCCTTCAGTTTATTCAGCGGTGCCTGTCACGAGAAAGCACGATACAAATTAACGGCCCTAATTCTCATCTTCATGTAACGTTACGCCTTTGTAAGCTCGGTTAAGCTGCTTCCACAAAGTGAATTCCACAAATCAGAATTTCGTGCAGAGCTTTAGCCTGAAAATACCCGCCTGTATGCCCAAATCCTAATTTAGCGTACATCTGGACATTATATATTTCAAACCACATACCTGATGATTGGTTGGTTTGTGGGGTTTAACGTCCCAAAGAAACCACATACCTGAATGCAGTAAGATGTTTCAGTAGTCCACAACAGGCAAAATGCACTGTAGATTGCATAATAATTCGTAAAAGTGAAGCCTCTTCCCAATAAGGATGAATTAGGAAGGGTTCAGAATTTGTTTTGTCAATAAACAGTCGAGAGGCTAGAATATAATATCCGAACCCAATTTGAATGCATATAAATAAATATTCAGTCATGGTTGGCAATTTGGTTGTTCGGAAGAGGAAAACAAGACTATGTAACAAATATATTTTAGCTTCAACCAAATAGCCACGGTCGTTGGTTTAACATGGCTATTTATATTATTTGTCACATTTTTAGTCTCTCCACCCAGTGCTGTGTGAGAAAATGGCATATGAGTTTATATACAAAATGGATGTAACATGTATACTCAAGATATCTACCCAATGTTTAACTCTGATACAACCAGCATATATTTTTACGTTTCTTGGCATATTTCGTAGCCAGACCTTTCATAACTACCCTAAAGTCTGGCAGGCAATTTTTGGAAGCCATTTTCAAAGTCTCAGCCAACCTTGTAACCTCTAAAATGTACGCTTTTCAGCAATTGTTACATTTTATGCTAAGGAAAGGTATACGTAGTGTCTTCAAGTTCGCCGGGTACCTTTAAGAGGTTTCCATGGCAAACAGTTCAGCAATTATAGGAATGCTACTTAAATGCTTGCTTAGCATTTTTACACGTTCCGATGGCGTAGGCATAGTTCGTGCGGCACTTTGTCGTCCCGAAGTACGTCAGAATTGTTCAGACTGCAATCAAATTAAAATACTTTGTAGCCTTGGTGATATAAATTTGTATACGTGCAACACTTTCAGATGGAAAGACCGAAGCCTCCGATCACGGTGCGTGAGATTATCAACTACGCTGCCGGACTTTTGCGCTCGGCTGCCCACATCCTGCTCATAGACATCATGTGCCACTACTTTTACAGGTGATATTATACTTGCTAGGCTTCAAAAACGAGGTGATCTGAGTGGTCGTAAAGCATCGCGCTTCTAACTCTGATGAATACTGAAACTTTATACTGACTAGATATATCCAAAAGTATCCTGACAGGCATTCACATAAGATCAATAAAGATCACTCTGGTTTTCTTATAAATATCGCAGATGTACTCAAAAACATTTTCAGTGTCACAGACGGATGACTGCGAAGCTGTTTTCTCAATTGAACATGAAGCTAGCTGTAGTTTGAGGAGGCACTGAGGGTATAGAAGATGAATATGCGAACCAGGGTAACTGAAATTTATTAGCAACAATGGTGCGGCAAAATTATGTACATACGGCTAACGTGCCGTTAACTAAAAAATGGCTTGATGATCTCCCGTTGTAGAAAGCAAAATACACATTTAATAATGGGCGTCGCTGTTTTTGTCAAGAACAGAAACTCCTTACTTAAAAGAGCGGCAGAAGGCCTACTTCCGGAGACGTCAAGCAGATGCTTATTCCATGCATTCATGCCTGTGTATATGTGTGCTCTAATGTATGGTAATTCTGAAAGAATAAACTGAAATGATATCTCCAGTTGTGATGTTCAACTGCCAATAACTTTGGGTTGAACTCGGAGCAAAACATTCGTATTTCATGCAATGTTTCCGAAGATTGACGCCGTCACTATGCATCGAAAGCTAAAAGTACAATCGCATCATGTCGTTGAAGCATTTTCTACTGACTGCTGTCAGATCTCAGGTTTTGGAAGTGGCTATGGTAAACTTATTTTTGATGTTTCTTGAAGTTCTTTTTTTTCTTCTTGTTGTTGTTTACGGTCCCGTCTCCTTGCTTCGACCAAAGAATTTCAATGGGCCGAATTAAATTAACAAACTGATTTAATTAAGATAATGGGTTGGTTAAATAAACAGGCACAGCACAGTTGAAATAAAGAACAGAAGAGACACTGAGTTGGGTCGCCCTCCGGCTTAGGACCGTCCGTCGTCCCAAGCGAGCGTACCGGGAGAACGTCCGTCTTCTCCGTCGCTCGGGCCGCAACTCCCCGGGCCACCCATCGCACCTCGTCGTTTTCGCACTGCCCCACGTTTCCGTGAAAACGTCCTTGGTGTCCCCCCCCCCCCCCCCGTTCACACAGATTCGTGAAAAATCGTAGCCGAGGTCCAGTTCGCCGAAGCGTCCCAACCCCGGCCCTTCCACCACTAGCATTCCACTCTCGAGGACGCGCACGAAATTTACGGCTGCCTGTTACAAATACCAAAGAAAAAAAAAACACCCAACGGGCACTCGACGGATTCCGCCGACGGCGTTCGGAGCCTCGCGCGCTAACCACCAGGCCAAACAAAGAACAGCCGAGCGCCTTTCAATGCGCGAGACCACCCGCGCACAACGCGCACATGAAGGGACACTTCACACTGTACACAAAAACAAGAAAAAAGTCCCTCCTCCTTGGGTACGGGCGCCGCTCCACCCGCGCGCCTCGCGGGCCGGCTCTCCGAAACGGGAGGAAACACACACACACAAAAGGAAAACCCGAGTAAACATGCACTATTGACGACCTTACACGCCCCTCCTAAGATCGTTACCACAACCTCACTAGTTGTTGCACAGGATAAATAACACAAAGGTCGTCACAACTTCATTACAACGCACAAAAAAACGTAACGTCACTTTCAACAATTAGGTACTGAGACACAAGGCAACCGCCGCATGCGAGGCATCTAGCATGGCACCATGCGAACGCATCCGACACGAAAACATTTTTCAGAGTGGTCCCCGTGCCTGCCCTCGGAAACCACAGTGGGCTTCAACAGCTCTGGTGGCCTGTTGCGCCATGATAGAGGTGCCGATGATTGCTATGCGCATGTTTGATTTTGCCGCAGCCTACCCCTAGTTCCTATGCTACTCTCAGTTTTGCGCCACGTCTTCCTTCTGCGTCTCCAATAACCTCCTCCGCTCTGCGGTCCCTCTCGGCGTTTTCCAACGAGCGAGGTTCTACCTCTCTCGCCGCTACCTGCCTCCAAGGTGACAGCCGCCCGTCCTCTCATATCGGGCACCTCGCAACCGCTGTTGCGTGCTTGTTGTTCAAGCGTGTGCCAAGCGTCTGCAGAAAGCAGGCAGTCTGCCTCCCTGGAAGCCGGTTCCCCTGTTACGGCGCAGAGCAGTGACGCGCTTTTCCCGACATGCTGACTCTGGCCTGCCTCTAAGCTGAGTGGAACTCGAGCTAGTTTTGCTAGCACTCTATTACCAAAGGCGCCAACAAGTGTGACATCGCCCACCTTCTCTGTCCCATTGTTAGGTAGCGCGCCCTCTGTTACGACAGTTATTTCGGTGCCACTGTCAACTAGCGCTCGCAGAACCGCGTCACCACATCTCAGGTTGACGTATTCCCGTGAGACTTCTTTCCTTAATAATGATACTGTGCAAGTCTGAACATCAACGGTACCTCCCCGTCCGACCTCAACCATGGATCCGCCGCCGCCGCTGCCAGCATCTCCACAACTCTCCTGCCCTACAATGTTTTCTCCATTCCCCAGCATGTTGCCGGCTCCCCTGTTGGTGCGGTTTTCAGGGCAAGACCTTGCAAAATGTGGGCCATTACAAATGAAGCACGCAGGAGATTTGGAAGACCCTGGGTGCGCCGGCGGAGAAAGAGTTGATTTTTGCAAAGTTGGTTGTTGTTTGCCAGAGGGGCGTCGGCCTGCAATTATGTGTTTCCTTCCTGACCCATTTCCTTCGAAATCCTCGAAAGCCTCCATCAAATTTGCTATCTCGTGTGGCTTCACCCAGCTGTCCCCTTCCTCTCGTTTGACATACTTGTGAGCCTCAGTGCTCAGTGCCTGCTTCATCTGATCTGCCACATTAAGATCAATCACGTCCTCGAGCGTCTTGATTCCCCTCGCCGCCGTATAAAAAGCATGGTAGCTTTCGATTCGCGACGCAAAATGTTGCCAGGTCTCGTTCTCAGCCGGCAGCGCATTTTGGAACTGCCTTAGATAATCACCTGGAGACAGTCGCAGCTCAGATAAAATGGTCTTTTTGACCCTGTCGTAATTATCTAGCTCTTCGGTAGAAAGCTTTGAGAACAGGTGCGGGATTCTCTTGGTCATAAGGGGCAAAACTAAATGGCTCTTAACATTGTCGGGCACCTGATAGGAGCGGAATATGCCCTCGAGTCCCTCCAGCCATACCGGCACTTCTGGGTCTGTCGGAATCGGTGTGAGCAAACTATTTAGGCGGTTAGCAAAATACGCCAGCCTCTCTTCGCGCATTTGCCTCCCGCCTGAGTGCGAGCACTTCAGTAAACCGCTGTGCAGCTCCAACTTCGGCGTTTTCTCTCGCTCGATGAGCAGCGTGGTTTTGCTCAGCTCCAGCTCCATTTCCAGCCGTCGCATAGCTGAATCGAGGGTTTCCCCAGCGCCCCCATCTGCTCCCGCAGGCCCTTTTGTTCCCATTCTCTCATCTGCCCCTGTCACCTCCTCTGCTCTGGAATCTCCGCTATCGCTCCCGCTCTCCTCCGCACTCATTATCGCAACCCTTGCACTGCTACGTAGTATCATGCACAATTCCTGTTACACGCTACAAAACGCACGGCACCAGTGGGTTCTGAGGACCAGCATAAGGGCCACTCACCTTTCCGCTGGCGTAGCCACCCTGCTTTCCCCGACTACCGCGTCGTCTGCCGTTCCTGCGCCCGGGCTTTGCTCCTCTGCGCTGCCAGTGCGCGATGTAAACCTTCGAAAACACACGAGCAGTCCAGCGCTAGTCCATCAGTAACTGATGTCACTTTCGCTGCCTGATCACTTGGCTGGCGCGCTTGATTTCAGTTCCTTGATGCGCTGAGCACCGCTAGCTCGGTCCGTTGGCCGTGATGCGCGGGGCGTCTTTCGCTGCCTGCGCGGCTCGCACCTTACGCGCACTGATGGCTCAGTCCGTTGGCCACCATTCTGGGCGTCTTTCGATGCTGCGCCGCTAGCTCCTTCAGCTTCAGTGTCGGTCCATCGATCTGAAATGATGGCTCAGTCCGTCGGCCACAATGTTGCTGTCTTCTCGTGCTGCCTTCTTTCAACGGAGACCTCCTCCTCAGGCGCTGTCCATCGGCCCGGAAGTCTTCCTGCTGAACAAGTTGTTTTGTGATCGCCGAAGGCTGACGGGAGACTGTGATCCTGTCTTCGGCTGCGCCAGTAAACTTCTTTTTGATGTTTCTTGAAGTTCTTTTTTTTTCTTCTTGTTGTTTAAGGTCCCGTCTCCTTGCTTCGCCGAAAGAATTTCAATGGGCTGAATTAAATTAACAAGCTGGTTTAATTAAGGTAATTCGTTGGTTAGATAAACAAGCACAGCAAAGTCGAAATAAAAAACTGAAGAGACACTGAGTTGGGTCGCCCTCCGGCTTAGGACCGTCCGTCGTCCCAAGCGAGCGTACCAGGAGAACGTCCGTCTTCTCCGTCGCTCGGGCCACAACTCCCCGGGTCACCCATCGCGCCTCGTCGTTTTCGCGCGGCCCCACATTTTCGTGAAAACGTCCTTGGTGTCCCCTCCCCGTTCACACAGATTCGTGGAAAATCGTAGCCGAGGTCCAGTTCGCCGAAGCGTCCCAACCCCGGCCTTTCCACCACTGGCATTCCACTCTCGAGGACACGCACGAAATTTACGGCTGCCTGTTACACATACCAAAGAAAACAAACACCCAACGTGCACTCGACGGGGTCCGCCGACGGCGTTCGGAGCCTCGCGCGCTAACCACCAGGACAAACACAGAACGGCCGAGCGCCTTTCAATGCGCGAGACCCCCCGCCCCTCAAGAAAGACATAAAACAGACAACGCGAACACGAAGGGACACTTCACACTGTGAACAAAAACAAAAAGAAAGGTCCCCCCCCCCCCTGGGTACGGGCGCCTAGGGCGCCGCTCCACCCGCGCGCCTCGCGGGCCGGCTCTCCGAAACGGGAGGAAACACACAAACACACACAAAAGGAAAACCCAAGTAAACATTCACTATTCGCGACCTTACAGCTATCATGCGTAAACACGGACTTAACAAACGTAAACATGGACTTAACAAACATGTAATTGTCACTTCTGTTGCTATTCAGACAACGAGACACGGTTTTTTGGTTAATCAGAGAATGCACTTTTTGGGTATTGTGTTGTTTATTTTGGCAATAATTTTCATATCTGAGCCCAACGTGCGAACGTCTTGTCATTTTTCTCTAAACTGTACACTAAGAAGAAGTGCAGATTTTCCAGTCACCATGTCCTGTGTAAAAGCCTTGCTTGATGATTACCGCTTATCCTCTCCACTTCCCAGTCCTAAGCTTTGAAGCGATAAGCTTCACTACGAAGGTCGGAGTCAAGCTTTGCGTGGGCAGTATGCTGCCAAAGCCATATTGTGCGCATGCGCGAAACCGAGCGACGTCACGCGCAGTGCAGGTGGCCGCCGTCCCCACAGCCGTCGCCTCACCTTTCGCCGCAGGCGCACGGTACTGCCCATGTGCGCCGCCGCTACTACTGCACGCTTGTCTCCTCGCCACCATTTCACCTTTCTAAGAGAAAAGCTTCACTAGGAGGGTCGGAGCCGAGCTTCGCGCGCGTATACCGTATGCCGTAGCGTCACAGCCTAGGCCAGCTGCTCAGCCCCATCGCCAAGCTCCTCCAGCGTTTGCCTAGCAAAGCTTAAGAGGTGTGTGACTCATCCTCATTAAACAAACAACAACAAAAATTTGTTTCCATCCGGGAATCCAACCTCCATCTAGTGGATCCCCAGCCGAGCGCTTCACCTCTGTACCACGTGAAACGGTCGTGACACGTTTTTTTTTTGTTTTCTTCATTGCCGGTCAACAAAGTGCATACAAGCATAGAAATCATTAGCCTACCTTTGACTTAAGCGATGTCTTATAACTTTTTCATTGTGATCAATGCGTCAATCGCATCCATTCATTGAGACTGCTCAGGCTGACTGCGGAGAACATCTTTGAGAAATGTGACACTTTCAATGACGTTGTCCCTGACCGATCGTACATTCTCTTCGGCGTGCCTAAATGACATCCGCGTATCCCAAATGCTGTGGATTAATCATGTCACTTTGTACGGGTAGAAACCGGATGCCGTAAGGATTATTGGGTGGTGCTTGTTTTTAAAGTCCTTTACAATATATGCCAGTGAAAAACGGGATCCCAGCTCAAAATGGGAGCCAACTAGGCGCACTAATTCCTTTTTTCCCATGAAAAGGGGTGGCCTTGGTCTTTTGAACTTGTTTCAGCGACAACTTGTATCAAGATTTCCTTTTTTTTTGCGCGATCAAACAGACCCTTTTTTGCGCGCAATGAAGCAGATGCGCTTAGGTAACGTGATGCTGGACTTTGTTGTGTCTAGTTATCCGGCCAGACTGGATATTTAAGAGAAGCTGTTTTAGCGTTACAAATTTTGCGTGTCCAATTTTCGGTTGAGTATCTTAGTAGTGTATCTAGGAAACAATTGTACAAAAGCTTGCTCAACATTTTTTTACCCGTACCCCTATACCGAAACAGATATTGTGGAGGCTCAGGACAAGATGTCCTAAAAAAAGATTGGAAGCTGCCGGTAAAATCGACCGTCAAATTGTTTTTTTTTTTGAAGCTTCACACTGGTACCCTTCCCGTAAAAATGTCGCCTAATGATAAAGTTATATTTGTACCTTAAACCCTCAACAGCAAAATATGTAAAACACCAAGGTCATGAAACGCTTTTCATAATTCCGCTTGTCTACCCTGAGGATGATAGCGGGATTCCGTAAGAGATATTGCGTTTGAAAGCACCAAAGACTAAAATAGCTAAGTCACTCAATTAGGTTGATGTCAAGGATGTGACGTCACTCATCTGTCGTCAGCTATGAGGACCAAGCGAGAACGAGTGTGCTCCAAAGCCGCCAGGCGACGCTTCTTGCCTTCCGCGAGTGACAAATGCTGCGCCTTACCTTTCCTGTATACGAATTATAGAACGCCAGTCAAGTTAGACGCGCTCGACATGGAAGACGAGGAGAGTTTACCCACTGTCGGATCATGAAACGCTCTTCATAATTCCGCTTGACCACCTTGAGGATCCCCTTCATGGATCACTGCCATGTCGTGGAGGAGGGGCTTGCGAAACTCGATGAAGTCGTGAGTTCTGCTTTGTAGGGCCACTCAAGATAGACAGGTCACGGCAGAGAGTTCTGACAAAATGTGATTCACTGGACAACGTAATGGCAACCCACTCCAGTATTTCCTGTCAACAAAACCCTATGGCCAGTCACAATAGAATTAATGATAGGGTGCCGGAAGATGAGCCCCCCAGGTTGGACGGCGTCCCACATGCTACTGGGGCTAAACAAAGGGCGATTCCTAGTAGCTCAAGGACGAATGAAGCGGCTGGGCTAAAGCCAAAAGGACGCTCAGTTGTGGATGTGTCGGGAAGCGACCGGAAAGTCCGATGTTGCAAGGAGATATATCACATAGCAACATGGAATGTAAGATCTATGACGCAAGGTAAACTGGATGTCGTCATGCGAGAAATGAACAAGTTGAACATTGATATTTTGGGTATCAGCGGGCTCAAGTGGACCGGAATGGGAAAATGTATTCCGGTGACCATTATGTATTTTATTGTGGGAACGAATCTAGGAGAAGGAATGGGGTCACTGTTATAGTAAACAGAAGAATGGGCAAAGCAGTGCTAGGGTACAACTACAAATACAACCGAATGATTTCACTTCGGATCCAAGGTCACCCTTTCAACAAGACAGTTATCCAAGTCTATGCACCAACCACTACTGCTGAAGAAGCTGACGTTGAGAGATTTTATGCTGACCCGCAATGCCTTTTAGACCGCACTCCATTCAGACGTCCTTTTTCTCATAAGAGACTGGAATGCTAAGGTGGGGAGTGGAAAAATTTCCGGAATTACAGGCAAGTTCGGTCTTGGTGAGCGCAATGAAGCTTGGCAGAGGCTAGTAGAGTTCTGTCCGGAAAAGAACCTCACCATAGCGAATACTTCTTTTCAACAGCACAAGAGTACACATAGAATTCACCGGACGGTCTGTACAGGAATCAGATTGATTACATTCTTTTCCGGCAGAGATGGAGAAGTGTTATACAAGCAGCAAAAACAAGGCCTGGGGCCAATTGCGGCACCGATCATCAGCTTCTTTTTGCCAAATTTAAGCTTAGATTGAGGAAAACGCAGAAAACTAGAAGGACTTTCAGGTATGATCTGGATCAAATTTCATTAGAATATGCTGTGGAAGTGATGAATCGATTTCAAGAATTAGATCTAGAAGACAGAGAACCTGAAGAGATATGGACTGATGTTCGTGATATAATACAGGAAGTGGCTACTAAAGTAGTTCCAAAGCAAAAGAAATTCAAGAAAATAAACTAGTTATCTGAAGAGGCTTTTCAAATAGCTGAGGAAAGGAGGAATGCAAAAGTTATGAGGGAAAGAGAAAGATACAAGGTTCTCAATGCGGATTTTCAGAAAATAGCAAAGAGAGATAAGAATGCCTTCCTAGACATACAGTGCCAAGCAGTTGAAAAGAACAGCCAATTGAGGAACACAAGAGCTCTGTATAAGACAATCAAACACATCAAAGGAAGCTTCTGTGCTACGCTGGGCGTGGTAAAGGACAAACGAGGCAGGGACCTCACTGAAGCCTCAGATATAAAGAAGAGGTGGTAGGAATACACAGAAGAACTGTACAAGAAGGACCCGGATGTGTAAACCCAACATTAGGCGGTTGTGATTACTGATCTCGAGCCGAGCATCCTGAAGAGTGAAGTTGAATGGGCCTTACGCAGCCTTGCGAAGAGAAAAAAGCTAGCGGAATTGATGGCATTCCAGCGGAGTTGCTTCAAAACCTCAACCATGATGCTGTAACATTCTGCATACATTAAATCAGAAGATTTGGACAATCCTGCAGTGGCCACAGGTTTGGTGGAGGTCAGTTTACATCCCCATTACAAAGAAAGGCAGTGCCAAAGATTGTTCCAACTACCGCACGTCGCGCTTATTTCGCAAGCTAGCAAGGTGATGTTGAAAATCCTGCAAGGTAGACTGCAGCAATATGTGGATCGGAAGTTTCCGGATGTGCAAGCTGGATTTCGCAAGGGCAGAGGATCTAGAGACCAGATTGCCAACCTTCGCTGGAGTATGGAAAAAGCAAGAGAGTTCCAGAGACCCATCTAATTCTGCTTTATTGATTATGCGAAAGTATTTGACTGCGTAGATCACAACAGTTCGTGGCAAGCTCTCCAAGAGATGGGAGTTCCAATTCACCTCATCTGTCTCCTCAGGAACCTGTATAAAGGGGAAGAGGTCACAGTCAGAACTGGGCATGGTCTTACTGATTGGATTCTGATTGAGAAAGGAGTGAGACAAGGCTGCATTCTGTCACCCCGCCTATTTAATCTATATTCTGAGTGCATCATGAGGATGGCCGGTCCGGACGTGTCTTCAGCTGGAGTGAAGATTGCTGGGAAACGTATCAACAACCTACCTAGATATGCGGATGATAGCACTTTATTGGCTGAAAACGAAGTGGAACTCAAGAGATTTCTGATGCGCGTACAAGAAGAGAGTGAGACGTCTGGGCTTAAACTGAACATTAAAAAAGACAAAGATCATGGCGTCTTGCCTTGGAGTCTTTGAGCATCAAGGGACAAGAAGTGGAAGCTGGGACAGATTTTTTCTTCTTCAGCTCCAAGATTACCCAGGAAGGAGACTGCAGCCATTAAATTAGAGACGCCTGCTTCTGGGAAAGAGAGCTATGGCTAGCCTTGACCGCCTAGTAAAGAGCAGAGACATTAGACTGGCAACCAAGATCCGTATAACTCGTGCTATGGTCTTTCCGGTTGTGATGTATGGATGCGAGAGTTGGACTGTGAAGAAGGCTGACCGCCGAAGAATTGACGTGTTTGAATTGTGGTGCTGGAGGAGACTCTTGAGTGTTCCTTGGACTGCAACTGCCGGAAGATCTAATCAGTCGATATTGTCGACCATAAACCCTGACTGCTCATTGGAGGGTCAAATTCTAAAGTTAAAGCTCAGCTACTTTGGTCATCTGATGAGAAGAGAGGAGTCGCTGGAGAAAGATTTGATGTTGGGAAAGGTTGAGGGTCACCGGAGAAGGGGTAGGCAGCGAACGCGATGGTTAGATGGCATCCTGGAGGTGCTGAAGATGAAGTTATGTGATGACGAAAAATAAGCGACACCGACCAAAAGAAAAACGATGGAATGACAAGGCTCCCGTGTGGGAGCCGAAACGTCATTCCATCTTTCATCTTTTGGTCGGTGTCGTTTATTTTTCGTCATGTCCCATCCCGACCAGACGGGCTTCCGTCAAATTCTTGACTCCAAGTTATGTGATGTTAGGAAACTAGTGAGAGACCGGAAAGCGTGGCGTAAAATAGTTCATAGGGTCGCGAAGAGTCGGACACGACTGAACGGAACTGAACCTTGAGGATGACAGTGGGATTCCGCGAGTCACTGATACTGCGATCGGCGCGCGATTTGAAAGTACCAAAAACTAAAATAGTTAGGTCACTCAATTATGGTTACATTAAGGATGTGACGTCACCCATCTGCCATCAGGTGTGACTCATTTATTCATTCACAAACCGTTATTCATGAGGCTGACCTGAGGCCTAGAGGGGAAGGGGGTGGGTGGCCCAAGCGAGAGCCATTGCGCTCCAAGGCCTCCGGGCGTTGGATCCTTCCGCAAGTGACAGATGCTGCACCTTTCCTTTCCTGAAACGAATTACAGAACGCCGGTGAAGTTAGATGCGCAAAGAGAGTTTAGCTGTTGGCGAACGGCACAGAAGACTGGAGAAATTATTGCTTTTCGCTACATATATCCAGCATTGCAGAGCTAAGCTATCTTTAATTGTTTTTACGATCGTGGTTGTTTTCTACCTAAACATTTCGGACTGGTAGGCTTATATATTACCGTAATTTAGTTGTGTTTTCTTTCAAGTAATTTTTAAATGAAACTATCTCGAAGCATGCATAACAGTGGTAGGTGTGTTTTTCTTGTCTATTTGTCTTAATAGTGCATTCGTTGCACGCGCATTAATAAGAGCAGGCGGAACAAGGCTCCTAGTGAAGGTGAAAATGACTAGTAGCAAAGCTACTGGATACCTTCACTGTTGAGTATCAGTATTTCATAGCTATCGCTACAACACATGAGGCGGCAGAACTATTTTTGTCTGGGCGTGATTATTTTAAGACCACATATTTGGAACCTGCACTCCATATAATAGAGAGAAATCTTCTTTGATCAAGCTGCTTTTAAAAGCTTGGTTTTGCGTCCTACGTATTACCGAACTTTTTACGCGTCTTGCCGCCGCTAGCCAACATGTTCAAGCTAATTTGGAATTCCGTATTGTTGATGCTATGAACCATCGTTGTACCACCTACTTATCCTGAAGCAGCAATAGACCGGCGTACCAAGAGGCCAGACAGTATAAGCACTTTTGGACGGTAGGCAAACCATTGCGAGTCTCTTTAATAGATATTGTTTTTAAAACCAAGACAAGAGTTTTCGGTTGTTCAGATACAAAGCAATATCACGCTACGGTCCAGGATGTCAAGGCTCCTTTCGCTAACCGCAACGGCCACGGAGACTCCGCCACGTCTGCTCCAGGCGAGCAGCACTGCACTCGACGACGCTCACGAAGGTCTCGCCCGACAAACGCCAGTGTCTTCTTTATAGGAAACGAAAGCTGTTGACATCTGAATTGTCCTCTCCGGAGGCAGGAATTTTCGATTGTTCGAAAGCGCCAACGGCCAGTGCACTGGGATTCCGCGGCGCGAGGGGAGGGGGGGGGGGAGAGCACGTCTATATGGTGCCGGCAGTCGTTGAGGCGCCAGGGTGTCTGGCAACTGCTCTGACGAATGCAGACAAGCTTGATGTTGAGGCTTCTCCTCACTACACTGAATTCATGCGGCGCAGCACCTTGTACCAGGCGCTCGCCGGCACCCGCTTGGCTCCAGTCCTCGAACGCTGCAAGAGCCTCGGGAACCGAGGCGGTATTGAAAGGGGCCACACATTCTCGCTGTCCTCTGAATAGGCCTTATCAGCTTGGCTGGTTTCCGATCCTGCACACAAGGGAGATGTCTGCTGTCTCAGGTATGGCATCTGCGATGACAACAAAAATAGCGTAGGAACAAAATAGGGACACAGTGAGCGCTATAGCGCTAGTGCGTGCCCTTACTTGCCCTTCTTCTGTCCCTGTGCTATTTTTGTGCACATGTGTTACCAACAAGCCCGAACCGCCAGTGTAATCAATGATGAGATCTGCAAAATACCCCCCCCCCCCCCCCCCCCCCCGGCAAGGAAAGAGCGCGACCTCTTTCTGCGCATATCAGGCAAATACACAAGTCTTAGTTCTACAAGAATGTCAAAGTAGCTTGCTCCTACGGCATTCCGAAACGTAGCAAAACACTACCCTGAATGTGAATCAAAGGTGACAGGTTTCCTCTCTATTAGGCGTGGCCTTCGGGGTTGCAACCTGCCTCTCGTGCTTCCCTTTCACGACAACGCGGTGCTGCTCCGTTCGCTGCATTGTAGGTTGCTCCCGCGCGCTTTCTCGCACGTTATTTGTCGCCCTTTCTTCACCGGCAGGACACCTCAAAGCTCAGACAGATTGTCATTGCTGGCGTCATGTGCCGCTATCACATCCCCGTCTGCCTTCGTCAGTTCGAGGAAGCCGCCTGATTGGAAAGACGGTAGACTGGTTTCAGATCCCTCACTCGGCGGGGCAGAAGGCGCCTCATTCCCCGAAGCAGCTGTCGCACTGTCTACATGAGCATTTCACTAGCAGGAAGCATGCTCACATGAACGTTCTGACTGGTCCGCGATTGATTTACTCAGCGGGGCAGAACGCATCTAGTTCTCGAAAGCAGCTGTCGTTGCTTGAGCATTACATTCGCAGGGAGCATGCATCTTCAGATTCAACTGCATGTAGCGACTGGTCCACGATTTTGCGGGCTTCTAAACTCGTCGTGCGTGTACAGAGTGTTCAACGTAGCCCAATCCCCTTTTTTCCACATGAACCTCAGACGGTTAGAAAAAAGGAAAGGCAACTGCTCTGAAAAGGCGACCGACACAGCCACCTCTGTGTGCAGTACGCCAAACGAACCCTCTATTGTGACGCGCGTGCACATCAGAGAAACGATGTCGCTCCGTGCCACTTGCCTGATCCGCACGCACTCGCCGATCAAGACAAGTGCAGGGGCACCACATTCCCCGAGGCGGCGGAGTCACGTAAAACCTGACACTGCTTCCCATTCACAATCAGTTCGCGCGTGTACAGTTCCTGGAAGTTCACGTTCTCCGCGTCTATGTTGGCGAGCGAAAAGCAACCCTTTCCCTTTGACAGCCCCTCGAGATCTGCCCAGGGTCGTTACACCGGAAACAGGCTGTCGACTTCCTCTTTCAAATGCTATAGTACGTTCCTTCTTCCTTTTTGCTTCTGTAGTGTAGTCTATTAAGGGTGCGCCGTTTTCTCAGTCCTCCTCACCAGTTTCTTTCTTCACACACGGAGCGGTGTACGTTTCTTATCCCGCGATGGGCGCTTCACAAAATTCCTGTGGGGCTCCGCGACTGCCCACAAACTTTATGCAGCTGCGTCGCGCCTAACCCACAATTGTTCTGTGAGCTCAGCGAGGTGATCCAAGCTTTTTCTTTCGGACTTGTCTTGCACCCACATACGCATTACCTCATTCAGACTGTTGTAAAACTGTACTAGACAGATTTCTTCAACAACGTTGTCCCGATCATCATAGATATCAGCGGATTTGAGCCATTAGATCAAATTTGCATTCAGACACTGAGCGAACTCCGGAAAAGACTCACCGGCTTTTTCCTTGCTTTCCTGAACCGTTCACGGAAGACGTCCGCCGAGAGGTGGTACTTTCTAAGCAAAGTTGCCTGTATTTCTCATGATCGTCCGCCTTCTCTTGGATAAGCCTAGCAAGCACGTAGGCCGCTTCGCAATGTAAAACTGTTAAGAGGTGCAGGAGCCAGATGAGATTGAAAATCTCGTTTTTCTCACAAATGTGCTCAAAATCAAAAAGAAACAGATCGATATCCTCGCTCATTGTGAAAAATGACTGGTGGTCATTCATATTAGGCCACTTGAAAGTTTAAGGGCTCGCAACAGCGGAACCGTTAGCATTCGCCCAATCTGCCTGCGCTTTCCCTAACCTAATTTCCAATCGCTTGCTTTCTAGCGTTCCTCAATTCTTCTTTTCTTCTTTGCTCTATTTCCTCTTTATTTTCCAGCTCCTCCACTACTGCTTTCCGATTTATCTCTTCCATTTGCACAATATTCCACAATATCTTCATCTCCAAAGCCGTCGCCTTCGATCGATTTGATAGTCTGCTCCTTTTAATTCTATTCGCCACAATCAAGCCATTCCTCACATGCCAAGGTTAGGTCCGTGATTCACAGCTTTATCCAGTCGCTGCGAGTATCTCAGGAGTAGGTTGGTGCAAAGCAAGTTTCAAATTCAAACAGGCTTCTACAACAAACTTTCCCTACAACGAAGAAGCCCTTAATTTAATCCTGGCAATACTCAAGGAGAGAAGACGATAGCCACAGCAAACCGGAGCAAGAACACTATACCGACCATCCCAGCGCTGTCGTCCAGCTGCCATGCCTCGGTACGAGATGTGAAGGCTCCTTTCGCTGACCGCGAGTGCCAGGGAGATTCCGCCACGTCCGCTCCAGGCGAGAAGCGGTGCACTTGACGATGATCATGAAGGTTTCTCCCCACAAACAGCAGCGTCTTCTTTTATAGGCCCCGAATGTCCTTGGCGTTTGAATTGTCTTCTCCGCGGGGGGGGGGGGGGGGGGGGGGGGGCACAAATCGGCGGCACTCTACAGAAGCACGAAGGGGGGGAAGGTTAGAGGAAGGCGCGCCTTCATGGCGCCGGCCATCGTTGAGGTGGAAGGCTGCCTGGCGACTGCTCTGACGAGTCCAAACAAGCCCGACCGAAGCTGAGGCTTCTCCTCAGTGCGTGGAAGCTATGCTGCGCAGCACCTTTGCTTGCAAAGTGCACCAGACGATCGCTGGCAGCCACTTGACTCCAGTCGTCGACCGCTGCAGGAGCTGCTGGAACAGCGGCTAGAAACTCAATCAGAACACCAGGGGCCATGGCGATATGCGTGTTGTTTTGTAAATCTTGTCCCTGTAGTAATGAAATTTGTGTGATGCAAAGAGCAAACTTGGCAAAACCTATGGAATACATTGCACGAGTTACGGAACAGTGCATTTTCTACACATGATCTCACCAATTGCGTGTCTCTTTTTTTCTGAAAACTCATTTTTTTTGTTATTTTTGCAGTTCCGCGCTGATTACGGCGCCGCACTTGGTAAAAAGGCTGGACAATACGAGCCTCCTGGGCTATGGAGTCATAATCAACATAATGTTCTTCCTCAAGTACCTCATCCAGTATGGCTTCTCTGGAAACTGTGCCCGAATAGAAGGCCTTCGCCTTCCAAGTCCTCCCAAATGCGTCGCTAGGTCGCACCTGTGTTCGCACTTCTGGAGGTAAGTTCTCAATGAGGAGACGTTATTTTCACTCCTGCTCAATGGGGGGACGTTTGTTGGCCATCGTCAGATGCACAGTTTTGGCCGAGCTGTTATCATTGGTCTAACAGAACACTTAAAGATGAACGCTTTCAGACAATTCAAAAGCTTGTTTTGTCTTAAGCGCACTTTTTTCGTATAAAAACATTCAGCAGTAACAAGGAATACTATTTCTATTGTTCATGGTTGAATTCCTAGTTGAAAGTATACTCAGATGAGATGCATACCGGTCAATCGCGAAGTAGGGGCGTTACTTCTTTAAAAAACACCAAAATTCTTCAAATGTGTTATAAGAGCGCCTTTCTTGCGAATAAACTGATGCAAGTAATGAATGATACATTTTGTTGAATTATTAAATGGCACGAAGTCTTCTGCTTGTTTGTACTCTTTGACAGTGATGGACGCACAAAGCACACTAAAGTCACAAAATATTTACAAAATTCTGGCATTGTTGTGGGGCAAAATTCGTTGGGTGAACGCCTGACGAAGTGTCGTCTCTGAATACATTGCACTTCTGAATACGCAATCTACTACTAGCGTTATGATCAAAAAGCCATAACACTCAAGTGATCACTTCCTCTAGCCACACAAACGAATCAGCAATGTACATCTAGACCCGTGTTGTAAAGCACCTATACAGCAACAAAAACAGAGACAGTGCATGCATACAGGAGAAACAGATTGTATACAAACAGCACATACACAGCAGCCGAAAGAGATCAAAGAGGTCACAGCCCGAGTTAGGCAGTAGCCTTGCGCCCGCGGAATCATCGTCGAAACATTTTTTTCGTGTGTTTTCCAAGCTAGAGTTTTTAAAAGCAAAAGACAATGTATCATAGCATTCATCTGATAAGGTAAATATTACGTTTTACCGAACAAGAATTCTTCGACTCGTCTTTTATATCCGCTTATGGAATTAGTGCCACAAGCAATTCAACTAACTATTGAAACAAGTTTCTTATGGCGGGAATGGGACAGTTTATTGGCGGCCTGCCATTGGATGTTCTAACCCGTCTTGTAGCATCCGCTACATTTCTGAAATTGTAGCCACAAGGTCCGACTCTGGCCATGTGAAAGGAGCTGCCCAAGTTGGCAGGTGCTGCCGACTCGACCATTTGATTTAGTCTCGTTCCTTTACACAACTTCCCGACATGTCACTGTCCGAAATGGCACCTACTAACTACCACCTAACTACCGCTACTGCCGCATAACTAGCATGTTTGTGAGTTTTGCTTGCAGCGCCGACGTCTGATTTATTGGGTAAAATGGCTAGTATCTCTTGGTCCTTATAAAGAACCACACCCAATGAAACCTCCACATAGTCAATATTCCCATCACTATTTGCCTTTTGAAACAAGGCACATTCTATTGAGTGGCGTTTGATTAAAGGACTCTGCCCCCACGAAGTTTCCTTTTACAAAGCTTCTCTTAGCCATTGTGACGAAATCAACGCACGATGCTCAAATACAGAGGTAGCAGGCGCGTTAAAAGATGAAATGCTTTTTTCACCTGGAGATCATGTGACAATAGTCTCATAAAAAATGAACACTCAGAGCCACTGGCAACTGATACAGTGTATTGCGAGCCCTAAGAATATTACTTAAGTTGTAATGCAGCTTCAATTGAGCTTCTTTGCAGGGCAGCAGCAACTCAGCGATGTGACGTGTGTGTATGTGTGTGTGTAAAAAAATCCAGCACTCAAAAATAGAAGGAAAGCAGTGAAAATTGTCTCACCGTGCCAGTTGTATAAGACCCCTTCTCCAGAAAATCGGACGTCAACTGAGTAAGCGTTGTGAGCGAATAATTATGGACATGCTGTGGCAGGTGGCATAGCGGGGAACGAATCCAATGGAGTGTAAAAATTCGGGACCATACATGGAGCACTTGGCTGCCCATGACAATTTAGATTTGCTAAATTCGTTGTGAGAATCAGATGTGAATCGGGCCCTCTGTGCTTTTGGGGGACGACAGGTGCGAATTTCGAGGACACGCATTGATATTCGTACATATTGCTATGCTGGGAGCTAACTCCATATACGCGAACTATGATTTCAAGGAGAGCCGCAAACGGTAGCCATTAACGTGGGCACGTCATGCCTTTAAAGGCGGAGCTTCCTGGTATACTAATTAGAAACTAAGGATACCGTGTATTAATAGCACTCCACCTCCTAAGAATAAATATAATGTGCTATTCGGAGAGCTGTTGCGACGGTAGGTACGAGGTAGGGAAAATGCTCGGGCTTGCCAGCTGGCTCTAGATGAGCTGTCACCGCTGTCTTGTGCCTACAATGAATTGAACATTTAAAGCGGACAACTGGGCTAGTTGGTGACCTTTAGATTCAAGGTAACTAGCGCTAAAGACAAGGAAAGAAGAGAGACGGTCACCACGAACACTAGACATCAACTTGCTTTTATTACAGACAGACACATTCAATATATAGGCAAGCCATGTATAAAGAATCATACCCTAAAATGCATGTACAATGGCACCTTCCGATTCAAGAATTGTAATCCTTTGCATAATAAAGATAAGGATGACTTGCTTACGCACTTGGCGTGCTTAATCACTGAAATATCCTTATCTTTACCATCCAAAGAATTGCATTTTCTTGAACCGGAAGTTGTCGTTACAAATATGGTTGTGATTTTTTGTACATGGTTTGTCTATATATTGAATGTGGCTTTCAGGAATAGAATCAAGTTGATGTCATGCGTTCGTGGTGTCCGTCTCTCTTCTGTCCATGTCTTTACCGCTAGTCATCATATGCCTTGAACATGAAGAACTGAGGGACGAGACAAAAAGAGAGAGACGCGCTTCGCAACAGTCATCGTCCGCCACCGAAACAGTGGCTACTGCTATGACGACATGTACAAGGATTCAGATACACAGGCGTAAATGGTCTTCACCGCAAAGGGCGAAGGGCCTGAGGTTCCAAGACCTGTAGCCTGAAAGCAGCCACGCCACCGCTCTCCCAGGTCACGCTTCGCCTTCAGAGTAGACGCGAAGCGTCTTAACACCGCATTTTATTTCCACGAATATTTTATATTATCGCTTTAATTAGGTTTTTTCAGGAAAGAATACAGAGTATCGGTCTCAACGCCTTTAATACTATATTTTTATTTCCTGGATGCTTTATTTTTGATTAAGACAATTACTGAGCAAGGGAAGAGAGTGGACAGCTACACTTTTCAGAGACGCATGTGTCATTGGATGGAATTCCTACCGCAACTAGCCTCCAACATTGATAAGATGGATGCTAAAAAGAAAACGAAATTATATGGCACTACTCTGAACGCTGTCCAAAGTGCGACAGTGTTACAAGCTTGATACGAATTTGCCTGTGCATTTCCTCCAAACGAAAAAAATGCAGCATAGGTGTCACCACCAAAGCCCATTCTCCAAGCATCTTCACGATGAAGCCAAATAAAACGTCTAAATGATCAACTACGCTTTTTTTTTGTCAATGCTAAAGCGCGTTCAATACCCAAATATTCACTAATAAAGGCAGTCTAAACGCAACAATTATAACCATATCTACATTTCGCTGAGCCATCCACGGCCACTTCCATTTCAACATGTTTCAGGTTTCGCGCATAGCGGCTATACGCTTCGCCTGTCCGGATGATTTAGTTGTTCACGTTCTTCTGTTTACAAATCTAGGGCAACAGAAAAAGTCTAAGGCCCCATCGGGCTCCACGTAAGCCATTTAATAAATCCTAGAAAGCCACCTGGAGACTGCTACAGAACGGCCTTTCGCCGATCCCTTTAAATATTCGCGTATATTCAGGGTTTTCTTCCCCTAAATTCAAAGCTGGAATGCTCCAAAAGAAGACCCAAAAGAAGAAGAATATATTACTAGGAATGATGTACCCTTCCGATGTATTCTTGCATTTTGCTGTCAAGTTTATACGGAACTGATAATGAGCACATTAGGCTGCCATTAGAAACAAATGGGATGGTTTATTTATCTGAGCAATAAAAGCAGACAACTGCAAATGTCGCAATTTATGTTCTGCGGAAGCCTTTATTGCAACGGCATAATCCTATATTACGCAAAATATTGCTTTGTATGCACATCACTGGGAGGAAAGCGCGGCCCACTTCCGTCTTGGCTGATTTGACGAACCTCCTCAGCCTTGGAAGCCGAGCAGTAGGCGCGAGGAGAAACTCCTTCTCTTCTTTTCATTTGATTTGTCTCTTTTACGTCGCTTCTGTCTGACTTTCGAACTTTCGACTACCCCACCGCCGCTACCCTACGACCGTTGCACTGCCCGTCGCTGGCGTAATTTGAATGTTGTGTGTTTGTTTCGGGAGCTCTGCCAGCCGATTTCCCGATGTTGCCTTTGGTGCGTATACTTTGTGTATCCGGTCACTTTGTCTCGTTGTTACTTCACGTGCTCGTAATTTCATCATGTCAGTGTGACGACAGCTGCAGCAGTGTTTGTCTTTGCGCACATGATGTTCGAAATCTGTCCCTATCTCTTGACACTGCCCCAGTTCGGTTTATATTGTGCGACTCGCACCGACCATCTAGCACCGTGAATCCTTTGTGTGTCGACTTATTACATTCGCCAGGGTGATTACAAATTGTTCGGATACAACTCGCATGGACACGCAGAAGAGTCGGTACGTTCTTAAAGACATTGGACAAGCACATCAAGGCGAGAGCACACAATCGACATTTCGCCCGTACGTGATGTATGTGTGTGTTTTATGTAAGCTGCGTTCTCACGAACGTCACCCCAATTTTAGAACAGATTCAGTTCACGTGCAAATTTTGAACACAAACGTGCAGTCGTGTATTTTCGCTCTTCTCGCTTCGGTGAACGCCAGCTGTCCACGAGCGAGGTCGCATGCATTGCGCGCGTAGGCTCGAGAGCTCCCTCAAGTTCCCTTTATTGCACTTTAATTCCTAATTTCTCACCGCTGTTGCAAGCAGATCACGTTAGACGTGGTATTTGGCTGAATTGTGCTGTCCGGAGATCGCACTCCGAACCCGCGTATGTCCGCGAGCGAAATGCATTTATTGTACTTCGCCTACTTTGCCTTTGCTGCTGCGAGCTGGTCGCGCTAGACGTGACACTGAGACCAGATTCCACCAGCAATGCAAAAGTTGGCGAAAACGTGCATTAAAGGCTTACCCGCATATGCTTGTAAGTCGTGTGATCTGCGGAGAGCAGACATCATCTACCCCCCCCCCCCCTCTTGCGTTTGTAGGCGCCCGGCTGTGCGAACGACCCCTCCCTGCGTGCCAAAAATGGTTCGATCTATAGTTGGCCTCCAAACTGTAGGACGTAACTTAAGGAGCAATAGGCGCTAGCGCAGTAATTCGTGGCCGCTGGAAGGTATAAAATTTTCCGTCCGTGTGCATAACACGTTGAAAATTGCGGTTTTTTTAGAATCGTTTCTTATGTTCCCCTTTACGGGATGTTTATGTTGATTTCAAAACCAGTTTGCTCATTTCATTTGTTGACGATGACCAGCAGCTCCTCACCTACCGTCCTCTTGATATTAGCAGAAATGAGTACCTGATTCCCGCATTTCTGATACATCAGGTAGAAAAAGGCAGTTCTTGCACAGTTGGCGCTCGCACCCTTCAATCACATTCCAAGTGACGGTTTCGGTAAACCAGAACCATAGATGTCCGGCGCTATGGACGATGGTGGCTCTGGAGAACATCCATTTCAAGATACTTGAGCGCAGTAAACAACTTACCACTACCTTATATTAGCATAAGAGTATATACTACATGAATGCATATATTTAGTGTGCCTTCGGAACGCATTTGTTATTCACTATTTGGCTTTAATGCGTATGGTAGAGTAACAACGCGAATAGACAAGGAACCCATCGAAGAGAAAGTGCTATAGTTACAGACCCTTCTTCTAAGCATTTCACACCTGAAAACAGAGCACCGCGACCGGAGGACCTTGCGCCCATCAGAAACCCAGTATGTTGGCACCAAGTCGCTATGGTAAAAAATTGTAGCATTTCATCCGAGAGGGATACTCGAACTTCTAGACAGCCAATGCAATCCAGTGTGAGCTATAGTTTTATAATGCTCTTGGAGGCAAACACAGGCGATCAAAGTGACTCTCGAAAATGCTCTTTTTCAGGTATTTCGACCATGGCCTCCACCTATGGATCAAAAAGTACGTGTTAAGCTTGTGTTAATTCAACGAATAAATAGTTACGTTTTCGGGTTACTATACTAGGCCAACTAAAGTAATTAGACAACAAAGCTATGAGTATATATAATTTTGTTATTGGGGTTATAGGCAGCCTGTTTTAAAAGGATTACTTCTTTACCCTTACCACTGGGAGGACGGAACATAGGATGCAAGTAGAGACAGAGAAAAATCTGCTTCTTCAGTGCTGTACAAGTCTCACGAATTGCTAAAATATTTCTTGCAGTTGACACTTCTGCCAGAACATATCGCTAACAGTGCTGATTGGCAACTCTAAACCACGCCTTATAACTTGGAGAAAAAGTGATAATATTTTCTTAACCACAGAACGGTCTTTGTGAACGGTGCCAAGAAGCCAATGAATTAATATATTCTTCAAGGTAGTAAAATGCCTGTCTTTAAATATATCTAGGGCGCTCAAGCTGCAGAAAAAAGAGTCTGGTAGTGTCACATCTTGCTGGT
The DNA here is from genome assembly GCF_055883805.1 of Amblyomma maculatum. NCBI lineage: Eukaryota > Metazoa > Arthropoda > Arachnida > Ixodida > Ixodidae > Amblyomma > Amblyomma maculatum. The sequence goes on along the minus strand of NC_139353.1, from coordinate 106,456,882 downwards.
TCTGTTAGCGAAATGCAATAGCAACCCTCGAAACGTCTACAATTGCTGTAATCATGTTTAGTCGTGCAAGTGTAGCTCTGAAAATGTGATCTGTAAAGGTCTACGTAGTCAAATTTTTTTGAACAGCTGTGCTCCCAACAGACCATCCATGCAAAGGTCAATTGGAGAAAGGCTATAAAAAATTCCGTCTTTCATTCATTGTGATGCGATAAGAAACTTCTGTGGCAGTCAACGCAGTCTTCTAACGGCGTGTTAAGCAACGAAATGTCAGACCGGAAAATACGCACGTCTTAGATGCCGAAAACCCTGGAAAACCGACGCCGGGTTTTATCCAGCAACTCCAACCAGCGAACACTTGTGGCACTGACGAGCGACATTTCGCCTTCGCTGCGTTCGTCTGATTCTTCATCGAGCGTCTCGCTACGAAGTCTTATTTTTCCATCTATGTGGTAAGAACCAGAACTGTTGGCGCGATGCCTGCGCAGAACGCTGAACTGAAACTCAAAGGCACTTTTGCCTTTAGAGCTTCGATGTGCATAACAGTGACAATCTACCGCATATGCTACATTACATAGGCAAACGTATCGGACACTCGCTTCGATCGCGAATGCAGTGTCTTCGTATGAGGAAGCCAGATATGGGATTCTGCCATATTATTTCGAGCCGAGAATGTTTACACGATGCTTGCGACTGTATTTAGTAAGGCCATTCGTGGAAGTGTAATAATGTAAATGTAGACATATGTACCCACATGTACCCATGTTCTTTCCTCCCCTCCTTTTTTTGCCAAGTCCCACTCCCCTCTATAATGCCCACCGGGCCAAGAGGGTACCTGAAATAAATAAATAAGTGCAACAATCTTCGTATAGTCATACAACGTATCCTTGTCGGTGTGTTCGTGTAATTGCTGTCATTTAAATGCAGCATCGAACGACGATACAACGCTGAGAGACAGGGCGGGAGTTAAAAACACACTGTCGTTCCGTTAAACATGAGCCACCAGCCCGACTCAACGTACTGCTTATATGTAAATTTAAAAATGTAATGTGTAGCCATTATAATGGAGCCATGAATGTGCAGTCATGTAGCTGTAGTCATTTAGTAATGCCATCTAGAGTGTAACCACGGTATTTTGGGGTTTCTGTGCAAGTGGTGCTCCCTCATATATAGAGGCCCGAAACAGCTCAGGCTACACGTCCGCAGATTTACTGTGAAAGTGCCCAACAAACCTAAAATGAAAACAGCTCAATTATTTGCTCGAATTGCGCTCCGACGGAAGAATACTCAAAAACAACTACTCAGTAACAGCAAGCAGAGAGCAATGAGTAGAGGGACGGGTACAAATAGAACAGTAAATAGCATACCATATGCGCCACATGTAAAAAAAATTACAGATGGGCTGAATGCTAGGCGCAAACGCCATTGGAATCCATCCATTGAGTAATTATAGGTACGTACATATGCTGTTGTGCCCTCTAAAGAAATGGACCATTACCCTGGACAAGGATTGGCCCGGCTCAGTACCTGTTATGGTTGGCTATCGTCGCGTGCAGGTATCCATCTCCGTATTCTTAGAAACTCGCATAAACAATATGATTAGCGTGCACTCTTGCATGTGCAACAATTTATATATATATATATATATATGGCGTGGAAGGCTCAGAGTTCTCTCTTCAACAGAAGTCTGATCAAGCCGAAAGTACCTTCAAGTCTTCATAAGAACCTGAAGTCACTTCACATGCATCGGCCATTATCCCAGGCGTGGTGGAACATTACATCCACCATGGCGGGTTTCCCTACTCATATTTACAATGCCGCATATGCAGTTGACATATCGCACACTCCCAAGTAGCCGTTGTCTGTGTGGTCCTCCTTGTTAGAGATAGATAGGGGTCTACATTAATAATCACCGACTGGCAGGCTATTTTTGTGACTTCGTTACACCAGGTGTCACGGCAGTAGTTGCTGCAGCATTCAAACTTAGCAACCCATTTTAGAGGGGAAACAAAAGATCCCGGGAACCATGGGTCTCGATGCAAGCAAGCCGCTCCTAGGCCATGCAGGCGCATTCATACGTCAAAGCAAAGACGCGGCTTGGTTGTATGTCACTCCTAGGAACCTAACCAGCATGCATTGCGGTCCTCATGAAGAGAATTCGTGTGACAGGTGTTAGTTGGCAGCTGTCGGGCACTGACTGCTCGGTTAAAGGAGGCGTGACGCACGGCATGCAATTCGGCGGCGTTTGGGACACATAATTTGGGATGAAGTCGCCACGCCTATTTGCGATACCAAAGCGTATGTAATGGTACGTGTATAGACGTGGCTGAGGAATCGTAGCGTTTCATATACTCCTGACTTAGGTACACTCCGCAATAGAGCATTACTCAGCACTTTTCTAGCAACGTACTGCAGGTTGTGTTCACTATGGTATGCATAGAAATTGCGCATAGTAATCATTTGTACTCATGAAAATATTTTCACGCTCTTACACGTAAAAGTTTTAAAGTTCTATGACAAATTTTTTTTATCCCACAAATCTAAGCAGTGGTTTAGTTTTGATTTGTTGGGTTTAACGTCCCCAAACAACCAAGGCTATGAGAGACGCCGTAGTGGAGGGCTCCTGAAATTTGGACCAGCTGGGGTTCTTTAATGCGCACCGACATCGCGCAGCACAAGGGTTCCTAGCTTTTTGGCCTTCATCGCAAAGTGGCCACCGAGGCCGGGATTCAATACCGTTTCCTAGGGCACAGTGTTCAAGCGCCCTACCACTGCGCCACCCCGGAGGGGTACAGCTAGACAATGTTCATGGTTGTTGCGACATTAACTTCTTGTTTGATTGGTTGTCCCTCCATCTGCAATACAATGGCGGCGCGAGTTGGAGCCTTCCTTCTTCTGCTTTGTTTACATTTATCATAGCACATTACAGCTCCTAATTCAAACAAATAGAGGGCACGGTATAGGTCGCATAGCAAAGCCGCCACAAACTTTTAGGCGCAACTAGACAATACATATTTGCTTATGCCTTTTATGTACTCAAGCGGGAAGTTAAGAACTATAAAAACACTACGGATATAAATTTCTCTCCTTAGTGCTTTGCAAACGTGAAAAGCAATTTTTATTCGCCGCTCGGATTCATGAACAGTGCAATAGAGATTGCTGAGCGGTCAAGCCTTTTCCAGCTGGTTGTTGCTTATAATATTCTGTATAGGGAAGAAAAGCGGATCCTCCTTTGCGAACCTACTGCCATGTTAAGCTTTCTGTTTTGTAAAGTTCCACTATATCCAAACGAGATTTATGCTTTTACATGTACTTATCTAAAACCCACAAAATCACCGCAGATATATCTACATGCCCATTGTTGGTCCAGAAAGGAAAGCCGGCTGGAGGATGATAGCAGTGGCTACGTCCTTCGGGTGCGTCTGGGTCTGGCACAGTATGACCACCGCCGTCACTTTCTGGGCGACGCTGAGCTTCGCTGGCATCGCATTAGAGGTGGTACTGGACGAAGTCAGGAGGCTCAACTGCTGCAAGAGACTAGAGGTACGTAAAAAGGGAGGGAGGGGGAGTCGTGACGTGTGTTACACAGAAAATCGCGGGGGCATCTAACCTGTCAAGGAAGGTATAGTTGGCAAAGGACATCTTGGCTGCTCGAGACTGTCCTCTGTTGCGAAGCAGTGTTGTTTTATGTGAACGAATGGTCGGCATTCTTGTCAGGGAGAATTTAATATCTCCCAGAGCTCACTAAACACAAGTACCTTTGTGCATAGCAATGACAGATACTTGCTTCCCTAAAAATGTACCTCCTTACAACTTTCAACTTACCTACGTCCTCAGTACTAAACATTCTATTTGCATCAAAACGAGCAAAGAAACCTTTTCAGAGGCTTGTCTGCAGTTTTTGGTTATCAGTCAAAAGGTGTTCAGTACGATTCTATAGTTTTCAAGAGATATAATACGCTTTAATAACCTATTCGCACGTTGCCGCTGGGATCATACGATTTCAAACACTATTCAATGTACTAATGTTACGCTTTCAAGCCCTTAAAAAACGTTCAAAGCTATCCTTTTGTATGCGATATCACTGTGCGACCCTATTTCGGACTGGGGTAGAATGAGAGAAAGAGAATGGCTACATAGACTGAATGAGCACTGAACCAGGGTAAATGGAGAGCCTCAGTTCCCAAGCCGAGCGAACGCTTTGACAAGTGGACTTGTCTTCGTGTAATTTTCGGCACTCGGAAAGGGTTCCGTCTACCTTATTTTAAACATTTTATAAAAACTGCAACCCAAGAAGTACAGTTTAAAATTTCACACACAAAATAACAAAAATATAACTCACATTGTTCTTATAACATTAACACATTACGCTAACATCTCTTGAAAAATTATACAGTAATTATCTGTTCTGAATGAGTTTCAATAGATGGTGTGGTTACCTCTAAGGTTGGTGCAATTTGTTCTGTATTAAAGTAATCGAATTTCAAAATCGTTTTTGTGGAAGATAACGGTTGCCGTCGACAAGCTGGCATCTTCTTGCCTTACATGTATGATATGGTGAGTTACGTTGTGTGCTTGTGACGTTTTATTAAATCTATGTGCAAGAGAAAGTTGTAGTGTTATCTGGCAATATTATTAGAGCCAGATGACACTGCAGTTGCCTCTTGGACGCTGTGTGGTTATCGTAACTGAAACATTGATGTATAGTTTATAATTCCTTTCCGGATTAGATTTCGAACTATGAGAACAAAGCTAGCGACACAAGATAGAACCGCGGAGTTTCGGCTAATCAGTTGAGGTTCGCAAGTTAAAAGCGCCTGTTCACATGATTCCTTATTTTTCGTCTTGATGTCCATTTGGCCCCATTTTAACCATGCACAAAGAAGGGGCAATAAATCATGCCTTCACAATTAACAGGACATTTCAGTACTCTCTGCACCGTGTAGAATTCTGCAAAACGTAATTATAAATATAGTTATACATTAACTGTTTGATCGCCTATTTGCAAACAAAGCGTCCTCGAAATATTAAACAGTCGGTATAGGTGCGATAACTATACAACCGCTGAGTTAATCGAATCTACATATGTAGATGAAGAATCAATAAATGAAATAATACAGATAGAACTTTCAAGAAGCGCTCTTGAGTTATCCGAAAACTTTCGAATAAGGCTCAAACAATAAATCAGTTCAAGTTGGTGATATTGCCGCGAAACCTGCAAAACAGTATTTGTTGTTTTTTAACAGCCGCCGGCATACAGGCTTATCACTCTGATTCTGGACAGCGTATCAGTTCTGTAATCTTTGTTTGTTACTGCTCGATGTCGCGAGTCACACCTTTATCAGTTTTGTCGTAGCGCAAGACGCACCGAGATCTGTCTGGAAGGTTCCGGCCACTCGGCTGTCTTTCCACAATGTTCCAGCCCGTGCTGGTAGCTGTTTGCGACGTTATCTAGATTGTTCTGTACAGCCTTTAAATTGAGCGTTGCCGAGTGTGACGAGCATTCTTTGTTCGACGATCGACGATCGACGAGCACGTTTGTTTCTATCGCCGCCGCCGAGTTGCTTAGTTCTTTTGCGGGCGCAAGTCAGCCCAAATAAAGAGTTTCTTTAGTGCAATTATCGACCCCTTCATTTGTGTCGTCGACCTCGTCACTACTACGTGACATCTGGTGGAGGTGCTGCCTTTGATCCTTCAAGCGAAGACCCAAGCCGTGTTCCTGTCGCCCTGGAAAACCATCCTACAGGTCAACGAGCCAGCCGCCGACTTCAAGGCCTACAACCCGAACACGGTCTGCTGCCTGACCCTACTCGATCTCGGAAGACATCGACGCTCACAATGGCCCAGCCTACAGCACCGGTTGTTTTCGTTCAACCCCGTGAGCCCCCCTGCTTCCATGGACGACCGGATGAAGATGCAGAAGACTGGGTGGACCTTTTCGACCGTGTGGCAGAATTCAATGGCTGGAACGACGCCACGAAACTCAGGCAAGTCTACTTCGTTCTTCAAGGACATGCCCGAGTTTGGTTCGAAAATCATGAGGCAGCTATGAAGGACTGGGACATTTTTAAGGAAGCGTTTTTGACTGCCTTTTCAAGCGTCGTCCGAAAAGAAAGAGCCCAGGATCTCCTTCAGTCAAGACTTCAACTTCCTAACGAGCCTGTGCTGGCGTACGTTGAAGAGATGAAGCGCCTCTTTCGCCGCGCTAACCCTAACATGACTGAAGCTGAGAAAGTCAAATTTTTAATGCGAGGCGTCAAAGAATCGCTTTTTGCAAATCTTGTCCGAAATCCGCCAACAACAGTGGCGGAATTTGAAACGGAAGCGTCTGCCATCGAGAAGACGTTGTACACCCGGATGCGCCACTACGAGCGACCACTTCAACCAGACTACTCATGCCACTACCCCAGCGCATCTGCAAGCGGAGAGAACCTTCGGGACATGATCCGGGAGATCGTGCGAGAAGAGCTCCGCAGAATGCAGCCATCATCGCAACAACCCCAGGTGGCGACACTCGCGGACGTCGTCCGTGAAGAAGTCCAGCAGGCGCTGGGCGTTCCTGAAGCGACGGCTGCGACTTTTCCAGCACAAGAGGCAACAGCGATGAACTACGCTGGTGCATTACGTCGCCCTCCGCCCTGACGTGATGACTTTCCGAGCCCTCGCCGCTACCGGCCTGTTCCTGAAAACCGTCCCTTGGCTCCCGCCCGCCAAGCCTACCAACGACCAACAAGCCCCAGGAAGTGCGACGCATGGAGGACAGCGAACAACCGCCCATTATGCTTCCACTGCGGTGAGGCCGGCCACATTCTGCGGCACTGCCCGTACCGACGAATCGGTCTCCGCGGATTTGCAGTCGACGCTCCACGACCACGCCCAGGTGAACGACCGCAAGAAATCGACAACTATCTGTGTAGCGGTGAGATTGCGCCACCAAGCCGTCGATTCAGGTCTCCATCGCCGTACAGGGCCCGCTTTGCGTCGCCAGGACGTAACTATGATGGTAGTGTGCGCGGAAGGTCCCCAAGCCCCCGTAGGGGAAACTGAAGGCAGCAACCTTTGGAGGTAAGGTTGCTCAACGGCGAAAAGAAGAAGATCCTCCGCCGCCGACGACCACTAACGACGACGCAACCATTTCATCGCCGCTCCACACGACGACATCGCTGACAACACGACCAGAGTGCAAGCAGACACCGCCGCCCAGCGAAGTAACAACGGTATGCCCCGGCCATGACCTGAAGAAACGACGAAGCCGAGATCGGACACTAAGGCCCACGTGCAATGCGAGGACGCGAACAAGTGACCTTGAAGTTGATATCGACGGTCGCAGAGTCACTGCCCTAGTAGACACCGGAGCTGACTATTCAGTCATTAGTGGACCGTTAGCCTCTCAGCTCAGAAAAGTTACCACCGCTTGGAATGGCCCGCTGATTCGCACCGCAGGTGGCAACCTGATTACTCCATCGGGACGATGCACTGCAAGAATAACCGTAAATGGGCGTACTTACCCCACCAGCTTTGTGGTCTTGCAGCAGTGCTCCCGCGACGTGATTTTAGGTATAGACTTCCTAAATGAACATAGGGCTATCATCGACCTTCGATCCAAGCTCATCAAGCTCTCTGCAGACAAAGCCATTCCTGCTACGACGACGTCGATGCAACACATCGCTCTAAACGTCCTCGATGAAGAATTGACCGTCCCGCCCCGATCAAGCATCGCAGTCTGCGTAGGTAGCGCAAACATTGAAACCGCTGAAGGCATCGTCGAAGGAAATATCCAATTGCTCTTAGAACGAGGTGTCGGCATCGCAAGAGGCATCGCGAAATTCCGGAGAGGTCAAGCTCAGGTGCTGGTAACAAACTTCACCGAAGAATACCGGCATCTCAACAAGGGCACGACGATCGCTTTTCTCGACGAATTAGCCGACCTCAAAGATGTGTTCTCCCTCCACGACCAAACGCTGGAAGACGCACCGGGCCTATTCCGTCAGCCCACATTTGACATCAACCCGGCATTGACCCACAACAGGAAAGACCAGATTCTCAGTCTGCTTCGAAGCTACGGGGAGTGCTTCTCATCGTCATCGAAGGTACGACAAACACCACTGGCCAAGCATCGCATAATCACGGACGAACACGCCCGACCTCTGCGCCAAAGCCCTTATCGTGTATCGCCGCGAGAACGCCAGGCCATTCGCGATCAAGTTGAGGAAATGCTGCGTGATGACGTAATCCAGCCATCGAACAGCCCCTGGGCGGCACCAGTCGTTTTGGTCAAGAAGAAAGACAGCACACTTCGCTTCTGCGTTGATTATCGCCGCTTGAATAGCATAACGAAGAAGGATGTCTACCCGCTTCCCCGCATCGACGACACTCTCGACCGGCTCTGAAATGCAAGGTACTTCTCATCGATGGACCTGAAGAGCGGATATTGGCAAATTGAGGTCGACGAAAGAGATCGCGAAAAGACCGCATTCATCACACCGGACGGCCTTTATGAGTTCAAGGTGATGCCATTTGGGCTCTGCTCCGCACCAGCCACGTTTCAACGAGTAATGGACACAGTCCTGGCAGGCTTGAAGTGGCAAATTTGTTTGGTGTATTTGGACGACGTTGTTGTCTTCTCGTCAAACTTTGAAGACCACCTAAAACGACTACAGACAGTGCTGGAAGCCATCAAGTCATCGGGACTAACGCTAAAAGCAGAGAAGTGTCACTTCGCCTACGAAGAACTCCGGTTCCTAGGTCACATCGTTAGCAAGGACGGTATTCGCCCAGACCCGGAGAAAACAGCTGCAATCGCACAATTCCCACCGCCTGCCGACAAGAAAGCTGTGCGCCGATTCCTTGGGCTGTGCGCTTATTATCGACGATTTGTCAGAAACTTTTCGCGGATCGCCGAACCGTTGACGCAGCTTACAAAGGCTGACGTACCTTTTAAATGGGAAGCGCCGCAAGGAGAAGCCTTCAACGAACTTAAGCGCCGCCTGCAATGCCCTCCTGTACTTGGCCACTTTGATGAAAACGCCGAGACCGAAATTCACACCGACGCGAGCAGTGTAGGCCTAGGAGCCATTCTCGTCCAGAAGACTGCCGGACAGGAAAAAGTAATCGCCTACGCTAGCAGGTCTCTCACAAAAGCCGAAGTCAATTACTCGACGACCGAGAAGGAGTGCCTTGCGATCATCTGGGCTACTTCTAAGTTTCGTCCATACCTATACGGCCGACCATTCAAGGTGGTAAGCGACCATCACGCGCTCTGCTGGCTGGCTAATTTGAAAGATCCTTCCGGCCGCCTTGCCAGATGGAGCCTACGACTTCAAGAATTTGACATGACTGTAGTCTATAAGTCGGGCCGGAAGCATTCCGACGCAGACTGCTTATCCCGCGCTCCCGTCGATTCTCCCCCGAAGGACGATGACGATGACGCCTTTTTGGGACCGGTAAGCGCCAACAGTTTCGCAGAACAACAGCGATCAGACCCTGAGCTGAAAGCGCTAGCCGATTACTTGGAAGGAAAGACCGCTTCCCCTCCTGGTGTGTTCAGACGACATTTATCATCCTTCACGTTAAGCAATGGCCTCCTCGTGAAGAAGAACTTCGCACCTAACAAGACCGCGCAGCTTCTCGTAGTGCCTAAAACCCTTCGGCAAGAAATTCTGCAGGCGTTGCACGATGAGCCAACAGCAGTGTACCTCGGATTTGCGCGCACGTTGCGTCGAATCCAGGAGAAGTATTACTGGCCGCGACTGCCTGCCGAAGTTGCCCACTACATGAAGACGTGTCGTGAGTGCCAACGACGCAAGACGCCGCCGAACAGACCAGCAGGACTACTAAACCCGATTCCGCCCCCAATCCTGCCCTTTCAACAAATTGGGATGGATCTCCTCGGCCCCTTTCCATCTTCGTCTATGGGTAAAAAGTGGATCATCGTGGCCACTGACTACCTTACCCGTTACGCCGAAGCAAGAGCGCTACCAAATGGTACCGCGGCAGAAGTCGCCAAATTTTTTGTCGAACAAATTCTCTTGCGACACGGCGCCCCAGAAGTGCTCATCACGGACAGGGGAACGGCGTTTACGGCAGAGTTGACGCAAGCCGTCCTGGAATACAGTCACACAAGCCATCGACGAACAACTGCGTACCATCCCCAGACCAATGGCCTTACGGAGCGCCTGAACAAAACGATCGCGGACATGATCGCTATGTACGTCGACGCTGAACACAAGACCTGGGACGCCATCTTGCCGTACGTGATCTTCGCGTATAACACGGCAGTCCAGGAGACGACCAGAGCGACCCCGTTTAAGCTTGTGTACGGCAGGGAGCCCACGACGACGCTCGACGCAATGCTGCCGCACGTAACCAGCGAGGACAACCTTGACGTCGCCGCCTACCTGCAGCGTGCAGAGGAAGCCCGACGACTCGCACGGCTGCGTATTAAAGACCAACAGCGCACCGACAGCCGACGATACAATTTACGACGACGCCACGCCGAGTACAATCCAGGAGACCAAGTGTGGGTTTAGACACCAATTCGCCGTCGCGGATTAAGTGAAAAGTTGTTGCGTCGATACTTTGGGCCATATAAAATCCTTCGCCGCGTCGGACCCCTGGACTATGAAGTCATTCCCGACGGAACATCAGCATCACAACGGCGACGCGCACGCCCAGAAATTGTACATGTTGTACGACTGAAGCCATATTACGCGCGTTAAAGAATCTGTGGTGTTTATACTTTGCAGTGTTTATGTTTAAGTTTCTTTGTTTTGAAACATCGAGGCGATGTTTTTTTAAGGGGGGAGTAATGCCGCGAAACCTGCAAAACAGCATTTGTTGTTTTTTAACAGCCGCCGGCATACAGGCTTATCACTCTGATTCTGGACAGCGTATCAGTTCTGTAATCTTTGTTTGTTACTGCTCGATGTCGCGAGTCACACCTTTATCAGTTTTGTCGTAGCGCAAGACGCACCGAGATCTGTCTGGAAGGTTCCGGCCACTCGGGTGTCTTTCCACAATGTTCCAGCCCGTGCTGGTAGCTGTTTGCGACGTTATCTAGATTGTTCTGTACAGCCTTTAAATTGAGCGTTGCCGAGTGTGACGAGCATTCTTTGTTCGACGATCGACGATCGACGAGCACGTTTGTTTCTATCGCCGCCGCCGTGTTGCTTAGTTTTTTTGCGGGCGCAAGTCAGCCCAAATAAAGAGTTTCTTTAGTGCAATTATCGACCCCTTCATTTGTGTCGTCGACCTCGTCACTACTACGTGACAATATGAAATATATAACAACGTAATGTGGCTTTCTGAACAGACCAGAAACCGTTTGTTAGATTAATTGGTACTCCTGAGGCCATACCTGTTACATCTATAGTTCCGAAGTGGTGCGTATTAGGTCCCCTTCTCTTCTTTCTGTTTAATAAGCATATCGCTTACAATCTTTCCTTTCTTGGGATATACATGCACCGTATACTCTGTGGCCTAGAAAATGTTAATACTATACTAATGACGAAATTAGAATATATAATTTCTCAATGGTCACAGAACTGTGTGAGTGGTGACAAAGCGTAACTTAAGAACAGTGCTTGTGAGAATCATTTACATGTTTTTTCCTATATTTGTATAGAGCTGACATCAATTTTTATGCAATATTAAAAGTAAGCTTCGCGATCACAATCTATTATTCACGCAACACATCCATACTGCATCATGTAGCGCCCCTAGCTGTGCAAATTTTTGTGGAGCTTGAGCCCTTTCTTCCTATAGCTTCCTTGTGATTCCACTGCGCATTTCCGTGCGTCGGGGAATGGAAAAGGGAAGAACAGTAAATTTTTGAAGCAGTTTTCGGGAAGAAAATATAAAAAAAAAGAATAAGGTGAGAGGTGAAAGAAGACATTGGGAGTTAACCTCGGCTGCAGAATTTGTTCTCGAAACTGGCCGCCGCACAAAGAGGTATGCATGCACCCCCCCCCCCCCTCAACCCCCTCCAGCGCCCGGCTTCCTTAGGGGTGCAGACTGGAAGTCAGCCTCCGTAAACCCCGCTTCTTTCATTCGGGGGAGAGCTTAGTGAGGGGAGTAGCATGTTGAAAGTTATGCGTCCGCGCTCTAAGAGCCACCACCGTCTGAACGATGCCAGCGCACCGGTGCAGAGGCAAAATGCAAGTTTCGCGGGGCCTAATACAAATTAAACAAACCAAAAAGAAAGCAGCGCTACAATGGTGACAAGAGAGAAGACGGCACCAGCACTGATCCCGTCATCTCTCTTGTCTTCGTTGTTGCACTGTTTTCTGTTTAATTATGTATCAACTCGCTCAACTCGCCGTTCTACTGAAACCTAATATAATTTCAAAACCTGCAGAAGCGTGGGCTACAATACATTCATGTTCGCAGGTTAATTTCGAAGCGAGCTACATGCAGTTGAAAGTATTTAGCTGCGAAAAATTTATCTTTCCACGTGACATACATCCCCCCCCCCCCCTTATCCATTTGAATCGTACGAGGAGAGTGCAGCGGCAGGCGCGGACAGCCGCCGTTAAGAATGCTTTTGAAAGTGGAAGTGAACAGAAGCAACATGTTGGGCTAGTTCTATGTAAATAATCTCTGCGACAGTACCGGCTACTAACGATTGTGCGAGCTCTACAGTCCCCGCTTATCAGATGTATTTTTCCCACTTGATCTAAATCGGCAGCGAAACCATTGGAACCATAGCGACACTGTTAGTCATCTTAGGTCGGTGACAGCTCTTACTTGAAGCCGCTATGTTTATTATGCTTTTGTTAGGTGACTGTTTTGATTGATTCTCTAATGAATATGTTAGCACGATTACAGTGAAAATGCGGTCGCGTTGTACTTTCTTCATGTCAAGTGTCGTCATTGTGAATGCACGTAAGTTTAGCAACTGTCGTCATTACCGGCAAGCGTGAACACGTCATTTTTGTACGTAAAATATCCAGGCTGATGTTTTGTTTGGGTAAAGTATGCAATTCATGCCGAATATTTTGTGGTGCAGTCTGCGTAGCACGCGAGCGCTTTCGCGTGCACGCTGCACGCCAAGAGACGTTCTGCTACAGATTTACTGACGCGCTCGAGGTGTTACAAGAGTACAATTAATACACACGAAATGTGGGTGCTAGACAAAAAATGCGGAAGCAGTGGGTGAAACCCGCACGCCCATAAAACGTTTTAAAAAGCAAGCAGCTGCGGTGTAAGTGTGGTATGCGCTCCCAACGCGCTCGCGGCCATAACGAATTGGGTTGGCTTGTTGCGGCAAGATTGGCTTGCGCAATATTGAAGTGAACATCAATGCTTTTAAATTATCAGTAAAATCTGAGTTATCTACCGGTCGTACAGATTACTAATATTTTTTTCAGTGCTAGTAATGCCAAAATACAGCTATTTAATGCACTATATTGTTACGGACGACATCAAGGCAGAAGAAGCGGGCAGTGGCGCGGAGAGGAGCGCTCGCGCTAGGCCCGGCAACATTTTCATTAAACGTCATCTCACTGTCATCGACCATATCTCTGTCCTCTGTTCTCCTGTTTTCATCGGCTTGCCGTATCGTAACATTTGGTGGAGGTGCTGGGTACTTCATCATCGCCCCCCCATCCTGGTCCGGAGCATCAGCGCCCTGCGACTTCTTGCGCCGTCGGCGAAAGGTTAGGAGGCACTGCATGGCTGTTCCCCAGCCTGCCGGACCCAGCAAGACCTTGCCGTTCCTCCGCCCTGTCCCCCCCCCCCCCCGCCCCGACCACAAGACACGACGAAGGAGAGACTGGCCCGAGACGCCACACATGACCACAAGACACAAGGAGAGACCCGAATGACCTAATGTGACCCCACTGATGTGCCGACCAAGGACCCTACGACCCAAGACACCGCTACACTTCAAGACATTCTCCCCTGCCTATGCCATGCGGTGCGCGCCTTGGCCTCCGCCATCGAGTCGTAGCAACGTGTGGTCCGAGAGTGTCCTGCCAAGGTTCATCGCGAATCATCGTGACGGCAAGCCATTCTATTCTTCCTTCTTCCTCCTCTTTTTCAAGCATCTGGACACGCCCATCATCATTGCATGGAATCATCAACATCGTGCATTTCCTCGTCCACGATCGGGACGATCGCTTGGTGGCCCCGGGTCATGTTACGGACGACATCAAGGCAGAAGAAGCGGGCAGTGGCGCGGACAGGAGCGCTCGCGCTAGGCCCGGCAACATTTTCATTAAACGTTATCTCACTGTCATCGACCATCTCTCTGTCCTCTGTTCTCCTGTTTTCATCGGCTTGCCGTATCGTAACAATATAACTTGTTCTACTTGTGTGTACGAATGCATTTTAACAATCGGAGTGTTCACTGCCAAAAAACAGGAGCCGCTAGAGTGGCCAGCGATTTTTCTGCCGCATTGCTTGTATGGGATTGTCACCACACTGGCCTAGTTTTGAGCTCTTTTGCTTCAAAAGGCGCTTCAGGCTACCGTGTTCACGCGAGGCGTGTCTTTAATAAATTTTACCCGGCCTTTCTAAAGACAGATATGAACGTACATGTTAAACTAAGACCGGTGCAGGCGATCTCTGGAAACAAGTTCACTTGACAGCATCAATACAGGTCAGAGAAAAAACCGGAGGCACCTTAATTTTACTAATATTAAAAATAAAACAATACGTGACAGAAATTACTTGTTTTCGTACCTGAATATGCCCTCAAATATCACGTTGAACCCTTGCAACCGTTCCTCGAGATTTCTCTCAAACGGTCAAAAATTTAGCGCAGCGTCCATTTAGGCGCTGTAGAATAATGGAATAGAGGAGCAGTATGTGAGACGCTTGGAGGATACTGTCACGTATTGCTGAAGAGGCCAAATGCAATCAACGATGGCATTTTAATTGAGCCTAATCAACTCTTTTTATGGCTGATTGGCGCCCAGAGAATTAAGCACCTTGGGGACATCAATAACAGGAAATGTGCACATCAGTCGTCGTTCTGCGAATGCCGGTTGAACTCGTCAGCGCTGAATTTGAATTCGGTCAGGAAGCAACTAGATAAAGATGCGAAGCATGACCAGAGCAACCTAGCACACTGCGGCAACAGGAGTGAGTGTCTGGAATCATTCGAGGTCATCCAGGCGCATCTTGCGCGACAACAAAACTGATGAAGCCACGTTTCGCGGCAACGACTGTGAACTAATAATTCGTTCCCTGCTTTAGAATCACGGTGATGCGGGCGCATGCTAGAGGCTATTGGAAAGCAACAAATAATAATTTGAATGGTTAGAGGGAATGTTCATAGTGCCTGCACACCAACCGTACGGATCTTTGAAGACACTGATAATTTAGAATAACAATGTGTAGCGCATTCTCCAAGAAGACACAAAATTTCCTATGCTGCTCACCACTAGGTTACAGGAAATAATGAAAAGTATTAGTTCCTGACAGTAATGAATAACCACGCATGACCCCTATCTCACTAATAAGCTAATATCTGACGCAGTTGCCTCACTAAGTAACTCAAGGGAGGAATTTCAAAGGATCGCTGGCGACCTTGACAGGTAAAGCGGGACAGTAGCTCTTTAAATTATTATGCAGAACACTAGACGATGTGCAAAATCCTCAGAAGAGAAGAGTAGTTTAGGATACGCAGCTAAGCAGTGAAAATTGTAAGGAAATACGCCTAGTTGGGACAGGTAATGATCGCAGATCTGTACGACGACTCTGAAGTACAAGAGGATTGAAGCTTGAAAGCTAGGAGAATAAGAATAGGATGGTGCTCATTTGGCCGGCATTTTTACCATTTTACCGTCAACGCTTAAGAGGAAAGTATATAACAGTGGCATGTTACCAGTACTTACCTATGGCGCTAAAACGTGGAGCTAACGAAAAAGGCTCTGCTTAAGTTGATGACAACGCAAAGAATTACGAAGTTTAAAGCATGTAACGTTGACATAGGCAGCGTGCATAGTGGTTGGTAAAGAAACCATGAGGTAATAGCACTCTAAATAAAAGAAATGCGCATGAAGAAATCGACATGTGCAGGGCATCTAACGAGAAACCAATATAACCGACTATTGCCACCAGAAAGTGACAGAATTCCAAAAAAAAAAAGGCAAGTGTAGGAGGTGGCGGCAGAAATTTGTGCGGCTGTAAAAGATTAGGAAGATAGTGGGGATTAGATTTGTGCAGTTGACAGAGGACCAGGCTAGTTCGAGTAATAAGGGAGAGGTATTTACCTTCCAGTGGGTGCTAACGTCGATGTTGAAAATCAGCTAAGCAACTTGTTCATCGATTCACTAGTACCGCTATAATTCATACATCACTTGAATCTGCCTTATTGTGTGTGAATTGTCCCTGTATCGAATAACAAGAAACTGGAATTCTTATAGCGAAAGACAGCGTTTATTGTTAGCTAATATTGCACGAATTCTGCAAATAAAAAAAGCTTGTAACGATGTCTTTCCGACAATAAGGAAGAATACTTGAGTACACTTATGTTTCGTCGTTACGGGCATATTGCGTCACGATAATAAGTCCAGTTCTATCGGTCGCGCCGAAACGAACACACTTCCCTTTTTCACAATCATGCGAAAAACCGCACGGCGTACAGATAAGTGCTACAGCAAAGTACATCTATACAACACTTACTTGGTGGCCTCTGTCCACTGCGCGTGGAGAGTCTGCATATGGCTTCATGTTCACGGAGTGCTTTTCATGCTTGCATACTGGCCAGCACAGTGACCGAAAAGCAGCGGCCGCCACCGCCCTATGCGATGTTGCGCTTCTCGCTCGTGGCATGCGACGTCTCACCCTCCGCGGTTTGTCTCGACCGATCCGGATTTTAACACTGTGATTTTTATGCTTTTTTAAAATAATTCGGTTTGTGCAATTTTTAAATTCGGCTCGAAAATAATGTAAAGAGATTGAATATCGTTTCCTCGTTCATAGGAAGATTGCCATGAAGCATCTGGATAAAGCTGCGAAGCATGATCAGTGCAACCTCGCACACTGCGGAAACATAAGCGAGTGCCTGGAATCATTCGAAGTCATCCAACTTTCCTGTCAACCTAATCAAATATACAATGACAGGATAGAGCAATATTACCACCTAATTCCAGAAAATGTATCTTCTGAAATATCTTGATTTCATGCGAGCAACATTTCAATATTATAGCCTCACTTTCTCATACCGCAGAGGTTTCTCGGCGCTTTGAATACAAACTGTGCATTCCACAGATGCATGGCTCCCTGCTCATAGTACCACTTATTTCGTTTTCGTGATATACCGCGCGCAAGCTTCTTTCCAGTCTGATGCATGACTTTTCTATACGAGGTAGAATTCATGAGAGCTGGTCTTAAGCTCCGTGACTAATTGCACCATGATGGGGTGCTATTTGGAATGAGGTGGTATTGCGTCATTAAAAGTTATTCTCAATGGTCTTGCCAACACCGCTGTTACATAAAACTCGTTAACAATATCACAAAAGCATCCCAATTATTCTGTGCTTGTTCTGCCCACATGCATGTGTATATCTGTACATGAGCCGAAATTTCATGGTATTCGGCATTGCCGCAGTAGGTGTAATATTATAATGCTTTGTTTCTACATCTCATGATACCTGCTGGGACGTCATGCATTCAGCAAGAGAGTTTATGTGTATTTTTATTTCTATATTTCGCATCAGTGTGACAATGCATCGCGTAATAACATTATAAACATGCATTTACTTCATAAACTTGTCAAATAAAAATTACTGATGATTCGATATTGTTATGTCAAAATTCGCTGGTGGAGTTGCCTTAAAGGATCCATTATTGTTGCAGAGCAAGTATATGAACACCGCCTCCAGCAGATTTCTGAAGGCAGCAATTGGATCACCGCATTACCTGCTCACTATATTCGCCTGCATGTTCTACCTGACTACTATAGAAGTCACCACTATATTCTTCAAAAGGGTCATCCTTGGTAAGCTATGTTTCAAAATTTGTAAGCGAACACCTAAATTTGAACAAAAAGAACAAAACATTGGACTAGTAGTATTAATAAGTTCCTAGACCGCGCAAACTTGCATACGCAGACATTAAACCTTCATTCGAAATAAGTTTGCTGAACTTGGTAGTGAGTAGTAGCATAATCTTTGAACAGCAAAAGAAACAAATTATTAATTACGTAAGCTAAGTAAGTAAGTAAGTTTGTAAGTTAAGTAGGAACATTCAGCTTTTACTAAACACTACTGTTTGCACCGTGACAGTCGCATTTTAAGTCCGAGTACTAGTAAACCCTTGCGAAGTAAAAGCACAAAATTTTACATGAAGACAAAATTTCACAGTCTTCACGTCATATGTTTAATATGGGGCGCACAGAGATCTACACTCATCATCTTTTAACAACAACGACTCAGATAACGCATTTATTTTAGAAATCAGTTGATAGTGCAGGTTTACTAAGACCGACGGGTAGATGTTTGGGGTGGTTGGTACGCGATTTAAAGGAACAAAATCTAGCGCACCATAACAAGGGCGAAGAAAGGAGACACACAAAACGCTAATTTCCAATTAATATGTTCTCCAGCAAGAAATAATGGTTTTTACACCACCGAATAACACATACCCCTAAAGAACATGCGCTGACAAAACGTATCAGGCAGATACGCAATCTTCTTTGGCCACAACGCGAGAGAAGGGCTACTTATACATTCATCTTTCAAAAGGGCATTCCATTCAGCTTCAACTATTTCTCACTATAACCAGTTTCTGTGCACTTTTTAAACCAAGCTTTTTTTGTGAAGGGGATTGCAATTGAAAACTCGGCAATGAGCCGACAGACCCTTCCAACACTCGTTACTAACATCTCGGCCATGTCCATGAAGCCTATAATTGAGGCATCTGCCCCTTTGACCAATATTTTGGTGGCCACAGGATAGATATATCTGATAGAATACATTTTGGATGCAATTAAAGAATTGTTGCTTGTATTTCTTTGCGCAGCCGACCACCTTTTTGGCTTCTGACGAAGTTTTAGAGCATAGAGAAATAAACTTATTCGGAGCCAAAAACGTCACTCTAGCTCTCGATCGCTGAGCTATCTTCTTTAGATTGTGAAAAAACCTATGAATGTAAGGGATGCTGGCAATGTTTTCCTTCTTGCGCGCGGCCTCTTCTTTGAAATCCGCTTTTTTTGCATACTTTCTTGAGAACACCTTTCTCCACGGCCACCTTCCAAGGAAATAGGAAGGATACCCAGCGCATTCCAGTCGCTTACGCTGTTGTGAAAGACTGTCATGCATGAGGTGCGGGCAAGACTTCTTGAGAGAATTAAGAAATCAAAGACTAGCAATGAAACGTTTCACAGGTTTAGAGTGCGATGAATTCAAAGGTAACAATGGTATTTCGCCACGAGGTTTGAACATCCAGCACGTCCGATTATGATGCAGTATTGAGGTAATATCTATGAATTGAATAACATCTGTTTTAAGTGACTCAAACGTTATTTCTAGAGGCTTGGTCACAAAACAGCGCGAGGACATACGACCGTCATCCATGACGGAACCGTCATTCCTGTTATGTACAGTGAGACAGCCGTCGACATACCCATAACTCCTAATAACATCAGTTACTGTATGCGCAAGACACCCATCAAGCCGGGCTAAATATAAATCGTTTAGGATAGAGCTATGCTATGGTAGGCTGCGCAGAGAAACACAAGGAAAAATTTCTAATTGCATTCGAAATGTAGTCTATCAGATACTTACATCCTGTCGTAAGAAATATATTTGTAAAAGGGCAGATCCTCAGGGATACGCTTTGTGAGCATAGCCAGGATGTTAGTAGCAAGTGTGGGAAAGATATGCCTGCTCATCGCCGTGTTTGGAATTGCATTTCCCTTCTCAATAAAAGCTTGGTTTTAAAAGTGCACAAAAACCGGTTAGTGCAGGAAATAACTGAAGCTGAATGGATTGCTCTTTTGAAAGATGAATGTATAAGTTGCCCTTGTGTTGCTTTGTTGCCAAAGGAAATTGCGTATATGGCTGATACGTTTTGCAAGCTCATGTTCTTTAGGCGCATGTTATATGCGATCGCATAAAAACCATCCTTCCTTTCGAGAAAAACTATTAGTTGTAAGTTCGCGCTGTGTGTGTCTTTTTTGTCCGTCCTTGTTTTGTGCTCTACATTTTGTTCCCTTTAATGTTGACGGTTCAGTGAATTCGAAAACTTGCGCGGTGCTTGAAACGGCGCAAACTAGGCGAATAAAATTTGCTTGTTGGGCGAGTTGGTTGGACATTGTGGTAAAACAGCGCTAGAGACACTGACAGATAAATGACAGCTATGTGTGTTTGTATTTCTATCTGCCCGTGTTTCTAGCGCTGTTTTAACATAATAGGCGAGGAAAGAACGATGTGCATAAAAAGGTGGTGAACAAAGATTTTGAATTTTTTTTTTGGAAGAGGGTTGTACACGTCTTCAGAAGTAGCACGTACACGAAATTATTAGTGTGCATAAACGCTCTTAAAATCTTAATGTGTCAACAGTACAGGAAAATAAAGACGTGGCAAAATATCTACCAGCCTCAGAACAGGTACGGTTTCATCCGCAGCTGAGCTTAGCATGAAAATTCTCATAGCACGCAGAACATTATCAGTATCTCAAGTTCATGTAATTAAACTTAATCATTAAATTCGTAATCTTAGGTACGGACTTCGCAACGCCTCAACAAATTGATGCAGTGTGAAAGACTGGTTGAAATTGAATTGCCTTTAATTACCAATGAATGGAGACGGAATAAGGCAGTTGGTAAAGAGGCTGTGCTCCTTAAGTCTGGTAATAGCTCAAGGCCCATTTAGCCCTATGCCCGTTTTTTTTTTCGTTGTACATTATTCTTCATCATCTCATACACTGGAGCTTCTGGCCATCCTGTTTGTTCATTTGTAGAGGGACTTTTCGTGCACTGCAATCGGATTAGAACTCATACCAGGAATGGAGTTTCTCTAAAAACTATAAAACTTTTCCAATAAAGCCGTATTTTCTCCCTTTTCAGAAAATCTGAGCCACATTTGGGTGTTTCCCTAGGCATAACAAAGCGCTTCTACTCTTTTTCAGGAAATAAAATATCAAGTCAATGTTTTTAACCTTGCAACATTTCTTTCTGTCGATGAGAGTGCAAATTCCTGCCTTTCTCTTTTGTTTACCGAATTTAGCCTACAAACTAAATACCTGAACGCCAGTTTTACAACCTTCCATGCTGCTTTTGAACGCCCTTGTTTTAAAGCTCAGTAGTACTTGCGAGCGGGCTAGGTGCCTAGAGTGTCATACTGTATTCAGTGTGTCTATTTCCCGCGTAACAGCAGTTCCTGAGCTTATTGCGTAAGCGCCAGAGTGCAGAGGTTGAGAAAAGCCACCTTCTTATTTCTTAAATGAGTCTTTAAAGAGCAAGGACAAAGGAAAATGGCTGCCTAGTCCCAATGAAATCAACCTGAGAGCGACTCAACATGAAAAGCTTTTTTTATTTAGATATTGGTACTACAGCATATCGCACTCCTGTTCTTACTTGGCGAACCTTCCTGTCTTCTTCCTTCTCTTGATTGCCGCTTTGTTGGTGTAACTGAAGACCATCTACATCTCCTTATGACGTATTCTAAATTATAATTTTATTGTTTCTTTGCTTCAGGATTCCCGATCCCGCTAATTCCAGTATTGGTCACTTTATACTTTGGAGCCTATTCGTCGCAAGATGTCATGGAGTGGGAAGCATCAACAGCTTCGAAAAGCAAAATGCTATAGAGGACTTGCTACAATGCACTTGTTAAGGCACACCACACCGACATTCACTAAGAGGATTTCCGACCAATGCGGTCATGGTTTAGGGCAGAGCAACGTAATAAAGTTTATAAAAACTCGCATGGTGATAATGCACAGCTGTCGTCTTTTTTTCTTAAGACGGTGGCTATTTATGAGTTACTTAGCGAGAACTGTGCAATTTGAATAAAGTGATGGGCACTGTTCTTCCAGGCTTTTTCTTTTCGGGCGTAAAACTTGTGGCTGGCAGCTTCTTGGCCGTAAAGCCTGCGAAAAAAGCGCCTTGAAGATTTGTACTTCGTTAAGCAAGCCCGACTAGCTAGAGGCAGCAATGCCTTTGTTTTTTGCAGGATGCATTCGAAAAACGGAGGAAAGAAGAGAACAGCCAAACACTGGCTGCATGTGCAGTGCCTTGTGTAAAATATTTCTAGAAGGTAGCGCAGGAAGGTAACGCAACGTGGGCCTATTGGGTTGTTTGTTCTAAAATTAACAGTCAAGTACATAGACAGAGACATGGGATCACGACACAAGAGTCACACTTTTTAACATGGCGTCTCTATAGCTAAGAACAATCAACTGGGCCAGTTAAATGTTGTTCGAATTTTATTGTTATGTCTGTCCATTACTCTCTTACACAGTACATTTTTTGCTGTGACATGTGGACATGTGCTCTGCCTTCATTTGCAAAGGTCCAGGAGCCTCTGTTTCCCTTATTCGTTGTTTAACACAATGGTGATTCTACTTGGCAACATAAGCACTAGTTTTCTTTAAAGTACAAAGAATTGTTAAAATTTGTTTCTCTTTCGCAGTTTTATAAGACGTCCTCGGTCATATTAATATATTTTGTTTGGACTTGTCTGGGTATTGTTTTGTTTTCATCATGAAGGTAAAAGAAACCTTTTTGTCCCTCAGATAAGGACGCAAAGTGGCTACCAGTCATACTGCGTTTCACAAAATATGTATCTGATGTTAACACGCTGCAAAAAACATGAAATGGCCGCGAACAATTCAACCTTCATTTTTGTTTTCGACAGCCGCCTATAAAAATGCTTGTAGTATACCTTGCTTGTAGCGCGCGGATCGATTATGTATTCTTTGTTCGTGCTCGTTATCTCGAGACGCGTCTTTATTATTTTCTTTGTCACGCAAGGTGCTTCCAAAGTATTTCGAAGGGTTCCAACCACGCGCTTGCGTTTCTGCCATGTTCCAAGTTATGCTAGGCACTGTTGACGGTTTTTATCTAGATGTTTCTTCCCCGTACTTAAATTGAGCGCTGACGAGTGAAGCGAGCGTTCTCTCTTCAACTACCAGTGAGCATGTTTGCTTTAATCGCGGCCACTGAATCGCTTCGTTTTTTTTTTTGTTTTGGCGCAAGTCAGCCCAATGAAGTTTCTTAGTTCGCTTCAAAATTCTTCATTTGTTTTCAGTGGCCTTGTCACCACCACATGATATCTCTTGAAGGTGCTGAATTCCGTCAACGTGTGATATTCTCTAAAATGCCCAAGCAACAAAAACCACCTCTGGTGTTCGCGCAGCCCCGAGAGACCCCATAATCCAAGCATACCCCAGTGAAGATGCGGAAGACTGGATGGAATGTTTTGTCCGCGTGGTGAGATTCAATAGCTGGAACGACGTTGCAAAACTGAGGTGTCTAATTTGCTCGTCAAGTATCTGCCCAAATCAGGTTCGAAAATTATCAAATTTTTTGTAAGGACAGGGAGACATTCAAGGCGAAATTTTTGATGGCCTTTGCCAGTTCTGTCCTAACTTCCTCCCCCTTTTCGTTCAAGAATTCACTTTTAAAATCAATCTTTCCCAGCTTACGTTGAGGAGATGAAGTGTCTCTTCCATCACGCCGATACCGGCATGAGAGGGGAGACCAAGATGAACCTTTCGATGAGCGGTGTGAAAGATCAGCTATTTGCAGGTCTTTTTTGCGAGCCCCTGAAGACTGTTATGAAGTTCTGCCCGGAAGCAGCAAGTATTGAAAAGACCTTAAAAGCAATGACTTGACTCTACCACCGGCCTCTTGAACCCCTGTCTGCAAGCCACAGCGACACTGCACCTAGAAGCGTGTCATAGCATCCGTGAGGTCATTCGTCAAGCCGTTCGTGAATTACGCTGATTCTTGCCGTCGCAAACGCAGGGATAGGTTGCGTCATTTACAGACGTCATCCATTAGGAAATCCAGCAAGCCTCTGGCATTCCTCAAGCGACGGTTTTGTCAGCTCCAACGAAAAAAGCTGCACAAATCAACAATGCTTGTTCATTACGCCGTCCTACACCGCGACTCGAGATTCCAAGCCCACCTAAAACTAACAATCTGCATCTGAACACCATCCCTTGGCCACCGCCCTCCAAGCTTGCGCACGACTCTCAAGCCACAGGTAATCTGATGCCAGGAGGATTTTAACAACCTCCTCTCTCCTCCCATTGTGGTGAGGATGAACACATCCTCCGTCACTATCCGTACTGAGAGATTGACCTTCGTGGTTTCGCCATCAACACTCCAGACCTCGTCCTGGCGAGCGATCACAGGAAATCTACGACTTCCTGCAGGGGGATGAGCACGCGTCTCAAGGCGCCGGTCAAGCTCCCCGTCTCAGTAAAGACCCCACTAGCGTCGCCTGGCAGCGGCTACGTGTAAGGAAGGTCCCCCATCCCCCTGTAGGAAGAACTAAAGGCAGCAACCTTTAGAGGGGGGGTTGCTAAATGGTGAAGGGACGAAGATCCACAACCATCGACGATAAGTGGCGACGATTAATGGATTACACCGCCTCAACGAACTATGATAACATCGATGACCACTCGTCCAAATGTTAAAATAACACTACCACCCGATGAAGTCACAGCGCGCGGTAGGTCCTGGCCAGCAACAGAGCACACGACAAAATAGAGATCGAACATCGAAGCCAATATCCAATGAGATAACTCGAACAAGAGACCTCGCCGTTGTTCTCGACGGTCGCACGGTTATCAGCCTAGTTGACACCGGAGCCGACTCTTCTGTCATCAGTGGAGCTTTCGCCACCAAGCTGAAGAAAGTGACGCTCACTTGGGATGGCCCGCTGATCTCCAACGCTGGAGGCAACCTTATTACGCCATCAAGATGATGCACCACAATGGTGACAGCGAATAGGCCCTACGTATTATACAAGCTTCGTGATGAACATAGGACGATCATTAAGCTTCGCTCAAATCTAATCGAGCTTTCTACGCACCGCGACGTACCTGTTACGGCAAATTTGACGCATCCTGTCGCCCTGAACATCCTCAACGAAGAATGCAACCTTATGCCCCGATAATTCGTCGTTGACTCTAGGGGTACCGGAGATACCGAAAACACCGAAAGCGTAGTCAGGGGCGACACCCAGTTGCTGCTGTATTGAGGACTGTGCATCGCAAGAGGTATAGCTTATTTCCGAAACGGAGAAGTTCAGATTCTGGTAACGAACTTCATTTCAGAACTCCGCCATCTCGACGAAGGTACAAAGATCGGTTTCCTCGACGGATTAGACATCCGAGATGTATTCGCCCTTCGCGACTAAACGCCAGATGATGCACCTGAAGAAGATCGTCAGCCTACATTTGGCATCAGCCGAGCCCTTCCGCGAAGCAGAAAGACCTGATACACACGTACGCTTCTTGAAAGCTACACCGAGTGCTTTTCTTCCTGCATTGCAGGTGCCAAGCACTGCAATATCATAGACGAACAAGCTCCTCTTCGTCGAAGCCCCTACCATGCACCGCTACTAGAGAATGCCAGGACATCCGCGAAACAGTTGAGGAAATGCTTCAAGGTGACATTATTTCGCCCCTGGTCGACACTGCCCGCCTTTGTGAAGAAGAAAGATGGCAGACTTCCCTTCTGCGTCCATTATGGCCTCTTGAACAACGTCAGGAAGAATGATGTCGACTCGCTCCCTCGCATAAACCACACTTTCGATGGTCTATGCAACGCTAGGTATATCTCGACGATGTACGCCCTCCACTTTTTTAACCTGAACGCACGAGCGTCGACCGCCGAGCCGATAAGCGCCGTACGACGGAACAGAGCGGCGCAATGAGCCCTCCGGTGCAGCTGTCCTATGCCAGGCTGTTAGGGGAACCGGACCCAACCCCACCTGCTTTTCTGTACGTTATCGCATTTCCTTCTGTTTTCTGCATGCCGCAGGGAAAAGATTAGAAAAGGCCACGTGGTACCGCCTGCTTTGCTGTATGAGAGGAAGGTGTGAATTGATAAGTGAAGTAAGCGAAATAAATTGATAAGTGAAGAACCTTTAATTTCCCGCAGGAAAGTGCTACGTGATCAATAGCAAGAAGAAACAAAATGCTGGTACGCATGCAGTTAATCAGCGGGCGTATATCGAATTCCATCCAGCGGTACCTCCTGACCGCTTATTTACAACTTTATGAAAGCGTTCAGAAAAGAAAAAGTATTATGATGATAACGGTGCTGAAAAAAAAACGCAGGGGTGAGGTCGCGTTCCCAAAACAGCCAGGCAGAGGACAGCTGCACCAAAGATCTCATTGCGCGCATGCGCGTATTCTCGCTCAGTTTGCCACTGTGCCCCGTATTACGGCGCTTAACGACTCAGCAGTCGACGCTCGTGCTTTCAGGTTAAAAACGTGGGAGGGTGTACCTAAAGAGCTGGTATTGGCAATTTGAGATTCACGAGAGACTGAGAAGACGGCCCTCATAACACCAGACGTCCTCTTCGCATTCAAGGTATTGTCATTTCTCCTGTGCTACACATCAGCCATGTTCCAGTGAGTAATGGACACAGTGCTGCCTGTCTTGTAGTGTCGAGTTTGCTACACTGGGATGACGTCGTTGCATATTGACGTGTCAAATTTTGGGTGTCCGAGGGACCAAAGTGTGGGAGTGAGCAATCCCTACTAGAGATCCGCACCTAATTGGCCATACTCGAATTAGTTTAGACATCCGTTTTGGTCACATTCTGATGAGGTCAAATTTTCGGTGTCCAAGGGGCCAAATTTTGGGAGTGAGCAATCCCGACTTAGAGATCCCCACTGAATTGGCCATACTCTTATTAGTTTAGACATCAATTTTAGTCACATTCTGTCGAGGTCAAATTTTCGGTGTCCAAGGGGCAAAATTTTCTGAGTGAACAATCCCGATTTAGAGATCCCCACTGAATTGGCCATACTCGAATTAGTTTAGACATCAATTTTGGTCACATTCTGATGAGGTCAAATTTCTGGTGTCCACGGGGCAAAATTTTGGGAGGGAGCAATCCCGACTTTGAGATCCCCACTGTATTAGCCATACTCGAATTAGTTTAGAGATCAATTTTGGTCACATTCTGACGAGGTCTAATTTTGGGTGTCCAAGGGGCCAAATTTTGGGAGTGAGCAATCCCAACATAGACATCCCCACTGAATTGGCCATACTCGAACTAGTTTGGACAAAACGTTTGGTTACATTCTAACGAGGTCAAATTTTGGGTGTCCAAGGGGCCAAATTTTGGGAGTGAGCAATCCTGACTTAGAGATCCCCACTGATTTGGCCATACGCAAATTAGTTTAGACATCACTTTTAGTCACATTCTGATGAGGACTAGTTTTCGGTATCCAAGGGGCCAAACTTTGGTAGTGAACAAACCCGATTTAGAGATCCCCACTGATTGGCCATACTCGAATTAGTTTAGACATCAATTTTGGTCACATTTGATGTCAAATTTGAGGTGTCCAAGGGGCCAAATTATGGGAGTGAGCGATCCCCACTTAGAGATCCCCAATAAATTGGCCATACTAAGATTAGTTTAGACATCAATTTTAGTCATATTCTGACGAGGTCTAATTTTGGGTGTCTAAGGGGCCAAATTTTTTGGAGCGAGCAAATCCCGACTTACAGATCCCCACTGAATTGGAAATACTCGAATTAGTTTACATCACTTTTTGTCACATTCTGACGAGGTCAAATTTTGGGGGTCCCAGGGGCGAAATTTTGGGAGTGAGCAATCCCGTCTTCAACATCCCCACTGAATTGGCCATACTCGAATTTGTTTACATCACTTTTTGTCACATTCTGACAGGTCAAATTTTGAGTATTGAAGGGGAGAAGTTTTTGGAGTGAGCAAAACCGACTTAGAGATCCCCACTGAATTGGCCGTACTCGAATTAGTTTAGACATCAATTTTAGTCACATTCTGAGGAGATCAAGTTTTCGGTGTCCAAGGGGTAAAATTTTCGGAGTGAGCAATCCCGATTTAGAGATAGCCACTGAATTGGCCGTACTCGAATTAGTTTAGACATCAATTTTGGTGACATTTGATGTCAAATTTGGGGTGTCCAAGGGGCCAAATTATTGGCGTGAGCGATCCCCACTTAGAAATCTCCAATAAATTGGCCATACTCAAGTTAGTTTGAACATCAATTTTAATCATATTCTGGGGAGGTCTAATTTTGGGTGTCCAAATGGCCAAATTTTTGGGAGTGAGCAAATCCCGACTTAGAGACCCTCACAGAAATGGCCATACTCGATTTAGGTTAGAGATCAATTTTCGTCACATTCTGATCAGGTCAAATTTTGGGTGTCCAAGGGGCTAAATTTTTGGAAAGAGCAATACCTACTTAGAGATCCCCACTGAATTGGCGATACCCGAATTAGTTTAGACATCAATTTTGGTCACAATCTGACGATGCCAAATTTTGGGCGTCCAAGGGGCCAAATTTTGCGAGTGAGCAATCCCGACTTAGAGATCCCCACTGAATTGGCAATACTCGAATAATTTTGGACATAAATTTTAGTCATTCTGACGAGGCCAAATTTTCGGTGTCTAAGGGGCCAAATTTTGGGTGTGCGCAATCCCGATTTAGAGATCCCCACTGAATTGGCCATACTCGAATTAGTTTAGACATCAATTTTGGTCACATTCAGACGAGGTCAAATTTTTGGTGTCCACGGGGCAAAATTTTGGGAGGGAGCAATCCCGACTTTGAGATCCCCACTGAATTAGCCATACTCGAATTAGTTCAGAGATCAGTTTTGGTCACATTCTGACGAGGACTAATTTTGGGTGTCCAAGGGGCCAAATTTTTGGGAGTGAGCAAATCCCGTCTTAGAGATCCTCACAGAAATGGCCATACTCGAATTAGTTTAGAGATCAATTTTCGTGACATTCTGATGAGGCCAATTTTTGGTGCCCAAGGGGCCAAATTTTGGGAGTGAGCATCCCGACATAGACATCCCCACTGAATTGGCCATACTCGAATTAGTTTGGACAAAATGTTTGGTTACATTCTAACGAGGTCAAATTTTGGGTGTCCAAGGGGGCAAATTTTGGGAGTGAGCAATCCCGCCTTAGAGATTCCCACTGAATTGGCCATACGAAAATTAGTTTAGACATCACTTTTAGTCACATTCTGATGAGGACAAGTTTTCGGTGTCCAAGGGGCCAAACTTTGGGAGTGAACAAACCCGATTTAGAGATCCCCACTGAATTAGCCATACTCGAATTAGTTTAGACATCAATTTTGGTCACATTTGATGTCAAATTTGGGGTGTCCAAGGGGCCAAATTATGGGAGTGAGCGTTCCCCACTTAGAGATCCCCAATAAATTGGCCATACTAAAATTAGTTTAGACATCAATTTCAGTCATATTCTGACAAGGTTTAATTTTGGGTGTCCAAGGGGCCAAATTTTTTGGAGCGAGCAAATCCCGACTTACAGATCCCCACTGAATTGGCCATACTCGAATTAGTTTACATCAACTTTTGTCACATTCTGACGAGGTCAAATTTTGGGTGTCCAAGGGGCGAAATTTTGGGAGTGAGCAATCCCGTCTTCGACATCCCCACTGAATTGGCCATACTCGAATTAGTTTACAACACTTTTTGTCACATTCTGACAGGTCAAATTTTCAGTGTCTAAGGGGCGAAATTTAGGGAGTGAGCAATCCCGACTTAGAGATCCCCACTGAATTGGCCGTACTCGAATTAGTTTAGACATCAATTTTAGTCACATTCTGAGGAGATCAAATTTTCGGTGTCCAAGGGGCAAAATTTTCGGAGTGAGCAATCCCGATTTAGAGATAGCCACTGAATTGGCCGTAATCGAATTAGTTTAGACATCAATTTTGGTCACATTTGATGTCTAATTTGGGGTGTCCAAGGGGCCAAATTATGGGCGTCAGCGATCCCCACTTAGAAATCGCAAATAAATTGGCCATACTCAAGTTAGTTTAAACATCAATTTTGGTCATATTCTGGCGAGGTCTAATTTTGGGTGTCCAAGGGGCCAAATTTTTGGGAGTGAGCGAATCCCGACTTAGAGACCCTCACAGAAATGGCCATACTCGAATTAGTTTAGAGATCAATTTTCGTCAAATTCTGATCATGTCAAAGTTTGGGTGTCCAAGGGGCTAAATTTTTGGAAAGAGCAATACCTACTTAGAGATCCCCACTGAATTGGCGATACCCGAATTAGTTTAGACATCAATTTTGGTCACAATCTGACGATGCCAAATTTTGGGTGTCCAAGGGGCCAAATTTTGGGAGTGAGCAATCCTGACTTAGAGATCCCCACTGAATTGGCCATACTCGAATTAGTTTAGACATCAATTTGGTCACATTCTGATGTGCTCAAATTTTGTGTGATCAGGGGCCCAAATTTTGGGAGTGAGCAATTTTCAGATAGAGATCCCCACTGAATTGGCCATACTCGAATTAGTTTAGACATCAATTTTGGTCACATTCTGACGAGGTCAAATTTTCGGTGTCTAAGGGGCGAAATTTTGGGAGTGAGCAATCCTGGCTTAGAGCTCCCCACTGAATTGGCCATACTCGAATTAGTTTAGACACCAATTTTAGTCACATTCTGACGAGGTCAAATTTTTGGTGTCCACGGTTCCAAATTTTTGGAGTGAGCAATCCCCATTTAGAGATCCCCACTGAATTGGCCATACTCGAATTAGTTTAGACATCAATTTTGGTCTCATTCTGACGAGGTCAAATTTTGGGTGTCCAGGGGGCAAAATTTTTGGAAAGAGCAATACCTACTTAGAGATCTACACTGAATTTGCCATACCCGAATTAGTTTAGACATCAATTTTGGTCACAATCTGACGAGGCCAAATTTTGGGTGTCCAAGGAGCCAAACTTTGGGAGTGAGCAAACCCGATTTAGAGATCCCCACTGAAATGGCCATACTCGATTTAGTTTAGACATCAATTTTGGTCACATTTGACGTCAAACTTCGGATGTCCAGGGGCCAAATTATAGGAGTGAGCGATCGCCCCTTAGAGATCCCAACTAAATTGGCCATACTCAAATTAGTTTAGACATCAATTTTGGTCACAATCTGACGATGCCAAATTTTGTGTGTCCAAGGGGCCAAATTTTGGGAGTGAGCAATCCTGACTTAGAGATCCCCACTGAATTGGCCATACTCGAATAATTTTGGACATAAAGTTTAGTCACCTGACGAGGCCAAAATTTTCGGTGTCCAAGGGGCCAAATTTTGGGTGTGCGCAATCCCGATTTAGAGATCCCCACTGAATTTGCCATACTCGAATTAGTTTAGACATCAATTTTGGTCACAATCTGACGAGGTCAAATTTTTGGTGTCCACGGGGAAAATTTCGGGAGTGAGCAATCCCGACTTAGAGATTCCCATTTAATTGGCCAGACTCGATTTAGTTTAGACATCAATTTGGTCACATTCTGATGTGCTCAAATTTTGTGTGATCAGGGGCCCAAATTTTGGGAGTGAGCAATTTTGACATAGAGATCCCACTGAATTGGCATACTCGAATTAGTTTAGACATCAATTTTGGTCACATTCTGACGAGGTCAAATTTTCGGTGTCTAAGGGGCGAAATTTTGGGAGTGAGCAATCCTGGCTTAGAGCTCCCCACTGAATTGGCCATACTCGAATTAGTTTAGACACCAATTTTAGTCACATTCTGACGAGGTCAAATTTTTGGTGTCCACGGTTCCAAATTTTTGGAGTGAGCAATCCCGATTTAGAGATCCCCACTGAATTGGCCATACTCGAATTAGTTTAGACATCAATTTTGGTCTCATTCTGACGAGGTCACATTTTGGGTGTCCAGGGGGCAAAATTTTTGGAAAGAGCAATACCTACTTAGAGATCTACACTGAATTTGCCATACCCGAATTAGTTTAGACATCAATTTTGGTCACAATCTGACGAGGCCAAATTTTGGGTGTCCAAGGAGCCAAACTTTGGGAGTGAGCAAACCCGATTTAGAGATCCCCACTGAAATGGCCATACTCGAATTAGTTTAGACATCAATTTTGGTCACATTTGACGTCAAACTTGGGATGTCCAGGGGCCAAATTATAGGAGTGAGCGATCGCCCCTTAGAGATCCCAACTAAATTGGCCATACTCAAATTAGTTTAGACATCAATTTTGGTCACAATCTGACGATGCCAAATTTTGGGTGTCCAAGGGGCCAAATTTTGGGAGTGAGCAATCCTGACTTAGAGATCCCCACTGAATTGGCCATACTCGAATAATTTTGGACATAAATTTTAGTCACTCTGACGAGGCCAAAATTTTCGGTGTCCAAGGGGCCAAATTTTGGGTGTGCGCAATCCCGATTTAGAGATCCCCACTGAATTTGCCATACTCGAATTAGTTTAGACATCAATTTTGGTCACAATCTGACGAGGTCAAATTTTCGGTGTCCACGGGGAAAATTTCGGGAGTGAGCAATCCCGACTTAGAGATTCCCACTTAATTGGCCAGACTCGATTTAGTTTAGACATCAATTTGGTCACATTCTGATGTGCTCAAATTTTGTGTGATCAGGGGCCCAAATTTTGGGAGTGAGCAATTTTGACATAGAGATCCCCACTGAATTGGCCATACTCGAATTAGTTTAGACATCAATTTTGGTCACATTCTGACGAGGTCAAATTTTCGGTGTCTAAGGGGCGAAATTTTGGGAGTGAGCAATCCTGGCTTAGAGCTCCCCACTGAATTGGCCATACTCGAATTAGTTTAGACACCAATTTTGGTCACATTCTGACGAGGTCAAATTTTTGGTGTCCATGGTTCCAAATTTTTGGAGTGAGCAATCCCGATTTAGAGATCCCCACTGAATTGGCCATGCTCGAATTAGTTTAGACATCAATTTTGGTCTCATTCTGACGAGGTCAAATTTTGGGTGTCCAGGGGGCAAAATTTTTGGAAAGAGCAATACCTACTTAGAGATCTACACTGAATTTGCCATACCCGAATTAGTTTAGACATCAATTTTGGTCACAATCTGACGAGGCCAAATTTTGGGTGTCCAAGGAGCCAAACTTTGGGAGTGAGCAAACCCGATTTAGAGATCCCCACTGAAATGGCCATACTCGATTTAGTTTAGACATCAATTTTGGTCACATTTGACGTCAAACTTCGGATGTCCAGGGGCCAAATTATAGGAGTGAGCGATCGCCCCTTAGAGATCCCAACTAAATTGGCCATACTCAAATTAGTTTAGACATCAATTTTGGTCACAATCTGACGATGCCAAATTTTGTGTGTCCAAGGGGCCAAATTTTGGGAGTGAGCAATCCTGACTTAGAGATCCCCACTGAATTGGCCATACTCGAATAATTTTGGACATAAAGTTTAGTCACCTGACGAGGCCAAAATTTTCGGTGTCCAAGGGGCCAAATTTTGGGTGTGCGCAATCCCGATTTAGAGATCCCCACTGAATTTGCCATACTCGAATTAGTTTAGACATCAATTTTGGTCACAATCTGACGAGGTCAAATTTTTGGTGTCCACGGGGAAAATTTCGGGAGTGAGCAATCCCGACTTAGAGATTCCCATTTAATTGGCCAGACTCGATATAGTTTAGACATCAATTTGGTCACATTCTGATGTGCTCAAATTTTGTGTGATCAAGGGCCCAAATTTTGGGAGTGAGCAATTTTGACATAGAGATCCCCACTGAATTGGCCATACTCGAATTAGTTTAGACATCAATTTTGGTCACATTCTGACGAGGTCAAATTTTCGGTGTCTAAGGGGCGAAATTTTGGGAGTGAGCAATCCTGGCTTAGAGCTCCCCACTGAATTGGCCATACTCGAATTAGATTAGACACCAATTTTAGTCACATTCTGACGAGGTCAAACTTTTGGTGTCCACGGTTCCAAATTTTTGGAGTGAGCAATCCCGATTTAGAGATCCCCACTGAATTGGCCATACTCGAATTAGTTTAGACATCAATTTTGGTCTCATTCTGACGAGGTCAAATTTTGGGTGTCCAGGGGGCAAAATTTTTGGAAAGAGCAATACCTACTTAGAGATCTACACTGAATTTGCCATACCCGAATTAGTTTAGACATCAATTTTGGTCACAATCTGACGAGGCCAAATTTTGGGTGTCCAAGGAGCCAAACTTTGGGAGTGAGCAAACCCGATTTAGAGATCCCCACTGAAATGGCCATACTCGAATTAGTTTAGACATCAATTTTGGTCACATTTGACGTCAAACTTGGGATGTCCAGGGGCCAAATTATAGGAGTGAGCGATCGCCCCTTAGAGATCCCAACTAAATTGGCCATACTCAAATTAGTTTAGACATCAATTTTGGTCACAATCTGACGATGCCAAATTTTGGGTGTCCAAGGGGCCAAATTTTGGGAGTGAGCAATCCTGACTTAGAGATCCCCACTGAATTGGCCATACTCGAATAATTTTGGACATAAATTTTAGTCACTCTGACGAGGCCAAAATTTTCGGTGTCCAAGGGGCCAAATTTTGGGTGTGCGCAATCCCGATTTAGAGATCCCCACTGAATTTGCCATACTCGAATTAGTTTAGACATCAATTTTGGTCACAATCTGACGAGGTCAAATTTTCGGTGTCCACGGGGAAAATTTCGGGAGTGAGCAATCCCGACTTAGAGATTCCCACTTAATTGGCCAGACTCGATTTAGTTTAGACATCAATTTGGTCACATTCTGATGTGCTCAAATTTTGTGTGATCAGGGGCCCAAATTTTGGGAGTGAGCAATTTTGACATAGAGATCCCCACTGAATTGGCCATACTCGAATTAGTTTAGACATCAATTTTGGTCACATTCTGACGAGGTCAAATTTTCGGTGTCTAAGGGGCGAAATTTTGGGAGTGAGCAATCCTGGCTTAGAGCTCCCCACTGAATTGGCCATACTCGAATTAGTTTAGACACCAATTTTGGTCACATTCTGACGAGGTCAAATTTTTGGTGTCCATGGTTCCAAATTTTTGGAGTGAGCAATCCCGATTTAGAGATCCCCACTGAATTGGCCATGCTCGAATTAGTTTAGACATCAATTTTGGTCTCATTCTGACGAGGTCAAATTTTGGGTGTCCAGGGGGCAAAATTTTTGGAAAGAGCAATACCTACTTAGAGATCTACACTGAATTTGCCATACCCGAATTAGTTTAGACATCAATTTTGGTCACAATCTGACGAGGCCAAATTTTGGGTGTCCAAGGAGCCAAACTTTGGGAGTGAGCAAACCCGATTTAGAGATCCCCACTGAAATGGCCATACTCGACTTAGTTTAGACATCAATTTTGGTCACATTTGACGTCAAACTTGGGATGTCCAGGGGCCAAATTATAGGAGTGAGCGATCGCCCCTTAGAGATCCCAACTAAATTGGCCATACTCAAATTAGTTTAGACATCAATTTTAGTCATATTCTGACGAGGTCAATTTTTCGGTGTCCAAGGAGCCAAATTTTGGGAGGAGCAATCCCGATTTAAATATCCTCACTGAATTGTACAAGAATGCTGAATTCGCCATACTCGAATTAGTTTAGACATCAGTTTTGGTCACATTCTGAGGAGGTCAAATTTTGGGTGTCCAATGGGCTAAATTTTGGGAGTGAGCAATCCCGACATGGACATCCCCACTGAATTCGCCATACTCGGATTAGTTTAGACATCAAGTTTGGTCACATTCTGCCGAGGCCAAATTTTGCGTGTACAAGGGCCCATATTTTGGGAGTGAGCAATATCGACTTAGAGATCCCCACTGAATTGGCAATACTCGAATTAGTTTAGACATCAATTTTGGTCATATTCTGATGAGGTCAACTTTTTGGTGTCCAAGGGACCAAATTTTGGGAGTGAGCAATCCGGAATTAAAGATCCCCACTCAATTGGCCATACTCGAATTAGTTTAGAGGGTCACATCTGATGAGGTCAAATTTTGGTTCTAAAAGGGGCCAAATTTTGGGAGTGAGCAAATTCCGACTTAGAGATCTCCACTGCATTTGCCATACTCGAATTAGTTTAGACATCACTTTTGGTCACATTCTGACAAGGTCAAATTTTGAGCTTCCAAGGGGCCAAATTTTGGAAGTGAGCAATCCCGACTTAGAGATCCCCACTGAACTCCCAATACTCGAATTAGTTTACACATCAATTTTAGTCACATTCTGACGAGGTCAAATTTTCGGTGTCCACGGGGCCAAATTTTGAGAGTGAGCAATCCCGTCTTAGAGATCCCCACTGAATTGGCCATTCCCGAATTAGTTTAGAAATCACTTCTAGTCACATTCGGACGAGGTCAAATTTAGGGTGTCCAAGGGGCTAAATTTTGGGAGTGAGCAATCCCTATTGAGAGATCCCCACTGAATTGGCCATACTCGAATTAGTTTAGACATCAATTTTGGTCACATTCTGACAAGGTCAAATTTTGGGAGTCCAAGGGAACAAATTATGGGTGTGAGCAATCCCCACTTAGAGATCCCCACTGAATTGGCCATACTCTAATTAGTTTAGACATCAATTTTAGTCACATTCTGACAAGGTCAAATTTTCGGTGATCAAAGCGCCAAATTTTGGGAGTGAGCAATCCCGATTTAGAGATCCCCACTGAATTGGCCATACTCTAATTAGTTTAGACATAAATTTTAGTCACATTCTTACGAGGTCAAATTTTGGGTATCCAAGGGTCATAATTTGGGAGTGAGCAATCTGATTTAGAGATCCCAACTGAATTGGCCATACTCGAATTAGTTTAGACATCAATTTTGGTCAAATTCTGATGACATAAATTTTCGGTGTCCACGGGGCCAAATTTTGGGAGTAAGCAATCCCGACTTAGAGATCCCGACTGAATTGGCCATACCCGAATTAGTTTACATCAATTTTCGTCACATTCTGACAGGTCAAATTTTGAGTGTCCAAGGGGCGAAATTTTGGGAGTGAGCAATCCTGACTTAGAGATCCTCACTGAATTGGCCATACTCGAATTAGTTTAGACATCAATTTTGGTCACATTCTGAGGAGGTCAAATTTTCGGTGTCCACGGGGCCAAATTTTGGGAGTGAGCAATCCGGACTTAGAGATCCCCACTGAAATGGC
Source organism: Amblyomma maculatum (assembly GCF_055883805.1). Taxonomy (NCBI): domain Eukaryota; kingdom Metazoa; phylum Arthropoda; class Arachnida; order Ixodida; family Ixodidae; genus Amblyomma; species Amblyomma maculatum. The sequence continues at coordinate 106,419,758 of NC_139353.1, read as the reverse complement.
CGTTCTCTATTTAGTTTAGATATCAATTTTGGTCACATTCTGACGAGGTCAAATTTTCGATGTCCAAGGGGCCAAATTTTGGGTGTGAGTCATGCCGATTTAGAGATCCCACTCAATTGGCCATACTCGAATTAGTTTAGACATAATTTTGTTTCACAATCTGATGAGGTCATATTTTCGGTGTCCACGGTTCCAAATTTTGGGAGTGAGCAATCCCGACTTAGAGATCCCCACTGAGTTGGCCGTACCCGAATTAATTTAGACATCAATTTTAGTCACATTCTGACGAGGTCAAATTTTGAATGTCTAAGGGGCGAAATTTTGGGAATGAGCAATGCTGACTTAGAGCTCCCCACTGAATTGGCCATACTCGAATTAGTTTAGACATCAATTTTGTTGACAATCTGACGAGGTCAAATTTTCGGTGTCCACGGTACCAAATTTTGGGAGTGAGCAATCCCGACTTAGAGATCTCCACTGAATTGGCCATACCCGAATTAGTTTAGACATCAATTTTGGTCACATTCTGACAAGGTCAAATTTTCGGTGTCTAAGGGGCGAAATTTTGGGAGTGAGCAATCCTGGCTTAGAGCTCCCCACTGAATTGGCCATACTCGAATTAGTTTAGACACCAATTTTAGTCACATTCTGACGAGGTCAAATTTTTGGTGTCCACGGTTCCAAGTTTTGGGAGTGAGCAATCCCGACTTAGAGATCCCTACTGAATTGGCCATACTCGAATTAGTTTAGACATCACTTTTAGTCACATTCTGATGAGGTCAAATTTTGGGTGTAGGAACAGCTAATAAATATCACCACTTCGATTCACAAAACGGAGTAAAACATTAGGGGGACACTTAAGATCTGCCAGCAATGGTTAGAAGAGATAGCGTTTCACGCACACTAAAGTACTTATCTCAGATTTTTTCTTTATGTTTTATATATTTTCACTTATTGCCTGCCGAGCGATGAGTGAGCGGTAAGTTCGAGCGCCGCTTCGCAAATATTGATGTATCGCAGCGCGCGTTGAGTGGAACGCGCTCTCTGCGTTCGCTGCGACACGGGGGGACTCCACCTCCACACACACAGAGGATGTTCTGCTATTTTTGTTTTTCATTCATAACCGATTTTCGCGTCGCAACGGACTAAAAAGCCGGCGCCGGCTTTTCTGCGACATGTAGCCCTTAAGATCTCGCGTAAAATTTTGGCACATAATACGCTGGTTACCTTCTAGGAGGTAGCAGTCCTTGGCAATTTTTCAAGTAATTGCTACGCGTTAATAAGGTTCGAAATTCTTTCAATATTTTTTTCCTTCTCAGATTTTGAATATACTGACTAGAACAGTTTTAATGGGTGAAATAGTGCGCAACGTGGCATAGGCAGTTGTCTTATTCTCGGATTTAAACGGATGTCGCAGATACCTTATTCGAAGCTAGGTGCTGCGTTAAGCGGAAAAGGAAATAGCGAAGACATGTTCTGATGGTGGGATTGTTCAGCCCAGTGGAAATACGTGTTGAGAGGGCAGGGAAAGCGAAGACATTATGTGGAGGCTAGAAAGAGAGTAGTAATTTCGGTGTTTCACACTGATTGGAAATAAAAAAAACGAGTGCCGGAGACCGATGATGGGCACAGAGCATCGGTAGAAGAAATAAGGATAAAACACATTTCAAATATATCTCTGCTTCAGTATCATTTGTTATGGTAAGAGCGTCCTGACAGGGTGCGACCTATTGGTTTGCCGCTGGTACACCCAAACACACTGCACCCAAATCATCCGTGCCTTTCCATTACGTACATTTCAGAGTATTAAGAAGGACCTACTTCCAAGCAGAGAACGCGTCTGAATTTCAACGCAGTGATATTGCTGAAATAGCACGTGTACTGTTCCGCCAGGAATACAACGTCAGATCTGGCGGCCGTCGAATATCAATGGCTGTGTCATTGTTTTCCTCATGGAGTGTCACGAAGTGTCCACGGGCTTCAGCACACACCCCTCACTCTCTTCCCTTTGCCTCTAAAATTTCTCCCTTCGCTTCTCTTGCCGAGTCGTATCGGTATAGCTTAGGCTCTCTCCTTTTCGCCTAAGCCGCCATCACCACAGCTGGCTTCACAGGGGCCATCGGTGTGGGGCGTGAGACAATAGTTTCAGCTGACTCAGAAGGACTCACACAACAAAATAAGTCAGTGGCGCTCTTTTCCGTCCAGCCCGTATGTCACCTGATCCGAAAAGCAAGCCACTGCCATAAATAAAGCCAGCGGGGATTCAAGCAGGGGACTAGAGCCCCCGCTCAAACCCGAGTAGCGCAGTGGAGAAAAAAGCTATTCCTTTACTGGCATATACAGGTATCCGCTTGAGGGGTGTTGACTCTCCGTGGGATAACCTTCGATCCCTTACACACTGGTGAGGCCCCTGTCAAGCGAGCGTGCCTCGCCACCACGCAGAAAAAAATCCCCATTGATACCATCACCGCAAAATACGCGGCACGAGGAATCTAAGGCGGCATTCCTTACGAAGTGTCTGTATGCTTATTCACCGTCGTGGATTGAGAGAAAAGATTCTGCACTTGGTGTCATGTATGCAAAAAATATTCGTCATGCAGATAAGAGCCAAGTAGAAGTTGATTGTGAAGGAAGGACAACACGACCAATGACAAAGAATTGAACGTGTTTTGTGCTTTTGTGCAAAATGACACTGGTTCCAGTTAGGCTGATAATAATTATAATACCAACATCACGTCTATGGTAAAAAGAATCTGCTGATACCTATCATAGTTGAGTTACACAACAATCTGATTGATCATGGAACATAATTGAGTTGCGTATGATATTTGAGCGGAAGACCATTCGGACACATATTCATTTGCTGAGAGCTCGCTTGGGCGGTTTGGAAACAATTAGAGATGATATGTATGTTGCTGGGTCAGTGAAAATCACAAAAGCCATCATAATATAAGAAATAGAATAAGAAGGAAGCACGTAATCGAAACATAGAATACGTGAACCAAAATACATATCAAAATAAAAATTCTTAAATGAAGCGAAATCCCAAAACAGCTTATTAATTCTTAGGGGCAAGCCACTCGTGACTCCCTTCGTGTAAAATGCACTCACCGTGAGAAATTCATGTATTGGCTGGCAAACAAAAAACACTCTGCAGTGCCAATCGTATAATTGCGCAGTTTCAACCGGCCGTTCGGGCTTTTTTCTATGGTCTGCAGTTTAAACCTTTGCCTCATATTCCAGGATGTTCACAAGTTATCCGAGTGCAGGGCATTAGTCTCGCGGCCCAGAAGAGCGATCAAAAGATACCTATAGAATCAGCTGCTTTTGCCTCATCTGCCAAATCAAGTCAAACCGCGCTATTATGAAATTGCATTTATTATGCTTGATTTTATCATTTTATTGATTGTTTTTTTTTTAAATTTTGTTGTATTATATTGCTTGTATTAAGCTGCTTTGGCACAAATGCTTATGAAAATTATTGTCGCTTTGGTGCAGTTAGTTTTTGAAATGCAGCCTGTGACCCTGCTGTGACATTAGATAACGCTGGCCATTTTAGCTACATAATTGTGCATAAAGTGGCATTCGTTCATTCGCATACTTTGGTTTTAGTCAAAAAGCATAGTGAAAAATATATTAAGTCAGGCGTTCATATCTTTTCATGTGTTATAAAACAAGAAATCGACATTCCGTTGTAACTAGTTATTCATTGTGTGCTTACATTCCTGTTGAAATTATCGCCAGTGTACCTCCGTATGTTCAACAAAATGAAAGTGGGCCACTCTCTCATACAGAGAAGTGCTCAGCAATTCAACTATTATCCTGGTCTTTCGGTGAATAGGCTTATTTTTTTATTCCACCAACGCATCACACAGGTGCGGACATTTTGCCCGCGAAATAAAGCTTTGTGATGTGGCACATGGCGGAACGAAACCCGTCCACGTAGGTTATCAATTTATCTGAAAAGCATGACAAGATGGCCAACCCCGTTTTCTTGGAACGAACATCAATTCAAAAGGCACCTACAATTACTATGGTCCGTTGTGTACCCCTGCGTACAAAAGTAAATGGAGTACGCTAGTTGCTTCTAACATTATTCATGCGTTGCATAATTGAAACCAGCAGTCGTGGTATGCGCAAACCGGTAGTAGACGCCAGTGCCCTTTTAATTGAACAATTACTGTTTTCTTATTTCCAGTGCACAATGAGTGATTTTAATTTGAACAGAAGAGCGTGCTCCTTTCAATTATGCCCGCAGCTGTACCTGCAATAGAGCTCTCGTTATGACCAACAACGTTTGGATTGACTAGAATGATACTTTTCGGAGCTGAAGAGCACACTCATTGTCTCCAAGTGACGTTGTGTCTAGCTCGCGTATTGTGCTTACGAGAGTTAATACAGAACCGCCCCTCAAGCGGACAGCGAATCACGCATCGTCGCTAAGCACACGCTGTTGGCTCCCACAAGCTTGGCTCTCGTTGAATAGAACTAGAGCTTTAGGACACTGTTTCGGAACCTGCTTTTATCTCATTGCGTCTGTAACTTTGTAGACTATTTCCTTGAGATACCTGAGTGGTGGTAAGCTTGTGTATAAATGGCATAGCTAGAAGTAGAACAAAAGCGTCTGAGCTCTTGCTAGACATTACTTACCAATATAAACGGCGCCGGAGCTAGCTATTTGAGCTTCAATATCTAGCACATGTTCCTTGGTTCCCCTTGAGGATAACAGCGCGGAACACAGGACGGGAGCACAAGATTAGAGGACGACACAACGAGCGCTGACTTGATAAGCCTAAATGCTTAGGTGGTGTTCATTCTTTACATTTAAATACTACATAATGTGTCCTTATTTATTACAACGTCATCTTAGTGATAGAATAAATAAATTAGCACACAGGCAATATACAAGCAGTAGCGCGTTGAGAAAATGACATTCTAAAAAAAATAAATTGAGGGTTATTCATTTTTCGGTCTGCACGACGTATGCTCCAAGAAAATGCATAACAAATAATGTCTCGATACTTGCGTTGAAACATGTCTTTGTAGACAATACCTCAGGTTGAATCATAAAACAAGTGTTTTCTGTTCACAACACGTCTTAACCTTGAGTTTGACAAAATAAATTACGATGATTCGAATTGAAATTTAGACCCTCGAATAAGCTCTGAAAATTCTTACGGCCACTTCAATTACCTTCACTGCTATAGTAATTGTGTTTGAAAGTTTGAAAATTTCTGACATAAAATGAATATTCAAAAGAAGAACTTGAGCCACTCGATTGATTTTTTAAAGTTCCCAACAAACTTAAGGTAAAGCTGTCTTTTTCGCAGCATAACTATTTAACAAACTACACGAGAGCAGTAAGGACTAACAGCAATGTTGATTCCTACACTCACATTGCGTTTCCTATTCTGCATATTCCCAGGTTATTATAAAATTACCTCCTACGTAACATGGAGACGTCGCTGCCCCTGCCATATGGTCACGTAGACAGTAGCGATGCCACTGCAGGAACCCAACACATTTCACACAACAAAACTTCAGTGACCCAAAATAGTTTCGCTTAAGGGTACCAACAAAAAAATATCTTTTCATCGATCATAGGAGAATTGCTTATAAGAAATGGTTGTCTACATACCTCTCACGTCTGGATATATTTCTTGCTATGCTTGCTGCCTTCCAAACCAAACTGCTTTGCTAGGTTCCGCCGAACATGAGGATGTATAAATACCAGGCTTATTGATTGATCCTCTCTTCTTTCAGAGCCCGTGCGAAGGACAACGATTTTCGGACTGCTGGTACTAGGTCACGCACACAAGGATTTGCCGCTAAGCAAGAAGATCGACGGTAAAAATTTTTGTAAACTGCTCTGATAAGCCATGCGTGTTTCCGAAGCTAAATCTACGGAATAAAGGTTTGCATATGTCTAGCATATAGCTTTTAGCGACAGCGAGAGTGCTGAAACAACGCCCGCCTTATCTGATTTGTTTGCGCTTTAAAGATTACCGTATCGATTTCCGCTGTCATGGCTTCAAGACAATACAAAGTTCTACTTCAATGACTTCGATTCCGCGCAACTACCAGCTCAGCAGCCTAACGAGTACTATCAGTGACAGTCACGGTGATGACTTTATCAGTTTCACGCTTAACATCCAGATTGGTACAGCACTTTTTATGCTTCATAATGTGTTTTTCCATGGTCGGAACGTCTGCCATGTTGTTTGTTGCTGTTTGTTCTTTTCGCTTCATACGCTACATTTTTTAAAATTGTTTATGCTTCGAAATGTGTAGATATAAACATTTTATCAAGCGCAATCTTGAGAATCCCATTTTCATCCGTGAGATTAATGCCTTTGAAGAATAGGAGGTCATGTAAAGTGTGCCGAGTGTGGGTACATGTACCCTCTTGTTGATTATGACATGCTTTCTCAATAAACTTATGATGCCAAAGGCGACAATGGCCGCGGGCGTTGCGATGGCCAGATCGTCGAGCAACAAACAGATAAATTTTTGAACGGCATCGTATTTGAAATATCTGCAGTTATGGCGGACATGTGACAGAGGCTGCGAGTTCGCTCTGGCATGCATATGTAAGTGAATGAAGTGAAGTATTCAACTCAAATCATCTCATGAATACAATTAAATGGTCTGGCGGCAAGTCAAATCTCATTGGGTGGCTCGAACATGTGTGTAAATAAATATATTTGATAAGTATTGGGCTCCCCGCCGACTGGCGCCCTAGACACCCAAGCCTGTGTGCCGAGCGCTCTCGCGCGCTCTCTTTTCTTTTGAAGCGACAGTTTCACTGCGAATTCGAGTATGGGCGGTTTTCACCTTTAATGACAATGGTCAGTTTACAATGGAGGGGAAACCTTCACTACGCTAGGTATAACTGGTCTTTGTGTGACACTAAATTGGCCCTTCATATCACGCTGACCTAATTATATTGTGTCAACGATTTCTTGGCTCTCACCGAAATGATACTGAGCCTTCCTTTTTCCAAAATATGGAGAAGCAGGCCCCGCCGTGGGGGTGCAGTAGTAACACGCCAGACTACTTTACCGGAGTATCCGTGTTCGAATTAGTAAGTGAATCAACTTTATTGTCCGACGAAAAAGCCTCTTTTCTACCCCAGGTCCTCCCTGTAGAGGAGAAGCGCCATCGGCAGTAGTAGTAGTAGTACCAAACGTTTATTAGTCAGGAAAATAAAAGACTCCAGGAAAATTACGATTGTTAGTGTTTTCATTTCAAAACTCCACTGGCCTTGGCTGCCGCTCTAACCTGAGCAGGGAGTGCGCGCTGCACTTCAAGCTCTGAGCTGAGCAGAGAGTTTTTATGTCCGGGGGTTTCGCGCCCTGGCATCCCCGTGTAATGTGGTATATGTCGGTCCTATCGTCGCACCATGGACGTTCACCTTTATGGCGCTCGAGAAAAGTTATGCTGTGTTTGTGGAGATTGGGGAATGTGTTTCTCTGGAGTTGCCTCCAGTTCCGAGCTTCCTGAGCATTTAGCTTCTTATGTGGAGGGGGAAAATGCTGTCGTTGCTGTCTCAGGAAGTGGAGTTGTGTGCAGTAAGTGGCGGGAACTTCGGGAAGAGAATTTGAGTCGGCGTTGGAGCCCGCTCGGTTGGCATGTCCTCGAGCTAGTGCCTCCGCGACCTCGTTGCCCCCTAATCCCTAGTGACCAGGCACCCACGTGATCTGATGTTTTAGGGAGGAATTGGCGTTTAGAGAGTTGGGAGTTAAGCCTCAACGTTTCTTGGGTACTATTCCTGCAAGTAGGCGCCGACAGGCTGCTTGGGAGCCTGCCATAACGTGTACACTCTGGCCTAGGCCATCGCCATAATGGATCGCTAGCAGGATTGCTGCAACTTCTGCCTCCGTGCTCGTCGTGTATTTCAACTATGCGCTGACAACCTCGTTGTGGGATGAGTTCACAGCAACTGCAGCAACAGCATCTCGCTGTATGTTGCTGCGTAGACATACACTGTGCGGGGGCTGTGGGCCGCAGTTTGCTTAATGTATTTTATTCTGGCTGATCATCTGCCCGTCTCGGCTCTGTTAGACATGTTTATAGGAATTGGAGCGACGTGGACCCTCTAGCGATATGTTGTTGGGAGGTTTGTCGTGCTCTGAATGATTTGGACTTCTGCCGGGTAGCCTACCCGCTCCATAATCTGCCTTCCGGTGTCTGCATGAAGTAGGCGTGCGCGTAGCGAGATGAGGACGGTCTCCTGAATCTCTTCGAATGAGTTGTGCACTCCAAGAGCCTCTGTTGTATTGGTCAACGTACACGCAATTATTGCCTCAGAGACTGCGCTAACTAGGTTTCCTGAGACACCTTGGTGTATCGACGCAGCGGTGAAATCGAGCGCCTCGGTGATGGAGAACGGGGGCGAGCAGGCGGTCGGTCGCCAGCGGAATCAAGGTCGACGGAAGAGGAGGTACGCGGCGGGCTTTGAGTAGGCGCGTAGCCGTAGGGTCGGCAGTAATCCGCGGGCGGCACGACGCGTCGACGACAATAACGCAAAATGTACACCACACTTATAATAAACGCCAAGTGTTCGAACGAAGAGGGGTCGGCCGCTGGGAAATAAAGACGGCTGGCGGTGAAGGAGGGAAGAACGGGATATATCAATGGGTGCGTTGGCGCCTGAGGACGTCACCGTACTTCGGCGGAGGTGTGTCAGGAGGCTAAATGGCTCTTATGGTACTATTTCCACCAGAAGGTGTCCTGTTCTGTGCTTCTTTGCTTTGAGGTTTCATCCAATGCAGTTTTTGATCGTTATGGCGGTAACGAAAGCAGACAAGTTATTATTGGATCATCTGCTATCGAGTAGATTATTAAGAGGTTTTCGTTTTCTGTGGCATGAGTTTCATTTATCTGCGGCCCCTTATGAAGGGGCGATCTGTCTTTCTGCAGAGTATTCCATACAGATTGTATACAATACGTGTTCCTGAAATTCTGTCGCCTCTGATTCACACTCACACAGACGAAGGTCCCGGAGCCCGTCGCCTGGTAGACAGATGAGTAGTCCACCGGCCGAAGCTTTACCTTGAGCTTCACCACCACGGATCCTGGTTTCTGCCCTTCACCTCGCAACCTATCCCCACGGTAGGAATTTCAGCTTCGGAATGGGCGCTAGAGATCCTTTGTGGCGCCAAGAATCAAAACCGCGTTGCTCAAGGTGCACATGTAGATACCCTGTAAAGATTGAATATTATATACCTAGTGTTGAGTGATCGATTAGGGTGATTAATTGATTAGTGTACACTATTTGGTGATTAATGTAGGAAACAAGCGTGGTGAAAACAAATAATATATTGTGTGGGTTGCTGAATTCGAACACGTGAGATGACCTATGGCTGGTACTAGAGCGACAACGTTGTCCGACATTGTACAAAAAGCATGTCATAGTGCGGGTTTCATTTGAGAACGTGTTTTGTCGTTCTGCCCAGCTGAAGCGTCAGTGTCATTAAATAATAGGTCAAGGAGCCGGTATATTAACGTAGCGTAAGAGTAGCAACGAATCGTTACGAAGATTAAGCGACTTTTCAACTTTTGCCCACCTTTTTGGTTTTGAAAAGAATTAAAGCGTATAAAAAGTTCAATTTTTCCAAAGGCGTGCTTTTTTTAATTTTGATAGAATTATGAGCTGCTCCTAAACCTAAAGTCACCCTTTAAAACGCTTTTAGATGTCCTTATTCATTAAGGCATCTACAGTACACTTGGTAATTCGTGTCAATTTTTGTTTTGCCACGATACCACCTTAATTGAACCTCTTTCAGCAATCTTTGTTGGCCAGTGGCGATAGGGCAATCATAGCAGGTACGCTCGAGCTTCACACGCAGAGGAAGAAATTGGCTGTTCGCTGCTTCGCAGCATAATTTGATACCCCAGGAGTGCCCTATAAGGTACCTCGCTGTTACATATGACGCCTTACTTATTATGCCGACACAGAGCAAACTTCTGCGAAAGAAGTCAGGGCTATTGGAATAGTGTGTGGACTCAGCAGCCCCCATTTCGGTATGCACAGGCAAGCTGTGGTGATGATTTATAATATTTATGTTCACTAAATTTCACAATTTGGCTGTGTTTTGTTTTCAAGAGCCGCTGCATATAAATTACGTAATCTTCTACTCTTAGAGAGAGAAGCTCTTCATGTTTTTTGGGCTCCCTAAGTTCGTGTCAAACAATGTATTATATCCTGAAGCACGGTTGCAATCTCTTACCTCGATATTTCGCATTCTGACGGTCCAAGTATTCTTAAAATTTTGCGATTTTGGGGGACATGTGAGAAAGGTGGTTTTTCTTATGCATGCAAGGGAATTCTTAAGTGTAAGGTGGTCTCGCTTTCAGTCTCCCCAAATTTGTTTCGTTGAATCCCTGCTGGAACCACTTAATGTGCGAATTTCTGAAATTGTTCTGATGCGATCAATCACATCATATGTAAATACAATCGTCGATGACATTTATTCACGCAATGTAAAATGACTACCTTTCTCCTTGAAAGACGGCATACCACAGGACTACTTTAGGACCATTTGCTCACTGTTATAATTCGACCAATGCCTTGGTGTGCGAAGAATAGGCAGGCGTGGTTATTCGTTCTCAGTTCCTTGACTGGTCTTTTTCTCCTAGTCTTCCAGACTTCACAACTATTTATTTAGCGGAGTTACTAGCAGGCTGTTGGGGTGCTCGTCACAGGCTCCTTCATTTCAATGTGTCCTCTGATGCTTAAAAAAAAGCAGCCCTGAGTGGTCCGATCATTGACCTCCTTCAGACTAGTGCGATCGTCACAGCCGCACCTTTTCCTACATATATTTTACTGCGACAATTTAGCACCTCTGCGCTTACTTCACCTGATGATTTTCAGCGCCTTCTATTCCGTTGGAGGGGTAAAGCCTGGCGGTCTCGAAAACTTCGTTTCCTTCACGACACCTCGTTGTCGTGTCCCTCAGCTAAGTTTTGACCGTTACAGGCCTGGCCTTGCAACCACTCCTTTGTGCCAATATTGTGATGAATAAGAAAGAATTGAAGATTTTTTACTCTTTTATCAGCAATATACCTCGCTAAGGAGTCGGTTGTTAGAAATGTCATTACAGAATCGTATCGTGCGCTTGTCGTCAGCTGTTGTTATTTCTCTTCGGGCTTCTCTGCGTCGACGTGCTGATGGGAATGTATGCTCTGCTGTACGAAACGTTCTGCTAGAATCAAATCGCTTTTTATCATAGCTGGTTGTTATAATTCATTGTCATTTATTTTTTATACAATTTGTTACTACTAATTGTGTTTTTCTTAGTTATTACTTTATTATTGGTATTCTCGTTGTTATAATTATTTATTCGCATACATTTATATTTTAGCAAGCCGATGGACAACCCTTAACCATAACTGACACTGAACCGGATTTCCTCAATTTTCTGATCTCAGTTCTGAAGAATGGAAGCTCCGAAACTGTAATCACCGGCTGGTCGTGGCCAATCCCCCTTGTGGGTATGCGAAATGGTTATGAGGACAACAGTAACAGCCATCGCTTTCTCGAGTTTCTCGCCGCGTCATATCGTCTGAAGGTACCTCCACTCCCCAAAACATGCACCTCTTCTACCACGAAGCTGCTGCAGTGATAGAGCAGCAAAGTTGCAAGCTTAAGAGCAGGCAGGACGTCTTGTAACAGATGCCGTACAATATGCTGAGTGCATGGGACGCATTTCGGTAACAACTAGAGAAAACAAGGGCTCGGTAGTGAGCTGCAGCGCCCGACACTCGACCGCAATGAAGACAGAAGAGGTGACCATAGTGCTCGCTTAACCCAGCAACAGGTCAAAATGATTGTCTGTGACTCAAAGTCAGGGTTTGAAAATTTGACGCGTGCCGTTTTAGGCCATAGCTATATCAGTATCGACCAGTCGTGGCCACTCACTCGTTTGGACACCGGCGCACTAGGGGTTGAGAGAGAACGAGAAAGCGCAAGTACTGGCCCGATGATTAGCTACATTCCGGAATCTCAGTGACGTCTCATTCGCAACCGTGTACCCCTTGAGGGTGATTAGTTATTACAGTTCAATGATAACTTTAATGCACATCATGATATCCTAAATCATTACAAATTAGGCAGAGGCAGTTATGAGGCGTGAGCTACAAACCGGTGCATTTCCGAAACCCTCGCTTTACAGCACGTTTCACCCGTAAATTTTAGCCCCTGGTGCAAACGTTGCGATGGCCTAGCGGGCACGATCCACATGATATGGTAGTGCCCTAGATTTTGACAACCTGACAGAACAGACCAGTCTTGGGAGGCACCTTTACACAAACAGTACGAAAAAATCTAAGGTGAAGTCATCCGCCTCGCCCTGACCGCCGCTCAGATCCAGGACATTCCGGTCGATGGTTGCCGTATTCCATTCCCTGAAAACTGCAGCAACGGAAGTGCCAGATGAGTCACTCAAAAATAAAACACAACAAAATGGAAGTCAATAAAGCTATATATTTTTTGAGTATACATTGCAGTGCATAAACTAAAATACATACAAAATAAAATAGTTTGCTGGATTAAAATTGCCTGCAGTAATCTTCTGATTATGCCAGTTGCGTCTGTCGCGCTATCTTTAGTACGTTGTTCAAACCGGATAGGAGCGCATTTAAAGACCGCACTACCCGTCGCTTCTGTGGCTCAATGGATTAACACCATGTATCTGATTGTAAGACATGTGTTCGATTCATAAAGGTACAAGTTTTGTTTTCCTTTAAATTCACCACATTCAAATATACTAGGACCATATTTCCTGGTGTATGTTCCCCTTTAGGTTGCATAATAGCATGTTTTTTGTTCTTAACAGCAGCAAACAAAGCCGCGAACGCAGCCAGGATGTAACGGTACGACAACGGTTACACAATTCAATTACCCTTACCGTTATCAATTTATGTCATAAGTGATTGTATGTTACCTTAAGGTTGCGTTCACAGCCAGCTCTCAGCAGCAATCACCTTTTAACATGCTTTAAAGCTTTTTACAGATTTACGTCCAGGTGATTTTTTAAGTTAATTTATTCAACGTCGCGAAGATGGTGCGACGGACGCTACTGATGCATTACGCTCTTCAAGGTAAGTAATTGCAATCCATAAAACTATCTCATTAATATTTCTTTTCAGTTTCCGTACTGCAGTTCATGCTCGGACAAAACAAGGTTGTGTTTTATTTTTCAGTGATGCACCCGGCACTTCCGTTGCTACAGTTTTCGGGAAACGGCGATACGCCCACGGCTGAGGGGGAGGACTTGGCTAGGACGGAGCTGCGCCTCGGATTCTCGCCAACCTTTTGACGGGTGAAAATAAATGTTATTTCTCTCTCTGTCTCCTATTTAACTGAACTTCTTTAAGCTATCGTTTTCGACCAGTGGCGCTAGGGCAGCCATAGCATGCGCGCACGAGCTGCACGCACAGAAGAAGAAGAAAGCGCTGATCGTTGCATCGGCATCGCTGTCTTTCTGCTCATTCTAGGTATTACACAAAGTGTCGAGTTTCTCGCAGCCTCATGCCGTCCAAGGTGACGAAGAAATCGAAGGGTGCCAGGCCTGGCTCTTCCGACTTCGCGGAAGGTGTGGGGAGCGACAAGACCGCCACGGTCACTGAGGCCATGGGTTCGCCCGGCGAACCACTTACAGCTTCGAAGGTGCCCACCCAGTCTCGGACGCAGACCAAGGGCTCCGCGGAGGATCGCTCCAAGCGACGCTCCAAAAGTAAAGGCGCCAAAGCTGAGACGGCTACTTCTGCGACGAAGACTGCGCCGGAGACGACGAGCACTCTCGAGCCCTCCACAGCTGCTCCACCCTCTGCTTCTTCGGCTGCAGCGGTAGGTCTCGCGCGACTACACTACTTGTATATCTAAATCGCTAGAGGGTGGGACATTTTTGTTTCGGTTACATTCCTTTCGTTTTTAATCCTCAGATTTCGGTTGATGTCCGTGTCCTTTGCGACTGAGCGCTGTAACTGATGAATGGCCCGGGTATTGGATGTCATTCCGGAGGCTCAGTAGCTACACTGTCCGACAGTTGAGACTGAAATCTAGGGTGTTGCCGCGGCCGCTGTAGTAGACGAAAAGCAAGGCACATCGAAATGCTTTGCCTCTTCATCCCGTATGGTGCCCGCTTAGTGGCGCGTGTCACCCTCGGCACGAGGCATCATGTTTTTTCTTCGAACTCAGTGTCAGGAACCAATCGCTATCCCCCTTCAGCGCTGGTGAATATAAAAATGCAGGTATACCGAGATTACGTAGTGCGCTAAGTAACTCTGCGAAGTCGACGTGCTCCATGTGACGCGCTGCTCATTGTGTGTGATCTCATGGTCCGCGTATGGACACACATTGCGTGGAAAAATTATTTTTCTCATTCCTTGGACCTGGATAAAGCTGAGGGCTTCTGAATGCATGCACCGCTGCCAGAGCTCTGAAAAACCTTCTTATTGTGTAAAGGGGGACTATAGGCAGTCTCCACTGGTGACCATAGGGCCCCACCTACACCACCGGCTGTCAGACTTGCTATGCACGTAGTGGACTAACTCCTCCACTAGCATGCTTTCCTTGCGCGTCGAATTCAAATTGCCGCTTGCAATTTGCGACAACGGCAGATTCGGCCTACTGTCGCCGCGCGTAACAGCAACAATAAACTACATTGCCAATAGGGGCCTCTTTGGATGGGCAGCAGCACTGCTTAGCGCTGCTCGAGGCCAGGTTGATCGACAAACTGGTTCAGCGACGCCGTAGGCTGATTCGAAGGGCAGATAATGGCCAGTGGCAGCAGCGCTTCCCTAACATGGGATAGTCTGAATGGAAGGCTTATTGTTACCTCACTCCAGTACTATTTTAAGCAAAGGTTGCTGACTACTGTCTCAAATTATGGTAGCAGATTAAGGCACCAAACTGGGTGTATGATGGTGGTTTATGTTTCCACTATGTGCCGTACATGTTGACAAAAGTTGACACGCGATAGCGTAGTCGTAGTAGGTAGTCCATGCTTCATCCCTGTCACGTCTGGCTTTTGTGTTGACATTTGTAAGCACAATTCTCCTACAGAGCAGTGACCGAGTTAAACTGACAATTTGCCGAGCTAGTCGGCGAAGTTGCCTTACCACCATGGCGCAAGCGTTGATGCCCAGCATGTGTACTTCTTCGATGTCTCTTAAGAATAGAATGGCAAATGCGTACACTTCCTCTCCTATCATTTAATTCTCATGGATTGCCTCCTATCGGCATTCGCTGTAGTGCTACACATAATTATAATCGGTTTACAGGAAAGCAAAGGCGAAGTCTGTCACACTTTCTCCGGCAAGTGTGTTTCGACTGTGCATCCTCGTTCCTGTGGTATGGTGTTCCTTGGCGTGGGATTGCAGATTGCAAGAATGCTAGACAAGAGCACTTTTCGCGGAAATTTGCAGAATATGACGCAACTCGCGCACTACCCTCGCACACAGGATTGCGTTCCATGAGCCTAGAAATGCTTTTGCTTTAAAAGTGATCGCCAGTACGGCCACGATGTCCTCGGAAGACACAGGCATGCCCCAAGGACTCATTTCAAGGCCCAAACACTGCGATGTCACACATCATTTCATACGTGCATATGTCTAGGTCACATACGCAGAAGTGATGGAAATAGAGATTTCTGCGCAGAAACATCGTTTCTGAAAGTTTTAAGACCACTGCAGAATGTGCATGGGGAAATAAGAAAGCCTGAGCATTGCTCTTGCACACGGTACATCGCGCGCCGGTTGTCGAACACAATCAGCGTTCAATTTAACGCATCAAAGTTCACCGGCGATCTATAACTGGCCTACAGGAAAGGAAAGGCGCTGCATCTGCCAGTCGCATTATCTCGCTGACATCTCGCGGCAGACCTGATTGATTTATAGGAAAGTAAAGGCGCAGTTACTGTCTCACTTGTTTTCTGTGGACACCTCAACCGCGCCGTGAGGGAAGGGAGGAAGGTGGGTGTGAAAGTGGATAGGGAGAAAGAGGAGCCGATAGTGAGGGCTACGGAATAATTTCGACCACCTGGAGATCTTTACCGTGCGCTGACATCGCGTAGCACATGGACGCCTCTTCGTTTTGCCTCCATCGAAACGCAGCCGCAGCGGTCGGGATCGAACCCGGGTACTCCGGCACAGTAGTCGGGCGTCTTACCACTGCACCACCCCGGCAGCGCGACATCTCGCGACAAATCTGCCCCGCTACCGTGGTTAAGTTCCTTGAAGTTCCTTGAACGGAAGAGAGAAAGTAGAGAAGAAAGAAAGATAAGAGGAAGAGAAAGACGCGCGCTGACACAGCCGTTGTCCACCACCTAAGCGGTGGCGGGTGCAATGGCAATCTACAACAGGTAAAAATTCGGTGGCTGTCTAGCCCCCGCCGCAAGCGGCGTTGACCTGCTGTCCCAGCCCCGCAGGTCTAGGAACAGCCACCCTTCCCCACCTCTCTCCACTTTAAGTGTGGGATTGCAGATGGCTGGTTGTTCTTTGTACAACCAGCTGCGGGGTGGCTCGTACACGAGCATCTTTGGGGTTTTGGGCGATTATTTCAGGCCTCTTGGGGTTAGGTATTCTTCAACAGTTCTCACAGCTGCCTGAAGGATGTCTTCGATTTGTCCATCACTACCTTTCGTGGTCCAGAGTGTGGTGTCGTCTCCGTAGAGGCAGTGATTTAGCAGATTGGACAAAGAAAAGCCGTGAATCATACTAAAGGCAGACGGAGTTCCGATCCCCAGACTGGACAAGATTAGAATCATAGGTATGTGGCTGCCGGAAAATGGTCGTCACGGAGAAGCTATAAAGAAAATCCAAGCTTGGGCTCAACAAACGATACTTCTAATTAGACGCATTGCAAATTGTAAGTCGGGCATAAGAGAAGCAAACCTCCTAAGACTTGTACATGCGTTTGTCATCAGCAAGATGGCCTATGCAGTCCCGTACTCAAATTTTGTCAACTGCGAGAAGGATAAGATTGAAGCAATTATCAGCAAGAGCATAAACACAGCTCTTGGTCTCCCCATCAGTACGTCTACGAACCGGCTAATGAAATTGAGGGTGCACAATACGCTCGAAGAATTGATAGAGGCCAACAGAACCACCCAGTACGAAAGACTACCAAAGACGTTGACGGGAGAAGCATATTGCTAAAACTAGGCATTCGGTACAAAAGTCAAGTGGACCAGATGACCGATGTCCCGATGAAAGTCAGGAAGCGACTCAAAATCCCCCCGCTACAGCGAAATATGCATCCAGAGCATCACCAGGAAAGAAAGAAAAAAAGGGCGGAAACGTTGCAGAAGATATAGCAAGAAAGAAAGGACGGGTTATATGTCGACGCCACCAAATATGACGATAGGCATGTTATGGTTGAGGTAGAGTCGGATGAACAAAATCTAAGAATAAGCGCTCGGTTAGGACGAGCTTAGCTGACACGGCAGAAGAGGTGACGATTGCCCTTGCAATAGCGGGGACAATGCCTACTAGAATTTGAAAACAGCAATATGCAGTTTTCTCAGAGGAAAGGTCTCTCCACAGGCAAACAGGATAGTGAGAACATGTCAGGAAGACAGAATAATCCGGCTAATATGGGCACCAGCCCATTTCCAGCTTCAAGGAAATGAGAAAGCTCACAAGCTTGCTCGCTGTCCTCACCTTCCTGGTAGGTTATGATTTTCAGTACACTCTTAGAAAAGACAGGCTAGTCAGCTACAAAGAGATTACTGGGCACTATTGTCTACACAGGTTAGAATACCCACCGGCTGATAGGAGACTAAATAAGATCCCAGAAAACATTCGGAGGCGCTTGCAAACGGACTTTCCGAGCCCAGCTACCCTACGTCAGTGGCACCCTGAACAATTCTCAGATAGGCGCGAACTTTGTGAGAATAAGGCGGATCTGATACCTATGATATGGACGTGTCCAGAAATAAAAATATGAATGAACAGTCAAAAACGGAAGAATTTTGGGAGACCGGACTGTTGAGCTCATACCCTGACACTCAGCTAAGTGTTATCCGACTGGTCGAACACGCCGCCCTGACCCCAGGAATCCAGGATTTCATGTAGGCGAATAGGTTGACGCCTATCCAGCATCTGTTGGAAATTAGTTTTACCCACACCCCCAGATGGCAGGAACGCTAGACAAGGAGAACACATCTCACGTACACTCGCGCACAGATCCAATTCCTAAGGAGGCATTGGCAGATCTCGCGCACAATTCGCAGACAGAACTCGTGTGCCACTTGCGTACGGAATTTCTTTCTGTGAGCCTATAAACGCTTTTTTTCACCCTAATAATAATTGTAATAATTAGTTCACAGGGAACAAAATGTGCAGTATATGTCACGATTGTTTTGTAGACACCTGACTCGCGCAGTAAGGGAAGGCAGAAAGGTGGGAGTGAAAGCGGAAAGTGAAATAGATGCCGTTGTGGAAGGCTCTGAAGTAATTTAGACCACGTGGGGATATTTACCGTGCACTGACACTGCACAGCACGCGGACGCCTCTTCGTTTCACCAAAATCGAAAAACAAGCAAAGAGCTGTCAGTGAATTTACAGACACGATGTCCGATGCATACAAATTCTATGCGACAGCATTAATGTGGCACGTCAGCCACTATAACACGATGAAAGCACACCCTCGGAGCAGAACTGGCAGGACTTTGTCTTGACTGCAACCACAATCTCGGAGCAAGACTGGCAGGATTTCGTCTCCGATGAGAGCCCGCTCTAGGACCAGGGCTGGCAGTAGTTGATCTCCTACATGCACCGCACAAATGGTGGACGGCGGCGTAGTTGGGTGCCATGTGGGTGGAGTGCATACCAGCAATACTGTCAGCATGCATTCACTTTGAATATGATTGGCCGACGTTCACGGACAGAAGAGAATTCAGAGCTCTTAGTTCTGTGATGCCTGTCCACCGTTTTCTTGGAGATTGGAATCTGATTAAAGGTAGCGCATGAAGCAGACGTATCTTTCAATAAAGCAAGCTTCCGAAGCACTCGTAAAAGATAGCCCCTCACTTCGCGAACGGTTACCGTTGAGCCTGCCGGCTACCGGTTTCAATGGGGGCCATCTTCACGTTCGTCATTTAACTTAATGAGAACTGCATAATTATTTCACACCGGACACTACGAAACTCAGATGCCACTCAGAAACTGCATATCAGGCCGCCGATTTAGAAATATTACACAGTAGAGGTTCGAAGCATATAAATGTAGGTCAACCATAGAAGTCATGGCCATTTTAATTGTTGACGTGATCTGTGTATCTGTAGGAAATACTAGTCAGCCTTATAACCTCTAGGAGGCCTTAGCAAAAAGGCACACTAATGTGTATGTTTTGGTGCAGGAGGCCAAAGAAATCACCCAGCGGCAACTGCCGACGGAAGCACCTCCAGGAGGACCGTCCCAGCAGAACAACGTGTCTACTATCCCCGAGACACGTGAGCCGTCCCAGTACTACACGTCGACGGCAGTCAGCCAAATGACAAGGGACGACTCCACAAAGGTGCCTAATGACCTCAGGCATGGACGCAGCCTCGCTGAACTAGTGCTCGGCTACTTGGAAACGAGGCGACGTAATTGGGCTGCATGATTTTTCTACCGTCAACTAATATTGTTGAAATTATTTACTAAAATTAGAAAACAAACACGAGTAATAGGTATCCCTTCAGTCCTCTCCACAACGCAAAATTGCTTAAGATAGCGGAATTAACGCAAAATATTGGCAATCAAACATTGCGCCCTCCTCTCCACTGAATGCATGCTGGGCCGGAAGAAAAAAAATAAAGATTGGTTAGCTTTTTCATGCCTGGATGTACGTAGCAAAAAGCAGTGACTAACTCGGGGTCAAAAGAAGTTATCTCCTGCCTTCTGCGCCGTTCCCCAGCAGCTAAAGTCTCGTGGCTTCCGTGTCGAGCCTGTTCACCGGCGTTCTATATTTCGTTCTCAGGAAAGGAAAGGCGCAGCATCTGTCAGTCGCGGAAGGCAAAAAGCGCCGCCTGGCGGCGTTGGAACTGTAGTTGTTGTAAAGTTGTTGTGGCTGTAGGAAGAAGGAAAAGAAAATGCACGGGCCTGCTACTGGCTCTGTAGCTGAGCCACCTCCGCTGCCTCGTGCGGACAGAAGAGATATTAAAGAAGGAGGAAAAAAGGGAGAAAAA
This sequence comes from Amblyomma maculatum, assembly GCF_055883805.1. NCBI lineage: Eukaryota > Metazoa > Arthropoda > Arachnida > Ixodida > Ixodidae > Amblyomma > Amblyomma maculatum. The sequence continues at coordinate 106,399,581 of NC_139353.1, read as the reverse complement.
AATGCGCGCAGCAACAACAGCCGCCGTCCACCACTTCCAATATGTCACGAGAAGACCATATTTTGCGGCGCCTGGCGCGAGCGGAACCTTGGCCCGCCATTATGGCAACAAATCAGGTGTGTTCTAAGTGGGTACCTCGGGCCCCCATCCGGGGGGCTGGTATACGGTCGCAGTCGTTCACAACGGGAAGACAGTCGATGGCCTTACATTCAAGGCCAAATCTATAACACACGCTTAAGAGGTAGTCATTGCACTCGCGGCCTCTAAAAATATCTAAAGATATCATCATCATCACTGACTCATGAGGGGCTTGTCGGAACGTCACGCAAGGGTGAACCACCCCCTTAGCCTACAGAATATATCAAAATTACAGTCGTGACAGAGACCCTGCGTGCCGATATCTCGTCTGGGCTCCTAGCAACCAGGGACTTACAGGGATTCATTGATTGATTTAAACTTTAATTTCCACCGATTTTGGAGGCCCCTTACTCCCCGCTCCTGGCACACAGGCCTTGGGAACGGGGGCTGGAACCTCCGCGACTAAGGACTGGCGAATATACATTGGTTATTCGCGGCCTCAGCCGCCAGGCGGACGGCTTTTTGCTGGTCAGCGGGGACGTTGCTTCGCAGCAGGGTTACCCAGGCTTCTCTACTTTTAATGTTGTCCCCAGCGCCCGGAGACTTAGGGAATTCCCAACGTATACAAATATACAAATACAAATATTTTTATTTAGCATCGACACTGATTATACAGTACTCGTGATGCTGCAGGGTGCTAGTAAAAAGCCTGCGATGGCTTGACAAAGGCTAGCACCCCGCTTACAGTGCAATACATCAGCGGACAAAACGCAACAAACAAGAAAAAGCTATTATAAACATAACGACGGCTTGATATATTACAAAGTACATTTAGAGGATAGGACTAATATTGGGTGGTACAGAACTGCATGTGTTAACAATATTTTGATTTGAGGACATATACTGTTGTATAGATTAGCTGGACTTGTTAACAGAGGAATTAAGAGCTTGTGGTAGCATGTACATCAACATTTGGCGGCCATAGTTGGTACGGGTATGGGGAATCTTCCAAACCTCACTGCTTCGTGTGCCATACGTTTTTTCAACTGGAGTCAGCGTTGCAAGTGTTTCAAGGAAAGCGTCACTATTTATGCGATAAGTATGATAACGTTTTAGCAGAACTGCGTTGAACAGGTTCGGTAATGGTTCTAATCTAAGGTCATGAAATATAGGTTCTGTGTGTGCGTCATAAGGTTCATTAGAAATTATTCTTACAGCTTGTTTCTGTAGTCGATAGATTTTGGACAGGTTTGTGTAGGTCATTGTTCCCCATACCAAATAACCATACGATAGCGTGGACATGAAAAGGGAATTGTATAAGAGCAATTTAATGTGCTTTGGCAAAAAATAACGAAAGCGTGCAAGAATACCTACTGTTCGCGAAAGTTTGGAGTGAACAAGGTCAGCATGCGCGCTCCACTGCATAATCTCTTGAAAAAGAACACCTAACGTTTTCATAACTGGTACCAACTCTATGACCGAAAGACCTAGTCGAAGGACAATAATGGAATTAACTGGCTTATTTTTAGGGCGAAAAAGAACTGATTTTGTCTTCGAGATGTTTATAGTTAAAGAATTAGTTTGACTCCAAGTGTTTAGTACATCAAGCACTTCATTCGCTTTCTTAACAAGCAGGGGTAAACTGTGATGTGAGAAAAATAGGCTTGTATCGTCGGCATAAATAACAAATGAAGTGTTTAAATCTATGTTAACAAGGTCGTTAATATATAGGTTGAAAAGCAGCGGCCCGAGAATACTTCCCTGCGGAACGCCATGTAATAATGGTTTGAAACTGGAGCAAGATTCATTTATGTGTACCCTTTGTTGGCGGTGTTGTAGGTAAGACTTAATGAGAGATAGAAAACAGCCTCTGAAACCATAATATTCCAATTTTGTTAATAACGTGGCGTGATTTATTTTGTCAAATGCTTTTGAATAGTCTACAAATATTCCAAGTGTATAAAATTCACGCTCAAAAGCATTAAGAATGATTTCTTTTTGCGCCAGCAAGGCGCTTTCTGTGGATCGTTTTTTTGTAAACCCAAACTGATATTGTGTCATGATGTGATGCTTGGTTAGGAATGAGCTCATTCGAACGTGTATTAGTTTTTCAACGACTTTGGAGAAAACAGGGAGTATTGAAATGGGCCTGTAATTAGACATGTTGCATTTCTCACCACCTTTAAAAATGGTAGTAACTTTAGCCACTTGGAGTCGGCGAGGAAACTGACCGCATGAAAATATTTGATTAATGATATAGTCTAAAACTAGAGCTATAATAATAGTAACATACTTAAGTGGCCGAATCTGTAAGCCATCTATATCAGTACAATTAGAATTGTTTAAAGACATGATTGTAGACACGACCTCATCTGCAGTCACTGGAGATAAAAATGCACTATCTTCTGTTCGTTGGGGCATAAAATCTGTACAGCTGGGGTCATGATGGCTATTTCCTACTGATGTGAAAAAATCATTAAAAGCTACAGCTAAGTTTTCTCCAGCAAGAGTTGTACCATTTACAGTTATCTCGTTGGGGTTATCATTTGAATCAGGGTGGCGGTTTAGGAGCGTATTTGATTTTTTCCAAATGAATTCTGGAGTTTGCTTCGTGTCCTGGACGAAAAGGTTTTCAAAGTACTCTCTTTTAGTTTTCCGTAAGAGACTGTTTGTTCTGTTTCTGTGCTTTTTGAATTCATCTAAATCGGTTTTGTTTCTGTATTTCAAAAACTTTTGATAAAGAATATTTTTCAGCTTTATAGCTGTGATACATTCTGCAGTAATCCAGGGTTTGCGTGCTTTGCGTGGCCGTTTGAGGGTTCTGAAGGGAAAGCAATCATTATAAATATTTATAAATTTGTGTATGAAGGTTTTGTAAGCCCCCTCCGCATCAGTGCTCGAAAGAACGCTCTCCCAGGATATCTTAGAAAGTAAGTTATAAAAAACCTCCAGGGTGCTTTTATTTATCTGCCGATATGTATTAACACTCCGCTTCGCGTCTTTTAATTGAAACTTTTTATGACTAAGCACTAAATATATAGGTAAGTGGTCACTAATATGTGTTTGAAGAACTCCTGAACTGATAGGCACATTTATAGTGTTTGTGATAAAACTGTCTATGAGTGTGGATGTACCATGGTGTATACGAGTGGGTTGCTCTATGATATTAGTGAACGCATTAGTTTCTAAAGTGCAGCACAATTCTTCACTTTGTGGGGACGAATGCAGAAGGTCAATGTTCAAGTCTCCGCCGAGAATTAGTTTGCAGTCGTTTTCGTTAACCCAACTTAGAAATGCTTCAAGAAAAGGAAAAAAAGCACTATTTCTACCTTCAGGCGGACGGTATGCCACAGAAAAAATGGTCATATTACATCTCAAAGTTAGCATTTCGTAATCATCAGCTATAACAGAAAAAAGAGTCAACAATGTCGCATTGAAATGCATCTTTCACTAACAGCATTACACCACCCCCTATCCTCCCATTGCGATTCAAGTGGAAGGTTTGATAGCCGTGCACACGAAGTGCTTCTGAATCATCCTGGTACCACGTTTCAGTTACCATCACTACATCAAACTTAAAACTAAAACAGTCAAAAAGTGTAGTTATTTCGTCTTCTTTGTTTCTTGCTGACTGAGCATTTATATGCAAGAAAGAAATGTACTTTTCTCGAACAAGGGGCGAGGGCGATGCTTGTGGCGCCATCTGGTATCAGACTATATATCAAAACGATTAGGGCGTCACCCAAACCTGTTAAACAATCTTTTCAAGATCACTGCTGCTCGTTATCTGAAGCACTCCGGATTTTTCGGTTTTGCGGGCAAATATCTTTCCGTCTTTCGTCCAGGCATACCGCCAGCTCATCTCTTTCTTTCTTGCCACTGTCATTCCTAGTAGCTTTTTCAGTTGTGGACAGAGATGCTCGTTAACGTATATGGGCGTTTTTTCCGAGAGGCCGACATCGGTAGCAGATAGACGCATTTTCCGCGCCTTTTCCAACACTGCATCGCGTTTAGACCGGTTGTGAAATTGTACAACTATGTGCGGGAAAGGGGCATCTTTGGCAGGAACACGGTGACAAATATCAATATCGCTTTCCTCTATCGGTTCGCCTACAGCTTCGCCAAGTTTTCCAAGGACCTCTGTTAGCCTTTCATCGGAAGTGTTGGGGACGTTTTTCAGCTCGATGTTTCTGTTACGTGAGTACTGCTCGAGGGCAGTAGTTCTCTTGTCTGTTTGAGCAGCAAATGTTTTAAGCTTCTCTTGTTCAGTAACTAGGGCTTCATTCTGAACCTTCAGCTCATTGTTTTCTTTTTCGAGTTGAGTGCATTTTGTTACCATTTCCTCATACTGTTTATTGAGGAAGTCAAGGCTCTGCTTAAGGTCACGATGCTCTTTTCGAAGTTCTCTTTCCATAGAGGTAAGCAAGTCGGTAAATTGTTGCTGCAAGTCACTTTTAAGCAAATCGCGAACTTCTTGCTTGAAATCTTTGAGAACTTTTAGTATTTCTGCATTTGGCATATCACAAACACTTCGGCAGCAGCAGCAGAGACACTGAAAAAAGGAAACTACAGATGTAGTCCGGACCAACCTGAAAAATGGTAGATAACCGCTTCAGTTGGTTGTACGCGTGTCCGCTGCTGCTGCCAAAGTGTCAGGAATAGCGTTGCGCGTAGCCACAGGAAAACAGCGGGACAGATGTTGCTCACTGTGCAAAGATGATAGCCACGTCTGTAGCGAGTATCTCTCCACGATGGCACGTGCCGATGCGTCGATGAAAGTGCTGAAGAAAGTCGCAAATTCGAAAGTCAAAAGTCGCAAAATTGGAGTAACGTGAAGGCTTGGTGAATGAAAACAGGTAAGGCAGGAGCCAAGGCAGCCGGCGGTACAGGAGAAGACGTTCACCGGCAAGGCACCAAGTATAGGTAGTGGCCAACGTCCAGTACCTGAAAAATGGTAGATAGCCGCTTCAGTTGGTTTTACGCTTGTCCGCTGCTGCTGCCAAAGTATGGTCGAGGGTCCCCCTCGCTTCGCAGGCTTTACATTTATCAATTTTTCTCTTATCTATCTGGGTGTGAAACAACCAGACAGGGTTGGGGAAATTTCCGGCTTGTAATCGCCGCCAGGCTATGACCTCTTTATTATTTAAGCTGCGATCCGTTGGCGGCATCAGACGTCTTCCTAATCTATAATTTTCAATTATTTCTTTATAGGTTTGCAAAAGTTCGTCCATCGCTTGGCAGTCGGGCGGCTCCGCGTTTGCCCGGAAGTAAAGATCTCGGGCTAAATCATGGTCCGCCTCGTTGCCGGCGACGGATGTGTGTGCTGGGATCCAAATTAGGGTGATTTTGCGGTCGATTTTAGCTGCAGCTGCTAGAATTCGGGCGGCTTCTTGCGAGACCCTGCCTTTTCCGATATTTCAGAGAGCAGTTTTACTCTCGCTAAAGATCAATCTAGCCTTCGTTCCGACGCAAGCGAGCGCTATTGCGACCTCTTCAGCCGTGTCTATGTTTCTGCTTCGGATGGTGGCGGAGACGACTGGTGCGCCGCTACCATCGACTACCACGGCGACTGCCGCCCCTGATCGGCCGCTTGCAGCGTCTGCGTAGATAAATTCTTTTACTCTGAATTCTTTTGCTCTTTTAACCAGAGCTTCTGCTCTCTTCTCCCGTCTCTCCTTGTTGTATTCTGGGTGCATGTTGCGGCGGAGAGGACGGACAATGATGTTCTCGCGACATTGTGGCGGTAGGGCAACCTTGTCGGCTGTACCCCTATCTATTTTTCGACCCACCCATTCTAAGATGGTTCGACCCGTGCTCGACCTACTTAATCTCTCATGTTGGGTGATTCTCACCGCTTCAGCAAGTTCCGTCCAGCTATTATGCACTCCCATTTCTACCAGGCGTTCCGTAGAAGGGGAGACCGGTAGACCCAGCGTCCTCTTGACGAAACGCCTGATGAGTGCGTCTATCGTATCTTTTTCATTGGTCCTGATGTTCAGGAACGGTGTGGCATAGCATATTCGACTGATTATGTACGCCTGAATCAGTCTCAAGAGGCTTCTCTCTTTGAGGCCTCTGCCTTTGAATGCAATCCTCCTAAATATCCCTGTTACTTGTGTCGCGTAGGTAGTGGGTTTTGTTTTATCGTTGCGTCGTTATGCCCATCCTCTTGAATAAAAAGTCCGAGGATTCTGATTTGCTGGACGTTTGGTATGGTTTTGCCGTCGACCTTAATTTCTACGTTAAATTAGCGCTTGCATCTCAATGATTTTGGATTATATATGAAAAGTTCGGATTTTTGCGGAGAGCACGCAAGATCTCTTTCGACCGCGTAGGACACAATGTGTCCGCCGCCGCCTGTAGGCGTTCCTCTATGCTGCCATCGCTGCATTGTTCATCCAGAGATTAACGTCGTCCGCGTAAATGCTGAACTTTAGATCTTTTATGACTTTAAAAGCGGCGGGAAGGCCTCTCATTACAACGTTAAAAAGGAAGGGGGAGAGCACCGAGCCTTGAGGCGTTCCTTTACTTCCCAGGTGGACAGTGGGGAATTCTAGGTCCTGAAACTCTAGTTTCAACGTCCTGTTTGTCAGGAAATCCATTACGTAATTATATGTCCTCTCGCCGACTCCTAATTCCTGCAGTCCCGCGAGAATTGCCTGGTGTTTTACGTTGCCAAATGCTTTTGTTAGATCTAGTGCTAGAATTACCTTCGCGTCTCTGGATTTTGAGTCAATTCTGTCTGTCGTAATCGGAGCATTATGTCCTGTGTGCACAGGCCCGGTCGGAACCCGACCATCTCGTGCGGCCGCAGGTCGTTTTATGCGAAGCATACTAGCCGCACAACCGAGCTCTTCCTTGCTGCGCCGCGCGCGGCCGCGTAGCTACCACTTGACCTACATCGGCGCACCACGTGATATGACGTCACAACAGCTGTGAAAACGGGGGCTCGAGTGACACGAGGAGCCGGAGTGAGCGGCCGCGCGTTCGATGAGCTCCGTCGAACGCAGCCGTTCAAGTCCAAGTTTCGACCTACGGCGTGCATTATACCGCTGGATTCGACTACACACGTGAAGTGGAGTCCGAGGAGACCGCAAGTTCGGAGGTAGGCACACTAATTTGCCTATTTTTCGGTGGCCCACGCGGGACCGCTAGGCCTACCCATAGGCCTAGCAGAAGAAAGACGCTCTCGGCGGCGGGAGCCACAGAAGAGCATGAGCAACGCAATGGAGCTGGTGGAGGGAGAGACTATCGACCCCGCGGAGCTAACTAAGGGTACTTGGTTTATTACGAAAAAGAAAGGCCGCGTAGTGCCCCTCGAAGAGGAAACGCGAACCGCGACCAAAGATGAAGAGCGGCGGACTACAGGTCACAAGGCCGCCATCGGAAGAAAGCTAGCGGCAAAATCGGTAGAGAAGCAGTCCGTGCAGATACCGAAGGACGCCGAAAAAATAATAATACGCCCCCGGGGCGGAGTCAGCCGTCTAATAGAAGGTGGAATGATTGAACTGGCTGAATCGATCGCCCGCGCCGCCGGCATCGAGCTCAGGGACGCCGAGAACGACATCTTCTCGGCAAATATAAAGCAACAGTCCATACTAATCGCCACTACTAGCGAAGAGCGTGGAAGAAGGTACGCGGCTTTGCGCGCAGTTCTTTGCGGCAGCGAGAATATAGAAGTAAAGGCCTATCCCGCTATGCCTGAAGATTGTGGCAAGGGAGTCGTGCACGACGTCCCCCTACGCTATTCCAACGAAGAGCTATTGGAGCGAATACGCAGGAGAAAGGAGAACCCTTCAGTGCTCGGTGTTCGCAGACTGGGAGCAACCTCCAAAACAATACTAATCCTCTTCGAAGATCAGAAGGTTCCGCGCTGGGTGTACCTATCTCCTTTCGCGCAAAGATGCGTCTTGTACAAGAAGAAATATGAAGTTTGCCACGCGTGCGGGCGCATGGGACACCGAGACGACGTCTGTCCGGATCCGACGAATAAAAATTGCCGCGGATGCGGCATGGAAAACCCGAAAGAAGGTCATCTGTGCGAACCCAGGTGCCAGCTATGCGGAAAGAATCACCTCCTCGGCGATAAGCGATGCCGGGAGATATATAGAACCCCATACATCACCAAAAAAAGACGTTGGGAGAAAAAACTGGGTCAGCAGGAACAACTGGCTGATGCAACGCAAAACTGCGAGCGAGCGGGACGCTCAAGAACCAGAAATGGTGAAGAGGACCCCCGGCTACTAAGAAGGAGATCGAGATCAAACAGCAAGGACTGCCACCACTTCACAGCCAAAGAGGGGGACTTCCCAAGGCTGGAGGAAGGAGCCACCGCCAACTCTACGCGACGCCGCTCGAGCTCCGGTACCAGGGACCGTTCCAGCTCTGGACGAAGCCGCTCCAGTTCGAGGACCTTGGCCGACTCATCCACTGCCAGCAGCTCCGGGTGCTTTACACGGGACCCCAAGACGTCGTGGGGACCACCTGCACGCAGACGCAGTCCGAGCGAAGATCGAAAAACGGTAAGCTTCACGGTTAGCAGTTCCCAGGTAAATAGGGAGGCAGACGAGAGAACTAAAAAACTAGAAAAAGAGAATCGAGAGCTCAAGAGCATGCTCAGCATGCTCACTACAGAGATTCAAAATTTAAGAATGGAAAAGAGTACCCCCCCTCCTCCACCGAGGAACCAACTGGTACCCCAAAAACAGGTACAGAAACAGATGCCCTCTTCCCCGCCTACAAAGGTCGTAGTCGCGCGCCCTGAGCAGAAGGATAATGAAGAGGAGAAAATGATTACTGAAACAATCAGGCCACCCCCGCAAAAACGTAAAGGGAACGAGACGGATCCGCTGGTGGCATTAGAAAGGAGACTGGACGCTAAATACGAAGCAAGATTTGAAAGAATAGAGACCCTCCTCACCCAATTAATGGGTGCGGTAAATCAAATGCAGACGCAATTCACCGCGATGCAGAACGCCTTCACCGAGAGGCTAACTACATTAGAAAAGACTGTGACCCCAATTCAACAAAATGGACAGGCGCAGTAAAAATGAAGACTCTCTGGTGTGGCAGTGGAACTGCCGCGGCTTCCAACGAAAGCGAGCGCTCTTGCAACAGCACTTAGAGCAGAGCGCAGAAAAACCTTTAGCTATAGCCCTTCAGGAAACAGGAAAAGGTCTACCAAAATTATCGGGATATCAGGCGTTCCACGGTAATCGGGGAGAAAAATCCCGCGTCTCCACGCTAGTTAAAAGACACATAGCGGTAGTCGAGCATGAGGTCAACTCACGAGACATCGAAGCTGTATTAATAGAAATTATCACTGGTCGCAAGGAAGAGGCTAGTCTCTTCATCCTAAATCTGTACAGCACCCCCCAGCAGAGAAAGGTACGTTTCCGCGCCCTCTTCCGCAAAGCGATCAAAACAGCAGGAAGCAATACTCTTATAATTCTAGGAGACTTCAATGCCGCCCACCAAGAATGGGGCTACAATAGACACGACCCCAAGGGTAGGCAACTGTGGGAGGACATACATGAGCTCGGCCTCACCCTGCTGACGGACCCTAGCTGTCCGTCCAGGATGGGAAACAGCGTCTGTGCAGACACCACCCCGGACCTTACCTTAGGAAAAAACACGGGAGACGCAGTCTGGAAAAACACAGCTCAAAATTTTGGCAGCGACCACTTTGTTCTGGCTCTCACCCTCAGCAAGGGCGTCAAAACGCGTCGCCTCAAAAAACCCAAAATCACCGATTGGGACAGGTTTAGGCAAATCAGAGAAAACTGCGAATCGGGAGATGAAATCCAAAACATAGAGCAATGGGCAGAGACGCTTAAGAAACAAGTAGAGAAAGCAACCACGACCCTACTGGAGGACGATGCGCCGGTGACGGTTGACAGCAAACTCCTTCATATGTGGGAAGCAAAATGCGGCATGGAGAGGCGTCTCCGGTCGCAAAGATGGAACAGGAACCTTAGGCGAAGGATAGCAAGATATAACAAAGAGATTGAAGATTACGCAGTAAAACTTTGCGAACAAAACTGGTGTAGTAGGTGTGACGAGATGGAAGGGAACATGAGCCTTGCTAATACGTGGAGCCTACTCAGACACCTACTTGATCCTGACAATTCGAAAACTCAATCGGGCATAAGACTGACGAAAGCCAGACACGCGTTCGAGGGCACGGACGGGGAACTCATGGCGAAACTAATTAACATGTACGTAGGCGACACGCAAACCTTACCCCTGCCGGATTACGAAGGACCCTTAAACGAGGCCCTAGACGCGCCGATCACGGAGGCGGAGGTTCGCGCCGAAATATTAGGCCTAAAAACAAAATCGGCTCCCGGCCCAGACGGAATCACAAACAAGGTTCTCCGAAATTTGGACGATAATTCCATCCGCGCGCTCACCAAGTACATGAGAATCGTATGGGACAGAGGCCGCCTCCCACAACAGTGGAAGACGGCAAACGTAATTTTGATACCGAAGCCAGGCAAACCCCCTAAACTAGAGAACTTACGACCAATCTCTCTAACATCCTGTATAGGGAAATTGATGGAGCGGGTAGTCCAAACGCGACTAACGCGTTTCATGGAGCTTAACGACCTGTGGCCACACGAAATGGTTGGGTTCCGGCCCGGCCTGTGCACACAGGACGTAATGCTCCGCTTGAGACACGATATCATAGAAAGCGAAACCAGGGACGCGAGGGTACTACTAGGTCTAGACCTGACAAAGGCGTTCGATAACGTAAAACACGCGGCAATTCTTTCTGGTCTCCAAGAATTGGGGGTCGGAAAGAAAACGTACGACTACGTAAAAGACTTCCTGTCGGGTAGAACGATAAAGATAAAGTTTCAGGACATTGAATCCTCCACCGTCAAACTAGGAAGCAGGGGTACGCCACAGGGTTCGGTGCTGTCCCCGTTCCTCTTTAATGTTGCCATGCGAAACCTCCCGGCAGAACTGAGGAAAGTGGAAAACTTGAAATTCAGTATGTACGCGGACGACGTCAACCTGTGGGCTACCCAGGGGAGTGACGCGAGCATCGAGGAGCGCTTGCAAGCGGCGGCGGACACCGTCGTGTCCTACGCGGCCGAAAGGGGCCTCTCGTGCTCTCCACAGAAATCGGAACTGTTTATATACAACCCGAAGGCGCTCAGGTGTAAACGCCAGATAAACATCAGCGTAACAGTAGACGGCCAAATAGTGCCAAAAGTCGAACAAATTAGGATCTTGGGGCTGTTTCTACAAGCAGATGGGTACAACGATACAACGGTAAAGAAACTGAACGCGTACGCCACGCAAGTCACGGGTCTGTTCAGGAGAATCGCACTAAAGGGTCGGGGCCTTAAGGAACGAAGCCTCCTGAAACTAATGCAGGCTTACATCACTAGCCGCATATGTTACGCCACACCATTCCTAAACATTAGATCAGACGAAAGGCAGAGAATAGACGCACTCATCAGACGATGCGCGAAGAGGGCTCTGGGACTACCCATCTCGACCTCGACTGAACGCCTCCTCGAAATGGGGGTGCACAACAACTGGACGGAACTAGCGGAGGCTGTGCGCATGGCGCAACTAGAAAGATTAAGCAGAACCACCACGGGCAGAACCATCCTCGGCTGGGTGGGACTGCAGTCAGATAGAAGAACAAGCCACAAAGTAGACATTCCACGAGAGTGTCGCGAATATATAATAGTGCCCCCCCTACCTAAAAACATGCACCCTACGTACAACAAGGAGAGGAGACAAAAGAGGGCCGAGACGCTCGCAAAGAAAGCGGGGAAAATGAAGCCGGGGGAGGTCGCCTACGTGGACGCGGCTAGCGGGAAGTCGGGGGCGGCGGTGGCTGTGGTCGTCAACGGCCGCGGCGTGCCCGCCGCCGCCGCGTCCGTTAGAAGCCGAAATGTAGACACGGCTGAAGAAGTTGCAATAGCGCTCGCTTGCGTTGGAACGGAAGCCAGCATAGTTATTAGTGACAGCAAAACAGCTGTCTGGAACTTTGGAAAAGGGAGGGTCTCGACGGAGGCAGCCAAAATTTTAGAGAAAAGAAAACTTGAAAGAAAGATTCGAATTATTTGGACCCCCGCGCACGAGTCCGTCCCCGGCAACGAGGCGGCGCACGAGCTAGCCCGAGCTCTCTACTTCCGGGCAGCCGTAGAGCCGCCTGATTGCGATGGGATGGACGAGAGGCTGCAAACTTATAAGGAAATTTTAGAGCACTACAGACTTAGCAGAAGGTCCCTGCCACCACCGGACCGAACGCTAACTAACAAGGAGGCCGTCGCTTGGCGGCGCCTGCAAGCTGGGAATTTCCCAAGTCCCGTCTGGCTTTTCCACACGCAAGTGGAGGAAAAGGCGGACGATAGATGCGAAACCTGCGGAGAAAGGGGTACTCTTGATCACATAATCTGGCAATGCCTTGATTCCCCTGGCGCCAAGGAAAACATAAACAGTAGAGAAGCCTGGGAACTGCTACTGCGGAGCGAGTCCCCCGCCAACCAGCAGCAAGCTGTCCGCCTGGCGGCTGAAGCCGCGAAGAAACACTGTCACTTCGCCTGTCTTTAGTCGCGGAGGCCCCGGCCTCCGTCCCATAGGCCTGCGTGCCGGGGGCGGGGAGTAGGGGGCCTCCTACATCGGTGGAAAAATAAAGTTCGTAACAACAACAACAACAAAACGGGGGCTCAACTCGTGCGCTAGCTTGCGGACGCGCAGCCTCCGCCGGCGGCCTAACTCCCGCTCCTACCGCTATGAGATACTGAAGTCACGCAATTGTATAAAAATCGACGCACTCGTTGAGTCAGTTGAGCAGCGAGATGTCGGCGGCTGGTACAGGTGGGTCACCGCCGCTTGCGGCGGGTCAAGCCTGGCACCGAATTTTTCTCTGTTCTAGGCCGTCGTTGCACAGGCCACCGCTGGTGGTGGACGACGGCTGTTGTTGCGGCGCGCGTCTTTCTTTCCCTCTTCCTTTTCTTTCTTATCTATATTCTCTTCTATCTGCATGAGGCAGCGGAGGTGGCTCAGCTACACAGCCAGTAGCAGGCCCGTGCATTTTCTTTGCTTTCTTCCTACAGCCACAACAACAACAACCAGTTAGAGGGCGGCTCGCCAGACCGCAAAGCGCGTTACGAACAGCACTAGTATGCATCGCATCCTAGGCTTAACCATAAGCTAAGCCAGACCAATTTTTTCTCCATGAAATTAGTTAGCCTTGTTTGGATTACGCGTTCCATAAGCTTTCCAATGCATGAGGTTAGAGACATAGGTCTGACGTTTTCAAATTTCGGGGGCATGCCAGGTCTTGGAAATAGCACAACGTTTGCAGTTTTCCACTGCTGGGGAAGACGACAGCTACTACATACTTCTTGCATGTACTTGTTGAGTGCCGTTATGGAAGGGTCGTCTAGGTTTCGTAGCATTTCGTTTGTTATTCCATCGGCGCCGGGAGCTGATCGCGTCTTTAAGCTCAGGATTTCGGCTCTAACTTCCGCTTCTAAAATAGGCGCATCGAGGGCCTCGTTCGGAGGGCCCGCATATTGCCTAAGAGGGAGGGATTTTGTATCGCCGACATATGTGTCTACAGGTTTAGTTATTAGTTCCGCGTCAGTCGCCTCGAACGCGTGTCTTGCCTTTGCTATTGTTGTGCTTGATTGTGTTTTCGAACTGTCGGGATCAAGAAGATATCGTAGCAGGCTCCACGTCATTGAAAGGCTCATGTTGCCCCCCATTTCATCCCATCTGTTACACCAGGTTTGCTCGCAGAGTTTAATTGCATAATCCTCAATTTTCTTATTGTGCCTGGCTATTTTTCGCCTTTGTTTCGGTTCCATGTCTGACACCGGAGGCGTCTTTACATACCTTTTTTTGCTTCACACATGTGTAGGAGTTTCCTGTCGACTGTTTTCGGTGCATCGTCCCCCTCTAGGGTAATGGTAGCGGATTTAACATGGTGCATGAGGATTTCTGCCCAATCGTCGATATTTTCAATATTTTCGTCCAAGTTTGCGGATTCCCTAATTTGTCGGAATTTACGAGGCAGATGACGCAACCGCCCGCGCGCTTTTCTCTGGGCAGTTTCCTTGGGACTCGAATCGGGTGAGGACGTCGGTTCCAATCAAGCCTACACATTCAAAGATGTTGTAATGTTCCATCAAAACTCGTTTCGCAAATATCCTAATCTCTGCAGAGGGTTAGGAAAAGCGCGCGAGAGGCTAGGCTGCTCCTGCGCCTGTTCACTAACACGATGCTGTGCCCGAAAATACTTCAACATTTTGACTACCAATTCACTGGCCAGTGCCAGTACCGTGGAGACGTGGCTGAAACCCATCCCTTACCCCAATCGGGAGGACTGGGAGGCGACCCTGCTCGGCTGCTGTGACCTACAGGCCCAAAGGGCCTTAACACGGTGTGCGCGGGCGGCGGCAACCGTCAACGGGGTCCCTGGCTAGGGTCTCCACACAGTATTGTAAGGCCGAGGCCCTTAAGGCTCGGCGTGAAACAAACCTCGAAAATGTACAATAAATGTTTTCACCACCACCATTACCACCACCACTGAAGCAGTGGCGGGTGTAATGACGGCCTACAATTGATAAAATTCGATGGCAGGCTAGCCCCCGCCGCAAGCGGCGTTGACCTACGTGTCCCAGTCCTATCGGGGCCATGATCAGCCACCCTTCTCCCCAGTTGTTCCGCAATGGAACGCGCTCGTTCCCGCTTGTGCTTCACAGCTAACGGCAGATGAGTGACGTCACATCCTTGACATCACCCTAATTGATTGACTTAACCATTTTAGTCTTTGGAACTTTCGAATTGCGCGCCAATCGCAGTATCTCTCACTCGCGGAATCACGCTATTATATTCACGGTAGACAAGTAGAATTATGAACACCGTTTCACGAGTCGGTGCCTGGCAAAGTGGTAAAGCGTAAGGCTGAATATCCAAGGTATGGGAGCTTGATTCCCAGATGGAGGCTAATTTTTTTAATGAGGCGGAGTCCCACACCTATTAAGCGTTGCTAGGCAACGACGGCAGAGCGTGGCGAGGGGCTGCGCAGCTGGCCTTGGCGGTGACGTCACGGCATACGGCATACAACGCACGGCATATGCGAAGAACAGTAAAGAACACAACACGCGGAATTTCGCAGAATATTACAGATCTTGCGCGCAACTCTCGCGCACATGATTTCGTTCTATTATCTTGGAAAGAGTTTCGTCTAAATAATTGTGGGCTCTACGCAAAATATTTCAGTTTAGGTTTAATACTCACGATCTCCCCTTATATTTATTTCTTCTAAAAAAATTTAGAACAAGTATCTGTTCAAAGGCCCTTTAAAGAAGGCCAAAAAACAACTATATTAGTGCTTCATTTGAGAATGCTTTCTGTTGAATGCAGAGAAAGCTAATCGTTCTGTGATCTTCAAAATAATCAGTATCCTCTTTGTTTTGAAATACTACAATTTTAGCACATCTTTATTCTTTCGGTGCGTCTGAGATTATGACGAAAGAAGTCAAACAAATGCCCCGCCGCGATGGTGCAGTATTTGGGGCGCTGGACTGCCGTGCCTAAGGAAGCGGAGTTGGAATCCCAACCGCGTCGGCCGCTTTTCGTTTGAGGCGAGAAGCAAGGAGCTCATGGGCTGTGCGATATCAGTGCACGTTAATGAACTCCAGGTGGTCGGCATTCTCGGAGCCCCGACTATATAACATCACTGACAGCCTTTGTCGCTTTAAGCACTATGAACCAAACAAAGTAATATCGGTTTTCAATTCGTAGTGTGTTCTGCATCTTAGAATGAACCGGTAGTTATTTAATCACTACTAGTTCTTTCCCTTCCCTTATAAAAATGTCATCTCTAGACTTATATAAAAATATCAGGAATTGGGTAGATATGAAATATCTGGACCAATCTGGACCAGATAAGGCATATCGGCCCAATTCCTGATTTGCAGTATGAAATACGGCATATGTGGCGAGGTATACCTTATCTGCGCAATTCTTTGCTTGTAGTACCTGATATAACTGATATTGCCCATAAATGTGCTGAGAGCACAACAGATGCTAGATGAGAGCAAAAAGTTATAGCAGCAAGGAATTTTAGGCGATTTGCTCAGGAAACGGGGAAAATAACGGTTAGCACCATATATGTGTCAGGACGCGAAGCTTGAATGCAAAAGCGCCAAATTTAAACATTCATTCAGGCATGAATGACAGACAGCTGATGCCGTCCAGCTCATATAGCTTGTGACTAGCAACAATAGGATAGCTATTTCAAGCCTGGTTGCCTTGAGCTAGACCAATACCTACTAGTGCATATACTCATTGAATGAAGAATGAGTACAGGAGTGGGATGAAATAATTACCCTGAAACCACAACCGACTAGAGACCAATAGCCAGTTGAGTTACATGTATCGCACCTATATTTTCCCCTTCTTTTCACATTTCTGAATTCACTGCAGTGCATGCATGGGGGGGGGGAGCATATCACCTATGATCTTTATCTCAACATAACAAATTATTAAAACGTACAAAAGCAAATATTCAGTATTCCAGCTAAATGCAGACAGCCGCACGCTCAATCAAGGTTGCCAAACGGGAAATTTCATTTTTCCTTTCCATTGCGAACCTACAGACAGGAATACAGCTTTCGAGCCACAGGTTGTTTTTCCTCTCTATGGAATCGCTCATAGACGGGCCTGAATTACGCGGGTACTGAGAGTTAGGCACATGCTCATTCGTCTAAATTAAATATTGAGATCCCACTCATTTACACGCGAAACTATAACAAACTAATGAGGTATCTGAACAAAATAATGAACCTTCCTGTTTAATAAGAATCTAAAGAGAAAGATAATAATCTATTAAACTATATATTAAATTTGAACCTACTCTTACACAAAGCGTTAACCAGTAAATAGTTTTAGTATGAGCTTTTTGGATTACTGGCGAATCTAAAGGAAATAGAGAACAGCATTGAAATCGAACTAGACTGTTGAAATCGAATTTAATTGTTTGTAGATGCTCAGAAAAAGCACCGCTAAACCGTAGGGTGATGAACCACGCACTGCTGGGCTGCTTCTAATACCTAAATTTAGCAGGGTGCATAGGCTGTCAGGAAGTACCGGTGTTACCTGGAGCAGAGACTGCAGTGTAGAATGGGCGAAAGCGCCTAACTCGGGGTTGCTTTTGAAATTAAGAGAAAGAAAAACAATACAAGGCGTTTGCGGATTTTTTGAATGTGTCCGATGGCATTTCACACGATGAGCGACAGCCCCGCCCCCTCTAAAACAAATTAAGCATGAAGTTACATACTTAGGTAGAGAAAATAATAGCATTAATAATAAACAACAAAAGACCCAATCCACTCAATGAAATATGTCAAGCTTGCTGGAGGGAAAGACTAATTAGCAAAGTATACTGTACGTAAAAGTATGTAATGACAATTACTATCGAATTCACTGATTGGAAAATAATATTCTATCAATGTTATAAAGTGAACTGTACCCTGAGTCTGGCATGTGCTAGTTCCCGACAAGAAGTCTCATGCTCATGGTTCCTGTGATCTGGCGTGAAGCCATGATGAGGGTGCGATCCGCTGGAAGTTTCTAAACCATGGTGAAAATTTGGCAGAGGGCCCCCAGGGCGGTAACCCCGAAAAGCTCAGGCGACCATAAGGTTCGCTGCCAAGGCTGAGGAGGCAGCTGCGACCCGCAGTGGGACACGGCAATTTCCTCTGTGCTGGCGGTCATAACGAAGCCCCTGTATTTTTGCTGTTGCATTTTTGTTACATGCACACAGCTAATAACGAACGGGCGCTGGCACATACACACGCACTAGCATCACAACCCGCAGCATGCCCGCCAGCCACACCGAACTCCTGATATCGGCCACCGAAAAGGAACGAGACACCAACACGCGCTCAAACACGTACAGAGTGGAAAGGCGGAAGGGAACGAAGCAAGCACACACAAGAAGAGCGCGCGACATCTGCGGTAGAGCGCGGCAAGCCGCGAAGTCGATCGCAGCGGCCACGAGGAGAGATGAAATGCGATCCCGCGAAGCAGGCAAGCTAAGCGACTGCCGCTGTCTGAGAGGGAATTCGAGGGAAACACCGGACAAAATGCGTTAGCGTCTAGCCAGCGAGGCGGAGTCCGTATACTGAACTGCCATCATTTTCTTGATATTTTGAATCGCTCAACTGAACCGACTATGCTTGTAGCGAGCGCGGCGGGGGCCGTATACTGAACTGCCATTATTTTCTTGATATTTTTACTCCCTCAAATGAACCGACCAAGCTTAGTGCACCGGACTGCCGCAGCATTTTAAATGAAAACGCGAGTTGGTGGGGGGCAAGAGGAGCATGTAGCCATAACCTAGCGCACTCCTGGATTATGGAACACATGGTATAATAATGTGCAGCGAAATCTGCAGAATAATTGAAATAATAAGACTCAATCGTAGCTTCTCTAAATTGAATACAATTATGTCAAAAAGCATGCAGGCCATGCTGAATGTGTGAAAAAATTGAAGCTGGGCCACATGATGCCAATGTTGTATATTTGCAGAAGGTGGATCAAGGCCATCTATTGCTAATTCATAGTCACTATGACGCCCAAATAAGGCCCCAATGAGATTTTATAAGATAGTGTGACACCAGGCATGCCTCTGGTCTGTCCATATAAGGTCATTACGACGCCATATATGCCCTTTATCAGGCAACAGAAAGTCATGAGGATGCAACATCCCCATAATCTGGCAATATAAGCTCCCATTACCCGTTCAGATATGAATTGGAAGTTGCATGATATATCCATATCTGAGATATATAAGGGCAATATTTAGTACATATACGTCCCTATCTGGACTGATTTTCGATTGGATTTGCCAAGATAAGATTTTATTTGCTGTCCTATATATTTATATCTGGCAGCACATAAAGGATATCTGGACCAGATATGGAATATCCGTATCTCCATATCCGTATCTCCTCTTTCACTATGCTTGAGGCACCATAGCCTAGGTGCGTGTGCCTTAGTAATCGGCGGGATGACTATTCCGGCAACCCCCAAAGGTAATCAAATTGATGGGGATATAAGGCTTCGTCTTGAGTTGGCGCGATATCGCCTTTAAAGCGCATTTTCATTCCCAGACGGGTTAAATGTTTTTCTGCAAAATAATGTAAATCTGTTTATAGAAATGAACTCCGCAGTAACTGCCACACTTCCTTGTGGACACCTTACCTGTGCCGTAAGTGAAGATAGGTTACCCGCATCGATGGCTCAGTTGTTGACGCTCAGATACTCATCCAATGAACCCTGGTTCGAACCCGACAGTGGTAGCCGCGTTTCGATCAAGGCGAAATGCAAATGTGTTGGTGTGCCTTGCGATATTTTTTTTTTATTTAAGAACATACTGCCAGCCTGAGCGTCAGGCTTTAAGGCAGGAGCAGGCATACAATGGTTGGTTGGTTTGTGGGGTTTAACGTCCCAAAGCGACTCAGGCTATGAGAGACGCACAGGCATACAATGCTTTGCAAAACATACAATTTACACAATGCATACATAGTGTCAATACACGGAGCCGTAACTACTCATCATAAATACAAGTCAACGTTAGACCAGCAAGCTATAACACAGAGTGTAAAATAGAAAAAGAATGTGAAGTGAAACGTGTTGCCAAAAAAAAAAGGCAAAGGATATTCAACCCGACGCCACGATGTGAATACAATACAAGTGTGCCCATATATTCAGGACAGCGCGTGACAGAATGAAGATACACTTGTGCATTGGACAACATCAGCAGGTAAGGTATTCCACTGGCGAGTCGTTCTAGGAAAGAATGATTCTTTAAAAATGTTGGTTTTAGAGTAATATTTTTTAACGTTTTTAGGGTGATAGGAACGTGTTGTGCGTGGGTTAGAGGTCTCAATATAAAGTGTTTTATCAATTCTTAATTTGTCATGATAAAGCAAGTAAAGAAGCTTCATTCTTTCCCGGTAACGTCTTGATGCTAAGCTTTCCAGGTTGGCATCTAGTAAGAGTTGGGTTGGAGATGTGCGCCAGTTATATGCCTTATAAATGTACCTTAATGATTTACGTTGTACGCTTTCAAGTTTGATGATGTTGGTTTGTGTGTAGGGGTCCCAAATAGCGGCAGCGTATTCCAATATCGGTCTGATGTACGTTTTGCAAGGCAAAAGTTTTATGTCGCGTGTTGATTTTCCCAGTGTTCTTCTCAGATAACCGAGCCTTTCATTGCCTGTTTTTCAACGTATCCTACGTGTCGGTTCCATCTGAGATCGCTTGTGATTATTAATCCAAGATATTTAAAACTTGATACTGTAGCTAAGGCATGGTTTCGAAGACAATATGTAAAGTGCAATGGTGGTTTTTTACGAGTGATTGTCGTTGCGACTGTTTTTTGTTATTTATAGACATTTGCCACGTAGGGCACCATTCTTGTATTTTGGCCAGAGATGTGTTTAAGTCTACCTGATCTTCAAAACTACGGATTTCATGGTAAATCACGCAGTCATCTGCGAAAAGTTTGATTTTCACTGGGATTTCACAAGCGATGTCGTTAGTAAAAATCAAAAAGAAGAGTGGTCCGAGTACCGATCCCTGAAGGATTCCTGACTCAACTAAAACAGGTCTGGAGGACACATTACCAACCTTAACACTCTGATGACGAAAGTACAGATAAGCTTCTATCCATGCAAGCAAGGTATCATTTTTCAGTAAAGATTTTAGCTTCAACAGTAGTTTACTATGAGATACGCGATCGAAGGCTTTTTCGAAGTCTAAAGAAATAATGTCAATCTGATTATGATTATCTAAGGCTGCAGCGAGGTCGTGAATTATTTCAAGTAGCTGAGTTACAGTAGATAGCCCTTTACGAAAACCGTGCTTACGCTTATCAATTATGTTATGATTGTTAAGAAAAACAGAGATGTGTTTGGCAATGATATGCTCCAGGGCATTAGCACAAGGAAGCAACCGTCCGTGAAATGGGCCAAAAAAATGTGGGTAGCGACTGGTCAGAAATTTTTGGAATAGGTGCGATTTGGGCATACTTCCAGTCAGCTGGTACTTCGGCGCATGTCGAAGATTTGTTAAATATGGGGGTCAGGTATTTTGCGCACCATTCAGCATACCTAATTAGAAAACAGTTCGATATTCCATCTACACCAGAGGACTTCTTAGCGTCTAAGTTCAGTAATAGCGAAAGTACACCTTCCTCTTTAGCGCATACACCACCAATTGCCGGAACTTCATCATAGAGGTTGAAATTGGGTCTTAAGCCGTCATCACGTGTAAAAACAGAGCAAAAATAATCGTTAAGGGCATTTGCAATTTCAGATTTGTCGGTTGTAACGACATTGTTCAAGCACATGCTTTGCAAGGATTTCCTTTTTGGTGCAATGTGGCGCCAAAACTTTCCTGGGGACGAAGACAGAACATTTCTGAGAGACACATTTTGATAATGAGGTTTCGCCTTCTTGATGCTATCTTTCAGCATTGCGCGCAGATCGCCCATTTTGATTGCGCTGGCTGCGGACGGGTGCCGCTTATGTTGCTTCCTTGCGTTTTTCAACTTTCGCCCAAGCCGAACGATTTCTTTATTATTCCAAGGGCTAGTATTGCGCTCTATCTTTCGCTGAAAAGGCACGAAGTCGTTTCTGCATTTCAACACCAAATCCTTGACCAACACCAAATGCCACTCATAAGCGTTAGAGGGGCGAGGGTGACTTCTTAGCAAAAACGCTTAAGTTCTCCCTATGGCATTATCACTGCCAATAGGCTTCCAAAGCACCGTCGAGCGGCGCTGCTGCTCCTGACAGGGAGCGCCATCTCTGACAAAAAAATAGAAACTGGGGATACACTCGGCACCACCTAGGCGTCCCGTGCAAGTTTTCTCCTTTTGCTCGCTCGCTTCCGCGCACGTGCAGACGTCTCGCGCTGCTTTGTCGCGCGGACAGAAAAGCACACACTGGACGCCCTCGGCTGAGCTCGCTGCCTTGGCGGCGTGTGCTGTGCGCTTTCTCTCGCACAAGCACGCGCCTTGACGCGCCCCCGCAGACACACCGCGACATGCCCCTGCATTCCATCTTGATAGGGCAACCTAAAGCGTATTTTTATCAAAGATACTTAATTATAGGCGGGAAACCTTATATTTACGTCTGCCCTGCAGAGCAGACAACAGACGGGAATGAGTACATATTGATTGTGAATGCGTCCCACGTTAGCAAAAACGTAGGAAGTGCATCTCGAGGTAAGCCCGCTATGTAATTATATTGTCGTATATAATATGTTTAAAAACTGCTAAAATATCATCAGTACTGTGAAATGAAGTGCCCCGCTCGTTGACGATCGTTTTGGCCTTTAGCAGGAAATCTATATATGGATTTGTTTTTTATTAGTACGACGTTACCAAAGGAAATCTTACAGTAAAATAATAAGTATATAGTCCGAAGGAGGTGTTTCTTCAACGACAAAAACGCTATCAATCTCATAAGCACATGCGTGCTCCGTGTGCTGCACGCGACATAACCGGCTCGCTGTCTCGGAAGGCAGTTGAATTCCAAGCTTGTACTACATAGTTTTTTATTTCGGTTCTTATTAAATGGCGGCAAGACATGAGCTTGGGTTCCCTATACCAATCCCGCTCTTAAAGATTTTGAATCCTCAAGTGCCGATAAACGAGGGGCTCGGTACTTCACGCACTAAGTATGTCATAAAGGATCGTTCATTTTTCTACTCTAGGAGTACAGGAAGTCAACCCAAATATAACATGCGTGCAGCCTGCTTAGCTCCCTTAGGTCCCACGTTTAGTGCGTACATCATGGCTATATATTAGGAGAAAAACACATATGACATTTTAGTGACGGATCCCGACGGCGGTGTCCAGAAAGTGGTCTTGAAAAATTGGCGAGACATCATTTTGGAAAGTTAAGTGCAAATGTAGAGTGGCCCTGCATGAGTCCTACTTATATTCACCTTGTTCCATGCCATATTTACCTTAGCCCACGCTGATTCAAACGCTAATCAAACCTAATCTGCATATTATTCTACGTTAAGTAGCTTCTTATTAAGGCAAAAATCTTTTTAGGATCCTGGTGCGTCGGCTGAAACTGACCAACGGACACGTCATTAGGAAACGTCTGCCGTATGAAGACAGAGCAAAGAATTTAAATTATTTAGAGTGATAGTGAATAATAGAGGTTATAATAGTTATTGGTAGAGGTTGTAATGACTGCTAATTACTTGTAAGGACTCCAACGACAATTTGTATGCTGCAATAGATTATAAATCACTAAATATGCTTAGTAATGACTTATAATGCCCCATATATCTAACGGCGACTTGGCTATAGATGATTAGAAGAACCCTTTTTGCTTAGTAATGAGTATAATGAATAAAATGACTACTAATACCTTGTAATGACAAATACGTCTAACGACGACTTTTACTGACGACAATTGATTAGAAATAACTAAATATTTATTATTTTGTAGTAATGACTAAAATGACTATAATTACTGCTGCTGTGTTTTCGCCGTTCACCTCTTTCGAGATAGCTTAAGAGACCCTGTAATTTTTCTAGACTCATGCTCTCGCATTTGCAACATGGAGGTGTGAAGTGGCCTGTTTGCAAAGTTGTCAGCATTGACTTTTTGATTAATGTGGTTAGGGTGTCCATGAAGAGTTGTTTACTAAAATTATAAAACGAGCCCTAAGAATAAGTAACCCATCAATCTCCGAAACTAAAAAATATTTGTCGCCTTCATTAGCACTGAACATATGGCGCTAAAACTTCAATATCCGACATGTACAGTATCCGCCTAGACGGCGGCCTGGATTCCTTGGACCTGGGCGGCGTGTTCTGGAAACCCTGTTCTTGAGATGACACCCCAGCATATGGGCGATTTAAAATGTAGCTCCTTTTCTCCCGCTTCCCAACTCATCCCAAAGCGGCGCGCAAGGAACAATAGGGAGTTTTAGTACTGCGTAATGAGCGCTACGTACGCACAGCCCACGTACTTTGCGGAACGCTACGCCATGGTCGCGTACATGCCACAGAAAGACTTTTAGTAGGGCGGAAGCGCATACGTACGCAGGGGTCTGAAAGCTAACGCGGCAAGCGCAGTGGCTTGTGCAGTGCCATTTCGCAGCCATTCAAAAACTGAATTTTCCAGCGCAGGAACTCCTGCTTCTTTGTTTTTCCGACAGGCGAGAGATGGAACCCATGCTGCAAAGGTGCTGATTTGGTTCGTCGTTCTTGCAGAGGATGAGGATATAATGAATAACTTTAACCGAATCGGAGCACTACCCCCAGCAAACGTAGTAGAAAACGAAAATTAACTATATAACCCCGTGCAAATTTTAAATCCGAAGGAGCAAACCGATTTTCCGAAAGAAACAATGTCATGTCAAAGCAGTTTTCCGAGTTCACAGTGCGCCTATGCTGTCATCATTCAATGCAAAGTAACTATGAACCTCGGAGAATACACTGCAAAACTATACGAAGTCTCATTAGAGAGGCGGAGTATATTTAAAATGCCATGAAACGTATGCCGTAAAAGTCAGCACCATGGCCCATAGGCAAAGAAAACTTACCAAAATAATTTTCTGGTTTAGGCCAGCCCCAATGAACACGGCAGATGGTTAAAAGTTAGCGAATGTTTTGAAGAAAAAGTATGACAAAATATGCTACGGCTTTTTTGGAGCCAAACAATATTTAATGCGCCTCGAATAATCTGCGTTGTAAAAACCTACATACGCATGAAATCTAGCTGTCTGCTCTTCCGAAAGTTTCAGCGTTCCCTCTTAAAGGTGGCCGCTCATATGATACGAGCTTTTAAGCTAAAAGTAGTCATCACTCGGCACGAAAAACGAACCGTGCACAACAGCAGACGACCAACAGTCCGTCTACTCACACGAATGTCATTCGCGGTCGCCGGCGTCGTCTGCGATCGAATAGAGCGTCGGCTGCGCCGCCGTCTGCTACAATGGACCGTTCCCTTCCGAAGTTTAAAAATGCCTTTTGAATGTACATTTGTCTATGGGCTGCTTACTTTGAATGAAAGGTATCAAGAAAAATTAGTACATACGGAAGCTGTTACGAGAAGCTTCCGCGATTGGGAGAAGCCCCCAGCACATAGCGAGCGTGTGTGCGGTATGTACGGCTTCACAACACATGTTTTAGCGGTGTTTATAAATAGATTACCCGTGGAATGACTTAGCATACTTTGTCACACATTCATTCAAAGCACTCGCCAACATTTAATGATAAGCAGTCTCCATTGATACTGTACTAAACAAGAAAGATACTGCGGTAAGTTGTGTTTACATGTTTTCTAAGGTCCCTACCAGCTCGTACCCCTAAAAGTCACGCAATGTTATATAGATACTCCGCCTTTGAAATGGCATTTCATATTTTCACAGTCTGTTCTAGGATGTTTGTAGTTGCTCTATACCAAAAACAAAATCATAGGTGCTCCGTGAAGACATAAAATGGCTTTGAAATCTTTCGCTTCCACATATTCTCGTGTTAAGCCTATACATTTTACCCCCAGTCTGCGGCGGGGTCGCGAGCGCTCCATTCGTTTGTAAACACGGCGTTTGTCCATAGGTGTAAAGCCCACGGGAAACTTGGTACTTACTGCTTCAAGTTTCAAAGATCCTGGCGACGAAATACACCAGCTAGAAGTTGGAGCGCTCGCGCAGCGCATTCATAGAAAACAATTTGTGCGTCGCATAAGGCAATCCGCGCCCTGTACTGCGGAGCAACAAATGGATTAGAAGTTTTTACTTCTTGCGAAACGCCAAATCGCCTGCAATGAAAAGAAAAGAAACGAGCAAGCGCTGCGTGTTTGCTGCTTATCATGCGCGGCCACATAGCCAAACGTGTCTGTCGAGCTTTCTCATACGCGAGAGCAACACGCAGGCGGTTCAGCGAACGCACGCAGAGGTAGGGATTTCTGCGTACGCGAGCAACGTATACGCAGTACGCAAGGACCGTGCTGCGTATGACGCATGCGCAGTAAGCAGCACGCAGGCCGCCTACGTACGCAAGGGTTCTGCGTATGCCTACGTACGCAGTACTAAAACTCTCTAATGAAAAGAAGCCACGCTGGTGCTCCTCGCCGCTTCGTCCCGCCCGCGCAACTAGAGAGCGTCTAATGAGCAGGCGAGACCAGTATGCACTAGTGACGTCACTGGGAAGGCTTGGGAACTGGGATGGGCTACCCAAGTCGATGGCGAGCAGTTGTCACGTGCAGCTTTAAAACAAATTGACTTAATAATATCGGCTTCACACAAAGCTTCAAATCTGACTCGACTGCTCACAAAGGCCACCTCTGAGGATTTCTTGGTTTTTAAGTTCACCTGAAGTATAATTTCAGGTCCCTTAATTGCTGAATATATTTTCTCGGACAAAGTTCTGAAATCGCGTATTTTCCATTTTACCGCTCAATTGAGAAAACAACAAAATCCGAGGATCTTAATAAACTGGACGTCGCTTGTGCGTGCGTTCGGCACAAGCGCGGCTGTGTTCTGCTGCTACAACTATCGGTATCGCCATGCTCTCCATGAGGGGGTGTTTACCGTCAGTGTCTTTTCGCAGGAGCCCAACGACGCCGTGAAGCGAGAGGAGCTTCTTCCAGATGAATGCGACTCCACTCTGGCAAGGGGATCGGCCAAGACGACTTCGACCCGCACGTTGCGTGCGCCGTCGTTACGCTCCACGACGTCTAAAGCAGCCAGCACATGGACGAGGGAAGAGTCCTTGAAGGCACTGAACGATGTGCTGAACGCCGGCATGGGTGCCGTATCCAACAAGGTGGGCTGATGCTTGCTGCTCCAACAGATCGGCGCAATGAAAAATTACTCGTAACGGAAGAGTCTGCCGGAGAATAGTATAAAATATTGGCTCATTCTGGTAGATTTTACCATTTGTTGGCAGTATCGGTGGAAGAAGGAAATCAGGGTTTTACACATGGTGGTACCATACCATGTCGATTCGTCCTACTAATATTTTTCAGTTTGTAGTGTCCGAATTGAATATACTACGCTTTACGACTATGGCACAGCGTCACGCACACAGGTAATTTTGTTCATATCAACTTAAGGCAGTGTAGGTCTTGTTAAATGCAAGGCAGCTACTTTTATACTTTGCTATTTTTTGATTCGCGTTAATATACGTTTAAAGCAGAACACCTCACCAACCAATGACATGATCAAAGACGCCGCTATATTTGTGCCAGCGCTGCCAATAGCACTCCTAAAGCAAACACGGTTGTTCTTACCTGCGGTAGGTGTCAACGGGTGTGTTTTGTTTCTTTATTCATTTCATTCTATTTCATATTGGACATGGCTAGCACTATGGCTGCCGCTTCGGCTTCTGTCGACGTTTTTGCTTTGACAGAGGCGGAAACTGATTGATGAGAGGTTTACCAAATCACAATTTTGGCATATGTCATGGGGTGACTGTATTCTGCCGAGTCTACGTAGGCCCCTTTATTGTCAGTAGCGCGGGCTTTGTGTAACGGCTTGGCTCGAGCTTCTTGTCGTGCCTTGTTGCGCTGTGCATTCCGAGCGACAATGCATGCTTCGGGAATGTACACTTTGGAAGGACCAGCGCGCGCTTTACGCATCTACGTATTAATCCACGAATTTTCATTTCTTCTCAGACATCAATTCCAGATCAGGCGCAGAGTCCTAACTCTGCTGAATAATAAAGCTGGTACCAGCGCCAATAAATACGTTTTGAATTTTCGCCTTTCGTTCGTAACTCATGTGATGAGACTCGGCGTCTGTCAAGCGTGGTTGTCCAATCGTATTAGTCTCTCCGTTATCGATGTGAGACAGGAGAACTAGGCCGAAAATACGTATCTGCTCTTCCTTTTGAATTTCGGCTGCCGCTATCAGAATGCGAATTTCCAACTGTGCCTTACACCTAAAATGCTTAGTACCGTAGCAAACAGCTTCGATTTTTGTGGCGAACAACCAATCCATGCTCGGCCATCTAAAAGCGGAGATGCCTTTTAGATGGTGCGCGTCGCTGCTCTGCTTCAATGCCCCCTCAATTAGTATTGGGTATTGGGATTGTGCGCCCCGAGAACGGGCAGGACTCTGCTGGCTAAAGTAAAAGTCAACCTCGACTGGTGCGCACATCCGAGGGCAGAAAGTGAGTGTATCAGCAAGTGGCTAACAATCCCCTTTTTGAAGCGAAAGCTTCACTACCCGTGTCAGATCGCAACTTCGCGTGGCTCCACATAGCCTAGTTCTGCGCATGCGCGTGACCTCGCAGCCAAGGCCAGCTGCGCATGCCCCCTTGCCAATCTCTGCCGACGTTACCTAGCAACGTTTAAGAGGTTAGCGACTCCTCGTTATAAAAAAATTGTCTCCACCGCGAACTCAACCTCCATCCCTTGAATCCTGAGCCATCACCAACTGTCGGGTAAAAAGGAAATGGAGATGCTTGTTTTATTTCGAATGACGTTTAGTTTATTCTTGACTGTTAGTTTTCTCTATCTCTAAATTGATGTTTAGATTATAGAAAAGTGGATGCATGGTATTCGGGTAGTGCTTTATAGTGCTTTCATTGAGACAATGATGAAACAGGAGGAATGACATATTTTGCTTCTTTTTCTTTCCGCAGAAATATTAGTCAAACACTGCTTTTTTATTCATGCTATCTTAACCCTTTCGTACACGAAGAAAATAAATGACGTATCTTTAAATACCATAGTTCTTTCTTCTTTATCATGACATCTACAGTAAACGGCTCAAACACTCCATTTCGGCTCATCCCGCGAAATAATAATTACTTTTCAACGTATTGAATTATTTTGATTTGATCGGTTTGTGGGTTTCAACATCGTAACTTTATTCAGGATAAGGATGAGTCATAACCGACGACTCCCTTGGATTATTAATGAGAGCTCTCATCACACAGTCCACCAGAGCTTTGATTGCATCAGTAAAATAGTGGCTGCCACATAGCTAGAACGGAACTCGGGTTCCCTGGCTCAGTATAGTGGAGCCTGAGTAGCGGCCTATTTACTGCGCCACATCAGATGGAAATTGGAATACTGTTTGTAGACATTATAGTGATACATGAAGAAGGGCACAGAGTAGAGAGCTCAACAAGTGACGCATTGAATTGAATGCTCCCTTAAACGTCTCCAACTAATGCCTTGTCATTCATATTGGTTTGGAGCACGCGTCACACGTTGCGCTCTGACAATTTGCTATCTCTGTCACAGTTGACACTCTCGCCGCCGACTGTTCCAAGCGGCTTAAAATCGTCGAAGGAGGCCAAGGTGTTCGCCATCATGCTTATAGTGGGCGTTGTGTTGGCGTTAACAATATTCCTGCTGCCCAGCCCGGTCCCGAAGACGGCTCTGCTCTGCACTACACAATCCTGCGCTCAGCACAGGTGAGCCGGAGTCCCGTTCTTTCTCTCTTACTTGGTCAGGTTAGCCTAGAAGTGCTGTTCGAGGAACACGCAGCTAGTAGATATCATTGGCTTAGGTTGAAAGCACAGGTCACGCACATACGGCGTTAAAAGGGGGCACTTAATACATTATTGTGTAGTGCACTGAAGCTAGGTGTGTGGCTATTGTTAAATATAACTGGTAACATATTATTTTGCAGAATTAACAAAATGTTGACAGTGATCTTAGCAATGAGACTATGCACAACGCCGGCAACTAGTCATAGTAATTCGACAATCGAAGTCTTCTAACACGACGTCGAATCGGCCTGAGTACAGTGAAACAGTACAACGTTCTAATTATTAAATTTCAAATAGAAAAAAAAAGACAAGCGAGTAGAAAGTAGGCAATTGCGGCATATTCGTTTATTGTAGGACAGATTTACGAAATATTTTAACAATCAGGAACTCCATTTTCCGCAAACAGGATGGCTGAAAATATACAATGAAGTCATTGTTTACGCAGCCTGGTATAGTACTTGATACATATGGGCCCGCAACAGGAGAATATATTTTACGTACGATTGTGAGGTATCAAATTCGGCTAGAACTTAACAGAGAACCCAGGGAACCGAAAAAAGCAATTGCTCATCTATATGCTATTGGTGAGGGAGAACGTTGATAAGCACTGAAAAGGTGAAAACGTGGCTTTGACCAGGATACACCCTTGACCATTTTTAGTTGTTCTTTTTTCTTGGTGGGTGCCGCGGAAGAAATGTAAATGTTTTTGAAGATACACACAGGTTCCACGGCGAGCGCAGGCAAGGTGAATAAATGAGAATGAGAAATCATCAGACATGCATACTCTGTACTTTTTGTCGCGCGTCAAAAATTTCTATTTTAAATGGCGCGGAAAAGAAACGAGTCCTTCTCATTACTTAGATGCTGTGTTGTTCGGTTGTTTACTATGCTCTAGTCTAGGGGAAGATATACAAATCGCTGCTGAAGGGGATGCCGCTGGTACTGATAATAATAAAATACCTCTTCCAACGTGCTCTCCTGGTTAGCTTGAAGACAATATACAAATAAGTTGTAAATTCCTCGATGGTCGGATATCGTGACTTGACCTTTCACGTCACCGCCTTGCGTTCCTGTCGGACTCTTCATTCGCCTTTGGGGACTCGGCCGTGGGAACTCTTCATTCTGGGGCAATCCTTGTTGTTGGGGATGGGGACAATGCTGTTTGTTAGGCTCGATGTCACTGCTATCTGACGGAGTCCGTCTCACGTGTGCACAAGGTTTCGTCTGCTGCCATCCACTAAACATCATAAGTTATGAACCAATGTGCTCGATCACAATGTCTATTTTCCATGCATGCTGCTGTATGATCGGCTGGACTGAGTTTGCCCCCTTTCTTCAGAGGCGTGAGATCTTTGGCACATTTGAACATCACACACTGTTGTCTTGCTCACTTCTTTCTCTGAAAGTTTGCTATACTTGGCTGCAGCAAGACAAGAGTTGAAAGGATTGTTTGTGTTATTGGAGCGTCGCTGGGCTGGCTCCTATTCCTAATGGAGCACGTTGAGGTAATACAAGAAGACTAGCTCTTGGTGACTACCAGTTTCAAGAGCTTTTTGAACAACAGCTTCGCTTTTTTTGCCACATAATGCTGCATAATATTTTTTTCGCAATTTGGGCTTGAATTCTTGTGTCTAGAAATGCCACTTACGAACAAAGGTATGAAAATCAACTTTTAAAAACTGCGTTTCAGGTTCAATGATAACAAATAAAAGTTATACTTAGCGACGCGAACCTTAAGACACTTGACAGAACTTGCAGATGCTGTAGACATCAGCACATCATATTCCAAAATGCACTGATCTATTAATCTATTACCAGAAAAGGATTCCTTTGAAACTCCATTAGGTCGGAAATGGCTATTTGCCATGAGACTCTGGGGTTTGACACTGCAGTGTTTTAGCAATGCTTCTGGTTGTGTGTTGACCTGAACCTTGTGTATTTTCCATGTATAAAATATTCCCCACTCACCATATCTCATTTCTGGCCAGATGATGCATTCGCGTGTACTTCCTAGGTAAGGTTTAGTATCAAGATGAGACGAGAGCAGCCTCTTGAATTTGTCACGTTTGCTCAGAGAATGACGCCGTGTTGAACTCTTTACAGTATTCTGTCTCTTAAAGAGATACCATTAATGGTCAGGCCGACGTCGGCGTTATCGGAGTTTCTGGCATCAGCATTTCAGCGAAAAATTCGGCAGGTGGCTGGTGACATGGCGCTGTATCGACTGATCCTAGGTTTGCGATATTACAAAACTGCATGACATTGCCGAGTAGGCAGGCGCTGCCAACTCGGGAATTTATTTTAGATGAAGGGTAGCGATCAGAATCTAGCCTTCCATGATCATTGGATCCCACTTTAGATATGCTGGCCATAGTCCACATACCTATACGTTTTAGCGGCTTGGTTAAAGCGGTACTTTATCCTATGTATTAGGTTATCTTTGAGCAGTGTTTCATTCCTCTGAGTGGCGCTTCTGACCGCCTAAAGTGTTTCTTGTCTTATATATTAACATGCAACGAAATTCACGTCTGTCTACTCGTGGCTGCCTTCGGTGTCTGGAAGGAGAGCTGTAGACATTGTGTTTGCGGCGACAAGCTCATTGCCTGGGTAGTACCGAGCTCTATGTTGTATGGATTCACCTGCAGCAGCATGCTATGTAATCTCATTGGCACTTCGTTGTGCGACGTTGAGACTGTAGATTGCGGGGGACTTTGATCAGTAACTACTTTTCCATGACTACCAAACACATACTGGTGGAAAAGTTCGGGAGTTAAAAGTAATGACCAACGTCTCCTTTTCAGTCCGAGTATGCTTGGTTGAAAAACGGGTAAGCACTCGCTAATAAAAGATACAGACAATTCCCCTTGTAGCAGAGCTGCTCGAAGTCCTTTTTCAATTCCATCACACTGTACGTTTTCTTAAAGCATAGCTCTGCTAGTGCTTCGACCACATGTTTCATGTTCGCAAATTCTTGGTCTTTTGTTGACGTCCACTAGGCATCATGGGGTTTGTTTTCTTATTGTTTTTCATGCCATCGAATACGCCACATAGTAATCTGCAGATGTAATAAACCATGGTGCACCTGAACGGTTCCACACATATCGATTAATGGGGATATGCCATAAATTACCGGTCTTTTCAGGGTCTGCCATAGGGACTAGGCTTGTCAGCTTATGATCCAAGACAATCACTTCAGTGTTCAACTCCCGCTCTTTCCAGTTGATGTGAATTCCTTCGTCACATCAAATGGCTTCTGATTCTGGTCGTGCTCACCTCGTTCGTTCTTTCTGCTCTTTCGTTTGCCATACATGAGAATGTCATATGCAACACATCGATGTCTTTCTGACCATCTAAAGTTCTCTGCACCTATCTCAATATCGATATGCTACTCACAGCCAAACTAAAAGGCGAAGAAAAATAGTTGTAGAGTTAAAAGGGTGCCTGGAATACGATTCAAACATTTGACTTAGGTCTACGATATAATGCGACTTCAGATTGAATATAAGAAGCCCTCTGCGTTTTTAGGATTGGCATTGAGAGCTGTTGTCTGCTCATCTTTTCGCTCAGATTATATTGGTCTATTCTTATTCTGAATGCGCCTAATTTCTTTCCCACTGCCATGTGGCTCCCCTAACCTGTTGCTTGATCGTTTTGACGATTATATTTTCTTTCAGTTCTCGAAGCAATACCTGAATCCGAGGCTTTGTGCTCACAGGAACTCGACACAAACAGCGACATCTGGTGCAAACTGGATTTATACTCTTTAATGCTCTTCCTGGAAAATGTCTCTGATATTGCACGAGAATCGATTAAAACTTGTCCACAGTAATACTGTTTGTGGCTGACTGTGCACCCTGCTGGACCGCTGACGCCATTTTATAGCTGCCTTTAGAGTCGTATTGCTTCGGACGCATCCGTTCTCCAATGCATACCAAGTGGTTTTCCACCAATTGAGTACAATATTAATTTTGTGATAAAAGGCTTCGGGCGAGAAGCCTACAAATACAATTAGAGTGATGACTATTTCATTGTGTAACCCCAGGTGTTGGGGGCTTCATAAAACTCGCTTACTTATGTGTATCCGCTGGAATGGCATATACTGACGCTCCATTTTAAACCTGGAATTTGGTTCGCTGTTTTTCACTGTAAATGAGATTACAGCTCCTGTTTTGGCTCAGCAAGAACGTCATCTGAACATAAGTCACTTTCGTAAGCAGTTGTGACTCTTCGCTTGGTGTTGCACAGTTTCGCAAAATGGTTCTTTCCACATTTGTTGCAGTGTGTTTCCTACGCCCGACATGCGCCGTGGAATCTTCCACGGCACCCTTACAAGTATCATCGGAGTTGTGTTAGCTGGTAGAGCCTTACTAATGGTTCTGATAACGTGAACAGCGACCGGTGTTTTATTTGGGATAAGACTTTTGAAAGCCTTGATCTGTTTAAATATGTCCTATACATCATACATACCATTGCGAAATTTTCTAAGATAGAGTGCTCGTGCTTCAGAAGGTTTGTGCGCACATTCTTGTTAGCCCTGCCGAAATTACTGTTTCGGAGGATTACTTCTTACTGACCTTCGACAAGTGATTTGCAGATTTCGCCTCGAGGTCTGCGTGAAAAGAGCCACAAGGTTCTTCGGTTTCTTGATTTCTACATCGCAGCAGGTATCTTAAACACACATCGACTTCTACTTGGGCGAAATAAAGTTATGCCCGCGACCGGATGCATTCCTAAAGGCTTTTTCAGGTTCCGGGACTGTATTCCTTTTCAGGTCCAAACGACCGATGGCTGTAACGATAATTATGAAGCCTTTGTTCGGCTCCTGGACTGATTTTAGTTGCCTCATCGAATTCAACCACATTGTAGACAATGATCATTTCCGATCCGCCGATAGACGGAACGCTTTTTTCTGCTAGTCTGTTCTCTTCGCTTGTCCCGCTGCAGTCAAATATGGGTCAAAAGCTTGCTCCATATCTTCCGATTTGCACGCAAAACAGCCGAGAAGCGCAATTGTTCGCTGGCGCTTAATCGGCATGCTACTCTTTATTGTGTGTTCGTGAAGAGTGTTCGCGAAGACAGGTCACTCGCTCGCATTCATGTCTCGCTTATGCGCAGCGCGTCTCCGGCACAGTCACTGTTATTTTCTAGCGTCATTTCAGGCTGTGAATGCAACCGTGCGCTGCTTCCACCATACCAAAGGAGTCAATGCGGCGTGAAAGAAACGAGCTTGTGTTACACTGACGCTATATTGTTTATTATCCACTAGGAGAAAGAATACATTATGTTGCCGTAGTGTATGCAGCTGCTGCTGATGATGGTAGTAAAATACCTATTGTATAAGTATTCACAGACCTCTTTTTCAGAATAGCTGCAATCTGCAATTGAGCTGATGATATTGGCTTGCTAAATTACTAGTAGTTGTTTCGAGGCCCTTCCATTGCTCTTGAATAGTAGTTTAATCTTGTATACGTTAATTTCCACTCACCTTTCGGCTTTAGTTGTCCTGATCATTGACAACGCTCTAATAGTGCATGCATGCTTTGCAAATTGTCATTATAGGTGCCAGAAAGACTCAAACTTCTTTATTTCATGTCGTCATCATCATCATCATCATCAGCCATCTGAGAGACCGCGTTTATTGAGGAATATGTAAGAGGCCTTCGCCCACTGCAGGGCGAATGCTACTTACATATTCCTCGATAAACGCGATAGTGTGCTGGCGGCATCCACTTGAACCCTTCCAACTTAATTTCATCCATCCACCTCTCTGTGTCCCCCTGCTAACATTTCCCTGCCTTGGAATTCAGTTTGTTACCCTAAGCGACCATTGGTTATCCGTTCATTGCACTACATGTCCTGACGATGCCCATTTCGTCTTCTTGATTTCTGCTAGAATATAAGTAACTTGAGTTATTTCTCTGACCCACTATACACGCTGTCAGTGCTGTGCGATGTCAGTGCACGTTAAAGAACCCCAGGTGGTCGAAATTTCCGGAGTCCTCCACTACGGCGTCTCTCATAGCCTGAGTTGCTTTGGGACGTTAAACCCCACAAACCAACCAACCACTATACACGCTTCCTATTTTTTAGCGTTACCGCTACCATTAAGGTAAGATACAAATGTTGCATACTTTCCTCTTAAGCGATACCGGTAAGCTGCTAGTCATAATCTGCGAGTACTTGCCAAATGCGCTCCAACCCAATCCTATTCACCTTGTTATTTTCCTTTTAAGGTCCGGATCTGCGGTTACTACCTGTCCTAAGTCGACATATTCACCAACTTCTTCCAGTGCTTCACTACCTAACGTAAACTGCCGGTCTTTCCCGAGGCTGTTGAACCTTGTCTTAGTCTTCTGCACATTAATTTTCAAGCCTGCTTTTCTGTTTTTACAGTCTAAGTCATTATTAATTATTTGTAGTTCATTCCCGGAGTTACTCAGCGAGGCAACGTCATCAGAGGATCGCTAATTACTGATGTATTCTCCATCTACCCTTATCGATTCCAAGTCTCTGATTACTTCCTCTAATCAAGTTGTGAATGTTACGGGGTAGATAATCTTTCTGTGCCAAACACCTTTCTGTGTGGGGATTTTTTTCAGTTGCATTATTGGTTGGTTGGTTGGTTCATAGGAAGGGAAAGGCGCAGTATCTGTCACACTTGCTCTGTGGACACCTGAACCGCGCCGTAAGGGAAGGGATGAAGGTGGGAGTGAAAGTGGATAGAGAGAAAGGGGGCCGTAGTGGAGGGCTACGGAGTAATTTCGACCACCTGGGGATCTTTAACGTGCGCTGACATCGCACAGCACACGACGCCTCTTCGTTCAGTTGCATTATGCATTATGCAGAACATAATAGCTGTGCAGCCACTGTAGATATCTTCCAGTACTTTGACATACATCTCGTCTACTCTCTGATTTGGCAATTCCTCTATGGCTGCCGAAGTTTCTACTGAGTCGAATGCTTTTTCGTAATGAATAATCGCAATGTAAAAGGGCTGCTTATATTCCGAGCATTTTTCTATCACTTGTTTGACAGTGTGAATATTGTCAATATTGTAGTATCCTTTCCGACAAATTGCTCAATCTTTTGCTTCACTAAAGTCTAAGAGTGTCTTGATTCTGTTAGTAAACATGTTATACAGTAAACACGTTATATGAAAGAGATATTAAGCTGGTTGGCTTATACGGTTTCAAATCCGTAGCGTCCGCTATTGAATTAAGGTAATGTTTGCGTTGTTCTATGGTTCGGGTACCATCGATGACACAGGACATTGCGTATACAGGGTAGCTGCTTTTTCTAGCACGATATCCTTCCCTTCCTTCGACAAATCTGCAGTTACCTCATCCTCTACCGCTTCTTTTCCCTTTATAATTGTTTCCAAAACTTCCTTACCCCGTCCTTTGTTGCTGGCGGCACGTCTGACTGCTCGTCATCACTTCCAAACTCATTACTGTCCTGACTACTTTGGCTACTGTTCAGATGAGTACAAACTCCGCGCCTACTTCGGCTATCTTGTCTATATTCGTGATGAAATTGCCCGCCTTGTCCCTTAGTGCTTGCGTTTGATTTTTCCTTATGCCCAATATCTTGTTCCCCGTTTTAAGGCTTCCTCTGTTCTATACTGCATGCTCAATTTCCTCAATGTTATACATTCTTATATCCGCCACTTTATGCTTAGTTATTGGCTTTGATATCTCTAACAGCTTTATCTGGTCCATTGGATTGGAAGCTTTCTTATTTTGGCGTTTCTTAATAAAATATTTCGTCTCCTTAGACAGCATAGAAGTCTGCTCCTAAACTATCCTATCGCCTACGTCTAAGCTCGCTCAGTAATGATATCTCTGAAATTATTGTTCGTTGCTTCTAGGCTAATGTGGTCATCCTCGGTTAGAGCTTAATATCTATTCTGTAGCGAGATCCTGAACTTTCTGCTCCCCCGTCGCCACTAATTCGTTGACTGCCTTCTTTCTTACTAATCTGTTTAGTTCCCTTTTCAGGTTGAGAATAATTAAAAACCATACCATCCTGTGGTCCCTCATCGGACTTTCCCGATTACTTATACATCCTGCATAATGGTGGGGTTAGAACACAGTATTAAGTCAGTTTATATTTTTCGTCTCACCATTAGCAATTTTTTATGTCCACTTCCGGGTCCTCCATTTGCTGAACGAGGTATTCATGATTCTTAATTTATTGCGCTCTTCAAACTGAACTAGTAACTCCCCCTGCTCTTTCCAGAAGCAATGCCATATTCCCCCACTCCCTAATTTCCGTCCTGCTTTTCCCTGCCTTGGCATTGAAGTCGCCCATTAGTGCAGTATACTACGTGTTTCCATTCCGCGTTGCCGATTCTGCATCTTTGTAGAAGCTCCAAACGGTTTGGTCATCATGAATACATGTAGGTGCGTACGCCTGTACAACCATCAGTTTATAGTGCTTGTTAATCTTAATTACGATGCCTGCATCGTAAGAATGTGAAATAATTACACTGAAAGAAAAATGATTTTATTCATATGGAGATGGTATCGTGATTCCTGCATGATTGGCGAGTCAGAGAAGATGCTTCTATGCCATCAAAGCACATTCATTTGACTTTGTTAAGAAACTGATTGTGTGTATCGCGGTAAATTAAAAAATAAAGGTTGTAATTGTCTTTTTACGGAATGGCCTGGAAAGTGCACAAGAGGTTGCTGAGTAGATCCATTAACACTGTCGAATAACTGATGTAATGCGTAGCTTAAGTGTATCCCGAACATTTAGAGCGAAAACACTCATACACTCAGTAACGCCGATTACGAATCTTGTCCTACAGTTGTTTGTGCCGCCGTTCTTTTTGGTGAGGTTACAATCACGTGGCCTCGCACAGATAATTCAAACTGAGTCCGGTATAGCGGCTGTAACGCGCGAGTCTCCCCGACGAGCCTTTCAATCTTACCAACTAAAAGAGTGACGTAGCCTGTTAGTCACCAGGATCACCACAAGTGATTTATCAATAAAAAATCATTGAAGTGGCCTCGAGCCGATGGGGTTTAAACTGTGTCGTTTAAACCCGTTTACTGCGGTTCAGTAGCATAGTGTCATAGGCACTAAACCACCTGGTGATTACTTTGCCTCTTCATAACCATTCATAAGGAGGCTTAATATATGCCGCTTCAAGCAGCGATTCCCAGATGGCCCCACACATATGTGGCCTCCACGGTGAAGCGCGTCGTTGCAGCTGAGGTAATCATAAAGGACATGGTTAAACCTGCACCAATAGACGCAGCGGCTACCAGATGTCGCCAAAAGTCCAGCTGATGCTTTGGTTCACTGTACAAAAATGTTACTGGGAAATAATATTGAATCTGCCAAACATCGGATCGTTCTCCTGCTCGTTGTTTCCTTAAGACATTTCCATCTCCAGAATTTTAACGACACTATCCGGCTGGTCAGATGAAACTATTGTGTATTACATTTGTCGTCCGAAGCCTCGCTGGAATACTTAGGCCGTATGAAGAAGAGAAGAGAAAGGCGTATGCGCGTGTTCAACCATCCGCTTGGTGTGAATTTACAGTTTTGAAAACGTCGCAAAAAGCGGAAGGTACTGTGTAAAATCCTAAGCTTGTGCGCTACATAAGCCATTGTTCCAAAAGGTGACGCACTCAGAAAGCGACACATGCCACTTCGTTCCGCAACACTTGGTCTAAGTAGTAGGGTACACATATCCCCCTCTCATTTAAGCTGTGGTCTGAATGCTGTGTGACACAGGGCGGGAATGCAGCAGTTGAATCGCATGTCTTTGTGTTTTTGATAGGGCCCTAATCGAACTCCAGCTGGACATGAACGTGGATCCGTGCAAAGATTTCACTGCCCACGTCTGCAGTCGTTGGGAGCCCCGCAAAGAATTCGCTGACATGTCTCGCTCTGTGCTTACGGACATGGTGATGTCGTGGCTGGCGAGGGTACCCGACACACTAGCAGAGGGACTCGCCCGGCTTCCCGCCGGAAGAAAAGCTTCTGCCATGTTCAACAGCTGCATGACGCAGACGGGCTCACAAGTAGGCGTCTTGAAGAATTTCATGAGCGAGCATGGCCTCAGCTGGCCAGAGGATCCGCCAGAAAATGCTACAGGAAGTACTCCAGTGGAAGTTCTCTTCGACCTCGCCTTCAACTGGAACGTCAACCTTTGGTTTTCGCTGAACTTACTCCCATCCGCGGCGGATGACGGCCAGAAGCGACGTCTATTCTTCTCTGCGAACAATCTTATGCTGGAGTGGAGAACCATCTTTAGACAAGTACCAAGGCAGTTTTTCGACAGAGTCTACAGCGCCATCTTCAAGCATTTTGCTAAGGACCAACACATATCGCTGCCGCCGGAAAGAATTAAGGAAGCTTACAGTATGCTCCTGCAGATTTTTGACGTGTTCATTTCGTCGAGCAAGGGCAACGTGAGAGTGCCTGCCGTAATGCCATTGGGAGAATTGGGCAAAGTCCTGCATCTCACGAACGCGGCCTACTTAAAATATGTAATCGACGGAATGCTCAAGATTGAGCCGCCTTTCACGATGGAAGATTTATTGCTCACAAGTGACCTGGACCTGCTCGATGCGACCTTGCAAATTTTCGGCAAGTTCAATGATAGCAGCGTGCGTCGTAATTTGGCGTGGCTGTTCCTGGAGGCGTACGCAGCCGTCGCCAACCCCGACGCTGTCCTGCTCATTTTGCATGGAAGTCAGCGCCGAGCCAATCAAGTGCGAACCTTGTTCTGCGCCAGCCAGGTTGAGGCGAGCTACAAAGTACTGGTGGCCGCTATGGCGGCGGTGACTTACTTCACTGATGAGGAGCGTCGGATCATTGACGCCAAGCTGGCTAACATCGTACAGGTAAGGGCAGAAACTTGAACAATTCTTAAATCCTTGATTTTAAACTGTAGCAGAGAAGGGTGGATGACGGGTATAAAAGACGTAAGCGCTATTAGCGTCTTTATGCAACATTTGACAATAGGAAAGAACGCCGATACCATCGGAGGTGGATGACTGTTGTCTTTATCTACAAAGCGAGATATATGTCGCAGCAGGGAAGACCACTTCGTTTGTATCTCTGATGTCTCTCTGAGAAACTTTGGGCGAATGTCCAATAGCCATTTGATTAATTGTGGCAATAATATAGACTGAAACATACTGTACAACTCAATGCTGGGCAGTGCGCAGGCTTTTGTTGGCATCATTTTTTTCTAATTTGCGAGGTGGGGACACGCTGCGCCCAACAGACATGCTCGTACGGTTTGATTTATGCGAGGCTTTTTATGAACGTGTAATGACATTTTATTTAATTTGAAAACCTACAAGAGTATCTTGGATGACAGGTTCACAAAAATAATGATTAAATTAGTAGCAATGTTCATTAAAAAAAACGATGCAGCAAGGGAATGGACAGGTGGTAGCCACTAAAAGATCACGTGATACCCTCGAAGTCGCGGATTAGGTGTCCAGAGTTTTAAGTGTTCAATGTGCAAGGAGGTAATGCACAGAGCGAAACAATCAGTACATAGAGTACTGTGTGCACATTTGGCTGCAGAAAACAATATACGAAAGAGAAGTGCGGACAACATGACTTGCTTTAAATTGTATATAAGTGTGGGGCTCAATATGACATAATCAAGTTTTATTTTAAAAACAATTCTGAATGCGTGGGGGCAAGGGCTGTATAGGATCGATATATGTGCTTCTGAGATAGGTTTAGCCGTGCATTTTCAAGAGGCAGTGGTAAATAAAACAATGCATTGACTGCGACGTCATCTGCTACTCATATACTAAATCGCTGAAACATGCATGTGCATAAAATTCCTTCACTATGATGTCATCATAGCTTTGGTCGGCATGCAAAGTTGAAACCCAGAGCCAGAGGAAATGTAAACACCTGAAGAGGTCTCAAGGGCACCAGCTCGAGGAAACGTTTTTCTTCTTGGAAATAAAGTGCTTGTGCTTAGGCATTGAGTTCTAGTTGTTCGATGTCAGGCTACCAACCACCGCCTTTACTACCACCGTCTTTACTACCACCGCCTAAAACGCCGGTGCAATTGATGCGTTCAACGGAATGCTGGTTGTGCTCGATGCAACGCTCGGTCGCACGCAGCCAAACATTTCACTCCACACTCGTATACCGTAGCCACAATTGGTAGGCGCAAAGAAAGCCTCAGGAGACGGCGTGCTAAAGCAACGAATGAAGAGCTCGCTGCACGTCTCGAGAAAACAAAGACGAGGGCTCTGGCCGGTTTAATCGTTGAGCCTGTAGATGGGGAAGGTGGCCGGCGCGCAGATTTTGCACAAAGAGTGGGCGAGCCCTAGTCTGCCACGCGAGTTTCACCACCGCTTCACGAACAACCTCTTTGAAAGTGCGTGTTCTGTGCGCGAATGGCTGTGGCAAAAAATGATGTAACACCGGTGAGTGAACTTATGCATCCCATTCTCCCTTTTGCCGCAAGTATAATCATGTAGCAGTTGCTTTTGCAGTTCAACCAGGGTTAAACAGAGCTAAGCCACAGCCAACATTTTCTGGCGGCTTAGACTCTAGGCTGTAACCAGTGGAAACGAATGTACGGCTGCATATTTATTTTGATTCACCCAGTAAGAAAAGTTGGCAAGCGTGAAAATGTCGCAGAACAGCGTGCCTTTTTTTTTCAGATTCATTTGTGATGGCTCCGCTGTGCCTTATTTGAATATTTCTAAATTTTGGGACAGGGGTTTATAAATATATTCTTCTCAGAAAGCAGCAGCCTCCCACGCTTTTGAGCGTTGGTCGCCTCGATCCTCGCCCTTTATTGGCGGATACAATCCTTGGCCTATCAACTGCTTTGAAAGCACACAAGGCTCTGTTTTGTTAGCTAATATCAGTCTTCTGCAGTGACATATTGTGACTAAATGTTCCTTTCTTCTTCTCGTCTTTTTTCTCATCTGTTTTCTCCTCTCAGGGTAGCTTTTTTGATAACCGCCCACGCCTTTTCTATCTACTTGTAGGTAAACTTTCTAGAGGTCATATGCAACACATGCGTGCTCTTTAAAACCGAATAGCCCCGTGAGAACTATCATTCTTGCTTGTTATCAGAACGTTTGTGCTCACATAAGACGCACAGTGCCGATATATGGCGCATGGACTAACTCGACCGTCTTTTTTGGATTCACCCAAGCTCAGAGAAGGCGCGTGACGGCATAGAGTACGTAGACCTTAAGTATTATAGAATGGTTAAGCCACGCTTCTATGTCGTAAGGTAGGCACATTGTTTAGCACAGTGCAGTACGTTCAAGTGACACTGTTTTCGAACACTGCCGAGTTATTGACCCTTTCCGTATGTTGCCCATTGCTATTAACGATGGCTATAATAGCCAAAGAAGCGGCTTGCAAATGTTTTTATTCAGGCGCCAGACTTATATTGAGCAACTTCGGTTGTCGATCCAGTCCACATTGCATCAAATGTTTACTGGCGTAAGATGCTTGTCGATTGATTACAGTGCCGACATATGCTGGCATTCCTAACCTCGTATTTATCTCACTTTCTCTAAAGCAGTGAATTCCGATATGTTTTTTTTTTTTTGCGCAGAGTAAACATTTTGGCTAACCAACGCTTAAAACAATGCATAGTCTTTATTCATAAGCTTATTGTAACATGACGTGAACAGAGCACGTTAAACGCGACATGGCACGCAAAGCTCCTTCCAGCTCACTGGTCTGTGATCCAAAACGCTTGTTACTTTTGTGCTTGCCAGTGAGCGATATTTTTATGCGGATCCGGCCAGATA
The DNA here is from genome assembly GCF_055883805.1 of Amblyomma maculatum. Classification (NCBI taxonomy): domain Eukaryota; kingdom Metazoa; phylum Arthropoda; class Arachnida; order Ixodida; family Ixodidae; genus Amblyomma; species Amblyomma maculatum. The sequence continues at coordinate 106,356,204 of NC_139353.1, read as the reverse complement.
GCGTCTTCAAACGCGGAGTTTAACATCGAGAAATAACATAATTTTAGCACTGTTTCTGGGCACTTCAAACGCATAGTTTGCCGCAATATGGTTGTCCACATTGTCCATGGATGTAGTGTCACAACCACCAATTTCATATGCTTAAGCATTAATGAATGTAATGACAATGTATGTGCTGTAGATGTTAGTAAAAACGGAAGAGAGGATTGTGGGCTTAAAGAGTGGCCGGTGATCCAATATATACATATATGAAAACTTGCTTGGCCTTGAAATTAGCAACTGCTATATTACAAATTTGAGAATCCCATTGGAAATTATGAGTTAAGAAATCAACCGAATAAAAAAAAAAACAGATTAAAAAATAAAATTCCGGGCGTGATGACACTCGTCGACATATTTCAAAAGGAATTCCCCTAACAATTATTGTATTTAGGCTGTCGTGATCCCGCGTAGCACTTGGAAAAAATGTTCTTGACGAATCTATCGTTTACGTTTTGTTCGGATGAAGTTGGAAGCCTTGTGGGTCGTCGAGAGGGAGTCATCCTCTTCGCGTGTGGTTCCAGGCATCTCTCATATATAATCTTCACAGCGCGAACACTGCTAGACGGCACGTTAGCATCTCTGTCGTCTCGTGCACGTAGTAAGAGCATACAGGTGAGCTTCATGCTTCCACAGACTGCCTTCGAGAAGGCATCTGCCGTACCATGGCTGGACAATGCGACTCAAGGTGTCGCGGCCAAGAAGATCCGTGCCGTGCGCAGCGTGCTGTGGCCGGATAAGAAGTTTCTCACTGCTGAGGGTCTTGAGGAGGCGTACACCAAGTTTCCCGAGAGTGCCCCCTCCTTTGCCCATTTCTGGATTGAGACTCGGCGCAGTCTGCGCGGCCTCATCGGCTCCGACGCCGGCTTGCAGCAGCTGCGGATCGGAGAAAGTATGGCCCAGCCGTACGCTCAATACGTTCACGTACTGAACCAGCTCTCTCTGTCATTGGGAGCTCTGGCCCCGCCGTTATATTACAAGGAGGGCACAAAGGCCATGTTATACGGCGGTCTGGGTTATCTTTACGCAAAGGAGCTTGTCGGCGCTGTGGACAGCGAAGGTGTCAAGGTAAGCGGGATCTGTGTACGGGGAACGCAATTCACAGTTTCGTTGTCCTGACTCGTCTCGTTGTACAGTCTGCGACATTTTACTCTCGATTACATTGCATGAATTTTAATATGCAGTGACTTCTGAATTCCCGTGTAAGAGTGAGCCGTTGCGACCAGTTCACGGCGAACGTATTTAAACGGATCCGCTTCCAAAGCCTTTGCAATGTTCTTGTAGCCGGCCCAGAATGACGCTCTGGGACGGACACCTGAATGACGTGGGACGCTATTGAATTAAATGTGGCCATAGTTCTGTTATTCCCAAGTTAGCCTTGACTACGTTTCATATCTTAGCTGGCTCATTCCGAAGTATAAGCTGATAGTCAGCGCACGGACCATGCTTGATTCTTTTAGGAGGTATTTTCGTTGCTATTAGCTACTGTGTTATACAAATCATTAATTGTAATTTGTTCATCTTGTTGAATGCAAAACAATTATTGGTAAGGTTAAGCTCCACCTTCAAGTAAATGACATGACTGCGTTAGCTGCTCCTGTCTGCTGCTTCACTTGCCGGTTTTACTTCAATTAAATACCTGTTTCTACTCGAATAGTTGCGGACCCCTAACTTTTGCCACTGTAATCTCACACCTAATCATTAGCGTGCCTTCCTACGATACTACACTATGCGGAAGACCGCCCATTATGTGACAAGCTCCGCTTCACGAATCCGTATATGAACATGCCTGCTTGGTTTAGGATTAGCGTACCTGGCGCTGGATCCAACGCCCCTGGTGAGTTCGATTGCTTTCTCACCCACCACAATAGCAGGTCGCGTGGTATTACGAAGTCGCACAAGCACCTGACCTATCAGCGGGTGGTCTGCAAACGACCGTCACCCTTGCTTGGGATTTCTCGCTAACGGCGATAACGTCGATGGTGGGTTTTCTGCAAAAGGGTTATTTAGCCCTGCAGCGTTTAAACAGGGATTGCGTGTGAAAACATTCCGATGAGGGAGTGCTGCTCACTGGTGTCGATGACTGGATCGCTTAGAGGCACCGACATCAATCCTAATGTTGATAGGTGTACACAAGAACAATAAATCATGCAGTAAACGGCATTCAATCGGAAAACACATTTCTACCACGCGTCGCAGCTAATTTGGGCCACGGGTTAAAAATTACATTTTTGAGATTGGCCACGGAACCAGTTGCAAACAGCTGCCTTCCATACTACGCATCACAGGCAATATGTGTTTCAGAAACAGTTAATTTGGATAATCGATATAGTTTACTTAATACTGACGATAGATAATATGTACAATTTAAAAATTGAAGAGCCTGCTCATAAACCCTTATGACATTTCTTGTCGGGAAAGAAAGTGGGACGCGTATCTTCTCCGAGTTCCAAAGAAAGCCCACGAATTAAAGAAAAATCAACGCAACAGGGGCATGCGCGCACGACGATAGTGCTACTTTCAAATCATGGCTTGAGTTCAGGAAATCAGCTGGCCCGTGTGCAGCGGCAAGCCGATATATCTGCGGTGCTTTCTTCGCTCACGTGAGCCCGTCGGTGCATGTGGACGGTGCAAGCGGGCAAGCAGCAGCGTGCGCAACGAGCCGGCTGAGCGGGCTGCAGCCATCGCTAATTTATCAGCCTCGCGCTTTAACTAGGTCACTGAGTCACGACCGAAGGTGATTTTGGCTCACCCAATGCAAGCTTGGGAGCAGCACAATCGCGGCGCGCGAATGCGCTTGACACGTGATTGTTTTTGCATTTCGCGGGCTTCCTTTCTTGTTCAGAAAAAAAGACACATGCGCGGCTTCCTTTACCGAAAATAAAACAGATGGACGTTTTTGAATGTGCTCTACCTGTTGCAAATCACATTTACTGTTTAAATTCAATAACAAGTAAATTAGAAAAATAACTTAAATAATTATTCCCGAAACAAAGATGCCTGTGTTGCGCAGAGCAGCTGGTAAAGGTATTTCTTGGCTTATCTCAAGTATTTAACTTTTGAATCCTTGACTCAAGTTATGGGGAAAACATGGGATTAGAGTCTGACAGCATTCCTTGAGCATGCACAGTCCGAGTTGGAAGCGAAGTTCCATAAGAAAGGCCCGGAAGTATGCCATAAAAGGAAGTTAGTGGCTTACTGCATTAAATGCAGTGCTAAGGTTTGAGTCCCTGTCAGGACTGCTCTTTCGGCATCTGCAGTTCCTTTGTCTGCCGATTTTCTTTCGCCTTTCTGCGGACTGGGTTGCAAGAACGAAGCACATATTTTGGCGTGGGTTGCAAAAACACTCACGTTTTTGGGGGAGTGTACTGAATGTTATATTCGTTGAAGAATAATTTTATACTATAATAGCATTAGAAACTATTTCCAGAAAAAATCTCTGCCTTGGCGTCGCACGTCGTTTAGGACACGTGTGATATCTTGAGAGCGAACTGCGACTGTAGTGGCGCAGAACTTTGATTGGTTAGAGAGGTCAAAATTTCAAGTGGCGTCACGCACACGTCAATGCGTCAGTACTCGGCCACGGCACTCGACCTTATGTCAACCCCTTGACCAATGAGGGAATTTTGTAGGTAGGTAGGTGGATGCTCTGCCAGTTTGCATGGCTGAGGGCTGATTGATTAGCAGTTTATGTGACAGTACAGGAGCACGCGACATCGTCGAGTTGCCAGGTCCCCTAGAAGGGAGTTCCAAGATTATGATGTCATCCACAGGGTCGCCCCATCAGCCAAGCAGCATTATAAGTTGTATGTAAAGAAAGAAACTAATTACAGGGGTTACCTCTGCTAAGCGCATCCAGTGCGAAAGCACAAAATGTTTAGTCATAATTTAGCTGAGTGGGACTGTTGTCCTGAAGACGATGCTAACCTTACACTTGAGAATTTCTTCCAAGGCGCTCAGTAAACCGGTTAGGCATATTTTCTGTGATTACGTTACGTAACCTTAAAGCTGTTTTTACCAAGCTGTGTATAAGTATAATATGTAAATTCTGAAGAGACTGCTTGATTTCTTTGTAAATGTATATATTGCACTCAAGAAAATTGCATGAACTCCTTAAAAAACTAAATTTCTGAGTTTAGGGGAGAGGCAAAAAGACAGGAAAAGTTTATTTCTATCACTCAAGCTGCCTTTTGACCACCACCAATCGTTAGCCTATGCTCACAATGTTCGTTGTTGAATTGAGGACTGTTTTTATCATCTTTTCTGAACCACTAAACTGTTGCGTACTGATAAAATGAAGATCAATCCAGCTTTCCTGCACAGGTGGACCCGTTGGGCAACATTGTCTCATCATGGTTGAGCGAAGCCGTGAAGAGCACCTTCAAAGACCGCGTGCTAGGCTGTCTGCCTGGTGGCAATCCCAACCTCTTCCCAGAAGTGCCTGCCATTGAGGTCGCTTTCGCCGCCTTCAAAAATGAGCTCCAAGACGACGATCTCCAGCTATCCTTAGTAAGTGACTTGAAATATGCGGCTAACATGGCCGTGGGATAATATGTGCACGAAAATTACATAGGTTGAAGTTTGCTGCTTCTAGGAATGCGTTTGTGGCTTGCGTAATATACGACTCAATGTAACATCATCATCATCATCATCATCATCATCATCATCCTGATTATACCAACTGCAGGGCGAAGGCCTCTCCCATATTTCTCCCTTTAACCCGGTTCTGTGCTAGCGGCATCCACTTGACCCCTGCGAACTTCTTAATCTCATCCGCCCACCTAACTTTCTGCCGCCCCCTGCTACGCTTTCCTTCCCTTGGAATCCAGTTTGTTACCCTCAGCGACCATCGGTTATCCTCTCTTCGCACTACATGTCCTGCCCATGTCCATTTCTTCTTCTTAATTTCCACTAGAATGTCGGTAACCTTAGTTATTTCTCTGACCCACTCTGCACGCTTCCTGTCTCTTAATGTTACCCCTACCATTTTTCGTTCCATGGCCCTCTGGGTTGTCCTCAACTTAAGCAGAACTCTCTTGGTTAGCCTCCACGTTTCAGCCCCATAGGTGAGTACAGGTAAGATGCAACTGTTGTATACTTTCCTCTTTAGCGATACCGGTAAGCTGCTAGTCATAATCTGTGAGCGCTTGCCAAATGCGCTCCATCCCAATCTTATTCTTCTTGTTATTTCTTTTTCATGGTCCGGATCTGCGGTTACTACCTGTCCTAAGTAGATATATTCGCCTACTACTTCCAGTACTTCGCTACCTAATGTAAACTGCTGTTCCTTTCCGAGGCTGTTGAACATTACCTTAGTCTTCTGCATATTGATTTTCAAACCTACATTTCTACTTTTCCTGTCTAGGTCATCAATCATTATTTGCAGTTCATCCCCCGAGTTGCTTAGCAAGGCAATGTCATCAGCAAATCGCAGATTACTGAGGTATTCTCCATCTACCCTTACCCCTAACTGCTCCCATTCCAAGTCTCTGAATACTTCCTCTAAACAAGCTATGAATAGTACTGGGAAGATTGTGTCTCCTTGCCGAACACCTTTCTTTATGGGAATTTTGTTACTTTCTTTATGCAGAACTATGGTTGCTGTGCAGCCACTATATATATCTTCCAGCACTTTCACGTACGGCTCGTCTACCCCCTGATTTCGCAACGCCTGCATCACCGCCGAGGTTTCAACTGAGTCAAATGCTTTTTCGTAATCAATGAATGCTATGTATAAGGGCTGCTTATATTCTGAGCATTTTTCTATCACCTGATTGATGGTATGGATATGATCGATAGTAGAGTACCGTTTCCGAAACCCTGCTTGATCCTTTGCTTGATTGCAGTCTAAGGTTGTCCTGATTCTATTAGCGATTACCTTAGTAAATACCTTATACGTAAAAGACAGTAAGCTGATTGGTCTGTAATTTTTAAGGTCCTTAGAGTCCCCTTTCTTATGAATGAGGATAATGTTTGCATTCTTCCATGGTTCCGGTACCGTCGATGACACCAGGCACTGCGTATACAGGGTGGCCAGTTTTTCTAGCACGATATCCCCCCCGTCCTTCAGCAAATCTGTAGTTATCTGATCCTCTCCAGCTGATTTCCCCATTTTCATAGTTTCTAGTGCTTTCTTGACCTCGTCCTTTGTCACTGGTGTAACGTCTGACTGTTTTTCCCTACCTCCAATCTCATTACGGTCCTGACTACTTTGGCTACTGTAGAGATCTGTATAGAACTCCTCGGCTACTTTGACTATCTTGTCCATATTAGTGATGACGTTGCCCGCCTTGTCCCTTATCACATACATCTGATTTTTGCCTATGCCCAATTTCTTCTTTACCGCTTTAAGGCTTCACCCGTTTTTTACAGCATGCTCGATTTTATCCATGTTATACTTCCTTATATTGTCCACCTTGCGCTTATTGATTAGCTTTGATATCTCGGCCAATGCTATTTGCTCTGTTGGATTGGAAGCTTTCATACTTTGGCGTTTCTTAGCCAAATCTTTCGTCTCCTCAGACAGCTTGCCTGTATCCTCTCTAACTATCCTACCGCCTACTTCTACCGCGCACTCAGTAATGATATCTCTGAAATTATTGTTCCTTGCCTCTAGGGTAATGTCACCATCCTCAGTTAGAGCTGAATACCTATTTTGTAGCGAGATCCTGAACTCTTCTGCCCTCCCCCTCACCGCTAATTCGTTGATGGGTTTCTTTCTTACTAATCTGTTGCGTTCCTTCTTCAGATTTAGGCTAATTCGCGACCTCACCATCCTGTGGTCACTGCATCGCACTTTCCCGATTACCTCTACATCCTGCACAATGGCGGAGGTTGAACACATTATGAAGTCGATTTCATTTTTAGTCTCTCCGTTAGGACTTTTCGATGTCCATTTCCGGTTCTTCCGTTTGCTGAAGAAGGTATTCATGATTCGTAAGTTATTGCGCTCTGCAAACTCAACTAGTAACTCCCCCCTGCTATTCCTAGAACCAATGCCATAGTCACCTACTGCCTTGTCTCCTGCCTGTTTTTTCCCTACCTTGGCATTGAAGTCGCCCATTAGTACAGTATACTGCATTTTTACTTTTCGCATTGCCGATTCTACATCTTCATAGAAGCTTTCAACTGCCTGGACATCATAACTACATGTAGGTGCATAGGCCTGTACCACCTTCAGTTTATACCGCTTATTAAGCCTAATTACTATGCCTGCAACCCTTTCATTAATACTATAGAATTCATCTATATTACCCGCTATATACTTATTGACAAGGAAACCTACTCCTAGTTGTCGCCTCTCTGGTAAACCTCGATAACACAGTACATGCCCATCCTTCAGTGCAGTATATGCCTCATTCGGCCTCCTAACCTCACTAAGCCCTATGAGATCCCATTTCATGCCCTCTAGTTCCTCTAACAGCACTGCTAAACTAGCTTCACTAGCTAGGGTTCTAGCATTAAACGTTGCCAGGGTCAGTTTCCAATGGCGGCCTGTCCAGCGGAGCCAGGCTTTCTTAGCACCCCCCTGCTGCGTCACAGGTCTGACCGCCGCAGTGGTCAGTTGTTCCGCAGCCGCTGGTGACTGAGGTCCGGGGTTTTATGGAGCTTATCATAGGAGGTTGTGGTCAATTACTGCACCAGGGTGGCCAACTCCTGTTCTGGTGAGGGAGTGCGTTGCCGGAGGTGTTCACCGGCATCAGGTCGCACCCCAAACCTGTTTATGCAATTCCATCGACACGCGGATTTTTCTGTTCTTTTCCTTTTTTTTTTCATCCGGTGGAGAATTGCGCGGCACCGGGATTTGAGCCCCGGTCCTCTTGCATGCGAGGCAGATGTTCTACCACTACGCCACCGCTGCACTCTTGTTCACAACTTGTTCACAAGTACTGCAGATGAGAAATTTTAGTTTCAGCCATCATATGGAGCCATCACGGAGCCATTAAAGACTAAACGGCCATGAAGTTTTATGAGTCAGTATATTACTCTCGTACCAAATACATTTCTAACATTTTAAATGCCTTTGGTGATTTTCTGATGACATTGCCTTGCTAAGTAACTCGGGGGATGAACTGCAAATAATGATTGATGACCTTGACAGAGAAAGTAGAAAGTAGGTAGCGAAGCACTGGAAGTAGTAGGCGAATATGTCTACTTAAAACAGGTATTACCCGCCGATCTGGACCATGAAAATGAAATAACAAGAATAAGATTGGGATGCAGCGCATTTGGCAAGCACTCGCAGATTATGACTAGCAGCTTACCGGTATCGCTCAAGAGAAAAGTATACACCAGTTGCATTTTACCTGCACTCACCTATGGGGCTGGAACGTAGAGGCTAACCAAGAGGGTTCTACTTAACTTGAGGACAACGCAGAGGGCTATGGAACGAAAAATGGTAGGGGTAAAATTAAGAGATAGGAAGCGTACAGATTGGGTCAGAGAAATAACTCGTTACTGATATTCTAGTGGAAATCAAGAAGAAATGGGCATGGGCAGGACATGTAGTGCAAAGAGAGGATAACCAATGGTCGCTTAGGGTAACGAACTGCATTCCAAGGGAAGGAAAGCGTAGCAGAGGGCGGCAGAAAGGTGGGCGGATGAGGTTAAGAAGTTCGCAGGGGTCAAGTGGATGCAGCTAGCACAGAACCTGGTTAAGTGGAGAAATGCGGGAGAGGCCTTCGCACTGCAGTGGGTATATTCAGGCTGCTGCTGCTGCTGCTGCTGCTGCTGCTGCTGCTGCTGCTGCTGCTGCTGCTGCTGCTGCTGCTGCTGCTGCTGCTGCTGCTGCTGCTGCTGCTGCTGCTGCTGCTGCTGCTGCTGCTGCTGCTGCTGCTGCTGCTGCTGCTGCTGCTGCTGCTGCTGCTGCTGCTGCTGCTGCTGCTGCTGCTGCTGCTGCTGCTGCTGCTGCTGCTGCTGCTGCTGCTGCTGCTGCTGCTGCTGCTGCTGCTGCTGCTGCTGCTGCTGCTGCTGCTGCTGCTGCTGCTGCTGCTGCTGCTGCTGCTGCTGCTGCTGCTGCTGCTGCTGCTGCTGCTGCTGCTGCTGCTGCTGCTGCTGCTGCTGCTGCTGCTGCTGCTGCTGCTGCTGCTGCTGCTGCTGCTGCTGCTGCTGCTGCTGCTGCTGCTGCTGCTGCTGCTGCTGCTGCTGCTGCTGCTGCTGCTGCTGCTGCTGCTGCTGCTGCTGCTGCTGCTGCTGCTGCTGCTGCTGCTGCTGCTGCTGCTGCTGCTGCTGCTGCTGCTGCTGCTGCTGCTGCTGCTGCTGCTGCTGCTGCTGCTGCTGCTGCTGCTGCTGCTGCTGCTGCTGCTGCTGCTGCTGCTGCTGCTGCTGCTGCTGCTGCTGCTGCTGCTGCTGCTGCTGCTGCTGCTGCTGCTGCTGCTGCTGCTGCTGCTGCTGCTGCTGCTGCTGCTGCTGCTGCTGCTGCTGCTGCTGCTGCTGCTGCTGCTGCTGCTGCTGCTGCTGCTGCTGCTGCTGCTGCTGCTGCTGCTGCTGCTGCTGCTGCTGCTGCTGCTGCTGCTGCTGCTGCTGCTGCTGCTGCTGCTGCTGCTGCTGCTGCTGCTGCTGCTGCTGCTGCTGCTGCTGCTGCTGCTGCTGCTGCTGCTGCTGCTGCTGCTGCTGCTGCTGCTGCTGCTGCTGCTGCTGCTGCTGCTGCTGCTGCTGCTGCTGCTGCTGCTGCTGCTGCTGCTGCTGCTGCTGCTGCTGCTGCTGCTGCTGCTGCTGCTGCTGCTGCTGCTGCTGCTGCTGCTGCTGCTGCTGCTGCTGCTGCTGCTGCTGCTGCTGCTGCTGCTGCTGCTGCTGCTGCTGCTGCTGCTGCTGCTGCTGCTGCTGCTGCTGCTGCTGCTGCTGCTGCTGCTGCTGCTGCTGCTGCTGCTGCTGCTGCTGCTGCTGCTGCTGCTGCTGCTGCTGCTGCTGCTGCTGCTGCTGCTGCTGCTGCTGCTGCTGCTGCTGCTGCTGCTGCTGCTGCTGCTGCTGCTGCTGCTGCTGCTGCTGCTGCTGCTGCTGCTGCTGCTGCTGCTGCTGCTGCTGCTGCTGCTGCTGCTGCTGCTGCTGCTGCTGCTGCTGCTGCTGCTGCTGCTGCTGCTGCTGCTGCTGCTGCTGCTGCTGCTGCTGCTGCTGCTGCTGCTGCTGCTGCTGCTGCTGCTGCTGCTGCTGCTGCTGCTGCTGCTGCTGCTGCTGCTGCTGCTGCTGCTGCTGCTGCTGCTGCTGCTGCTGCTGCTGCTGCTGCTGCTGCTGCTGCTGCTGCTGCTGCTGCTGCTGCTGCTGCTGCTGCTGCTGCTGCTGCTGCTGCTGCTGCTGCTGCTGCTGCTGCTGCTGCTGCTGCTGCTGCTGCTGCTGCTGCTGCTGCTGCTGCTGCTGCTGCTGCTGCTGCTGCTGCTGCTGCTGCTGCTGCTGCTGCTGCTGCTGCTGCTGCTGCTGCTGCTGATGATGATGATGATGATGATGATGATGATGATGATGATGATGATGAAATGTTTTTCCGTTGAAAGATGGTATGACGGCTCGATTTCACGGCTGAGACGAAATGGAGTCGTGAGACAAAATTTCGCGGCTTCTAGACTTTTGTCCAAGGTTGTACGCACCGCAAGAAAAGGCTGAGTGGTGCTATTCTCAGCACCGAACCTTTGGCAAGAGAAGTAATGTATTTTATATTGATAGAAATAAGCGCGTAATACTGACCAAAGTTAGGATATTGAATTTTCTTTTTCGGACATCCCTTTGTATATTGCGACGAGCAAGGAGAATCCTGGTTGTAAATTTTCTAGAGACAAACAAAAAGAATTGCGGTGGCCAAAACATGAATTGGAGCACCCTTGAGCGGCGTAAAATCAGCTACACTCAAAACCTAAATCATTACTTAGTTCTTGGCTGGACGAAAGAGTGGCATCTCTTCATCATTTCTACTCCCCGAAAGGCTCCCATGCGTTTGCAATGTCGTGTTAAAGGCTCGATTGCTTAAGCGCATATCTCGCGTAACGTTCAAAAGTCTGGCCCACTTCGCCGACATATTTATGAACTGATGGCTAGGTGATTGCATGTACGTTGAACGGAACCTTGCGAAAGCTTTAATTGCAGATGTCTTAGTAAAGAATGTGGGGTCGTAAAGTTATCTAGGGGAGCTAGATGACAGGGGTTGTCGTCGTTGCACAATTCTCAACGCTTCGCCATGCTCTCGAATGCCCCATTTGATCTGCGATATTTTTACAAGGTGACACGTTTTGGGGATTTTTACATCGCATAGTCTGTGCCCTGTTTCAGACATCACGTGGAAGGTGCAGCAGATGGGCAACACAGTCTGGATTGCAAAATTGTGCTGATTGGTCAGTGATTCTTATCGTGTCTTGCGGAAAAATTTCTATACATGGCCCATTTTGGGACCTTAACCTCTTTCCCAAGCATTTCACTCTAAAAGAGCCGTTCAGCAGACCGGGAAAAATGTTGTACCCATTGCAAACAGGTGGTTACCCGGCAGAACCAGGAAACGAATGAGAAGGTGGAGAGGTCAGCCGGTGGTTAAGAGACACTGGCCTGCTACTACACACTGGGGAAGGGGGAATATCATGTTCGAGAGGTAGGGTGAGAATGATGGATGGGTGATGTCATATTCTTATGAGGTTTCACTTGTGGTCGGAGGTAATGAGGACTCCATGCACACATGAAACGAAGTAGTGAAACGCAACATGCCTCAAATGTCTTGGACAAACACCACTTATCATTGTAGAAACGCATCCACAATGTTCAAAACGAACCTGCTACCTCCCAAATATGAAGCAGATGCTCTAGAAAGCCATCGCTTGGGCAATAGGTTGCAATTGCAACGGGATACGAAAGAAAGCGAATAAAGACGCAAGACTAGAGAAAGCACGCACACAGCCGCCGGAATAGAACTGGTTTATTCTTGACTCAACCACATACTTAAAACCACCTTCCTGTCCAGGTGCACGTGCACAAAACCAAATGAGGTCACAATTAAAGTACCCGACGAGGCACGGCGCTCTTTCTTGATGATCACGACGGATGGATCACTTATGCAAGTCATATTTTTGATCTTAAACGGCTTCAGAAGCTCGCGTTCGTGTCTAGTCTTTTTCTAGCGAATTATTCAGGTCCGGTAAAACAATTGTGAACGGCTTCTCCATTTTTGCACATGAAATACCATGTTGCTTCCATTACCTTGTCGACAGGAGTTGCCGTGCTTTCTAAGCCTTTCGTTCAAGCACTGCTAGTTTTTCCTATGTAAGCTTTTAGCAGTGAGTGGGGATAAATACACTGTCTAGTCTTGGGTCTTTTTTTCGCTGAGCTATTGCTAATAAACACAAACCAGCTTGCCCAGCAATTCCCTGTTCTGAGCAGGTAAATGAGAACTCAATCAAAAATTGTTTAAAGCTATCAGTTTCTTTCACAAGCGCATGTACAGACGCGACGCCAAGATCATATGAACGAACGATGGGTGAGGACAGCCCTAAGCTATGGCGTGTGTCAATGATCTGCATAAGCGCCCACCGCTCTTGCAATGAATCTTTCCTGTCCAGTAGTTGATCCTGTTAGCGGGTTCTACCTCGGTATGGAAAGTATTATTTCGACCGTTGTGGTTATACAAAAGGCGCATGTTCTGTACGATATCAGTGCATGTTGAAGGGCCCCCGGAAGCCGTAATTTAACTCTCGGCATGGAGAATTTAATATCATTGCGACTGTGAGAAACTTTTTTTTTTCTTGGAGTGCCTGTCTTAGAAACTCCTTCTAATGATCCACTTGTCACGTTTGTTGTCATATTCGATACTGTACCCTAACTTTCGGCAAGATGACCGCAACACTTTAAGAGAACGCATGCGATCGGGGTTACGTTCACATTTAAGCACTTTTGGCACACAGAAGAGGTACAAAACTGATTGGCGCAGTGTATCCACTGAGCTGGGCCATATGACATGACTGCTGTTTTGACGACTTTAATTAGAGTGGATATTTTTTGTATACTTGATGGTTTGGAAGAGCAACTGGATGTAATTCTAATGAAATCCGTGACGGTGGGAAACAGTACATAAAATCCTATTTGTAGTGCACACATTTTCAAAACTTTTAACCTGCGGTCATGTAACGTCAGCAACAAAGCATACAGTTTTATTGTGCGGTTTCAGTTTTGGGTCCTATCGATACCTAATTTGTCACCATCCTTATATGCGACCTACCATTCAAGTACCGAAATCGAGCTGCCGCGTAGAGCTACCCGCGAGGACGGGTTGTGGCGGCAGCTATTCTTGTAGCATTGCCGAAACGGTGGATATTGCTCACATGGGGCCTCTAAGAAGATTATTGGTTATATTTCGCCGTGACTACAATGTGCCGAATGTGGGTCTGTGCGCATTGTTTCCTTATTCGAGCACGAAGAAACGGAGCAACTTAGCAGGCAAAAGACTGCGAGAGGTGAAACAGCAATAATAGGTAGTAAATATGGACATGCATCTGTTACAAACCTTTTCACGCAGCCTTAATGCAGGATATCAATGACACCATGCACGCTTTCTTTGATGTAGGAGCTGACAGAGGAGAAAGTGTTCTTCATCACCGCCTGCCTCCTCAGCTGCTCGAAGACGCCAGACGACAACTTGTATGGCGGCGACTGCAACAAGGCGGTGGCAAATTTCGCGCCATTCGCAGAAGCGTTCAAGTGCCACCCGGGATCAAACTTGAACCCGATAACGAAGTGCACGTTTTTCGACTAACCTCTTAGGATCCCGCACCATCCACCGATCTACATAATGTTTTGTTTTTCCCGCCTCGTTCAACTTGCTGTCTTATTCAAGATCTACTGTGTTGTTGGTTAGGTGAATTGCATTTGTTAATTGAGTTTCATATAATTTAGGGCTGGTGTGCCACTACAATCTTGCGGAAATCATGGTGCATTGACATATCTGCATGAACTGCTATTTCGCACGTGATTTTAAGCTGATACTTTCGTTCTTGCTAAAAAAAAGTTTCTTTAGTTTGGTGATGTACATTTAACGTTGGTATTTGTTCACACGTGCTTTATGGGATAAGGTCGTTATTGATTGTCTTGGTCTGTGCCTGTATTCTGTAATACTTTCTAGATAGCTGCTTTTTTGTATTGAAATGTGATGTTACCTCTATGTTTCCGCAGCCTGCAGCTGAAGCGCTTCTTTTGAAGTGTTTAGCGACTTTGCGATGTGCCTAAAGGCAAAGACGCGTTGGTGTTTCTGGTGGACTGCGTTTGTAGTGATATCGCATCTTGTTGAAAACAATTTACGATGAGGAGTCTTAGATGCTCCACAAAATTACTGTAAATGCTGCTTGAAAATGCCGCAATTCTTCGCAGTGTCCTCTGTTGGATGATTCGCGCAGCCAGTTTGGACTGCTGGGTGTGGGTTCTAACTTGTGATCGTGATTAGCCTGCAATGACGGCTAGGATGGGGGCCGTTCAAGACCTGAGTGCCGAATTACGAGGTACCTTCCTCGGGTCAGAAACTTCATGAGCGACACACGCCGGTTACGCCAGTGCATGCTGATACAGGCTGAGTGCTAAGAATATACTGGCGCGATTGCTGTGCTCGTTTTCGAAGCGCTGCCATAAAAGTAGCAGCACGGACTGCATACCATGCACTACGTGATCTACCCTCTCGATGTGCTTGGTACCACGGTTGGTGTCCCCCACCCTTTCGTTCCAGAGAGTATTCAAGCCTCAATAATGTGCGCGTATTTGGCGGTGGACGAAATGAACGATTTTTGCATGTTGCATGGAAGCGAAGCGTATGAACAGCCTTACCTTTGTTTAATAACGTTTGGTAAAAAAGACTTGTTTGCTGATTCTAAAGTCCTGCAACCCCCGATAAGCAGCAAGAGCATACGGGCAAGCATTTTTGGTCAACTTTTTTTCCTTATAATTATCCACTGAATAGCCAGAAAGTATAGTAACCTAGCCGGAGTATGAATTTTTGTGGTATGAAGTCTCAGCCAGTAGGCCAAGACTGCTCACAACTGACAGTGGTACTGAGATGATGTGTTTTTTGCTGGAGATTTTTTTTTTGTTCAACCGTTCAATTCAGGAACATCTCGGTTCCACATACTAAATACCGGTGTACATTGTAATTATGTACTTCACTGGAAAAAATAACAATGTTTTGTATTCACTCTACATGAATGGCATGAAGACTAAGTACATATCCACTGGTGTATCAAGGTGCCAGAGACAAATATAAATGAGAGTAGAAACACCTGTCAGTTAAAAGTCCGAATAAACTGATAACGACGCCGGAAAGAACAGTTTGGCATGGTTTTTCCTGGTGGCAAAGCATTGAAAGACTGAAACACGGCTTGGCAAAGCGTGCCTTCCCCGAAATGAACATTGGTTCATTTTGAAGAAAAGATTGTGCATTGACACCTGCGCTTACAATTAAGGGCATTCAATTGGAGGCATACATATGTCGTGGTTTTGAATCCGTATCGCAAACTAGCCACAACCGTAACCTGCAGATGGATTCATAATGGGTAGACGCAAGAAAATTGCTGCCTCTCCAATTTTGATAGGATACAAAGTTATAGTTTTGGTATAATTCCTTCCTCCACCGTTTTGATGAAAGTAAGGCATTCATGCTAATGGGAGAATGAAATTAGGAGAGAGATTGACTCACGTTGACTCCATGTGAACCACAGTGGCTATCCTGGTCTTCCTCAGACGAGGACTGAACAGTGATCCCACCCTGTCTGAATGAAGTTAATTGCCAAGAAAATATTTTACCAACAGCTTCTGGCAAAATTGCAACTTTTGGTTTGCATCTGCACCCTAAGGACAGTCTTCGATATCTGAGTCTTCGCATAATGCGCCTATAGGGTATGCATAACTATAGCTGTAATTCACTCTAGAGAGCACGCTATGGATACATGCGTGCAGCTCTGCACTATCATCGTACCTAAGCTGTCTCCCATCCACAAGGTTAGCCTGCGTGTCTTAGCTGGTGAACCCAGAAATGTCTGTGCATAGAAAAATGACAGCTGAGCCGTGCTTAGACGATCATATGTAATCAACATGCAGTCCCAAATAAAATTTATGCCACGGGTACAAAATGGATCTCCTAAAACCTACTGTTCAACAATAAACCCCTTTATTGTACATAAAAGGTAAGTAAATGAGAAAGACCACACCAAACCAGAGGCTATCGAAGGCAAAAACGAAATGAAAAAGAAAGGGTGAGACGGTCGCCCTAAAAAAAATTAAGACCAAATATACAAAAACAAATTATACAAATTAAAAGCGGGAAAAATGAGCAGAGAGGACCTATTACGGAAGAAAAGCGCAAAAACTACTAGATCCAGCGTGCCCAGAAGCTTGACGTGTTGTTGTAGGTGTCCAGGAGGTGAGAATGAATTGGGAAGGGAAAGGAGGAAGAACCTTTAATGGTACAAGCCGTAGATTGCCCGCTTTTAGGAAAATGATTTAATCAGCAACACTAACTCCTTTTCCGATATTTTCTCAAAAAGCATCCGCTGCAGCTATGATACAGACGAACTGGAGTATTGGAAATCACGTTGACTTTCTTTATATACCTATATGCAAACTTTGCTGTACGTATAGCCAGGCGCGCAGGTTAAGCCTCTCTGTTGCCCTTGCAGATAATAAACTGTTGTATTTTGCCCTAATTTATTCTCTACTGGTGTACTGTAATCTAATCTGGGGTCTTGCAACAAAACTTGTTCAGGCTATTTTCTTTAAAAAAAAGCTTTACGCGCTTGTTCCACAGACCCTTCAAACGATCACCTCTCATTTCAAGCCGTACTTAATCCTCCATTTCCTGTGTGCCATAAGTATTTTGTTGCTGTACATATCTTTCATAAAATTAGGCAAGACGTCACATCATTTAGAAATACATATCTGAACAGAAATACTGGCTACAGCCTGCGTGTTACCTCTCTTGTTCCCACTCGCGACCGGACTAATTACGGCACCCAACATACAGATAACCAAATTAGTATAGTATGCAAGGCCTATCCTTCAATAATTGGTGATGCTATAAACAGCAAAACTATTTTTCAATTTAAAAATAAAATGAAATTGCTTTTTTCCACTTCTTGGGAATGCACCAAATCTATGTGACTTGTAGTGCTTGATATATTATTTTCTTTACATTTTGTGTCACGAATTGTAGCGTTACTGATGTACTTTGCTTGTTTACGACACCATGGTTCTTATCTAATTTCTTACAATGCCAAATATATTCTATGGAATTTTTTTGTCATTGGTTATATTTTGTTTTGTCTTAGTGAAACTGACCTTGACCTCGTCCATCCTTCAGCCATTGATATGTGACCCGGGGTGAGGCCTCATCAGGAAGAATGCTACCAGCTTCTTTCTTTTGCCTCTTCCCGTGGGCATGTTCTGTGTACATGATTCATGTCGGAATAAGCTTATTATTATTAATATTATTATTAATATAGACCAGCGCTTCGAAGAACGGAGCTTTCTGCAGCACTGCAGCTACACAAAGAGAAGTCTGGCTTTCTTCTTGACTGTAGCATTTAGCAGATATATATGCAGAGTAATTTTGTGAAGGCTCCTCTTTAGGTTTACGTCGCAGTTATGCCTTCAATTTATAGTCTATCTTTCCTTAAGCTTCCTACTGCAAAAAAAGCACTGGCATGATACAGCTATTTTGTGTAATTATGTGTAGCATGAAACTACCTGAACAGAAGTATTTAGTCTCAAAATTGAATTCATTATTGCCGAACTGACTGGGCGGCAACGCTATAACACATTTCTCCAACCCATTGCACTCATATCTGCCTCCTTCACAGCTAGGCATGGCCGTATATTCACAATTCTAAGAACTGCCCTCCTCCTCCTCCTCCACGGTATATAAGCTTCTTATCTCGGAGGAATGTTTTGGAATAAAGTGCGCACCCGACTACTGTTCTCAAGGACGCGGGATCGAATCCCGGCCTCGGCGGCCGCTTTTCCATGGAGGCGGAGGGCAAGGTGCCCGTGTGCTGTGCTATGTCAGTGCACGTTAAAGAACCCCAGGTGGTCGAAATATCCGGAGTCCTCCACTACGGCGTCTCTCACAGCCTGGGTCGCTTTGGGACGTTTAATCCCACAAACGAAATGAAACCAACCACGTTTTGCGAGGAGAAGCGCGTAGATGAGCCTGTCAGCTCACTTGCTCACTCAGGCGTGGAGCAGGAGCCGTCGGAGTCCCGACATGGCGCGATGTTTGCGGGGTTATTTTTGGCTTGTGTTGATACATGATAGCTCGGAGCACATAAAACCAAACGCCGGCCGAAATCGACTCCGAATACCTTATCAGCGTGTTGTCGCATGGACCTGGAATTGGTAGCATTCTGCTATTCGGCGGAGCTTGGGAGGTTTTGTTAGGCCTCTCGGGCCCGCGTTTGTTGTCAGCTGTCTGACAGCCATAATGGAAGACGTCATATGAGTAACTGAAATTGTATTTGCCATTTACTAAATATAATGTTCCTTATCACGCATGTGGCCTACGGCACAAAATAAGTAATTCAACGGCCAAAAGGCTGTTTTCTATCTTCTTCACTTCAAGGTAACATTATGAAATTGTGCGTTTCAGCCTCCAGCACCGACGCACAGGTTTCTATGCCGCCAGTGGCGTCATAACAAAACAGGTGACACCAAGGGTAGTACAAAGTAGGAGTACTGCCGTTCCCCCAAAACTTCTGCAACGCAGTGCTAAGTACGTCACTAAATATAAAACACAACAAAAAGGAAGTCAATAAAGCCATTTGTCCCTTGTGTCCATTACTCCGCCCTCCTCCTTTTGCGCTACCTTTTATTCCAAGAAGTCAATAAAGCCTTACGTTGTGGGAATTCAATATTTCCCTCGCCCGCAAGACGCGGTGAACACCCTCCTCCTCTCCTTCACAGAGACTTCGCATCTTTACCCTCCTGGCCTCATTTCCCCGGAGCTGTGACGGAGAGTCCGGAGGTGAGAGAACTGGCGTAGCATGCCGGGCGGCCCCTCCTTCACCCTCCCTTCTCATCTCGGCGGACAGCATCTGCATCCAGAGAGACGACGCCGCATCGCCGGAGCGCGCGGATGCTGCTACGACACCGAGGAAGAATGTTGGGCACTCCCAATAAACAGCTTGGCCCGCTGACTGTGCCTCCTTGATTCGTTATTCCCTGCCACAGATGTGGTCAGAGCTAGCGGCGAGGCGTTTTGCTATTAGAGCGGAGTCAGGACCCCGTGAGAACCCTCACAAAGTGTTTTTCGAGCATAGAGCGCAGTACGTAAATCTAAATGCACAATTAAGGAATTATTTTTATTAGTGTGAATTTCTCCGATTGTGAACCCGAAGCATTCAAACATGCGCTTCTTCGTAACCTATGTTAAAAATTCTGCTTTTTTGTTTTTATTAATATTATTATTATTATATTATTTATAACCTAAGTTTTGTTATATTTTTATTATTTTTATTTTATTTTATTTTGTATACTAGTTACGCCTATCTGTAACGTCTCAACGGCCCTGATAGTAACCAAATCAATAAATTAAAAATAAATTACAGTAGAAATCTTATTTCATATATTGCGTCCATTCGAGCCATCGAATAAGTTAACTTCGATATCGGCGCGGCGTACTTCCGTTTTCTGAACGGCAGGGCCCCGCAACTTCTTTCTCCTCACTGGTTGTCTCTCCGTGAGATAAACGGCGATTGTTGCAGAGAGGTGTCTTTGAATTCAACCTAAAGGTAACAAATTCACTGAAGGCAGGAATTGTTTACGATGAAGGTACCTGCATACTGTAACCGTTGTCATAGAGTAACTCCTGGCTGTGTTTGGCTGTGTTTTGCGGCTATGAAGAATAACCATCACAATATGTAGCCTAAAGGGGAACACCACCCCAAGATAGATGTAATCTAGTTGAACGTTGTGAAATAAAATAAAGTGGCACTCACAGGATTAATACATGTAGGATTCGAACACGCGTTTAGTGCTAAGATAAGTAGCGTTATTCGATTGCGTTACTGAAGCGACGAGAATTACAGGCTTCAAATGGGTTCTTATTCCTTTTATTTCAACGCACTAAAGATGACGCGACGGTGACACACCCAGTATTTCCGTTGCTGCAGTTTGCGGGGAATTACAATACGCTAAAAATTACATCAGCGATTCCGAGGATCATGTGGTTAGCATGTATTGCTACAGTGACTTTGAGTTACAAAAATAAAGAGGACGACGTGCACTTCTGTTTAATGAAATTACTTTCGGGCAATTTGTACACCTCACAACGTCTGTAAAATATATTCTTTTATTTGCGTATAAAAGCAAGAGAACAATTTAGGCAAATAAAATGCATTTAAGAAGCCGAAATCATCTTCAATGTGAGGGCAAAAAAGGCTGCCGCATATAGCAAGTGGCACTGGCGCGGAATGCGATATCAACTGTTATTTATCAAGTTTTTAAGCCAATGTCACCTATTGGGCTCTTCTTGATCATATCCAGGCACTTCGCAACGTTGCATTCAGTCTCATATTGCGCTCATCCGAGTCGTGGTTGAAGGCTCACCAATGCACACGTAGCACTGTTTTCAACCCGAACCCAAACTGCACAAATAGTCCAGAAGGCATATCGTTGCCCGAATTGTCCAATAACAGTGGTCACGATCTGAACGTTTCAAAAGCTGCTGTTGGCATTGTTTGCATTCAATGAAGCAATCTTTCTACAAGCTGAGTATTCGGTACATACGCTATTATGAGAAAAACAATGTGCCTCGCATACAATCACCTCGTGCTCCGCGTACACCTCTTCTTAAAGGTTCAACCGCAGGCTGCTGTTATGTTGGCAGTTTCTTACTTCAATACCAACATAAGGGAAGGGATTTGAAAACTATGTAATAAACGGTATAGGAAATTCGTGCAAAACACATGAGCATGAAATCAGGAACAGTCTCTGCACACAACGTATAGATATTAAAAATAAGTTGTCAAAGAAGCGCCATGGGCTAAGAAAACTTGATCCTAAAAAATACGTCGAACATCGGCATGGTTATACTGTATGAGTTGGTTTAAAAACAACAATTCATGAAGATTTAGCGTTATATCACCTTTTCTGGATTAGGGTTATGATGGTTCATATAAATGAGTGTTCAAGAAACCTACATGGCAGTAAGATGCACCACACCACGCTCCATTGCCAATATTCTGGTAAGCTAAACATCCGGGAAAAAAGACAGGTATGAATCTGGAGAAGATGTTGGCATCTTGGCGGTTAGTCGAAAAAAGTGCACTTGGTAATCGGGTTCATGTCGGATCCTGGACGGCACTGAAAGGCTTCCGCAAATGGCGCGAAATTTGCCACCGCTTTGTTGCAGTCGCCACCGTACAGGTTGTCAGCGGGCGTCTGTGAACAGCTTAAGAGGCACGCGGTGATGAAGAAGACCTTTTCTTCAGTGAGGACCTGCGACATCAATGAACCACAATACGTCAACATTAGACTTTACTCAGTTTGGGGAAAGGCTGATAAAATGTACATGCATATATTCATAAACGCCCTCTGCTGCGTCAGTTAAACGGTATTTTTTGCTTATTGTGGTAGTCAAAAGAATAAGAGATATATAATGCGTAAACCTGCGTGGGTAATTCTTCGTAGTTTGGCAAAGCTATAGCGATGTCTGCTGACATAGTTCTCAGAGCGAGCCTTACACAGACCGCAACATTCAGGCACCACAATGTATATCTCACTCAAGGATACAAGCAAATTTGCGATAGGAAACAAACTTTAGGCCATGGAGTAAAACCACGTCTTGATGCCAGTGTTTCATGTCCCGAGGCGACACATCTTATGCGTTAACTTCATGAATAGGACGTCTAGTACTGTGCCCTGCCCACGCGGAAGATAACTTAACAGAACTCGTGCTTCTGCAGAAGACGGTAAATAGCTTTCGATGGGGAAACGCAAGCGCTCTGAAAAATCGAGACGGAATGAAGAAATCGACAGAACAATCCTCCGATATGGTTTGATGGTACCACGTCGTTACGGTTCCCGTACCTGGCGATGCCGCTAGTCCTAATATGCGGGACACGGACTGGCCAAACCCTGAGGGCGATCAGTGTTCTCGGCCCAGATCGAGTGGCCTCTCCATGTAACCGACGGCATCATAAAAGTTGACTAGATTATCGGCATTGGTGCCGAAACATGTGTCCTTGCCCCAACGTTGGCTGAGCGCAGCCATCCTCCTGACTCGTCTTCTCCCACTGCGGTAAACAGATTTAACATTGCTACATTAGGCGGTGCATGCACTTATATCTGCATAAGAAGAAGAATCCCGTGAATTTTGGTGAAGACGACATTGGAGCAGTGTCGGTTGGTGCCCGGTTAACGCTGCTGTGTTTCTGTGTGCTGTGTGCGGAGTCATCTTGGACGAATATCTTGACCTTACCTTGCCACGTACCATCTTGGTGGAGGTGACTAAAGATCCCCGTGCGCTCAGAACAGAATCTAAGAGCAATATAGCACAGAAAAGTTGGATTTGCGCAGTGGCCGCCCCCTACCCTGGCTCACAACGACGTCAGCAACGACCACTATGACCTTCGAAGCAGCCCCTACCAACGCAGCAACATCGGCTCAGCCAGTGGTACTCACGAAGATCCGCCATTCTCCCATCTATAATGGGGAAGACAAGCCGGGTGTTGACGACTGGCTAGATGAGTACGAGCGCTGCAGCAGAAACAACCACGGGGACGCGACCGTTATGCTGGCGAACGTAATATTCTATTTGGCGGGAACAGCTCGGACGTGGCTCCAGCATCACGAGCAAGAGCTAGTGACCTGGGAAATCCGTAAACAAAAGCTACAGGACTTGTTCGGAAAGCCGATTGGGCGGCCTCTCGCAGCAAAACCACTCACACCCAATCCCCCACGGAGCCCTACCTTGCCTATATTCAAGACTTCCTTTCGCTGTGCTGCAAGGTGAACAGCTCCATGCCAGAAAGTGACAAGATAGGGGATATCCTCAAGGGTATAGCGGATGATGCGTTCAGCATCCACTTCTGTACGAATTGCCCTACCGTTGAATCGGTACTTCAAGTCTGTCGAAAATTCGAGTAGGCTAAACAACGCCGTCTCATACATCGCTTTGAACGCCTTCCAAACACGGCGGCTACATCATCCTGCGCTGACCTGCCGCCTTTGGAACAGCCTTCTTATCCAGCGAACATCATTCGGATCATGCGGAGAGAACTCGAGGCCTTGGCTCCTGCACCACTCACGTCTCCGCCACCCGACAGCATGGCCATGATACAGGCCGTTGTTCGCCAAGAACTCGCCAACGTCGGCATCTCCTCCAGCCCCGTATCACCACCGTCACCAACGCACCCTGTTTCTGTAGTAGCTGCTGGTGCCGTGAGCCAGGTTTCCCCACGTCGCTACCTTAGCCCCAATCCTGCAGAGTGGCGCACCTCAGATGACAGGTCAATTTGCTTCATTTGGTGTCGCGCCAGCCACACATCTCGTTATTGCCGTAGCCGTACTTTCTTCGCCCCTCGCTCTTATTACAACACCGACCGTCGATACTACAATAGACCTCGACGCTTCCCTGCCCAACCAGAGGAGCCCCGTCCCGCCTATGATGGACCTGGACATTATCTTCCTCAAACAGATCAGCCTCGGAACGAAACCGTCCCGACGGCCCGTCGCGCCAGCCTATCTCCATCCCCACTGGCCCGTCGATCCCGTTCACCGGTACCTCGTCGCAGCTCCTCATCATACGCCGGCACCTACTCGGGAAACTAGCGAGTGCAGCGCACGGGAGTGACGTTGCATTACCGACTCGGACTGTCAACTAGGAACCGACGCCCACACCCAGACGTAACCTCATTGACATTCTTGTGGACTGAGTCTCCGTTTCTGCCCTTATTGACACTGGAGCCCATATTTCAGTCCTTAGTTCGTCGTTCCGCGAGCGCCTCAAAAAACGTCTTACTCCCGCTAACACCTCTACAGTTCGTGTTGCTGATGAAAACACTGCTACCATCATCGGAATATGTACTGCGCTCGTCAGCATCGCCGGCCATCACGCCCCTTTGCTTTTCGCCGTTCTTACTACTTGTCCTCAAGACGTGATTTTAGGCCTACACTTTTTTACAGTCCATTCCGCTCTCATTGACTGTGCCTCTGGACGTCTGCGCCTAGTCCTGCCCCATTGTGTTTATGACCCTTGTGCTGACCATTCCCAGCCATCGCCTCCGCTCCAGTACATTGACTCGCCTACCTACCGAGGCGGCAGTATACGTGCCCGTGCCACCTTTTCCCTCCCTTCCTGACGGTGACTACGTTGTCAACCCCATCATCGACGTCACTCTTCAGCGCAACATCGTCCTACGTCATAACATTTTACAGGTCGAGAATAATCTCACCTACATTCCCGTAGTCAACTTCAGCATGTCTTCGCAAGTTCTCCCGGAGGGTATTTTCCTCTCCGACCTGGCACCTTTGTCCAGCTTTACTATTTCTGCAGTGCTGTCAGACCGTCACGCCGAGGTACCTAAACAATCTGTCCCGTCACAGAGTCCGGAGGACCGCATCTCAGCCATGGTTGCCTCTAACCTGCGTCCCAAATATGCAAGCGCCCTTGCCCGCCTTTTGCGGACATACAGCGACATTTTTTATTTCGGCGACGGATCCCTGGGCCAAACGTCCGCCGTCACACATCGCATCGATAATGGAGATACCCGCCCTATTCACAGACGGCCTTACAGAGTTGCTCTTTCCGATCACCGGGTCATTCAGGAAGAAGTGGAGAAAATGTTGGCCAGCAACATTATTGAGCCGTCCAGCAGCACCGGGACGTCTCCGGTAGTACTCGTTAAAAAGAAAGACAACAGCTGGAGGCTTTCCGTAGATTATTGACACCTAAACAAGATAACCAAGAAAGACGTGTACCCTCTTCTAAGGATCGATGACGCCCTCGACTGCCTGCACGGTGCCAACTACTTCTCCTCCATAGATCTCAGTTCTGGATATTGGCAGATCTCTGTTGACGAAAGAGATCGTGAAAAGACGGCTTTTGTCACCCCAGATAGCCTCTACCAATTCAAGGTGCTGCATTTCGGTTTATGTAATGCCCCTGCGACCTTCGAGCGCATGATGGACTCTCTACTACGCGGGCTGAAATTGACCACATGTGCGTGCTACCTCGATGACATTTTCGTATTTTCATCCACCTTCCAGGGCCACCTCCATCACGTTTCGGCTATACTTGGCGTCTTCCGACGAGCTGTCGTTTAGTTGAGCTCCAAGAAGTGTTGCTTTGGTCGCCGAGAACTCAAGGTCCTCGGACACTTAGTCAACACCCATGGCATCCAGCCGGACCCCGACAAAATTCGCGCTGTAAGTAGTTTTCCTATACCGAAATCTACCAGCGACGTGCGTAGCTTCCTCGGACTGCTCATATTTCCGGCAATTTGTACAAAACATCGAGGAAATGGTCCGTCCACTCACGCAGCTTCTGAAAAAGGGGTCTCCTTTTCCTGGGGCCACAAACAATCGGCCGCCTTCGTCGCTCTTATTGCCCACCTCACCGGTCCACCAGTGTTGGCTCACTTCAATCTGTCAGTGCCCACAGAAGTACGCACCGACGCAAGTGGTCATGGAATTGGTGCCGTTCTCGCACAACGTCAGCTCGGCTCCCCTCGCGTCATCGCCTATGCCAGCCGACTCCTCTCTGCTGCCGAATAGAATTATTCAATCACTGAACGTGAGTGCTTAGCCCTAGTTTGGGCCATTACGAAGTTCCGCCCTTACTTGCATGGGCGGCCATTCACAGTAGTTACTACCTACCAGGCATTGTGTTGGCTTTCCACATTCAAAGACCCTACTGGCCGCCTTGGACGTTGAGCCTTGCGCTTTCAGTAGTAAATTTTTTCAGTAGTTTATAAGTCTGGCCTGTTGCATCGAGACGCCGATTGCCTGTCCCGTCATCAAGTCGACCCGAAAGCCAACATGAATGTGACAATGACGCTTGCGTGCTCTCTATTTCTGACTTTTCCAACATTCGCCGGGAGCGACGCCAGGACCCTCAGCGTCGCGAAATTATCAATCGACTCAGCGCTGATCGCCATGACCTTTCCCATCGTTTTTTTGTGCTCCATGACGGCACCTTATACCGGCACAATATGCGACCTGATGGCCCCGACCTTCTACTAGTAGTCCCTCAGCACCTACGCACAGCCGTCCTTGAACAGCTTCACGACGTTCCCACAGCGGGTAATCTAGGCGTCTCTCGCACATACGACAGTGTGCGCCGTCGGTTCTTTTGGTCAGGCCTATGCCGCGCAGTCCGCCGCTACGTGGCTGCTTGTGACCGCTGTCAACGCCGGAAAAAGCCATCAGTTTTACCGGCTGGACTCCTGCAGCCGATCGACATCCCCATAGACCCATTTTCCTGAATGGGTCTGGATCTTCTAGGGCCTTTTCCACTGTCTGCTTCGTGGAACAAATGGTTTGCGGTGGCCAATGATTACACCACATGCTACCCGGTCACACAAGCTATACCAACCAGCTGTGCAACTGATGCCGCTGCTTTCCTCCTCAACGACGTTATACTCGTCCACGGAGCTCCCCGCCAACTGCTCACCGACCGTGGCCGTTGCATTCTTGCGCCTATAGTCGACGAGATCCTACGATCCTACCATCCACAGACGAACGAGCTTACTGAACGCCTTAACCCGACATTAACTGACATGCTGCCTATGTACGTTTCTGATGAACACCGCGACTGGGACATAATGCTGCTATTTGTGACATTTGCATACAATTCGTCGCGTCACGACACTACCGGCTACTCCCCCTTCTATCTTCTATACGGCCGTGAACCTCTGCTTCCTTTTGACAGCCTGCTCCCTCCTGCCGCCACTGCCAGCGCATATGCTCGTGACGCCATAGACCGAGCTGATGCTGCCCGCGTTGTTTCTCGCAACCAACTCGCAGCCTCCCAGCACTCCCAGAAACGTCACTATGATTCTTTTCATTGCAACACCCAGTATTCTTGCGGCTATCTCGTGCTACTTTGGACCCCAGCTCGCTGCGTCGGCCTCTCGAAAAAACTTTTGCCCCGTTATACAGGACCTTTTGCTCCGTCTTTGTAACCGCGGAGGTGCGCAAGCCAATTATTGTTGCTGACGTTTTATGGCGCTACAAGCTCGTCGCTGACATGCGGTATAGCCGCATCTTGGGCTATTAGACGAGCTTGGCCGCCCAGGCCATCTCCTGTCACACACCACTTCTCCGGCTGCTCAAGGTGCAAACCACCGTTCCCGACCCTTGTCCAAGTGTACTTGTAGGGTTTGCAGACACTTTTCGTCCACCATCTCTTCAGTCATTGGTTGATCACAGCATGATTCATCATATCGTTACGATTGGCCCTGCTGTATCCGTTTGGTTTTGTTTGCTTGCGCCTTATCATCTGGGTGTGTGCAAACAAGAGATTTAGCACGTGATTAACCTTGGATTCATCTGTTTCTCCTCCAGTCTCTGGGCCTCGCCACTCCATACAGTGCTCCTCCTTGCAACCATGCGGCGATTACCATGTTCTTAATTAGGCCATCATTTCGGACAGCTATCCCATTCCCCCAATCCAGGATTCTACGTCGGCGTTACATGGCTGCACCACCTTCAACAAGATTGATCTCGTAAAGCGTACCACCAGATTTCTGTGGAGCCCTCGGATATTCCAAAGAATGCCAGTATTACATCCTCCGGTCTCTTCGAAAACTTCCGAATGCCATTTGGTTTGTCTTCGTATTGTGGCACAGACCCTTCAGCGTTTCGTTGACCAGGCCTTATACACATGCTGCTTCGTCTACCTGAATGACATCCTTGTCTTCAGCCCCATCACAGAGGATCACAAGCTCCTCCTACATGAAGTGTTCGCACGTTTCTGCAAATGCGGTCCTGTCAGCGCTATCAAGAGCGCGTTTGGTGTCCCGAACTGCATTTCCTCGGCCAACGCGTCAATTACCGTCGTATTCATCCACTACGGCCCCTTCTCACAGCGATACGTGAGCTTCCTCAGCCAGCCAGTGCAAGGCAACTGTGCGAATTTCATAAACTCACCAACTTTTATCACCGCTTCATTCCTCGCCGTGCATACAAAAATCTCTACACGACCTTCCTTCGGGCCACTTGCTCCTGTCGCACAAAAACTGGGCGTTTTGTTAATAAACGGATAGGGGATCAATTGTGGCGCTACGGGCTGGAAGAACCAGTTTAGCTCAGCATTGCGCAAGCTGCGTGTCGCGCAAGGCATGGTTAAATTATATTAGGATGCTGGGCTAAGGTTGTGGCAAACTAGCACGAGAACTACTAGCAACATATATTAGAAAGAGGGGCAGTGTGTGTCAGCGATACATCAATGAAGCTTTCGAGGGAAGAAATCGATTACTTTGAACACGTTTTGTGAAAAGCTGGTGGCTTTGACTTTTTTATGCCCATGTGCTCGCTTACCTAAAGATTTGCTGGCGTGGCTGCAACAACATATAATAGATGTAGAGCTTGCCCTATTGTTTTCTTCCTTCCGTGTGGTTTTTACTGCGCTTCTTTTTCTCCTCCAAAAGTACGCGAACAGTGAATACGAAAACATATACCACGAAGTGGCTCGTTGGTAGGAATAGCTAATTCACGTACTTTGCAAAAAGGCGCAAAAATATCCAGCTATAAAAGCTCAATTACAGGCATTGTTATGATTAAAGCACAAGTAGCTACGCGTGGACTACTGGGGACGTTTTGGGGAAGGACTTCACAGTAACGACTTACCATGGAACGTTTAACATGCGCGTGATATCGCACGATATACAGACAATTTGTAATTCATCACGACCAAAATAAGGCCGCCTAGTCAGAGATCCAGCCTGCTGCGTTGGTATAAGCAGCCGAACTTCAAAACACCCTAGCAAACGTGGGGTAAGTTCACTCGTGCTATTATTCGTGGCGGCAGCCATTTTGCGGGTGTTTATCGCTCTTGGAGCTATATGTATATGTGTAATGACAAAGAATCTGATATCATTATGCTGTGAGGTACTTAGAGTTTATTGGGCACCAATCACTAATCTCGGAATGGAAATATTCGCAAAATTTCCTTACACTCGTCTGAGAGGTATAACAACATATTCGACAGTGACCGAGAGACGAGACAATGCATGCGAAAAGAGCTCTTCTGGTGGGGTGCTGGCGCAGACAGTCCGAGAAATGCGCCTTCGTTGACAGCGCTGTGGGTTTCGTGATTCGCCATCCCACGCGTCTATCTTCAGCAACCGGCATGTTTCCATGAAACAGCCATCTTAGTTCTACTGTGCGTTAGTTTTCGTGCTGAAAATAACGACCTATGCCGACATCGACGGTTTTACGATTGGGTCAGGCAAAACATTAAGTTGCGCTAAACTGAACCGAATTGATAGAGCACGCGCAGATGGAGCACGCGCACATTGGAGCACGCACAGTCCCATCATGGTGCGCAAATTTATTCCGGGTCACTCGTGATTTGCCCAACGTTAACGGACTTAGCGGAACATGTTATTTGAGTCAACGTCCCTAAGTGACTCAGACTATGAGGGACGCTGTGGTGGAGGGCTCATTATATTGCTACGAAAATGACGAAGTGGGCAGTGGCGCGGGGCGGAGCACTCGCGCCAGGCTCGCTGGTCATTTAAGCATATTTCATCGTCATGTTATCACGTCCTTCTGTTTCTATTGTATCGCCGTGTTCCATCGCCTCGTCATGCCACCACGTAACATTTGGTGGAGGTGCAGTTCATCCCCATCCTCGCCTTGCCCCGTCGAAGCCAACCGTACGCCGGATTCATCGGCCGAGAGCCCGTGGAGATCGCCGCCCAGCTTTACCCCAGCCTTTGGTGCTCAGACCCAACAAGCCGCTCTCCCCAGCCCCGTCCCCAGCACTGACCACAACACATGACGACCAGGAAGAGCCCAAGCCGACCCAAACGACCCTCCGACGAAGCGACCTGACGACCACTCGAGCGAAGACAGCACTGCCGCCCAAGCCGTTCGGCGTGTCCATGAGCCTTGGCCTTCGGCGAACTGTGAAGATTGGACCTGATGCTCCGGGGCAAGCATTCATCCCATCTTCGCATTCACTGTGATGTCCAGCGTTTCCGGTCCTAATGCCTTTGTTTGTGTTCATCGTCACTTCATGCAATGAATTTCTAGCAATCGATCGGGACGATCGCTCGGGGGCCCCGGGTAGTGCTACGAAAATGACGAAGCGGGCAGTGGCGCGGGGCGGAGCGCTCGTGCCAGGCTCGGTGGCCATTAAAGCATATTTCATCGTTATGTCATCACGTCCTTCTGTTTCTATTGTATCACCGTGTTCCATAGCTTCGTATGCCTCCACGTAACAATGTTTACGACTAGCGAGGGTGTTTAGCGCGCACTAGCTCGCACGGAGATCTGGCATTTCGCCTGCATCAAAACGCGACAGCCGCGGCGGTGTTTTTTAAAGCTAAATTTTTATTACTTTTTCTGATTACCTGGTTGTTGTAAGTTCCACGTGTCACCTGGCTCTGGCAATAATGACGTGATGAGCTACCCAAGAAGGAGGAGGACGATAAATATTTTATTATTTGAGGACTTCAGGCAGGCAGGAGCTCTCGCGCTAGATGGCCAGGAGCCCTTGAGGTCTGGCGACCAGGGTTAGACGCTCAATGGCCCCAAGTTGGATCACCGGGTCCGAGCTGAGCATGGCGGCCTCCCACGAGCTACCCGAAGTTTTTATATGTCACCATATAAATGTGTCAATATTGTATTACACGCTTGAAAAGATGGCGATGCAAGCAAATTCAGCGATGATGATTACCTACGGCATGCTTACTGCTTCGAGGTCGAATGTAAGAATGATACTTTCCGAACCTATATGCCATCCTACCCATCTAAAACATCTCTGTGGCAATCTGTGCTGATGTGAGGCCCAGTCATTTACAGCCAGCGAGCTTAGACGAAAGGGCTCGAAATATAATACACCTTTGCGTTTTATACAGTATATAAAGCGTTTTAGGGATGGCTGCCACTAATGTGTAAACATAGGTCTTCTGATGTTGTCAACGAGGGTTCAGCCGCATCTCCCCTTTATGCACGACGCTCTTCTTTGCTTGCTGCTCCAGACCATGCTGACAAAGAAGGTAACATGACAATGGAACAATATGTTAGCTGCTCGGGGTAGCTGCTTTGAGCAGTGAGTGTTCCAAAGCGCTTTGTTCCATAATTTGTTCCACCACTGCGCCGAGGGAGATAATATTTTCATAATACTGCTAACTACAAATGTATATATAACATGATGGATATTCGATAAGAACCCCACAGCTCGAGAGGGCTCCTAGTAATAAGGCGGCATGTTGTTTGCAGAAAAGATAATGTTTTAATGAACCGTCA
Source organism: Amblyomma maculatum (assembly GCF_055883805.1). NCBI lineage: Eukaryota > Metazoa > Arthropoda > Arachnida > Ixodida > Ixodidae > Amblyomma > Amblyomma maculatum. The sequence goes on along the minus strand of NC_139353.1, from coordinate 106,324,752 downwards.
CACTCTTAATATTCATTGATTATTTGCATGCCTTGCGGTATAGTATTCTAATATAAATCTGCAGTATATGCAAATGAGAATGGTTTGGTTTGGTTTGTGAGGTTTAACGTCCCAAAGCGACTTAGGCTATGAGAGACGCCGTAGTGGAGGACTCCGGTAATTTCGACCACCTGGGGTTCTTTAACGTGCACTGACATCGTACAGCACACGGACGCCATGCTTTTCGACTCCACCGAAAAGCTGCCGCCGAGGCCGGGATTCGATCCCGCGTCCTTGGGGACAGTAGTCGAGCGCCGTAACCACTGCGCGACCCCGGCGGGGTCAAATGCGAATGTAAAATAATTACTACTAACATGTTGCAGCAACGTAGCTGCAGATGAACGCGTAGTCTGGGTAGTGTTATGTTGTTTATTTGCCACTGACGGACAACTGATGATAATTCTCAGCATTTTAAACAATAAGCAGGTAGTACGGAGACCTGTGCTGTGCTCAATGGTTAGAATGCTTAGTATTGGACATGTCAAGTGAAGGGATTGGCGTTTATTCAAAAATAATATACTATGCAGTGCAGTGTTCTGCGCAACGTTTAATAGATAACATAGTTCAATATCTTAAATGATAAGCAGCACGTGCATAAACGATATTTTAATGAAAAAAAAGGAAGTGTAAAGTTTCAATGATGTTTTAAGAAAAACAATATGCGACAACCTGTACAGTATTGGTAAATTTTAATACATTCCTGCACATGTGGGGGCCAGTTTAATAGGTTGTCAATGGGAACTCGAAGAAACTTTGCATCAAAAACATTTTCCAGAGAGGAGGCATGTTGTTTCCAGAAAATATTATGTAATCGCTTTTATTGTGTTCTGTTTTATCTTATTAGCATGTAACCATGAAGAATGTTTCGCCAAAGTTTCTTGAACACTTATGCCTAGCATAGTTCATTTTTCAAGCTTATAATGTAGAATCCTGTCAAGAGCATGATGAAAAGGTCAGTAATATATGTCAAGAGTAGATACGGGCCTATTATTGTTCTTTGCGCAACTCCAATATTAGTGTTCGTTACTTCAGACACTTAATTTACAATTAAAGAGCACATTCTGCTGACAGGTAGTAAAGAAACGCTTACTAGGTTATGCAGGACACCTGTGGCACCATATCGTTTTAATGTATCAAGCAATAACATGTGATCTAATGAATCAAAATCACAGAACAATAGATCAATGAATACGCTAATATGTGGAAAGGGTGGTTTCTATATATTGAATGATTTTTTGTTTGCAGTTTACCAAGTTGTTTCAGTCGGTCTTTCCCGTCTATACTCGTGCTGAAAGTCATTAAATAATTTATTTTTCAGGAATAAATATTTGCACGTTTCTAAAGAAGGTTTTATATAACGTTAGATATAGTTAATACAATAGATATTAGGCGGTAATTTTCTACATTTAGTTTATCACCTTTCTTAAATGACGGTACTAGTTTGAATATCTTTAGTGCTGAATGGAAGTCACCTGTCCAAAAACACACAATACTTCATTTTTTTTAGTTTCAAAACATCTTTAAAGGCCCTCGCCGTGAGGGTATTACATAGGGGGTGGCAAAAAATCAAACATGAAGATACAGGGAGGAACGTCATATATGAGGAACTGAACAAAGAATAAAACAAGAAATATGCAACTACTGAATAATTAACAAGTATGAAAATATGGCGGAACAACATAACGAAAAATGAATATTATGAAAAAAGACAACAACAATGTATTAAAGAGAACGAAAATAGAAAACTGAGACCCATAGCGGGTAACAGAACAGATCATGAAGAAAACTATACATCGCTTTCATTTTAATAATGTTCATGAAATGATGTCGCATTCTTTCAGTTGGAGTTGTGGTAGGCAGCCGGTTCTAATAAATAATGGATTTATGTATGAACGATTTTGCAAACGTTGTAGTGTGTCGTGCGAGGCGTTAGATCTTGAATGTATGGTCTCAACGTGGAACAATTGGTGAGGATGTAAAATAAATCGTCGTGAAGGAACAGATGACGGCTTATTTTGTGTACAGAGCTAGTTTGAAACAATGGGCAAGTGTTTTTAAGTCCAGCACGAACTCTTAGTTAGGTGAGACTAGTTAAACGTGAGTAGTTTAAAAAAGCGACACGAGCAGCACGGTTTTTCAGGGATTCAATGATATCTTTGATGTAGGCATGATCTGAGTCTCATATAAAAGAAGCGTACTAATTTTAGGTTGAATGAAGGTAGTATAAGCATGTTTACGCACAGACACCGGAGCATGTCGATGATTACAATTCAACAGCAAGTGAACGGTTAGCAGCTGCTAGAGGCAGGTTAATGTGATATTTCCAGGTCAAGCCTGACTGAAGGTAAACTTCTAAATACTTGTAAGAGGAAGCTCGCTCGACTGTTAAATCATTAAAATGGTACGTGGTTGGGTATATGATTTCGAGAGTATGTGGCTGGTATTTATACTGTCACGTGCTTCGGGGCGCCAGAAAGGAAGAAGAAGCTGGGGAGAAGAAGAATAAACAGAAGCCACAGTGGTGTGTGCTGGTGTTCCTTGGGGAACTCGCAGCGCTTTAGACGACCAATAAACACCCCCGTTACGTACTGAGTACGTAACAGTTGTGGTGGAGTTTGCTATGAAGATCAACAAGGATCCCCGTTGTCTTCGACGAAGCCGCCGACTCGCTGCTTTGCCACCGCTACCATCTAACATGGCTCAAGACGGCGATGCTGATCGAACACCTGCGGTAACTGGCAGTACAACCGCGAGCCGCGCACATTTGGTGGAAAATCTGACGAGGACGTCGACGAGTGGCTAACCAACTACGAACGGGGAGCCGGTACAATCATTAGGATGCGACCGTGAAACTAGTGAACGTAGTGTTCTTCTTGGAAGGCACTGCTCTAGTTGGTTTGACGAACATGAAGACTCACCAGCTGGGATTGTTTCACAGAAGAGATAAAGGATTGCTTTGGCAACGGATCTGCGAAAAGAAACGCGCAGAGCAAACGTTGATGCAGCGGGGCCCAGGTACCTGGCTAGACTTGCACCTCATATATCGAGGATAATATGAAACTGTGCAAGATTGTAAACCTTTGAATGTCCGAAGAAGATAAAGTGGAGCACTTGCTCAAAGGTATAGCTGTAGATGCCTATAATCTTATCAGTAAAGATAAATTCAGCTCTACAGCTGACTTCATCAGGCACTGCCGCACTTTCGAAACCTTGAAGTTGCGTTTCATCACTCCTAAATTTGGGCGACTGGCAAAAGTCACATCTGTTGTGAGCGTTGATGTCAGTGCTCCGGAACCCATGGCTGATCTGATACGCCGGATCGTGCGAGTAGAGTTACTGCGTGACAAAAATTCTGCGTGCCGGGACGAACACCAGTATGACGGTTGCGCGCTGCAAGCAGAACCCGCGACCCCATCAACTTCCTAGACTCCTGCTTTAAATGCACCACGCTTTGGCGAGAGCAGACAGCATAATGATTTAAGCAATTCTCAGCCACGGATGGGCCGAAGGACCACCCACACACGCCAGGTGGTTCATCAGCAACGCCGTCCCGATTACTACCGTCAACCAGAACGAGTTTCCATCCGAATTTACTCGGACCGCTGGCGCCAGCAACCTTTGTGTGATAGCTGTGGTATGACCGGACACATCTCCCGGTATTGCCGTTGGCGGGGCCAGCAACTACAAGATCACCGCCCGATGCCCAACATTCCTGATCATTTTGACACTGAACTTCATCGACACCAGCTCTGGATACATACCGCCCGGCACAAATGCGAAGCGGATCGCCTGAGCTTGACGCCGCCAACCCAAAGACAGCGACAATCACCGTCTCCTCGGCGCCGTTCTTCCCCTTCAGGAAACTAGAAGACGCGGCCGATGGGGGTGAGGTCGCCGAAAAACCAACGCTCCCAATACCTCTGCCTGTGTTCATGTTAAAGAACAAACTCGAAGTATCGATTCACGGCATGCACACTATGGCACTAACTGACACTGGAGCAACAGTCTCTGTTATGCGTTTAGCATTCGAGAATCGATTAGGACATAAAATGATGTTTAGCGTGAATCAAGCTGTGGTATTCCGTGGTGTTGGCGGTGAATCATTGATGGCTTTGGGCGTGTGCTATGCGAAAGTTGTGATTGGTAGCCAAGCGTTTCGAATCAAATTCACAGTGTTGCCGCGTTCCACGCATGAACTAATTTTAGGTATAGACGTTTTGCAACAGTGTGGTGCCACGTTAGACTGTCGTAGTGGGCAGATCTCGCTTAATGCTGCGTTGATGTCGGCCCTTGTAGAAACCTCGTCGCTCAATTTAGGAGCATTTTTTTGTGTCTGAAGATACAGTTGTACCTGCGATGTCCGGAGAATTCATTCAAGCTATTTCATCTATGAATTTATGCGAGGATTTTGACGCCATATTGGAACCTACAACACTGGCCTGTGCAAAGAAGATTGTCTTGGTGCCTCGTTGCATAGTTTTAGTCACCAGAGGCCACACTTTGCTATGGACTATAAACTATTCAGACAAGCCAGACATGTTGCCCCGTGGCATGAGGCTCGCTCATTACGAGGAAGGTGTGTCAATTTACGTGTTGGCACTAAGTAACCATGCTCCTGAAGAGAAAACATCCCATTTTGCACAGTCTCGAATCCAGGCAATGATAAACACATCTTTGGGAGCACAGGAGCGACGAATTTTGACTGACCTGCTTTTCAAGCATGTTTCGGTTTTCGACTTCGCCAGAGATCATGAGCCACCGATTCCAAATTCTTGCCTCCATCATTCGATTGATACTGGAATCTCTCGCCCGATCAGACAGAAGCCCTATCGTGTGTCTCCGACCGAACGTCAGCTTATTGACGAACAAGTTCATGACATGCTCCAACGTGGCGTTATTCAGGAATCTTCAAGTACTTGAGCGGCTCCAGTTATTCTCGTTAAAAAGAAAGAAAACACATGGCGTTTCTGTGTGCACTATCGTCGCCTTAACGCCGTCACCAAAAAAGATGTATATCCGCTTCCACGTATTGACGATGTAATCGACTGTCTTCATTCGGCGTCATACTTCTCTTCGGTATACTTGAGATCGGGGTACTGGCAGATACCGATGAACCCAAGCGACAAAGAAAAGACGGAATTTCTGACATCCGATGGTCTATATAAGTTCAATGTAATGCCCTTTGGATCGTGCGATGCGCCGGCCACGTTCGAATGATTCATGGATACCATTCTGCGCGGACTCAAGTGGAAAATTTGTTTGTGCTATTTGGACGACGTTGTGATCTTCGGCAAGACCTTTCGGAACACAATAGCCACCTCGCCATCATTCTTGATTGCATTGAGAGAGCAGGCCTCGTCCTCAACTCTAAGAAGTGCCACTTTGGCGAACGCCAATTTTTCTTGGTCACTTGGTCGATAAGGATGGTGTTCGGCCGGATCCTCAGAAGATTGCGGCTGTAACCAGCTTTACTTCACCGAAATCAGTGAAGCAGCTTCGGAGCTTCTTAGGACGGTGCTCCTATTTTCGTCGTTTTGTGCCCGGATTCGCTGACATCGCATACCTGCTCACGTGCCTTTTGCACAAAGATGCCCCGTTCAATTGGACTACTCACTGCGACTCTGCCTTCCGTCACTTCAAATTCTTTCTGACATCAGGACCTATCGTACGTCACTTCTGTCCTTCTGCCCCCATCGAAGTTCACACCAATGCTAGTAGCGTTGGCGTTAGCGCAGGGCTCATCCAGCGTCATGGCACCGATCAGCACGTGATAGCTTATGCTAGTCGTTCGTTGAGCAAGGCGGAGCGTAACTACACTGTTACTGAACACGAGTGCCTCGCAGTGGTTTTTGTGGTGCAACGATTTCCTTCCTACCTATATCGCAATGTTTTTACCATCGTCACTGACCACTATTCGCTTTGTTGGCTCGTAAATCTTCGTGACCCTTGCGGCCGGCTCGCTCGATGGGCATTGCGGTTGCAAGAGTATAACTTCACTGTGGCATGCAAAAGCGGCCGTCAACGCGCTGACGCTGACTGTCTGTCACGCTTGCCGCTTTCGTCAAATGGTAGTGATGATGACAACTTTGATGACTACCTGGCGCCTATCTCGGCAACGTTTCCTGACCCTCAACTGTTCCAGGCAGAACAACGCAACGATCAGACTTTAGCACCGCTCTTTTCTGCAGCTCAAGGTTCAAGAGATGCGCGTTTCTGCGTTCGTGCCGGCCTACTTTACAAGAAGAATTTCAACCCCGGAGGTGCACGCTTTCTTCTCGTCGTCCCGGAAAACCTCCGGATTCCCGTTCTTGAAATGATGCACGAGGATACCACGTCGGACCCTTCATCGCACACAGGAGCGCTTTTACTGGCCGAAAATGCGTCAAGCCATTCAGCGCTATGTAGCTAGTTGTGTCAAGTGCAAGCAGTATAAAGTCCCTACTTTCCGTCCACCGGGACCGCTGCACCCTATTGCGCCTTCGATCGCACCCTTTGAGCAGGTGGGCATCGACCTCTTGGGTCCTCTTTCACGATCTTCTAACGGTAACCGGTGGATAGTGTTATGCGTTTACCATCTCACTAGATATTGACAAACAGCCGCAATACCCTCAGCCACTGCTTACGAAGTATGCCTATATCTTCTGCGATTCCTCGTCTTGCGCCATGTCCCTCCTCGAGTTCTGATCAGTGACCATGGGCGCCAATTTACAATTGAAGTTATCGACAAATTCCTTCGTCTGTACACCTGCGATTACCGTCATACAACGCCGTATGAACCGCAATCGAATGGACATGTTGAACGGACCAACCGCACTCTGACCACTATGTTGGCTATGTACGTCGACGCTGATCACAACAACTGGGATGACATCCTCTCTTTCATTACATACGCGTATAACACAGCACAGCATCAGACGACTGGCTACAGTCCGTTTTACCTCCTGTATGCTCGAGTTCCCCGCAGCTTCCTTGATACCATCCTTCCTTTCTCCCTCCACAACGAGCCTATTATCGCCACCACTTTACGTCGAGCTGAAGAAGCTCGCCGCGTTGCCCGCCTCCGCATCCTGGACTCACAGGAACGTTCAAAGGAGCGTTATGACAACCGGCGCCCACATGTCTCTTATGTGCCCGGTGATTTAGTGTTGCTGTGGACGCCGCTGCGCAAGCATGGTTTAGCTCAAAAGCTGCTGTTTCGCTATAGCGGCCCTTTTGTCATTTCGGAGCGCCTGAGTGACGTGAACTGTGTAATTTCACGCTGCATCGAAAGTGGCCGATGCTCACGCCGGACTTAGAGTGGTGCATGCGGCTCGGCTAAGAAGGTTTCATTCCCGGGAAGTATCACGTGCTTCGGTGTGTCAGAAAAGAAGAAGCTGGGGAGAAGAAGGAGAAACAGAAGCCACAGTGGTGTGTGCTGGTGTTCCTTGGGGAATTCGCAGCGCTTTAGACGACAAATAAAACACCCCCGTCACGTACTGAGTACGTAACAATATGAATCAATGGAGGTGCTGTGTGACTTACAATTGTCTTCATACTTTTAGCTCAAATATCATCGTGACTGACAGGTGAGGTGTTTTAGTGCTAATATAGACGCTTAAACGTCTTAATTGATGGAGCTGAAAACAATAAAGATACATTGCGCTCAATTTCTGGAAAATGCATCTGATTGTTGCCATGGTTTGGAATGGTCTTCGAAGAAGGGAGGTTGGAGAAGTATCAGGTTAATTCGATTGGTTCATTGCTTATAATACCTTCATCAGTAGCTACTGCAGCATCTTTACTGCGGGTATTTATGGTTTAGAGCCTGCATGATACGCCGCAGATCTCTTATCCGAGGCGTGTGTTTACTTACCGTCCAAATAAATGTTCTTAGAGTCAGTTAAAAGCTTCTAAATATGTTTTTGTACGTTTTGTAACAATCCATCAAAGAAGTGTTACGAGGCTGTACTTTTAGTTTCTTAAACATTTTGTTCTTTTCACGACTGCTTTTAAGAAAACATTTGTTATAAATGTCGTATTTTTCAGTCCTTTTGTAGATAATCTTACTTGAGCCGTTCAGGCTTTAGTATGCTCTTCCAAGGTACCTGCGTATGATATGTTTTTATTTACAGAATTAAGATAATAAACATCTTCCCAGGAATCCTGTGACAACTTCTACAAAATCAGATTAGTGTCTTGTACAGAGATGGTCATCTGCTCCCTGACTTGTGCAGCTGACCTTGTTGCAAGGGCAAAAAGATCTACATAATGTGCGCTGTCGAATGCTATTGTTCCGTTTGTGAATTCAAAGCTTGAGTGATCAGTCATGAGAATATGTAATGTGGCGCTGCTCGTCACTCAACACGCGTAGGAACATTACTCAACTGCTTAAGGCCATGTTTTGCCAGTACGTGAATGCATGCATAGCTGGTCGGGTCACGGTGTAGTGTATCGATGGTACATTAATTGTAGTTGAATATCAGTATTATGATTGTTGCCAGCGGATAGCTACAAATGTTGACCAAAAACCTGCGTTGAATTAATAAATATGTGTTTTGTGTTATCAGTCCACCAGCTGTCTATTTATTTCATTTGCTTTTTTTGATGTCCGCAAATATTGAAAATACAGAGTAGAATTAGTCTACACACCTTAAAAATGTGTTCTTAAAATAAGTAATCAGCTACACCGACATACCTGATATTATCAAAAGGTACAGCCTCAGCAACGACACAGATAAAAGTTTAGGCTTCACAAAAAAGGTAAAAAATACCAGGAAAAAGAATGGATATTGCATCCCTGGCAAAGAATTTGCACAAGGAAGAGTAAGGCGTGTTGTGATAGACTAAGGTAGGTTATATTTCATTTTTTGGGCGGCCAATGGCATGCCACGCACTCCACTTTCGACTTGTTGAGATATGGCCTGTGTCGACTGAAAAAAAATTAGCTTCTTCAGTATACAGCTTCTCGCCAGTCTTACAAGTAATGGTTATCTTTTAGATGGTAAATATTATAAGCTTGTCTGTATTTTGTAAAAAAATTAAACTACTACTCAGAAAGCAGGTGGGCTAAAAATTTCAACAAAGGTATGAGTGGGCATACTGAATACTAAATTTCTCGCTCCACAAGGATACTCAAAAGAAGGAGCCGGTAGATCATCTATAGCTCGTTCCAATGTTTTCTTAGGCGCTTGTGAACCAAATATTGGAAGATACTTACTTCGGAAAGCCGGACATCATCATGTTTGAGGTTCCGCTTCAAGGCGGCGAATGCCACCTCCATCGCGGGAACTTCTGGAAACAGGTCGGGATTTCCACCGGGGAGGCAGCCCAGCACGCGATCTTCAAATACTGGCTTCACGGCTTCACTTAGCCATGACGACACAATGTTGCCCTTGTGGTCCACCTGCATGAGAATGTTTGGTTTGATTTTATCCCTACTGATTGACACGACGACTCAAGCAATGATCCCTAAAACCCTCAGTGTATGGGTTGGTTGCTTGAACATTATCGAAAGATTGGTGATGATGTAGAGGCGGTTTGCTCGTTGAAAAGTAAAGTTCCTTAGAATCTCTCATGGAGTATTTTATAAGCATTACATTTTCTGCGATTAGAACTAAAGCGAATAGTGACTTCTGGATTTTCATAAGATATCTGCACGTATTTGGCAGTGTGTGAAATAATGGTATTGATAGTAAGATGAGTAGCGTCGTCGAAGAATTCAATATTCCGGACGGAGAGAAACAGGCTACAGTGAAAGATTTGCAAGAAATGCCAAATAAACGTGGAAAGTGACTGTGTAAGACTACAGTCCAGCTGTATGTGGTGGAAACAGGAGTTGATAATATAGTATAGCCGTATAAAACGTATTCATTGTTGCCATGTAATGTACCCATTTAGCGGCTGCGTAGTTATCGTATCGTAGTACCATTTAGAGTTGCTTACTACTATTGTTAAGTAGAGTTCCTATTTGGTAATCTTAGCTTTACTAAAGGTGTATGTATTTTCATATGCATTCTCCGTCCTCACTAAGGTGTAAGATGGTCATATAAGTCTTCTAATCAATTGGACAGAAAAACGATCAGGGTTGTAGAGTTAGGGTGTTATTATCGAGATCCAATAAACAGTGGCCCAATTCCACCTGACCGAGTCTTTTCATTTTAACAAAAGGCATTTCCTTTCTTAGAACGACTTCGTAATGTTTAGCTGAGGCTGCCATTCCGTTGATTGCATGACAACCATACAAAATCGTTCAGGAGCAGACTCTGCCATACTCGGAAGTCTTGTAAAGATCAGCCAGCGGTCAACCATTACACCTGCCGTACACCATAGCAGGGGGTGGCAACTTGAGAGCTACGCGTTCGCGTTGCCGTCAGAACGATGGCAAGCGCATCGGTGGCAGAGGAAGAGCGAAAGTTGCACGCTGCCTAATACAAATATAATGTCCTTTGTAGCCGTATGGCTGCGCTTGGGTGGATGCAATGAGTAATTACACCCTTATTATAATGTCATAAAAAACCGAAGTAGATAACATATCTGGATACGTGACATACAACCCCCTCCCCATCCTTTTGGATCTGCGGTGGAGAGAGCGGTGGCAGGTGCGGTCGGCCACCGCAAACTACAGAATACCGTTAAGAAGTTTTTTGAAAGTGATAAGAAAAAAGAAGCAACCTGATTCGCTAGTATTGTGTAAGGAAGCTGTGCGACAGCACTGGCTACTAAGTACTGTGCAAGTTCTACAGTTCCTGCTTCGCATTTCATCTAAACGTTAGCCAATCCGTTGCAAGCGATAACGAAACCGTTAGCTATCTCAGGCCGATGAGAGTTGCTACTTATAACCGCTAGGGTGGAGCATTCAGGAAGGTTTTGTTGCGCTTTCGTTAGGTGAGCTTTTGTAGGCTTTTTTTATTAACACGATTACATTGAAAATACGGTAGTGCTGCAGTTTAACGAGGTCAGGTTTCTTCGTTGTGAATGAACGTAAGTTGTGAATGGACTCATGAGCAAACGCGTCGTTTTTGTACGTGCACTGACGAGAATGATGCTTTGTTTGAATAAAGTACGAAATTCATGCCGAATATATTGTGCTGCGGCCGGACTAAAGCGCGATCGCTTTCGTGGGCGCCCATCGCGCCAAGGCATATCCTACTACAGTTTTATACCACGCCTCAAAATGCTAGAAGAGAACCTATACGCAGAGATGTGGGTGCTGAACAAAATATGCGGAAACGCTGGGTGAGTGCAGCACGCGATGAAACACGTAAACAAAATAAGCAGCATCGGCAAAAAATACGGTATGCGCTCCAAATGCGCTCGCTACAATTATGGATTGGATTGCCTTGTTGCGGCGAGAGTGGCTTGCAAAATTTTGAGACGAAATCAACCCGTCTCAAAAACCTGTAAAATTTGAGGTTTTTACCGGTCGCACATATTGGTAATAATTTTCCAAGTGCTAATAATTGCAAAATAACAGTTTAATTAATTGAATCCTGTTCTAGTCAAGGGGGAGGGGGGGGTTCGAGTGCCTTTTACCATTCAAAGTGTTTACCGTCCAAACATAGGAGCCTCTAGTGTCGCCAGCGATTTTTTTGTCCCCTGATTCTACGGGGGTGTAATCCCACTGGCCATAGTAGACATAATTGGTCCGAAATTACCTTACTGATAGAGGCACAGAACACTCTAGGCCAGGTCATTTTTCAGACAAACGCAAGTTATTTGCTGAACCAGTCGGCAATATTCATGACGCACGGAGGAAGCTGCGGCCTTTTCCTTCGAATGCGGAATCGAAAGCTTTCGCAATAAGGATTATTCAGCAACGAAGCGTCGATTATACATACATGCATATTCGTGTGCGGTCGCCAGCCCGTCCATGTATACGCTTTGTAACTAAGCACGGGCACTAGGAATGCATGTCGGAAGAGCAAACGGGGCAGATAGATCCAACCGCAACATTGAATTATAAACTATACGCCAGTCCAGATTTTCAACGAGCAGTGCTGCAAATTTCGCAGCGATTATACGTTAAGTCGGTAGCCTTTAATGGCTCATGCTCGCGAATCCTGTCCATCCGTCCGTAACGCTTTCGTTACGTGAGAGGTCGTAGCTGGCAGCTGGGATGGCCGAGAACTAACTGGACGTAGGGCTTACAGATATTACTTTGGACAGGAGATGCCAACTCCTGCCTCTTCTTTCATATGGGAGGGTGACATGACAATCAGCCTGTCTTCCTAGGCGACGCTGGTACGTTCATACGGCTGGGTTAAAACGGGGCTTTATGTGTTGCTTACGCTTTCGCGTCATCGCGAAAGCGGGAGTGAAAACAGAAAGAGGTGCCGTAGAGGAGGGCTTCGGCCCACCGCCCGATAGAGGCTTTCGCCTCATTGCAGTTAAGTGATCCCAAGTGCCTACCAGAATTTTTAAACAAAGACCATGGGTAATCTTTAAACAAAGACCATGGAGGGAGATCGATAACACGTAGGCAATTATAAGCCGGTATCTTTAACTTCTATTTGGTGTAAGATGCTTGAGCATGTCCTCTACTCCAACCTGATGAAACATTTCCAAGAAACGTACACAGCTAACACAGCTAACGGAATTCACGCATGACATTGCAGCTGGTTTGGACAAAGGTGAACAAATAGATGCGCTCTTTCGTTAGTTACGAAAAACATGAGATGTCGTCCCACACAATCTGCTTTGCATGAAATTATCAATCCCGGGCATCCCTGAAAATATTCTTGGCTGGATAAAAGATCATCTACACATGCGAAAACAATAGGTTATTCTAAACGGGGTGACATCGGCTCCAATGCATGTTTTATCGGGAGTGCCTCAAGGATTTGTACTTCGTCCATTATTATTTCTGGTTTATATAAATGATTTAGTCGTAGGCCTCCAATCGACCATTAAAGTGTATGCCGATGATTGCGTCCTGTATCGTCCGGTATATGTTGTGCTGATATGTCTGTTCTGCAGGGCGACTTAGAAAAAGTGTCTGTCTGGTGCAACCGGTGACAGATGACTCTGAATACCGAAACATGTTACCATGTGAAATTCACAAAGAAGATGGAAAGGTTCCCCAGTTCATATAGCATAAATAATAGTGCACGCAATACCACCGAACATGTCAGATACCTCGGAGCAACGTTTTCTCAAACGCTTGACTGGTCCAATCATGTTAACCAAATTACCACGAAAGCTTGCCGTCTTCATTTTTGCCGACGAAATTTTAAGCATTAACCTCCTTCACTGAAGCTAACCTGTATCTGACTAGTGTTAGACCTATTTTAGAATATGCATGCGTAACATGGGATCTCTACACAAAAACCTAATAGATAAAATGGAATGGGAGCAGAAACAGGCAGCGCGCGCTTCGTAACCTGAAATTATCGTTACACTGTTAGAGGGTCTGATATACGGAAAGGCTTGGGCTGGAAAACCCTCTCTTCACGCATAAACATTCTAAGGCTAAAGTCTCTACACAATATACATCAAAATAAAACTGGTATAAATAAGACAATGTTTATTAAGCAGCCACATTACTTGTCATCTAGAAGAGACCCCAATAATAAAATCAGTCCAAACCAGTGTTGTACTAATGTGTTTAAGTATTCATTTTTCCCTTGCACAATTACCGATTGGAACCAGCTCCCTAGTGATGTAATGGCTGCGACTAATATCGAGAATTTTATTCATTGTATATTACTTTATTCATTTCTGAATTTAGGCTATTTTTTGCCCTTTAATTCTGTTATAATGGAAAGTTAGTTTTGTTTATTTTTAAAAAAATTGTATGCTGTGTCAGTTTGTTTTTGCTTTATTGCTTTTGGTGTTGTTGCTTGCATGTTGTTGGATTTACTGATGTATTTCCTCACGCCACCCCATGTATCTATACCCCCCCTACAATAATGCCTCCCAGGCGATGCAGGTATACTGAATAAATAAATAAATAAATATTGGATAGCGTTTTCCGCGCAAGAATGACGATATGCAACGATTGACACAAGCTGCATCACATATAGAGCGGAAGTTACGTGATCTCCTCGCTCCTATGAGCATGCTTCGACATTAACCTCCGAGGCAGCGACCGGCCAGCGCGCGTCCTTGACGATGCGCTGCAGCGCAAACAGCCCAGAGTATAAAAAGGCAGACCGCTGCACGCCCGCGGCAGAGCGCTCTGGGAAGGTGCAGTATTCCGGGCCACTCTCACGGCCGCTCGCTCTGGAAATGTGTCTTGTTTTTCACCGAGCCCGCTATCAACTTATCATTCTTCTCTTGTACGGCCGCCGCTACCAATAAAATCTGCGATCAACTATCGATTACGCCTTATCGAATAAGAAAGCCGTGAGAATTCCTTTTCGCCACATACTGTCGGTTAATATAATATTGCTCTCGCCTTTATTTAACCTTGATTTGACTTATTATTTTTACGCAGTGTTTTCTGCATAACTCTTGCCCCTACTTATTATATCTGGAATATTTGCTTTGTTATTTTTACAGTCTCCTTTTATCGCACTGCTTTTCCATTGTCGTTAATTTCTTTTGTCATTTACCGAGTCGTCTTTTACGACTATCGTGTCTTGGTGTTTCCTTCATTTTTCCAGCACTACTAGATATAAATATCGAATTGTTGTAAAAAATGTCTGTCTTGGACTTGGTCCCAATCACAAACTGACACACGTACTTCACGGGTTGACCAGCTTAACTTTGTTCTCAATCTCATAGAGGGACGACGGATAACCGTAAAGGGGATACCGCGCCTCGGTTGACCGCGAATGCGGGGGCGTGTGACAACGACCTGAACGGCCAGTGAGTTCTATTTCGCTGAAAATGAAAACTTTCACACCGAATTGTCTCTATTGAGAACGATATCTCCCACTTATTTTACAGACCGTTAGCGCTTGCTCCGAGGTTTGACTTAAAGATGCAACACTACCAAACTGTCATTTGCTATATTGCTACAAACAAGGCCTTCACAAAAAGCAAGATGTCGAATGATCCGTTTCCGTTCTCAGCTGAGCATGCTCAAACCTCATTTCGTCCATTATCGTGGTGCATAACACCTCACCGTGTTTGCAGTGGGATATACTTTCCCTATGCAGCCGACGCGAGCCGTGTGAGTTACGGAGTCTCACAAGCGTGGTATAGATTCAAGTGCGGAGCATGGGATATTTCTGTCTTCGTAGAACGGCCGCCTGTCACAGGAGGCGCGGTACGTAGTAGGTCACAATACTTAGGCGGCTAATAAGTACTTAAGAGCCATCGTAGTGGGCCGACAATTTCTGCTGAAGTCCACGCTGTCGTAGCTGTCGCCAAAACCAGAAAACGTCGCCCGAAGCGTGGGTGAGGTGCCGACAGTACTAATCGCAGCGTTGCTTAAAGCGCTGCTCGGAAGCAACGGTCGGAAGCCGGGCCATTCGCTGAGTCTTCGTCAAGCCACAGGGTCTCGGCGATACGGGGATTGCGGAATAAATGAAAACGGTAAGGTGTCAAGGGTGTAAGGTGGTGGTCGGGCAAACAGAGGAAACGGCTGCAGCCTGTCAACTCATAACAAAAAAGTAGGATGATGTCCAGTTGCTGAACTGTGGCCTTGTGCACCAACACCATAATGGTTAACATCCTCTTCATGCGCTTAGACAAGCCATTCGTTTGCGGGTGAACGGTGCCAAGTGGCAAAACTTTGCTGACCCAGAAGCTCCTAAACGATGTCCGCAGGGAACTGACGGACCCGGTTACTTATGGCATAAAACAACTGAGCGGAGCAGACCTAATGGTACTTGAGGAGCTCTAGCTGACAGAATGGTAGCCGTTTCGCAGACACGAGGACAATAAGTGCAAATTACGATCCATTTGTTTCCGAAGCAAGACTTTGCGAATGCACCCAGTAAGTCGATGCTGTGTGGATCAAATGGCACGCTTGGAGATTTGCAAAGGGTGCGACAACCCAGTTGGTGCAACTGTAGGGTGTTTGTGGTCACGGCATTGCGTGCAACTGGCCACACGTGTTTTAAAGGGCGATATCAACTTAGACCAGAAACATTTTTTTGCGCGGCGGAACATCCGAGTCGATATGACCATGCACGTCATACAGCACTCGTCAAATATGCAAAATAATGTAAAATAAAAAACCATCTGAGGCCTTATTGACATCTGTCACAGAGCGTGAACCTTGGCTGGCTGCAAAGGCTTCGAAAAGCCAATGCTAGTCGATTTGCCGGTTTTGGAAGCCAATGCCATAAATATGTGGCCAGGCAGACGACGTACGCTGGGTGACAGCGGAACAGAATATGAAAAAAAAAGAACGACTATATACGGTTTATAAACCTCTATGAAGAGAACAAGACAGCGGACGGAAGCATGTGAATCAAAAGAAGAAACACTAGGATGCATGCACTGGCTCGCTTACTTTCACGCCTTCTCGGTCCACAGCGCCTACCAGCTCCTTAGCGTAGAGGTAGCCCAAGCCACCGTAGAGCATGGCTTTTGTGCCGTCCTTGTAATAAAACGGCGGCGCCAGAGCTCCCAAGGTCAGAGACAGTTGGTTCAGGACATGCACGTACTGGGCGTA
Source organism: Amblyomma maculatum (assembly GCF_055883805.1). Lineage (NCBI taxonomy): Eukaryota > Metazoa > Arthropoda > Arachnida > Ixodida > Ixodidae > Amblyomma > Amblyomma maculatum. The sequence goes on along the minus strand of NC_139353.1, from coordinate 106,308,167 downwards.
TGGCTGGGCTGCACCTTCCGCGATTCGCAGCTGCTGCAAGCCGGCGTCGGTGCCAGTGAGGCCGCGGAGGCTCCGACGAGTCTCGATCCAGAAATGAGCAAAGGAAAGGGCGCTCTCAGGGAACTCGGCGTACACCTCCTCGAGACGCTCAGCAGTGAGAAACTGTTTGTCCGGCCATAGCACGCTGTGCACAGACCGGAGCTTCTCGGCCGCGACATGTTGGGTCCAATGTCCAGCCATGGTGCGGCCGAAGCCTTCTCGGCGGCGGTCTGCGGAAGAACAAAGCACACGTGTATGATTTACGGCGTTAACGAGGCGGCTTAACGCAATAACCTATAGCCTAAGCACTGGTTTTGCTGGCGCAATCTACTGTACGCATGTAAAATTACCTTGATTCTCAAGAGATGAGGATGACTCCTCCACAACGAACACCAAGACTTTTCTCCGAGGAGTGGTATAGATGTCTTCGCCAAGCCTCCGTATGGTCTCTTTCCAAGCGCGCCCGCATCACATGCGGTGTCCTTTAACATGCGATGTGAGTGCACGGTAACGAACCCGAGGTCGTAGAAATTTCTGTAGCCCTAACTACGGAGTATTTTATAGCCTGAGTCGGTTTGGAACAATAAACCCCCCAAACCAAATCTTTGTCTGTGCTCATCCAATCTTAGAATGCAGTCCTCCAAGCAACACAAGAACAGCTCATCATTTCCAGACCGACGGACTTACGTTTTATGTCTACGTAACAATCAGGGAAACAGTTTCTGTTCGTCGATGCCGAAAACAAGACAGATACTGTCCCCAAGGATGTGATCTTTGCCTAGTTTACAGATCACTACCACGCTCACAGTAGTGCTACCGCATGGTCCTTACGGTAACAGTGATTACGTATTTACATACTCTCGCCGTGAGGCCTGTTGACTCATCTGTTTACGTAATAAAGATCAGCAATGCACCGATGACCAATGCTACAACTCTGGACGAGGCAATGCCGACGACAAACCGCAAGACCAAGTCTGCGTTTCGACGCAGATATACAGTCACCGAGTGATCGAAAAGCTGTTTCACCAATGACTGCTTTGTCGGTAAACTGCAGTCTTCCTCAGTGACTCGGAAGCATCGCAGCAGTGCCGCGCTTGTCCGGGAATATTGCTTGTTGTACGCTTCAAGTCCTAATACGCGTGTTGTGTTGATGCTAAATTCCTATTTATGTTTGCCATTATCTTTTACTTTGTGAAGGAACGCAAACACGATATTCCATAGCACAGGGATGCCGCCAATTATTTCAGTAACTGTAGCGGGGGACCATAGCTGGCATGCGGCCTTTTCACTCGTTCTGTGACTCTCGGAACAGTATGTCTGATGCTGCTGTTTTGCTGTTCGTTCAAGCTTACAACGGTGAGTGCTGGTCTCATTGTTATAGCCCTACGTTACTGAGCCATAGATTACATTGGCTCGAGCATCCAACCTCACCATTTATACGGTTTCGGATTTTTTCAAGCTCTCTGGGTGCCTTCTGGTAAGCTTCCTAAGACCCACGCGTATCCATTTCCCTTACTGCTGGCCAGTTTCCAGAGCACACTCTGTCGCTGTCAGTACCATTTCCATGAATCTACAAGAGTGCGTCAGGCCGATGTTATGCTTTTTTCACAGATTCCATGGCACCCGCATGGTATGCAAGTCAAACTTCAAGTGTCATCGCTATGAATTTTCTCCTACAGAGAGTGCAGCTCCAACGTACAACAGAACCTAATTACCGCAAAGCATGAATTTTAGCAGTCCCTGATACAGGAAGAGCAATCTCATCAATAAGTTGGCAGCGTAATAGCTGGGAACTCCAGCTGAAGAAAATTACATTTTTAGCCATTTGAAAGTTCGGTAATAGGAAAAAAGGTAGACAAGCGGGAACAAATATTTCCCACAATTAGTCATTCTAATTAAAAGACGATAGCTCTGTTATTCCCCAGAATCTGGAGACCGAACTTGCCAGTGTTCAAGTCAGACTAGCTTGCTAGGACGTGGGCTAGTGAAATCAGTTGATAGCCAAACAGCGTGCCACTTCTACTCTATAACTGTTTTTTTTTCTGTCCTGAAACCTTTTCTTCCAGATAGCACTATCGCACTTGCTATTATTTGTAAAGCTCGGAAGAACAGCAGCAACACTTCGCTGGATGATTGGTTGTCCGGAAGTAGAAACAAATATTTCGCTTTTCCAGCAGTCAGTTGTCTCCCCTGCGTCTCTCATCTTGGCACCACCAAAGCGTAGCCACATCACAAGCACAAGGCGCATGTAACAACTGATAATTGTCTAAGACGAAAGGCTTAATAGGCTATAGTACGTCGCCAAACACCGAGGGCATAATGTGCCCGGAATGGGAAAGGAAAATATGTGCAGTGAATAGATCATTACTCACAGAAATATAATGATAATGAAATTAAATAGAAAATTGCTGATAAGAAAAAGAGTGGCAACAAAAGTAAACAGGGCATAGGAGATAATGAAATCAGTGATAAGAAAATTAATGACACAGATAGTGTTGGAAATTTTGTTTGTTACAAAAGGTGCTTTTTTGCAGTTGTTGAACGTGTCTCGATTATTTGTGGTTTCGAGGCGCATTCCTCAGTCATAAATGGGAGATTGCACAAGCAGCTACACTTACCTCTATGATACTGGCCAGGTGGGTGTCAATGTTCCGACGCTTTTCATCAGTGAAATGCGTCACTGCAACTATAGCGGCCACCAGAAGCTTGTAGCTGGCCTCAACCTGGCTGGCACAAAACAACGGCCGCATTACTTGGGCGTGACGCTGACTTCCATGCAGGACAAGCAGGACGGTCTCGGGGTTGGCTACTGCTGCATATGCCTCCAGAAACAGCCATGCCAGATTGCGACGAACACTGCTGTCGTTGAATGTTCCAAAAATTTGCAAGTTCGCGTTCAGCAGGGTCGCGTCAGTCGTGAGCAACAGGTCTTCCATTGTGAAAGGCGGATGAAACACAAGTTTTGTGTTGATGATGCGTTTTAAGTAACTCGTGGTGGCGAGTTGCGTGAGGTCGTCCAGTTTCTGCAGGGGCAACACCAACGGCACTCTCGCCTTGCTCGAGCTCGATGAAATAAAGAGATCGAAAACGTAACGAACCATGTTATAAGCTTCAGTTATTTCATCAGGTGAAGGCGTTGCATGTGTGTCGTTAGCGAAAATCTTAAAGATCTGACGGTAAACCTTGTCAAAGAACTGCCTAGGTATTTGTTTGAAGACAGTCCTCCACTCCAGCATGAATTTATTCGGAGCGAAAAATAGACGACGCCTCTGGCTGTCATCCACCGCCGGTGGAAGCAGGTCCAGCGAAAACCAAAGGTTGACGTTCCAGTTGAAGGAAAGGTCGAAAAGAATGTCCAGTGGATAGAACCCTTTGATATTTGCCGTATCCTCCGGCCATGTGAGACCACGCTTCCTCATGAACTCCTTGAACACGCCAACTTGCGAGCCCGTCTGCGCTATGCAGCTGTTGAACATAGCAACAGCTTTTCTCCCTGCTGGAAGCCGGGCGACACCATTGAGTAGTGTGTCGGGTAGCTTTTCCTGCCGCGTAATCACCATGTCCGTCAGTGCAGAGCGCGACAGCTCTGCGAACTGTTTACGGGGTGTCCAGCGGCCGCAGACATAGGCAGCGAAATCTTTGCATGGATCCATGCTTTTGTCCAGCTGGCGTTCGATTAGCGCCCTGAAAAAAACACAGATTTGCGTCTCAACACTGGCATCTTTCCCTATGTTGAGAAGCACTACATTTCTTGAGCACTGCGCTTCGCAAACCAAGGCGCGGAGTATTTTTATCAGTCAACAAATGTGCAATGCAATGTTGCTTCTCTTCTAATAGAGCCATAATAATCCGGGGCGTAAGTAAAATGCAGTGCCGCTTCTCTTGCTTGAGTGGGGAAAAAGTAGGCTTAATCCCTCCTAGGGACACAAACTCACGTAGCTTCAAAACATTTTAATAACTTCGCAATGCGCCTTCCTTGGTGAAGACACGCCTTTCCCTGGCGCAGATACACCTTCAGCAGTCCAAGACAGACTTCGAAGCTACAGAACGTGACTTCAAAGGAGGATTAATTTAAAAGAGCGCAGAATATAATGTAAATGGGTCGGAAGGAGGATCCCCAGGAACATATGTGAGGAAAACATCATTATAAGCCTGACTATACCCACTGGAGGGCGAAGGCCTCTCCCATATTTCTCCACTTAACCCGGTTCTGTGCTAGCTGCATCCACTTGACCCCTGCGAACATCTTAACCTCATCCGCCCACCTAACTTTCTGCCGCCCCCTGCTACGCTTTCTTTCCCTTGGAATAAACTTTGTCACCCTAAGCGACCATCGGCTATCGTCTCGTCGCACTACATGTCCTGCCCATGCTCATTTCTTCTTCCTAATTTCCACTACAATGTCGGTAACTTGAGTTATTTCTCTGACCCACTCTCGACGCTTTCTGTCTCTTAATGTTACCCCTACCATTTTTCGTTCCATAACCCTCTGGGTTGCCATCAACTTCACTAGAACTCTCTTGGTTAGCCTCTATGTTTCAGCCCCATAGGTGAGTACAGGTAAAATGCAACTGTTGTATACTTTCTTCTTGAGCGATATCGGTAAGCGTCTAGTCATAATGTGCGAGTTCTTGCCAAATGCTCTCCATCCCAATCTTATTCTTCACGTTATTTCCTTTTCATGGTCTGGATCTGCGGTTACTACCTGTCCTAAGTAGACATATTCGCCTACTACTTCCAGTACTTCGCTACTTAGTGTAAACTGCGGTTCCTTCCCGAGGAGGTTGAATATTACCTTAGTCTTCTGCATATTGATTTTCAAGCCTACCTTTCTGCTTTTCCTGTCTATGTAACCAATCATTATTTGCAGTTCATCCCCGGAGTTGCTTAGCAAGGCTAATGTCATCAGCAAATCGCAGATTAGGGGTGGTATTCTCCATCTACCCTTATTCCTAACTGCTCCCATTCCAAGCCTCTGAATACTTTCTCTAAACAAGCTGCTAATTGTACTGGGGAGATTGTGTCTCCTTGCCTGGCACCTTTCTGTATGAGAATTTTGTTGCTTTCTTTATGCAGAACTATGGTTGCTGTGCAGACACTATATATATCTTCCAACACTTTCACGTACGGCTTGTCTACCCCCTGATTTCGCAATGCCTTCATCATCGCTGAGGAAAACATACCGAAATGTTTTTCTTGTGTGAGACCACCTTGGTGCTGTCGGTAGTTATTGATTAACTAATCTTTGGTATAAAAGCATGGCGAAAATTTTGCGTTATTTGGAACGGAACCTATTGTGAATAGCCCGCGACAAATAGTTCTGAAGCGAGATATATACCTGAAGGCTCAATTTCCTGAGCGCTTCTCAGAATGTAGCAATCTCCTGGCGCAGTGTGACAGGCTCTCGCGCACGCTACATTTCCTCGTAAACACTGCAGCTGAAATAATACAAAGCTTTACATGGACGGTAGTAATGAGAAAGTATAACAAAACAAACGAATTTCGTGCGGTAGCAGACGACGAACACCGTGTCTAAGCACATGTGTTGCTCTTACGGCAGATCTGGCGGAGGCCGTAGATATCACCTGCAATGTCTGCTGCTCAGTGCATAGTTTTCTTTCCTTTAGCATGGGTTTGCCACATTTCAGTGGGTTGCGCTTCCTACCAGAATACCAATACATTTTATACGCGCACAGCGATTCATAATATAGCCTTGAAATATTTCCGTTTCTTTTATTCCAATGAGAGCTAAGTCTACTTCTAACCCCTTCCTTGTGTGAGGATTCACCGCTGACTGTACCGAAAAAGGTCCAATACCTAAAGACTTTGAGGTCACCTCAAACTGCAATGCGGCCTCAAACTCGCGGCATGATCCAGGCACTGATGTTACCTTGGATATTTTACAAATCCTGGTATCGCGAGTTTGAGCAAGGTCATAAGAAACTGATAGAAGGGGCACGTCATCGGGAGGTGTCTTCTGAACTTTCTTGCCTCATCTCCTCGTGTGTGCATTTGTCGCGGGTGCAGAACCAAGATAATATAGCTGTTATCATTCAAATTCTTGCATATGCTTTTTGTGTGTCCTTCATCATTGCCTTATGCGATGACTCATACCTCAGCCTATATATAAACGACACTCTTCAAGCACACTTAGAGGGCCTATGACTGCAGAAGAAAGGAAATGCCGCTTGACTTCGTTCCAGCTTCGAACACGAATGTCTGAAATGCGTCAACTCAATGATGGCCCTCCACAAAATGCACAAGCTGCACCCTAGTGACACCTGGATTTAAAGTGAGCTGCCAAAATACGGTGTTCATGTTCCCAGTGCAGCATAAACACAGTTCAGTTAGGAGCGGCATAAAATGGCTTCGCGTTTTGATATATAAACATTGTACAAGAGATTTATTATCCTGTAGTAAACACAGTAGATGTTGCAGACTTTGCACCATAAAATGCTATTCTGAGCGATGAAATTGATGGCGCTCATCAAAATTTCTTAGGCAAATAAACTTTCCTGTAAAATGCACACTGTAGCATGTAGACCATAAAAGAACAGATTTCTCATGGCATGTCAAGTCTATATTTATTGCAATATTACAGACCATTGTAACGCTTGTGCAATTAATTAAAGCTGTTTTGCAGTAGCTTTAATTTTGTTACCAATCGGCGAATGTACCAAAACGTTTGTAGCCACACACAGTTCGTTATACGCTGTAAGAGATTGCCATGGGCAACTACAGGTCCTTATCTTGAATGTTCTGCGTAGGATTTAAGCTGCGTGGGACCGGACAACACGTGCAATACATATTCCTAGGAAAATCGAGCTCCTTTGCTCTTTTTAAAATTTTCTTTAATAGTAGTGCAGCTTAGTCAAATAAATGGCACTTCCATTGTTCCCCGACTATACCACTGATGTATCGAACACATGACTATACTTTGCACTAATAAAGCATCTCAAACACCAGCCGCCCTAACCCTTTAAATAGTGTTGTGCGTTCACGCTTATTTCAGGATAGCCCTCTTGGTACATACCATTGGCTATTCGTTCTTAGTGGAACAACTTGTTGTCAGCTATAGGCTTTTAGCGTTCGAAAGAAAATGTTTCCATCTTATTTTACGGAGGAAACGCAGACAATTACAGTTTTGTTTGCATATTTTCATCATGCAAAATGTTTGCATTGGAGAATTTATTCGGAGGCAAATACATTGCAAGGGAAATAAACCCGAAGTTAGTGCGTCATACTTGGCGGACACCTGCATCGCGCCGTGGAGAAAAATTATGAGAGAAGCAAATAAATAACCTCCATCTCCGTATAAAACGACGGTTTTCCTCAGTGTTCTACACTGGAGAAATAATGTGTTCGTTTTCGTACATTGGGTTGTAAAGTGCTTTGAAAAAATAAAACACACCACTACGACTTATTTAACTTTTGACGACGCTTACTGATTGGTCTGTGTTCGACGTATATGTACCATGCTTTATTCAAGACGGCCCAGCCGCAGTGGTGCAGTAGTTAGGGCGCTCAAAAGTTGTGATCGAGGATGCGGGGTTGAATCCCGTCCTCGGCAGCCGCATTTCAATTCAGGCGAAAAGCAAGACTTCCGTGAGCTGTGCGAGTTAAAGAACTCCAGTTGGTCGAAATTTCCGGAGCCCTTCACTAAGGCGTCTGTCATAGCCTGAGTCGCTTTGAGACGGTAAACCTCAAAAACCAAAATTTATCAACAAAACCGCTAGCCAAAGATTGTAGTCCAGAAATTACACCACCACAGCGAACGCGCTGAGACCACGACCGCAGAGCTTGCTCAGACGAACTTTTCATCGAGCACTGCCATTTCTCCCGAGCACACAAACCGAGAATAAAGCGATAGGCTTCAGGGTACCCGTTGACAAGGAGACTGCTTCCGATGTTGTTAATGCCACGCCGCTGATTACTTACTGTGACCTTAGATTCCACCCCATATTAGTACCATATCAGGGTGTAGCGCTATCGCGCCGCGCTCTTCTCGCAAGCCGAGGCACGGCGCTGGAAAATGAAGTTCGCACCAGGCGCATCAGCGCGAAGAGCGCAATAAAAAAAAAAAAAACAGTTCAGACCCAAACGCTGTCGGAGCTGCTGATTCCTTCTCTTTACAACATATTTGGTGACCCGGCATCGACCACGCAACTCAGCTCTCCTACATTGATTCCGCTGGCGCTTCCACCCACCTACAGCCAGCGACCCGCCCCAGGGTGCTCGGCAAAATGGCGCTTAATTGGCCACGTTTCAACCAGTCAATCTGCCACCACTGTGGCCCAACAGCCTTCGTGCCAGACTGCTCCAGGTGGAGGAGCATTTCCACTTGCGGCGTATCATTACCCAGGAGACCAACTTCCTCCATCTCGTGTCCTCCCTGTCTCTTGACGTCACCGATGAATTAGCGGACACTTTCGCCACGCCGGACTTGGCCCTACCATTTGACATGTTGAAGGCAGGTCTCATTGACCACAAATCAGTGTCCGAGCGCAACTGATTCCAGCAGCTCCTCACTGCTGCTGAACTCAGTGATAGCCGTCCTTCGCAGATCCTCTGCCGCATGCGACAGATGCTTTGAGACTTCCCCCGGGCCGGACAGTTTACTGCGTGTGTTGTTTCTCTACCGACTTCCCCAGAACATGGTCCTCGTCCTCTCGGCTGCTGGTGATGTCACTCTGGATAAGCTCGCCGAACTCGCGGACCGTGTTGCAGATTACTCAAGGCACGTCTGCGTCAGCGCTGTGACCGTTCCTCCTTGCACTACGATGACAGCCTCCCAGCTTGTGAGTATAGAGACCGACTGGATGCTTTACCCAGGCGGCTCAATGACCTCGAGCCCCTGCCACGCCATTCACCGCCACGGTTTTAGTCCTACCGCCAATCCCAGGCGCCGTCGCCCTCACCGGAACTTGAACCATCCGAAGCGCGGCACGACTCCTCCTCGGTTGTGTGCTGGTACCACCGTATTTGTATTTTCGGCAGCTCTCCCCGCAAATGCACCCACCCATGCTCCTGGTCGGGAAACTGTGACAGGCCATTGACGGCGGCAAATGGTACTGGTGGATTGACATGCCGCCTACTTTATGTTTCGGATAAGATCACTGGTGCACGCTTCCTCGTTGACGCGGGAGCAGAGGGCAGTGTAATACTAGCAGCTTGGGGAGATCGCCGTCGCAACGAATCGACCTCCCCGCTCCAAGCGATAAACACTCCCCCATTCGCACGTACGGCCAACGGTGTCCTGCACTTAACTACGGATTGCGTTGGACAATGCGCCGGATTTTCACCAACGCCGATGTCTCGCAAGCTGTTCTCGGAGCTGATTTCCTCAATTTCTTCAACCTCGCAGTCGATATTCAGGGCCATCACCTCACGAATCTCAGCACGAAACTCTCCTTCAACGGCGTACTCTCCACCTCTTCGGGGACAGATCTTAGAGCTCTCGTTCCTACTTCGTCGTACGGGAGAATCCTTGCCGATGTTCCCAACATCACGAAGCCGCACACTAGAGAGTACCCCGTAAAACGCTCTATCACCCACTAAATCGTGACCTCTGTACCACCTGTATTTGTTAGCCCTCGGCACCTGTCTGGAGAACGACTCGATAGTTTCAACAGATGCTTGTACTCGGCATTGGGCTCCTCGTTACCAGAAACTGAGCATCGCTACTACCAATGGCGCCAAAGAAAGATCCGCGCGACTGGAGGCCATGTGGAGATTACCGTTTTCTCATTGCTCACACCCCACCAGACCACTATCGACCTCGTCACATACAGGACTTCTCATCAAATTTGGCTGGTTACACGATCTTCTCTAAGATTGAGTTAGTGAAGGCATACCATCAAATCGCCGTAGATTGCGCCGATATTCCGAAGACGGCCTTTACCACACCAATCAGCCTCTTTGAGTATGTGAGGATGTATTTTGGATTGCTCGCTGCTGCACAGACTTTTCAGCGAACTTCAAACGAGGTTACGCGAGGCATCGACTTCAGTTTCACCTACATCAATAATCTCGTCGCAAGCTCCTCCAAGGATGATGCACGCAGATCACATGCGCGCCCTTTTCCAACGCCTTGATGAATACGGCCTCTTTATCAATCAGGACAAGTACCTTTTCGACGCCGCTACGAATGTGTTCCTAGGACATTTTCATTCCACAAGGCATCCGGCCTCTCGACAGCAAAGTAAAGGCCGTTAAAAATTTTCCACCTCCTACATCACTTAGGAAGCTCACAGAATTCTTGGGCCTTCTGAACTTTCACCGCCGCTTTCTCCTCAATTGTGCTAATTTCCTGAAGCCTCTAACCGATCTTTTAGCTATCGAAAAAGATCCAGCTGCATCACTTGAGTGGACTGATGGCACTGTAGCTGCATTCGCTGCCGCGAAGCGCTCGCTGACCCCACCTTGCTAATACATCCCATTCCTAACGCTATCTTGTGTCTTGCCACTGATGCATCTAGCATTGCAGTTGGTTTTTTTTATCTCAAACGATAAAGCCACCAAAGTCTAAATACAGAGCCTTCGCTCGCCAACTCCTCGCGGTGTACATTTCAATCAAGCATTTCCGCCTCTTTCTGGAGGGTAGGGACTTTCATGTCATCACAGACTATAAGCCCTTGGCGTTTGCCTTCCACCGGACTCACAGCACCTATAGGAGCTCCCAACTCGGGTCGTCCCTTTCATGTGGGAGGGTGATATCATAATCAGCCTGCCAGAACCATTTGCATTCTCGTTCCCCCTACGACACGCAGGCTCTTTCATACGGCTCGGTTGAAGCGTAACTTGATATGTGGGTTGGTAGCTTACGCTGTCACGTCATGCCATTAAACGATGAACCTGTGTCCCCAATAATGTAGCGCCTTACACTGATAGGCCTTACACTGATAGGAGGTGTTAGTACAGCAGGCATCGGCGGCGTTTCAAATTGATTTACTGGACAGAAACATTAGTTGTGGTTTAACTCTGGTTAACCCTTGTTGAATTGCGATAGCAACTGTGGAAGCTCCTTTTGCCTAAAACATGATTCCCCTATCATTCCCTATCAGCGTAAGGTGCTACATTATTGAGGATACTTAAGATCGTCCTTTAAGAGTGTGACGCGAGAGCGTGTTACCAGCCTTCTACTTTTTTATCTCCTCGCCCTCCTCCTTGGCTGTTCAAGGTCAAGTGTGGCCTCCGCCGGGACCTCGCGACGGCTAGAAACCTGGCGCAGTATTGCTATTGCAATAAAAGGCGCCGTATCTGCCACAATTCTCCGCGTACATATGCACTATGCCGTTAAGGAAGGAAAGAATGTGAAAAAGCAGTCACCCTCGTTACTCGAAGCACACATTCGCCACATTCGGAACAAATGCGTAGCAGAATGCGGTATTCAGGCTTTCGCCTTTCATCACTTTGGTCGCCAAAGGATCTCGTAATTATTAGACAAATACCACCACACGAGCCAGCCTGGTACTCGTGCCACAAAGAAGCTCATTACGTCGCGCTTCCTTTGGCCGAGCATTAATGCCAATTTCCGTCGCTGGGCACGAACCTATCTTCAATGTGAACGCGTGAAGGTTCAAAGCCACACCGTCCCGCCTGCCTCACTTTTTCTGCCTGCCGATGCGAAGTTCTCTCACATTTACATATTGTTTAACCACTTCTGTCATCACGTGTTTGCTCATATGTGTGGACCGTTTCACCCGCTGGCCCGAGCTTATACCCATTTCTGATACTACGACAGAGACAGTTGCTATGGCCTTCATGGTCGGCTTGGTGTCTCATTTCGGCTGCCCGTACGTCATCAGCACCGACCGTGGCCGCCAGGTTCAGTCGGCCCAGTTCACACTTACCAACATTCTGGGTGTCCGTCACATTCATGCTACCCCCTACCATCCTTCGGAAAATGGCGCGGTGGAAGGTCTTCATTGCCAACTCAAGGCTGCCTTTTACCACTTATCCACCGAGTGATCGCTGGTCCGACCATCTTCATCTCGTACTTCTGGGCAACCACTCAGCCTTGAAGGCTGACCTTTGCTGCTCTTCTGCTGAGCTGGTTTATGGCGTTCCCTTGCGAATTCATCGAAATTCTCTCATTCGCCCTCTTCGCTCATCCGTATTGCTTCACCCTACCTCCGCACTTTCGGAACACATTTCGACACATCACTCCGGTCATCCCTGCTAATTGTCACCTTCAATCGGTGTTTGTGATTCAGGGTCTGGACTCATGCAGCCATGATTGTCAGCAATAGGGCAGCCATAGGGGCAATATTAGTCGGATAGCATGGCCTAACTACCGTTACTTTCATAGCGGAGTGGACTAAGCCACGGCCTGCACTTTGGCTGCCATGAGCACTTAAGCCATGGATAACAAACAACAAATGCTTAGAATAATCGGCTCTTAAAACAGGTGATCAAATTTACTCCGTAGTTCTCGCCTATGCCTCGCAGGGCGGTACTGTTTCCAGTAAGGACACCGCTCCGACGTGTGCCCCACACCGGACATTATTGTGTGCGGACTGCGCGCAGTTCAAAATTACACCCAAGACCATGTGTGCGTGGTCAAGTGCCTAATATGCGGTGAGACACATTGCATCGAGTCCAATGAGGGCCCGGGCAGACTGAAAAAAAGCAAGGAAAAAGCGCCCTCTTTCCCAGCGGGGAAAGAGGGCCCAGTGAACAGCGCGGGCGACCACGTAAGCGATGGTTTAGCTCAGAGGGAGAAGCCTCGAAGAGCCGATCAAGGCCTAATTCCTTCCCGCCTCTGTCGCCGGCCATTTCATAGGAGGGGAACAAACAAGAAAAGAAAAAGCTTTCCCAGAAAGGCGGTAACAAGGTAAGCTGGGCCTCTGCCATTGATCCGCACTCGGTAAAAACAGTAGTAACACAAAGAATACAAACAACACAAACAAGAAAAATATTCGTCTCAAAGAAGCGAGAGATGTGATCAGCGATGCGCTCAGACGCGAGATTTAACTCGTTCGACGCAAACAAAATGAGCTCGAACGCAAGGTCGAGGAAATAACAAAACCTCTAAAGGCACAACAGTGGGGCTAGAGCCTTACCGAAACAACCACAAGCATCCAACAATGGAGAACTTGAAACACGAATGCAATAGATGAAGAATATGATGCGGCAAATATGATCTCAAATGCAACACGCGCAAGCACAATTTCAGGGGCAGATCTCAGAAATCAAAAGTGCTTTTCGAAAACAAAACATAACGAACACATCAGGGAAAGAGCGTGCAACCGTCCATAGTTAACGGCGTTCACTGTCGAAGAAGGCAACAGCAGTAAAACATAAACATGACCAAGACGCGTCAGCAAGAACAAGAATACTTAGAAATTTGGCAGTGGAACTGCACAGACTACAGCTAAACCCAAGGCATCCTAAAACATTTATAAACACAGAGCTTACACCCTCCGATGTAATTGCGCTCCAAGAGACTGAAACTAAGCCCAATTGACAGGGGTACGATGCTTACGAGAGTCAAAACGGAGGTAAAGCAGCCGTTCCAGTCAGCAAAGTCATCCCCGCCATCAGGCACGATACCATTAATACATCGAGCACGCGCTTGTCGAAAATTCCGAAAAAAACGAAAGGTAGGGATTGCATTCGTACTGAGCGTGCACAGCCTGCCATGACAAAGAAAAGCCAAACCCTTTGCATTCTTCCACGGAGCGAATAAGCTGGTAAAAGAAAATTTAGTCACTATTGTTGGAGATTTCAACGCCATGGACACGAGTTGGGGATACCGAAAACAATATGTCAAGGGAAGAACATTAGCGGAAGTAGCAAAATATTTTGGCTGCAGTCTAATAACAGACCCCGCGACCTCCACGAGAATCGGTAATAGTGTGAGCATGGACACTTGCCCGAACTTACGTTCGTAAAGAAATCGCAGGGAGTCACAGTGGGAAAACATCATAGAAAACCTAGGCAGCGATCACTTTGTCCTCCGGACGCGAATAGAATCGGACAGGGTAAGACTTCGGATCGCACAAGCAAACCACAAACTGGAACGCGTTTCGCGGGGCTTGCAAAAAATGTGAAGGCGGCATCCAATCACTGGAAGAATGGAGCGCCATGTTGACCAAAGCGCTAGACAAATGCCCAAACTGTGTAACGCGAACAACTCCCGAAGTAGATGGGCACTTTCTGCGACTATGGGAAGACAGACGCAGTCTCACCAAAAGCTGGCGGAAGCAAAAACACAACAGGAAACTAAAACTAAAGATAACGGAAGTTACAGCAAAAGCTGAAGAATACTCAGCGCAACTCACGAGACAAAATTGGAAACAATTCAGCGACTCGCGTAAGGGAACCTTGGTCACGGCCAGAACCTGGAATCTCCTAATAACCCTAATTGATCCTACCAAAATTAAATCAGAAAAAATAAAAGCATCCACAGATTCATCCACTACTTCGGAGTTTGGACACTGACCTTTTAGAGAAGGCACAAAAAATATGTTTCGGTGCGGTGATCACAACTCCTCACGATACCAAGGAACCTATCGCGGAGCCAAAAGCGAGTCTCGACCGCCCATTAACTGTGGAAGAAGTTTGCGCAGCCTAAAAGAATACGACCAGAAACACCCCAAGCAGCACGCCGTCAATGGACCGCCAATGGTCCAATATTGGGATATATTGGTCCCAATATTGGTCAATATTGGCGTCTGATTGGGGCGCACAAAGAGCCAAGATATATGCCAACCAATTTGATCGGCTCTCCTATCAAAACCAGTATTGGCATACTACCTTGTTTACTGGCATTCAACGGCACTCAATGGCTACTCAATATCTTCCACCCAAGCTCACTCACAGGTTGTTATATCACGGCCATCCCGCCAAGCTCACTGGCCATCCACTATCTTGTATCCATGCTTATTCACTGGATGTTCACAACTGGCATCCAGCCAGATTTATCGGCTACCCAATATTTCCAATCCAATCTTGCCCAGTGGTTTTGCATTATTGGCATCCCGCCAGAGCAGTTGGCAATCCGACTAGTTGCTTTTTCGTGCTATGACTAATAGGCACCTGCAAAGCCATCTCCTACTTATGCAGTGCAGATAGTTTTCATGCAGCTTTTTATTTAAATAAAGCATGCTGAGGATATCCTTGCACAGAAAATAATACAGCTGAAAGGTTCACTGCATGGTGATTTATTAGGTGTGCACGTGTTACAGGGCATGGAAACATTTAGGCAGAACTCTTAGACTTCAGTGCTCCTCCTGTCTTTGCGTCCCTTGGCAAGGTGTTCTCAGGTCCCAGGTTGGAGGAAGGCGCTGAGTTCATCGCAGCTTCTTTAGTGGTCGGTTGTAGGGGCAGCAGCTCCATGCAGCCTTTAAAGATATGGACTTGAGCAGCGTGCATAAATATGTATTTCCTTTCGCAGATGGCACCTGGAAATAAAAGCAACATTCATAAATCCCATTAAGACAGAAAACTTTTGGAAAGTGGAAGTGCAGCTAGACCGTGGAGTAAAAATGCAAAATAAAGCACTACCTGTTGGCCCTCAGGCAACTTTCTTGTCTGATTTACTCAGGTTGAAATAAGCTGCATGCTCAGTGAGGCCGGCCATATTAACTTGGTTACATTGGTTACGACATCTGGCAGTGCACGGCTTCCCATGTGGATGTGTTGTTGACGCTGGAAACATAAAACAAAATGATATTTGCCGTTATCTATTCGTTAAACGGTGGTCAGTGCTTGCCCCCTTATACTTGTAGTGTCTTTGTGATCGAACACCTGAAGAAAGACGTCGTCATAACTGGAAGCTTCAAATCAATAGCTTTCCTTTGAATAGATTGCCGCAAGAACTAAAAAGAAACTACAAAGGAAAAAAACAGACACAAAAAATGGTAGTCGCACTCCGACCGCGGCTGCTAAATTTAGTGTGCACCGCATCATTACTGCAAACAGAACGTTTTAAAAGTTGTCAAAGCTGCAGCCAAAACAACGTACGACACAGATGCTTTTGGGTTTGTATGATACACTCGAACTGAAAAAATAAAGAAATCCGTAACTTAGCATCACGTTTGTTGTGGGAACAAGTTTGTACGTGTGGTAAAGTATACGAACTATGGTAGCAACTGTAAATAACCTATTTTAAGCGGCTATTTTATGACACTTCTACTACTCGGAATTAGCGCAAGAGAAAGATCAAACACGTGAATAAGCTACGCGTCGTTTAGACCATTCCAATAGCGCATTCATAACGGCAAATTACATTATTAAATATTCGTTTGCAACTAAAAATCATGTCCCAGAAAGCTAGACTTAACTCTGAGTTTTGAATATAGTTTGTAAAAGAAACTGACCACTTCAACACACAACACACGCGCAATGAAGTTGTAACCTGAAAATCACACAAAACACGCGTCATGTTTTACAGGACCACGTTTTTCTTTTGCAATACAAATTGGCCAACTCTGCGCCGTCAGTTTTGTCATTATGACCAGAGTTGCATACAAAATAGTGCGCTGAAAATACAGTTCAGAACTGACTGGCGTGGTGCGGTCGAAATAAATGACTTTCCGTTCTCGCAAGCATATCGGTTATTGACATGATGATCAAGGCTGACAACATACTGCACCAAATAATGCAAAAAAAAGTATCTTACCATACGACTAGCGCAGATTTGCAGACCTCAGTTGCAACAATCCAAAATGAATGCTGCCACGCAAAGTACATCCCAGGGATCTGATGTTTTATACACCTGGTAAGAAAAAGTAGCGATCTTAAAAGGAGACAAGGCAAGAAATAATCTCAGAGAGCTCAGTTATGAACAAACAACTTAAAATGCTGGTGGTACTCACATATATCCTCTTTCAGGCATGGCCATTAAAACGATTCGGAACTTTCAGAAGGCTTGGTTTTTCGGTTCTGCTGTCCAAAGCTGCGGGAGCTCGAGCAGCTCGAGCCGGTGGGGATTGTGTGGCCGACCAGACGCCTCTGAATCAGCGGCTTGTGTCGAGTTGTGAGGCACGGTTGGAAGGGAGCAGAAGGATGGTTGTGTTTTCTCTCCCTCTTTTTTTTTTTTTGCTTGAGATCTGTCGAACGAGTAGGCATAAAGCTCGAAAGGGGGTGAGAGAAATGAAAGAGGTCCCCCAGGACCACGTGAGCCCAGAAGGCTGCCGGCCAGGAAAGTTGGCGGGAAGGAAGGGAAGAGTGAGGGGGAGTAGAGTGGGGGGCATTGTGAGCAACGCCTGCCTAGCCGGGAGGAAAGAGAGGGCAGTGAAGGTCGCTGCCCTTCCGCGATGACTGCTTTACGGGGAGAAAAGGCTACAAGACGGGAAGTTGAAAGCGGTTTGGAGAATTGCTTTAGTCAAGGCCCTCGGGCGGAGAGGCGACAAAAGGACGAGAGAATGGAAACCATATGTTCTTTGCGCCAAGCGTGTGAGGAGGAATGCGCAGAGTTTTGCCCTTGGCTTCGCTAAAACAACGAGGAGTGCGTTCGGAGCACTTTGGTCGCCTCGACTGTTGGCTCGGTAACATTTTCAGTGGAATGATAATTTCGCTATATTTTTTTTGTTAATGCAAAATACTTTTCACCTCATAGTTTCAAATAATAATCACATACGTAAAACAATCTACAGTTTTCACGGAATCGTCCTCGGTTCGAACAAATGGACATATTTTTTTATTAAAGATGGCACACAGGTCGCTGTTCATGACGGAGTGCTCTTGAAACGTCATCACGCGCAACTGAGCGATGCAACAGCCCGTATACTTGCTGTATTCCTATTAAGGAAAAGAAAAGCGAAAACGACCATAACTACGAGTACTTCAGGGTAAAAATTCCCATGTTATTCTTTTTATTTTTTTTTCAAATCAGGTGGACATTTAGAGCAAGAAAAAATCCGCGTAGAACCAAGCGTGGGCATATCAAGAAATACAAAATACTCGACGAGCTAAGATCTGAAGAACTAAATTTGCAGTAAAGAAAAAATAGAAAGAAAGCAAGGGTCAACATTGAAACTATATCTACGAACTTGGGACAAGGTTGTCCTCAGAAAGAAGCGCGGTGGAATCATCTTTCAGCCCGCGGAAGCAGCGCTTGTGAAAGCGGCAGAATATTTCACAAAGGAACCCTAATTCTCAATCATGTGTTAAATTCTTCGAGAGTGATGTTCTCTAAAAATGCCTCAAAACTGCTGAAGTAACGCACTCGCATTACTTTTAATATATATGAATTGCAATTAGCTGCCTGGTTGACATGATGGGATAGAATTATTTAGTTCTCTGAAGGGAAACGCCTTCGGTGCGGTCATTATATGGTTGGATAATAAGGCAATGAATGTTTGAAGAATAGTTTCTGAACAATGTTTAGGAGAGCGCTGTCAAACGCTGTGGTCAAATGCATCGTTATGAGCCATATATTACAGCTTTCGAACAAAAATAACTGCCGTAAAGAACATCGTTATTATGCAATTTCAATTTTGTTACCATATATGCTGGCGACACATGTGCGCGCATTCATTACACTGTAGGTAATTGTTTTAAATTTTTATTTTTGTTTTCGTTTGCCTTGCCCCATGCAGTGCTGTTGATTTTTTTTATTATCTTTTACATGTACATTACTTTTTGGCAGTGTGCGATTTACGTCGCATTAGAATACGAACCATTCCAGGACAGTTCAGATTTGTTTTCTTGTCAAGTGAATTAGCTAGACATAACGTAGAATATATGTTTCTTGTATTTTTTCTTTGAGCTGAAATATTTTATGCGCTGCTGCACCGATGGCCAAAGTCGTTCAGTCTTTGTCTGTTGCTGAAGCCCACAGCAGAGCGCAAAAGAGTACAGTACAAATTTGTGTTTAGTAGATATTAGAACTCGAAGGCCCTGAAAGCAGCCCAACATATCTGTCTATAAGAACAGCTAGTGCTGAGGCGTGGTATAGTCGTTGCTTATGCTGAATGCCGGAAACAGCTAGGGTAATGGCGAATCATGCAGTGCGTGTTTGATTGGCTAGCGCGATCGATCTCTCCCACCTCTGCTTAGCTTGAACATGTTGGGTTTCTTTCCATCACGTAAAAAAAAAGAAAGGCGGAAATAATGATGCTACGCGTGCGTGTTTCCAATCGTGGACAAACGTTTACAGGATGTGGATTCACCGCATATATTCGATCGTTTCTGCGTTTATAATCCAAACGTGTTTGTTCAAGCGACTCACACGTTCTGTTGCGTTCTTTGCATTTGAGTACCTTGCGTTTCTTGACTGCGCAGGATTTTTTTTCGCGGACACGCATCTATTAAACATTTGCTTGTCAGATCAGATGTGTGCTCGAGCGTGCGTGTATGCTTGTACTCGTATGCGTATAAATAGGCCCATGGAACGAAATCCCGTGCGCGAGAGTTGTGCGCGAGATGTGTTCGAGATCTGTGCATGGATATATCTGTGCATCGGATCTGTGCATTGATGTGTCAATCACTTTCAATCATTTTGATTTGACGAGATCAGAAAAACAAATCGTCTCCCCCGGGAATCGAATTCCTAGCCTAGTTAACGCTTTAACCAACTGCGCTAAACCCTGGATTGCGAAACTAGCATCATACGTAATTCTCATTGTCTACCGTGAGGATAGCGACGAGAATGACGCTGCAATTAGTGATAATGACAATGATGACAGAATCAATGGTAATGACGCTGCGTTTAGTTGATAACGGTAATGATACGTAATGCACCGTATGCAGTAGCATTAATCTCGCCTTCGCTAATTTCTGCAGTGTAGATTCCACGCGCTGTCAGAATTTTTTCAACACTTGGCTAAAGTTTGGAACACTATCTGTGTTAGCTACGTCCACGCGTGATCGTCATCCGGGCCTCTAGTCTGCAGGAATTGTCTCGAAGATATTATATGCAGAATTTTACATAACAATTAATCGTGCCTAAAGTCGTAAATAAAAGAGTTCTCTACCTAAATTGTCAAGTATAATCGCAGGTCATCCACAACAATTAGCGAATCACAAAAATGTATTCAGAAAAATATATTCTACATTTTCCGTGATGGGCACTTCTGTTCATTTTGTCTGGTCAGCTCAGTCAAACAATTTTAGGACAATCTGTACATTAATCCCCAAAAAACATTATATATATGGTGGCCCAAATTACGTATGGCATATGAATATCTTCTGCAGTTGAACGTAAACTGACGTCCGGGCCAGCAAAAAAGTTAGTTGCGACGAAATTAGCCCCAACACACTGTCATATTGAGATGCAAGCATTAGAAATGTCTCTGTCGGTCACAGCTGCTTCTACTGTATTTTTAGCGCCGCCGCAGCCTGAAATGTGCAAAGGTGGCCAGCCATCAATGCTCGTTAGACAATATCGACCACTAGAAACCATGATATATACAATGTTGGGATGCCATCAAAGCTGATGGGACAATATTGACCAATCTATGTCAAGATATATGCAATGTTGACAAGCCAATCATATTGGCAGAACATTATTGCCCAACCTATGCCATTAGGGTGCAATGCTGGCTAGCCATCACAGTCCATCGAACAATATTGAACAATATAATGCATATGTATACATTGTTGGCAGGCCGCCATCACGGGCGGGTCACTATTGACCAATATATGCCATGATTTATTTATTGCTGACAAGACAACCATAATGGCCGGACAATATTAGCCAAGCTATGCCATGATATGTGCAATGCTGGTCAGCCATCAAGGCTCATTAGACAATATCGACCACTAGAAACCAAGATATTACAATGTTAGGAAGCCGCCAAAGTTGGTTGGACAATATTGACCACTGTATGCCTAGATATATTCAATATTGAGAAGCCGTTGTTATTGACCGGACAATATTTACCAGGTTATACCATAGTGTGGAAGATATTGGCAAACAATTGCAGCTGGTTGGCCAATAATGACCAGGCTGCCTCATTGTGTATACAATAATGGCAAACTGTTCAATATGAATGGGCATTATTGACCGCTCTTAGCCGGTTGAATGCCAATAACGGATATGGGTGAAGTTCACTGGGCCAATAATGATTATGGTATAGCGTGGCTGCACATTATTGGTAGCTCAATGGCACCATTGGGCCACTTGTGGGCCAGTAATCCCCAATCAATCCCCATTATTGAGCCGATGAAATGTGCTGCCTGGGACGGCAGCAGGAGCGGACAGAATAGACAACGCCCTGATCCGCAACCTGAGTGGCGACCTCATACAAGAGCTCGTGAGCTTTCTAAACAAAACACTGGAAGACGGAGACGGTTCCCGAAAACTGCAAACACGCCGAAGTAATTATGATCCGTAAACCTTGAAAAAAGCTCCAAATTGAAAGTCTTAAGCCTATCTCGCGCACGTCGTGCCTTGGCAAGCTTTACGAGCGGGTGTGATGTTCAGACCGCAAAATTACATGGAAGATAATGAGCGTGTACCCAATACCATGTTCTGCTTCAGAGCAAAACTCTAAGCGCAGGACGTGCTCCTTCAAATATAAGATGTGCTTCGCAACGTACACTGAATGGGTGAAAATGTCATAATGACCTTTGACATCAAGGGAGCATTTGATAACGTCAATCACGAAGCGATCCTTACAGACCTAGGCGACCTGGACTGTGGACCCGGAATCCACGGGTACGTCAAAGCCTTCCCGTCAGAAAGAACTGCCACCATCGGCATGGGAGATCTTCGATCGAATAAAATTGACGCGCCAAACAAAGAAACACCCCAGGGTCGGTCATCTCACCAATCCTCTCCAATATAGCTATGATAGGTCTATCCCTAAAACCAGAGACGATCGAAGGAATCTGGCGCGCCATGTATGCAGACGACATAACAGTCTAGACGAAGACCAGTTCCTTCGGGGGGAAGGAAGAAAAACTACAGTAAGCGGATTCCTGTGTACATAAATATCTCGGAGAAAGAGGACTCGCATGCTCGATCGATAAATTCGAACTGTTTCTAGTGTGGAGAGGCAAAATAAACCGGACCGTCTCAACCAGTGAGGACATGAAACTCAACATCTACCTGGAAGGAATGCCCATTCCGGAAAAGACGAAAATAAGAACATTGGGTATGTGGGTTCACTCCAACCAACGCAGTCCGCACACGCTTACCCTGCTCAAAACAACAACGCTACAACTAACACACATGATCACCCGCATCACCAACAGGCAGCATGGCATGCGCGACGAGGACAGACTAAAACTAGTCAGAAACCTGGTAGTGAGCCCAAATATGTAAAGCCTACCCTACCATGCCTCAACAAGAGCGAAATACAACAAGCGGATGCCCTGCTAAGCAAAGCGTACAAGGCAGCGTTCCGACTACCGCGCAACACGTCGACATAAAAACTAATGGCTCTTGGATTGCAAAACACTAAGATGTTTATTGGAGCACCAACACCGTAGGCAACGTCCGCAAAACAAAACGACGGGGGTAGCTTTCGAACCAACAGTGAAGTGCCAACAAGGCTCCGGCTCCACTTCGTCTACCTCTTCGGGTTGGCGCGCAAGCTGATGGCGATCGGGATTACTACAATACCCCCAGCGGAAAAGGAGCCAGCCTGGCGACTCATGGTAAGGAAAGGGTAGGGGGATCATAATACGGCTTGAGGCGGTCGACATGTCGAGTTTCTCTGCCGCGGCGGCGATGATCTGGAGATTCCTCCCTCCCTCCCTCCCTTGCTGATTTAGGCTCCCCCTCTCCGTTAACCACATATTCAGATATATTGCAGCATTTGCGCCTTGAAAGGCAGACATTCCTGATTTAGCGTCTTACTAAATCAGAACACCTTCGAAAGTGACAAACTATGTCACTTAATCATCCAGCAACACTTCACGCCATTGAGCCCGAATCCTTTTCGACGCAGTGCAAATTTTGTAGCCAGAAGTCAAACTTATTCCACATGGTATGGACTTGTCAACAAAATACAAGTATTGATATAATAAATCGGCCAACGTGGAAAGGCTCCGAGGCGGCCCTGTCCACCTCGGACCTCGAGGAGCAACGAGCCTTCATCGAAAAAGCATGGGCAGCGGCTTTTACCAACGGTGTTCCAGACTAGGGACCCGACCAGCCTACCCTCAATCTAAGCCAATGTCAATAAATGTTTTCATCATCATCATCATGCAGCGCTCATCTTTCTCTCCCTCTTCTTTTTCTTTCCTCTTTATTTGCTCTTCTGTCCGTACAAGGCATCAGAGGTGGCTCAGATATAGAGCCAGTAGCAGGCCCGTGCATTTTCTTTTCCTCCTTCCTACAGCCACAACAACAACAGCTAACGATACTCACGGACTCTCAAACAGCCTGTCGAAATTACATGAATGGCAGGATATGTCGTCACGCGTTCTCTATACTCCTCGAAGCGAAGGACAAAATTAAAAACCACGAAGAAAACAAGACCACACACAAAATTATTTGGCTACCGGGGCACAGGGGAGTGGCAGGGAACCAAGAGGCCGACAGGAGTGCTCGAGCATGCACTACTTTCCGTGCATCCGACGAGTCCATGGAACTTTTGCCAGCACCCAAGGTATACTCAGTCATTCTAGAAACCTATAGAGGCAGAACAATGCGATATCCTTCACCGCACATTTCTCTCAAGAGAGAGGAAGCTATCATTCGGAGACAATTACAGACGGGTTCATAGCAAAACTTACACATACTGCACATACGCGGACAGAAATCCGTGGTGAGACAAAACATCCACGCTATACCACATCACAGGTTCCTGCCAAAACATAGAAGTGGGCCCCACAATTCTAAACCCGAGTGCGGAGCAATGGGAGAATGCTGTCCAGCGACTGCTGCGAAGATCAGCAAGGTCTGGTTCAGCGAGCTCAACGGGCGGCAGTGGCCAGCGGAGCCCTAAACCGAGGATAACCGACCATTACGTAAAAGTGGACGAGGTCGACGGGGAAGACTCTTGGGGATGCAACAAGGAGAAACCTCTGAAAAAGCCCCAAAGACCGCCAAACTAATATAGGGCAAAATAAAATTGGTTGCTTGCTTCCTTCCTTCGCCTACGCCTCCTCTTTCTCTCTATGCATATGATAAGGAACTGCAAAGAGCAATTAGAGCCCCGCCGGGGTGGTGCAGTGGTAAGACGCCCGACTACTGTGCCGGAGTACCCGGGTTCGAACCCGACCTCGGCGGCTGCGTTTCGATGGAGGCGAAACGAAGAGGCGTCGTGTGCTGTGCGATGTCAGCGCACGTTAAAGATCCCCAGGTGGTCGAAATTGCTCTTCCGTAGCCCCCCACTACGGCTCCTCTTTCTCTCTCTTCACTTTCACTCCCATCTTCCTCCCTTCCCTTACGGCGCGGTTGCGGTGTCCACAAAAATTAAGTGAGGCAGTTGCCGCGCCTTTCCCTTCCTATAAATAAATCAGTTAAGAGCAATTAGAGCGCAGGTTAAAGATCCCCAGGTGGACTTCATTTATTTGGTAAGACGCCCGACTACTGTGCCGGAGTTCCCGGGTTCGAACCCGACCTCGGCGGCTGCGTTTCGATGGAGGCGAAACGAAGAGGTGTCGTGTGCTGTGTAATGTCAGTGCACGTTAAAGATCCCCAGGTGGTCGAAATTACCAAGTAGCCCTCCACTACGGCTCCTCTTTCTCTCTTTCCACCTTCACTCCCACCTTCCTCCCTTCCCTTACAGCGCAGTTGCGGTGTCCACAGAAAACAAGTGAGACAGTTACTGCGCCTTTCCCTTCCTACAAATAAATGTTTTTTTCCTCCCTTACAGCGCGGATCATGCGTACATGGAACAAGTGAAACGGATACTGCGCCTTCCCTTTTCCTTAGGAGTAGAAGCGGCAGGCGCTAACGCTAACCCAGCGTCTTAATAATAATAATAATAACAACCGAATTGTGAACAAATTATTATTACTAAATTGAAAAATTTGTTACATATGTCATACTTGTTTTGTGGACACCTGAATTCCACAGTAAGGGAAGGAAAAAGGGTGGGAGCGAAAGCGCAAAGAAAGAAAGTGGTGCCGTAGTGGAGGGCTCTGGTGTAATTTCGAACAGGTTAAAGATCCCCAGGTGATCGAAATTACACCGGAGCCCTCCCCTACGGCATCCCTTTCTCTCTTCCCGCTT
Organism: Amblyomma maculatum; assembly: GCF_055883805.1. Taxonomy (NCBI): domain Eukaryota; kingdom Metazoa; phylum Arthropoda; class Arachnida; order Ixodida; family Ixodidae; genus Amblyomma; species Amblyomma maculatum. The sequence continues at coordinate 106,283,047 of NC_139353.1, read as the reverse complement.
TCACTCCCACCCTCCTTCCTTCCCTTACAGCGCGGGTCAGGCGTCCACAAAACAAGCGTGACAGATACTGCCCTTTCCTTTCCTTGTAGGAATTATTGCTATTATTTATATTATTATTATTAAGACGCTGGGTTAGCGTTAGCGCTTGCCGCTTCTACTCCTAAGGACCAGCTTGAGCGTTCTGCTGGTTGTGGCCGTTAGAAATTTACAATCTTGCTAATCCAAGAGAAAACTAGTTTTTAAATAACGTGTGTAGTAGGAAAGGAAAGCAGAAGTGTCTGTCCCACCATCGTGCAAGAATATAGTCAGGCGTTGACACTGGCCCCGCCGGGGTGGTGCAGTGGTAAGACGCCCGACTACTGTGCCAGAGTACCCGGGCTCGAACCCGACCTCGGCGGCTGCGTTTCGATGGAGGCAAAACGAAGCGGCCTCCGTGTGCTGTGCGATGTCAGCGCACGTTAAAGATCCCCAGGTGATCATGAGTCGGTAATTATGAGCATGTTACTTACAGAAGTCGCAGTTACACGAGTAGCGAAGTAAGTTTCCGCTACATTTCTTCTGCGCTCTGCGCACATGCAGAGCCATCTTGCGGCAAACACAGAAGAGCCCCTCCTCGCAATGTGCGGCGCTGCCCCGACACGTGGCGCGCCACTCGCCCCTCACGTTTCGCCGTGAACGATCACGGGTTGTAAAATCAAGCGTCTTTCCTTTCTTTAGATCACTATCTTCGCTCACCCGCTTCTCCCTTTCGGGCCGCGCGGGTACCGGTGCGAGGATGCCCCAATACCCTTGCGTTTAGTAAGTTTCCTCGACGAGGTGCAATAACGCTATCGCGTTCCACTCTTGCAGGCGAAGCTTAAGCGTCCTCCAAATTTTTTCTCTCCCTCTTCTTTTTCTTTCTTCTGTACTTTCTCTCTTCTGTCAGCACAAGGTAGCGGAGGTCTTTAATGTGCGATGTCAATGCACGTTAAAGATCCCCAGGCGGTCGAAATTATTCCGTAGCCCTCCACTACGGCTCCTCTTTCTCTCTTACCACTTTCACTCCCATCTTCCTCCCTTCCCTTAGGGCGCGGTTGCGGTGTCCACAGAAAAACAAGTGAGACAGTTACCGCGTCTTTCCCTTCCTATAAATAAATCAGTAATCAGGTGGCGAAACGAGGAGGAGGAGGAGGAGGAGGAGGAGGAGGAGGAGGAGGAGGAGGAAGAACTTTATTTAGCCTTATATTATTTGGCGGTTTTAAACGTCTTCAGAGATGCCTGCTTGTTGTATCCACAAGAGTCTTCGTCGACTTCGAAAAGTCGACTTCGTCCACTTTTTCACAACGGTCGGTTGCCCTCAGTCCAGGGCTCCGCTGGCTGCTGCCGCCCGTTGGGCTCGCTGTACCAGACCTTGCTGGTCTTCGCAGCGGTCACTGGACAGCAGAGTCTCCCATTGCTCCGCACTCGGGTTTCGAATTTTGGGGACCACATCTATGTTCTGACATGCCCATGTGACGTGATATAGTGTTGGTTTTTCATCGCACCACGGACATCTGTCAGCGTATATGGTAGGGTGCATTTTGTTTAGTATGAGCAGGTTTGGGTATGAACCAGTCTGTAATTGTCTCCATATGACAGTTTCCTCTCTGGTGAGAGAACTGTGCGGTGGGGGATATCGCATTCTTCTTCCTCTATAGTTTTCTAGTATGGCCGAGTATGACTTGGGTGCTGGCAAAAGTTCCGCGGACTCGTCGGATGCTCGGAAAGTAGTGTATGCTCGAGCTATCCTGTCAGCCTCTAGGTTCCCTTGCAACCCCCATGTGCCCCGGTACCCATATAATTTTGTGTCTGGTCTTGTTTTCTTTGTGGTTAATTCTGTCGCTCGCTTTGAGGAGTATACGGAGCGCGTGACGACCAATCCTACCATTCATGAAATTTCGACAGGCTGTTTGAGAGTCCGTGAGTATCGTTAGCGACCGCCCAGCTCTATAGCCCTCCGCCACCGTTAGAGAAATGGCTACTTCCTCGGCCTCTGCTACTGTACAGTGTCGGATAGAGGCGCTGGTCACTTCGCGTAGAGACGAATTGACCACCGTGGCCACTGCATTTTTGTTGTGTCCTCCTCTCGAGGACGCGTCTGCATACACAGTCGTGTCTTGAGGAGCGTATGTTTTTTGAATAACATCGGCCCTTGCTTCTCTTCTACCTTGGTGGAGGTTAGGGTCCATGTTTCTTGGGATTGGAGCTACCTTGAGGGACTTGCGAAGTTCGTCGGGGATCGTTACCGGCCTCGCTATTTCTCGCATCTGCTCACAGTATCCGAGTCTCCGTAAGAGCGCTCTTCCAGTCGTTGTCTGCAGCAGCCTGAGTTTTTGCGACTCAAGCTGCGTCTCGCGTAGTTCTTCGAATGTGTTTTGCAATCCAAGCGCCATGAGCTTTTCTGTAGACGTGTTGCGCGGTAATCGGAGTGTCGTCTTATACGCTTTGCGTAGCAGGCCATCCGCTTGTTGTATTTCACTCTTGTTGAGGCACTGGTAGGGCAGGCTGTACATAATTCGGCTCACTACCACATTTCTAACTAGTTTTAGTGTGTCCCTTCGCGCATGCCATGCCACCTGTTCGTGATGCGGGTGATCATGCGTGTCACTTTTAGCGTTGTTGTTTTGAGCTTGGTAAAAGTGTGACTACTGCGTTGGTTCGATTGAACCCACATACCTAATATTCTTATTGTTGTCTTTTCTGGGATAGGCATTCCTTCCAGGTAGATGTTGAGTTTCAGGTTCTCACTGCTTGGGACGGTCCGGTTTTGTTTGCCTCTCCACACTCGAAGCAATTCCGATTTCTCGGTAGAGCATGCGAGTCCTCTTTCTCCGAGATATTTCTGTAGACAGGAGGCCACTTCCTGTAGTTTTTCTTCCTTCTCCCCGAGGGAACCGGTGTTCGTCCAGGCTGTTATGTCGTCTGCATACATGGCGTGCCTGATGCCTTCGATCTTCTCTAGTTTTCGTGCTAGACCTATCATAGCTATATTGAAAAGGATAGGTGAGATGACTGATCCTTGTGGTGTTCCTTTGTTTGGCGCGTGAATTTTGTTCGATCGAAGGTCTCCCATGCCGATGGTGGCAGTTCTATCTGACAGGAAGGCTTTGACGTACCCGTGGATTCTGCGTCCGCAGTCCAGGTCGTCTAGGCCTCTAAGGATCGCTTCGTAACTGACGTTATCAAATGCTCCCTTGATGTCAAGGGCCATTATGACATTTTCACCTGTTCGGGATACGTTGCGGAGCACATCTTCTTGTAGTTGAAGCAGCACGTCCTGCGTCGAGAGTTTTGCTCTGAAGCCGAACATGGTATGGGGTACATGTTCATTATCTTCCATGAAATTTTGCAGTCTGAGCATCACCACCCGCTCGTAAAGCTTGCCGAGACACGACGTGAGCGAGATGGGCCTGAGATTTTCAATTTGGAGCTGTTTGCCAGGTTTAGGTATCATAATTACTTCGGCGTGTTTCCAGTCTTCGGGAACCGTCTCCGCCTCCCAGTGTTTGTTTAGAAAGCTTACGAGCTCTTGTATGAGGTCGTCACTCAGGTTTCGGATCAGGGCATTGTCGATTCTGTCGGCTCCTGCTGCCGTGTTTCTGGTCGTATTCCTTATGGCCGCATAAACTTATTCCACAGTTATCGGGCGGTCGAGTCTCTCGTTTTAGGCTCCGCGATAGGTTCCTTGGTATCGTGAGGGGTTGCGATCACCGAAACATTTTTTTCGTGCCTTCTCTAAAAGGTCGGTGTCCGAACCCTCGAAGGAGTGGATGAATCTGTGGATGTTTTTATTGTTTTCTGATTTTGTTTTGGTCGGATCGATTAGTGCTCTTAGGAGATTCCAGGTTCTGGCCGTACCGTAAGCGAGTCGCTGAATTGTTCCCAATTTTGTCTCGCGAGTTGCGCTGCGTATTCTTCAGCTTTTGCCGTAACTTCTGCTATCTTTAGTTTTAGTTTCCTGTTGTGTTTTTCTTCCGCCATCTTTTGCTGAGACTGCGTCTGGCTTCCCATAGGCGCAGAAGGCACCCGTCTACTTCGGGCGTTGTTGTTGTTCGTCTTACACTTTTTGTGCATTTGTCTCGCGTTTCTGTCAGCATGCCGCTCCAGTCTTCTAGTGATTGAATGCCGCCTTCAGATTTTTTGCAAGCCCCGCAGAACGCGTTCCAGTCCGTGAGTTTTGCTTGTCCGATCCGGCATCTTATCCTTTCCGGAACGAAGAGGCATCCGTGTGCTGTGCGACGTCAGCGCACGTTAAAAATCCCCAGGTGGTCGAAATTACTCCGTAGCCCTCCACTACGGCTCCTCTTTCTCTCTATCCACTTTCACTCTTCCCTTCCGCCCTTTCCTTACGACGCGGTTGAGGTGTCCATAGAAAACAAGTGAGACAGTTACCGCGCCTCTCCCTTCCTATAAATCAACCAATCAGGTTGGCTCAGCTGCCCCGCCGGAGTGGTGCAGTGGTAAGACGCCCTACTACTGTGCCGGAGTACCCGGGTTTGAACCCGACCTCGGCGGCTGCGTTTCGATGGAGGCGAAACGAAGAGGCGTCCGTGAGCTGTGCGATGTCAGCGCACGTTAAAAATCCCCAGATGGTCGAAATTGCTCCGTAGCCCTCCACTACGGCTTCTATTTCTCTGTTTCCACTTTCACTCCCACCTTCCTCCCTTCCCTTACGGCATGGTTGAGGTGTACACAAAAAACAAGTGAGACAGTTTCCGCGCCTTTCCTTTCCTATAAATAAGTAGGTGGCTCAGCTACAGAGCCAATAGCAGGCCTGCGCATTTTCTTTTCCTTTTTCCTACAGCCGGAACAACACCGGACGCGGCCACCGCGCCGTAAGGGTCAAGAGAGGAAAGTAGAAAAATGACAAAGGTGCATCGCAGTGGAGGGCTTCAGAGTGAGTTTGGACAACTGGAAATATAGCAAGTGTGACAGATACTGCGCCTTTCCCTTCCTGTGAACCAATCAATCAAATTTTTTAACGTGTCCTAACATGGCACGCCACGCAGACAGCTTTCCATTCGCCCTTTATTGAAACGCTTCTGTTGCGATCATATTCGAAACCGGGGACTACGGTTCAGTAGCCGAACATCTTAACCAGTGAGCCATCGCAGCGGGTAAAAAAAAAACTATGCTTAAGAGAGCTTTCACGCGCATGCTCAAGCCAAGCTTTAACCCCACCTTTTGTTGACAAAGCTGAAATTCTCTTCGTGATGCTGTGGAACTATTAATGCTGCCAGCTCCGTTTTCATTGATTTGCAATTTCATGACAACTAACGGTGTCTGCTAACGAAGACAATGCAACATGTGCCCGCGCTTTAACATCGCAAGCGCTTAATCTCTGCTATCATTACGAAGCACCTTGACATCCAATTTCATTCCTGCTTATTCGCCGACCAGAACGGAATTTTTATGATAAACTATCAGCTGGAAAGAGTAGGAGTGCATCAAGGATGAACTTTTGCTCATCTGTGTCGGGCGCAGCACTGTGTCGTGCACAGCAGAGTTGAGACCGGGGCCGGACTAGGCAGCAAGAATAACGTGGATGCCATCAGAGCGCCCACAATCAGAATGGCGATGATTACCTTGGCCTCAGACGAAGCTCTGAATTGGCGGTTAGAAGCTGACGGTAGCGAGGCCGAGTTCTGTGACAGAGTTAGAGCAATCTAAGACTGACGCACTTTAATTCAACGTGAATCGTGATTAGACCGAGACCTTTGATGAATAATAGAAAGGAATACCTCGCTTGCTAATCTTTTGTTAATTAAAGAATAATTGTGTAATTAGCACGAAGAGAAATATTACAAAGATTAATTGAACTCTAGGGCAATTATCGACATAAGACGAAAAGTACACGATACAACAGCGAGGAAAATAAGGAGTAGTCTGAGCAACAACCACGAAAACAATCTTTTCCTATGAGCTCACACGACTGAGACTTCAACAGTGCATTTTAATTCCACGACTTTTTATTTTGCTTTATAATACAGGTTTTTAGTACTGTAATTAGCGTAACATTAGACATGCCAAAATACCAGCTTTTCATACGCAGTAGAACACGTTTATTACCTGCTTCCCTAGCATGCTTGATACCAACGACCCTCCGTGGCAGCAACGTAACGCACTCAGCTCTATACGATCACGGTTGCAAAAGGCACGTACCATATTTGTGCTACACCAGTTGATCAAGAAAAAAGTTCTTCTTTATGACCCATGCGTTAATTGCTTGTCCCCATGTCATGCAGAGGGCTTTGTTTCCAACCCTAAATGATACAAATTTATTTGTGGAAATGATGTCGGTTGCTGGCATATTTCTTCGTAAGGCTTCTCAATTTTGAATCAAGGTAATGGGGCAGCGTATTGGTTGAACGAACCCAATAAGCTTTTGCGTAATTTAACGGACGTCCCCATCACTTCAGGGCTGCTCAGGCGCAAAAACAAATGTAGACAAGATCAATATACAATACAATTTTTTCTTTGAAACCAATGCATGAGATGGTGGACAAGAAAATGCACTACGTCATAAAACACGTAAACGAAGGTAGGGAAGAAAAATATTATTTGCACGTTCTATTTCAAATTTCTATCGCTTCACTGACAATGGTAAGCACCCCAAAAAATCTTGAAAATTATGTAGACTAAACTCGGCAATATCAGTTCAGCATTTGTGCAGAGCAAGCTGATATTTCCCGAGTACAAATTTAGACATCACCAGTGAGGGAAAAATAAAGCATTTTTATATTTTTGGCGTGTCAATTTACAGAGTAAGATATGGCATCGTCGAGTATGGCGCGAGAATTATGGTATACAAACTGTCAGGTTGTCTAGTGATAATAGTGGCTTCTTACTAGTTCCATCGATTCCCTATCCAGTTGCAAACTCGCAATGATGAACTTACGAGATGTTTACATCAGTGGTATCACTAACCCTCATAACTTCATATTCCCGCATCTTATTGTGAAAAATCTGGCGCTGCTGCCTGTCTGGGAGACAGTGACTGACCGCCACCGAAACTGCCATCATCACTGTAAATGACACCATAACAGTTGCCAACCATATGTTATTTTTTTCTAAAACAAAGGCAAACGATTGCGTAGGGTCTAATTTCTCAGTGATTACGTCATACACGACCAGTTTATATTTGGCTGTCTCACATCCCTTACTTTCAGCAAAATATTAACTTTTTGCGTGTGGATAAATGTAGTAGTCACCGCGTTTAAATGGAGTTTGTATGACGGTTTTCTGCTCCCCGCTTTAAAAGCAATGTTGGCAGTGCTTATATCAAGCAGCGCTGGCCAAGATTTAGTGCTTCTAGTGTTATATGCTGCTGCAGCACTTTTAGCTTGCCCTTTCTGACTGCGGTGGCAGTTTTTGTGGCAACATCCCGATAGCGGAACTATTCGGAGTTAAATATTATGACTTCGTTACAACTGTCAGTCAACACAAGTAAGCCGGATAAGACAGTACGCAAGGCCCAGTATTTTAACCATCCAAACCGAATAAAACAGCATGGTCTGTTTCCTCCTCTCAGTTTTTCCAATACATTAGCAAAGGCCTTGCTGAGCTCAGGGTAGCAAAGACTTTCAGCGCAGATTTTGTGCACCAATGTGCCCGAAGAGCAGAATATCAGCTAACTTTGTTGGATGCTGCATCTGTGCCGGCGGATAGTAGCTCGTTCAGTGCCTTTATGGATTCTGTCTTCATCCCCGAGCTGGCTGCCTTCGATGCAGAGGGGTGTAAAGATGTCGCAAGTGACCCAAGGGCCAGTGACTGCATGCGCTGCGGGGATGTCGTTCCGGAAACGGAGGCACCCGGATCCGGTGACTGCTGTTGCTGGACGGCTTTATTGGCCTCCTGCGAAAACGAGTTGACTTTGACCGCTGTCTGCAGACATAACACGATGATGCCGCAATCGTGGCGCATAACTGTGCTTGCAGTCTGTGCACTCTCTAGCGACCTTGAGTTTGTTAAGTTTCCTCATTTTGTTTTTCCAACTGATGAGCATAATTAAGATTTCAGAATCTTGCAATTAGTAGGATTATCCATAGTATCTACCTTAGTGAAAGTATCCTTACCCTCATCTGCTTATTGACTCGAAACTCGGCATGTTTCTGGCCGTCGTAATTCGTAAGTGCTGTTAGAACACTTCAACACACCTGATGGCCGCGCTACTTCGTCGATGCACTCCAGGGGATACATGGCACTCTATCACTGTCGCTACAAGCGATACTTCTACAGGCGCATACTTTGAATATTTAGACTGCATGCAACGTAAATAGCCACAAAAGCAAGAGGTTTGGCGGTCGCTGCCATAGCGTAATTTGGTGGAGCTTCGTACATGGAATGCGGAGGCCAGGTGATCGGAGCATACTGGCTTCGTGCGGGTATTTCGTCGTCGGCTATCTGTATTATCTATAATTCACAATGGGTTTGATACCTCAAATTATTCTGCGATCGATGGCAGAAATGAAAAAATCCTCTTTGCTCTCCATGGTTTTTGGGACTATTGGTTTGCACCCTATGCTCTGCAGGGCTGTTTTGCAGTGACCTCGTATTACTTTATTAGCTAACAGGAAGAACAGCTTGACACGTCATGCCTTACACAAACATAGTAGAAACAATTAAAGGAAGGAAGCTTATTCTTCCTCCGAAATCATCGAGTTGCTTTGAGTATTTGCGCTATTTAGGTATATCTTGATGCAGACGTAACGTGCTGTTCCCTATGCACAAAACATTGGCTGCATGTGTTGATGGTTCTTAGAAGCATTAGTGGGAAAAATAATGCTCCGAGAAAGGACACAAAGTCGTATTTGCTCGACCTGTTAAATGAAATACTAGCAACTCCAGTGTGCGCGGATCGGCATCGTTACCACGCGATGTTTGCAGATTATGGCATATTTTTGTGGTTTTTGATACATAGTAAAAATGCATGGATAGTCCATTGTGCCACCTGGTGTTCTCCGGTGGCGCCTGAAAGGAAAGGACGTTGAAGTGGGTTGACGCGCTGTCGGCTTGTTAAAAAAACCTCGCCTGTCTTTTCAGTCATGTGTACACCTGCCTTCCGTAACATTGTAGTGGAAGTGCTGGGCATAGATCCTGGTACATGTCCCGTACACCTCCGCACGCTCAGAACTCAACTTCTGAGCCAGTCGACACCTCTGTGCACCATGCTACCCTCAGGAATCAAGGTCTGCACCCTGAGCACGGGCCGTTGGAGTTCAGCACCGCAGCCGACACACGACCTGCCATGCAAGAACCAGGTTACTACACCTTGCAGAACCCGCGACTGCCTCAGCCCTTCTAAGGCAGTCAGAATGAAGACGTTCAAGACTGGCTCATCCAGTTTGAACGGGTCGCCTCATTGAATTGTTTGGACGACGCCGTCAAGCTTAGAAACGTCCTCTTCAGCCTGCAAGATGGCGCTCGTACTTTGTACGAGAACCGAGAAGACATCCAAAGATTATTGCGTGAGTACTGCCGACGCACCCTTGAGAATTCCAGCGCGGATAGGCGAGAACTCACAGGAAGAGCTTTACAGTCTCGTATGCAGGTGCCGAACGAGACTTAAGCGCGTACGTGCAGGACATGACCCGGCTCTTCCGACGATCCGTCCCGGCCATGCCCGAAGGAAAAAAGGTTCCCCACCTCATGTGTGGCGTTAAAGAACCACTGTTTCCTGCTCCGTGAGTAATCCACCGAGCACGGTTGCCGGGTTTCTTGCGGAAGCTGCCACAATGGAGCGGATGCTCCAGCAGCGGTCTACCACCTACCAAAGGCTGGTGCACACCACTCCGGTTGCGGAGCCGTATTCAGCCTTCCTGTCCAGCGAGAATCTACGCAACATCATTCGCCCAGTTATACGCGAAGAGCTCCAGAAGCTTTTCGGTGCTCCCCAGCCGATGGTCGGCTTTATAGCTGGCATCGTCCGCGAAGAGCTTCAAGCATTTAGGCCTTCGGTACCGTCTGCTGACCCACCCCACGCCTACTACGACGCCATTACAGCCGCCCGATCAAGGTTCTTTCTATTCCGAACAAACTGAGCCGTACATCGACAATCGACGACCACCCCAGCGGAAGGCGGACTTGGCGCGCCCAAAATCGCCAGCGCCTGTGCTACCATTGCGGGGAACCAGGTCATCTGTATCGCCAGTGCCCCTATCGACACCTGGGACTGCACGGATTTCCCATCGACATGCGTTACCCTCCATTAGGCTAACGACCACGTGACATTGAGGATTACTTAGCCCAGCAGCGCATGGCGTCAGATACCCAGCGGCAAAAACGCTCCCCGTCTCCACGCCGACCTTCGCCGCAGCCCAGATCCTCCTGGATGGCGCAGCGATGGTCGCCAAGTCCCCGTCGGGAAAATTAAAGACAGCGACATTCGGGGGTGAGGCCGCTTGCAATCGACGTAACAAAGACCGCCCGACAACGAGACCTGTAGTCAACCAAGATTTTACGGCACCGACGACAGTTCCGACACTTGAAGATCGATTCTCGCTGGACATACCCGTGGCTATCGATGGCTATAAAGTTAGCGCAATGGTGGACACTGGCGCTCAATTTTCAATTTTAGGTGGGAAGCTAGCGACCCTCCTTAAAAACGTTGACTCCATGATCTGGCACGCAGATTCTCACCGCTGGTGGACATGTACCTCCGACATGTACATGTGCCGTGCGGCCTGTGCACGGCAGGAGTTCAAACTAGCAGCTCGTTCGTTGTCAGCTGCCTCGTGATACCTGACTGCTCCCGTGACTTTCTCCTCGGCTTTGATTGTGTCCGAGAGTGTGGAGCTATTATCGACCTCCGGAAGCGTACAGTGACATTCTCGACCGAGAAAGCTTCCGATACTGATACCGAGAATCGCCAATGCCGCGCCGCTCTTCGAATTGCCGCCGAGAGTGTTTCGAATCAGCCGCGCGACAGTATTTTTGTGCCTGTTACCTGTGACGACCTGCCTGACGGACCTGCGGTCGCGGAAGGCAACTTGTCTCTTTTGCTCGCCCATGGCATATGTACAGGCGCAGCCTCAGTCACCTCCGCGACGGCCGGACTGAGCTCCTGGCGACTAACTTCACCAACAAACCCCGAAATCTTTTTCGTGCTACTTCCATCGCACTCGCCGACTTTTTAAGGGATGTTTCCGAATGTTTCACGTTTGCAACTGTTAGCACTGTGCAGCCGCCCTTTGACTGTGTTGAAACTAGTCCGGACCTCTCGGAAACACAGAAGCATGACATATGTGCCCTCCGACGAGAGTACAGTGCTTGTTTCGGTTCCCCATTGAAAGTACGGCAATCGCCTTTTTGTTAAACACCGAATCATTACTACCGCCGACGCCCGCCCTATCTACCAGCAGCCGTACTGTATCTAAACGACGGAACGTGAAGCGGTTCAGTCACAGGTTGATGAGATGCTTTGTGATGGCATCATACAACCGTCCAACAGGCGGTGGTTGTCCCCAGTTTTGCTGGTAAAGAAAAGAATGGGACCCTTCGCTTCTACGCTGATTATCGAAAGTTGAACTACATCACAAAAAAGTCGCCCACCCGCTGCCCCGTATCGATGATTCACTCGACAGGCTTCGTCGCGCCCAGTAGCTCTCCTCAATTGACGTAAAGAGCGGGTACTGGCAGATTGAGGTCGATGAGCGGGACCGCAAGAACACAGCCTTCGTCACCCCAGATGGACTGTACGAGTTTAGAGTGCTGCCTTTCGGCCTATGTTCCGCGCCAGCTACTTTTCAGCGCATGATGGACACGGTTACCGCCGGCCTGAAATGGCAAATTTGTTTACTTTATTTTGATGATGTAGTGTTCTCTGAAACCTTTCGCGAACACCTTGAACACCTGCTCACAGTATTAGATGACCTCCGATCAGCTGACCTGGCGCTCAAGCACTTGAAGTGCCACTTTGGCAACAATGAGTTGAACTTTCTCGGTCATCTCGTGAGCGCTGCTGGCGTGAGGCCAGACCCTGACAAGACTTCCGCTGTCGCCCAATTTTTCGTTCCTGACACAAAGAGAAGTTTGAAACGCTTCCTGGGTCTCTGCGCGTACTACCGCCGCTTCATCGCAGATTTTTCCAAGGTTGCCGCCCCCTGACTCGCCTCACGCGCGATGACACACAGTTCGTGTGGGGCGCCGAGTAACAAGAGGCTTTCGCGGAACTGCGCAAGCCACTGCAAACAACCCCTGTTCTTGCGCACTTTCATGAAGACGCTGACACTGAAGTCCACACCGACGCCAGCAATAGCGGCCTCGGCGCTGTACTCGTTCAACACCAAGCTGGCGTCGAAAAGGTCTTCGCGTATGCCAGCCGCACGCTCTCCCGCGCTGAGACAAACTATTCCACTACGGAAACGGAATGCCTTGCGGTTGTGTGGGCAACCATGAAATTTAGGCCTTACCTCTATGGCCGCCCGTTTAAAGTGGTCACCGACCATCATTCTTTGTGTTGGCTGGCTAACCTCCATGACCCATAGGGGCGCCTAGCACGATGGAGCCTTCGCCTCCAACAATTTGAGTTCCCCATTGTGTATAAATCTGGCCAGAAGCATGTAAATGCTGACGCGCTGTCGAGCGCACCTGTCGGTTTAGTCGATGAGAGCACGGACGACGAGAGCAGTTTGCGTGGACTGGTGAGTGCCTCAGATGTAATGACCCCATAACGAGCTGACCCGGACCTTCAACCTGTCATTGATCACCTGGAGTGTCACGCTGCAGATATCCCTCGCCCATTTGCTCGGAATCTGTCTGCTTTCTGTCTGCTTTCTGTGACCGAGCGTACCTCCTCGTAGTGCCGGCTGACCTCTGTGCCGATGTCCTTTTTGCTTGCCATAATGAACCCACGCTTGGCCATTTGGGCTTTGCGCGCACTCTCTCCCGAGTTCGTCAAGTCTACTATTGGCCTAAACTTGCCGACGCCGTTCATCGCTATGTCAGAGGCAGTCGTGAGTTCCAACATCGAAAGGCGCCGCCTTCCAAGCCAGCGGGTTTGCTCCAACCTATTGTCCCTCCACGAAAGCCGTTTGACCAAATCGGCATCGACCTTCTGGGCCCATTTCCGCTTGACATCGGCCGGTAACAAATGGAATATAGTCGCAACCGACTATCTCACACGGTATGCGGAAACCAAGGTGGTGCAGCTTAGCACGTCATCTGTGATCGCCCAGTTTATGCAGCAAATCTTATTGCTCCATGGCGCACCGTCCCAAGTTATCACCGATCGAAGCGCGGCGTTTACGGCACAACTTATGCACGAAGTATTTTAGCTTAGTCACACAAGCCATCGCAAAACCACTGCCTGTCACTCACAGACAAATGGCCTCGCGGACAAACTGATCGCCGACATGATTGCAATGTGCATAGACTCGCAGCAGAGAACCTGGGACGAGATTCTCCCGTACGTCACATATACCTACAACACTGCCATCTAATAGACGACGCGTTTTACGCCATTTCGCCTGCTCTACGAACGCGACGTTCAGACGATGTTGGATGCCATGCTTCCGTGCGGCACTGATGGTCATCCGCGCACGCCACACGCCGACGAATTTGATCAGCGCGCCGAGGAAGCACGTCAGCTTGCCACATTCACATTCAGCAACAGCAGGGCAAGGATACGCATCGCTACAACCTCAACCATCGACACGTCACATATCAACCTGGAGAGAAAGTTTGGGTGTGGACACCAGTGCGCCAGCCCGGCTTGTCTGACAAACTGATGTCGCGGTATTTTGGACCTTACGAAGTTCTGCGCCGTGTCGCTGAAGTGACATATGAAGTCATTCCAGCCGGTGCTGTGTGGCCCTCCCCTCGGCAACCACGCTCCGAGGTGGTGCACGTTGTCCGCGGGAAGCCGTATTTCACGCGGTAATGAGCAGTGTGCTGTTGTTGTTGTTGTGGCTGTAGGCAGAAGGAAAAGAAAATGCACGGGCCTGCTACTTGCTTCCGCTGCCTCGTGCAGACAGAAGAGAAAATGAGAAGAAAAGGAAGAGGGAAAGAAAGACGCGCCCCGAAAAAACAGCCGTCGTCCCCCACCGAAAAGGTCGCGGGTGCAATGACGGCCTACAACAGATAAAAATTCGGTGGCAGGCCAGCCTGCACCGCAAGCGGCGGCCACCCACCTGCCCCAGCCCCATCAGGGGAGTATGCGCTTGTTTCTTTGTCGTGTAGGGCACCTCACCCCGCCTCCGTTATTCTGTTCCTGTTCTGCTTATTTTGTTTTCTCTTTCACTGCCCATCGCTCGCTCTCAGTCTCTGCTTTCGTTTTTTAGGATGGGGAGTAATGCCACCTGAGAGCACCAGGTGGCATTACTCCCCTTCCTAAGAAAACGAAAGCAGAGGGGCTGGGGCGTTTGGGTCACCGCTGCTTGCGGCGGGGGTTGGCCTGCCACCGAACGTTTATCGGTTGTGGGCCGTCACTGCACCCGCCACCGCTTCGGTGTTGGTAGACGGCTGTTGTTGCGGCGCGCGTCTTTCTTTCCCTCCTCTTTTCTTTTTTTCTTCTCTACTTTCTCTTCTGTCCGCACGAGGCAGCGGAGGTAGCTCAGCTACAGAGCCAGTTGCAGGCCCGTGCATTTTCTTTTCCTTCTTCCTACAGCCACAACAACAACAACTGAAAGAAAAGGAGGTTAGTGGGTTCACGCGCTGTCGGCGGAACGCTGCTTATTGAAAAAGCCTCGCCTGTCTTTTTAGTCAAGTGTACACCGGCTTTCCGTGACAATATTGTGGTGGGCGTGGACAATGCTGTAGGTTGCGCATGTGCTGCGAATTAAATCAGATGTGCCCATGAAAAACGAGCAAGCAGAATTTTACACTCAGTGTGCCATGGAACTACAAATTTGCTCGAAAGTTGCAATGAATCAAGAAAATGTCTCGCCCTGCGATACGGTCACGATAAAGGCCAAAGAGGGAACTGAGCCACTTTGCAGGTTGTTATGGGAGCAGAAATAATTTTAGGATTTTCTTTTGGCACTCGGAAAAAAAACTATTCGCGTGTTCTTAGCGGTGTAAGTTTTACGCATGCCCATATACAGAATAGTGTAAGACTGTTTTTATTTCGTGTAAAAAACGATGTGATTGCACACAACCCTCATGTTTTAAGTCTCGAGAGTTGAGCAAAAAGACATAAACGTTTAAAATAAAACATATACCTAATGTAGTTAACGGAAGGAAGTGTATAGATAGATTTAACCAAGTTCTAAACACTATGGCTGCCTCACACCGAAGTAATTTCGGGGTGCACGAAAATCAGCTTTCCTTAACATGAGTCACAGGGATGCAGGGTTAAAGTCTGGTTGAGGTGGTGGCATTTGAGAACGAGCTCAATATTAATTTTCAAAGTAGCTGAGCGTGATCCCGCCATTGAATTAATGAGGTACAGGAGCCGAAGAGGATGCCTGTGCGAAACTAGCGCAAGATAAAATAGCGAAATGTTTTGAAGTAGATCAAAGGGACAAATGCAACAAAAAATCTCGTAACTTCCGGTTTGCCTTCAAAGCGGAGGATATATTGCGTGCAAACATTTTGTACTCTATGCACTGCACCGCGACTTTGTCCCCTGCCATGGTGGCTCAGTGGTTGGGCAGCTCGTCTCGTAGAGCCAAAGTCCGGGTTCGATCCCGGCCACGGCAGCAACTTCTTAATGCATGCAAAAAGCAAAGAGTCTTCTAGTGTGCTATGCCCTAAGTAATAATTAGCTGAAAGAAAAGAAAGTGGGCAGTATCTGCCTGGCTGTTTTTCTTCTGTGGACACCTGATCCGCCCTTTAAAAGAAAAGAAGATGAAAGGGAAATAGGAGAGAGGGAAAATGTTTCCGCGTGAAGCGAGTGATTTCGACCTTCTAATAATCTTTATCGTGTTCCAGCATCGCACTGCACACAGATGCTTCTCCGTTTCTCCTACATCAAAAAGCAGCCACGAGTAGGCGGGTTCAAACCCTTGTATCGCGGCACTGTAGTTATGCATCAGCTGCCGCAAAACATGGCGGGTCACAACGCCCATGCAGGTAAACATTTCCAGAGCCCTATATGAGGTATTAATTATGGAGGCATTGCATCAGGATATTAAGTCACATAAACCAGCTGTAAAAAGCGATGACATTGAACCTACTGGGAGGATGGAAGAAATCTAATATTGTAATAACCCTTATGAAGGGTTTTACCAGTGTCATTAAATACCGAAGGACTCTGGTAATACTGAACACCTGAATAATTATGCATCGAGTAGCTTACATTTCCTAGGCACTTTGCAATTACAAGAAAATCGGTAATATAGTTGATTTCCAGGCCTACTGTTAATGGCATTGCTGATGCCATGATAGTAGTAATAATATGCAGTCCTGTTAAGTCTCCCCGCTGTTCCCTAGGAGCTAACCATGAGGGGGTATCCCGGCCGGTGTTTGGCAGGTAATTTTGAGTATTTGGTTGGTCTGGTTTGGTCTGTGGTGTTTAACGTCCCAAAGCGACTCAGGGTATGAGAGAAACCGTAGTGGAGGGCTCGGGAAATTTCGACCACCTGGGGTAGTTTACGCGCATTGAAATCGCACAGAACACGGGCGCCTTGCTTTTCGCCTCCAGAGAAAAGCGGCCTCTGAGGCCGGGGTTCGAGGTGGTGCAGTGGTAAGACGCCCGACTACTGTGCCGGAGTACCCGGGTTCGAACCCGACCTCGGCGGCTGCGTTTCGATGGAGGCGAAACGAAGAGGCGTTCGTGTGCTGTGCGATGTCTGAGCACGTAAAGATCCCCAGGTGGTCTAAATTGCTCCGTAGCCCTTCACTACGGCTCCTCTTTCTCTCTTTCCACTTTCACTCCCATCTTCCTCCCTTCCCTTACGGCGCGGTTGATGTGTCCACAGAAAACGAGTGAGACAGTTACCGCGCCTTTCCCTTCCTATAAATCCATCGATCCCGTATCCTTGGGAACAGTAGTCGAGAGCCGTAACCACTGCGCCACCCCGGCGGGGTAATAATGAGTATTTATATTGGTCAATGGTTGTCCAGCTCTCGTACATGTTTCAGAGAGCTGCGACGCCGCATGTTCCAAGCGGGGCACAGATCTCTGCAGCTGCGAGAACCCTCCGGGGCCGGAGGCAGACGCGTCTGGAGGGTTTCCAGCTCGGCGGCTTCATTTGACCCATTTGTAGGAAATACTAACCTTATTTCACGATGGTAACGCTGTTTTTCTCCGCAGAAGGTATTTACTTTCTGATAGATTTAGTAAACATCTTAAATGGCCGTGTGGCTTTAAATATTCTGACCGAGAGGATTGTGTCTTGCATCCCTGGTGGAGAGATCTCTATGCTCAGAGAGCCTAGAATGCAGTGTTTTCAAATACAAAGAAGCACTCAAGATACAGCACGTGAATAAAGTGATGTGGATGTCACCTCTGCATTTGCAAACGAATGACCCCCGATTCACATTCCTAAGCTACCTGCCACTTATGTTGCCGTTGCAGTTTATGCCTGTTAAGGTTTAGTCTATCTTTGGAGCATATCTACTTTCTGCGCCTGCAGCTCCACTTGGTGATCCTCTTCGTGTACAATTCGTTTCGTTTACAGAAAAGGAAAGGCGCACTATCTGTCCCATATTTTTGTGGGCACCTGATCCGCGACATGAGGGAAAAGTAGGAAAGAAGAGTCGCAGTTGAAGGCTATGCTGTAGCTTCTACTAATGCGGATATTTAAAGTGCTCAGAAATCGCACAGCACACATACACCTCTCAGTTTCACTTCCACCGAAACGAAGCCGCCGGTGGTCGGGTCTTCATGTACGCGTACTTTTGTCATGCGTTCAATAACTACTAATTACCTAATTTATGCCTCTACGTTCATTTTCTCTCTCCCCACACAGATTATTTGAAGGAATACCCAAGTAGGTATAAAATGCCACTTCAACTAAGCCGTACGTATTTTCATACGCTGCCTATTGTGTTTGGGTTCGGATCCGAGGGTCCTGGGTCTGATTCCCATTTCACCTTCCCAACTTTTAGAAGCTAGCTACCCGATTAGTCTGATGCCGCAGAAATGTCTGCGTGGAAGTAGTTAACTGTCTTCTGTCTTCATGTGAACTGGTTATATGCGCTAAGGGTCAGTATATATTAGAATTACGATGCCTACTTTACAGAAGAAAATGATGACAGAGCTTAGATGATTGCTGATCACTGAGTTTGAGGCCTTTAGGTTTACAGAGCTTCAAATGAATTGAATAAAATCTACCGCTTTTATTCCGAAGTGCACCTACGAATCTCGTGAGGTCAAGTGAAACACTGGGAGATCATAATCCTAAGCAATATAGTGGTACGGCCAATTAAACATTACAAGACAGAGCATAGCTACTGCTGTTAAGGTACTCAATAGTGCCCGGCAACTAGTTATTGCAGTACTAGGGGAGTTCTTTAGTGCGCACTAAGAACTCAGCACGTATGCTCTTTCCATTCAGCCTGAACTATGTGGGACTAGGGTGGCCGGTAACGATGGGCGCCTGTTGCTGGAACTCAAGATGGAGCATGATGCCTCGTGTTGGACATGCACATGGGAATCAGAAGGCACCCGAGCATATAACTGAAGTAAAACGGTTCGACGCATCTTTCGCACTGCTTTCTACAGCGATCACGATAGCTGGAAGTCTGCCTAAATGACCGAACTTATAACTAAAACTTCATGGCCTGCATTGCCGTGGCGGTATAGTCGCTATAACTTTCGATTGTATGAAACACGGGATGAGAAATCGAAGGGGGTGAACTGATTTGTTGATGATGCCTAACAATGCGATGTAAAAATAGGCAAGTATGCGGATTAACCGCACGTACCGCCGCGTGTGCAAAAGCCGAGGGCGGAGCAGTGGCAGAGGGATCCTGCGTAGAGATCGTCGCCGGCGGAGCCTTTACTTCGGAAGCCGTCGGCAGGAATTTCGACCGCTTATGTTTGCTGTGTGTGTCGCTTCGGGCTATTTGTAGTGGCCTCTTTGGTCTGCGGCCCAGGCTGGGAGCACAACTGCGAGGTTGGAGGAGGGGCTTCGCCTGGCGAAATGACTGCCGCTCGGGCCTGCGTGATCTTTTTTCTGGCAGTGTCCTCCTCGACGGGACAGTTCGGCCTTGCACCCTTTGATTTCTTCATCATCTTGGAGGGCTGTGGGGAACAGTAAGCTTGCTGTAATCTCTGGAGAAGCGAGAGGTAAGCGATGGCGACGCCGCGAAAGATGCTTTCTTCTTCTTCTTCTGCGCGTGTAGCTCGCGAGCACATGCCGAGGTTGTGTTAACATCAGTAGCAGAAAAACGAGTTAACAAAAATATCATGATTTCAAAAACAAACTGCGCTGGCAAATCGCATTACAACTAATTTAATGGTTATCTGTTAGTCGAACATTTGGTACATGTCAGTACTGCATTATATGACCCGTATTTTCTTGTGCTCGTCGGAACGTGATGAAGCGTCAGTGACACATATCGGGAAGTGTATTTCAGTCGAAAGAACAGATAGGGAAGGTTGCACATTATCTAACTCGAATATGTTTGGTTCTGCTGACCCTACACAATGCTTCAGGCAAATATCATCGCTTTTTGACTCTCAAATGCAGATGTTTAAATCGAAACATTTTGCACGGAGGCTTCCCCGATTAACTCACAAGGTACGTCGTTAACATCTCCTCGCATAATAGGGGGAGACGAGCTTCATGCCACAAAGTGTAGATAAGACCGCTTTTAGAGCCCACTTTGCCAATTTCGGCTGCATGTCTTATAATTTGCGGCATGCCTGAAGCTTAGCGTGCTTAGCAGCACAGCACACGTTTCCACGGTTTAACACATTATGGCGTAGAGTTCGAACATGGACGATTACGTGGTGCAGAAGTGTTACCAACAACATATTCGGATAGCGACGGGTTGGCTATGAAGCCTCCTCTCAAGCAGTTTCGCCTTCCAGTAGCTTTCAAACTCAACTGGGGTAGAGTGATCAGCTTTGGTAGCCACGGCATTATACAATGGTGCACTGTCGCTAGGCGAACTTTCGCGTGATTAGTTTTCATTTTTTTGTGTCAGCTCATCAATATTATCGGCGTCCAATCACCTTTGTTTCATTCTCCACAAGATACATTTTCGCGAACTTTGCTTTAACCATAATGCGCTGAGAGCGTCGTTCACCCTAAAACTGATGACAGCTGCCTGTAAATTGGGATTGACCATGAGTCGAGGAGCAGAAAGCGTTTCCAATAAATATGTTTACTTGGCCTGACGAAAATGGTTGGAGTTTATGTGAAAACAATGGAAACGTCAATGAATGACATAAGACTAAATGAATCATATCGCCTGGTCAGATTGAGAGATTTCTCTGCCAAAAGTAAGGCATTGTCGTTGCAAAGTTTCCTCCAGAAACCACCTTCTCCACATGGAAAAGCGGCGGCAGGACATTAGAAAGCTGTACTGATCATCTTTGCACTGCAGCATGAGAAGGTGGTTGAGAGTACTAAACATAATCTGTGCAAACCGATTTTTAGAGATGGATTACATGCGCACAACCTCGTTAGAGAGACTTAGATCTGCCGTAATTGACTGCATTTGCTGCTCTATGCATATATATGGTTTTCATAATCAACAGATAGTAAAAGATTTAAAAATTTTGAAATCAAAGAATAAAAACAAGACGTGCAGACAAGGTTCTCTCTGTATCAGGACAGTATATACCGTCATGTGCATTTGCATCACATTGCGTCTGGGTTTATTATTGCGCTCCTATAAAAGCTTCCGTAATTATATTAACAGTCTATTTAAAGTTAGAGGTGGCAGATGTTTAGCTATATTGCGGAAATTGTCAAGAAATTCAAGGGAAGGCTTCTTGAATGATGCCGGGAGGATGTTAAGAAGGAGCTTATTTAGGATTGAACAAAGTGTCTCAGCAATACAACCCGCGGATTAGGAATCCTGGCCATTGGACTCCAGTAAGGGTGGTGAGCTTCATATGCTCCCGCGTTCTATGCTCACGCAGTCCCACCCGAAGCGGCAGTCGCAACTGCTGCATATCCCAGGTAATATAAAAGGAAGAAAATAATTCGAAGGAATTTCTTCATTGAGTGCGGAGAAAAATGAAAGTGCTTAAGAAAGTAAACTTTGAAATAAAATAAGTGAAGCAGGCAGATTTTGTGTATTGGGCGGTAAATTTAGTTTTAGTTGTTATTGCCTTTGTGACAACGTGATCGTAACAAATCAACCTATAACGCGGTAGGGGTATGTAAGGCTCGAGCGCACGATGAACAGAGAGAATGGCGATAAGCAGAAATCCTAAATAACTTAACACAAGCAATTATATTATAAAGAGTAATTCAGCTTGAATTTATTTATACGGGATGATTGGGCATGCACCTCACTTGTGTGGTCTGAATTCTCGCTATGATTGCCGGCCTCCAAACTGCCAGGCGGTGATGGATGGCGATGTCTGGGAGGCTGTTTAAATTGTAGGATATATTGATTGAGCAGTAGAGAATTCGGATTTATTGCCAAAAAAAAAACGATTTTATGAGTGCTAACACCCCGTCAAGCACGCAATCATATCCTTTCAATCTACTGCAGCTCCGGTAAAAACTCTGACAAACTGTCTTGTCAAGGCAAGCGTTCCAGAATCGATATATGCCGCTGAAAATATACCATATCAATTGAAAAGTGAAAATGACACTTCGGACAGGTCAAGGATGCATGAAAACTTTTGAATATGAGTTTTCATGCACCCTTGACCTGTCCGACTTGTCATTTTCACTTTCTCTTGCAATGGTTAAAGTATTTCAAAGATGTCTGTTGGGTTGCCTGTCAGCATTGACAAGGATTTCCTGTGTTTGTATCAATACGTTGAGGGCAAAAACAATGCAATGAAGAATATGGGGCCATAGATTTCTATATTTGTGCGTGCATTTCCTGCCACACATCAATCCCAGGCTTCTGCTTCAGGGCGAGTCTATGAAGAACATCCTATAAGCATCTAACAAAATTACTTTCCATGTTTAGGTATATGTAATTTTGATGAGGCACAATGACATATATACCGCTCAATTTGAAGGTCTATCTGTGCATGTCATGGAGATGCTTGGCAACTGTTCAGTCATGCATGCTGAGCAAAAACATACCAAAAATAGGGCATGGAGATTCTTCAAACAATAATGGGAAAACGTGTGTGCTGCAAAGTTACTCAGAGGCAGCTTTACAATAATATACAAGTGACACCTACAGTTTTGGTAGCAAAGTTTATTCACACTATCAGCAAGTTATTTGGCTGGTTTAGAGGGTAGGACAACTCAAAATTACTTAGGCTGGAGCAATGTCTACAATTTATTACAATGTAGTATCACAACATAATGACATGTCAGAGCAAAATATTGCATCACTTATTTAGTGCGTGGCACCCTCTCCTAGACAGATGGCTAAGAAATGTATAGATATACAAAAAACGCATGTATATTTATGACAAGACAGCAGAACATACAACTCCTAGCTCATGAAAATTGAGATACTTTAGGTGACTGTTCAAGAACTTGGTAGCCACCACTCTAGGTACAATGCATAATGAAAGAAGAGGCACCTAGAACATGTGTTGAATAGCTTGCAGTCATACTGATTGTTGAAGACCATGTTGGCGGACAGAACCGCTGCCAGTCACTCCACCCACTTGTCGCAGAGAACAGCTTTTCACGGTCCAGCTGGTTGCGCAGCAGGTCGACATCTTGAATATTTTCCCCAGAGTATATGCTGACAGGAGTAGCTGGTACACGAGTCCTCTAGTGGCAATAAGATATTGCATCAGTGCCGATTGCTGAAGAGGTATTCTTGCAACAAAAATTGAAAGTGCACAGGAAGACACACTTGAGTAAAGACGACACAGGACACGCACTGTCCCGTGTGTCCTGTGTCGTCTTCACTTGGGTGTGTGTCTTCCTGTGCGCTTTTACCTTTCGTCAAGTTGCAATGCATCATCTAGTCCATCTTCAAGATTTGTTAAAGTATTCCTTCAAACCCACTTCTTTTATAGCTACTCAAATGCTACAAATTATCTCACTATAATAAAAAGAATGTTAACAATACAAACGGCTTGTCTGATATTTATGCACACAAAAGTTGCTTACGCCAAATGTAAATTTATGGGAAAAGGCCAGCAAACCTACAATGTCTAAATTGGCAGCTTTCGTTTTTTTTTTTGTAATTATTCAAAATTTCCTCACATCAATATGTTTGTAATTTAATTAAACACTGATGAAAATACACATGACACAATTTCTTTGCCAACTATAATCTGCAAGTTATTTAGAGATGTCATTAAAAATTTGTTATGAAACAGAAAAAGTGGCACGAGTGCAGGTGGAATGCTGACAATAGGTATGTGCGTGAAGACTGCACATTTTAAAACTTAGCCTTTAGTTGAAAGCAGCATTTGTTTTTTTTTTTTGTTTTCATGTTGTATGATTGGGAAACTGCTCTACCTGATGATATAATGTGCCACCTGCCCTTGCGCACAGTTCTAGGGCTATTTGATGCTTCTGTTGCTCTTTACCGTTATAGCTCTAAAGGAATTATTTTCTTCTGGCAATACAATTTTAAATGCTACATAGTAAAGCTTATAACAAATCCTGAAGACAGTAAGCTATGGAATCAAAATGACATTCAGAAGCTCTCCATAATGTGTTTCTAGGCCTTTAGATCACCTTTTATTTATGGTTTTACTTTGCATGTAGATTGACAGGACTACTGTTAGTCTTTCAGACTATAGACTGCCTTTTGGGCGGTATAGGCCTATAGAACTGTGGCCATTACCTGTACATAAACATACTACTTATTATAAGATGATCCAGGATAGAGCAAGAGCAAGGTGACTACATAGCATGAAAGAGAATTGAAGAGTAGCAGAAAAGCTTCAGTTTGCAAGCCAAGCCAAAAGTTTGAAAAGGCGATTGTCTATCTGGACACCATGGTCATCACTGGCAGGGAAAAACCTTTTACTTCCCAAGACGAAAACTAAGAAAAGGAGGGAGGGGAGAGAAAGAGGGGCAGAGCGAGAAGTGAAATTATGTTTAACTGGGTATTGACTTCTATGATTTTGGTCTTTGTGGTCTATCACCAGAAAAACAAAATAAAATGGTGGAACTAGCAGGGAAAACTACAGTATGGGGTAGAAAAGTCAGCATCTAAAGCAGGTTCAACGCTGGCACATGTTTCTTGAAAGGAACAGGCAATACAGCTGCAGTTAAATAGCTGTTAAAAGCTATTTGGAAATAGTTAAGTACTAGCATAGGCTAAGAATGCCATGCAAAACATAAATGAAATGCTGACGAGAAAGAATAACTTAAAAAATAAATTTGAGTAGCCTTACCTGCCAAAAAAGGCATTATCAGACGAAAGATTCAAGGGGTAACCAAAGTCACCAGTGATAAAGAGGAAATGTTTAATAAACACATTGAGCTTATGCTAGTAGAGATACACTTTCTGTAAATAAATTGCACCATTCATGGTGCATGTGACTGCCTTGCCAACTACTTATGGTGTGGGGGATTATATTTAAGGGATTCAAACGTTCCTTTCGAGATATTTATTTTCCACTGCTCCAAATTCATGGATTAGAAATGGCTCCCTATAGTTGTTTTTTGTAGAATTAAAGCTTACTCGAGATAAATACCCTAATTTCATCAAAAGTATGGCCAATTTCACTTAAAAGCTATAGACTGCATTCAGGAAAGTTTTGCTTGTGCCTGCCCGACGACTATTGCATGTTGTGCTCATTCATTGTCCTGTCTTTCCAATTTTTGTTTTTCTAGACAGTAGGTGATGAATACTTTTTACAACGCATGACTCAACGTGTTTACCCTTAGTTCTGTCTTTTTATATTTTTTCTTCTTGATAATGTTTGATAATTTTTCACTATTCACGTGCGACATATGTCTTTTTTTTATCGCTACACTCCTGGGCACCTAACGCTGATATATATTCCGCCACCTCCGGAATGCTTTTCAAAAGTACTCTGCTACTGCTGTAGCCCAGCTCAGAGAAAGCTATTTAAAAGATAACATTTTCTTTACCCTTAGCTCTATTCTCCTTCCCTCCTCTGCTTTCTTCTTGTAAAACAAAAGCATATGCTAGCTCCACAACTGATGACCACACTGCCAAGATGAGGACAAGTACCTGTATTGAAATGCTGGCTTCTGGACTGAGGCTCACCCTCAACCCTTGCTTAGTATTCTTGGCAAGAATGTGTACGGATAATGCAAAATACAAAGGATAATCATTATTTTATTTTCTTTTAAGGTCCTCTAGTTGAACAGAGGTAACTTTGAAGAGTGGCAGTAGTCTTACAGTTTAGATAATGCAGGCACCAAGAAAGAAAAGCCATGTACACATTTAATACACTTGAAAAATACAATTAAAAGGAAATAAAATGCAAAATTAGCATGTGGTTATGCTCCGAGTGAAATATAAGCTGCCGACTGAACTTGGAAGGGTCGCATTTAATGAGAGAGTGGTCCAATATAATGAATTCTTTTCATCGGTGATAACAGGAGAACTCCACGTGAGAGCTGCAATGATGCTCATAGGTGGCAGTAGAATTATGTCCCAAACAGCAGAAAAAAATGGTTATAAAATACCTATAAGTGAGAGATTTCTCTTCTATGTACTGTTGTGAGCAGAATTAAGATAGTTTATTGATCTTATTTCTGTACTGTTTGCCAGGCATGGGTAAAAAAGTGGTAGTAGTAACTTTCCGAAAAGCGGGCAAGGTAACCTTATAAAGTGAAATAAGAGGTGTAGTTCCGGTTACAGAAATAAGCCTAATGCATAATTTCCTTAGCAGTCTATATGCCATAATGCCCAATACACCACAACATTGAAGCCGGTTAAGCAGCTTCATGATTTACTGAAATATGAAACAGCTGTCATTGAAAAAAGCAATCTACAATATCTTATCGGCGTATTCAGATAAGACCTGTAATTTAGGTCCTATGACCATTTTTTGTTTTCAGTGAAATTGTTATATGTGGTGGGAAGTTGTCTTTGCACAAATATGGGCTTTAGTTTTGCAAGGTGTGGTGTAGATTCTTTGGGAAAAGGTCGTATATCGCTGCAGGTTGAAAATGCAGTTTTGCTATTTAAAGATGTTGAACGTCTGGAGACCTGCTGCTAGCGTACTAAAAGCTTGTCAGCTATTCTTTTATCCACTAAATCTATGCAAATTTTACTTTTACGGGAGTTATTAAAAACATCTTTTGTTGTTGCAGTTGATGTAGTAAAAAATCCGGAACTTTGCTCCAGAGGCACCACGTTTCAAAAAATCCATTTTCAACCTTAAATAGGGGCATGATGATCATATTTTTATGAAGCCTTTTTTCGTTTATAAACCCGATAATGTCCTCATTTTCAGGCAATACAGGGAGCTCTAGACTGCCCTGCGTGTTCTCGCCAATTGATCAAATCTGCCCAAGATTTGAAAAACCGCAAAAATGCAAATATTTGATTTCAACTTTTTTAAAATATCCTCGATTTTTATGAAAATATCCCTCAAGAATCCTCAGTAACTAATGAATATTACAGCTTGAAGAAGTGTTGCATTATATTGTTTAACATTATAAAAAGTTCAAAATTGAGCACTGGTTTTGAAGCTTGTTAATATTCAACCCTACATTCTGGCACAACTAAATAAAGTGCTGCCACTAAAACTCTTTCTGCACATTATCCTGGCGAGGTTCTCTATTTCTAAAAAAATTGGAAGTTCTAGACTTGCTTGTTCTTCCTCCATATTATCTTGCAATTGGGAAAAATTTGAAACAACAAAAAAACAACAACTGACAACTGTGACTTGAATTAAAAAAAATACAGCATCTTCTTTTTCACTGAACTCACATAAAAACAATCCTTAGTACTTTATAAACATCTGGTACTAAAATGTGTTCCGCTATGTAAGCTAAAGGTATAAAATAAATATAACACTGAACGCATGTTGTCTCTGTAGAAATACCTATGGCTTCCTCTTAAGAAGTAGGAATCAAAAGTTCAATTTATTATTTGCTGAATTTAGTTTCATTCTAACATATGTAATATCCAAAGCCTTCTGTTGGCAGTGTTGATTGCTTGAAATGGATTAAATTTGCTATTGCTTAAAATTTCATGGCAGAAAGCCAGAACGGTTTAATTTGGTTTAACTTTTTTTCTATATCATATTTTATTTGATGAGCTGAAATTTTGCATGAAATTAAAAAAAATAAGCAAAGAATCTGAACAATAAACAGAAAAAAATTTTAATGCTAACGACAATACATCATGCCCATATATAAGTTTGAAAACTGACTTTTTTGTAGCGCGCTGTTTCTGGAGTAATGTTTGCGATCTTTTACTAACTCAAGCGCAACAGAAAAGCAGGTCTTTATTCATTCTCATAGAGGTAAACGTTGCATAGATTCAGTGGGTGAAAAGGGATGGATGAGAAATTTTCTGTACGCTAGCAGCAGGTCTCCAAAGTTTCAACTTTCTGAAAGGGCAAAAATTGCATTTTCCACCTGCAGTGATTTCCGACCTTTTCCTTCCAGAGAAAACTACACCATATTATGCAAAATTAAGGTTTTTTTTTTGTATTGAGACATTTGCCCGCCACGTATAAAGATTTCATTGAAGACAAAAAATGGCCATGGGACCTTAATTACCGTTCTTATCTGAACACACCCTTATCCTCAGCATATGTGCACATTTCCTATGCTTCTCATCAGTGTGCAGGATGAAACAGGTATTCAATTTGCCCAGTCTTTCTTAGTGCGCAAGCACAAAATGGCCAACAGCCAAATGTACCTTCAATGTTTCATAGAGAAGGTAATAAGAGTGAGTTAAGCGAGGATTTTGTATTCTGTAAGTTCCAACTACAATAAAGCTTTTCAGATAAATTGTACGGAATGCAGGCAGGCTACTATGTGTGGTCTAGGGTTAGTTAGCTTAGGAGTATGAATCGGGGGTCATTCGTTTATAAACGCGGGGTGACATCCACGTCATTTTATTCACGTGCTGTATCTTGGGTGCTCCAGTGTATTTGGAAACACTGCATTTTAGGCTCTGAGCGTGAAGATCACTCCACAAGGGATGCAAGGCACAATCATCTTGGTCAGAATAGTAAAGCCTCATGGCCATCTAAGATGTTCACGAAATCTATCAGAAAGAAAATAATTTTTTCGATGCGAACAGCATTACCATCTTGAAATGAGGGAAGCTCAGGCAGGAATTCACTCCATTTCCTGCAAATGGCCGATCGGGAACCCTCTGCAGACACGTCCGCCTCCGACCCCGGAGGGCGGTCGCAGCTGCGCAAATCTGTTGCCCGCTTGACACATGCGGAGTCGCAGCACTCCGAGGCATGTAAGAGAGCCGGGCAACCAGTGGCCATATAAATACTTATAATGACCTGCCGAAAAACCAGCTTTGATCCCCCCCCCCCCCCCGATTAGCTATGGGTAGCTCCTAGGGAACAGCGGGTAGCATAACGGGCTGCATATTCTTACTACTACCAAGGCATCGCACGCCATTGGCAGCCTGTAAATTCACTGTAGTACTGATATTCTTGTAATTGCACTCTGCCTAGCGAATGTAAGCTGCTCGATGCGTAATTATTCAGGGGTTAAGTATTACCAGAGTCGTACGGTATTTTACGACACTGGTATTATTCTTCCAGAGGGTTACTACAATTAGATTTCTTCCATCCTTCCAGTAGCTTCGACTTTATTGCAGTTTACAGCTTGTTTACATGACTTTACATCCCGATGCGACGCCACCATAAGGAATGCCTCAGTAGAGGGCTCCGGAAATGTCTGCCTGCATGGGCCTTGCGGCTCGCCACGGTGGTGGAGCAGTTGATGCCTAACTACTGTGCCGAAAAAAACGGGTTCGAACCCGATACGCTGGTGGGTGCGCTTCGATGTAGAGAAATGGAAAGGCATCCGTGTGCAGCGTGATGCTGGTGCACGATAAAGATCATCAGAGGGTCGACATGACTCCGCACCTACGCACCCTCGTTTCCTCACTCCGATTTCAAATCCACTTCCTCTCTCTCATTACGTCGCGGAGGCGAAACGAAGAGGCATCTGTGTGCTGTGAGATGTCAGCGCACGTTTGAGATCCCCAGGTGGTCGAAATTACTACATAGCCCTCCACTGCGGCTCCTCTTTCTCTCGTTCCACTTTCAATCCCTCCTTCCTTTCCTTACAGCACGGTCGAGGTGTCCAAAAGAAAACAAGTGAGACAGTTACCGCGCCCTTCCCTTCCTAAAAAACGATCTCTCTACGTCGCGGATCAGGTATCCGCCCCGCCGGGATAGTGCAGTGGTAAGACGGCCGACTGCTATGCCGGAGTTCCCAGGTTCGACTCCGACCACGGCGGCTGCATTTCGATGGAGGCGAAACGAAGGGGCGTCCGTGTGCTGTGCGATGTCATCATCATCATCAGCTAACTATACCCACTGCAGGGCCAAGGCCTCTCCTATATTTTTCCACTTAACCCGGTTCTGTGCTAGCTGCATCCACTTGGCCCCTGCAAACTTCTTAACCTCATCCCCCCACCTAACTTTCTGCCGCCCATTGCTACGCTTTCTTTCCCTTGGAATCCAGTTTGTTACCCTAAGCGACCATTGGTTATACTCTCTTCGCAATACATGTCTTGCCCATGTCCATTTCTTCTTCTTTATTTCAGCTAGAATGTCACTAACTCTGTCCCACTCTGCACGCTTCTTATCTCTTAATGTTACGCCTACCATTTTTTGTTACATAGCCCTCTGAGTTATCCTTAAGTAGAACTCTTTTGGTTAGCCTCCATGTTTCAGCCCCATAGGTGAGTACAGGTAAGATGCAACTGTTGTATACTTTCCTTTTGAGCGATACCGGCAAGCTGCTAGTCATAATCTGCGAGTGCGTCCCAAATGCTCTCCATCCCAATCTTATTCTTCTTGTTATGCCCTTTTCATGGTCCTGATCTGCGGTTAGTACCTGTCCTAAGTAGGCATATTCGCCTACTACTTCCAGTATTTCGCTACCTAATGTAAACTGCTGTTCCTTCCCGAGGCTGTTGAACATTACCTTAGTCTTCTGCATACTGATATTCAAGTTTATCTTTCTACTTTTCTTGTCTAGGTCATCAATCATTATTTGCAGTTCATCCTCGAAGATTATTGAGGTATTTTTCATCTACCCTTATCCTTAACTGCTCCCCATTCCAAGTCACTGACTACTTCCACTAAGCAAGCTGTGAATAGTACTGGCGAGATTGTCTCTCCTTGCCTAACACCTTTCTTTATGGGAATTTTGTTACTAATCTATGCACAACTATGGTTCCTGTGCAGCTACTATATATATGTATCTTCCAGCACTTTCACGTACGGCTTGTCTACCCCCTGATTTCGCAATGCCTGCATCACCGCCGAGGTTTCAACTGAGTCAAATGTTCTTTCGTAATCAATAAATGCTATGTATAAGGGCTGGTTATATTCCGAGCATTTTTTATCACCTGATTGATGGTATGGATATGATCAATAGTAGAGTATCGTTTCCGAAAACCTGCTTAATCCTTTGCTTGATTACAGTCTATGGTTGTCCTAATTCTATTAGCGATTACCTTAGTAAATACCTTATAGGTAACAGACAGTAAGCTGACTGATCTGAATTTTTAAGGTCCTTAGAGTCCCCTTTCTTATGAATGAGGATAATGTCTGTTAAAAGTCCACGTTAAACATCCCAAGCCGGTCGAAGTTACTCCGTGGCCCTCCAATAAGACTCCCGTTGCTCTCTTTCCACTTTCCCTCCCACTTTCATCCCTTCCCTTACGGCGCGGTTTAGGTGTTCACAGAGCGAGTGCAACAGATTCTGCGTCTTTCCCTTCCTGTGAACCAATAAAAATAATCAATCAATCAATCAATCTTTATTTAATCTGCGCAGGAACAACCATGTGGTCTTTGTGCTGCAGCACAAATAAAAAAACAAGAAACAAAAATGAAAAAGCACAAACATGTTTACACACACAGAGAGAACACAAAAAAAGAAATAAATAATACATGAAATGAAACTGAGACGTAAAGTATCACGGAAAGTAAGCAAACAATGAGTAGCATCACTTATATACACAGTGAGAGAATTTTTTAGCACACCAGGAAATAAAGAAAAAAAAAGAACGGTAGATAGAAGAGAAAAAAAAAACAACAACAAATAACTGACATTGATTATAGTAATATAGAAATATACATAAAATAAACAACCATTCCAGGCGCAACAAGTGCATGGTACTTAAAACACAGGCTAGAAATACAGAATAATACAATAAAGAAGTAAAATTAAACAAGGGACAGTAAGATTCGAATATAAAGTTTAAAGTTGAAATATAAGTAAGAAACAGATAAAAAGTAGTTCACGATACAGACAGCATTGAACAGGAGAAAAAGCAAAAAGTGAAGTAAATACAATTTAAGGCTAGAAAGTGGGAGTTATATGTGATAAAGTACTATTTAGAATACAACGCTACGAACATCCAATGTAAATGAACAGAGCGAGTTTTGGAAGATGTCAAGGTGAGGACAAAAATAGTTAAATAACCACTGCATCCTGTCCAGAGGGGAGTGAGAATTAAGAGGAGAAACCTGAAATGGTCTGAATTCCCTCATGCTCTTTCGCGGAACGCGCAGTAGGATGTACTCTAAGAGCTGAGGGCACATAATGTCGCCATGAAGGAGTTTGTACAGAAATATGATATCAAGTCTGATACGACGGCAGTGAAGGGAAGGAAGATTCAGTTGGGCGCTCCTGGTGGAGCGAGAGGGGGAAGTTGCGCAAGGAAAGCGATAATGAAATATCCGTAAAAATTTTTTTTGTACTCTGTCAACCTTGTCCAAGTTCGATTTGCAAGTGCCATTCCAAACAACCGACGCATACTCCAAGGCCGGCAGGCATATGGACAGGTACAGTTTTAGGAACGGAAGTGGAGTATGGAACTCTTTCGAAAGTCTGCAAACGAATCCGAGTGTGCGCATAGCCCGCTGAGCAATGCGTTTAGTGTGAGAGGAGAAGCTGAGGGTGGGGTCAAAAAGTACACCAAGGTCATTAATTTCATCAACCCTATCCAACAGCACAGAATTCACAGAATAATGGTAGAGAAAGCTATGTGTTTTACGAGTAAAGGACACAACCCTAGTTTTGGAAGAATTGAGGGTAAGTCGATTCATCGCACACCAATCAGAAAAAGCAGATATGTCCGATTGCAACAACACGCAATCTTGAAAAGAATGTATTACCATGAATATTTTTATATCATCAGCATAAAGAAGAAACGAGGAGTTCTTTATCGCCGAGGAAACATCATTAATAAAAACGGAGAAGAGAAGCGGGCTTAGTACTGAACCTTGAGGAACTCCACTCGTTGCAGGGTAAACGAAAGAAGTCTGTCCATTGACACTGACAAAGCAGAAGCGATCAAGGAGATAGTTGCGTAGGAGGGCTACGAGAGAGACTTCAACGCCAGAGAGTAGAAGTTTTTCAAGAAGTAGTGAGTGAGTAACAACGTCGAAAGCTTTGCTCATATCACAGTACACAGTGTCAACCTGACCCCTCTGAAGGACTGCTGCAGAGGCATACGTCATAAACGTGACTAGGTTGGTGGAAGTAGAGCGACCCGACATGAAGCCATGTTGATTCGGTACTATGATATGTTTGAGATGGAAGGAAAGTACGCTGTGCAAAGCTAATTCGAAAAGCTTAGAGGTTGCACATAGAAGAGAAATCGGACGATAATTGTAAACATCAGATTTGTTTCCATACATGAAGACAGGGAACACGCGTGCCATTTTCCACACGCGAGGAAAGGCAGCATTTTTTAAAAAGTTATTAAATATGGCAGTCACTACTGGTACGAAGATATAACTGAAGGCTTTTATTATGGCAGCTGGAATGCCATCAGGTCCAGGAGACAAAGATGGTCTCAGACGCTTAAGAATCTCAGTTATCAACTCCTCGTCAAAGAGAATGGAATTAGTGCACCAGATGGGAGGCAAACGGAATCACAATGTGGATGTTTGTAAACGGAGGAAAAATGTTGTGCAAAACTGTCGGCAACACCCCGAATTTTCGAACCCTGAGAGTCAACTAAGCTGATACTTAAATCTGATTTAATGGAACGCTTGCGAACGTAACGCCAGAACTGACTAGGATGATTTGAGGCATTCCTCTCTAAAGACTCAAGATAGGAGTTGTAGTCCCGCTTGTATAAGCGTTTGCAAAGAGAACGCACACGGCGAAACTCATCTGCCCAATTGTGAAACACAGGGCGTTTCGCTTTACGATGGGCCCGTTCCTTGAGCTTTAACGCCGTTATTAGTTCCCTTGAAAACCAGGAAGGGAACTTCCTACGCGTAGGAGTATGCAAAGGTATGTGCCGACGCATACCATCAAGAACTATTTCTGTAAAGCGACTGACCTGTCCATCTGAATCATTAATGTCATTTAAAAGGGACCAGTCGACGGAAGAGCAGGAATTGAAAAGACCGACATAATCACCACGTGCATACGCGAAACGGGGCGAATTCCTCACCCGACCTGAATTAGTAGATGAGGCAGTGACAGCAGTAGTAACTAGAAGCGAGGGTGACATTTGTCACAGCGAGTTAGTGGTACGTCTGAACTCGAGACTCGAACACTTTCAAAATTCGATAGACAGATGTCAAGAATATTACCGCAACAGTTTTCAATGAAATTGTGTTGCTGCAAAGAGCTAAAGGCTATAAAATCAAGTAGAGCGTTACACTTACTTAATATGTAATGATTGTTGTGAGAAGAGATAAGTGAGTTCCAGTTGATACCAGGAGTATTAAAATCACCTAAAATAAGAAGTTTGTGTTTGCTATGACGGGTTATAACATGTTCGATTGAGAGCAGAACATCATCATTGGCTGAAGGAGGTAAATTCGGAGGAATGTAGGAAGCTGTAAGTAAAAGTTTTTCATGTCGATTTAAAGTGAGCTCGAGCCACACACATTCTTCAACAGTTTCCAGATCGGAACGTCGAACACACTTCACAAAACTGTCAATAGCAATGAGCCCTCCACCTCCTCTTGATTTGGGACCCGTTTCAGGGCGGTCGCTACGAAAAACAGAGTAATTATTTGGAAAGAAATCATTGGAAGGAATATCACTTGACAGCCAGGTTTCGGTAACCACAACAGCGGTATAACAAGAGCACAAGACACTAGAAAAAATTCTGATCCCTTAGTCCGAAGACCTTTGGCGTTTTGATAATAGATATCCAAATTAGGGGCCACTGCAATTTTGCGTCAGTTCAGAGGGATGAAGCATATCGTCGTAAAGCTTTCCACGAAAGTCCTTGTATATGCAACCCCTCGGCCACATCGAAGGCTCAACAAGCTTACTGTAGGATTCTTCATCAACTTCAATATGGAAGGACGAGTAGGAGTCGTACCTTGTTTTCAGCTGCCGGCAGGAAATGGGAGTAATATTCACTGATTTTAGATGATTGGTAAGGTCTATCGATGTAGTATCGGGACTGAGTTTAGAGACGAAAATAGTCTTCGGACGCTTCTTTTGGTAAATGGCAACGTTCAGGACAGATGAGCTCGATGCGCCAGTAATGGCTCGACTTCGGTGCTTCTTCATCGCACTGGGTAAGTCAACCGCACGGCGAGGAGCAGAGGCAGAAGATGAACAGGTAATATCTCCAGGAGTCATCCCTCGATGAAGAGCGGCGGAGTAGTCCACAGATGGCTGCTCCTCACGGGTAGGATTGCCCACGGAGACAACGAGAGGACGCTAGACGAGAGGACACTCACACTGCGAAGCAGCGCACCGCACAAGCTCCTGGTGTAGGCCGTGTTAGGTTTTGGTCGCGGGCGCCGGGGTAGCGTACCGCTGCGGCGCGCGGCCCCTCGGTCGCGTTGGCCTGGCGGCTCCGTGGACGGCGGACGGCATCAAAGGTGCCATCGAAGACGAGGCGTCTTTTAACGAAACAACCTTTCCTGTAACATCAGGAAGAACGGGCAGTGAAGCTGACCCGGATAGATTACAACACTCTCACACAGCTGGTGTCTAGCGTCGTGCCAACGGCGCGTCAAAGTAGTCTTTATCTCAGCGGAGTCGGCCGCTGCTTTTTATAGGTTTTCCCGTTCGCAGGGAAAGGGTAAACCCTCACAGGAAAGGGAGAGCCAAACATGTTGGTTCACGACGAATGACTCAATCGCAGGTGTTCCGACCTCATCTCCTCCACCTCCTGTAGACAGGAGAGGGCAACGCACTTTCCCTCGATCTCCAGGCTTGGCCAGCTTTTGCACACATACGCACGCACACACAATTGGCGCGTGGCAGGAACACGCTGAGACTTGTCGGCGGGAGGAAGCGTTGCGCGGCCGATGAACGGCGTCGAAATGGCCGATCCGCTCGCGGTTCTGCCTGTTGCTATGCGGTGGCCGCGTCCGCTGTCCCACTTGTAGGTGGAGAAACGTAACAGACTGCCCCGCCGGGGAAGGGAGATCCCGAAGGGCAGGGGACTGCATCCGCTGTCCGGAGGGATCGGGATATTGCTGCTAGCCGGGTTCGTCCGACTCTTGTTTCTCTTGAGCCAGTCTGCCTGAAGAAGTCCTTGGCAAGTCCGGTTTCCAAGGCACTCTGCAACTTGTCTTCAGGGGAGATTTCTGACAACCTACAGCATCACAACCACGCTAGACTAAACCGTTCAGCCAGCAAGCACGGCACAAACTTCACTAAGTTTTGCCAGACTATTTCCCTCTTATGCCCCCATCTACATTAAATGGCAGCTCAGCAGCACTTGGAACGCGTCCACAAATTTGAAAATCACATTTTCAAAACAGCACTTCAAACAAAGATAATACAATACAAATTTTCAAAATCCTATGCCAGGAAGAAAAACACCAACAAGTGAAAACTGAGGCTTCTTCTCACGTTATGGGCTCCAACTTAAGCCATCGGCGTTACCGTTGAGATCACCCTTTTCACTAAAACTTCGGCTGTCCGTTTCACGGAACAACCGTACCTTCCTGTTTCTGTGCAGAGAAACGCATGAGCATGAGTCACTCACTTTTCAAACAACCTATCCCTCTCCTTACGCTTTGCGCACCAGTCACGCATTTTCTGGGCATGGGCGCATTTGTGCCTTTGGGATAGTCGCTTTCTCTTTCGCGATAGCTTACACTTGCTCCATTCTTTCTCGCGCCTGCCTTTACGCTTTTTTCTACGGCAGCACTGAAACACAGGCTTTCTGCTTTCTTTCTGCAATCGTTGGAGTTTGCTCTCCTTACGATGATAGCATCCTTTCTTGCGTCTGCCTTTCCGCGTTTTTCGTCGGCAGCACTGGAATACTAGCCTTCTGCTTTCTTTTTGCAACCGTTTGAGCTTCCTCTCCTTACGACGGCAGCAATCTTTCTCGTGCCTGCCCTTCCGCGTTTTTCGGTGGCAGCACTTGAATACTCTAGTTCCACTTTCTTTCGGCGCGAGCTCTGGCAAGCTAGCGGTAACCGGAGCTAGTAGGACACCGGTGTCGTCAAAGTAGTCAAAGTGCGGCGCCGCGTCTACATCGCGGCCAGCAGCGCAGGACTCACTTTCAGTCAAGTCCGAACGAAAACAACGGCTGACGTCGGTCGCGTCAGTACGCCTAGGCATTTGCTCTGGCGGCTCGCCACTCAGTGCGTCGCCTCGCTCAGAGCTAACCAGCGCACGATCAAGCTCTTTCGACAGCTGGGGCGCTTCGGATTGCGTGAGGGCCATATGTGCCACGTCCGCGTTCGCACCGGAGTTGCTTTCGCGAATACAACGTAGCGTGGTACTGGGGCACGAACGATTCTGACTCTGCTCTGGTCGCTCGCTGCCGCCTTCGCAAGTCTCGCTCTCTACAGCGTACGCGCACTCCTCGTCGGTCTGCCCTGGGTGATCACAACTCGCGGGCTGCTCAGTTTCGTTGATCGGCACTTCATTTTTCTGCGTGCCCTGCTCTACGACACAGCTGGTTTCGGAAACCGAAATTTTGTCATCTCCGTCGCGCTCTCCACAAGCTTCTGCTTTCGACTAGAGAGGCGGTTCAGTTATTGCCAGTTCCCCACTCTCATTTGATGGAACTGTATCTCCTGCAGTTACTTGGGTCGGCATGCAGTTCACCTCGCTTAACGGCGCCACTTCGGACTTCTCGCCGATTAAGCCTGTGCTAACCGTCTCAGCTAGTGGCTCGACCAAGGTAACAGGATACTCTTCTGTTCGAGGCTCGGTCGGCTCGCTACTGCGGTCACATTGCTCGGCCGCTTCCCCAAGCTGTTTCTCACACTCCGGTGCAAGTTCGATTTGCTCCGGAACTTCCGCACTGTCTAGCCATTCGCTTACAGCGGCTTTCAACTGATAG
Organism: Amblyomma maculatum; assembly: GCF_055883805.1. Taxonomy (NCBI): domain Eukaryota; kingdom Metazoa; phylum Arthropoda; class Arachnida; order Ixodida; family Ixodidae; genus Amblyomma; species Amblyomma maculatum. Next base: position 106,245,643 of record NC_139353.1, on the reverse strand, counting down.
GCCAAATCAAAGTATGCCTCGTTACAATGTTTCTCGCTCTCATATCTCTTCCGAAGATCCTGAGGCGTTATCTGATATCGTATCAGCAATGACTCTTTTAGTTCATCGTAATTTTTCAAGCGGTCGCCAACCAATCGCTTGATTTCTTCCGACGCTTCAGCGGAAAGAAGAGCTACCAACTTCTGCGCCCAACTATCTCGCTCGAAGCGTTTACTTCTGCAGATATTCTCAAAGTCTGCCAAATAATCTGCCATATCCTCGGCGATGAGGAACGGTGGTAGACCATCACGCGGTATTGAACCGTTACACCGCATGGCATTGTTAATGGCATTGCAAAGCTTTTCCGCGCTCATTCCATGTGCTGACGCCTCCAGCTGTATTAGTTTCATTACGCGGGCAGACTGCTTTTCTCTCTCCTCGCGACGTTCCCTACGTTCACGTTCCTCTTCCTCGTGACGTTCGTCAATGATCTCAAGGCATTCCAAAAGCTCGTCATCTTCAGCTTCCAACGCAAGAATAGCCTTTAACACTTCTGGTTTTTTGAGTTTGCCTGACAAATTCAGACCCAACTCCTCCGCAAGCTCCAGCAATTTCGGTTTGCGCAACGACTTCAAATCCAAATTCATGGCTGTTCCGAGTGCTGCCTTCTCTACTGCCCACTATTGCCTTGCTGCACTTAACCCAGCAACAACGACAACACAATTACCAGCTCTGTTCTCTACTTAACAAAAGCCTGGCAAAACTCAGTAGAAGAAAGTCCCGCACTCACCGAACCTCGCAGCCAAGAATCCAACGCAGTCGTTCCGCTGCAGGCAACCAGTCATCACACAGGGCTCGTTGCACTGCTCCTGACTTTCCGCTGAGCTGCTTTCATTCACGGGTCACGCCTCGGACATCTCCGCTCTTCCCATCAGATGTTGCACCTCGGGCAGGCCTGGCTCGCTTCACCGACCACGGTCACTGCTTGGTCGTCCTCGTACCTCCGCTGTTCACGTTGGACGATGGTATCACCTGGCTCCTCCGACCACGGTTACGGCTTGGTCGTCGTCATCCCACCGCTGTTCACCAATTGTTAGGTTTGGGGGTCGCGGGCGCCGGGGTAGCGTACCGCTGCGGCGCGCGGCCCCTCGGTAGCGTTGGCCTGGCGGCTCCGTGGACGGCGGACGGCATCAAAGGTGCCATCGAAGACGAGGCGTCTTTTAAAGAAACAACCTTTACTGTAACATCAGGAAGAAACGGGCAGTGAAGCTGACCCGGAGAGATTACAGACACTCTCACACAGCTGGTGTCTAGCGTCGTGCCAACGGCGCGTCGAAGTAGTCTCTATCTCAGCGGAGTCGGCCGCTGCATTTTATAGGTTTTCCCGTTCACAGGGAAAGGGTAAACCCTCACAGGAAAGGGAGAGCCAAACATGTTGGTTCACGACGAATGACTCAATCGCAGGTGTTCCGACCTCATCTCCTCCACCTCCTGCAGACAGGAGAAGGCGACGCACTTTCCCTCGATCTCCAGGCTTGGCCAGCTTTTGCACACCAAGAGTGCCGCCGCTAGCTCAGGCTGGCATACGTCGTGCCCAGTACCCCATCCCCCATCATCATAGTCACCACCACCACCACATACGCACGCACACACATTTGGCGCGTGGCAGGAACACGCTGAGACTTGTCGGCGGGAGGAAGCGTTGCGCGGCCGATGAACGGCGTCGAAATGGCCGATCCGCTCGCGGTTCTGCCTGTTGCTATGCGGTGGCCGCGTCCGCTGTCCCACTTGTAGGTGGAGAAACGTAACAGCCGTGAACATCGTCACGTAGAGAGGCGATAACCTCGGCTTGTTGTACGAAAGCCCGCGAGTTCTCTACACGAAGGCGCTCGTTCTCTTCCCGTAGCTGGGCAACCTCATCGCTCAGAAAAGAGATTCCCTCAAGCGCGTCGAGGAGGAGAGCCCGTAGCGAGGCAAACTCACCGCCATGTTCGCCGGTCGCGGCTGAAGGGGGAAAACCGGTCGGGTGGCTGGGCAGGAGCGGGGCACCAGGGACTCTAGCACCACCGTCGCTAAGCCTAACACCGTCAGACGACGACGACGCACACAAATTACACAAGAATGGCCGAGAGCCGGACTTAAGAAGTTGCAGCTCGTCATCCGCCCAGGTGACGCACTTCGTGTGAACACGTTTCGCACAGTCGGCACATCGTAAAAACTGCTGCTTGCCAAAAAACTGGCGGGAGCACAGCGCACATGCGTCCTTACTGGGCGCCATCTTGGAAAATAATAATAATAATAATAATAATTATTATTATTAATATTATTATATAATAATAATAATAATAATAATAATAATAATAATAATAATAATAATAATAATAATAATAATAATAATAATAATAATAATAATAATAATAATAATAATAATAATAACAATAATAATAATAATAATAATATTTATTATTATTATTATTATTATTATTATTATTACTATTATTATTATTATTATTATTATTATTATTATTATTATTATTATTATTATTATTATTATTATTATTATTATTATTATTATTATTATTATTATTATTATTATTATTATTATTATTATTATTATTATTATTATTATTATTATTATTATCGCCAGGTCCCAAACCAAGGTCCCAAATCAAGAGGAGGTGGAGTGCTCATTGCTATTGACAGTTTTGTGAAGTGTGTTCGACGTTCCGATCTGGAAACTGTTGAAGAATGTGTGTGGCTCGAGCTCACTTTAAATCGATATGAAAAACTTTTACTTGCAGCTTTCTACATTCCTCCGAATCTACCTCCTTCAGCCTATGATGATGTTCTGCTCTCAATCGAACATGTTATAACCCGTCATAGCAAACACAAACTTCTTATTTTAGGTGATTTTAATACTCCTGGTATCAACTGGAACTCACTTATTTCTTCTCACAACAATCATTACATATTAAGTAAGTGTAACGCTGTACTTGATTTTATAGCCTTTAACTCTTTGCAGCAACACAATTTCATTGCAAACTGTTGCGGTAATATTCTTGACATCTGTCTATCGAATTTTGAAAGTGTTCGAGTCTCGAGTTCAGACATACCGCTGACTCGCTGTGACAAATTTCACCCTCCGCTTCTAGTTACTACTGCTCTCTCTGCCTCACCTTCTACTAATTCAGATCGGGTGGGGAATTCGCCCTGTATTGCGTATGCACGTGGTGATTATGTCGGTCTTTTCAATTTCTTCTCTTCCGTCGACTGGTCCCTTTTAAATGACATTAATGATTCAGATGGACAAGTCAGTCGCTTTACAGAAATAGTTCTTGATGGTATGCGTCGGTACATACCTTTGCATACTCCTACGCGTAGGAAGTTCCCTTCCTTGTTTTTTGAAGGGAACTAATAACGGCGTTAAAGCTCAAGGAACGGGCCCATCGTAAAGCGAAACGCCCTGGGTTTCACAATTGGGCAGATGAGTTTCGCCGTGTGCGTTCTCTTTGCAAACGCTTATACAAGTGGGACTACGACTCCTATCTTGAGTCTTTAGAGAGGAGTGCCTCAAATCGTCCTAGTCAGTTCTGGCGTTACGTTCGCAAGCGTTCCATTAAATCAGATTTAAGTATCAGCTTAGTTGACTCTCAGGGTTCGGAAATTCGGGATGTTGCCGACAGTTTTGCACAACATTTTTCCTCCGTTTACAAACATCCACATTGTGATTCCGTTTGCCTCCCATCTGGTGCACTATCTAATTCCATTCTCTTTGACGAGGTGTTGATAACTGAGAGTCTTAAGCGTCTGAGACCATCTTTATCTCCTGGACCTGATGGCATTCCAGCTGCCATAATAAAAGCCTTCAGTTATATCTTCGTACCAGTACTGACTGCCATATTTAATAACTGTTTAAAAAATGCTGCCTTTCCTCGCGTGTGGAAAATGGCACGCGTGTTTCCTGTCTTCAAGTCTGGAAACAAATCTGATGTTTCCAATTATCGTCCGATTTCTCTTCTATGTGCAACCTCTAAGCTTTTCGAATTAGCTTTGCACAGCGTACTTTCCTTCCATCTCAAACATATCATAGTACCGAATCAACATAGCTTCATGTCGGGCCGCTCTACTTCTACCAACCTAGTCACGTTTATGACGTATGCCTCTGCAGCAGTCCTTCAGAGGGGTCAGGTTGACACTGTGTACTGTGATATGAGCAAAGCTTTCGACGTTGTTAGTCACTCACTACTTCTTGAAAAACTTCTACTCTCTGGCGTTTAAGTCTCACTCGTAGCCCTCCTACGCAACTATCTGCTTGATCGCTTCTGCTTTGTCAGTGTCAATGGACAGACTTCTTTCGTTTACCCTGCAACGAGTGGAGTTCCTCAAGGTTCAGTACTAGGCCCGCTTCTCTTCTCCGTTTTTATTAATGATGTTTCCTCGGCGATAAAGAATTCCTCGTTTCTTCTTTATGCTGATGATATAAAAATATTCAAGGTAATACATTCTTTTCAAGATTGCGTGTTGTTGCAATCGGACATATCTGCTTTTTCTGATTGGTGTGCGATGAATCGACTTACCCTCAATTCTTCCAAAACTAGGGTTGTGTCCTTTACTCGTAAAACACATAGCTTTCTTTACCATTATTCTGTCAATTCTGTGCTGTTGGATAGGGTTGATGAAATTAATGACCTTGGTGTACTTTTTGACCGCACCCTCAGCTTCTCCTCTCACACTAACCGCATTGCTCAGCGGGCTATGCGCACACTCGGATTCGTTTGCAGACTTTCGAGAGAGTTCCATACTCCACTTCCGTTCCTAAAACTGTACCTGTCCATATGCCTGCCGGTCTTGGAGTATGCGTCGGCTGTTTGGAATGGCACTTGCAAATCGAACTTGGACAAGGTTGACAGAGTACAAAAAAAATTTTTACGGATATTTCATTATCGCTTTCCTTGCGCAACTTCCCCCTCTCGCTCCACCAGGAGCGCCCAACTGAATCTTCCTTCCCTTCACTGCCGTCGTATCAGACTTGATATCATATTTCTGTACAAACTCCTTCATGGCCACATTATGTGCCCTCAGCTCTTAGAGTACATCCTACTGCGCGTTCCGCGAAAGAGCATGAGGGAATTCAGACCATTTCAGGTTTCTCCTCTTCATTCCCACTCCCCTCTGGACAGGATGCAGTGGTTATTTAACTCTTTTTGTCCTCACCTTGACATCTTTCAAAACTCGCTCTGTTCATTTACATTGGATGTTCGTAGCGTTGTATTCTAAATAGTATTTTATCACTTAAAACTCCCACTTTCTAGCCTTAAATTGTATTTACTTCACTTTTTGCTTTTTCTCCTGTTCAATGCTGTCTGTATCGTGAACTACTTTTTATCCGTTTCTTACTTATATTTCAACTTTAAACTTTATATTCGAATCTTACTGCCCCTTGTTCAATTTTACTTCTTTATTGTATTATTCTGTATTTCTAGCCTGCGCGTTTTAAGTACCATGCGCTTGTTGCGCCTGGAAGGGTTGTTTATTTTATGTATATTTCTATATTACTATAATCAATGTCAGTTATTTGTTGTTGTTTTTTTTTCCTCTTCTATCTACCGTTCTTTTTTTTTCTTTATTTCCTGATGTGCTAAAAAATTCTCTCACTGTGTATATAAGTGATGCTACTCATTGTTTGCTTACTTTCCGTGATACTTTTCATCTGTTTCATTTCATGTATTATTTATTTCTTTTTTTGTGTTCTCTCTGTGTGTGTAAACATGTTTGTGCTTTTTCATTTTTGTTTCTTTTTTTTTTACTTGTGCTGCAGCACAAAGACCACATGGTTGTTCCTGCGCACATTAAATAAAGATTGATTGATTGATTGATTATTATTATTATTAATACTCCTCAACGGAAGTTAAGGAAAACATTACGTTATTATATACCACGGAGTGTAACTAGATACGGGAAAGCAAGGCGCTGTGCTTATGTACCTGAAATCTTTAATGAGTTACCGGATGAAATTTTTGCGGTAACTTCTATGCGTAGCCTAAAGATGCATCTGAAAGCCCTTTGTTGATATTTGTATTCTTTTGTCAGAGTGAAGTTATGCTTACAAATATATTGGTTAATTCATTTATATTTATATTGACGTCTACTCTGGGTTTAGAGTTGAATTTCTCAATACTCATGCTGTTAACCTGTTTTTTCCACCCTTTTTTTCTTTTTCTTTTTTTTTTGCTCTCGCTTGGGTGTAGCGAGAAGCGTTGCTATATCTACTGCCTTTTTTGTAGTCTTGGCCGTAACTGCCGGGCCCAGTCCCTCAAGCCTCTTGTTGGCTTATGACGGGCCTGAACCATATTGTATCATCTACAAAGTGGCAATAAATATTATTATTATTATTATTATTATTATTATTATTATTATTATTATTATTATTATTATTATTATTATTATTATTATTATTATTATTATTATTATTATTATTATTATTATTATTATTATTGGCGCCCAGTAAGGACGCATGTGCGCTGTGCTCCCGCCCGTTTCTTGGCAAGCAGCAGTTTTTACGATGTGCCGACTGTGCGAAACGTGTTCACACGAAGTGCGTCACCTGGGCGGATGACGAGCTGCAACTTCTGAAGTCCGGCTCTCGGCCATTCTTGTGTAATTTGTGTGCGTCGTCGTCGTCTGACGGTGTTAGTCTTAGCGACGGTGGTGCTAGAGTCCCTGGTGCCCCGCTCCTGCCCAGCCACCCGACCGGTTTTCCCCCTTCAGCCGCGACCGGCGAACATGGCGGTGAGTTTGCCTCGCTACGGGCTCTCCTCCTCGACGCGCTTGAGGGAATCTCTTTTCTGAGCGATGAGGTTGCCCAGCTACGGGAAGAGAACGAGCGCCTTCGTGTAGAGAACTCGCGGGCTTTCGTACAACAAGCCGAGGTTATCGCCTCTTTACGTGCCGATGTTCGCGGCCTACGCCAGGAGCTTGTGCGCGCTGCTTCGCAGTGTGAGCGTCCTCTCGTCGAGCGTCCTCTCGTTGTCTCCGTGGGCAATCCTACCCGTGAGGAGCAGCCATCTGTGGACTACTCCGCCGCTCTTCATCGAGGGATGACTCCTGGAGATATTCCCTGTTCATCTTCTGCCTCTGCTCCTCGCCGTGCGGTTGACTTACCCAGTGAGATGAAGAAGCACCGAAGTCGAGCCATTACTGGCGCATCGAGCTCATCTGTCCTGAACGTTGCCATTTACCAAAAGAAGCGTCCGAAGACTATTTTCGTCTCTAAACTCAGTCCCGATACTACATCGGTAGACCTTACCAACCATCTAAAATCAGTGAATATTACTCCCATTTCCTGCCGGCAGCTGAAAACAAGGTACGACTCCTACTCGTCCTTCCATATTGAAGTTGATGAAGAATCCTACAGTAAGCTTGTTGAGCCTTCGATGTGGCCGATGGGTTGCATATACAAGGACTTTCGTGGGAAGCTTTACGACGATATGCTTCATCCCTCTGAACTGACGCAAAATTGCAGTGGCCCCTAATTTGGATATCTATTATCAAAACGCCCGAGGTCTTCGGACTAAGGGATCAGAATTTTTTTCTAGCGTCTTGTCCTCTTGTTATACCGCTGTTGTGGTTACCGAAACCTGGCTGTCAAGTGATATTCCTTCCAATGATTTCTTTCCAAATAATTACTCTGTTTTTCGTAGCGACCGCCCTGAAACAGGTCCCAAATCAAGAGGAGGTGGAGTGCTCATTGCTATTGACAGTTTTGTGAAGTGTGTTCGACGTTCCGATCTGGAAACTGTTGAAGAATGTGTGTGGCTCGAGCTCACTTTAAATCGACATGAAAAACTTTTACTTGCAGCTTTCTACATTCCTCCGAATCTACCTCCTTCAGCCTATGATGATGTTCTGCTCTCAATCGAACATGTTATAACCCGTCATAGCAAACACAAACTTCTTATTTTAGGTGATTTTAATACTCCTTGTATCAACTGGAACTCACTTATTTCTTCTCACAACAATCATTACATATTAAGTAAGTGTAACTCTCTACTTGATTTCATAGCCTTTAACTCTTTGCAGCAACACAATTTCATTGAAAACTGTTGCGGTAATATTCTTGACATCTGTCTATCGAATTTTGAAAGTGTTCGAGTCTCGAGTTCGGACATACCGCTGACTCGCTGTGACAAATTTCACCCTCCGCTTCTAGTTACTACTGCTGTCTCTGCCTCACCTTCTACTAACTCAGATCGGGTGGGGAATTCGCCCCGTTTCGCGTATGCACGTGGTGATTATGTCGGTCTTTTCAATTTCTTCTCTTCCGTCGACTGGTCCCTTTTAAATGACATTAATGATTCAGATGGACAAGTCAGTCGCTTTACAGAAATAGTTCTTGATGGTATGCGTCGGTACATACCTTTGCATACTCCTACGCGTAGGAAGTTCCCTTCCTTGTTTTTTGAAGGGAACTAATAACGGCGTTAAAGCTCAAGGAACGGGCCCATCGTAAAGCGAAACGCCCTGGGTTTCACAATTGGGCAGATGAGTTTCGCCGTGTGCGTTCTCTTTGCAAACGCTTATACAAGCGGGACTACGACTCCTATCTTGAGTCTTTAGAGAGGTATGCCTCAAATCGTCCTAGTCAGTTCTGGCGTTACGTTCGCAAGCGTTCCATTAAATCAGATTTAAGTATCAGCTTAGTTGACTCTCAGGGTTCGGAAATTCGGGATGTTGCCGACAGTTTTGCACAACATTTTTCCTCCGTTTACAAACATCCACATTGTGATTCCGTTTGCCTCCCATCTGGTGCACTATCTAATTCCATTCTTTTTGACGAGGAGTTGATAACTGAGAGTCTTAAGCGTCTGAGACCATCTTTGTCTCCTGGACCTGATGGCATTCCAGCTGCCATAATAAAAGCCTTCAGTTATATCTTCGTACCAGTACTGACTGCCATATTTAATAACTGTTTAAAAAATGCTGCCTTTCCTCGCGTGTGGAAAATGGCACGCGTGTTTCCTGTCTTCAAGTCTGGAAACAAAACTGATGTTTCCAATTATCGTCCGATTTCTCTTCTATGTGCAACCTCTAAGCTTTTCGAATTAGCTTTGCACAGCGTACTTTCCTTCCATCTCAAACATATCATAGTACCGAATCAACATGGCTTCATGTCGGGTCGCTCTACTTCCACCAACCTAGTCACGTTTATGACGTATGCCTCTGCAGCAGTCCTTCAGAGGGGTCAGGTTGACACTGTGTACTGTGATATGAGCAAAGCTTTCGACGTTGTTACTCACTCACTACTTCTTGAAAAACTTCTACTCTCTGGCGTTGAAGTCTCTCTCGTAGCCCTCCTACGCAACTATCTCCTTGATCGCTTCTGCTTTGTCAGTGTCAATGGACAGACTTCTTTCGTTTACCCTGCAACGAGTGGAGTTCCTCAAGGTTCAGTACTAAGCCCGCTTCTCTTCTCCGTTTTTATTAATGATGTTTCCTCGGCGATAAAGAACTCCTCGTTTCTTCTTTATGCTGATGATATAAAAATATTCAAGGTAATACATTCTTTTCAAGATTGCGTGTTGTTGCAATCGGACATATCTGCTTTTTCTGATTGGTGTGCGATGAATCGACTTACCCTCAATTCTTCCAAAACTAGGGTTGTGTCCTTTACTCGTAAAACACATAGCTTTCTCTACCATTATTCTGTCAATTCTGTGCTGTTGGATAGGGTTGATGAAATTAATGACCTTGGTGTACTTTTTGACCGCACCCTCAGCTTCTCCTCTCACACTAAACGCATTGCTCAGCGGGCTATGCGCACACTCGGATTCGTTTGCAGACTTTCGAGAGAGTTCCATACTCCACTTCCGTTCCTAAAACTGTACCTGTCCATATGCCTCCCGGTCTTGGAGTATGCGTCGGTTGTTTGGAATGGCACTTGCAAATCGAACTTGGACAAGGTTGACAGAGTACAAAAAAAATTTTTACGGATATTTCATTATCGCTTTCCTTTTGCAACTTCCCCCTCTCGCTCCACCAGGAGCGCCCAACTGAATCTTCCTTCCCTTCACTGCCGTCGTATCAGACTTGATATCATATTTCTGTACAAACTCCTTCATGGCCACATTATGTGCCCTCAGCTCTTAGAGTACATCCTACTGCGCGTTCCGCGAAAGAGCATGAGGGAATTCAGACCATTTCAGGTTTCTCCTCTTCATTCCCACTCCCCTCTGGACAGGATGCAGTGGTTATTTAACTCTTTTTGTCCTCACCTTGACATCTTCCAAAACTCGCTCTGTTCATTTACATTGGATGTTCGTAGCGTTGTATTCTTAATAGTACTTTATCACATATAACTCCCACTTTCTAGCCTTAAATTGTATTTACTTCACTTTTTGCTTTTTCTCCTGTTCAATGCTGTCTGTATCTTGAACTACTTTTTATCCGTTTCTTGCTTATATTTCAACTTTAAACTTTATATTCGAATCTTACTGTCCCTTGTTCAATTTTACTTCTTTATTGTATTATTCTGTATTTCTAGCCTGTGTTTTAAGTACCATGCACTTGTTGCGCCTGGAATGGTTGTTTATTTTATGTATATTTCTATATTACTATAATCAATGTCAGTCATCTGTTTTTTTTTTTTTCCTCTTCTACCTACCGTTCTTTTTTTTTTTCTTTATTTCCTGGTGTGCTAAAAAATTCTCTCACTGTGTATATAAGTGATGATACTCATTGTTTGCTTAATTTCCGTGATACTTTTCGTCTCAGTTTCATTTCATGTATTATTTATTTCTTTTTTTTGTGTTCTCTCTGTGTGTGTAAACATGTTTGTGCTTTTTCATTTTTTTTTGTGCTGCAGCACAAAGACCACATGGTTGTTCCTGCGCACATTAAATAAAGATTGATTGATTGATTGATTGATTGATTATTATCATTATTATTATTTCTTCACACAACAATCATTACATATTAAGTAAGTGTAACGCTCTACTTGGTTTTATAGCCTTTAACTCTTTGCAGCAACATAATTTCATTGAAAACTGCTGTGGTAATATGCTTGACATCTCTCTATTGAATTTGGAAAGTGTTCGAGTCTCGAGTTCAGACATACCGCTGAATCGCTGTGACAAATTTCACCCTCCGCTTCTAGTTACTACTGCTGTCTCTGCCTCATCTACTAATTCAGGTCGGGTGAGGAATTCGCCCCGTTTCGCATATGCACGTGGTGATTATGTCGGTCTTTTCAATTCCTTCTCTTCCGTCGACTGGTCCCTTTTAAATGACATTAATGATTCAGATGGACAAGTCAGTCGCTTTACAGAAATAGTTCTTGATGGTATGCGTCGGTACATACTTTTGCATACTCCTACGCGTAGGAAGTTCCCTTCCTGATTTTCAACGGAGCTAATAACGGCGTTAAAAATCAAGGAAGGAGCCCATCGTAAAGCGAAACGCCCTGGGTTTCACAATTCGGAAGATGAGTTTCGCCGTGTGCATTCTCTTTGCAAACACATATACAAGCGGGACTACGACTCCTATCTTGAGTCTTTAGAGAGAAGGGCCTCAAATCGTCCTCGTCAGTTCTGGCGTTACGTTCGCAAGCGTTCCATTAAATCAGATTTAAGTATCAGCTTAGTCGACTTTCAGGGTTCGGAAATTCGGAATGTTGCCGACAGTTTTGCCCAACATTTTTCCTCCGTTTACAAACATCCACATTGTGATTCCGTCTGGCTCTCATCTGGTGCACTATCTAATTCCATTCTCTTTGACGAGGGGATGATAACTGAGAGTCTTAAGCGTCTGAGACCATCTTTGTCTCCTGGACCTGATGGCATTGCAGCCGCCATAATAAAAGCCTTCAGTTATATCCTTGTACCAGTACTGAATGCCATATTTAATAACTGTTTAAAAAATGCTGTCTTTCCCCGCGTGTGGAAAATGGCACGCTTGTTTCCTGTCTTCAAGTCTGGGAACAAATCCGATGTTTACAATTATCGTCCGATTTCTCTTCTATGTGCAACCTCTAAGCTTTTCGAATTAGCTTTGCATAACGTACTTTGCTTCCATCTCAAACATATCATAGTACCGAATCAACATGGCTTCATGTCGGGTCGCTCTACTTCTACCAACCTAGTCACGTTTATGACGTATGCCTCTGCAGCACTACTTCAGAGGGGTCAGGTTGACGCTTTGTACTGTAATATGTGCAAAGCTTTCGACATTGTTACTGACTCACTACTTTTTGAAAAACTTCTGCTCACTGGCGTTGAAGTCTCACTCGTAGCCCTCGTACGCAACTATCTCCTTGATCACTTCTGCTTTGTCAGTGTCGAAGGACAGACATATTTCGTTTACCCTGCAACGAGTGGAGTTCCTCAAGGTTCAGTACTAGACCCGCTTCTCTTCGCCGTTTTTATTAATGATATTTCCTCGGCGATAAAGAGCTCCTCGTTTCTTCTTCATGCTGATGATATAAAAATATTCAAGGTAATACATTCTTTTCAAGATTGCTTGTTGTTGCAATCGGACATATCTGCTTTTTCTGATTGGTGTGCGAAGAATCGACTTGCCCTCAATTCTTCCAAAACTAGTGTTGTGTCCTTTAGTCGTAGAACACAAAGCTTTCTCTACCATTATTCTGTTAATTCTGTGCTGTTGAACAGGGTTGATGAAACTAATGACCTTGGTGTACTTTTTGACCGCACCCTCCCCCCCCCCCCCCAGCTTCTCCTCTCACACTAAACTCATTGCTCAGCGGGCTATGCGCACACTCGGATTCGTTTGCAGACTTTCGAGAGAGCTCCATACTCCACTTTCGTTCCTAAAACTGTACCGGTCCATATGCTTGCCGCTCTTTAAGTACGCGTCGGTTGTTTGGAATGGCACTTGCAAATCGAACTTGGACAAGGTTGACAGAGTACAAAAAAAATTTTACGGATATTTCATTATCGCTTTCCTTGCGCAACTTCCCCCTCTCGCTCCACCAGGAGCGCCCAACTGAATTTTCCTTCTCTTCACTGCCGTCGTATCAGACTTGATATCATTTTTCTGCACAAACTCCTTCATGGCCACATTATGTGCCCTCAGCTCTTAGAGTACATCCTACAGTGCGTTCCGCGAAAAAGCATGAGGGAATTCAGACCATTTCAAGTTTCTCCTCTTCATTTCCACTCCCGTCTGGACAGGATGCAGTGGTTATTTGACTCTTTTTGTCCTCACCTTGACAGCTTCCAACACTCGCTCTGTTCATTTACATTGGATGTTCGTAGCGTTGTGTTCTAAATAGTACTTTATCACATATAACTCCCACTTTCTAGCCTTAATATTGTATTTACTTCCCTTTTTGCTTTTTCTCCTGTTCAATGCTGTCTGTATCTTGAACTGCTTTTTTATCCGTTTCTTACTTAAATTTCTACTTTAAACTTTATATTCGAATCTTACTGTCCCCTGTTCAATTCTATTTCTTTATTGTATTATTCTGTATTTCGAGCCTGTGTTTTTAGTACCATGCACTTATTGCGCCTGGAATGTTTGTTTATTTTATGTATATTTCTATATTACTATATACAAAGTTAGTTATTTGTTGTTGTTGTTTTTTCTCCTCTATCTACCGTTCTTTTTTCTTTTGTTTCTTTCCTGACGTGCTCCAAAATCCTCTCACTGCGTATATAAGTGATGCTACTCATTGATTGCTTACTTTCCCTGATGCTTTTCGTCTCAGTTTCATTTCATGTATTATTTATTTCTTCTTTTGTGTTCTCTCTGTGTGTGTAAACATGTTTGGGCATTTTCATTTTTGTTTCTTGTTTTGTATTTTTACTGCAGCACGAAGACCACATGGCTGTTCCTGCGCACATTAAATAAAGGTTGATTGATTGATTATTATTAGGTGCCCACAGAAGAGAGTCTGGCAGGTACTGCGCATTTCCTTTCCTTTGAGCTAATTGTTATCAATGGGCTAGTGCACAAGAAAGCGGCAGCCGCATCCGGGATTGAACCCCGACTTTGGCTTTACGAGACGAGCTGTCCAACCACTGAGCCACTGTGGTAGGAGACATTCAAAATCACAGGGCCATGAATATTATAGGGTACAAAATTATTACACAATATACCGTCCGCGTTTATGGCAAACCGGCGGTTACGAATTCTCTTGTTGCATTTGTCCGTTTGATCTACTTCAAAGCATTTCACTATTTCCTCTTTTGATAGTTTCGCACATGCAGCTCTTTAGGCCCCTGTTCCTCATAAAGTCAATGGCGCGATGAATTTCATCAACTTCGAAAATTGGTATTGACCTCATCCACAAATGCCACCGCCTCAACCAGATTTTAATGATGCATCTCTCTGCCTGCTATGCAGGAAAGCTGAATTTTGTTCACCCCCTAAACGGCGTGAGGTAGCCATAGTGTTTAGAGCTGGGTTAAATCTATCTACATTTCCTTCTGTTTACTAAATTAGGTATATATTTTATTTTGAACGTTAATTTTATTTACTCAATTCACGAGACAAAACACCAGGGTCTAATGCAATCACATCGTTTTTCACATGAAATAAAAAAATCATAGAATGTTCTGTATTTTAATTGGCATGCCTAAAACGTACATCGGTATACCCTCACGATAAGTCTTTTCCGAGTGCCAAAACACTACAATAAAAATGTTTCTGCTGCAATAACAACCTACAACGGGGCTTAATTCCCTCTGTGGCCTTTAGCGTGAGTGTATCGCTGGGAGAGAGACATATTCTTGAATCATTGCACCCTCCGAGCAAATTTGTAGTTGCATAGCATACTGTGAGTAAAATTCTGCTTCGTTTTTCATGGGCACATCTGATTTAATTCGCGTCACATACGCAACATACAGCAACGTTGCCGCCTATCAAAATATAGTCTAGCCATGCATCTTCACTAAGCTTAAAAACACAAAAAAATCATCCATAATTTGCAACAGCGTATGGTATCGGCACCCCTCCTCCGCGCACCGTGTAGTGGCTAGTACTTCAGTTAACAGTTCGAGAATATACCACTTCGCGTCCTGTCCCGGGGCATTAACTTTAACGCTAACGCCTCTAAAAACCATCAACACATGCAACCAATGGTTTGTGAATAAGGGGCAGTACATTAAGACAGCATCAACACACCCCTCAATAGCATCAATACTCAAAGCAACTTGATCTTTCGGAAGAAGAATAAGCGGTCGTTCTTTCATTGTTCCCACTATGTTTGTGTCATGCATTATGTACCATGGTGCTCTTCCTGTTAGCTCGTGAAGTAATACGAATTCACTGAAAACGAGCCCTGCAGAGCATAGCGGCCGAACCAATACTCCCAAAAACCATGGGGAGTAAAGAGGACCTTTTCATTTCTGCCATCGATCAATGAATAATTTGAGGTATAATTCATTTGCGAATTTTAGATAATAGAGGTAGCCGACGTCGAAATACGCGCACAGAACCAGTATGCACTTATCGCCCGGCCTCCGCAATAAATGTACGAAGCTCCGCCAACTACGCTATGGCGGTGACCGCCCAACCTCTCGCTTGGACTATCCATGCATTTTCACTATGTATCAAAAACCACAAAAAATATGCCATAATCTACAAACATCGCGTGGTAACGATGCCGATCCGCACACAGTGGAGTGGCTAGTATTTCATTTAACAGGTCGAGCAAATACGACTTTGTGTCCTTTCCCGGAGCATTATTTTTCACACTAATGCTTCTAAGAACCATCAACACATGCAGCCAATGCTTTGTGCATAGGGAACAGCATGTTACGTCGGCATCAAGATATCTCTAAATAGCGCTAATACTCAAAGCAACTCGATGATCTTCGGAGGAAGAATAAGCTTCCTTCCTTTAATTTTTTCTACTATGTCTGTGTAATGCATGACGTGCCAAGCTGTTCTTCCTGTTAGCTCATAAAGTAATACGAGTTCACTGCAAAACAGCCCTGCAGAGCATAGAGTGCAAACCAATAGTCCCAAAAACCATGGGGAGCAAAGAGGATCTTTTCATTTCTGCCATCCATCATAGAATAATTTGAGATATCAAACCCATTGTGAATTATAGATAATACAGATAGCCGACGACGAAATACCCGCAAGCAGCCAGTATGCTCCGATCGCCTGGCCTCCGCATTCCATGTACGAAGCCACACCAAACTACGCTATGGCTGCGACCGCCAAACCTCTTGCTTTTGTGGCTATTTACGTTGCATGCAGTATAAATATTTAAAGTATGCATCTGTAGAAGTATCGCTTGTAGCGACAGTGATAGAGTGCCATGTGGCCCCTGGAGTGAATCGACGAAGCAGCGCGGCCATCAGGTGTGTTGATATTCTCTAACAGCACCTACGAATTACGACTGCCAGAAACATGCCGAGTTTCGAGCTATTAAGCAGGTGGGATTAGGATACTTTCACAAAGGTTGCTAATATGAAATGTGGTAACTTTTTTTTTAGATTCTGAAACCCCACAATGATTTATTTTGCTACTCTGTTGCGAAAAAAAATGGGGAAACTTAACAAACTCAAAGTCGCTAGAGAGTACACAGGCAGCAAGCACGGGCATGTTCCACAATTGCGGCATCATTGCGTTGTGTCTGCAGAGAGCGCTCACCGTCAAATGAATTTCGCAGGAGGCCAATAAAGCCGTCCAGCAACAGCAGTCTCCGGATACGGGTGCCTGCGTTTCCGGAACGGCATCCCCGCAGCGCATGCAGTCACTGGCCCTTGGGTCGCATGCGACATCGCCATACTCCACTGCGTCGAAGGCAGCCAGCTTGCAGATGAAGGCGGAGTCCATAAAGGCACTGAACAAGCTGCTATCCGCCAGCACAGATGCACAATCCAATAAGGTTAGCTGATATTCGGCTCTTCTGGCACACTGGGGCACAAAATCTGCGCTGAGAGTCTTTACTACCCTAAGCTGAGGAAGACTTTCTCTAATGTATTGGAAAAGAAGAGAGGAGGAAAGACACTATGCTGTTTTGTGTGATGTCCATGGTTAAAATGCAGCGCCTTGCGTACCGCATGATCCGGCTTAGTTGTGTGGCCTGACTGCCGTAACAAAGGCACAACGTCAAACTCTGAATAGCTTCGTTATAGGGACATGCCGCCACAAAAACTGTCCCCGCAGTCACAAACGGTAAGGTAACAGTGCTGTAGCAGCCGAGCACTCTAGAAGCACTAAGTGTTGGCTAGCGCTTCGTCATATAAGCACTGCCAACGTTGCTTGTCAAGCGGGTAGCAGAAGACCTTTCTACAAACACAACTCGCTGACTATAGCATTTATCCCCACGCAAAAAAGTTAATATGTGGCTGAAAGGAAGTGGTGTGAGATTGCCAAGCATAAAACAGGATATTGTTTATGTCGTAAGCACTTAGATATCAGAGCCTAGGCGATCAGTTCCCTTTTTGTTTTAGAACAAAAATCCCTATGGGGTTGGAATCTTTTATGCTGTTATTTTGAGTGACGGTGGCAGGTTTGGTGGCGGCCAGTCACTGTTTCACAGACAGGCAGGAGCGTTAGATGTGGCTTCGTGCGGACATGAAGCTCTAATGGTTAGTGATATCAATGATGCAAACATCTCGTAAGTTCATTATTGCGAGTTTGCAACTCTAAAAGAAATAGAGGGTGCTAGTAAGACGTCACGATTATTGCTAGACGTCGTGACAATTCGTATATCACAACTCTCGTGTCATACGCGACAATGCCATAGCTTACTCTGTAAATTCACGCGTCAAAACTATACAAATTGGTTAAATTTCCCTCACTGGTGACGTCTAAATTTTTACTCAGGACATATCGGCTTTCTCTGTACAAATGCTGAGTTTAGACTTCGTAATTTTCTAGACTTCGTGAAGCATTTACCGTTGTCAGTGAGGCGATAGTAATTGAAATTATGACGTGCAAATAATTTTCATTTTTTCCTTCGTTTACGTGTTTGATGACGTAGTGCATTTTCACGTTAACCGTCTCATGCATGGGTTTCAAAGCAAGAAATAATATTATATATGGCTCTTGTGTACATTTGGTTTTGCGCCTGAGCAGCCCTGTGGTGATGGGGTCGTTCGTTAAATAACGCGAAAGCTTACAGGGGTCGTTCAGCCAAAAAGCCACCCCCATTACCCTAACCCGAAAATGAGAACGCTTACAAAGAAGCACATCAGAAACATACCACATTCACTCAAATAAATTTGTATCATTTCGGGTTGGAACCGAAGCCCTTTGCATGACAGAGGGACATGCTACGCATATAGGTCATAATAAAGGAATTATGGCTTGATGACATAATTTAGCACAAATATGGTACGTGCCTTTCGTGCAGCCGTGATCGTATAGATCTGAGTACGTTATGTTGCTGACATGGAGGTCGTTGTTATCAACCATTCTAGGAAAGCAGGTAATAAACGCGTTCGAATGCGTATGAGTCGCTAACGTATTTTTTATTTTGTGATGTTACGCTAATTACATTATTAAAACTTCATTTTTAAAGCAAAATAAAAAACAAAGCATGGAACCAAAATACGCTATTAAAGTCTCTATCGTATCTACTCTTAGCAAAAGATTGTGTTCCTAATTTTTGCTTAGACTACTATTTTTCCTTGCTGATTTAGAGTTCGCTTTTCATCTTATATGAATAATTACCCTGCAGTTCAATTAAATTTTGCAATAATTCTATTCATGCTATTGACACAGGCCTACTTTAAATACCAAAAGATTAGAAGCGAGGTATTCCTTTCTATTATTCCTCAAATGTCTCCGTCTAATCTCAATTGGCGTCGAATTGCAGTGCATGTTACGTTTCTCAGTCTGAGATCGCTCTTTGTCGCAGAACGCGGCCTTGCTATCGTCAGCTTCTAACCGCCAGTTAAACATTTCAACGGAGGCCAAGGTAATTGTCGCTATTCTGATTGTGAGCGCTCTGTTATATCCACGTTAATCCTGCTGCCTCAAACGGTGGAGATCTCAACTCTGATCTCCAAGACACAGTGCTGCGCCCGACACAGGTGAGCGAAGGTCCGCCCTCCATGCACTCCTACACTTTCCAGCTGATAGCTTAGCATAAAAAGTTGATTATGTTCGGCAAATAGGCAGGTATGAAGTAGGATGTCAAGGAACTTTGTGATGTTAGCACAGATGAAGCACAGGCAATATTAAAGCACGGGCCCATGTTATGTTGTGTTCGTTACGAGACCCGGTTAGAGTTAGTTATGACATTGCAGAGCAATGAGAATAGAGCTGTTAGCATTGAATACTTCCACAACGTCACGAAGAGAATGTCAGCTTTCACAAGACAAGGTGTGGTTTAAGCTTGGCTTGAACATGTGCGTGAAAGCTCTGTTAAGCATTGTTTTGCAACCCGCCGCGTTGGCTCAGTGGTTAAGACGTTCGGCTACCGAACCGCTGTTCCCGGGTTCGAATACAATCGCAACAAAAGCATAGTAGCAGAGGCCGAGGAAGTAGCCGTTGCTCTAGCGGTGGCGGAGGGCTATAGAACTGGGCGGTCGCTAACGATACTCACGGACTCTCAAACAGCCTGTAGAAATTTCATGAATGGTAGGATTGGTCGTCACGTGCTCCGTATACTCCTCGAAGCGAGCGACAGAATTAAAAACCACGAAGAAAACAAGACAAGACACAAAATTATGTTGGTGCCGGGGCACATGAGGGTGGCAGGGAACAAAGAGGCCGACAGGATAGCTCGAGCATACACTACTTTCCGAGCTTCCGAAGAGTCCGCGGAACTTTTGCCAGCACCCAAGGCATACTCGGCCATACTAGAAAACTAAAGAGGAAGAGGAGGAGGAGGAGAAGAATGCGATATCACCCACCGCACAGTTCTCTCACCAGAGAGGAAACTGTCATATGGAGACAATTACAGACGGGTTCATACACAAAACTATACATACTAAACAAAATGCGCCCTATCATATACGCGGACCGATGTCTGTGGTGCGATGAAAAATCAACATTATATCATATCGCATGGGTCTGTCAAAATGCGTTAAGGATACCCAGTTGGCCGAAACTACTCTGAAGCCCTTCAGTACGATGCACCTTTGTCACTTTCCAACCTTCCGCTCTTAACTATTACGGCGCAGTGCAGGCATCCAGCGAGGTGTGATAGACATTCCTGCTTTCCTTTCCTACTACAAAAATAGGATTTAAAGACTACATTTTTCTGAATTAGCAAGATTGTAAACTGCTTGACGGCGTCAAACAGGGGGACGCTCAAGCTGGTCCTTAAGAGTAGAAACGATAGGCGCTGACAGTAACCCACCGTTTTCCTTGAGAAAATTTTTCAGTTGACTGATATTATTGGTTAACAGAAAAGGGAAGGCTCAGTATCTGTCACACTAGTTCCGAGTGCACCCGATCCGGTCCGTAAGGGAAAGAAAGTAGAGGGAGTGAAAGTGCATAGAGATAACGAGGACGCTAGTGGAGGGCTACAGAGTAAATTTTACCACCAGCAGATTTTTAACCTGTAATTATAGGAGATGTGGAGGGCGGGTGCACTGACCGATCTGGAGGGAGGCAGCTCCTGCTCTTGGGGTTGGTCCTACGGGGCTGGGAGCGGCAGGTCAATACCGCTTGCGGCGGGGACTAGCCTGCCTCAAATTTTTTTTTGGTTGTAGGCCGTCATTGCACCCGCCACCCATTAGCTGGTGGATGACGGTTGTTTGCGGCGCGATCCTTTTTTTCCCTCCCTCTTCTTTTTTTTCTTCTCTACTTTCTCTGTTCTGTCCGCACGAGACAGCGGAGGTGGCTCAGCTACAGTTATTGTTGTTGTCGCTGTAGGGAGAAGGAAAAGAAAATGCACGGGCCTGCTACTGGCTCTGTAGCTGAGCCACCTCACTGCCTCTTGCGGACAGAAGAGAAAATAACGAATAAAGGAAAAAGAGGAGGGAGAGAAAGACGGGCGCCGCAACAACAGCCGTCGCCCACCACCGAAGCAGTGGCGGGTGCAATGACCCCTGCCGGTGGTGAAGGGTGGTAGTTCCAGGCCCTACGGGGCTGGGCCGGTAGGTCATAGAGTTTCTTACTCTTACCTAGAGGGAAAGCTGTGCGCCATCTATGGCAGTTTACATGGAGTTTCCAGACGACCAGTTCAGCCACCATGGGCGCTCAAAGCATCATGGGCCAGAGAGCTACCGAGTGCAGAACTACAACTTTTGGCCAAAACTAATGCAAAGTTAAACGTTGTTCTACCGTAAAGAATGTCCTAATATTGAATATTGTGACTATAAATTGGAAAACGAGAGAGAAACAGGATGTCAGTGTGAGATTTATAGAATATAAGCGATGGCGCTTTCTACTATTGGTTTAGTTCTGAGCAGCAGAAATACCAATATTTCGCACTTAATAGGCAAATTTCGAAAGATAAATTATGAAAATATTTATGGTTGTGCAATCACTTAAGAAAGCTTTTAGTTGCATTTCGGGAAACAGAAACCTTTTATTGGCGACGTCTGCTTTTTCGCCTTCGCTACTATGGCTTCTGCGGTCTATTTACTCACCTTGAGATGATGATGATGATGATGATGATGCCGAAAAAAGAAACATCGCAGTACGCCACTGCACGCAATCGAGAAAAACCGACTGTCCCGCATCAAGTAGCACACCGGCCCATGATTCTTAGCGCGCCCATTATGGCTGAAGTGGAGCGTCCACAGCTTTCCCTCTAGCTAGTGTAAAAAACTCTATGCGGTAGTTTAACACCGCTTGCGGCGGTGATTAGCCAGCCACCGAATTTGATCTGTTGTAGGCTGTTGTTCTGGCTCTAGGAAGAAGGAAAAGAAAATGCACGGGCCTGCTAATGGCTCTGTCGCGGAGCCACCTCCGCTGCCTCGTGTAGACAGAAGAGAAAACGAAGAAAAAGAGCAGGGGGAGAAAGACGTATGCCGGAACAACAGCCGTCGTCCATCAGAGGCCTTGGGACACGTAGGCCACCGCCGCTTGCGACGGGGGCTTGCCTGCCAGAGAATTTTTATCTGTTGTAGGCCGTCATTGCACCCGCCACCGCTTCGGAGGTGGACGACGGCTGTTGCTGCGTCTCGAGTCTTTCTTTCTCTCTTCCTTTTCTTCTCTATTTTCTCTTCTGTGAAACGAAGAGGCGTCCGTGTGCTGTGCGATGTCAGCGCACGTTAAAGATCCCCAGGTGGTCGAAATTACTCCGTAGCCCTCCACAACGGCTCCTCTTTCTCTCTTTCTACTTTCACTCTCACCTTCCTCCCTTCCCTTACGGCGCGGTTGCGGTGTCCACAGAAAAGAAGTGAGACGGTTACCGCGCCTTTCCCGCCCTATAAATAAATCAGATCAGATTCTCTTCTGTGCACGAGCCACTCCTCTTTCTATCTACCTTTACTCCCACCTTCCTCCCTTCCCTTATGGCGCGGTTCATTTGTCCGCAGAAACAAGTGTGACAGGTACTGCGCCTTTCCCTTCCTGTGAATCAATCAGTGAGGTGGCTCAGCTACAGAGCCAGTAGCAGGCCCGTGCATTTTAACGCGCTAGCGTTAAGGAGCTCGTGTCGCAGAAAAGCCGGTCTCGTCGGCGTCGGCGGCGTTCGCCGTGAGCAATAAATCCTGGCATGCACTTCATAAATAAAAAGCAACTTCCAAGATAGGCTGGGTGGGAATCGAACCAGGGTCTCCGGAGTGTGAGACGGAGACGCTACCACTCAGCCACGAGTTCGATGCTTGAAAGCGGTGCAAACGCACTTCTAGTGAATGCGGTATTGCCTTAGAAACGTGCCGTAGAACATTATACTGCGGTGTACATCGGTAATTATGAGCATGTTACAGAAGTCGCAGTTACACGAGTAGCGAAGTACGTTTCCGCTACATTTCTTCTGCGCTCTGCGCACATGCAGAGCCATCTTGCGGCAAACACAGAAGAACCCCTTCTCGCAATGTGCTGCGCTGACCCGACACGTGGCGCGCCACTCGCCCCTGGCGTTTCGCCGTGCACCCTCACGGGTTGTAGAATCAAGCGTCTTTCCTTTCTTTAGATCACTATCTTCGCTCACCCGCTTCTCCCCTTCGGGCCGCGCGGGTACCGGTGCGAGGATGCCCCAATACCCTTTCGTTTAATAAGTTTTCTCGCTCTCTCCCCTTCCAACATCCAGCGTGCGTCACTCGAACAGTGGTGTTTAGGCGACGCGGCTCCTCTTTCCGCTCACAGCGCGATTGCTAGGTGCAGAGTCTGATGGCGGACGCCTCTGACGTGATCGCTACGCCGTAGCGCTTCTGCTGGAAAAGCGTCCCCTGCGATGTGTGCCGAGCTGCTTCCGAGGAATCATGCTTCTGCGTGGTGCTCCCAAGCGAGATAGAGGACGATTCCATCAAGGCGTCAGCCCCATGATCGCGTCCGCCTTCATGGCGCGTCGCTACCCGGCTTTCTCCCTCCGAGACACCGAGTTTTTTGGTTCATTCCGCTTGCTCAGGCGCACGTTTCGTTGCCGCGCCGAACGCTGCGTTGCTCGGCGCTTACCGCGTGATTCGTGAGTGCAAAGTCCGACGCGGGGCGCCTCATCAGTGATTGCTGCACCGGAGCGCATTGTCTTACACTCCTTGGCAGGTCGACCATTGGGTAGACGGGTGTTGTATTGCAGGGCCTTGCGCGCTCGCTCTTGAGACGCGTGTGATGGAAGCGGCGCCGTCTACCAGTGCCGGTAGCGCTGGGAGGTGCGAACGAGGTGCAATAACGCTATCGCGTTCCACTCTTGAAGGCGAAGCTTAAGCTTCCTCCAAATTTTCTTTTCCTTCTTACAGCCCCAACAACAACAACAAGCGGGGGGCGGGTGCAATCACGGTCCACAACAGACAAAAATTCGATGGTAGGAAAGCCCCATCGCAAGCGGCGGTGACCTACCTGTCCGTCATTGCACCCGCCACTGCTTTGGTGGTAGACGACGGCTGTTGTTGCGACGCGCGCCTTTCTCTCCCTCTTCTTTTTCTTTCTTCTCTCCTTTCTCTCTTCTGTCTGCACGCGGAGGGTTCTAACCCGACCTCGACAGCTGCGTTTCGATGGAGGCGAAACGAAGAGGCGTCCGTGTGCTGTGCGATGTCAGCGCACGTTAAACATCCCCCAGGTGTTCGAAATTGCTCCGTAGCCCTCCACTACGGCTCCTCTTTCTCTCTTTCCACTTTCACTCCCACCTTCCTCCCTTTCCTTACGGCGCGGTTGAGGTGTCCACAGAAAACAAGTGAGACAGTTACCACACATTTTCCTTCCTATAAATCAATCAGGCAGCAGAGGTAGCTCAGCTGCAGAGCCAGTAGCAGGCCCGTGCATTTTTTTTCCTTCATCCTACAGCCACAACAACAAGACAGTTCGTCAAGCAATCGGAGAAGAGGGAGAAGGTAGCTGCCAGTGTGGAGCCAGGAAACGAGAGTGAGCTTCCGCAATCTCCCAGGCTTAACTGCAACTAAGGCACTGTGAATTTTTTTCTTCAAAACATATACTGCTAGACACTTGCTAACATTGCCTATAGCGTTTTCAAGTCAGTTTAAGATATTTGCGAAGGTTCTTTCTGCACGTCTGCAGCTTGTGACATTAGTCTCTTGGGCGCGCAACGTTTCTATGGGTCCACGCGCTGCCTCCCAAATCCTGCTCTCTTCATTTTTCCGACCACCAAGCTTCCTTCATGAATATCACGAACAGTTAGTGGAGTGTTTCTTGAAGGCATATGTGTGAAAAATAAATTTGTAGTCGGTAATATTACATACATGCTTGATTAAAATCTTAGCCTCAGTCTATCGCGAACAGCTGAGGAGCTGCGCTCTAATTTCGCATTAGGAAGTATCGTAATAGTGTTTCTTTTCCTTTTCCTTCAGTCACAACAACAGTGACATCCCACAGCACTTGAACTTTTATTAACTGGTTCACAGGAAAGGAAAGGCGTAGTATCTGTCACACTTGTTCGCTGGGCACCTGAACCGCGCCGTTGAAAGAGGGAGAAAGTGGAAAGAGGAGCCACAGTGGAGGGCTCCGGAGAAAGTTCGACCACCTGGGGATCTTTAACGTGCGCTGTCATCCCAAAGCACATGGACGCCTCTTCGTTTCGCCTCTATCGAAACTCAGCCGCCGACGGTCAGTAATACCGCGGCGGTGCCTTGCACTTTTGCTTGAGTTGTTTTTAAAGCGAAAGCATTATTTCGCTATGTTCACAGATTTCCGTCTGCAGAACATGTCCGCAAAATCGTATCCGCAGCAGTTGTGAAAATAGAGAAGTGGTAGAGGATAATGAGGTGTCAATCGAGTGAGGGTGACGTAATGTCGTGTCGGAAAAATTATTTATGCCAATAAGAGATGTAAATAGTTACAATAACTGGTTCACAGGAAAGGAAAGGAAGTTTACCCCGCTGGGGTAGCGCAGTGGTTACGGCGCTCTACTACTGTTCCGAAGGATGCGGGATCGAATCCCGCGCTCGGCGGCAGCTTTTCGATGGAGGCGAAAAGCAAGGTGCCCGTGTGCTGTGCGATGTCACTGCACGTTAAAGAACCCCAGCTGGGCGAAATTTTCGGAGTCCTCCACTATGGCGTCTCTCATAGCCCGAGTCGGTTTGGGACGTTAAACCCAAAAATTGAAACCGAAAGGTTTAAATTTTTCCGCGCTTGTTCCGCAATTTTCCGCGAAACCGCGCTTGTTCTGTAGATATCTGACCCGCGCCGTAAGGGAAGGGAGCATTGTGGGAGTGAAAGCGGAGACAAAGGAGTGCCCTAGTGGATGTGACGCCACGAAACCGGAAGGGAAGCCAAAAAAGGGCATAAGAAGGAATTGATACGCAATTTGAAAGTACCAATTACTAAAATGGGTAAGCAAGAAGTGAATTAAGCAACTATAGAAGCAATCAGAAGGAACCACCAGAAGCGTTCGTGCTTTTGCATTACTCGAATGCAGATTCTGCAGTGCTCTTTATTTTTTAGGAAAAGGAAGGCGCAGTATCTGCCTTCTAATTTATATCAAACTTAAACCACTTCTTTTATGGCGATTTTCTATATTTTGGTTAAGGTTAGTTTTGCTGGAATGTATAATAATTTGCTCACAGGAAACGAAAAACGCAGTATCTGTCACGCTTGTTCTGCGGACACCTGAACCGCGCGTGAGGAAGGGAGTAAGGTGGGTGGGAAAGCTGAAAGAGAGAAAAAAAGGTGCCGTAGTGAAGGGCTCTTGAGTAATTTCAACCACCTCGGTACAATGCCCTTCTAGGGCACTGTAACCTCGGCATTTTTAACGTGCACTGATATCGCACAGTACACGGACTCCTCTTCGTTTTGCCTCGATCTAAACGCAGCCGCCGACGGTCGGGATCGAACACGGGTACTCCGGCACAGTAGTCAGGCGTCGTACTCTGCCCAACGCAATGTCTGTCTTCCGTCAAGATAGTTCTGACTCAGCGCGGCGAAATTCGAATGTTTAGCCCGATTAATAGAGTTTACACTTAAACGTAATAAGTACAGCTGTATATATAGGCTATTATATCAAGTCTTGGGAATTAAGTTGTAAAAAGGTTCTATGAAAAGCGACATCAACAATGAGTAAAGATAACACCAAGGGACATTTGAGCTTCATATTAAACAGCATGAGGCAACAATGTGCGAGAGCCGTGCACTTCTGTGATCTTTGCTACTCTTTTTAACGCGACAGCGTTAAGGAGCTCGTGTCGCAGAAAAGCCGGTGTCGTCGGCGTTGGCCGTGAGCGATAAATCCCGGCATGCACTTCATAAATAAAAAGCAACTTCCAAGATGGGCTGGGTGGGAATCGAACCAGGGTCTCCGGAGTGTGAGACGGAGACGCTACCACTCAGCCACGAGTGTTTTTTTCTTTATTGCATGAATTGGTACAGCTACCTCAGTAAAAGATCGTGGTTGCGATGCCCCTTGGCTGACAACCGTGTCTGATGGACTTTGATTACCACTGATGGGTGAACTCAGTCACGAGTTCGATGCTTGAAAGCGGTACAAAAGCGCTTCTAGTGAATGCAGTGTTGCGTTAGAAGCGTGCCGTAGAACGTTATGCTGCGGTGTATACGGTAATTATGAGCATGTTACTACAGAAGTCGCAGTTACACGAGTAGCGAAGTACGTTTCCGCTACATTTCTTCTGCGCTCTGCGCACATGCAGAGCCATCTTGCGGCAAACACGGAAGAACCCCTCCTCGCAACGTGCGGCGCTCCCCCGACACGTGGAGCGCCACTCGCCCCTCACGTTTCGCCCTGCACCCTCACGGGTTGTAGAATCAAGCGTCTTTCGTTTCTTTAGATCACTATCTTCGCTCACCCGCTTCTCCCGGGACTTGGGCCGCGCGGGTTTCCTGTGCGAGGATGCCCCAATACCCTTGCGTTTAATAAGTTTTCTCGCTCTCTCCCCTTCCAACATCCAGCGTGCGTCACTCGAACAGTGGCGTTCAGGCGACGCGGCTCCTCTTTCCGCTCACAGCGCGATTGCTAGGTGCAGCGTCTGATGGCGGACGCCTCTGACGTGATCTCTGCGCCGTAGCGCTTCTGCTGGGAAAGCGTCCCCTGCTATGTGTGCCGAGCTGCTTCCGAGGAATCATGCTTCTGCTTGGTGCTCCCAATCGAGATAGAGGACGATCCCATCAAGGCGCCAGCTCCATGATCGCGTCCGCCTTCATGGCGCGTCGCTGCCCGGCTTTCTCCCTCCGAGACACCGAGTTCTTTGGTTCGTTCCGCTTTCTCAGGCGCACGTTTCGTTGTCGCGCCGAACGCTGCGTTGCTCGGCGCTCACCGCGTGATTCGTGAGTGCAAAGTCCAATGCGGGGCGCCTCATCAGTGATTGCTGCGCCGTAGCGCATTGTCTTGCACTCCTTGGCAGGTCGACGGGTGTTGTATTGCAGGGCCTTGCGCGCTCGCTCTTGAGACGCGTGTGATGGAAGCGGCGCCTTCTACCAGTGCCGGTAGCGCTGGGCGGTGCGAACGAGGTGCTATAACGCTATCGCGTTCCACTCTTGAAGGCGAAGCTTAAGCGTCCTCCAAATTTTTTACAGAGCAGTATGTACCTCTGATATTTCATGCATATTCATTAAAATACAATCGTCAGCTTCCACTTCATGTGTAAGACTAGCTGGCATAAATGATGCCTCGTTTATCTTACCCTTAGGATCGTAACCTCATTGCCAATGGTTAGCATGATTCTGTGTGATTCGGAAATGAAGACTCCCGGATTGTTCCACTTACCTCACCCTTCATCAGTTCAGTCGTTCAGTCGTGTCCGACTCTTCGTGACCCTATGCACCATATCACGCCACGCTTTCCGGTCTCTCACTATCTTCCTAACATCACATAAATGTGTTATGGTGCATGTTTAAAAAACTATGCCTTGATTGCTTGACAATGTATGTCCCTAATATTGGGAAGAAAAAGAAACATAACCCATGGATTACGCGGGACATAACCCACACTAAACGTAAATTAAAGCGGATGGGGCGTTCTAGTAGACGGAATGAGGCAAATGTGAGCATGTTGGGCAACATAATGAGAAGTAATATCAAGCAAGCCCGGGACTCATTTTTTACTAATACGCTTGGTCGTTTTCTCAGAGAAGCTCTAGAACCCCTGCGAACTTCTTAAACTCATCCGCACAACTTTCTGCTGCCCCCTGCTACGCTTTTCTTCCCTTGGAATCCAGTTTGTTAGCCTAAGCGAACATCAATTATCCTCTCTTTGCACTACATGCCCTGCCCATGTCCATTTCTTCTTCATAATTTCCGCTAGAATGTCGGTAACTTGAGTTATTTCTCTGACTCACTCTCCACGCTTCCCATCTCTTAATGTTACCCCTACCATTTTTCGTTCCATAGCCCTCTGAGTTGTCCTCAACTTAAGTAGAACCCTTTTGGTTAGCCTCCACGATTCAGCCCCATAGGTGAGTACAGGTAAGATGCAACTGTTGTATACTTTCCTTTTTGAGTGATACCGGTAAGCTGCTGGTCATAATCTGCGAGTGCTTGCTAAATGCGCTCCATCCCAATCTTATTCTTCTTGTTATTTCCCTTTCACGGTCCGGATCTGCGGTTACTACCTGTCCTAAGTATACATATTCGCTTACTACTTCCAGTACTTCGCTACCTAAAGCAAACTGCTGTTCCTTCCCGAGGCTGTTGAACATTACCTTAGTCTTCTGCATATTGATTTTCAAGCCTACCTTTCTACTTTTCCTCTCTAGGTCATTAATCATTATTTGCAATACATCCCCCGAGTTGCTTAGCAAGTCAATGTCATCAGCAAATCGCAGATTACTGAGGTATTATCCACCTACCCTTATTCCTAACTGCTCCCATTTCAAGTCACTGAATACTTCCTCTAAGCAAGCTGTGAATAGTACTGGGGAGATTGTGTCTCCTTGCCTAACTCCGTTATTTACGGGAATTTTATCACTTTCTTTATGCAAAGCTATGGTTACTGTGCAGCCACTATATATATCTTCCAGCACTTTCACGTACGGCTCATCTACCCCCATCACCGCCGCGGTTTCAACTTAGTCAAACGCTTTTTCGTAACCAATGAATGCTACGTATAAGGGCTCGGTATATTCTGAGCATTTTTCTATCACCTGGTTGATGGTATGAGTATGATCGATAGAAGAGTACCGTTTCCGAAAACCTGCTTGATTCTTTGATTGCAGTCTAAGGTTTTCCTGATTCTATTAGCGATTGCCTTAGTAAATATCTTATACGTAACGGACAGTAAGCTGATTGGTCTGTAATTTTTAAGGTCCTTAGAGTCCCCTTTCTTATGAATCAGGATAATGTTTGCATTGTTCCATGGTTTCGGTACCGCCGATGACACCAGGCATTGCGTATACAGGGTGGCCAGTTTTTCTGGCACGATATTCCCCCCGTCCTTCAACAAATTGGTAGTTATCTGATCTTCTGCAGCTCATTTCCCCCTTTTTATACCTTGTAATGCTTTCTTGACCTCGTCCTTAGTCCCCGGTGGAACGTCTGACTGCTTTTCCCTAAAGCCTCATTACGGTCCTGACTACTTTGGCTACTGTAGAGGTCTGTATAGAACCTCCTCGGCTACTTTGACTATCTTCTCCATATTCGTGATGACGTTGCCCGCCTTTTCCCTTATCGCATAAATCTGGTTTTTGCCTATGCCCAATTTCTTCTTTACTGCTTGAAGGCTTCCCCCGTTCTTTACAGCATGCTCGATTTTATCCATGTTATACTTCCTTATATCGGCCACCTTGCACTTACTGATTTAGCTGTGATATCTCTGCCAATTCTATCTGCTCTGTTTGACTGGAAGCTTTCATATTTTGGCGTTTCTTAATCAAATCTTTCGTCTTAGACAGCTTGCCGGTATCCTCTCTATTTATCCTACCGCCTACTTCTACCGCACACTTAGTAATGATATCTCTGAAGTTATTGTTAATTCTTCTAGGGTAATGTCGTCATCCTTGGTTAGAGCTGAGTATATATCTATTCTGTCGCGAGATCCTGAACTTTTCTGCCCTCCCCCTCACCGCTAATTTGTTGATGGGTTTCTTTCTTGCTAATCTGTGGCGTTCCTTCTTCAGATTTAGGCTAATTCGGGACCTCACCATCCTGTGGTCACTGCATCGCCCTTTCCCGATTACCTCTAAATCTTGAATAATGGCGGGGGTTGAACACAGCATGAAGTCAATTTCATTTTTAGTCTCCTCGTTAGGACTTTTCCATGTCCATTTCCGATTCCTCCGTTTTCTGAAGAAGGTATTCATGATTCTTAAGTTATTGCGCTTTGCAAACTCAGCTAGTAACACCCCCCTGCTATTCCTAGAATCAATGCCATAGTCACCTACTGTCTGGTCTCCTGCCTGCTTTTTCCCTACCTTGGCAGTGAAGTCGCCCATTAGTACAGTATACTGCGTCATTACTTTTCGCATTGCCGATTCTACATCTTCGTAGAAGCTTTCAACTGCCTGGTCATCATAACTACATGTAGGTGCATAGGCCTGTACAACCTTCAGTTTATACCGCTTATTAAGCCTAATTACGATGCCTGCCACCCTCTCGTTAATAATATAGAATTCATCTATATTACCCGCTATGTACTTATTGACAAGGAAATCTACACCTAGTTGTCGCCTCTCCGGTAAGCCTCGATAACACAGTACATGCTCATTATCAGTAAAGTATATGCCTCATTCGGCCTCCTAACCTCACTAAGTCCTGTGACATCCTATTTCATACCCTTTAGTTCCTGTAACAGCGCTGCTAAACTGGCTTCACTAGCTAGGGTTCTAGTGTTAAACGTTGCCAGGGTCAGTTTCCAATGACGACCTGTCCAGCGGAGCCAGAAATTCTTAGCACCCCTGCTGCGTCACAGGTCCGAACGCCGCTGTGGTCAGTTGTTCCGCAGCCTCTGGTGACTGAGGGCCGCGGTTTTATAGAAGTCATGGAAGTAATCGTGAGAGGGTGCTGCCAATTACTGCACCAGGGTGGCCAACGCCTGTTCTGGTCAGGGAGTGCGTTTCCCGAGGTGTTCACCGGCATCAGGTCGAACCCCAAACCTGTTTATGCAATTCCATCAACACGCGGATTTTTTTTCCGGTGCAGAATCGCGTGGCACCGGGATTTGAACCCCGGTCCTCTTGCATGCGAGGCGGATATTCCACCGTTACACCACCGCTGCACCAAATTGGTGTATGCTGATAAAAACTCGAGTTTTCCTTCTAAGCCAGGCGACTATTCCTCTTTAATGCCAGATGTTGTCGTCTCCCGCAAAGGTATTTTTAATCTGCGTTTGAAACTAGACGCCAAAGAGTCCAGTGGCCCTGATAACATTCCCCCAGCTTTTCTTCGCCACTATGCAGAATGGGTGTCCCATTATCTCTTTGTTATCTTCAATGCCTGTTTGGCTCAGTGCACAGTACCGTCAGAATGGAAAACTGTACGTGTCCTGCCAATCTTTAAGGGAAACGAGCCAACTTGTGTATCTAATTATCGCCAGATTTCTTTGCTCTCCATCAGTTGCAAAATGTTTGAGCATGTGATTTGCTGTACCTTGACAGAATGTTTGGAAGCCAGCAATTTTTTTTTCTAATGAACAACATGGGTTTAGGCGTGGCTTATCAACCGTCTCACAACTGATTACCACTTGTCATGACTTTTTTATTGCAGTTAATACCAAACTACAAATGAACGCTTTTTTCCCAGATTTCACCAAAGCCTTCGATAAGGTTCCGCACACTAAACTCGCAGAAAAACTTTACATTGCCGGAATCAATCCTATTATTATTGACCTTATTAAAACCTACCTGGAAGACAGATTTTAATATGTTAATGTTAACAATGAGTACTCCGATGCACTACCGGTTTCATCTGGTGTCCCACAAGGAACTGTTCTAGGTCCTATTCTATTTCTGATCTATGTAAATGACTTAACGAATATAGTTGACCGAGAAGTTAGAGTAAAATTATTTGCTGATGACTGCGTTCTATGCTCTACAATTAACTCCACAGTGAACCAGATTAAGCTCAACAGTAATCTGCAGAAGATATCTAATTTGTGCACCCAATGGGGCATGTTTCTTAACATTAATAAATGCTTGGTCCTCAGAGCTTGTAAAAAGAAATCTGTCTTGACACATTCATATTGTATAGCAGGCGTAAAGCTTCCAGAATCCGCGTCTGTAAAATACCTTGGCGTCCAGATAGGCAATAACCTAAGTTGGAACGCTCACATTGGCTTTTTTTGTGGGACAGCTCTGAAGACTCTCTGGTGTTTGCGGCGTAAGCTGTCAAAGGCCCCAGCAAACGTGAAATTAGTAGCGTACAAGGCTTTGGTGCGTCCTCATCTCGAATATGCATGTTGTCTATGGGCCCCTTACACAGCCAAGAATATTTCAAAATTAGAAAGAGTGAAAAAGATCGCAGCCCGTTTCATCTGTAACAGATTCAAGCGCACAGATAGTGTTTCAGACATGATTAACTCCCTAAGTTTAGAATCCCTTCAGGCAAGGCGCACTGAAGCAAGGTTGACATTTTTGTACCTAATATACAACAATGTGAATAAACTTAACTCCCATGATTACGTTACTCCTGTTTTGCACGCAAGTGCGCGTTCTAATCACGGAAAAATGCTAGAAGAATTGCGAGTATACTCTATTACAGTTAAGCATTCTTTTTTTGTCAAAACAATTGCAAAATGGAATAATCTGCCGATGTGTGTAATCAACAGCCCGAATGTAGAAATGTTTATTGATAACTTGAGAGCCTTGCGCATGTGAAACTTTGTTCATTTTTTAAATCATCTGCTTTCACTTCAATGAAGCTCGTGTAACTTTGTTGTACATTTTTTGATTGTATCTTGGCTCACACCTGCTTGGAGTCAAACGACTCCGCAGTGTTACTAAATAAAAAAAAATAAAAACTTCACCTGCAGCGCCTGGAGGATGCCATCTAACCATCGCGTTCACTGCCTACCTTTTCTCCGGTGACCCTCAACCTTTCCCATAATCAAATCTTTCTCCAGCGACTCCTCTCGTCTCATCAGATGACCAAAGTAGCTGAGCTTTAACTTTAGAATTTGACCCTCCAATGAGCAGTCAGGGTTTATGGTCGACAATATTGACTGATTTGATCTTCTGACCGTCCAAAGAACTCTCAAGGGTCTCCGCCAGCACAACAATTCAAACGCGTCAACTCTTCAGCGGTCAGCCTTTTTTACAGTCCAACTCTCACATCCGTACATCAGAACTTGAAAGACCATAGCACGAGTTATACGGATCTTGGTTGGCAGTGTAATGTCTCTGCTCTTTACTAGGCGGTCAGTGCTAGTCATGACTCTCTTTCCCAGAAGCAGGCGTCTCCTAATTTCATGGCTGCAGTCTCCTTCCGGGGTAATCTTGGAGCTCAAGAAGAGAAAATCTGTCCTTCCACATCTTATCCCTTGATGCTCCAGGACTTGATAGGGCAAAACGCCAAGATTTTTGTCCTCTTAATGTTCGGTTTAATCCCAAACGTCTCACTCTCTTCTTGTACGCGCATCAGAAGTCTCGTGAGTTCCACTTCACTTTCTGCCATTAAAGTGGTATCATCCGCATATCTATGGTTGCTGATACGTTTCCCAGCAATCTTCACTCCAGCTGAAGACTCATCCAGAGCGGCCTTCCTCATGATGCACTCAGCATATAGGTTAAACAGGCAGGGCGAAAGTATGCAATCTTGTCTCACTCCTTTCTCAATCGTAAACCAATAAGTAAGACCATGCCCAGTTCTGAATGTGGCCTCTTGTATTTCATACAGGTTCCTGAGGAGACAGATGAGGTGAATTGGAACTCCCATCTCTTGGAGAGCTTGCCAAAATCTGCTGTGATCTACGCAGTCAAACGCTTTCGCATAATCAATAAAGCAGAAGTAGATGGGTGTCTGGAACTCTCTTGTTTTTTCTATGATCCAGCGAAGGTTGGCAATCTGGTCTCTAGTTCTTCTGCCCTTGCGAAACCCAGCTTGCACGTCCGGAAGCTCCCGATCCATATACTGCTGCAGCCTACCTTGCAGGAATTTGAACATCACCTTGCTGGCATGCGAAATAAGCGCGATTGTTGGAACAATCTTTGGCTCTGCCTTTCTTTGAAATGGAGATGTAAGCTCACCTCCTCTAATCCTGTGGCCACTGCAGTGTTGTCCAAATTTGCTTACATGATGTACACAGAACGTTAACAGCGTCGTAATGGTTGAGGTTTTGAAGCAACTCAGCTGGAATGCCATCAGTTCCGCTAGCTTTGTTCTTAGCAAGGCTGGCTAAGGCCCATTCTCTCTTCAGGATGTCCGGCTCGAGATCAGTAATGAAAATTGTCTTATGTTGGGTTTGCACATCCGAGTCCTTCTTGTACAGTTCTTCTGTGTAATCCTGCCACCTCTTCTTTATCTGTGAGGCTTCAGTGAGGTCCCTGCCTCGTTTGTCCTTTATCACGCCCATCTTAGCACAGAAGCTTCCTTTGATATCTTTGTTTGTTTTATACAGAGCTCTCGTGTTCCTCAATTGGCTGTTGTCCTCAGCTGCTTGACACTGTATATTCAGGAAGGCATTCTTATCTCTTCTTGCTATTTTCTGAAAATCCGCATTGAGAACCTTGTATCTTTCTCTTTCTCCCATAACTTTTGCCATCCTCCTTTCCTCACCTATTTGCAAAGTAAAGCCTCTTCAGATAACCAGTTTGCTTTCTTGCATTTCTTTTGCTTTGGAACTACCTTAGTAGCAACTTCTTGTATTATATCAAAAACATCAGTCCACATCTCTTCAGGCTCTCTGTCTTCTAGATCTAATTCTTGAAATCGATTTCTCACTTCAACTGCATATTCTGATGGAAATACCTTCTAGTTTTCTGCGTTGTCCTCAATCGAAGCTTACGTTTGGCAACAAGCAGCTGATGATCGGTGCCACTATCAGCCCCAGGCTTTGTTTTTACTGCTTGTATAGCACTTCTCCATCTCTGCCGGCAAAGAATATAATCAATCTGATTCAAGTACAGACCATCCGGTGAAGTCCATGTGTACAGGCGCCTCCTGTGCGGTTGAAAATGAGTATTTGCTATGGTCAGGTTGTTTTCTTGACCAAACTCTACTAGCCTCTGCCCAGCTTCATTTGGCTCACCAAGACCGAACTTGCCTGTAATGCCGGATATTTCTTAACTCCCCACCTTAGCATTCCAGTCTCCTTTGAGAAAAAGGACGTCTGGTGATGGAGTATGGTCTAAAAGGTATTGCAGGTCAGCATAAAATGTCTCACCGTCAGCTTCTTCAGCAGTACTGGTTGGTGCATAGACTTGGATAACTGTTATGTTTAAAGGGTCACCTTGGATCCGAATTGAAATCATTCGGCCGTTTTTGGGGTTGTACCCTAGCACTGCTTTGCCCATTCTTCTGTTTACTATGATAGCGACCCCATTCCTTCTCCTGGATTCTTGCCCACAATAAAAGACATAATGGTCGCCGGAATTAAATTCGCCCATTCCGGTCCACTGGAGCTCGCTGATACCGAAGATATCAATGTTCTATCTGTCAATTTCTCGCTTGACGACATTCAATTTATCTTGCGTCACAGATCTTACATTCCATGTTACTATGTGATATATCTCCCTGTAACATCGGACTTTCCGGTCTCTTCCTGACACATCCACAACTGAGCGTCCTTTTGGCTTTAGCCCAGCCGCTTCATTCGTCCTGGAGCTACTCGAAATCGCCCTTTCCTAATCCCAAATAACATGTGGGGCACCTTCCAACCTGGGGGGGCTCATCTTCCGGTGCCATATCATTAATGATGTTGTGACTGGCCATGGGGTTTTCTTTGCAGAAAATACTATAGTGGGTTGCCATTACCTTCTCCAGTGAATCACATTTTGTCAGAACTTTCTGCCGTGACCTATATAGCTTGGGTGGCCCTACACAGCAGAGCTCACGGCTTCATCGAGTTTCGCAAGCCCCTCCGCCACGACAAGGCAGTGATCCATGAAGGGGTTCAGAGTAGGCACTGACTGCAGGCATTGACTGCAGGCACTGACTGCGTATTTGGCGATGTTGGGCTGAAATGTCGAGCTTAAAATTCTTTAAAATAAGTCGCATTTTATACTAAAATGTGACTTATGGAAAATGTAAAGTATAAAAATCCTTGTCTGGAGGCTAGAGCACACTGTTTTGAGACCAAGGAAATTATAATAAACTGCTGAAGCGGAAGCCGCACCCACTAAGTGAAGCCGGCGTCAGCCATCTTCGCAAGGGTAGATACGGCGCAGTGCTCAAGATTTGCTTCATAACAAAGGTGCCATATGTGACATGCTCAAGTGGTTATCACTGACAT
Source organism: Amblyomma maculatum (assembly GCF_055883805.1). Classification (NCBI taxonomy): domain Eukaryota; kingdom Metazoa; phylum Arthropoda; class Arachnida; order Ixodida; family Ixodidae; genus Amblyomma; species Amblyomma maculatum. The sequence continues at coordinate 106,208,841 of NC_139353.1, read as the reverse complement.
GTTGTTGTATCTGATAGTAAAGTCGGTTTGACGCGAATTCTACTTTAAGTAACATTTTGATCATTTAGCCCTATGTGGAGCCTGCGGTTTGGAGCTAAGCAAATAAGGGCTTGGAAAATAAAATGACTAAAAATCAAGTGTTTCGTGAACTGCTTTGCCTGATTTTTTTTCATGCAAACAAGCATGAAAATAACGTATAACGAACTACAAAGTTATTTTCATTTTTCTCTGTCTCTGATTAAACTTCTTTGTAATCCCACCAAACTATTTCTTTTTCAGGGTTACATAAAGAAAATATTTTGTTGATTTTGGCGCTACTGTAAGAAATTGAAAAACACCTCTAGCTGCTTTGATCAGTAAACTGAAAACACATGTATTTTATGTACCTATTAAATTTCAATTTTTCATTTTTCATTCATCTATATTTTTGTATTAGTTGATCAACAGGTATTGTAAGTGCACCGACGGATCAGCAAAGTTTTATTTCAAATACTATTTGATCGGGTAAAAATAATTTGAAAATTTTAAATACATCGCATGTAATTCATCTTATTCAAACCTCTAAACTGTATAGGAGAAATGGGTTTTTATGGAATGCACTGACGTGACTTACATTCTTTATATCTACCAAATATTTTAGTGGAGGGGAGCGAGGTCATCGGATTATTATCCTACAGGCCAATAACTTTGGCCAGTTGCGTAGCAAAAGTCATGCAATGAATGTATTTACGCTCTTCGAGTGGTACCTCGAGTACTACAAAATATACCCGCCCGAAGCAACGGCAGGTTTTCGGCCCGGCCGCTCCTCTGACAGCGTCGGTTGACATCGTGTTCACGGTTAAAAACAGAATCAAACATTTGTCCGTGGCACTCTTCCTTGACGTGATAGATGACTATGACAACGTGGCCCATGAAGCCATCCTTGATGTGCTGAAAAAGTGGGCATTGGTTATCGGTTGTTTGCGTGGCGAGAGCTATCTGACCGGATAATTTTTTATTCAGTGTGAAGCTGTCTCGACTCCAGCACATTATATCCACCGTGACGTGCCCCAAAGTGTTGTGCTCAGCCCTACATTGTTTAACCTAACATTCATTGCCCTCCCAGAGAATCTCCCTTGCACCGTCCAAATGTCAATTTACGGTGATAGCATCTGCATTTTGGCCTCCTCTCTGAAGCGTCTCCAGGGGCATGCGAGATGTCAATGGGCCGCAGAACTGACTTCCTCTTATCTTCAGAAGCAAGGTCTCAGCGTTTAAACATAAAAGTGCGTGTTAGTGGCATTTACATACAAATCTATGAATCTATATTCTGTACGCATTGATGGTCATACTATTTTTTACTACAAATCTCATGATTTCTTAGGGATTCTGATAGACGCAATCTATATTTGAGCCCGCATTGCGTCCTAATGAAATAGAGCTAGCATCTGTCGCTAACTTACTTCGCTTTTTTGGCGGACAATCATGGGACTCGTCAGCTCATTGAGTGCTGGAGTTTTACAGAGCACTATTATCAGAATTCTTGCGGCACAGTACGCCCGTATGTTCAAATGCATGCAAGAATAATTTGTGTGCCCTCCAGGCAGTCAAACGTCAGACCCTTCGCACATGCCTAGGCCTCCCTCGGAGCGCATCGAAATTAGAATCTTTCGACGTTTATTGCCCTAAACTCCTTGCGAACGCACATACGACATATGTCAAGGGTTCCATAGCATCAACTTGTGCAGATGCCTCTGCAGAGACCACACTCTGCATTTGCAAAGATCATAGCAGCCCACCAGTCATCCATCCCGTAACAGTTCACTCCGGCAGCACTACCTCCATTGCCAATATTGCGTCTACGGCTGTCATGTGCGCAACTTTATGCTCCGAGGATATCGAAGAAATCGAAATACTTCCAGCCCTTCGGCAATTGACACTATGCAGGCTACACAATGACTATTGAAACCGTACTTATTTCGATACTGATGGCTCGGTAATCTCTACTAGTTTTGCTTGCATTTCGTCGTTGGTGCGAGAGAGGTAAACATTTACCATCTAATTTTGCATAACACTACCTCTCCTGAAGCAGAACAACGCGCCGTTACTTGTAACCACCTTTGACAGGACGAAACATATAACCTCAAATGTTTTCGTCCGAAATGAAAACGCCCTAACAAGGAGCTCTGGGAACCTCCTAAATTTAGGGTCAAAATCTCAGCACGTTTCAGATGTGGTCATACATTCAGTGGTTGAGGCATTAAAACACGAAACTGCATTAATGTTTTTGTCGTCTGAATCATACTCGGTTAAATTTCGTCAGCTTTTGATCATAAAGGTTACAACTTGTTCTGCAAAAAACATGCCCCAGTGAGGCTAGAATGCCGCTAACATGTATTTACGTAATTTTGAGTGTACTCTTAATCCCATGTTAGTTTCTGAAATGACAAAACCGTATGCAGGTATATGTTCCCTGCAGCAATTATGAACATAACACTCAGCAGAGAAACTTAAATGACGAAGCAAGAAATATTTAAGAGCTCTATATGTATATCATCAATACTCTGAAAATATGCACCAGCAGATGTCTTGCAGTAGAACTGTTCAACAGGTTCAGGTTGACAGATGTGGCCGCCTAGTCCTGTAGCCACCTCGCTACAAATATGCAGGTCTGGCTGGGATATATTTATTCGAGGAAGTCGATTCCAATTTCTGCCCTCATTGTCCCCACCTGAAAGCGATCCCAAACAAAAACGTCTTAACTCTACAAATCATTGACGATGCATTTGAGTTTCTACGAGGAGCCATGTTTTTCTACATTATCAATTCACTTTCCCGACGTTGGAGATTTCCAACTGGAGAGGCTGATTAGCCCAGAAGAGATTTTTTTTCGGCACTCCCGATTGATTCCATGACTTTAACGTTTTGTCATTCCGCCTGATTATTGCGTCCCCGCCTTTGTTTTTATGTTAGACACATTCCTCCGTTGCTGGATGTGACACGTACATGTCTACGCTACTCGGGTAAAATCATAGTTTTTATCTGGCTTCCCTATCCACTTGAAAGAAATGACTTACCGTATCAATCAGAGGCTCTGTTTAAAAAGTTACAAGAGACGCTCAGGCATTTCTGAGACTGTAAAGAAGAAATTCTAGATGAACATTCTTGTATCGGTGGCTGTAAATCTTCGTGAATGAGCGTTTTTTGATACTTTAGTCATATATTACATTGAGCGGTCTTTCACCCTCTGCACGAGCCAATACAGACGACTGATCAACGACCACAGTGAAACACTCTTAACCTTATGACATAGCCACTGGCGGTATCATCACATTCTCGCAGCAATTTCAAATTTCTGAATGACCTCTATGGCACATTCATCAACCGAAATGGTGGGCTGACAGATATCATGCACTGCATGAAAGATCATTTTAATAGCATAGTATCTGCAGTGTGGCGTACCTTGAAGACGCACCTACCAGCGATTACTCATGTTCTTTACCATGACATTGATGTAAGGGGTTTGTAGATAATGCAATCATTTATGTTGTCATGCATTTAGTTATCATCCACTAGGCAGTTTGATAACATGGGCTGTGTCTGCGACATCAAATGAGTGCACTAACCACATGTCTCAGTTTTTAAAAGTATAGTAGTATAAGAAGTCCGATCTGCGTGAATTGAATGCGTAGCGATATTATCCTTTCCCTCCCAATGTCAGTCGATGCAGATTCTCGGGTATATTCGAATGTACAGGTCTAGTCAAAAGTTCCCAGGCCCCTCCGAATCTCCGGGAAGCGGCTTCCGTCCGCTATCGCGGCGCTGCTATCAGATGCGGGCCCCGCCGCGAGCCGGGGACGAGTTACCACGCTGAGAGTGAGTCCGGCTACTTCGTTCGCGCTCTCTAATAGTGTGGCACACACATTCGCGGTTCCTCTTCGGATTTCGCTGCGCTGCAGATCATGGCGCGGCAGACGACCATTTGCCGGATTGAAGCGTGACGCTGGCGTTAATACATAGTTGAACTACGCACTCTTCTGCGTACGTTTTGCCTTCTTAGCGCCCGATAACATACGTTTACCTTAACATCGGCTCTTTCACGACATGCGTGCCGTAATTCCCTAATCGTTTCGTTTGCCGGTATTTACTACAGACGAATCGGAGTAGAGCATGCTATGCTTGCTTTTGCATCTGAAGGGTTTTTGTTGGTAATTATTTGCCATTTTGCTCTCTGAGTAATTAGTGTGTGCTAACTCACCAACGTATGCCGGTGAAGCACTGAAGATTTACGTGTGTTGGGAATTTACCACGTGTTGCTGATGCTTCGGCGAAGTATTTCATTGTTTTGCACGCAGTATGAGCTGTCAGAGTCACATTTTCAGTGCTTGCGCACGTTTTTCTCTTCCTGCAAGAACGAAAAAGATGGAGAAGCACACTTTCCAATTTTGTAAAAAAACAAACGCACAACAAATACGTCTCACAACCCGTGATCAAATCACTAATTTGTCTAGATCGGGCAACGTGCTCTTCAACCCGTTCCAGAACTTTCCATTATGCACTTCTGGACGAGCGGTCCGATATATTCATCACCACCGCAGAGGTATATAGTTGACCTCTTTGATTGCTTATATTTGTTGTAATGCGTTTGTTATCTTCGTTTCCTTCGGCTTTTTTACCTCTCCGTGCTCGAAATTTTTTATTTCGGCTAGTGATAGAAGCTACTCATTTGACGCCTTCGAAGCCATACGAATTCCTAATACATTAGGTCGCGGTCTTGAAACCAAAGTGTTTGTAACTTTTTTTTGGTTTACTTTGCGCAAGAATTCTTTATACAATGCCGAAGTAGCGTCTTGAAAAAAGCGCCATGTGTTAATTACATTATTTACTCCACTAAGGCAAACAGCGGCCTATCATCGAACAATTTGTAAATGCACATGGCCAACGTGTGTGCCAGAGCCATATTCATTTCCAAACTATTTTCTAATAGATCACTAATTTACTGTAAGACCATAGTCATGAACATATGTTTCATTTCCACGCTGTTGCATTGTCATCGTGTGTATTTTTGCTGGGCAACTCAAAAGTGACGACGCAAAACTATAAACCCATTGCTATCAGGGACACCTTACACACACACACACACACACACACACACACACACACACACACACACACACACACACACACACACACACACACACACACACACACACACACACACACACACACACACACACACACACACACACACACACACACACACACACACACACACACACACACACACACACACACACACACACACACACACACACACACACACACACACACACACACACACACACACAAATATATATATATATATATGTGTATATATTATATATATATATATATATATATATATATATATATATATATATATATATATATATATATATATATATATATATATATATATATATATATATTGAGGAGGTGCATGCCTTCTTAAGCGCCAAACGAAAGCCGAGATGCCTGCAGCCTTAGTGGCAACGCGAACACAAATACAGGTAACCGCGTATACTGACTATACGTCTCATAAGGTATCATATTACACTAAGTACTACCCTACGTAAGAGGCCCGCTTTATATACACTAAGTACTACCCTACGTAAGAGGCCCGCTTTATATGAATATGTCAGTGTGGTTTGCCGGCCGTTAGTGTAAATCAAAATCCAAATGCTGTGGAAAGCTGGGACTCGATCTTCCTTGCATCTCAAGGACGAGGCCCGAGTTCGCAGTGCATGGCAACTCCACCATGTCATGCGTTGTGGTGACGTCATACAACTCAACTGCATGAGCATGCCACCTGGAAATCATCACCTCTACCACCTACCAGACGGATGACCGAGGTTATACATTGCTGTTAGCCCGCCGAGGTGGCGCAGTGGTTACGGCGCTCACCTACTGTTCCCAAGGACGCGGGATCGAATCCCGGCCTCGTCGGCAGCTTTCGGTGGAGGCGATAAGCAAGGCGCCCATGTGCTGTGCGATGTCAGTGCAGGTTAAAGAACCCCAGGTGGTCGAAATTTCCGGAGTCCTCCACTACGGCGTCTCTCATAGCCTGAATAGCTTTGGGACGTTAAACTCCACCATGGCCTCCTTTATACACGCTGTGCCTGTCAACTCCGCGCTCCGCGGCCGTCGCCACCGCTCCTCCTCCGTTGACAAGTTACGCCGCTGGCTGCCGAGAGATGGCGACAGCGACGTAGTGTCACCTTCGCCAGGCGAGTGCCGGGTGCGCCGTGTTGCAAAGTGGTCCGGATAGCCACGCGCTGCCGCTGTCTCGTTGTTTCGTGGACTGTTCTGCTTTGCGCAAGGTCATGCTTCTACTTTTCTCTGCCTTCTGTTGCTGCAGGAATACAGCATTGCACCAACTGGTAAGTGCCAGCTTTGCTTTGTGCTTCCGGCGATCGCTGCGTAGTATTCAGCTGCTTTGAGGCTTGTAAAAAATAGTGACAGCACCAATAAGTTTATTAAGCGTAAATACAGTAATAGTAATGTTAGATGCGCACCTGTGCTTTCTGGACTTCAATGCTAATTGCTTCCCTGCCTAGCTCGTCTGCGTGGTGTGTTAGTGTGCTCCTGCGAAGCTTTTTTTTGTAGTATGGGCTAATTAAGAAAAGTTGTGATAAAATAGAAACACAACATTTACCTGTTGTGAAGATGACTACTTTAAAGTGAGTTAAACCAAATCTTGCAAAGCCTATATTAATTTCCCTTTTCGCACTCAACCGCATAAAGGCTTGTGAGAAATAATGACAGCACCAGAAGTGTGTTTATTACGCGTCGAGTAAGGTAATAATAATATTAAATGTGCACGTGTATTTTCTGGACTGCGATGCGAACTTCCTCCCTGGTTAGCTCGTCTGTGTGGTATCTTACATGTGCTCCAGCGTAGTATTTTTTGTTTCGCTAACTGCACAATTCTGTGAAAAAATAAAAACACGAGCTTTGCCTATTGTGACGATTATTTTGGAGTGATCGAAACAGAAAGATGCAACGCGTATATTTGTCTTTCCTTGTTTTTCTAGTTAAAAAAAAAAACGTTTGTACGACGCGCTGAATCATTGAAATTAACAGCTGATACCAAAATTGTTCTCCTTACTGATCTTAATGGCATACTGCGATGCAGTTGTTCCATCATCTGTAAACCAAGCTGGCTTCTGAAGTGCTATCAGTGGCAGCAGTCACCATGAACGTTTTTCCCTACTTGTGGCAGCTATCCATCACTCCACTTCTACATGGTACTCTTGAAGCACAATTGCTGTTGTGATATGTGTAAATAAATGCTGATGTCTTTCTTCTTAAATTTTGTTTTATTGCAGTGTAGACTAGCATTGTAATTTTTCTATTACCCTTGGTGCTAGCGGAGCAGTCATGCAGTTTTTCGAGCCATGCGCAATTTCTTGAAACTGCCTGACATATAATGTCATATAGCGTTGGTGTTATTGCCTAACAAGTATCATGATCACTTGTTATGCTTAGTGGATGTCGGCCTTATAAGTAAATATTCTGAATATGCACGACTCATGCTTAGGAACAGTTATCCCGCTAGCGAATAACGGCGCTCCCGCCCCGCGCCGACATTCGTACCCGTGTGACCCGTGCGCCTCGACCTCGACCCCTACGTCAGCGGCGCCCTCAGCGAGGGGACTTAACTCGACTGCGCCGCTCTATTGTTCGCGCGGTGCGTTGACAAGCAAAGAGTATAAAGGAGGCTATGACTCCACAAACCAAAACCAAACCATTGCTGTGTTTACGGAGAAAATGCGAGCCCGGGATTCGTTGGATGTGGCTCTTAACCCTGATGCGTTAAAATTCAGTTGAAATAATAAATTACTTGCAACTCAGGACGCTTATTCTGAAAAGAGTAGGTTCCGATGTTCAATCATTCGTATGACTTTCACTTCTTTTACAAGGCAGTGCATGGTAGATTGAAAAAAACTCTTGTCAAGAAATAACTCTAATAATGGGGCGCCACGTGCCGCTTGCCCGAAGCTGTATACCCAAGACGCATTTTTAAAGATCTCTCTTCCTAATACTGTCTATAATTTGATCTATGTGTTTAAAGAGAATAAATTGATCCTTTTAAGCAATGCCTTGCACGTGGTCCTGAAGAGAGTATGTAGTTTCTGTTATTATTGCGATTGTTCCGAATTGGAATGATAACGGGTAAGTAGAGAACATGATTTGTAGGTCAATGTGTACACATCGGGTACGCGAGAGAACTTACATGTGTCTAAGTTTTAGTTAGTGAGTTTGAGATTAGACTTTAGATATGTTGTACGGCAATCTTTGTGCTGTAGAGCAAAGATCAAGACTCGAAATTATCACAGACGAGTACTCATTCTTAGATGACAAATGTTAGGCGAACGTGCTTGCTTGCGATACAGGTGCGTCACTAAAGGCCGGCAGTTTCATGCTCGGAACTCTGCTCTATAGCTGCATATTGTCTGTATAGTAAAAATATCTTATTATTCTGCATGCCATGTCTTTCCCATCTTTCCACGGTTTGGTGAAATTTGGTTTCTTGACGTACGTAAAACATTCGGTACGGCAATGTCCTTTATTATGGTTAATACTGTGCTATACAAGCGTCACCAAGAGAAAAAGTATATGAGATCCGATACACTTTTGTGCAATTAGTTTCAAATGAATTCAGCTCTGACGAATGTGAATAACTCAACCAGGGAATTCAGTAGCCCAGTTCCATCCTGCATATGAAAAAGGAGTGCGTAATGCTTGTATTAAAATAGTTTACTTCTTCGAAAACGAGTCATTGGAAAAATGAGCACACGTGGCTTCATTAAACATACACATTTGCATAGAAATGCAAATGTGACGACCATTGATTGAAAGCAGGACGTCAGTACACGCTGTTTTTCATTTTTGGGTCAAACACTCCCATGCATTCACTGGAGTGAAGGAGACTCAGTTCTTTTGTTTAGACAAAATTTAGGGACAGAACAAATCAGAGAGCAAATGGACCTCGTTTAAAGGAACTCATTTACCTTTCTGTGGCACAACCAATGTTTTCGCGTCCAATGTAGTGACCGATAGATGACTTAGGCTTCGGACATACTGAAAATTACAAAATCCAAGTTTGGCTGCAGTGGAGCGTGCGTCAGGTCAATGCCGTTCGAGGACCTGAATATGTAGTTATAGCTGTGATGTGCTCATTCATTCTGGTACACTTGTTTTGTACGGGAAAATATTAGTAAAGTATTGCAAAAATGCGCGCGTATTTCTGCAGATATGTGCATGTACCTCGTGACCCGGAGAAAGAGACCCATCTACTATTTAGTTTTTGTTTACGACAAACTGGATCGAGTATTACAGATGCTGAACTATAAGTTACCCTACGAAGGCAGCATAGTAATGTTATAAAGTGTTTGATCTAATGGTTAAACATTTTCCTCAGCGCATGCTGCAGCAGGTCAATGTCTAAATCCCAAGATGCATGTTCCTTTGAAATATAGCAGGTACAAAACGACAACACACAGTATTTGAAAGGCATGATAATTTTATTGTGGTAAGTAGCCAGCGGTTCCCTCCAATAAAAGGGCCGACGCAAATTAACCAAGCTAACAGAACATATTTCCCTGGTGACTGCATTTCGTCTAGCTTATTATGTGGTAACCATAATGCGCAGATATATTTTTGCTATATACAAAAAATGAAGAAGTATGACATAAATTTGACAGGTCGTTTTGCGGTCAATATTATTTGGTAGCATGATTCTCGTCAATACTACAAACGTTTCTACCGGACGTAAGAGCCGTATACTGAAAAGTGACCAACATGTTCACCGCTGGCTTCTGTTGTGCCGTAAAATTTGTCTTTTTTTTTTTGTCTCTACTCGCTCCAGTGTCCTTCAAAATTAATGTACTGTTCGGTATTTGCCACAAACATGATGCCACAAATATGTATTTAAAGGGAATGTATGTAAAGGCTTTGAAAACGCTACTTCTCGTCTAGTTTACAGAGTGGCGAGCTTTTGATCTCACTTCGAGGCATCAACTTTGCAGTCTTATTTTTGACTGCTATGTACATGAAATGCACGTTTGGAGGGATTCTCTCACTGAAGAGGAATGGTTGGTCGTCTGATAAAAATTTATATGACAATAACGGAAAAATGGCAATTGCTTATAGCGAAATCAGAACTAAATACCAGCGGAAGGGATGTATTTAGGATACCGCTGAAACATTCAGCATTGTTGAAATGTTCCCGCCAGCCGCACCTTGTAGAATGGCAAGAAATGTAAAATATAGCAGCAAGGGACCGTGGAGTTTATGCGACTGTCATACCATACGGGTTTTTAAAGAGATTCAATTGTCATTTATATCAAAACTATGGAAACAGCATCCCAAGGTGCGTATGCAAGACACAGTTTTTGAATCAGTCATGCGTTCGGACGTTAGGAAATGAGGCTTTATTATAGCGTAGTGCAAGTTTCCTGCAATAGACAAAATAATTATCGTATAATTAGCAAGAACATTTATTTATGCAATAGTTGTGTGGGGAGTCGCTTGCTTTTTTCTAATTAAGAATGCAGTGGAAGGAGGGGAATCTCCAAACAATTGACTTCTAGTCGGCAGGGCCAGTGCAACATTAAACAATTCATGCAAACATTTAAAATGGTTGACGAAAACGGCTTGAAATCGTCACGCAGTAAATATAGCGCAACTGGCCGCGAAAGAGTGCAGCTCCACAGAGGCTTCGGCCACATCTCTTGATATAGGCGTTTTCAGGGACGTGCATGACGCGTTACGTAGGCAGAGATTATCTCAGCTACAAAGACGAGGATACTTGCAACGATGAAAGCGGCGTACGCGTAGAAGATGGAGACCATGTCCCACAACGCGAGAGCAGCTTTTTCTGCAACCACCTGACAGCGATCCAAGGACGGGATAGCCAGGATAAACTTCTGACGAACGATGCCGGCTTCCACGATTGCAGTCGTGCTGGAAGAAATTGAAGAGATAATACGTTATTTAATACGTGCTAGGACCATAACGCAGAGTCATTAAAGTAATATCATCAGTCACAATGATTACTGATGCATATACATGTACAACGAATGGGGATTAGTTGTGCATAGACGATTTCGGCGCATACCAACTTCAACATGTTTCTAATTTGTGTACAAACACGAGAAAAAAACAAAACAAACTTGATATTTTTGGAGCGTTAGCCGCTACGTTTTCAAGTAAAAAAATTGGGGATTGCTTGGCTACCGCATGAAGGTATTGAAGCTGAACCAATGTTAAATGTGGGCTTATGCTGTCTAGCTACAAGTGTTGCCTAGTGTGTTAAATGATAGGGCAAGCTCGTGCATGGTTTCATGACTAACGGACCCCTAGGTAATGAATAATGACATTTAAACTTGCCATTAGACATTGACATTCAGCCTGAAAGACAGTTAATCTTCAAAAGCATGAGAGAGCACGTGACAGGTGCGCGATGACGCCAGCGGAACACGTGGCAAAACATGTAACAGATGCATCGCAGCGACCTCGGCAGATCTTTACGCAATGGACACACAGCTATCGTTCGCCAAACCTGGTTAAATAGCGTACAACCTCAGCAACCTTTTATAACAATCTTCATTCGTTTCCTCCACATGTCGTGGTAGCATTCAATAGACCGGGCCACTGAACAGAATGTGCATTTAAACACGAATATACGAAAGTAGGAAGCAGTGTGCGAAGTAAGTTTGGTGCAAGGTATATCAAGGTCGATCATATGGTCAAGACACTTAGCACTAACGTCGCACCGAATCCGATTGCCAACGGTATCAAATAAAACGGTTCGCTTAGAAGGACATCTTCCCCACGGGTTGCAAATAATAAGACTTTACGTAGAATACAAAATAACGCAGTCACACGCATAAAAAGATGAGATCAAGTTTTTTCTTCATCTCATGGAGCGGCATACTTTCCCGCTTAATTATATTGTACCTTGTTCTTTAGCAGCCTCTGTTGCCCATGTGAAGCCGTTGTAACCTTTTAGATCACGCTATATTTGCAAGACCCACTTTATGAAACGAAGACAATCGCGTTTCACATTTGGAAGGCAGAGCTTTGAATAGTCAATTACTATTCTTATTTACAAGAGTAGGGACGCATGCTTACGCTCAGTTTTGTTTCGAGTAGGTACGTCTTCAAGCTTTTACAATGCGTGTCCAGCTCCTTCTCGCCAGAGCTGTAGCAGCGTTCACGCACAATTACGTTTCTGTGTCATGAGGTGTAAGTGAATTCGTGTGTCCTAAGAACCTGGTTGTTTTCGAGCAGATTTTACTCCCTTTTTCGAGGGTACACTGCATCGTAGCTCTGCATGGTGTAAACGAAGCGAAAGTAAATCAAGATCAAAGAGAATTTCTCAGAAGCGAAAGAAAAGCCACGAGCTCCGCGCGCCTCGTTAATGACTCTTTCTGTTCCTCTATAAAATGGCCTTTGGCTCGCGAGAAGAATAAAACCTTTTTTGTAACTGCGCATGTATAAACAAAGGTATATCTAAAATTATTTTTCTGAATGTATCGCTAAAGCGCTTACGTAGAAATATCCGTATCATCTTTGCATTATTTTCTTTACTTTGCTATATGCACACGAACTATCAGCAAAGAATTCCTCTTCAATGCACTACGTCGAAAAAAACATTCAACACAATGGATGTTGTTTGTCTCTTTTCGAATACTAACAAAGTGACCGGCAAATGCCAACGAAAGTGTCTCACATTCTCTTGATGCGCTGTCGAAGTGTCGCATTCATGAGGCGGCTCATGTAGGCTCCGCAGGGCAAGGAATACATGTTTTCAGTCCCGAAGTAAAATTCGCCGATTTGACCCCGGCTGCAGAAGTTGCCAGCCTGTAACAAAACGATTTTCTATATCGAGGGTTTACGAAGGGTGTTTAAGTTATTGCTCGAGCATGTGTGATCTCTAGCATGCATTAGGACGGTTGTAAGACAGAAGAAGAAAGCGGAGAAATGCAATGCATTAAGAAAACCTTGCAGCCTTCTAAGAAAACCGAGAAGGAACACGTCAATGCTTACATGATGAAAATAGCAATACATTGGTTGAGCCTATGACATGTTAGACTTCAAGTCCCAAAGCTCAGAAAATGATGTGTGGCTCTGAGCCGGAAGGAAATGTGAGAAATGCGGGACTGAAGATGTCGAAACTGATTCTCTATTTTAGTCACTGCCGTAAAACACCCAGAAAGCGCCCTCTTCTACATATGACATAAATCGAGTAAGATATATGAGGGCCCCTTTTTTATTTCACGTACCAACATTTGAACCAACATTTTGGTTCATGGCCCCGTTTCCCAAGCATTTCACCCCAGAACAGCCGAACACCAGGCCGGGGGAACTCTTGTGCCCTTTGGAAACCGGTGGGTACCCGGCGGCACTGGGGATCGAGCCCCGTACCTCCCGAATGCGAGGCGGATGCTCTACCACAAGGCCACCGCTTTGGCCGGCTCAAAATAAATTGCGGCCTCTGTGAGTATGCAATGCTGTCTGCACTCAGTCAGCGAAACAGCTTTGCGCGACTTTCGCTGCGGCCTTCCTCTTGTGCGAATTCAACATTCCCCTCGCTCGCACGATGGGGCGACCAGTCTCTCTCTCTCACGGGGAGCCCTCATCTTTCCCCTCCTGGCCTCGTTCCCCCAGAGCTGTGGCGGAGAGGACGGGAGTGAGAGAACTGGCGCAGAGCTACGGGTGGCTCCTCCTTCCCCCTCCACTCTCATCTCGACGGACAGCATCTTCATCCAGAGAGAGGACGCCGCGAAGCCCGAGCTCGCGGATGCTGCTATGACCGAAGATGAATATTGGCCATTCCCAATAAACAGCTTGGCCCGCTGACTGTGTCTCGGTGTTCCAGTCTTCACGGCCCTGTGTCCCGAGCTAGCGGTCTGGTGTTTGGCTCTGAGATTAGAGCCCAAGTCCCGAGAGAACCACCACCCTCTTTTAGCCGCAGTAAAAACTATCAAAGTGTTCCTTTATATTGAACACAGCAACGAGAATAATGCATAAGATATTAGTACATTCATTCTAGGTTAATAGATGACGCAAATCTCGCCGAGTCGATCAAGTATAGCTCGCCCTTCTCAGTCTGTCTAGAGTGCGTGGTTTCCACTTCTAGTGCCGTTCGCGCACGTTTTAGAATCTACCTTGTATACACGAGACATTCGATACCTGTTTTTGCCACTCTGCCTATGCCTGTGCACGACATCTGACTTTTTTTGCGCGGAGTACGAATTCCCACTGCACACAAAAGCCCAAACATTCTCGGTGCTGTCGAATTTCAGATGGAGAGGTGGAGCGGACAAGGACAATGGACCCGAATTGGCTTCAATTAATACGCATGCGCACTCAAAAGCGAATATTTAAATAGGAACCGTTTCGGCAGGACTTCCCGTTCCAAAATGGGGGACGCTTACTTTACAGTGAGTGGAAATGTGAGATTTACAGAAGAAAGCAATCGGGCGCTTCCACCAGAGGGGCCAATTACATGCTATTTTACTGACATATATTTGACTAATAAGGTGTGAGTTTTAACGGTCGCAAAATGCTCCTTTACTTCGTCCGGTTCAGCTACCGGTGGTTTATTTTATTAAAGCTATTTTACTCACTAAATAGGGGACGCTAATTAGTGGCTGCACCTTTAACGACCATAACTCAAGCACTATCAGTTACAGTTTCATTCAGCGCATCTTACCTGTCTTGGCGTTTTATGCTTTTTATGTTCACAAATTAATGGTCAAAAATGAGCAGTGACTACTTAGTCATTCGCGTATTAGTCATGCACTCCTCATGATTACTGTTCTTATATATGCTTATTTGCCATGCATCGCATCATACTCAGTTCGGTACGACGGCACTCAACCAATGACATCGGGCGCACGGCGCCAGTGTTTCCGCACAGTGGTCTATATAATGATTTCGCATTAACATTAGTAGGTCTTGCATGCCAGCTTCTATTACTGCGATCGATAAGCGATCGGCGGCGTCGCTGGCGCTCTCCCATGCGGTACTCCGCGATGTAGTTCTGATTCAGTGAAGTGTTCGAGCAGGGTTCAGATAAGGAAAGCAAACACTTCTTATTGCGCTGCACTCGCAACTAATTTATCATAAGGCCAGCAGGACATAAGAGAAGCACCCTTTTTATGCGTGAACGGAGTGAGCGAACCCTTACACGGATGGCCGTTGTCATCCTTAAAGCTAAGTTCGATATATGTCTTTCAACGGGTTCATTTGGAGCAGAAAATTTTATAAAGCATCAACGCCACAGAAAACTTTACTGCTCAAATGACGTCGTGCTAAGGCTGGATGAAAACAAACCATAATACCCACAAGGTGATTTTCAGCGTTAAGAATGCTTTTACCACATTCTGTGAAGATTTACAAAGTCAGTGAGGTCACCAGCCAGTATAAAAATACACGCCTGCAATAAATGCTTATGGCAGCCTGCGGGCGGTAAGACGAAAAAGCGTGCGAGTGTCTCATTGGGAGCCAGTGCACGAAGGGAAACGAAGAGAAAGCACGCCCAGGGAAGAGGGTTATTTTACATTACCGAGGAAGTTTAGAAGCCTCGGCTTCACAGTCACCCAACGCGTGATCCTCTTTTCGCATTCATACATGTGGGCGTTTTTGTGTGTCTCGACAGCACGTTTTCCCCTTTTTGAATAAATAAAGTTGCTAAGGAGAACATAAAAAAAACGAAAAAAGAAAGGATTATTTGTGTCTCAAAGGAAACATCTGATGTGGAGAGGAGATATAAGTTTTTTTATGAACGTTCAGGAGGATAACACAAATCAAACCCGTGCCTAATTTGTTTCATTATGCCAATTTTAGCTTAAAGAAATCTCGCGTGTTTTGTGGAAAAAAAAAAGAGACTCACTCAGCGTCTCCTCCATTACGAATTGATAGCGGAGGGCGAAATAACAAATATATCTCAGCATGTGCTTCGGGTTCAATGGCTCAGTTGCTTTGTCGGCTATGGGGTGGAATGGGGATTCTACGCTCTAAAACATCAATGCGGACTAATAAATTAACTCAATCAATTTATAATTTTTACCCGCTAAGATGCAGTGACGATATAGATATTATATATGTGTTCGAGCCAAAGCTAGCCGCAGGTTGAAGTAGTGCATAAAATATTATTTTCATTGAGCTTCTTAAAGTATAGCAACGAAGATCGAAATAGTAAATGGAAGTGGAATTTATAGATCTGTTGCGCGGAGGGAAATAGAGCGCAGGCAGATACATAGCCTCCGGTACCGTAGCTTTTAAACTGAAAATGGTTTTGACCGCGAACTGCGGAGATCCCTGAAAAACATCATAAAACTGTTCTAATATGTCGTGACTCGACCTAATGGATTCAGACTTCAGCAAAAAAAGATACATAATAAAATTTGTCTCCGTATTCGAATTACAGTGAAATAAAAACTATACTTTTGAGTACTGTATGGCCGAGGGATATACTCTTCAGTTTTAGTCATTCGGCTTGCCATATATGTTGTTTTTTATTCCTTTTCATATTTGCGGACATTTCTACTTTACGAAAGCATTGCCCCAGGCATATATAAAATTTTATGTCGAAGCGATACGCTATTTATGAATTTTAATACCAATGAGCAGGCCTCGGATTTTATTCGGCATAAAGAAGAGTTATGGTTAATTTACCAACATGCGGAATCAGTCTAATATGTACTGTAGCTTTTTTACTACACTTACCATTGGTTTGTTCTTTACCACTCAATTACGCAGTTACTCTAAAACAGCATCTTTCATAAGCAACCCCCATTCGTTGATAATCTGACGGAATGTCGACGTTGAGGCAAAAAAAAGGTGCGTTTGCTCTAGACTCCTTCGAGGATTTTCGTTTATAGCAAAGGATGTATTCTATGCTTCTTGATTATAAAAGAAAGGTATATTCATGAGGGTGAAATCAAGCTCCTTTTTTGGGGGGGATTTTATTTTCGGCAGATGTTCAGAAATGAAAAGTCCACTAAAAATGAGTATAGAAGTGAAGGGCGTACCTCGGTTTGAGAAAGCAAGTCTCCATGTATGACTATCGCTTTCTCCTGGAGAACCTCGTGGAGCATCTTTTCCGGGTAATGGAGGAGACCGTAAAGGTCCGTTTTGTCGCGACGAATCATACTCCACACTTTTTGTTCAGTAGTGTCTTGAGACGACTGCGTAGCAATGTTTAAAAACAAGGGCGCATAAATTTCACACTCTTCCATGAAAGCAAGATCATGATGACCGTATTGATGTTCATCATCATCATCATAAGCCTGATTATACCCACTGCAGGGCGAAGGCCTCTCCCATATTTCTCCACTTAACCCGGTTCTGTGCTAGCTGCATCCACTTGACACCTGCGAACTTCTTAATCTCATCCGCCCACCTAACTTTCTGCCTCCCCCTGCTACGCTTTCCTTCCCTTGGAATCCAGTTTGTTACCCTCAGCGACCATCGGTTATCCTCTCTTCGCACTACATGTCCTGCCCATGTCCATTTCTTCTTCTTAATTTCCACTAGAATGTCGTTAACTTGAGTTATTTCTCTGACCCACTCTGCACGCTTTCTATCTCTTAATGTTACCCCTACCATTATTCGTTCCATAGCCCTCTGGGTTGTCCTCAACTTAAGTAGAACTCTCTTGGTTAGTCTCCACGTTTCAGCCCTATAGGTGAGTACAGGCAAGATGCAACTGTTGTATACTTTCCTCTTGAGCGATACCGGTAAGCTGCTAGTCATAATCTGCGAGTGCTTGCCAAATGCGCTCCATCCCAATCTTATTCTTCTTGATATTTCCTTTTCATGGTCTGGATCTGCGGTTACTACCTGTCCTAAGTAGACATATTCGCCTACTATTTCCAGTATTTCGCTACCTAATGTAAACTGCTGTTCCTTCCCGAGGCTGTTGAACATTACCTTAGTCTTCTGCATATTGATTTTCAAGCCTACCATTCTACTTTTTCTGTCTAGGTCATCAATCATTATTTGCAGTTCATCCCCCGAGTTGCTTAGCAAGGCAATGTCATCAGCAAATCGCAGATTACTGAGGTATTCTCCATCTACCCTTATCCCTAACTGCTCCCATTCCAAGTCTCTGAATACTTCCTCTAAACAAGCTGTGAATAGTACTGGGGAGATTGTGTCTCCTTGCCTAACACCTTTCTTTATGGCAATTTTGTTGCTTTCTTTATGCAGAACTATGGTTGCTGTGCAGCCACTATATATATCTTCCAGCACTTTCACGTACGGCTCGTCTACCCCCTGATTCCGCAATGCCTGCATCACCGCCGAGGTTTCAACTGAGTCAAGTGCTTTTTCGTAATCAATGAATGCTATGTATAAGGGCTGGTTATATTCCGAGCATTTTTCTATCACCTGATTGATGGTATGGATATGAACGATAGTAGAGTACCGTTTCCGAAACCCTGCTTGATCCTTTGCTTGATTGCAGTCTAAGGTTGTCCTGATTCTATTAGCGATTACCTTAGTAAATACCTTATACGTAACAGACAGTAAGCTGATTGGTCTGTAATTTTTAAGGTCCTTAGAGCCCCTTTCTTGTGAATGAGGATAATGTTTGCATTCTTCCACGGTTCCGGTACCGTCCATGACAACAGGCACTGCGTATACAGGGTGGCCAGTTTTTCTAGCACGATATCCCCCCTCCCGTCCTTCAGCAAATCTGTAGTTATTTGATCCTCTCCAGCTGATTTCCCCCTTTTCATAGTTTCTAGTGCTTTCTTGACCTCGTCCTTCGTCACTGGTGGAACGCCTGACTGTTTTTCCCTACCGCCAATCTCATTACGGTCCTGGCTACTTTGGCTACTGTAGAGATCTGTATAGAACTCCTCGGCTACTTTGACTATCTTGTCCATATTAGTGATGACATTGCCCGCCTTGTCCCTTATCGCATACATCTGGTTTTTGCCTATGCCCAATTTCTTCTTTACCGCTTTAAGGCTTCCCCCGTTCTTTACAGCATGCTCAATTTTTTCCATGTTATACTTCCTTATATCGGCCACCTTGCGCTTATTGATTAGCTTTGATATCTCGGCCAATTCGATCTGGTCTGTTGGATTGGAAGCTTTCATACTCTGCCGTTTCTTAATCAAATCTTTCGTCTCCTTAGACAGCTTACCGGTATCCTCTCTAACTACCCTACCGCCTACTTCTACCGCGCACTCAGTAATGATATCTCTGAAATTATTGTTCATTGCCTCTAGGGTAATGTCGCCATCCTCAGTTAGAGCTGAATACCTATTTTGTAGCGAGATCCTGAACTCTTCTGCCCTCCCCCTCACCGCTATTTCGTTGATGGGTTTCTTTCTTACTAATCTATTGCGTTCCTTCTTCAGATTTAGGCTAATTCGGGACCTCACCATCCTGTGGTCACTACATCGAACTTTCCCGATTACCTCTACATCCTGCACAATGGCGGGGATTGAACACATTATGAAGTCGATTTCATTTTTAGTCTCTCCGCTAGGACTTTTCCATGTCCATTTCCGGTTCTTCCGTTTGCTGAAGAAGGTATTCATGATTCGTAAGTTATTGCGCTCTGCAAACTCAACTAGAAACTCCCCCCTGCTATTCCTAGAACCAATGCCATAGTCACCTACTGCCTTGTCTCCTGCCTGTTTTTTCCCTACCTTGGCATTGAAGTCGCCCATTAGTACAGTATACTGCGTCTTTACTTTTCGCATTGCCGATTCTACATCTTCATAGAAGCTTTCAACTGCCTGGTCATCATAACTACATGTAGGTGCATAGGCCTGTACAACCTTCAGTTTATACCGCTTATTAAGCCTAATTACGATGCCTGCAACCCTCTCATTAATACTATAGAATTCATCTATATTACCCGCTATATACTTATTGACAAGGAAACCTACCCCTAGTTGTCGCCTCTCTGGTAAACCTCGATAACACAGTACATGCCCATCCTTCAGTACAGTGTATGCCTCATTCGGCCTCCTAGCCTCACTAAGCCCTATGACATCCCATTTCATGCCTGTAGTTCCTCTAACAGCACTGCTAAACTAGCTTCACTAGCAAGGGTTCTAGCATTAAACGTTGCCAGGGTCAGTTTCCAATGGCGGCCTGTCCAGCGGAGCCAGGCTTTCTTAGCACCCCCTGCTGCGTCACAGGTCTGACCGCCGCCGTGGTCAGTTGTTCCGCAGCCGCTGGTGACTGAGGGCCGGGGTTTTATGGAGCTTATCATAGGAGTTTGTGGCCAATTACTGCACCAGGGTGGCCAACTCCTGTTCTGGTGAGGGAGTGCGTTGCCGGAGGTGTTCACCGGCATCAGGTCGCACCCCAAACCTGTATATGCAATTCCATCGACACGCGGATTTTATTTATTTATTTATTTATTTTTGTCATCCGGTGGAGAATTGCGCGGCACCGGGATTTGAACCCCAGTCCTCTTGCATGCGAGGCGGATGTTCTACCGCTGCGCCACCGCTGCACTGTCTGCCACACAAGTATTGCCAAACCAAGTGCCATTTTATCCATAACTATAAAAGGCGAACACAGCTTAGTAATTAGGCAGTGGTTCAGTTTGTCTTTTCCATTGTTTTTGTGCAGTTCTTAATATTCAACTAATTGCTATGCTAACTAAACTCTAAACCTAAGTATTGTTGTTACTATTGTGGGATTCGGGCTTTCCGCGGCTTTCTGTTGCGCGGCCGTCGCCCGCTCCTGTTGTTCCCCTCTTTCCTTTTCTCCCGCCTTAGGCAGCGGAGAGGTGTCCGGACGACTTGTCACTGTCGTTGGGCCACAGCTCCACCCCGGTGTCCCAGTTGCTGTTCTCATTGGCGCCTTTTGGCGGGAACACGGCACCGCCAACGGCAACGGCAACAGCGGGAACACGGCACTGCTTCTACGGCCGCGCTCGCGCGACCGTCCGAGCGGGACCTTGGGAAAGACCCCTCCGAGACATCGCAATGTGCCTACGCTGCTGTTTTCGCTCGCGCGCGCTTTAACGTGCCGCGTGTGTATCCGCCAGCGGTGTGTATCTTTTTATCTTCGAGAACACGGATACTTTGTTGACTCGCCGGTACAACGTTTGCAGTACCAGTAGACCCCTCTTTTGCATATATCCCTTGATATACGCTAACCCAGTTGATTTCTTGTTTATTTTTTCCTAACCTAATAAAAGTGTTTTTGTTCCTGAGGCAGCATTCTTTTGTGGTCATTCGTCGTTCGGTGTGCGGCTCCCGAGCCCCCTGAAAGAAGGCGGAGGCCTTCAAAGTTCACAACTATGAGCTTTGATGTCATTTTTTTTTCACTCACCAGGCGGCATAAAAGCAGTCTGTAATTCGAAACACACTTTTCAATAACACAATCATTTTATTTAAGCCAGTCCTTGTGCCTTCGGAAAAATGGTTTTGTTTCTTCTGTCAGGAGAGCATGCTGCCAATGTCATTGGTGTCGCATGATGTGAAGAGCATTTATATATGTTGTAAAGTTACATGCATGTGCAAATTTACACCATGCATGTATACTGCATTCGATATCCTGTAGTGTGCTGATCCTTTTGTAACAAGTGTTGTTTGACCAAAAAAACAAAAGACCGCTCCCGGGGTGCATGGAAACTGAGTACGGCCTCTGTCGTCAACCGAGGCGGACGGGGGTCGTGCTAAGCAGTTATGAATTTGTGCCGGGAGACGAGCCCAATCACAAGCGCAAGGTGGCAGTGAGAGCAGTAAAATGCCATGTGGACAAAAGTTCAAAAGTGTGTCTGTTAAAGCGCAGCGCCTTGACAGGCACAAACGCAAACTGGGATGCGTTGGAGAAGTGCGAAAGCCACATAACTCTTATAGGCATCGCCGGAGACCACACTGACGCGTTTGGCGTCTACCGCATACATGTGGCACTGAGCAGCCATGCATTCACATCCAATTTTTTTTGTGTGTGCGATGACAGTGTCATGCTCCCTGTGGTCGCCATCATCGGACATGATATTTTAAGAGACCAGCGGGTCGACATGCTGTTCAGTCAGGGCATGCTTGGAGTGGGCAAATCTTGGGTCTCGATTGATAACCGGACCTGCGAGAACTCGGCGATGCAAGATTATGTCAGCGGTAAGCCTGAAAGGAACGTACTCGTCATGCTAATCGAAACTACGCTGCTCCTAGCGATGAGCGAGTGCCTGCTGGCCTATAGACCTGTGTCCCCGGATCAATCAGACAAATGAAAGGGATAGAAGTATTTCGACTAGAGGTTAACGTACGTCTAGGAGCACCTGCACACAGAGCAACGGAATTACGGGGCAACTGAACAAGAGTGCCTGGCAGTCGTGTGGGCACTGGGGATTGCGCCACTATCTTTGCTACCTCTTTGGACCGCCCTTTCAAATTTGTTACCGACTGTCAACCGTTAAAGTGGCTAACGAAAGTTAGGAACCCGAACTCCAGACTGGCACGCTGAAACCTGCTGCTCCAGGAATAGAAGAGCGTAGCTGTAAGTAGAGCAAGACTCCACGTTGTATAGTTAGTATAGTTTTGCTAGTCCCGTAGCCGCCACCAAATTCAATTTAGGCCCATATATTTATGCTGATGGTTCGCGATCACCTGCCCTAGAAAAGCGACCACACAGCGCTGAAGCTGCCATATCTTGCTTGACGTACATGAATTAATTGTGCGTTAAGTGCCGAAATTGTTACGTCTGTCATAAAAGAACTGCGCAATTATGAACAGTAAATCATCCTAAATATCAATACATCACCTGATAAGCTCGCTTCATCACCATCACATAGCCGCAGTGTCGTGCGAAGAAACGCGTAATAATTACATCGTTATTACTAGCATTTCTATAACATTCAATCGTATAAAGCCAATAAATTGGTTGTTAACCGCGAGAATAAACAAACTTGCACCTTTTTTTCCCAGCATCACATTCTATAAGGAGTGGAAATGTCAACAAGGCAACAAAAATAAGACTGCTGGCCAAACAGTCACCAAATGCCTTGCTTTTGTGGATATTAAGATAAAAAAAAACATCACACGAGACACAAGGCTGCGTGATCCATTCTTGAAGAGGGAAAGACCTTTACGTGGCATAGTGAGGGTCAGAGATGACCGCAATTAGTCTCTTGAACCCCATCGGACACGCGAGCTAAATTTCATAGCTACTTTCATGATGGCTTCACGGCAGCACAGGACTTGACAGTGCTTCAGCAGAAGCTTGCGTCTGTGATAGCGCAGCCGAAAAGCTTGCCAATGGAGCGGTGAATCCGAGCACAGGCACAGTATCTTGAGAAGGGTAAGTTGTATATTATATGTGAGTATGTGTACTTTCTTTTTTGTGTGTGTGTGTGAAATTAGTGTGGCTCGATCTGAAAACTACTGGACTGCAAAAGCTTTATTCTCCAGTTCTCCTGCAGTTCACTGCCAGACGATTCCTCAACCCCAAAAGAGGAACTATGAGGAAGAACTCGTGAAGATCCATCCAAGCTTTACGTTTACCTGCTGGGCAGCTCTTGTGGTGGCGCAAGTTATGGAAAGAACCCAAAGATTGAGCGCTGCGAGGGAAATAATTTTTGTGGATTCCACGGCATCATGTGACGAGACACACAGCAGCCTAACATTTATTCTAGCAGCAACTGCAGTCTGTGCAGTGTCCCTGGCTGTGCTTCTCCATAGTTCGTAGAGCAGTGAAAGCTACAAGGCTGAATTTGGTCTTCTGAAGCAGACCTCCCCAACTTGCTTTGGCGTTACTCATGTAAGTAACAACTAATGTTCAAAGCATTCACGTATCAGCAAAGTATATATACCCTGCAGCGAAAAGGAAAAAGACTGCCGATCAAAAATTTTTTCATGCATTTTGTTATATTAGCACCATTGCTGTAAGGGGCAAAACAGGGCGTCTAACATTTTGGTCCCACCAGTCACACCAGTCACTCAACTAAGCCACGATGGGGGGGTGGGGGGTCATCACGGAGGTCCAGTTCACTTGTTAAACAGTCTCTTTGTGCTATTTAGCATATATGATGCAGTTCTGTATTGAACCAATAAAGCTTCAAATATTGCTTTTTATATTCTGCAGGCATCACAGAATGCCGGACAATTCCGCAGCCGATAAGGCTGCCTTGTGTGCAACTTGGCCTGAAAGCAAGCAGCTTCTCTGCCATTTTCACATCGGTCAGGCTGAGTGGCATTGGCTGCATTCATCCCGTGAAGCCAGCAGGGACGTGAAGCGAGACTTGATTACTACATTTCAGAAGGTGAATGCAATTAAACAGCTGTTTTGGGGGGTTCTTGGTTTCCAAATTCAAGGGGAGTATCACCTCAATTGTTTTGTACATTCCACCTAAAAATCAGTGTGTCTATCAGACATACACAGCAAGACAAGCGTCTTTTAAATTCTGCAGTAATAAAACAAATTATGCTTGACTACACTTAGTACATTACCTACTGATGTGTATTAAAATATGCACATGAATAGACAAGCAGACACAGCAAAAACACTTCTGCAGGTGCTGCAGGTGTACCAGCTTTTCTCATTCACACTTTTGCTGAAAGAAAAAGCATGGCAATTGCATGTTCACAGTATAATTTTCTGGAGTTCCTGGTGCAAAATCACCACAAATCCTGCCAATTTAAACTGCCTGTTTCACAAAACGTCGCTGTACCCAACGGTATTATATATTATCCTATATATCTGACTGTTGCCTGCATTGAGCACATCTTTTTGTGATCACTCTGTGTAGTAAAATAGAAAAAGCTTTAAGCATGGGAATGCTGAAACAAACTTTCAGTGAATGCAAATACAGATGCACGTGTTCTGAAGTGCAGCCCCATGGTTAACAGCAGCCAATGCCACTGCCAAAAAAGCTTCCCTGCACACTTGTTGGCCCTGTGTTGCCTATAAACGGAGAATGAAATGCCATTTACCGAGGCTAAATAAAGCAAATGAGTGAGGCAATCCATCATTCTTCACTCCACCGCAAGAATTTTTGAGCTAGCTTCACTACAATAGATATCGGTAATTAAACGTAACGCTCCCAACCCTCCTCAGCTCGCAACTTGTATGTTCCAAGACACGAAAAGAAAATAAGAAAAACAAATTGGGGAGTGCACCTGCCCATTAATATGTTACCAGATGATGTTTGGTTTGCCGACTTCTGCTTGTCGCACCCATTTTTCCTGAGTGTGGGCTTTCTCCCTCCATTACCTTCGTCAGTCACTGCGTTTCTCTTCTAGCTTAAATTGTGTGCAGTGCATGGAGCTCAAAGCAAAACTGGCACCAACAGAAAGGTGGTGCAGTGGTAAATCAGAATCGCATGCATGACAACGCTGGCCTTGCTCTCGCATACTCGAGGGGCTCATCGGCTATGGGAAGCATGGCTGTCGTGGCTGCAGTGAACGGTAGTTTCTGGTGGCCTGTCACTCACCACGGCATCACTGTACTTGTGGTGCATCCTTGACAGAAACCAAAAATCACCACTCCACACTGACCAGTAGGTCAGCAAATTGAAAAAATAAAAAGAGACAGCTTTTAAAAATTAATAGCAATGTGCTGGCTTCAGTTATACTTAGGGCAAACGCCTGAAAGTGTTCATTCTACGATTGAACAAGTTTACTAACATATAATTATTATTGATGTTACAGCCTCCTAAATATGAACTCACACAAAAGCAACCTGACTGGAAGTGTGACGTAAAGTCACGCTTATATTGAGATGTGCAGCTCATTCGCTACGGGTAACACACTTATGTAGCGTTTATTAAAGATAAAGCCTTACACGAGTATGTGTGCGATTCAGTGTCATCTGAAAGTGGACGCAAAACGTGACGCGCTTGCGTCGTTTTGTGAAGAGTTGGGGAAATATTATTGGTGAGATCGAAGGTGAAGAATTATCACTAAATAATAAATTTGGTGTCTTTGGAGTAATCAGGTAATTATTTATAGGCAAAAAAAAAAGTCTATTAAACGTCGTAATAGCCACGAACATCCATATAGCACAGGGACGTGCACAACCGGTAGTAACGAAAGACTAAAGCGGAAGTCGTGAAGCTGCGGCATAATGAGCCCAAGAAATGCGAATAAAGATCTCAAATATATGTAAAAATGATTATTTATTATGAATTAACAAATAATATTTATAACAGATTTTAATGAAAAACATCAAAAGAGGTGCGCTCATCGTGACGCCATGTCAATGCGGTTACCATGGAGACCGCCGCTGCTCACATGATGGCGCATCCTAGCAAAAACGTGGCATCATGGGTAAGGGCGGTGGCACCAAGACGTGGCGGGGGGAGAACCGTGCGCGATGGAAAAAAAATGGCAATGGTTTAGCTTCGGTTAAACCTAGCTGAGTAGCAAAAGCAATAGCTACATTGCTTTGCTTAGGATAGCTTAGGCTACGCGCTGAGCAGCGGCCGGGCTCTCCTCCATAGTTGGTCGATTCAGGCCCCTCGCTTCTAGCTATCTCTTCTCCGCACAACCAACGCAGGGAGTGATGCGTAGCTGGCGCCGGCTGTGGTTATGACTTCACTTCTCCGGTACCAGCGGATCGCGCTGCAGAGCGTGGCCGCGGTGGCAGTTCCGACACACCAGCTGCTGCCTCTGACGTCACGCAGCTCATCGCGCATGCGCAGCTTGGCCCAGCTATGCCACGCGAAATGGCTCGATGACTAGCGCAGTGTTGCTTTCGCAACAAAACCTAGAAAGTTTCAGCGCGTCACCGCCGCTTCCGGCCCTTCCGGCTTGTGTCAGAAGATCGCCTGGCTATGAGAACGCAGCAAGACAGGAGTTACCCCCACCGCCAATCCCATACTTGAATAAGCATTACAAAGAACGCGCGCCAAGGAACACCTCGCGACAGGAGCGACAGTGTACCGTCCAATCGCACACTTGGAGGAGTTGCAAACCTTTTTTCAGCACCCACGAAATTTTGTTTTTGTGACCGTACATACATGAGCACCCTACTTTAGTGGTCGCGTCCTTATGCAATACAGTCGAACTTTATATCTGCTTCCCTTCTCTCCTTTATTTAGTCAGGCCAGTTGTGGTGGCTCAGTAGTTAGGCGCCCGTAGATGTGGATCAAGTTAGACTGGGGCAGTTGCTTTTAGATCTACCTACGCGAAAAGCAAAGCGATTGTGTACTGTGCGATGTCCCCGCATCTTAAATACCCGCAGGCGGTTGACATCTCCGGAGCGCTCCGCTACAGCGTCTAACATACCCTGAGTCGGTTCGGATCATTAAACCCTACGAACAAACAATATTTTACTTATTTATTTATTTTTATACTAAAATGGAACGTTTGTACTCCAAGCACGAAATGCAGATGGCAAAGCGCATTTTCAGTGACGCCATAAAAATTGGGACCGGAAGATATTATAATATAAAAGATTGCTCTAACGTGCGACGCAAAGAGCGTAGCAATCAGAAGAAATTACTTAACCTTATTCTTATACTGCACTGCTCACACAGCTTTCGAGATTATTATTTTTGTATCGCAATCAGGCAATAAATCACAATCGTATGAGTAATCGAACCAACTTATAGTCTCGAGATACCAAGGTTAGCGGATATGGTTTGGATGAGATTTTAGCCTCATTCATGGTTTAACACAAAATGAGGAAAGTGATGTAAAGCTCACTTAAAATTGGGTGACCAAGTACTAAGCAATCAATTTGTCAAGGGACGATATTTTAGCCGCGATACATGATGTAACATAGGTTTTTTAATTTTTGATTTACTTCAGTGAATCGTAGTGTTCTTATCGCTCATTTGCTATGCATTCTGGTTTTGTTTCCACTGCGTGCAAGCCTATTATATTAGCCGCATGCTCAGTTTAAGACTTTCTGCGGAATGTACAAGCCAAGTAGTAGTCACTTAAAGGGGGTTTCGTGTTTGTGTGCTTATATTTAAAAGCCTTTAATGCAGGCGAAGTGATCTAATCACTATTATGACTGCTGTTTAAAAGCGATTTTGTCATACTGCTGCGAACAGAGCGAACGAAGATATATATATATATATATATATATATATATATAATGTCACGCACTTCCTGCGGTCCTTATTGAAGGAAGACGAGGTTTGGCGGAAGAAGCAGAAGAGGACGAGGAAGCTGGGTCTGTCCGCTGTGGTGTGCTAATCTCCAGCGTATCCTAGCATCTGTGTAAATAAACGTCGTAACAAGTGTGGTGGAGTTGGCGGGCTACAAATCACCACAGAGCCTCTCCTACTTCACCGGAGCAGAATTGCTGGGCTACCCCCCCTTCGGACGGAGATGGCGCAAGCAGATGGTTCAACGCAGCCTACGCCAGCAACTCATCCGACCACCGCATAGCCTTATCGGGAACCCCGGCACTTCTATGGCAAGCCCGGGGAAGAAGTGGATTACTGGCTCACCCACTACAATCGGGTGAGCAAATACAACCGCGGGAAGTGGGTGACATTATATATATATATATATATATATATATATATATATATATATATATATATATATATATATATATATATATATATATATATATATATATGAAGGGGAACGGAGGGTGCTCGTTTTAATACATGAAGGAAAGAACCCAACAGTCGGCGAGGCCAAGGAAAGCATCGGTGATTGTACTTTATGTCTTTTTTTAACTTTTAACTTGGATAATCCCAGAAATTAGTAATGTAACCTATTTAGGGGAAAGATAATAAAACACAAAGTAGAAGAAAACACAACGTGCCGATGGTGGGAACCGAACCCACGACTTCCGAATATTGCGTCCGGTGCTCTTAAAACTGAGCTACTTCGGCCGCTGTCCCCCCTGCTACTTTCTTGGGTATTGAATGTTGTCTGTATACGAACCTTGAGAGTGTTCACCAGCGCCACCCTCAACATGGTTGAGGGTGGCGCTAGTGAACACTCTCAAGGTTCGTACACAGACATTATTAAATACCCAAGAAAGTAGCAGGGGGGACAGCGGCCGATCTTTCCATCTTTCTCGGTCTTTTCCATCTCTTAACAAGGCTTCGCCTTACCTCCCAGGTGATGTATGGCAGAATCGCGCTTCAGGTTTTGTGCTGGTAGCCTATGTATATTGCAATCACGTCGGCGATCGTTTTATTGAGCCTCTCCGTGAGGCCATTCGTCAGTTGGTAATACGCAGTGGTTTCGCGATGGCTCATGTGACAGAGCTCAAAAGGCTCAAATGCCTTGTGACTAAGTTGTGCCCTAAACGCCGTGGCTCAATCCGTGATGAGGTGAGACGATTCCCCGTGGCGCAACACGAATTGGTTCATAAAAAACTAGATAATCTCATAAGATGTGTCACCCTGCACCGCCTTGGTTTCCACATGCCGTGTGAGATAGTCGGTCACGACTATAATTCATTTGTTACCCACCAATGTCAGCGAAAATGTGTCCACAAGTTAAATGCTGATTTGGTGAAAAGGCGTCCGGGGAAGCCCAATATGTTGAAGCAAACCAATAGTCTTGAGAGGCAGCGCCTTTCGACGTTGGCACCCAGGGCAGCCTCTGACGT
The DNA here is from genome assembly GCF_055883805.1 of Amblyomma maculatum. Lineage (NCBI taxonomy): Eukaryota > Metazoa > Arthropoda > Arachnida > Ixodida > Ixodidae > Amblyomma > Amblyomma maculatum. The sequence continues at coordinate 106,179,300 of NC_139353.1, read as the reverse complement.
AGCGATGAACGGCGTCAGCAAGTGTAGGAAAATAATAAGCTTGACGAACTCGGGCAAAAGTGCGTGCAAAGCCCAAGTGGCCAGAGGTGGGCTCATCATGGCAAGTAAAAAGAATATCGACAGGGAAGTCGGCCGGCACTACGATGAGGTATGCTCGGTAAACAGTGATAGAGTTTTGCTTAAATACAACGCCATTCCAGAGACAGAGATCAGACATGTTCCACGCAAATTCGCGAGGGATATCAGCAGCGCGTTCCTTCAGCATGCCTGGTTGAAGTTTCGGACCATCTCTCTGTCGGTTCATTACGTCTCAGGCACTAACCAGTCCCAGAAAAAGGTTCTCGTTGTCCTTGCTCACATCGACTAAACGGACGTGTGCGCGCCAGTGCGTCAGAATCATCGTGCTTCTGGCCAGATTTATAAACAATGGTTTACACAAATTCTTGTAGGCGAAGGCTCCATCGTACTAGGCGTCCTGATGGGTCGTGGAGGTTGGCGAGCCAGTGCAAATAATGATAGTCTGTGAAAACTTAAACGGGCGGCCATAGAGGTAGCGCCTTTTTTGTTGCGCGAGTTTGCCCTTCGGCGTAAGGGTTTAAATATATAGATACAGGCCTGTGGCCCCAATGAATGCCTACAGCTATCGGTGGTGTGGGCCATGTGTCCAGAGAGAGAGAGAGAGAGAGAGACAGAGAGACTCTTTATTGGAAAAACAGAGAATTTTGCCAGCGTTTAGATTTCGCTGGCATGCTACTCTGTGTGGGTAGGGGAATTCGGGAGGGAAATATTGAAAAACGAATGGTGAAGGAAATAATACAATTGAAGGGGAGATAAAACATGCCCATTAAATACGTTTTAAGGTGCTTCGTGGAGAAATGATATAAAATCAAATAATGAAATGCATGATCCGAAAAAGTGCTTATAGTGTTCACAGCTTACCAGAGGGAAATATGAGAGGTGAATTTAGAGTTTGTCAAGGAGTCCAATGTCTTTCAAATATGTAAATAAAAAGTTCATCGCGAGTCTCTGTTGCCTATAGCAGCCTCAGTTCAGTTCAGTTCAGTCGTTTAGTCATGTCGGACTCTTCATGACCCTATGGACCATGTCACGGCACGCTTTCCGGTCTCTGACTATCTTTCTAACATCACATAACTTCATCTGCAGTGCCTCGAGGATGCCATCTAACCATCGCGTTCGCTGCCTACCCCTTCTCCGGCGACCCTCAACCTTTCCCAACATCAAATCTTTCTCCAGCGACTCCTCTTTTCTCATCAGATGACCAAAGTAGCTGAGCTTTAACTTTAGAATATGACCGACCCTCCAATGAGCAGTCAGGGTTTTTGTTCGACAATATCGACTGATTTGATCTTTTGGCAGTCCAAGGAACTCTCAAGAGTCTTCGCCAGCACCACAATTCAAACGCGTCAATTCCTCGGCGGTCAGCCTTTTTCACAGTCCAGCTCTCGCATCCATACATCACAACTGGAAAGACCATAGCACGAGTTATACGGATCTTGGTTGGCAGACTAATGTCTCTGCTCTTTACTAGGCGGTCAAGGCTAACCATCGCTCTCTTTCCCAGAAGCAGGCGTCTCCTAATTTCGTGGCTGCAGTCTCCTTCCGAGGTAATCTTGGAGCCCAAGAACAGAAAATCTGTCACAGCCTCCACTTCTTGTTCATTGATGCTCCAGGACTTGATAGGGCAAGACGCCATGATCTTTGTCTTTTTAACGTTCAATTTAAGCCAAAACTTCTCACTCTCTTCTTGTACGCGCATCAGAAGTCTCGAGTTCCACTTCACTTTCTGCCATTAAAGTGGTATCATCCATATCTAAAGTTGTTGATACGTTTTCCAGCAATCTTCACTCCAGCTGAAGACTCGTCCAGACCGGCCTTCCTCATGATGCACTCTGCATATAGGTTAAATAGGCAGGACGACAGTATGCAGCCTTGCCTCACTCCTTTCTCGATCGGAAACCAATCAGTAAGACCATGCCCAGTTCTGACTGTGGCCTCTTGCCCTTCGTACAGGTTCCTGAGGGGACAGATGAGGTGAATTGGAAATGGCTGGCTAAGGGACCTAAAACACTGTTCATTGTTAAAGGCAGTGGGGAGAGCTTCTCCATGCTGTGTTCATAGTTTGCACGCTCGTCAGCGTACGTAGTGCACTCAAGTAGGATATGTTCCACAGTTTCAATCGAGCCACGGTTGTCACAATACGGGCTGTTCATTTCACGGAAACGGTAGCGCAATCCATTTGTGTATGCACAGTTTAGAAGAAGTCGGTGGTAAAGAGTTTCTAGTTGGCGAAGATATTTCGAAGGAAGTCTTGATTTCAGATGTGGGTCAATAGAATATGGAAATTGGTAGTGATGCGTCGGCAAGCTTTGTTTCGATACTCGAAAAGTCGGTACTTTGTTTCGGAAGCAATTCGTTTAGCCAGTTGGGATGCATCAGATTTTGTGAAGAAGGTCCTAATGTATCTTTGATGTTGGTGTCCTTTGCGAGCCGCTTCATCTGCTTTTTCATTAGCTTTAATGCCACAGTGAGCCGGTATCCACTGAAATGTTATAATAGCAAAATGATGAAGATACCCGATGTCAAAGAAAACAGGATGATGATTGTTTTTCTTCCGCAGGTTAATCAAGATTTGCAGAGATGCTTTGGAATCAATGAAGATAACCCATTTTCCGGGAGTTTGGCACAGGATATAGGAGAGAGCTTCTTTATTACCATGGAGCTCAGCTGTCGTAGATGATGTCTTCCGCTGAAGCCAGTAAGACAAGGCATTGTTTGTTAGGGGTACATAAAGGCCACAGCATGAAATCTCTTGAGCTGTTGAACCGTCAGTGAATATGTGGGTGTGGTGCGTGTATTCCTTGACTATGTAGTCGGAGGGGGTGCGCAGAGTTTCTCGGGTGGCAATCACATCTAGCGGGAGGCATCCTGCTTCTGCAAGTGTTCCTGATGCAGATGATTCCTTTGGGAGCCCAAGGCATATCCGCAAGCAGTTGTTCCGTGCAGCCTTAAAAATCTTCTTGCTTGTTGGATGTAATCTTTGAAGTACCGGTAAATAGTAGCGTAAAGCTCCTTCAATGTAGGCCTTTTGAAGCAGAACCATCGATCGGCAGTTGCTGCCCCATCGTGTTCCCACCATGAATCTGAAAACCTGTGACGCTGCAGTGATTATCTCATGGAGTTTTTTAATCTGAGGGGCCCAGGAGAGGTTACTGTCAATTATAACCCCTAGGAACCGGTGTGATCGTACATAGGACAGTGACCGTCCACCCAGAAGGAGCGGGTATCGAGTAATTCTTTTCCTTGTAAAAGCCATAGCAACACTCTTTTCTGGTGATAGCCGAAGACCCCGGGGAGCCAGGTACATTGAGATGTGCATTAACGCTCTCTGAATTCATTGCTGCGTTGTATAACGCGAACATGATGCACTCCAGATGCAAATATCATCTGCAAAAATTGCAATGCGTACTCCACGGGGAAGGTTTTTTGTTATATCTATAAGTGCAATATTGTCACGTAGTGGTGACGAGGTCGACGACACAAATGAAGGGGTCGATGATTGCACTAAAGAAACTGTTTATTTGGGCTGACTTGCGCCCGCAAAAGAACTAAGCAACTCGGCGGCGGCGGCGATAAAAACAAACGTGCTCGTCGATCGTCGAACAAAGAATGCTCGTCACACTCGGCAACGCTCAATTTAAAGGCTGCACAGAACAATCTAGATAACGTCGCAAACAGCTACCAGCACGGGCTGGAACATTGTGGAAAGACACCCAAGTGGCCGGAACCTTCGAGACAGATCTCGGTGCATCTTGCGCTACAACAAAACTGATAAAGGTGTGACTCGCGACATCGAGCTTTAACAAACAAAGATTACGAAACTGATACGCGGTCCAGAATCAGTGATAATACTGTATGCCGGCGGCTGTTAAAAAACAACAAATACTATTTTGAAGGTTTCGCGGCATTACTCCCCCCTTAAGAAAACATCGACTCGATGTTCCAGAACAGAGAAACTGAAACATAAACACTGCAAAGTTTAAACACCACAGATTGTTTAACGCGCCTAATATGGCTTCAGTCGCGCAACATGTACAATTTCTGGGCGTGCGCGTCGCCGTTGTGATGCTGACGTTCCGTCGGGAATGACTTCATAGTCCTGTGGTCCGACGCGGCGAAGGATTTTGTGTGGTCCAAAGTATCGACGCAACAACTTTTCACTTAATCCGCGACGGCGAATTGGTGTCCAAACCCACACTTGGTCTCCTGTATTCTATTCTCCGTGGCGTCGTCGTAAATTGTATCGTCGGCTGTCGGTGCGCTGTTGGTCTTTAATACGCAGCCGTGCGAGTCATCGAGCTTCCTCTGCACGCTGCAGGTAGGCGGCGACGTGAAGGTTGTCCTCGTTGGTCACGTGCGGCAGCATTGCATCGAGCGTTGTCGTGGGCTCCCTGCCGTACACAAGCTTAAACGGGGTCGCTCTAGTCGTCTCCTGGACTGCCGTGTTATACGCGAAGATCACGTACGGCAAGATGGCGTCCCAGATCTTGTGTTCAGCGTCGATGTACATAGCGATCATGTCCGCGATCGTTTTGTTCAGGCGCTCCGTAAGGCCATTGGTCTGGGGATGGTACACAGTTGTTCGTCGATGGCTTGTGTGACTGTATTCCAGGATGGCTTGCGTCAACTCTGCCGTAAACGCCGTTCCCCTGTCCGTGATGAGCACTTCTGGGGCGCCGTGTCGCAAGAGAATTTGTTCGACAAAAAATTTGGCGACTTCGGCCGCGGTACCGTTTGGTAGTGCTCTTGCTTCGGCGTAACGGGTAAGGTAGTCAGTGGCCACGATCATCCACTTGTTACCCATAGACGAAGATGAAAAGGGGCCGAGGAGATCCATTCCAATTTGTTGAAAGGGTAGGATTGAGGGCGGAATCGGGTTTAGTAGTCCCGCTGGTCTGATCGGCGGCGTCTTGCGTCGATGGCACTCACGACACATCTTCACGTAGTGGGAAACTTCGGCAGGCAGTCGCGGCCAGTAATACTTCTGGATTCGACGCAACGTGCGCGCAAATCCGAGGTGGCCTGCTGTGGGCTCATCGTGCAACGCCTGCAGAATTTCTTGCCGAAGGGTTTTAGGCACTACGAGAAGCTGCGCGGTCTTGGGTGCAAAGTTCTTCTTCACGAGGAGGCCATTGCTTAACGTGAAGGATGATAAATGTCGCTGAACACACCAAGTAATCGGCTAGCACTTTCAGCTCAGGGTCTGATCGCTGTTGTTCTGCGAAACTGCTGGCGCTTACCGGTCCCAAAAAGGCGTCATCGTCATCGTCCTTCGGGGGAGAATCGACGGGAGCGCGGGATAAGCAGTCTGCGTCGGAATGCTTCCTGCCCGACTTATAGACTACAGTCGTGTCAAATTCTTGAAGTCGTAGGCTCCATCTGGCAAGGCGGCCGGAAGGATCTTTCAAATTAGCCAGCCAGCAGAGCGCGTGATGGTCGCTTACCACCTTGAATGGTCGGCCGTGTAGGTATGGACGAAACTTAGAAGTAGCCCAGAGGATCGCAAGCCACTCCTTCTCGGTTGTCGAGTAATTGACTTCGGCTTTTGTGAGAGACCTGCTAGCGTAGGCGATTATTTTTTCCTGTCCGGCAGTCTTCTGGACGAGTATGGCTCCCAGGCCTACACTGCTCACGTCGGTGTGAATTTCGGTCTCGGCATTTTCATCAAAGTACAGGAGGGCATTGCAGGCGGCGCTTAAGTTCGTCAAAGGCTTCTCCTTGCGGCGCTTCCCATTTAAAAGGTACGTCAGCCTTTGTAAGCTGCGTCAACAGTTCGGCGATCCGCGAAAAGTTTCTGACAAATCGCCGATAATAAGCGCACAGCCCAAGGAATCGGCGCACAGCTTTCTTGTCGGCAGGCAGTGGAAATTGTGCGATTGCAGCTGTTTTCCCCGGGTCTGGGCGAATACCTTCCTTGCTAACGGTGTGACCTAGGAATCTTAGTTCTTCGTAGGCGAAGTGACACTTCTCTGCTTTTAGCGTTAGCCCCGATGACTTGATGGCTTCCAGCACTGTCTGTAGTCGTTTTAGGTGGTTTTCAAAGTTTGACGAGAAGACAACAACGTCGTCCAAATATACCAAACAAATTTGCCATTTCAAGCCTGCCAGGACTGTATCCATTACTCGTTGAAACGTGGCTGATGCGGAGCAGAAGCCAAATGGCATCACCTTAAATTCATAAAGGCCGTGCGGTGTGATGAATGCGGTCTTCTCGCGATCTCTTTCGTCGACCTCAACTTTCCAATATCCGCTCTTCAGGTCCATCGATGAGAAGTACCTTGCATTGCAGAGCCGGTCGGGAGTGTCGTCGATGCGGGGAAGCGGGTAGACATCCTTCTTCGTTATGCTATTCAAGCGGCGGTAATCAACGCAGAAGCGAAGTGTGCTGTCTTTCTTCTTGACCAAAATGACTGGTGCCGCCCAGGGGCTGTTCGATGGCTGGATTACGTCATCACGCAGCATTTCCTCAACTTGATCGCGAATGGCCTGGCGTTCTCGCGGCGATACACGATAAGGGCTCTAGCGCAGAGGTCGGGCGTGTTCGTCCGTTATTATGCGATGCTTGGCCAGTGGTGTTTGTCGTACCTTCGATGACGATGAGAAGCACTCCCCGTAGCTTCAAAGCAGACTGAGAATCTGGTCTGTCCTGTAGTGGGTCAATGCCGGGTTGATGTCAAATGTAGGCTGACGGAATAGGTCCGATGCGTCTTCCAGCGTTTGGTCGTGGAGGGTGAATACATCTTTGAGGTCCGCTAATTCGTCGAGAAAGGCGATCGTCGTGCCCTTGTTGAGATGCCGATATTCTCCGGTGAAGTTTGTTACCAGAACCTGAGCTTGACCTCGCCGGAATTTCGTGATGCCTCTTGCGATGCCGACACCTCGTTCTAAGAGCAATTGGATATTTCCTTCGACGATGTCTTCAGCGGTTTCGATGTTGGCGCTACCTACTCAGACTGCGATACTTGATCGGGGCGGGATGTTCAATTCTTCGTCGAGGACGTTTAGAGGGATGTGTTGCATCGACGTCGTCGTAGCAGGAATGGCTTTGTCTGCAGAGAGGTTGATGAGCTTGGATCGCAGGTCGATGATAGCCCTATGTTCATTTAAGAAGTCCATGCCTAAAATCACGTCGCGGGAGCACTGCTGCAAGACCACAAAGCTGGTGGGGTAAGTACGCCCATTTACGGTTATTCTTGCACTGCATCGTCCCGATGGAGTAATCAGGTTGCCATCTGCTGTGCGAATCAGCGGGCCATCCCAAGCGGTGGTAACTTTTCTTAGCGAGAGGCTAACGGTCCACTAATGACTGAATAGTCAGCTCCGGTGTTTACTAGGGCAGTGACTCTGCGACCGTCGACATCAACTTCAAGGTCACTTGTTTGCGTCCTCGCATTGCACGTGGGCCTTAGTGTCCGATCTCGGTTCCGTCTTTTCTTCAGGTCATGGCCGTGGCATACTGTTGTTACTTCGCTGGGCGGCGGTGTCTGCTTGCACTCTGGTCGTGTTGTCGATGTCGTCGTGTGGAGCGGCGATGAAATGGTTGCGTCGTCGTTAGTGGTCGTCAGCGGCGGAGGATCTTCGTCTTTTCGCCTTTGAGCAACGTCACCTCCAAAGGTTGCTGCCTTTAGTTTCCCCTACGGGGGCTTGGGGACCTTCCGCGCAAACTATCATCATAGTTACGTCCTGGCGACGCAAAGCGGGCCCTGTACGGCGATGGAGACCTGAATCGACGGCTTGGTGGCGCAATCTCACCGCTACGCAGATAGTTGTCGATTTCTTGCGGTCGTTCACCTGGGCGTGGTCGTGGAGCGTCGACTGCAAATCCGCGGAGACCGATTCATCGGTACGGCAGCGCCGCAGAAATGTGGCCGGCCTCACCGCAGTGGAAGCATAATGGCCGGTTGTTCGCTGTCCTCCATGCGTCGCTCTTCGTGGGGCTTGTTGGTCGTTGGTAGGCTTGGTGGGCTTGAGCCAAGGGGCGGTTTTCAGGAACAGGCCGGTAGCGGCGAGGGCTCGGAAAGTCATCACGTCGGGGCGGAGGGCGACGTAATGCACCAGCATAGTTCATCGCTGTTGCCTCTTGTGCTGGAAAAGTCGCAGCCGTCGCTTCAGGAACGCCCAGCGCCTGCTGGACTTCTTCACGGACGACGTCCGCGAGCATCGCCACCTGGGGTTGTTGCGATGATGGCTGCATTCGGCGGAGCTCCTCTCGCACGATCTCCCGGATGAGGTCACGAAGGTTCTCTCCACTTGTAGATGCGCTGGGGCTTGAGTAGTCTGGCTGAAGTGGCCGCTCGTAGTGGCGCATCCGGGCGTACAACGTCTTCTCGATGGCAGACGCTTCCGTTTCAAATTCCGCCACTGTTTTTGGCGGATTTCGGACAAGATTTCTAAAAAGCGATTCTTTGACGCCTCGCATTAAAAGTTTGACTCTCTCACCTTCAGTCATGTTAGGGTCGGCGCGGCGAAAGAGGCGCTTCATCTCCTCAACGTACGCCAGGACAGACTCGTTAGGAAGTTGCAGTCTTGACTGAAGGAGGGCCTGGGCTCTTTCCTTTCGGACGATGCATGAAAAGGCAGTCAGAAACGCGTCCTTGAAAGTCTCCCAATCCTTCATAGTTGCCTCATAATTTTCGAACCAAACTCGGGCATGTCCTTGAAGAACAAAGTAGACTTGCCTAAGTTTCGCGGCGTCATTCCAGCCGTTGAAATCTGCCACACGGTCGAAAAGGTCCATCCAATCTCCCGCATCTTCATCCGGTAGTCCATGGAAGCAGGGGGGCTCCCGGGGTTGGACGAAAATAACCGGTGCTGTAGGCTGGGCCATTATCAGCGTCGATGCCTTCCGAGATCGACTGGGGTCAAGCAGCAGACCGTGTTCGGGTTGTAGGCCTTGAAGTCGGCGGCTGGCTGGGTGACCTGTAGGCTGGTCTACCAGGGCGACAGGAACATGGCTTGGGTCTTCGCTTGAAGAATCAAAGGCAGCACCTCCACCAGATGTCACGTAGTGGTGACGAGGTCCACGACACAAATGAAGGGGTCGATGATTGCACTAAAGAAACTGTTTATTTGGGCTGACTTGCGCCCGCAAAAGAACTAAGCAACTCGGCGGCGGCGATAGAAACAAACGTGCTCGTCGATCGTCGAACAAAGAATGCTCGTCACACTCGGCAACGCTCAATTTAAAGGCTGCACAGAACAATCTATATAACATCGCAAACAGCTACCAGCACGGGCTGGAACATTGTGGAAAGACACCAAAGTGGCAGGAACCTTCGAGACAGATCTCGGTGCATCTTGCGCTACAACAAAACTGATAAAGGTGGGACTCGCGACATCGAGCATTAACAAACAAAGATTATGGAACTGATACGCGGTCCAGAATCAGAGTGATAAGCCTGTATGCCGGTGGCTGTTAACAAACAACAAATACTGTTTTGAAGGTTTCGCGGCAATATTGAACAGGAGAGGGCTGAGCCCAGCTCCCTGATGTACGCCCCTCATCACTGCATAAAAGGCAGTTTGACCATGTGGAGTGCTAACAAAAATTTGCCGCTCTTGTAAATAGTGTCCACTCCAGTTGTAAAGCTTTCCTCCGAGGCTAAGGCTCGCCAAGGCTGCGAGAATTGCATGATGAAATACAGAGTCAAAAGCAGCCTTGATGTCAAGGAAAACGGCTGTCGGAATGTATCCAGCGTGAAGGTACTCTTCAAGTGATGAGACAAGGGTAATAACATTATCAGTCGCAGACCTATTTTGGCGAAACCCGTTCATTTCTTGAGGATATTCATTTCTGCTCTCGAGGACCAGGTGGCGCATTTGGAGATCGTTCGCTCCATAAGCTTACCGACGCAGCTCAGTAGGGCGATGGGTTGGAAGGATGCATAACTTGTTGGCTGTTTAGAAGGTTTCAAAACGGGCACAATTTTCGCCAACTTCCATTCAGTTGGGACTTCACCAGACATCCAGGAAGAATTGTAGTATTCCAGGAGTCGAAGGCGGGAATTGTTAGGTAGCTTTGCGATTGCGTCATAGGTCACTTCATCATGGCCCGGAGACGTCCGTCTGTTTAATTCTGCCATAGCTGCGGTTAACTCCTCTGTAAGGCCGCAGTGGCCCTTTCTTTAATGTTTCGGCGCGCGCGCCGCACAAAACGGCGATGGAATGTTCTCCAAGCTACGAGGAAGCGACGCGATCAATTACGTAATCTCGGCCAAACCTACGCGATAAAACTTAACGAGCAAAACTGGTGCAGCACGTGTGACTAAATGGATAGGAATATGAGCTTAGCCAAAACATGGAACCTACTGAGGTACCTCCTAGACCCGAACAAATTAAAACAGACAGCTAGCATCAACCAAGTGAAGGCGAGACACGCTTTCCATGGGACGGATAAGCAACTAATGGAGAGACTCAAAGAAATATACATAGGAGAAGCAACAGAAATTAAACAAGCGGATAATGGGGGTCCAGAGAATGGCAAACTAGATGCAGATATCACAGTAGCAGAAGTCGGAGCAGCTATAGCGGGGTTAAGAACTCGCTCGGCCTCTGGACCAGATAAGATATCAAATGTCATGCTAGAAATCTAGATGAAGGCTCGGTGGAAGCAATCACACGATACATAAACAAAGTATGGAAAGAAAGTAAATTACCGGAAGAATGGAAAAAGGCAGAAGTGATTCTCATTCCTAAGCCGGGGAAAGAACCAAAGTTAGAAAACCTAAGACCAATCTCTCTGACATCATGTGTGGGGAAGCTCATGGAACACGTAGTGCAAGCGAGATTAACAAAATACATGGAGGATGAAAACCTATGGCCCCATGAGATTGTAGGCTTCAGACCTAAGCTCAGCACGCAGGACATAATGCTCAGACTAAGACATGATATCATAGACAAGAAAGGGCTAGACACTAAGGTGAACCTAGGCCTAGACCTCACGAAGGCCTTCGATAATATCAGACATGACGCGGTACTAAAAGGTCTTGAGGAAGTAAACGTAGGCAAAAGAACATAAAATTACATTAAGAAATTTCTTCAGGGCAGAAGGGCGGTGATTAAATTTCAGGACGCAGAGCCTCCCAGCATAAGGCTAAGAAGCAAAGGAACCCCTCAAGGTGCCGTGTTATCTCCATTTCTATTCAACATAGCAATGAGAGGCCTCCCAGCTAAGCTGAATGAGATCTCTGGAATAAAGTTCAGCATGTATGCTGACGATATTAACATCTGGATGAACAATGGAAGTGATGCAGAAATTGAGTGGAGCCTGCAGAGAGCTGCAGACGCCGTGGTGAAGTATGCAGCCGACAGAGGACTAGCATGCTCACCTCAGAAGTCGGAGCTCTTTAGGTACAACACCAACAGCAGAGACAAAAAGCCAATAAACATCAAAGTGGTAGTAGAGGGCCTAGAGGTGCCGCAGGTCGAGGAGATGAGGGTCCTGGGTATGGTTATCAGTCATAAAGGCAACAATACCAATACCATTAAGAAATTAGCAACATATGCAGATCAAGTGCAAGGCATATTCAGAAGGATAGCAGTAAAAGGGAGAGGCCTAAAAGAGAGAAGCCTCCTAAGAATATCAAAGGCGTACATAACAAGCAGAATCTGCTATGCAATGCCGTACTTAAATATAAACAAAGAGAACATAGATAAACTAGACAGGATACTGAGGAAATGGGCCAAGAGGGCTCTAGGACTTCCCATATCCACATCAACGGGACGTCTTGAGAAAATGGGTATCCACAGCAGATGGGCCGAGCTAGCTGAGGGAGTTAGAATAGCTCAGCTGGAGCGACTTAGCCAATCTGAAACAGGAAGAAAAATACTAGAATGGATAGACATCAAACCGGGATACACTGCTCATACGACAGTGGATATCCCGGAAGAGATAAGAGCCAGGATACGCGTCCCGCATATGCCAAAAAATATGCGCCCCGAATGTAACAAAGACAGGCTCGGGCATAGAGCCAGAGCCTACGAGAAAAGAATGGGAGAACAACCAGCAGAGCAAGTGGCCTACATAGATGCCGCATGTGGACGGCAAGGAGCAGCCGTATCCGCAGTAGTCGACGGAACAGGAGCACCTGTAGTATCGGCTTCAAGCCGCACGAGAGACGCCAACGCGGCGGAGGAATTGGCAGTAGCGCTCGCTTGTGTCGGTACCAAGTCTAAATTCATACTATGCGATAGCAAAAATGCGGTCAGAAATTTTGGGCAGGGAAGAATATCAGAAGAAGCTAAACGAGTCCTCGAATCGAGGCCGCTTGAGCGCAACGTGGAAATTATATGGATCATCATCATCATCATCAGCCTGATTATACCCACTGCAGGGCGAAGGCCTCTCCCATATTTCTCCACTTAACCCGGTTCTGTGCTAGCTGCATCCACTTGACCCCTGCGAACTTCTTAATCTCATCCGCCCACCTAACTTTCTGTCGCCCCCTGCTACGCTTTCCTTCCCTTGGAATCCAGTTTGTTACCCTCAGCGACCATCGGTTATCCTCTCTTCGCACTACATGTCCTGCCCATGTCCATTTCTTCTTCTTAATTTCCACTTGAATGTCGGTAACTTGAGTTATTTCTCTGACCCACTCTGCACGCTTTCTATCTCTTAATGTTACCCCTACCATTTTTCGTTCCATAGCCCTCTGGGTTGTCCTCAACTTATGTAGAACTCTCTTGGTTAGCCTCCACGTTTCAGCCCCATAGGTGAGTACAGGCAAGATGCAACTGTTGTATACTTTCCTCTTGAGCGATACCGGTAAACTGCTAGTCATAATCTGCGAGTGCTTGCCAAATGCGCTCCATCCCAATCTTATTCTTCTTGTTATTTCCTTTTCATGGTCCGGATCTGCGGTTACTACCTGTCCTAAGTAGACATATTCCCCTACTACTTCCAGTATTTCGCTACCTAATGTAAACTGCTGTTCCTTCCCGAGGCTGTTGAACATTATCTTAGTCTTCTGCATATTGATTTTCAAGCCTACCTTTCTACTTTTCCTGTCTAGGTCATCAATCATTATTTGCAGTTCATCCCCCGAGTTGCTTAGCAAGGCAATGTCATCAGCAAATCGCAGATTACTGAGGTATTCTCCATCTACCCTTATCCCTAACTGCTCCCATTCCAAGTCTCTGAATACTTCCTCTAAACACGCCGTGAATAGTACTGGGGAGATTGTGTCTCCTTGCCTAACACCTTTCTTTATGGGAATTTTGTTACTTTCTTTATACAGAACTATGGTTGCTGTGCAGCCACTGTATATATCTTCCAGTACTTTCACGTACGGCTCGTCTACCCCATGATTTCGCAATGCCTGCATCACCGCCGATGTTTCAACTGAGTCAAATGCTTTTTCGTAATCAATGAATGCTATGTATAAGGGCTGGTTATATTCCGAGCATTTTTCTATCACCTGATTGATGGTATGAATATGATCGATAGTAGAGTACCGTTTCCGAAACCCTGCTTGATCCTTTGCTTGATTGAAGTCTAAGGTTGTCCTGATTCTATTAGCGATTACCTTAGTAAATACCTTGTACGTAACAGACAGTAAGCTGATTGGTCTGTAATTTTTAAGGTCCTTAGAGTCCCCTTTCTTGTGAATGAGGATAATGTTTGCATTCTTCCATGGTTCCGGTACCGTCAATGACACCAGGCACTGCGTATACAGGGTGGCCAGTTTTTCTAGCACGATATCCCCCCCGTCCTTCAGCAAATCTGTAGTTATTTGATCCTCTCCAGCTGATTTCCCCCTTTTCATAGTTTCTAGTGCTTTCTTGACCTCGTCTTTCGTCACTGGTGGAACGTCTGACTGTTTTTCCCTACCGCCAATCTCATTACGGTCCTGACTACTTTGGCTACTGTAGAGATCTGTATAGAACTCCTCGGCTACTCTGACTATCTTGTCCATATTAGTGATGACATTGCCCGCCTTGTCCTTTATCGCATACATCTGGTTTTTGCCTATGCCCAATTTCTTCTTTACCGCTTTAAGGCTTCCCCCGTTCTTTACAGCATGCTCAATTTTCTCCATGTTATACTTCCTTATATCGGCCACCTTGCGCTTATTGATTAGCTTTGATATCTCGGCCAATTCGATCTGGTCTGTTGGATTAGAAGCTTTCATACTCTGACGTTTCTTAATCAAATCTTTCGTCTCCTTAGACAGCTTACCGGTATCATCTCTAACTATCCTACCGCCTATTTCTACCGCGCACTCAGTAATGATATCCCTGAAATTATTGTTCCTTGCTTCTAGGGTAATGTCGCCATCCTCAGTTAGAGCTGAGTACCTATTCTGTAGCGAGATCCTGAACTCTTCTGCCCTCCCCCTCACCGCTAATTCGTTGATGGGTTTCTTTCTTACCAATCTGTTGCGTTCCTTCTTCAGATTTAGGCTAATTCGGGACCTCACCATCCTGTGGTCACTGCATCGCACTTTCCCGATTACCTCTACATCCTGCACAATGGCGGGGGTTGAACACAATATGAAGTCGATTTCATTTTTAGTCTCTCCGTTAGGACTTTTCCATGTCCATTTCCGGTTCTTCCGTTTGCTGAAGAAGGTATTCATGATTCGTAAGTTATTGCGCTCTGCAAACTCAACTAGTAACTCCCCCCTGCTATTCCTAGAACCAATGCCATAGTCACCTACTGCCTTGTCTCCTGCCTGTTTTTTCCCTACCTTGGCATTGAAGTCGCCCATTAGTACAGTATACTGCGTCTTTACTATTCGCATTGCCGATTCTACATCTTCATAGAAGCTTTCAACTGCCTGGTCATCATAACTACATGTAGGTGCATAGGCCTGTACAATCTTCAGTTTATACCGCTTATTCAGCCTAATTACGATGCCTGCAACCCTCTCATTAATACTATAGAATTCATCTATATTACCCGCTATATACTTGCTGACAAGGAAACCTACTCCTAGTTGTCGCCTCTCTGGTAAACCTCGATAACACAGTACATGCCCATCCTTCAGTACTGTATATGCCTCATTCGGCCTCCTAACCTCACTAAGCCCTATGACATCCCATTTCATGCCCTCTAGTTCCTCTAACAGCACTGCTAAACTAGCTTCACTAGCTAGGGTTCTAGCATTAAACGTTGCTAGGGTCAGTTTCCAATGGCGGCCTGTCCAGCGGAGCCAGGCTTTCTTAGCACCCCCTGCTGCGTCACAGGTCTGACCGCCGCCGTGGTCAGTTGTTCCGCAGCCGCTGGTGACTGAGGGCCGGGGTTTTATGGAGCTTATCATAGGAGGTTGTGGCCAATTACTGCACCAGGGTGGCCAACTCCT
Organism: Amblyomma maculatum; assembly: GCF_055883805.1. Taxonomy (NCBI): domain Eukaryota; kingdom Metazoa; phylum Arthropoda; class Arachnida; order Ixodida; family Ixodidae; genus Amblyomma; species Amblyomma maculatum. The sequence goes on along the minus strand of NC_139353.1, from coordinate 106,163,920 downwards.
GTTCTGGTGAGGGAGTGCGTTGCCGGAGGTGTTCACCGGCATCAGGTCGCACCCCAAACCTGTTTATGTTTATGCAATTCCATCGACACGCGGATTTTTTTTTTTTCATCCGGTGGAGAATTGCGCGGCACCGGGATTTGAACCCCGGTCCTCTTGCATGCGAGGCGGATGTTCTACCGCTACGCCACCGCTGCACCCCATCCATCCAATTATATGGATACCAGCACATGAATCCATCGCAGGGAATGAGGCTGCTCACGAGTTTGCCCGAGCTCTCTATCACCGGGCGGCTGCCGAGCAGCCCTTTTGCATGGATATAAAAGATAGCCTAATCTCGTATAAGGAGGCTACAGAGCACTATAAACTAAGCAGAAGGGTCTATCTGCCGCCAGACCGTTCCCTCGGAAACGGGGAGGCAATTGCATGGAGGAGGCTACAAGGGGGCAATCATATTAGCCCCTTTTGGATATATGCAACAATTTCAAAAAATGAAAAAGATCTACATTGCATAACATGTGGGAGAAGGGGCACTCTAGATCATATTATTTGGGAATGTAACAACAGCCCAGGAGCTAACAAAAATATATATAGAGACGCCTGGGAGACCCTGCTTGCTGCTGCTGAGCGAGGACCCCGCTCAGCAGCAGCAAGCCATCCGCCTGGCGGCTGAGGCCGTGAAGCAAGAATGTATATTCATCAGACCTTAGTTCGCGAGGCTCCTGAGTAAGGCTCCATCAGGCCTGCGTGCCGGGGAGTCCGAAACGGAGCTTTATCTCGGTGGAAATAAAAGGTTTTCAACAGCAACCGCGCTGCGCCTCCTCGCCCTCGTCGTCATGCGCGGAGCCACGCGTGCATTCCCCCGCATGGTCCCGGCCCTCCTCCTCCCTTCGCGCGGGAGGGCCGCGCGTGCTGACCACGTTCGAGTAAATTCGAGGCCTCTCCAGAGGGCCAAGGGAGGGAGGCATAGCTTTAGCAGCGCTAAGCTGTTTTCCGTTCCTCCTCCGCGCCTGGAAGCTTCTGCGCTGGCTATTTAAGAGCGCGCAATTTAAGAGGCTATTTAAGAGGAGACAGCGTAGCAGGCAGGCCTCGACTGAGAAGTCGTAAAAAGAGCGATGCGCTAGTTTTGCAGTCTCTTTTGTAAAGTGTGTCGCCTCTCTGTCTCGTGTAACTAAGTTTTCTGTACCCTGTGCTTCGTGTTCTTGTTATATAAAGTTAATGTTCTTTTTGTTACGGCAAGTTCGTCGTCCTGCGTCTCAGTGTGTTTGTGTGTGAACTGCACGTCGCCTGCCGAATCGAGGAGCACCTTGGAGAGGTGTGGAAGATTTAAAGAAGAAACAAGAAGACCTTTTGACGTTTACTGGCGCAGTCGACATTACTATTCGGGAACTGCAGCACTCAGCAAGCCCAGCCCGTTACTCGAGCCGTCGCAACATTATCGGCGCTCACCGAAGTCTGCCGGCCGTTCAAGGTGTAAGAGCCGCGCCGCGTGCAAGGACCTAGGGGCCCCAAGAGGAGACGTTCAGAGGCAGCGGCGAACAGGAGTGCCCGCCAGAGAGGAGCGGCGCGGCAAGGAGGGAGCAACCGTTACTGAGGTGCTGAGATCTCCCGGTCGTTCGGGGTAGGAACTTCATCGACGCGTGCAAGGACCCAGGGACCCCCAGCGGTGACGGTCAGAGGCAGCGACGACCGGAAGTGCCCCACAGCGAGGAGCGACGCGGCGAGGAAGGCGCAACCGTTGCTCAGGTGAGCGGGATTTCTTGCGTTCGTTGGTGTGCGTGGCTCAGGCATTAGGAGTGGGAGGCGTGCGGTGTCGACGTGTAGTTACTTCGGTTAGTAAACATAAACACCAGTTCTTTTTGTTACGGCAAGTTCGTCGTCCTGCGTCTCAGTGTGTTTGTGTGTGAACTGCACGTCGCCTGCCGAATCGAGGAGCACCTTGGAGAGGTGCGGAAGATTTAAAGAAGAAACAAGAAGACCTTTTGACGTTTACTGGCGCAGTCGACATTACTATTCGGGAACTGCAGCACTCAGCAAGCCCAGCCCGTTACTCGAGCCGTCGCAACATTATCGGCACTCACCGAAGTCTGCCGGCCGTTCAAGGTGTAAGAGCCGCGCCGCGTGCAAGGACCTAGGGACCCCAAGAGGAGACGTTCAGAGGCAGCGGCGAATAACAGTGCCCACCAGAGAGGAGCGGCGCGGCAAGGAGGGAGCAACCGTTGCTGAGGTGCTGAGATCTCCCGGTCGTTCGGGGTAGGAACTTCATCGACGCGTGCAAGGACCCAAGGACCCCCAGCGGTGACGGTCAGAGGCCGCGACGACCGGAAGTGCCCCACAGCGAGGAGCGACGCGGCGAGGAAGGCGCTACCGTTGATCAGGTGAGCGTGATTTCTTGCGTCCGTTGGTGTGCGTGGCTCAGGCATTAGGAGCAGGAGGTGTGCGGTGTCGACGTGTAGTTACTTCGGTTAGTAAACATGAACACCAGAAAGTCAGTGTTTTCCGGATGGACCAGAGTGTCCGTAAGAGTCCCCGTAGCCTCACTTAGACGGAAGGATTGCGTAGCGAAGACGAAAAATAAGGACCTAGTGAAGCGTCGAGAGACAGAGGCGAAAATAGAGAATCGAATTAGAAATCAGAGAAATGGAGATAGCAGCTAAGTTCGAAATCGCAAAGATGGAGACGGAATTGAGAAAGTACGAACTGGAAGCTCGAAAAGCGATCCAGTTATTACAAATAAGACAAATGCCCCTCGGACGCCAAATTGAAGCGAGTAGAAGAAACTAAAAAGAGTGTTTCGAAAGAGCGGCCCCGAATAGTACTCAAAGGGAATGTGTCACGTAGAGCTGCAGCTTCAGCGGCAGACACTACCGCGAGCATAGATCCGGCGGAAACGACCTTCGCTAAGGAAATTCAGTCGACATGAACGGCGCGTCGCCGGCTAAGGAAGTAAACAACGGCAAAACAGCTGCGAAAGCTGTAGCGATAGAAGTGCTTTTAAACTTTTTGCACGTGAACTTTGTGCGCCAGGAACTGTGACCAGCTTTAAACGTCATGCATGCAACAAGGCGACTGTGAAAAGGAACTGTGCATGTATATCGTGTTCTTGTGAACGGAAAGTCGCGGCTTTTTGTTATTGTTCGGTTTGGCTGGGCAAAAAAGCCCAGCAATCCTCTTATGGTGGGGCGTGTAAGGCCGCGGTGGCCCTTTCTTTAATGTTTCGGCTCGCGCGCCGCAGAAAACGGCGATGGAATGTTCTCCAAGCTACGAGAAAGTGACGCGACCGATTACGTAATCTCGGCCACCGCGCTGCGCCTCCTCACCCTCGTCGTCATGCGCGGAGCCACGCGTGCATTCCCCCGCATGGTCCCGGCCCTCCTCCTCCCTTCGCGCGGGAGAGCCGCGCGTGCTGACCACGTTCGAGTAAATTCGAGGCCTCTCCAGAGGGCCAAGGGAGGTAGGCATAGCTTTAGCAGCGCTAAGCTGTTTTCCGTTCCTCCTCCGCGCCTAGAAGCTTCTGCGCTGGCTATTTAAGAGCGCGCCGCGCAGCCATCCACGGTTCTGGTTCTGGTTCTGATTCGATTGTCGCTCGAAGGAGACAGCGTAGCAGGCAGGCCTCGACTGAGAAGTCGTAAAAAGAGCGATGCGCTAGTTTTGCAGTCTCTTTTGTAAAGTGTGTCGCCTCTCTGTCTCGTGTAACTAAGTTTTCTGTACCCTGTGCTTCGTGTTCTTGTTATATAAAGTTAATGTTCTTTTTGTTACGGCAAGTTCGTCGTCCTGCGTCTCAGTGTGTTTGTGTGTGAACTGCACGTCGCCTGCCGAATCGAGGAGCACCTTGGAGAGGTGTGGAAGATTTAAAGAAGAAACAAGAAGACCTTTTGACGTTTACTGGCGCAGTCGACATTACTATTCGGGAACTGCAGCACTCAGCAAGCCCAGCCCGTTACTCGAGCCGTCGCAACATTATCGGCGCTCACCGAAGTCTGCCGGCCGTTCAAGGTGTAAGAGCCGCGCCGCGTGCAAGGACCTAGGGGCCCCAAGAGGAGACGTTCAGAGGCAGCGGCGAATAGGAGTGCCCACCAGAGAGGAGCGGCGCGGCAAGGAGGGAGCAACCGTTACTGAGGTGCTGAGATCTCCCGGTCGTTCGGGGTAGGAACTTCATCGACGCGTGCAAGGACCCAGGGACCCCCAGCGGTGACGGTCAGAGGCAGCGACGACCGGAAGTGCCCCACAGCGAGCAGCGACGCGGCGAGGAAGGCGCAACCGTTGCTCAGGTGAGCGGGATTTCTTGCGTTCGTTGGTGTGCGTGGCTCAAGCATTAGGAGCGGGAGGCGTGCGGTGTCGACGTGTAGTTACTTCGGTTAGTAAACATAAACACCAGTTCTTTTTGTTACGGCAAGTTCGTCGTCCTGCGTCTCAGTGTGTTTGTGTGTGAACTGCACGTCGCCTGCCGAATCGAGGAGCACCTTGGAGAGGTGCGGAAGATTTAAAGAAGAAACAAGAAGACCTTTTGACGTTTACTGGCGCAGTCGACATTACTATTCGGGAACTGCAGCACTCAGCAAGCCCAGCCCGTTACTCGAGCCGTCGCAACATTATCGGCGCTCACCGAAGTCTGCCGGCCGTTCAAGGTGTAAGAGCCGCGCCGCGTGCAAGGACCTAGGGACCCCAAGAGGAGACGTTCAGAGGCAGCGGCGACTAACAGTGCCCACCAGAGAGGAGCGGCGCGGCAAGGAGGGAGCAACCGTTGCTGATGTGCTGAGATCTCCCGGTCGTTCGGGGTAGGAACTTCATCGACGCGTGCAAGGACCCAAGGACCCCCAGCGGTGACGGTCAGAGGCCGCGACGACCGGAAGTGCCCCACAGCGAGGAGCGGCGCGGCGAGGAAGGCGCTACCGTTGATCAGGTGAGCGTGATTTCTTGCGTCCGCTGGTGTGCGTGGCTCAGGCATTAGGAGCAGGAGGTGTGCGGTGTCGACGTGTAGTTACTTCGGTTAGTAAACATGAACACCAGAAAGTCAGTGTTTTCCGGATGGACCAGAGTGTCCGTAAGAGTCCCCGTAGCCTCACTTAGACGGAAGGATTGCGTAGCGAAGACGAAAAATAAGGACCTAGTGAAGCGTCGAGAGACAGAGGCGAAAATAGAGAATCGAATTAGAAATCAGAGAAATGGAGATAGCAGCTAAGTTCGAAATCGCAAAGATGGAGACGGAATTGAGAAAGTACGAACTGGAAGCTCAAAAAGCGATCCAGTTATTACAAATAAGACAAATGCCCCTCGGACGCCAAATTGAAGCGAGTAGAAGAAACTAAAAAGAGTGTTTCGAAAGAGCGGCCCCGAATAGTACTCAAAGGGAATGTGTCACGTAGAGCTGCAGCTTCAGCGCCAGACACTACCGCGAGCATAGATCCGGCGGAAGCGACCTTCGCTAAGGAAATTCAGTCGACATGAACGGCGCGTCGCCGGCTAAGGAAGTAAACAACGGCAAAACAGCTGCGAAAGCTGTAGCGATAGAAGTGCTTTTAAACTTTTTGCACGTGAACTTTGTGCGCCAGGAACTGTGACCAGCTTTAGACGTCATGCATGCAACAAGGCGACTGTGAAAAGGAACTGTGCATGTATATCGTGTTCTTGTGAACGGAAAGTCGCGGCTTTTTGTTATTGTTCGGTTTGGCTGGGCAAAAAAGCCCAGCAATCCTCTTATGGTGGGGCGTGTAAGGCCGCGGTGGCCCTTTCTTTAATGTTTCGGCTCGCGCGCCGCAGAAAACGGCGATGGAATGTTCTCCAAGCTACGAGAAAGTGACGCGACCGATTACGTAATCTCGGCCACCGCGCTGCGCCTCCTCACCCTCGTCGTCATGCGCGGAGCCACGCGTGCATTCCCCCGCATGGTCCCGCCCTCCTCCTCGCTTCGCGCGGGAGGGTCGCGCGTGCTGACCACGTTCGAGTAAATTCGAGGCCTCTCCAGAGGGCCGAGGGGGGGAGGCATAGCTTTGGCAGCGCCAAGCTGTTTTCCGTTCCTCCTCAGTGCCTAGAAGCTTCTGCGCTGGCTATTTAAGAGCGCGCCGCGCAGCCATTGACAGTTCTGGTTCTGATTCGATTCTCGCTCGGAGGAGACAGCGTAGCAGGCAGGCCCCGCCTGAGAAGTCGTAAAAAGAGCGATGCGCTCGTTTTGCAGTCTCGTTTGTAAAATGTGTCGCCTCTCTGTCTCGTATAACTAAGTTTTCTGTACCCTGTGCTTCGTGTTCTTGTTACATAAAGTTAATATTCGTTTTGTTACGGCAAGTTCGTCGTCCTGCGTCTCAGTGTGTTTGTGTGTGAACTGCACGTCGCCTACCGAATCGAGGAGCACCTTGGAGAGTTGCGGAAGATTTAAAGAAGAAACAAGAAGACCTTTGACGTTTACTTCCTCAAAAGTGAATGGAAGGTCCATCGCTGACACTGCCGCCGGGGGGATGTTTGACAGACCATCTGTGGAATGTGTGGAAGTCACTGACCCTGCGGACAGTTGTCTGCAGTATTCTTCTGAGACTTCTTTGATCAATTTTCGCTCATGCAGAGATAGTGCTGTTAAAGGGAAAAGCTGTTGGAGGGGCATGCGCATACCGCGAACTATCCGCCAAATTGTGGCTACTGATTGGCGCACGTCCAGTGTAGAACAAAAGTTACGCCATCTTTGCCGACTAAGCTTATCCAGGTAGCGTCGAATGTGACGTTGTGTGTGTCGGCAGGCACGAAGGTCTTCAATGTTTTTTTGTGCGCTTAGCTTTCCTTTTAGCATGTCTGCGAATAGTGCACAGCCTTTGGAATGTCTCATTATTTTTGGGTAAGCCATTGCTTTTAGTTGATTCGCGTGCGTTCTCTCAGGCAATAAGCAATTGTCGGTAGTAGTTACTCATGCCGGGTTGCGGCAGTAATTCCTCTGCTAGCAGCATCTTTGTACGTATCCCAGTTTGTAGATTTGAGAATTGGGTAATGGTTTTTCCACGTGTTTGGAGATCGGTGCGCCAGCCAAAGTTGTGGGCAGCTGAACTGGTCACAAAGGTCACGTCAATGCTGCTGGAAGTCGTCAGGCCTCGGAGATAGGTTATGCTGTCGTCCTTTAGCAGTCCAATTAAATGTTTTGCCAGAAGTTCTGCCAGCTTGGCGCCTCGGACACATGTGTGTGAGCTTTCCCAAATTTCATTGTAAGCGCTGAAGTCTCCGCAAATAATATGTGGATTGGGCGTCATTGTTATAAAATTTTCAAGCCTCGAAGCATCGAATGGCCTGCCTGACTCAAGATATACTCCAATAAGAGTGTACTCTTGCCTCCCAATTACTGTTGTGGCGCACACATATTCGTTATCATTGTTAGGCGGAACTTCATCCAAGGAGGCCGGGATATTCTTGCGAAAGCCTATCAGCAATCAGCTAACGTCATCTAGTCGTTGTGAATGATGAAAATAGTATACGCGTAGTCTAAGCGTTTCCTCCACGCGCGATTCAGAGATGACTATGAAAGGAAAGTGGTACGCTCGTACAAGTTGCCGAAAATCAGAGAGCTTCGAGCGTAAACCACCATCGTTACACTGAAAAATGGTGCATTGCGATAGATGTTGTGGATGGTTAACTGTGGTGAAGCGCTTCTTGTCGAAGCCATGATTACCGACGTGTGCTATTAGGCCCCTGCGGAGCGTAAGAGACCGACAGCGACGGCTCCATTGCTAGAACAGCTTGTACTTCTGAGAGTCCTTGTGACGAAGGGCTACCGCGGACAAGTGCCTTGATGGCGGCAAACCGCGTCGGAATCAGTAGGCTTGTGATTTCTTGTTCGGTGCTTCCGCTTTGCTGCCTTTCGCTGATCTTCTTGTTACATTGCGTTGCTTTAGGGTGAGAGTTAGAAAGGTTGTTTGTCGGGTCGTGTGCGAAGTGTCGCTGCTACTTTGTTGAAGGAGAAAAGCCAGCGGACTTTCCATGCTTCTTTTTGGCTGCAGCCGCGTACGTGTCATCCCACGTTTTTCCATCATGTGATTTTCCATGTTGTGGTGACTGATTTTGGGATATATCTAACGTTTTTGTAAAAACCACGTCAGGGTTAGGTGGTGGATCATGAGGCTTATTGGCGGTTTCCCTTGTGATTGCTCCACTGAGCGTGCAAGTGTAGCAGCTTGCTTTTTAACACAACCTCCATATGAAGCAGGGTGTAGGCCATCGCAGTTTGCACATTTAGGTTGCGCTCTCGAGGTGCACTCTTTCTGCGAATGAGGGCTAGCACACACTTTGCATCGCACGTGGCTGGTACAATGTCTCGATATGTGGCCATGCCTTTGGCATTTGTAGCATTGTGTCGCTGCTGCAACGTACTGAGTTACAGGGTAACTACAGAACCCAAGCGTGACTCTTTTAGGCAGTGGTGCATCTTTTGAGAATTCTAATATAGCAGAACGACGGCGTACCTCTTTGAACTTGCCACCGTTCTCAGGAATGTATGTTGTTTGCCTCCAATCTGAGAGGACACCTTGGTCACATAGATACTCCTGCAGATCTTCATTTGAGTAGGTGACAGGTACGTCTTGAATTTCCCCGTAGCTGGCTGGGTAAGAATATGGTACCCGGGTCTCTACAGCCACTCCAGCCAGTTTAGTTACTGTGAGCAAACGGTTTGCAGCCGGCAATGTTGATACTGTAACCATTAAGCTCCCATCCTTATTGAGACGATGGCTCAGAACTTTTCTTGTGCCGACGCTACAACTGCCGAAGCCACGATGTTAGGGTTGGCTTTCCGTAGATTGCCTCCTACCTCGGTGGGTCTGAAGACAACCGGAACACCAGCAGCTCTCTTTTTCTTGTAGGAGACAACCATGAAGGATGCGTGGTCCATGTCCTCTGCGTGGTCACCCAAAGCCGCATCGCTGGCTTTTTATTCGCTAGGTCTCTTGTTCGCAGGGCCCCGATCTGTTGCCGCCACTACAGAGGCCGCTTGACTAGCCGATGGCTCTGCTGCCATTAGTGCTGCATGGAGTGCGGCTGGAAGCGGTGTTTCGTGTCGGAGTGCATACGGCGCAGAGCGCCTAAAAGGTCGCTTAACGTGCTTCCGCCGGTGGCCAGAGACCCGCAGATCATCGCACGTTGAGGACACAAATCACAGGAACACTTAATACTCTAAAACTTCGAAAAGCACCAAAAATTAGAGACCGGTCTCAGACAGCCGATCAGCCAATCATCGTCTTCTTCTCGCCATGTGCCCATACCCCTACCATACCATCCTACCAAACCACCAGACAGAGGGTCATGTGTCCATAATACCCCTGTGTCTGGCGGTTTGGTAGGATGGTAAGAGTGACTTCTAAGACAACCATGAAGGATGCGTGGTCCATGTCCTCTGCGTGGTCACCCAAAGCCGCATCGCTGGCTTTTTATTCGCTAGGCCCCGATCTGTTGCCGCCACATGCGGGCCACGCTAAGACCAGGACAAGTTGTTAGGAAGTGGCCTAGTGTGGCCTCCGTAGCTGGGGCTGGGCAGGAAGGGTAGCTCAGGGGAGCAGTTTAAGTGGTCCGGGAAGATTTTACAGCAGGCGTTAAAGCAGCACCCACGCGGATTCTTCTCAGCGCCATCTCCTCACGGCGAGATAAACCGCCGACGCTTTTCTCGTAGCGGACGGTTGTTTGTAATCTGTGGCCGACTGCATGAAGGTTCCGAAGGCGTTGCTTCAAGCAGCGTACAAGACGAATCAAAACAATGCGCTAATGCAGACGCTGCAGGAAAAGCTTCGCGCGTCAGGTAGCGCGCTTCACGATGCTACTCGAAGAGCTCGTCAATAGTGTTCATCTGGGCCTCGGCTTGGAGAGTGGGAAGGGATGTCAGGCGAGGGAGGCCACTGATGGCTCGCATTGCCTCTCTATTGATTGCTTCTAAGCTGTCCCAATATATTATTGTGAGACGTTGAAATTAGACTTGATAGACAAGCCGATGCTGTAATACAGAACGCGCCAACGTTCAAGCCATGTTGCGGCAAGCGCAGCCTGTTTTCTGGGCAATGCGCCAAAATAAGTGCAGTGTACTAGCGGCCTTCCGTCGTGCAGATCGAACCCATGGCACTGCTGAACCAGAACTGTCCAATTCGACACCAAGGATTCGCATCGACGAAGTGGTAGTGTGCCGATGCCCGTTCAACGACAGCTGTAGTGGTGCTTATAAAAGCTTGCGTCTACCCAGCGGTTTGTGATAGACATAAAGTTTGTGTTTTCGACTGAGAGGGCTAGGCCAATTTTCGTGCACCACTCAGATGTCTTGTCAACAGCAGTCTGAAGGCATAATTCTTGAAGGCTTAGATCCGTGCGTAGGGACCATACTGTGACGTTGTCTGCATACACCAGCAAAACATATGTCCGGAATGATTGCTAGTTGCCAGGCCAAAGTTAGGAGCACCGTGTTAAACAGTATTGGTGCCAGCACAAGTCCTTGAGAAACACTCCCCGTTATGCTAAAGTGTCCAACACGTTCTGTACCAATCCATATGAAAACATAACGGTCTTCAAAGAATGATCTTACAAAGTTACATACTCTGGGTGGGAAACGTAGCCAGCTTAGAATGGCTAGAATCGCTGAATGGCTGACATTGTCGTAGACCTTGTGGACGTGCATTTTTGAAATGATCCGGATTTTGCAGAATCTTCATCCTAATAGTTCTATACTTGAAAGATGTTCCAACCATCTTCAGTGCTCAAATGAGGGCTAAAGCCAATGTGAGCTGAATGATACAAGTTGTATCCTGCAAGCCACCATGACAGGCGCATAGCTAACTTGCGTTCTAGTAGCTTGCAAAGCGTGGACGTAAGCGCTATTGAGCGAAGGTTGTTTAAATTAGTGGAAGGCTTCCTGTTCTTCGGAATTGGCGCCACCTCGCCATGTTTCCAAGGAGTCGGGAAATCTCCAGAGGTCCGAATTCTATTCAGGGCCTCAAGCAGCCACTCTATACCAGGTTGTTCAATATTGTTAAACACTTCGTATGTCAGTCCATCTGGCCCTTGAGCTTTGCGCGGTTTCGTTCTGTCAATAGCTGCAATAAACTGCAATGTGAAATGTTTTTCAATACCTTCAAGGTTCTCTACGCTTGGAGGTGAGCTCGCTTCTGACGGGAGATTATTCAGGCCTATGAACGGAGGTAGAATGTGGTCGAAATCCGGAAATAAATTCCTGACCATCACTGATGCAAACTGGCTTGGAGTCTGTCCAGATGCTAGACAAGCATTGCCTGCGGGGTACTTTGAACGCCTGCCGATTTCCATGGACCTAAATTTGCACCATGTCAAGTAGTAGACGTTGCGTTTAGAGATGCACACCATTCCTGCCATCGCTAACGAGAAAGGCGCTTCTCATGTTGGCGTGCCGCTGCTGTTAGCAGGTGTAGCGTAACTCGGCGTTGAAATGTTAGTTCTCTAATAAACGCCAATTCTGCGATGCGAACAGCCGCCCATAGTCGAAGAAGGTGCAGATCCGGAGGCGGTCTGTTTTCCTCTACCCAACTGGAACGAGTTGCAGCTTGCAATGCAGTGCGCAAAGCTTCTTGTAGATCCACAGTTGCCAGCACGGAGTTGTTTAGTAGCATTCTGAACAAGTCCCATGCTGTGACTAAGCACCAGCCTCTACGGCGGCGCTTGAAATGTAGGTCTAAACCAATGAGTAATGGATAATGGTCACTACCCCTACAATCTAGTTCTCGATCTCATGCAACAGCACGTGCACCATACCACCATGTGAGGTCTGGAGAGGAAGGCGCTGAACGGGAACCATCCCAACGTCGTGTTGCGGTGCTTGGTGAGTTAAGGAGCGCAAAATCTGCATCAGTAAATGCGTCGAACACTACACTTTCCCGCACAGTAGAAGAGGGATAACCCCAAGTTTGATGCGGGGCATCTAATTCACCTCCGGCCAAAATAGGACGTCCCGGCTATTTGTAACGAAGGTGCGAAGTCCATCCCAGCTCTATTTTAGATCCTCCACCAGCGTACGGACGCATGTAGCACGAGACAAGAATTATATCGGTTCGGGGGAGGCGAACTAGCCCAGCCACTACCTCTTGCCTTTTGTTGCACCATAATGCCAGTGAAACCTCAGTTTGGATGTAACAGTCGGCTACATATATGGCAGCTTTGCCAGGTCTCTTGGACGTAGCACTGCATCGACAGTCTGGAGTGCTCAGGCAAGAGTAGGCAATGAAGCCGGAAAACGGGGGTAGAGCATTTGTTTATTCTAAAAGCAATACCCACTTAGGAAGTTTACCAATGCGCAGTCGTGTACGGATCTCGCCTGCCTTGTTGTCAAAACCACGGCATTTTCATTTCAACACACAGCTGTTGCTCTTCAGTGTTGGATCCATGAATAGAAAACTGGAGGAAAGTTAGCAATTACCACCTTTATGAGTTGTTGCAGTTGCTGTGCCACGAAATGGAGCAGTTGCACAGGACACAATGTGGCAGGTGCTTGTAGTTCACAAGGGGCAAGCGAACTGTGAGCAGGTGATTGAGACGTAGTAAGAGGATGATCAGAAGGACGAATGAACGATCGTGCAAGCAAGGCTCGTCTTTGGGAGAGACGTTGAATCTGCTCCTGCAGAGCTGTAAGTTCTTTGTCCAATTCGACAATTTATTCTTTAGGTTCATCTTCGAGCTGCGAGGTTTGGGGTCTTCTAGCGGAGCGTGTTTTGCTGCGCCGCAATGTTTGATCATATCTTCGTGTCCCGGAGGAACCTTCATTTACAGCAGGGTTTGCAATTGTCTCATCTTCGTGAAGCTGAAACAGTGAAATACGGTTCGATGTTAGCAAGGGATCATTTGGTGACTAATGTTGTTTTCAAGCGATGTTTCTGGGATCTCATGCGGCGTTTCTCTATGGCGCGGCCCTTTACTGAGCAGTCTGTGGAAGTAATGTCATGGCCGTCTTGACGACAGAGGCCACAGCGATATTCTTTGGAATCAGATGGGCGATAGACATGGGCAAGAAGCTCTCATATAGCCCGGGCGGAAGCACCGATAACAATGCACCACGCCGGGTTTGTACAGGCGGGACTGCAAGATGCCCTCTTAAAGTGAGATGCGAGCTGGAGCAGACAGAGGCCCTTGCAGAGTAACCAGACATATACGTTCTTTACCCATGTAGTGTGCTTCTACCACCTTGTGCGTAGTACAGTCTAATACAGGCGCAAGATCTTTGAGGGCGATATCCGGGTCTACACCAGACACAACATAACGTCGAAGATCCGATCTAGATGTAAGATAAGCTTGTACTGTCAGCACGGTTGTATCGGGTATGTCAGAGGCTGGCAGAGTTTTCAATTCCCGGAGCCGATCAATATCGGAAAGGGAACGCACCCAGACGATTATACTGTTAGTAGGACGATGAATAGCGAAACTGTGAAATCCTGCCGTTTCAAGGCATTTGTCAAGGTTGGAAAAGACAATGGACAAAGCTGTAACATCAAACCACTCTGACGGCTTCACCACCACCTTGTAAAGCAGTGATTGCCCAGGCTTAGAAGAAAGGCAGTTCCTCTCGTGGGCAGTTCCTTGGAGGCATGTTTGACTCAGATGTCAGCTGGGCAGCTCATTTGGTGGGAGACGTGGTGCCTGGAGGACGAAGGCGTTCCATGAGTCCGAGTCAAAGCTTCAGTGAACGACGACAGCTATCACCGGTGCGAGTTGGAGAACAGCTGGTGGTTTATCAGCAGATGCAGCGAAGCTGTATCTTGGTAGTGCCTAGATTTAATGTTTGCCCACACAACCGCGAAGCATCATTTTTCGTAGTGAAATAGTTTGTCTCAGCTGGCATACACGGTGACCTCTTCGACGCCGGCTTGGTTTGAACGAGTACGGCGCCGAGGTCGATATTTCAGGCGTCGTTGTAGACTTCGGTATGAGCGTCTGCATGAACGTGCGCAAGAATAGAAGTTGTTTGCAGTCGTCTTCGCAGCTCCACAAAAGCGTCTTGTTACTCGGCACCCCACACGAACTGTGTATCTTCGTACGTAGGCGAGTCATGGGTCAGCAACCTTGGCTAAATCTGCGATGAATAGATGGTAGGACGCGCAGAGACCCAGCAAGCATTTCAAACTTCTCTTGGTGCCAGGAACGGAGAATTCGGCGATAGCAAAAGACTTGTCATGGTCTGGCCTCACGCCATCGGCGCTCATGAGATGACCGAGAAACTTCAATCCTTTGTAGCCAAAGTGACATTTCTCTGGCTTGAGAGTTAAGTTAGCTGACCGCTAACACTGTGCGCAGGCGTTCAAGTTGCTCGACAAATATTTCAGAGCATGACGACGTCATCGAGGTAAACTAAACAAATTTGCTATTTGAAGCCAGCAAGAACTGTGTCCACCATGCGCTGAAAAGTAGCCAGCGCTGAACATAGGCCGAAAGGCAGCACTTTAAACTCATACAGTCCGTCTGGGGACAAAAGCCGTTTTTGCTCGGTCTAGCTCATTGACCTTAATCTGCCAGTAGCCGCTCTCAAGTCGATTGAGAAGTACTGGGCGGAACGTGATCTGTCGAGCGAGTCGTCAATACGAGGCCGCGGATAGGTGTCTTTTTTAGCGATGTCTTTCAAATTTCTTTAGCGAACAGAATGTGATCAACGTTGTATTCGTGGAAGTTTTTCATAGACAATGTCGACAGGTGCGTATGCCTTTGGCAGGTGCAGGACTTACGTGTACGACGTTTGAGCACGTGCTACCACAGCGATGAAAAAGTCATAATTTAGATTTGACAGATCCAGCTTCTCTACAGTGTCAGCAAGAGCTTTCCAATTCACGTAGCAACCTTTACGCCGTTGCGATGTGGGTAGGTTACCGCTTCCGTAAGTCTCGATGTCCACTGACCGGGTTGGTGAAGCTGAAAACTCAGCAGAGATCATGGAGATGTAAAGCGGACTGGACCTTGCACCTTCGTAGTACGTTGCTTGGCCGTCGTTGAGAAATGTTAAATTATTGGACAGAGCAAAGTCAAATAGTTGCTTGCCTCTGGCTGTCCATCGGAGAACTCCCCAAGCAGGATGATGCACGTTGAAATCCCCAATTATAATGTGCGGAACAGGCGTGCCTCGCACGCTATAAATCAGCACGAGATGGTAGATATGCAACAATTATTGTAAACTGCACGTTCATGAACTTAACAGCAGCTGCAACGTAGGCGTTACGTATATCAGTTGGTATGCGCTGCTGGATAAAGTTGACGTCTTTCCGGATAGTCCGAAGAACGTTGCTATGGTTCATACCAGTTGTTAATTGGAGTACTATGTAACCTTAAAGACGGATTGAGTACAGAGCCGGGATTCGAATATATAGCAATAATAGAGAAATTATGCTTGAAGAAGAAGTGCAGAAAATGCAGAAAAGCTACAGGCATTCTATTGAAAGATGGTGGCCTTCTTTCGGACGAGTTGCACGCTGGGAAGAGTAGACGATTGAAGCACATACCGCCATTGCGCGAGAAGAGGGGAGATGAAGCCAAGAATTGTAAGAATGATTCGCCATCAGCAAGGAGACTGGTACAATGAGAGCATCAATAGCCTCAACAAGTGTACAGAGTACAGAGCCGGGATTCGAATATATAGCAATAATAGAGAAATTATGCTTGAAGAAGAAGTGCAGAAAATGCAGAAAAGCTACAGGCATTCTATTGAAAGATGGTGGCCTTCTTTCGGACGAGTTGCACGCTGGGAAGAGTAGACGATTGAAGCACATACCGCCATTGCGCGAGAAGAGGGGAGATGAAGCCAAGAATTGTAAGAATGATTCGCCATCAGCAAGGAGACTGGTACAATGAGAGCATCAATAGCCTCAACAAGTGTACAGAGTACAGAGCCGGGATTCGAATATATAGCAATAATAGAGAAATTATGCTTGAAGAAGAAGTGCAGAAAATGCAGAAAAGCTACAGGCATTCTATTGAAAGATGGTGGCCTTCTTTCGGACGAGTTGCACGCTGGGAAGAGTAGACGATTGAAGCACATACCGCCATTGCGCGAGAAGAGGGGAGATGAAGCCAAGAATTGTAAGAATGATTCGCCATCAGCAAGGAGACTGGTACAATGAGAGCATCAATAGCCTCAACAAGTGTACAGAGTACAGAGCCGGGATTCGAATATATAGCAATAATAGAGAAATTATGCTTGAAGAAGAAGTGCAGAAAATGCAGAAAAGCTACAGGCATTCTATTGAAAGATGGTGGCCTTCTTTCGGACGAGTTGCACGCTGGGAAGAGTAGACGATTGAAGCACATACCGCCATTGCGCGAGAAGAGGGGAGATGAAGCCAAGAATTGTAAGAATGATTCGCCATCAGCAAGGAGACTGGTACAATGAGAGCATCAATAGCCTCAACAAGTGTACAGAGTACAGAGCCGGGATTCGAATATATAGCAATAATAGAGAAATTATGCTTGAAGAAGAAGTGCAGAAAATGCAGAAAAGCTACAGGCATTCTATTGAAAGATGGTGGCCTTCTTTCGGACGAGTTGCACGCTGGGAAGAGTAGACGATTGAAGCAGTTGGCTACTGCGATAATCAGATTTTGCGCGAATAGATGTTTCGCATGAACGGTTCCGGGATGCACACCTCGAGTGAGACTGCTACGCAGTGATATCTTGTGTGGTAGGTAGAGATGGTTGGTGAACCGTTCATCTGTGTGGATTAAGAGGTCCAGCCACGTCATATATTTGTTGTTGACTGACATCTTTTTTCTGTGACTGTTCTGGCTGTTTCTTTCACATCAATTAGTATTTTCTGTGATGAGTGCTGATTTGAGTTTGCTCAATTAAACCAGCTACTGGTGACTTTTAGTCTGTATTGTTGGATGTCGTGTATTTATAGATTAGTTTCTCCCTACTGTAGGCAGTGCAGCGGGAGGACGTCGCCTCGTGCTGGTGGCCACAGTTGCGGCAAATGGGGTTGGTTCGGTAGCGATTTTCACCACCAACGAGAACAACGCAAAGTTAGTCGGCAAGCAGGGGTGACATTACCGAAGCGCTGACATCTGCCACATTGTTCGGGTGTTTGAATATAATCATGCACACGGTATCGTGTATATCCCAGAATAACGTTTCCGACGCAGGTTCAATCACAAAAACTATACGGATATTTTCTGAATTTCCTAAACGGCACCCCAATTTCTTCGAAAGTTTCTGGACTAACGCCGAGCAGACACCTCCTTGAGAAAGATCCGGGGACATACCCTTGATTACTCCTACGCCACAGTTGTTTGACTGGAACTAGTATGCTAGCACTGCGATTCCTGCTGTCGATCGTATTTGCAAAACGCGCTCAGCAGTGTCCGCGGTTTGAGTGTTAGCTACCAAAACGTTTTAGCTGTTCGCTGGGGCGAACTTAAAAGTAGCCATCTGGAACCAGACATACAGATTGTCATCTCACAGCATGATAAAGTGAGTTATACAGAATCTGGCATCGACTGGTTTTATGATTACCGTAAGGTTCCATTTGGGCGCTTAGGAATCGTTGTGCTTCGCGACACTGAAAATCCATCTGGCTCTTCAGGAGACTTCGCAGCAGTTTCTACTTAGGGTATGGTAGATGACATATCTGAGCTATGAAGAAAATTGTCCGGACCTACAGGTATCAGCCGATGCCAGCATGCATTCATCCATTCTTCCATTCTTTCCGAGAACAGCAGCCGACTGGAACGAGCTTCCCCACCACATCGTTGGAATCATGTGTCCCTTGATGTTCCGACAAAGTGCTGCC
The DNA here is from genome assembly GCF_055883805.1 of Amblyomma maculatum. Taxonomy (NCBI): domain Eukaryota; kingdom Metazoa; phylum Arthropoda; class Arachnida; order Ixodida; family Ixodidae; genus Amblyomma; species Amblyomma maculatum. The sequence goes on along the minus strand of NC_139353.1, from coordinate 106,146,189 downwards.
GTGCATCATGTTGTTGTTGTTGTTGTAGTGGTTATTTATTGTACGTACAAAAGGAAAGAAAAGATGTTTGCCAGCCCCAGTATCTGCTATCTTATATCTGAAGCACCTGAACTGGGGCGGCGGAAATAAAGGGATAGCTAGGAGAAGGTAGAGGAAATCAAAGAGGTGAGTGATAGGGAGAAAGACAAGGATAGGTAAAAATAAAAGAAATATATACAAAAGAAGTTTGTTATGTTTTTGTACCACTCTTTATGTAATACCTCCAACGAGGTATTTAAAGTAATAAAATGAAATGAATGATCAGGTGCGTGTTGTAGATGTCGGACAAACAAAAGGATTCCTGAAGTACTCAATAGGGCCGTTGATCGCATGATATACAGGTTGAGATGACAGGTGAGGTTGCAGAGCAGGCAGACTGCCGAGGCAGGCCTGACGCGACGTGAGAACACTCAGGTGACGATCCAGACAACATATTAGGATCTTGCAATATAGGTTATATAAGACGTATATATATATATATATATATATATATATATATATATATATATATATATATATATATATATATATATATATATATAGGGGGAAATGAGGGTGCTCGGTATAATACATGAAGGAAAGAAGCCAACAGTCGGCGAGGCCAAAGAAAGCGTTGGGGATGGTACTGTATGTCTTTTTTTTTTAATGTTTACTTGGATAATCACAGAAATTAGTAGTGTAATCTGTTTAGGGGAAAGATAATAAACACAAAGTAGAAGAAAAAAAAAACAACGTGCCGATGGTGGGAGCCGAACCCACGACCTCCGAATATCGCGTCCGGTGCTCTACCAACTGAGCTACATCGGCCGCTGTCCCCCCTGCTACTTGCTTGGGTATTTATGTTGTCTGTATACGAACCTTGAGAGTGTTCACCAGCGCCACCCTCAGCCAAAGCGGCGGACGTGGAACGTCCTTTGTTACCGCCAGCGTCACGTAGAACGTGATCAAGAGCGAGGGCGAAAGTTGTGCTAGAACCCTCTTACGCTACCTATGGCTTCAAGACTGCCAGAACCGAGACCCTCGTAAGCTACAAGCAGATCAATTAAGGGGAAATGAGGGTGCTCGGTATAATACATGAAGGAAAGAAGCCAACAGTCGGCGAGGCCAAAGAAAGCGTTGGGGATGGTACTTTATGTCTTTTTTTTTTAATGTTTACTTGGATAATCACAGAAATTAGTAGTGTAATCTGTTTAGGGGAAAGATAATAAACACAAACTAGAAGAAAAAACAACGTGCCGATGGTGGGAGCCGAACCCACGACCTCCGAATATCGCTTCCGGTGCTCTACCAACTGAGCTACATCGGCCGCTGTCCCCCCTGCTACTTGCTTGGGTATTTAAATAAAAAGAAAACCAGACAGATTTCGCAGCGGGAGCGGGTACAGCATGACAGCTCAATGACTTCGTTCTCGACTCAAACTGCAGACGAAGTGTGTGTGTGGCAGTCTGATGTTACTCGAGGCCTGAATCTTTCGCAGCGGTCTCTGCTTCGACGTCCTGTGTGCTCTCTACTTGGCCATTGCGCTGTGAGAGTGCACACGTGTTTTACTTGCTGTGGACGCTTCCTGCTGCCTACTATCTTGGTGGAGGTGCCGACTTTGCCACTCTCCGTGTCCCAGAATATTGCATTACGGTGCTTCACAGATGTGCTACACCAGAACTGCCACCATGACGCGACTGGCGCAACCTCACTGCCCCTACATTTATGATCAAGGCTCATCCCCATGACCCCGACACCATTTTCGTCGCCTCAGGTGAAAACGTCGACAAATGGATATCCATGTACTGTGTCAGCAGTATTAAAGGGGGACTTAGCGTGCTGCTGAAAAACGCCATTTCCTATTAGCCCTGCGCAGCGATCCTATGGCACCACACCGAGGAGGAAGAATAATTCAGTTGGGATATCTTCAAAGAAAAGCTTCGCGCTCTCTTTGTACAAACAGATGTTCTGATGCTCGCGGTCAAAATGCCTTCAGTCGCGTGCGCCGTCCTGACCTGAAATCCACGTCACCTACATTTAAGACGGGCTAGCCTTATGCCACCAAGTTGATACCGCCATTTCGGTGTAAGAAAAGACGAGCAACGTCTTGAATACCGTGGACGCCCTCATCAAGGGTAGTCTCTTCTAGGAATTAAAGAGCTGGCGCATACTACAGTGCTTTGACAATTTTGCCAAGCGGCGGCAAGATTTCCATTTGTTATGCGGCAGCTACCATTGATTACACGTCTGGCTTGGCCTTTTACCGTCGCCGACACCATCACCAAACTCAATTATATAAATGCTCACATAGTAATGCAAATATATGTGTCCTTAAACTTTATATATATAAACAGAACTCGTATGAGGTCTTTTTGTCTTAATAGCAAGATTATGTGCCTGACGATAGACATCGTTTTTTTTTTCAGAGCCCTAGACGTCTTTAAAAGTGACGCGGAAAACAATTATATTCATTTTTCCACCATGTGGAAGTTTTCAAGCATAAACGCTACTTTTCACTAAGGTTTATTACTATAAAATGCTTGTATAGACTAAAACGCTCACATATTTGCTCTAGAGTTTGACACGCAGGTAGCATACAATCGTCTATCGCCTTCAATACCAGAATTAGAAGATTTACGTGACTGATTTGATCGGAAATAATTCAAAATCCGCAGCGTCTGCACCTTTGGCGACCCGAAAGAAGCCACTTTTGAGTGATACTGACGGCGATATTGACAATTGCCATATGATAAGCCAAAATTATAGAAATTATATCCATTTATAAGCAAAAAAGTTACGAATGTCTCTAAATTGTGCGATGGGAGGAAATTGGTTTGGTTAATGGCGTTTATCGTCGCAAAGTAAATCAAGGTACGAGAGCCGCCGTAATGTAAAACTCCGCTAATATCGACCGCCTGGGTACTTTAGCGTGCACTGACACTACACAGCACACAAGCGTCTTGCTTTTCGCCTGGAACGAAAATCAGGTTTCTATCAAATTTATATTCTTTGTATTATTCACCACGAGAGAAATTGTTTTCTAGAGCTAAAATATAAGCAAGATCTGCATGCACTGCAATTTATAATTTAAGGTGTGTTGGCGCAAGCGTGTTCAAATAATTTATAACTGAATGGGAGAAACGTCTCACGGTACTTGCTGAAAATTGTTTTGTCTTCAATTTTATGTGCAGTCTGGCTGTTAAAAATTCAATGGGATGTTTTTCAATCCACTCTGTATTTTCTCACATTTTGGTTCCGCGGTAATGTGAACTAGATAAACTCTTACCTCCAAGTACCGGGTAACTACGGTATTCTTGAGAAGGTAAACCTTGAGGTGAGGTTTAGCAGCGACGTCCTGCAGCGTATTGATTCTCTCGAGCTTGTTTTTCACCAGGAGGCAGGCGCGCATGTGTCCCGTGAAGGCGTTCATGAGAACCACGATGGCTAACCACCAGGAGCCGCTTACCACTCGAAGCACTGTCCTATTTGGCGTTACCACAGACGCTGCAAAAGCGATTTGTGATATGAAGTGTGACGTCCGCTATTTTCAATATATTTTACGCCTCGCTCCCTAATAAATATGCAATGGAGAAAGACAATTAGAGCGATTATTCAAACCCTCGTAGTGCTGCATGCTGCAAACATGTTAGCCCGATGTGGGTTTTCTTTGAAGTCAAAGTGTTTTTGATCCTGACACTTTCACCTGTGCCTTGGAGCACTTGGAACTGAAGACATACATCCGGGAGTGATCACACTACCTCACATAGCCGATTCAGCCGGCGTAAATGGTGAAGGCATGAAATAGCTGCCCCCGCTGTGACGAGTGTGGACCTGCTTAGCAACGCGCTGTGCGTGTGTAATGATTTTACAGGTTCCATTCAATTTCTGAACCTTCGCTTCAGCACAAATTAATGTAAGATTGTGTTTAGACAAATGTTTGAGAAACACCTATCACAAAGCAAATTGTTTATTAGAATCCGACGTTTCGGGACCAACTCGGTTCCTTTTGATTCAAGTACCCAACCAGGCGGAGTTCTGCCGAAGATGTTCTCGTTCAAGATTGTGTTGACTATCTTCATTGCAGAATATCTTTGACTGTAACCACTTGTCCTAGCTAACGTCCTATTGTCTTTCACGCCACGACCTCACCTCTAGTGTACAGCAGAAGAACGAAAACAGAGCACATTGGAAAGCCAACGCAGGTGGTGCCTAGGTCCTCCCTGTTGTTAGTCTCATAGAAATATAATATTCATATTTTGAAACAAGAGTAACCTATGCTTCTAATACTCGTATTATTCGTCTTTGAATAGACAACATAAGGGCTGTTATCTGGGAAATCTCTGATGTGAAGAAAATTTGCTCGAATAATCGTCTTATTCCTGGCATTTAACTTTGACCGGAGGCTCTTACGTCTGTAAAAAAGGATTAATAGACGTTCCATCTCGCAGTATAGGTTCAAGGCTTCCATACGAATATTTCAAAGGGAGGAAAGCAACAATACGAGTGTGTTTAAAAGCGAGTATTTCACCACAGAATATGCGTCGTCAATTCGTTCGTCATGAAGTAATCAAGTAGGGCCTATTGTGAGATTGCAGCTATAGAAAATTATGTCACCAGGGGTCTCAACGGACACCAGCACGTGTTGCAGGGGCAGTCAAGGGGGATTGAACGTGAATGGTTCGTATACCCGAAAGCCAATGTCTGTGTAGAGTGGGCACGACTCCTTTGAATTCATTGAATGAAAATCTTTAGTTTCGTTTGTGGGGCATAACGTCCCAAATAGACTAAGAGTGTGTAAGACGGCTTAGAGGCTGCCTCCGGAAATTTCAACCACCTGGGCTTCTTTAACGTGCTCTGGCACCACTCGGCCCATAGGCGTCTTGCTTTGCACTGTAATGAAAAAGCAGCCGCTGAGGGCGGCATTCGATCTCGCACTTGTGGGCACATCAGGCGGGCTTCCTGAGCACTGCACCCTCACGGCGGGATACACTGGGGAGCCTATAAAACCGGCAGGGGATCGGCGAACTGATCTAGATAGTGCATCTGCGTCTTTGGATCTATCATGATGGCTGTACAATAGTTTTCAGACCAGACGAATAAAGCTCTAGCCCCGGTGTCAGGATGCTATTGTTGGCTTTTTAAATTCTTTTTAAGCTCTTTGCAAAGTAGATTTCTTCAAAGGCACCCACCTTCGCAAAACATGTTTTCGAAGAGCATCCAGAAGTGTTGGTTCCAGCATTTAGCGGCTACAGCCGTTTCTCCACGCATCCGGCTGGATGCCACATCCAGAATAGCCAAGACGGCGCTCAGTAGAGCCAGGAACAACAGAAGCAATGCCCATACCTACGAAATAGCAGCACAGGAAACAGGAGAGAGTTTAGAAAAGGCGACCGTCTTTTTTCTCAAGACAGAAGGCCGTTCCACGAAGATTTAATGAAACTCTACTAAGCCTCACCAAACCAAGAAACTCCGCCGTTAGGCTTAGTGGACGTTCTTTGTAAGGCTAAAAAGATCATATATCCCCTGCTTCTGAAGCGCTTTTAAGCATCTACAGTGACATCTTTACTATAATAATTGCAAATGCTCCAGATTTAGAGAACTGCAGAGGGCCGTGAAGTGGTTGAGGACCTGAGTACCCACGATTTCTGCATATAGGTGTCACCTGCCTTCCACGTTCTGCCGTTTCAATACTAGATCCGCAGCGGAAGCCAAGATTCCGGGCACTTGGAATATCTTAGACAACATATCCGTTAATGGACTACTCAAATTCTTAAACACACAAGGGTTCAGTCAATGCTATGAAATTTTACTGGGCGCCCTGTGTGTCCTAGTATTATAGGTTAACGAAACGGTTCAAACTAATTTCACATTCTTGTACTTCTTTTCTTTTCATCCTTTTATTCGAGATTCCACGCGTGTGGTAACACACTGGTCGCCATCTAGTTATCTCTTCACTTCTCCGCACACCTTCTCTGCATTTGTTATATTTGTCCCTCTCCTTCTCCCTTTCTCAGTCGGTAAAGTGCCCTCATAGTTAAAGTGAATTCATAGCCTCATGGTGCAGTCTTCGCCGGCCTGCTTCAGTGATATATAGACTTCGATTACAGAAGTTAGGCAAGCTTCTGAGGCCCGCATTAAAAAAAAAAACATCAGATCTCCACTGGTGAAAATTTCACCTTTGTGAAAAATAGGCTGTATTTCCTAACGGGTTCCTGGTTGGTCGCCGTATTTGCTTACGGTAAAGGGTAAGCATTTCAAAGGGTTATACTTGGACTTTTACATCATTTCAATGCTCCCAACATAAGTGACAAAAAAAAAACACGTGTGCTTTCGCTTTCGCTTTCGTGGACATTTTTAAAGGAATAAGATTGCCGCAATATTTCTGAGAATCAAGGAGTCAAGTTTCAAACAAATAATTTAGCATTAACGTACAAAATGCCTTCATCTTGGTAACTGATGTGCTTTCCTGAACCAATCTGGGTGTCCGAGCCTCTATCACTTATGCTGACACTGTTGGAATAGTCAGAAAACTTGAGTCAGGGTGCTGTATTGAGTCGCACAGTAGTTGAGTTTTCAAAAATTGTTCTGAAGAAGTTCAAAAGTAAGTATATCACGAAAGAGTCCGTGACTTTTGTAGGCCGCTGCAAACCTTGCACAATTGCTTACTTGTATATCAAATGTCAGCAAGTAGCCAGTAACATTGGTGTCCTGAATGTGGGTTCTGCCTGCCAGGATATTGATCGCCGCATTGAAAATCGGCGGCGTAGGGTCTGCCAGAGCGTCCTCATCAACACCTCTCGGGACACTTGGAAACGTCATATCGACGACCTGGAACGGAAGGCAGTTGCGGCGATTCCGTACGATATACTCTTATATCTGCACAGAGCCAGTTATACAAACAGAATTCGAAGTCAACAAACCACTCGATTAGTTTAGCAGGATTTTACATTTGAAGGGCGGGTGCACGTTGTTTCTCTGGCGCGAAAAAGTAATGATTTATTAAACATCAGCAAATAATCAGAATGCACGACAAGGCGGCAGAATGCTAAGTTATTGAGCGGCGTTGTGGCAACAAAAGACAACTATTTTAAAACGAGCCCTGCTTTCACGGCCGTCTGTGATAATGCTGAAGCAAAATGTACGAAAATGAATGGTCCTGTATACTCAGCTCTTCAGGCCGCAGTTCGTGGAAAGACATGCAAGCTATGTTCTGCATTAATAATTCACATTGATGACCTGAACGATTGTTATGGTAATCCATGATTCGGAGCTACCAACCTATATCTTTATTTTGTTCCGTTTGCTTCAGCTTACCGTTCAGTCAAGTGTGCGCCACTAGAGAAGTTGAATTGGGTGATATGTTTTCTTAGGGGGCATTAGGTAAACAACCAGTGTCGCCAACTGTCCTAGGCAACGCTGAGAAGGAAATGGGATGAATATTTATCGCACATATTCACCTTGAGTACAATAGATAATTGGTCAGCCAGCTGTCCAAGATAGATAGGCTAAGGCTGTGCCGAGGAATTAAAATTTTAAAATAAAGCAGTGGCTATATTGCGCCCGTTAGGAGCAACAGAATGCACTCTATGCCGGGCGCCTTATAGAGTGCACCCTGTTGCTCCTAACGGGCGCCTTATAGCCACTGATATGTTTAAAAAAAATATTTCCTCAGCACAGGGTGCACTCTATGAGCCCCGCCGGGGTGGCGCAGTGATTACGGCGCTCGACTACCGTTCCCAAAGACGCGGGATCGAATCCCGGCCTCGGCAACCGCTTTTCGATGGAGGCGAAAAGCAAGGTGCCCGTGTGCTGTGCGATGTCAGTGCACGTTAAAGAACCCCAGGTGGTGGAAATTTCCGGAGTCCTCCACTACGGCGTCTCTCATAGTCTGAGTCGCTTTGGGACGTTAAACTCCACAAACCAACCTACCAAGCACTCTATGAGATAAAGAGTTCAAGGCAATAGTATCGGGGCGGTAAGGGCCGAGGTCGTTGCTATTGTAATCGCCTCAGAGTACCTTTGAGATGATGAACGATGCCAAGAACGCGAAGCTGGGGTTAGGAACAATTTATCACGAGTACGCACGTAGGATACGCTGAAAATCTGTTTTTATAGTCACGTTGCTCCTCTATATCGTTTTCTGAACGTTCTAGATGCTCATTTTGAATTGCTTCATGTCGGACATCCTCTGCCACGAAATCCAATCAACTTCACCATTTTCTCCCACCTAATTTAGAGCTTTTCGTCCATCTGTGCTTAACTTTATGGATGCAAATGGAATGCCGCAGTAGTTAGTTAACTAAGCGTCGCATCAGACTAATACCAAAAGTGGGCGCTGTACAACAGTGTGGTGGGACGCAAGGCTGCTAGAAACACCTACGTCAGCATGTTCACTGAGGTTTGTTTATTTAGGCTAAAACAACACGAGGCACGAAATCTGAAGGTCGACTTTGGGCGCATAATGCGAGCCCAGATAGTGGTCCCAGTCACGTGATACTCTCACCCGAGAAATTAATTAATGAAAAGGTGCTAAATGAACTGCAAAGTGTTGAAAATAATAAAGTGAAAAGTAAACGTATGAGACTAAAAATTTAAACATGAAGCAATAAATAATATTAAATACCAAAAAAAAAAGAAAAATGAACGGTGTAGACGTCAGAACCGGAGCAAAACACAGAACGATCTCATATTAAGGGGCGTAACGCGCAATTCGCGATGGTTCTCATTTCCGCATTATTGTTTTGAAACAGACATCATCATTGTCATTTGCCAAATCTAGTAGTTGCCGTAATCGGGTAATTTGTTGCCCTTGCTTTAGCGTTGAGGTATGGTCATGTTATAAAATTGTGTCAACAGGTATGAAGTATTATTTCGGCTTTCAGAGCAATACCAGGCCAGTCGCGCCATTCATATTGCCATTCGGGCATCAGAAATTAGGAACACGGATGACAAAAAATTGACTCACATTATTGGCGATGTCGGCCATCAGTCCCGCACTCCACGTGCCGTTCGGCGCCACGTTTCCGTAAGTAAGAACTGATGGCAGATGGTAGTTGTAGCTGTGAGAGGACGCGAAAATGAGAACACCTTGTTTCCCACCGACGCCGAAGCGCAAGCTGAACAGTCAGCAATATTTACCGGCTTCAATATTCAAAGACGGATTATTGCGTTTTTGTAAAAATTTTTTCCTTTAATTACACCAACTCCTGGTTAAAAAGAGTTAAAAGAAATACGTGAGCTCAACTATCGTCTCACACTGACCTTCATAACTCCATGAAAGCGAAAAATAAGACTTCCCAAGCTGAGAATTAAGTTGCTACTATATATAAATAGCGAAGATAATTAACACTTCATTTAACTTCATTTATTCTTCGTCGGCGGTTCGACCGGCGTAAAAAGACCGGACCGCCGCCAAGAATGTCTTTTCGCAAATATATGTATGTATATATATATATATATATATATATATATATATATATATATATATATATATATAGAGAGAGAGAGAGAGAGAGAGAGAGAGAGAGAGAGAGCGAAGTTCTCGTATCCTATATATATATATAGGATACGAGAACATTTAACGTACTTGGCCGCTTAAAAAATTATAGAGCGAAGTGTACGCTTCATTTAAAGAAATATTGTATTGGCCTCGACGTTTCGACCAGAAGCTGGCCTTCGTCAGGAGTGCGAATGAAGGCCAGCGTCTGGCCCAAATGCCGAGTCCAATAAAATGTTTCTTTAAATGAAGCGTACACTTCGCTCTATAATTTTTTAAGCGGCCAAGTACGTTAAATGTTCTCGTATCCTATATATATATATATATATATATATATATATATATATATATATATATATATATATATATATATATATATATATATATATACATATATATATATATATATATATCTATCTATCTATCTATCTATCTATCTATCTATCTATCTATCTATCTATCTATCTATCTATCTATCTATCTATCTATCTATCTATCTATATATATATATATATATATATATATATATATATATATATATATATATATATATATACTCCGGCTTTCTTGTCATAATAGTTGTCCTCCAGAAACTGAATTGGACTCATATGCTATCGATGCGCAGTTAAATATGGAAGCAATGCGTGGAGTTGCTGCAAATATCTGCAAGTAGGAAACATAAGTCAGCGTCGCTCACGTGATTTCTTTGCCCTTAAAGGATGTATGACGCCTGATAACGCTAGCGGTTTCAAATTCTCTCTGGCCTTGGCCGCCAGCTGTGTGCCTATAGCGGTGGAATCAAGCACTTACGTGAGGGTCACAATGAAATGAGCATTGTTATGTTATTAGGATGGCTAACAGGTGGCCCATTCGCAAACAGGACGCGGGATCGAATCCAGGCTTCGGCGGCAACTTTTCGATAGAGGCGTAAAGCAAGGCGCCCGTGTGCTGTGCGCTGTCAGTGCACGTTAAAGAAACCTAGGTGGTCGAAATTTCTGGAGTCCTCTACTACGGCGTCTCTCATAACCTGAGTTGCTTTGGGACGTTAAACCCCACAAACCAACCAACCAAACAGTCTGTCCATCCGTACAGTAAAACCATGTATGCCTGTTTATTCTTCAACCGCGTGGAAGTAGAATGCAACGCCTCCTAGCGGGTCCTGCCCTCCACAACGTTTAAAACTGAAGGTAATGCAAGGAAAATGAAAAAGCTATACAGGTTACTTGTGAAGCTCAATCGTTTATATTTTTTTAACAAACTGCACTAAAAGCAAAACTAGTCGTTCGGAATACTGATTACGGATTATTGTCATGTATTAGTTTTTTCAGCAGTCATGTAACAAATGCTGCCTTGTTTTACAATAGACATCGCTTCACAACACGAAATATATTTTTTTCGACATTTGCAGTACATTTACCGCCTACCATTTTGAGGCGGCAGCCGAGCCGCAGAACGCGACCAGTAGCTAGAGTCATTATGACTCTTTCAAGCAAATTTCTCTACCAAAAAAATCATATATTCTAATCAACACCTAAATTACATGTATATGAAAGGATGCACCGATAACTTGTTATGCTTTTCTCAGACATTCAATATATGTCTTCCAAGGGACGCCATAGTATTAAACGGCCAATAAACAAATTGATTTTGAGCCATTACGACATTGATTAGTAGCCACTGGAGGAGACCTGTAGACAGCTGAGTGTACGTTATAAATGTTTTTGGTCGAGAAGCGAAATATCTTGCCCTCTATTTCACAATAAATTCCTTACAGGGTTTGCACGAATTGTTTACGACGAGAGGCATCTTGATATGTGGTGTTCTTTGTTGCTCATGAGCCACGGAACCACATGAGCCACACGGAACCAGAAATTGATGCGCATGCTATTATAGTTGTCGTCTCGCGTCAACGTTTACCAGCATGGAGAATAAAAGTGTGCAACCAAATGCCAGGTCATTTCCCGGAGCAAAGTTAACGTTCTCGAGTCACGTCATCGTTGCGTAGGATTTGTGACATCCAGGTTTCTGAGCTTATTTCTTACAGTTTTTAAGCAGAGAATTGAAGGGGAACTAAGGGGGACTCAGGGGTGCGTTATTATAGAATTTAAAGGAGCGAACAGTCTACGAGTTCAAGGCGAACGTTGGAGATACGTTTTCTGTATTTTGTTTTTGGTATCGAGAAGAGTTAGTCTTATGATGATGCTTAGGGATAAAGAATACTAAAGCAAAGCGGCACGTTGTTTTTCCTTCCCCTTTGCATTTAGTATTCTTTATCCCTAAACATTATCGTAAGACTAACTCTTTTCTATACAAATAACACAAAAAAAATATCGCCAACGTTAGCCTTCGACTCGTAGACTGTTCTCTCCTTTAAATTACACAGATTTCGGTTCTCTTAGCAGGTGTCTAGTTTGTTGTGGCTAAAGGGACTTTCCGGATGATATTTACGGTTGATAGGTACTTACGAACAGTTCAAGTTCTTTCTCACAGACGATAGCAAGATGTCCGTTCTAAAAATTCATGTGTTCCCCTTTTCAATGAAACAAAAATTTTGTACAAACACAAAGATAAACTAACAAGGGAAATCAGTGAAGCCTTTCACATTCATAAAAATCATGACTCCTGTGTAAGCACCCCTTCTGTATCTGTTCATGACTGTGAACTAATCTATCTTGATTCAAAAGACTGAGGTATCTGTTTGGCGATTGGTGTTGCACATGCGTTATTGGTTGTGAAAAGAGTATATTTTTGCGTGTTTCTTTCTAATAAACTGCAGTTGATAGTCAGCGCAGGTGTTATCTTCTTCCTTGTCCTTTGTCTCCGCGCTGTTATTCCTTAAAAAAAATGCTATTAGTTGCTTGTGGAGCTCGCCAGGGAACTGTACTGGGATTACTGTTGTTCCTAATTTGTAATAATGATTTAATAGACGTTCTACCGAATGGCATTTCAATCAGAGTATTTTGCAGGCGACTCTGTTGTTTTCTACGCAATTCATGGCTGTGTTCGTGTTCTCGTGTTCTACGCAATTCATGGCTGGTGTAAAAAGGGGAACATGGAGTTTAACTGGGCAAAACCTGTTCTACGCATGACCAGAAAAAGACATCCCAGTACATTCACTTATAGGCTTTGCAGCAGTACGATTTGCGAACTTCATGAGTACAAGTACCCAGGAGTGACTCTTACAAATAATCTGGCAGGGTCTACATATATCTCAGACATTCGTGCTTGTTTTTCAAAAGTTGTGCTTTCTTAAAAGTGAACCTGTAGTTACAGTACGTCTAGCATATAATACATTCATAAGGTCCAAACTGCAATATGCGTCAGTACTCTAGGAACTCCGCACTAAGAAGGACATCAAAAAAACCGGATGCGTATTCAAAGAAAAGCGGTAAGGGTAATATACGGAAATATACGGAAACACTAGATTCTACTTCTTCACTCAAGCAAAACCAAATTTCAACGTTGCAAATATGTCTGAAAATAAGTACACTTCTGCTCCTACATACATTTTATGTTCGGAAAAAATTGTCAAACATTCCAAATTATATTCGGCAAGCTACCACAAGGCTATTAAGGTATACTAATCTACATACACTTCCTGCGATTTTTTTTTCAGAAACAAACTCCTGTAAGAACAGTTTTTGTCACTAAAACAGTGAAAGAATGGAACGAATTACCACCGATCGTATTTGAATCAAACAGTTTTGTAACAGACCTGGACTCCTTTTTTTTTTTTTGCATGCACAGGCGCATTGATTTGCATTGTATTCTAGATTTTTGCATATTTTTGTTTTATTTTTGATATATCATAAACGGACATAAATTCCCAGTCTAGCTATTTGTTGTATATATAGCCTAATTTTACTTTTGTACTTTTGTTTTTCACTCATCCCGTTGGTGTTCGGGATTTGTGCCCCTTTACTCGCTGAGATGGCGGAAGTGAATTTGTGGTGTCCAGATTTGTTGCTTTTGTTTTAGAGCCTCATTTTACCGTCTTATTGTTGTAATGCCCCTCCTGCTCGGGGTCTGAGCATTGACCTGAAGTATGGTTAAGTAAATAAATAAGTAAAAGAACAAACACGGTAAACTTGGGCTGATACTTTTTTTGAGCGAATGTCTTCACGAGCGGTGGCACATTTTATAAACATATAACAAAGGTGTATGCTCTCCCTTCAGGCCGGCGCGATCGTCCCCGTGATGAATGACAGCTGCTCGTGCAGCGGGCTGTTTTCTTACGAGTATCATTCCATTCACGTACGAAAGGAGCGCGTAAGTGAATTCCTTAGCACATTCCTTGGTAGGGATAGAATATTATGAGAGAATTGTGTTATGTTTTCGTAGATAAGCATGCCATTCTCTCACATTTGCAGTGCCTATATTTTGCCAGCCAACAATAGCGAACATCAAGTTTTTAGAAGCGCACAATTACACCCCGTGCTTTACCCTGCTTAGCGGGAAACCTGTGTATGGCTTTTATCTCAATTGAGCGTAATTTTTCAGGATACTGCTCGAGCTTAGGTCGTTAACTTTTGCAAATCCTCATTATCGGTGTCTGAAATCCCGCGAATTTCAACGTTCAGGCGACAGCTGTGCCACTTCAGGTCGGGTACATCTCAACTGAATCGTGAAATTTCTCTAGGCCATTGAGCCTTATCAAATTGTTCGACTCGTTTCGTCACTTTTGTTTCTAGACCCCACCGGGGTGGCGCAGTGGTTACGGCGCTCGACTACTATTGCCACGGACGGGGGATCGAATCCCGGCCTCAGCGGCCGCTTTTCGTTGGAGGCTTAAAGCAAGGCGCCCGTGTGCTGTGCGATGTCAGTGTACGTTAAAGAACCCCAGGTGGTCGAAATTTCCGGAGTCCTCCACTATACGGCGTCTCTCATAGAATTAGTCGCTTTGGGACGTTAAACCCCAAGAACCACCACCAACGTCTGCTGACTTTTCTTGGTCTAGAAATTCATCAGAGAGCAGTTGAACATTGCCTCTAGCGACTCATGCTTATCAGGCAAGGCCATAAGGGTCAAACTGGCTTTTCAATGCAGTCTATTTATAACTGTCTGTTGAAGGTCAGCCCTATGAGCTTGAATAAAGGTCTAAAAAGGATACATTACGAGACACTTTAGCGACTGAAGCGCTGAAAGGCGAAAGCCTGAGTGCAGCGTTCTGCTACGCATGTTGCGAATGTGGCGGTGAATATGGCTTCGAGTAACCTGATTGATTTATAGGAAGAGAAAGGCGCGGTAACTGCCTCACTTGTTTTCTGTGGACGCCTCAACCGCGCTGTAAGGAAAGGGAGGAAGGTGGGAGGGAAAGTGGAAAGATAGAAAGAGGAGCTGTAGTGGAGGGCTACGGAGTAATTTCGACCACCTGCGGATCTTTACCGTGCGCTGACATCGCACAGCACACGGACCCCTCTTCGTATGGCTTCGAGTAAAGGGGCTACTGTTTTACATTACTCTCTTTCTTTACGGAGTGGTACATATGTCCGCGGAGAGCTGTGACAGGTACTGCGCCTTTTCTATCCTGTAAGTCAAATTCAAACGCCGCTGATGCCTGCTGCGCTAACGCCTCCTAGACATCTGGGTCAGATTTTGTTTGCTGTGTGATGCGGCGTTCGAGGAAGCGGCAAATGAAAGGCGGCACGGACGCCTGGACTGGACGCCTGGTTAGGTCGGCTTCGTATATGCATTATTCGCATTGTGCTGCAAAACTTGCCGTTATGGTACATCGCGCGCCCCTTGTCGAAAATAACCAGCATTTCATAAGAACGCATTAAAGTTCACCTGCGTTCTATAAGTCGTCTACACGAAAGGAAAGGCGCAGTATTTGCCCCTCGCGGAACCTTGCTATCATCCTCATTGTAGTCAATGGGAATTATGAAGAGCGTTTCACGATCCTGGGCGTGGCACCGCAAAAAAAATATCGCAGCGCCTGCTGCCTGAGTTTGTTGTCTTCACCAAAGAAGTAGCGTGAGGAATATGTGAGTATTGCAGGGAGGCCATCGAGAGTGTTTAGGTTTCTTTCAGCGCGTTTCTCAATGAAATATTTGGTGTAACGAGAGGGAGGTGGTGAAGGGTGGCCGCTCCTGACCTAACGGAGCTGGGACGGTAGGTCAACGCCGATTGCGGCAGGGGCTAGCCAGCCACCGAATTTAATCTGTTGTAGGCCGTCATTGCACCCGCCACTGCTTCGGTGGTGGGCGATGGCTGTTGCTGCGGCGCGCGTGTTTCTCTCCCTCTTCTTTTTCCTTTCTTCTCTATTTCCTCTTCTGTCCGCACGAGGCCGCCGAAATCGGGTTCGAAACCGGAGTACCCGGGTTCGAACCCGATCTCGGCGGCTGCGTTTCGATGGAGGCGAAACGAAGAGGGGTCCGTGTGCTGTGCGATGCCAGCGCACGTTAAAGATCCCCAGGTGGTCGAAATTACTCCGTAGCCCTCCACTACGGCTCCTCTTTCTCTCTTTCCACTTTCACTCCCATCTTCCTCCCCTCTCTTACGGCGTGGTTGAGGTATACTGTGCCGGAATACCCGGGTTCGCACGCGACCTCTGCGGCTGCGTTTCGATGGAGGCGAAACGAAGAGGCGTCTGTGTGCTGTGCGATGTAAGCGCACGTTAAAGATCCCCAGGTGGTCGAAATTACTCCGTAGCCCTCCACTACGGCTCCTCTTTCTCCCTTTCCACTTTTCCTCCCACCTTCCTCCCTTCCCTTACGGTGCGGTTGCGGTGTCCAATGAAAACAAGTGAGACAGTTACCGCGTCTTTCCCTTCCTATAAATAAAAGAATCCACAAAAATAAGGGAGACAGTTAACGCGCCTTTTCCCTTCCTATAAATTAATCAGGCAGCAGAGCCAGTAGCAAGCCCGTGCATTTTCTTTTCCTTCTTCCTACAGCCCCAACAAAAAAAAAGTTTGATAATGTCTGTGATGTCTGTGTGATAATGTCTTTCCATAACTCTGTACAGGGCCACATACAGTCACGACCCTGGCACAGATGCGTTAAAGAGAGTAAAGAAAATGCAAGTTCCGCCAGGAGCTAAGACCGCTTTATAAATCACACACCGGAAGATTACTAGTAAAGTCCTTTTTCGAGCAAAGGGGCTTTTTTTTCTGTGGGGGTCCCATTGTTTAATCTGTAAGCAGTCGGAAACAATAGATCATGTTTTTTACATTGTTGGGAAGGGATATATTTCTGGGATGTATTACACCGGGATATAAAGAAGTAGTTTTCACTAGACTCGCACCGCATTCGATATTTAAACATAGAGAATGAGGATGGGGTTCCATTTGAGGTAATTATGCCTATGGGCCTCCACTGTATACGGCGCTCCAAAATGGCGGCCTATCACTGTGACATGGGTGCCAGACCTTCTCGAATTTACTTTCGAGAGAGTTTGGAGTGGTTTTTGGCTATCCAAAAAGTGGCAGCGGAACCTCCCGAATGGCTCTCAAGGGTATAGCCCTTGTTGTTGCTGCGAGAGTTTTAAAGCGACGAGCCCACTCCAACACTGGCTGATCATGACGTTCATTCATGTGTATTGCCTTGTGTGTCGTTTAGTTTTTTGATCGGAGTTTCGTGTTATCGCGTGTGCCAAAGCCACGCAACAAAGAAAAAAGAACGAATGCTAGGCTTGGTGCAGTGGTAAAGCGCTAGGCGGGGATCCAAGGGATGGAGGTTGGATTCCGCGGTGGGAGACAAGGTTTATTAGTTTATTTTTTAAGTATCGATTCAATGGTGATTGGGCATAGGACTTCTGGTTGGTCGCTTCGAATTTGGCGACTGATGACGTCATCCCGTCTCGACCAATCAGAGCCGCCTCAAAAGCAGGACACATTTTGTCCACGACAACGATGAGGCAATTAAGGCTTTTGCCTTAAAATTGTCGGTGATTTCCTGGGAAGCGGAGGTCACCGGTGCTCGTGAGTCTCCAGTTTAGTGTTTACATCCCGACTTGTAAACAGCGTCGTCATATTCATCAGTAAGAACTCAGCCAGCAGACAGGACGGGTATTTACAGTTTGCCATCCAACATAACGAATACTGTTTGCTAAGAATATAGAATAGCGTAAGATTTCAGATGGCCCACTCATGAGTAGGACGTCCCCTTCTATGTCGTTGAACAGTCCGTCACGGATCGCGACCGTGTTCGGCTCGTGTAAACGACAAATCGCTATTAATCTGTCCTCCAACTCGATATGTACCATCCTAAGACCAATGCTCCTGGCTTAGTGCGTTCGTAAGGTGCAGCGTTACCATCAAATGAGCTTGTTTGTCGGCGGCCTCGGAGCTTCTGGAAGGCTTTTTCTTAGTTATTTCCAAACAGAAATGGCATCATTTACCAGTAGTGCTATCAACGGTTCGACTATTCTGGATTGATTGTGTATGAAGCGTCGGACGTACCAGCCAAGGCCAAGAAATTGGCCAAGTGCCCTTTAGAGGATTAGACGTGAAAACCTCGACGTGACGGCAGTCTTGGTGGAATGTTTATTCATATGTGGAGCACTCCCTTTCATGTGTTGCTTTTTTTTTTTTTGTTATTGTGCTAGTGGAAGACTTCATTTTTTTTTTTTGGTAACACGGCCATAACCTGTATCCTTCACAAGAATTTTCATTTAGTTCTGTATTGTGATACCTTCCATTGTATTACAGCCGGGGTGGCGCAGTGGTTACGGCGCTCGACTACTGTTCCCAAGGACGCCGGATCAAATCCCGGTCTCCGCGGCCGCTTTTCGATGGAGGCGAAAAACTAGGTGCCCGTGGGTTGTGCGATGTCAGCGCACGTTAAAGAACCCCAGGAGGTCAAAATTTTCGGCGTCCTCCACTACGGCGTCTCTCATTGCCTGAGTTCCTTTGGGACGTTAAACTCCAAAAACGAAAAGCAAACCTTGTTAAAATTGCCCCAAGAAGCAGGTCCTAGGAGCAGTTTTTAACCAGCTGTATAAATAAATAAATAAACCTATAAATCAAAACGGACACCTTGCGCACTGAAAACGTGGCATAGAAAGTGAAGTTCCCTGAAACTAAAATACAATTGCTGAGGCTTGATTGTGAGTTGTGCGCATTTTAGTTCTTAAGCGAAAATTCCCAGTTGGACGGGTGCTAGGGTTGGCGACAAAGGCATAAGATCATCAAGCTAAACCAGGCAAATCTTCCACTTTAGTACTGATAAAAGTGCCCATTACACGTTGAAACCTGGCCGACGCAGAGCAAAGACTAAAATGGAGCATCCTAAACTCGTCCAGATCGCCAGGCGTCCCAACTGCTGTCTTCTCTCAGTCTCTTGTATCCGGATCTATCTGTCAATGCCCACTTTTGAGACCTAGTTTAAAGGACTTGGTGTCACATAGACGGTTGAGGGAATCATCAGTACTGGCGATTATATAAACATAATTTTGGTCAATTATTCTGTTTCCGGTAATCGACACAGAATCGCATGTTGCCATTTTTATTGCGAAGCAATACTACCTTAGCTACCACCTCAGCCCATGCCATGCCGCGGCCGCACAGCCACGCTTGACCTTTTGCGTGACCTCGTTGCGTGACGTCATACCATCTGTGTAAAAACGGGACCCCATCTCAAGCCGTTGCCTTCCGCGGCGCATAGCCACAGCCGCGGCCTGACTCCCGCTCCTCTCACCAGGGGCGCTGTGCGCTATGTGACGTCATACCATCTGTGTAAAAATGGAGCCCCGTCACAAGCCGTTGCCTTGCGCGGCGCATAGCCACGGCCGCTGCCTAACTCCCGCTCTTCTCGTCAAGCCCATGAGATGCCGCCTCCCGCCTATACGTTTCGGCAGGTTGCAAAGAGGAAGCATCAGCGAGCTACGGAGACAGAAGAAGAACGAGAAGAACGGCTTTCCAAGCGACGAGCTCAAGATGCAGCCAGGAGAAAAGTACACTCAGCGTCTTCGGCATCAGAATCAACGGCAGAAGCAAGTGAGGAAGTTATAAGTTTGGCCGAGAGTGTGGAATGTGCATCTCGTTCCAGCACTACTAGTTTGGAACGCCGGAACGCATCCAAACGGGAGCAACGTGCCCAGGAAACTTCGGAACAGCGGCAGCAGCGACTCGAGAAGGAACGTGAGTATCGAGAGAGGCAGGATGAAAAGCGAAAAAAAAAACGGCAAGCTGAAGAAGCACCCGAGAGACGAGAGGAACGTTTGAAGAAAACACGAGAGAAATCTCACCCAAGCTACCCGGGCTCAAGCAAACCGATGATAGCCATACTAGCATAAGCATAACCAGAGCATCACCACAAGCGGTACAATAGCGAACCCGCGTATTGCTTCGCAATTACCAGGCTTAACCAAGCTAAGCCATAGCCAATTTTTATTCTTGACAAGTACCACTGGCGATGGTCACGAGCTGGTAGCAGGCTGGACAACATCAACCGCAAACATTCCGTCCACTTGGGCGTAAATGGCTTTCCTGTTTCTTAAGAGACCGTAAAGATTTCGGCGTACAGATAATGGGGCCTCCCAGGGTGTGGTGAGATGCTTGGCAACAGCAGTGCGATCGACTATGGAAACGGCGGTGAAGCACTCTGCGAATTTTACGAGAAGAGCTAAGAGGAGGTACTTCGAAATGGTTGTCAATGTTGGGTTATGACTGCTTCCATCGCTGCTGCTTACAAAACGTAGAGCAGGGGTCAAGCTCAACCGCCACCTTACAGCTAGGTTCAGATGACCGCGGAGGAAGTGTGAAAGATGCCGCACCTTTCCTTTCATGTATTTCAATTTATTTTAAGTTGGTTTGACATGAACGCTGTGAATGGGAAAACCTGTTTCAGAAAGATAACACAAAAAGAACTTGAAATTATGCTGAATAGAATGTATTTTGCATATTCCAGCTAGCTTTAAGAATTACAAAATTCCTTACGCAAAGATT
This sequence comes from Amblyomma maculatum, assembly GCF_055883805.1. Taxonomy (NCBI): domain Eukaryota; kingdom Metazoa; phylum Arthropoda; class Arachnida; order Ixodida; family Ixodidae; genus Amblyomma; species Amblyomma maculatum. The sequence continues at coordinate 106,125,787 of NC_139353.1, read as the reverse complement.
TGCGTTAACTTGCCCATTTGGAATGTTGAGGTCGGACAGACCCATACTTCAAAGAAGAAGGACATATTAACTGTTGTGTATATTGTGAGCCCTCGACGGATCTTCTTTCATTTGTACATACAATGATCTTCTTCTTCCTCTTGTACATACCATCATCATCGTCCCGCGGCGCCGGCTCCGGCGCGCGATTGAGTTTTCTCCATCAGCTTAAACGCTGACACGGCATACCTTGCCTTGCCTTCACGACCTTGCCGTCTGGACCTGGCCTTCGTTCACAAGTGGTGGAGGTGAAATTCGATCCCCTTGCTGCCTTGTGCCCCACCTCTCGCTGGACCTACGGTGCGGTCGCCGTTTAACAACTACCATCGTCATGTCAACCGAGAGCAGTCCCGACCCGATCGGACCCTCTACCTCGGCTACACCGCCGCCTCCGATGGTGCCCACACGACAACGCGACCCGCCGCTGTTCGCCGGTTGTCGCGACGAAGACGTCGATGACTGGCCTGACACTTATGAGCGCTGCAGCGCCTACAACTGGTGGGATGATGCTTTGAAATTTCTGAACGTATCTTTCTACCTTATTGAGGTAGCCAGAAATTGGTTTATTAACCGCGAGCCCCACACCACTAACTGGCCTACCTTCAAGCAGCAGTTCCGACAGTACTTCGCCGACCCGGCTGGTCGGACGGAGATAGCAAGGAACACGCTCGCTACCCGCCGTCAAGGTCCCGATGAGTCCTATGCGTCATACATAGAGGCCGTGCTGGCACTCTGTCGGCATATCAGTCCCACCATGCCGGAATCTGAACGTGTACACTGTCTTGAAGGGAATCAATTCAATGGCTTATAACGCCCTAGTTGCCCAGAATCCATCAAGTTTTGATTCCATTATAACGACCTGCCAACGCCTCGACCAGCTACAGTCATCCCGATTGCAGCCCGGCTTCACTACTGCCCCGACCTCCACTGACCTCGACCTACGAGCCATGATTCGAGCAATAATCCGCGAGGAGCTCCAAGCCTTCAGCCCTTTCTGCCGGCACGGGTGCGATCATTCGTCTCACAATGAGCAATATTTGCTTCCTGAAGTGTGAAGAAATGCAGCCTGCTGAACGGCATCTACCATGCAGTATTCTAAAGCATTTACGGTGTTGTTTAAACCGAAGCAACAATCAAAGCCACCTGTGTATGCCTTGGTCTTGTCGGTCACTCTTTTGGTGATTCAGTTTTTATTTTATAACCTGCTGTTGGCACCTGAAACTACATGCTGCTACTGGAGATTGTGAAGCGCTGCCAAGATATTGATAGCATGTCGCACTTAGACGAATGTATATGCATAGCTTCGACCTCACTGAATGTACGCAACGATAGATTCAGGGTTGTTGCTAAGTGATTTGGATTTTAATCAGGTCTTTACTATTTTTTACTCTTGGACAGCGTTTCTCACCGTCCAGATTTCGATAGAACCATTCAACGTATTGCAGTGTGACACTGGAGGTAACTTCTTGTGTATTATCATTTAGTTTCTCAAGGACATTTAATTGAGCAATCAAACCACACAATTTGTTTTAACCTTCACTACAGTATTCCAGGCAGTTCATGAGACTAGGATGTAGACATGAGACCGCTAAAGTGGGTGTTTTATAATCACGTTCGAGGCCGTTGATCAGACACGTTACAATAATGGGCTCTACACACGCAAAGGCGGGATATGGGTTTCATTTAATGTTTGGACTGCATTGAAATGTCGATTGCGGCGTTAAACGTAATCTGGACGGAGAAAAGAAAACAGATAAGGTGACTATCCTTGCCACACCGTCGCTATCGATCAGAGTTCATTTAGGGGTTATATTTTCAAGTAGAGATTTCGATTCGCAGCTACGCTCGGTTTCAGTGGAGAGTTTAGCAAAATCTTTTTGCCCGTTTCAGTGCTGGTTTTTGCTAAGTGGTTTTTTTGTAACCTAGTACTAGCGATCGGAAAATCGTTGCGGTCCTCCCGGAATCTCAGACCTGAGCTGGTCATTCATTTTAACCCAGACTTTACACAGTCGTCTCTATAGCGGTACCATCGAAGCAGCTCGATTCAGAACGAAGCAGTAAGCATACCGAGAATTATATACATATGCAGACATTTATGGTACGCCGCACTTATTTCAATGAGCGATTTCTAGAAGAATAATTCTCAATAGTATTATTTCCTGTGATACATTAACTAGGACATGCTTATCGCTCTTAGATGTATTACCATTTCCAATCAGGTCTCTGCTGCCATTTTTCATCCCCTATTTTCAATATAAGAGAGCAAATGCGTCGGTTGCTTCGTAAAACACAGCCTATCAAAACGTTCATCAATCTATGCCTAGACGATGAACATTACGAGATCAAGACACAAAATCCTCGCGTAATTACTTTCTTCTAAAGCAACCGAATATTTACCACCTTCATTTTTCCCCACACTGGATTACATGGTCTGCACAGTCTGCTCAATTGCTGTTAGATTTTATTTGAGGGAGGATTTATTGCTTCTAAGTTTCCCATCGCGGAGCTACGTCCAAACGTCTCATAGGAGAGCTATTTTCGTGAAATATTATTTAGGAAGGTGCAGAGTAGGATACCTAATTTACACTACTAATCTTGCAGTCAAATTAATTGAGCTGGAAGTTAGAAGTGTCAGGGCTTTTTCGTGGGTCTTAGGTTGGGTTTTATGAGTACTAGTTTATTTTCTGAATAATATAATTGAACCTATTGTGAACACCGGGCTAAGGTGGAGTTGCACTACATAAACAAACCGTAACAATATATTGTAAATCGAAATAAATACTTGTTTGTAGATGAAACCTTGAGTTCCCTACTGAAAAATCCTGTATAAAATCTATACAGGAAATTGTATGGAGGTTTATTGTACACGATCTGGGATAAAGATTGGGGGCAATTTCAGGAAATTCCTGTAGTGCCCAAGAAAGTCCGGAATGAAACCGCGCGGAGATCTCATACGAGAATGTCCTGTATGGGTGAAGGCCCTGGTTTCAGAAAAACAAAACGCGTCCCCAGGTTGGAAAAACCATGCAACAATATACAATAACATGACTACATTTAAAAATAAATAAAAATAATATAAACAAGAACTCCGAGAAACGCCATGCAGTGCTAACACAGTTAACCCAGTAACCAGGTTTTCATAAAAGTGTTCTTGCGCCACACACGTTTACCTGTATGAACCCTTTTTGCGCATTTCAAAAGGTTATTATTAAATTGACATTGAACGAAAGATTTGGCGTAATCTGTGGTAATTAAATGTTAAGACAAAGCATGTAAATGCGTTTCAAGCCTTGAAGTCTATCAAAGGAAGCTGAGGAACTTGAAACATCTGCTAAATATTGAACATGATTTTGCAAGCTCCGGCTCCATTACAAATCATGGCAAAACTTATGGCAGAAACCAATCTTTTCTGCACATTTATTCTACCTAGAAAATATATGCAAAAGCCTACCGCTACTCTGGAATCTCAGTGAAGTAGACTATAATGATAAGTGCACCGTGAGACAAAACAGGGATCCGAAAGACAGGCATGTACCCGACTTGAATTCGTCAATAGCCAATTTCGGGGGAACCAATATCTAATTACGCAGGTAGAATGTACGCAGTAATCTGAAGCATTGTGACAATAAGTCAAGTAGAATTGATTGACGAAAGAGAGACAAGATTGGTACACTTCATAATCGTGCACTGTAAGGGCAAGTGGCTCAGTTTCTTGAAGCGATACCTATTGGAAAGAAGCCGAAGTGCGCCAGGGAGAAGTTCACTAGCAATGTGAGCATATGTTGAACCACGTATCACCTCTGCGCGTACATTTCATGCTTTACTTTGTACAGCACCATATGATTGCCTGAAAATTCAAAACATGTGTATGTCAGCTTGTTTCATGGCTTGAAGTGGAATTAGGTCACTTTCTGCACATTCCAGTAGCCTAAGTGTTCAGCGTCACCATATTTTCGCGGGCTATATTGCACTTCCAAATCAAGAAGCGTCAATGCGATAATATTTTGCATGACGATAACGTGCATAGAAAAAAGCTAATATATGCACTTTACTACAAATAAGTAAGCCAAAAGGGAAAAGTTCTTTATTCGCTATTAAAAAGTACACGAAAAGCGGGAACTGCGAGGTGTTCACAAACATCAATTTAACGGGATTTGATATTATATATCAGATAGAAGGATCTGCTTATATGCGTGGCCATCGAGTTTTGAGTCCTGCTCTGGGCAGGGAATGTTCAGCACTGGGCACTGAAGACTGAGCTCTGCCGCCGAAAACATGTGTCATAATGAGTGCTATAGGAAGGCAGTAAACAGCCACCGCTCCAAAGGATATATAAGTAATTTATTTCTCCTTTTCTTTGCTCAAACGATTTTTTACATATATATTGATTTGTTTTTTCAGCAGCTTCATTACCTTTTGCCTTTTGTTCTTTCTTAGATCATGAGAGCTGCTGCAATTTGCAATCAGCCAGCAACAACATAAATCCCCGTTTATTTCCAAACCATACACGCCTACGCTCAGGCAATGGAATTGAGCACAGAAGTTCTTGCTTGAATCCTATTAACATTTCAAGTTTTTGTGTGTTCATTCACATTTCGAAATAAACTAAATTGCGTAGGCGGTTGCCTCTATGTCGCTTTACCGTGCCGCTTTTTTATTGCTAGGTGGTGTAATCGATGGAACACGGGGACACAGCAGGGATTGGGTTGCGTCATAACAGGATGATGATATATGCTTTACTGCATGCTGCACTGCTTGTGGTTGCAACTTCGGGGCGGCCTCCTAGCGTCAAGACTTGCTCACTGTGCCTGTCTCTATAACAGAGGTGCATGATGAGATGACAGTCGAATGCGGCGCGGAGCAGTTCGCAATCTGGATGGTACCTGCGTTCAGTCATGATGTATCAGGGAGTATCCATGAAGCCATCTTTCCAGTTACCTGAACTAAGACGCAGTTGAGGCATACCCCCACTGATAGTGCTTGAGCTTCATCCTGTCTAAAAGGCACGATTTGGGGAGAGTGACGAAATGGCAATATGTAGCTGTAAAAATTAGCATCAAACGACGCAATAATGGTGTCTATTAACGAGTAGTATCTCTAAGCCACAAGGTACCTTACAAAGTTTTCTGCTTCGAGGTTATTTGCATCAGTCGTTCTTAAAAAAGATGGTACGCAGAGGTTTTCTGTGGATTACCGCTGGCTGAACAATGTTACAAAGAAAGACCTATATCCCCTGCCACGTATCGACGATGCGCTGAATTGACTCTGCTCCGCTAAGTATTTCTCTTCAATGGACGTGAAATCGGAACACTGGCAAATAAAGGTAGATGAGAAGGACTGCGAGAAAACGGCGTTTATTACTCCGGGTGGGCTGTACGAGTTTAGGGCTATGCCCTTTGGTCTCTGCTCTGCTCCGGCTGCTTTCAAACGGCTTATGAATGCCGTACTTGCAGATCTCAACTGGCAGATATGTGTTGTTTACCTTCATGACGTTGTGGTCTTAGCTCCAAAGTTCGAGGGCACGCGCTTGAAACTGCTTTGCAAGCCAACATCCTCTGGCATTACTTTAAAGAACGAGAAGTGTCATTTTGTTTACGCCGACTTTAAGTTCTCGGGGCACGTCGTAAGCCACGCTGGTGTCCTGCTTGATCCCGAAACAAAAGGCAGCTATTGCCAACTTCCCTCCACCACAAGACCAGAAAGCTGTTCGACGATTTCTTGGCTTATGTGCTTACTACCGGCGCTATGTCAAAAATGTCGCTCGTCTTGCTGGGCCACTAACACATCTGACGAAGAAAGACACGTCTTTCACTTTGTACCACAATTACAAGCATTCCAAGAGCTTCAACGCCACCTACAAGTACCTCCTATGTTGGCTCATTTCGACGAAAACGGCGACACAGCGCTTCACACCGATGCAAGCAAAGTAGACCTGGGTGCCGTTCTAGTTTGCATCCAGGGCGGCCAAGGACGTGTGATCGCTTACGCCAGTCGCTGTCTGTCTAAAGCGGAATCGAACTTTTCTGCGACAGAGAAAGAATGTCTAGTCGTTATGTGGGCGACCTCGACATTCCAACCATGTCTTGATGGGAAACCGTTCAAAGTAGTTACTGACCACCATGCTCTTCGTTGGCTTGCGACCCTAAAGTACCCTTCAGCCCGTCTTGTAAGATGGAGTCTCCGACTGCAGGAATTCGACATAACTGTCACGTACTAGTCTGGCTGCCAGCATTCGGACGCCGACTGTCTCTCGCGTGCCTCTGTAGATCTCTCTACAGATGAAATACCTGATGATGCCATACTGTTAAGTGCGATCAGCGCAGAGTGCGTCGCTGAAAGACAATCTACAGATCCCAAACTTCGTCACATCATGGACTATCTAAACGGTGCATATACAAGCGCTCCGAAAGCTTTGAAGCGTGTTCCGTCATCGTTATGTGTGAGCGATGGTGTTCTCATGAAGAGAGAGAGAGAAAACTTTTTTGTCGGGATAGTCTTAGCGGAAGAGCCAAGTGGTCGTTATATGGTGGCTTGCGGCGACCTCTTTAGCGCGGTTTACGGCGCTCAATTGTATATCGGGGCTCGCGTTACGCATCATGTTCTACAAGGATTCTAGTGAGGGAGCTACTATGAGAGTCTTGGGAGGCGGGTCCTCTGAGCAACCCCACAGGATATGATTAAGGTCGGCTTTCTCTCCGCACTTAGTGCATCATGAGCTTATGCTGTCCGGAAATACGTGAGAGTAAACCGCAGGGTTGGGGAAGGAGTTCATTTGTAGTTTCCTCCAAACAATTTCTTGTTGTCTCGTTAGTGATTTGTGTGGTAGTGGGTATACTCTCTTAGAGAGTTTGAAGTGTTGTGTAAGGTCGCTGTATGTGAGCAATCTTTCCATTTCAAGTTCCTCGGCATTAGGTCTCACCGTTCGGCCGACAAAACCTCGAGCGTGTTGGTGAGCAGTCTCATTGCCTCGGTTCCCTGAGTGGGCAGGTGTCCATATGAGTTCTATCTCTCTGTCGATTCTGATATCCACGAGGAAGTTTCTGGCAGTATTTGATATTCTGCCACGCGAGAAGTTACGTATGGCAGATTTTGAATCGGTGACAATTATGTCCGCATCTGTTTAGCGATGGCTAAAGCGATTGCGGCTTCTTCCGCCTGGTCCGAGTAGCGGACATTGACCGAAGCGGCTGATACGCATTTACTGACGTTACTGTACTGCTTAATTACACAGATGGCAGAGGCACCTTCAGTCATATTGTAGTCCGAGGCGTCGGTATACACTACCCCATCGTGATTTCGGTACTTTTTGTTTAAGGCCCTAGCTCTAGCTCTCCTTCTCATGAAGAAAAATCTTTCCACCAGCCAAACGCCGTATCTGATTATTGTACCTATGTGTCTACGTGATGAAATTTTACAAGCTTGCCACGATGAACCAACTTCTGGACATTTGGGAGTCACCCTTATACTTGCAAGACTCAAAAAATACTACTGGCCTCTTCCTAACTCGGACGTTTCACACTATGTGAAAACATGTCGCAGCTGTCCGCATCGTAAGATGCCACCGACCAAACCAACCTGATTCTTGAAGCCAGCAGGTTTCCAGCAGGTTGGCTTGGACATGCTGGGACCATTTCCCCTTTCACACTCCGGTAACCGGTGGGTCATTATTGCTACGGATTACCTTACACGATACACGAAAACCTCCGCTCTACCCCACGGTACTGCCCTAGACGTTGCAAAGTTTTTCATCAATTACGTTGTCCTGCGCCATGGCGCACCGGAGATATTGATCGCTAACAGAGGTGCCGCATTCACAGCCGAATTGCTGCAGCATAATTTGATTCGCAGTCATACCGAACACACGAAGGCGACATCATACGATCCTCAAACGAACGGCTTGACTGAACGCTTGAACAAACCACTCACTGACACGCTCTCAATGTACGTCAACGTAGAACACAAAAAGTAGGGTGAAATGATACCGTACGTTACCTTTGCATACAATACGGTGGTCCAAGAAACAACGAACATGACATCTTTCCGTCTAGTCCAAGGCCGTGAGGTGAGCACGATGCTTGATGCCATGTTACCACATCTAGAAGACGACAACTAGCAAGTAGATGTTCACTGCTTTCTGCACCTCGCTGAAGAGGCCCGTCAGCTGGCCAGGCTGCGAATTCAGAACAAGCAACGTCACGATGTCTATCAATACAACCGCCGACACCGTGATGCCCGGTACACAGCTGGAGACAGTGTCTGGACTTGGTTTCCTGTACGTCGATGAGGCCTCAGCGAGAAACTTGTGTCGTTAATTGGCCCGTACAAAGTAGAAAGACAAGTTGGAGACCTGACCTATGAGGTCGTTCCTGATTGATTTAAAAAGTCGCGACGCTAGCGCTCCCTGAGGGGGTCCACGTGGTCCGCCTGAAATTGTACTACGACAGATAGTGTTGACCATTTTTGTGCGCCGAGCAACTGACCTTCGTGCATTGTTTTTTTTTCTTATCCCTACCCACACTTCCAGCATCGGGGCGATGCGTCTGGTACCTGGGGAGGGGGGGGGGGGGGGGCGATGACACGGTGCAGTCTTTGTCTTCACTCTGCGCTGATCGCGAGCGCGTGCCTCCTCGAGGCGAAGAAACCGAAGTTCTCCCGTTGAAGCGGGCCTACGAGTTTTCTGTCGCTCTGTGCACTGTGCCTTCTGTGACTCCTGTGTCCCGCGGTGACTTCTGACCAGACTTCACACCATGAAAATATGTCCTGCCTGCGTACTCAGCAGCGCAATGCGTTTGCAACATGTGTATCACATTTCGGGAAGTTTGGCGGGAAGTGCTCTCTTCCCACGCGCAGCTCTTTTACACAAGAACAAAAATATACTCAGCCATAGGATGTCATTATTACGGAATAATAAAGGAGTTTGTAATGTTTCTATGGTTCGTAAACATCTGTCCACTTAAACGCATGAGTTAAACGTATTCTCGAACAATTCCAAGGCACATCGAATAGCTGCTGGCTATGCCAATTTTATTAAAATATTTTTATATATTGATGTTGCTCATTCGCGGGCAGTTAAGTCTGCCTTATCAGAACCTCATGGCATGCGATTGTCAAAACGGGGGTCAGTTCAACGTATGCGTCTGCACTGAGGCTGTGGATCACAACAAACAGATGCCCATCATGTCTGCAACCACCATGATTCAGAATTCACAAATATTATTTTATTATTTCGAGAAGCTAGAACGGGCGGTTCAGCACTGATGTGTAACTACGAGCCGTTTTTCTGCGCCTTCACGCGCTCACCGCCTGCTACGCCGCAGTCAGACGGTAAGTGTTGTAGTAAAGTGCGGTGGACTAACTCGCATGTATCGGTCTCTACACAACTTGCTTCGCCGTCATGCTACTCCTGTTTGCTCAAGAACGGTAGCCATGGGATTGCAGCGCTACAATTTCTGAAAACGAATTTCTATATGGTTTGTCGAACATTATGACAGCTCTGTAGCAGCAGCCAAAGTACTGGCAAATAAATATCGCAGGGGCTGTAGTGAGGGTTGGTGGTATCTCGACACCGCAGGCGCATAAGATTTCCAAACTACAGCCATCGCACTGCACGTGGTATTGTATACTGTAGCCTCCACAGATGCAATGTAGAAAAGATATTTAAACACTTGCCCGGGGCCGTTTCTGCCATTATTGGCGAAAGTATGTCTCTTGATGGATATTGGAAATGGCGTACTGAAGGGGTCATACTGAGATGTACCTCCTGAAGCAACGCAAACCTTATGACTACCATGCATCAAATCTTTCGACTACTCTAACACATCACGAAGAAACATCACGGCATGCGAGGACTAATTCTCGAGCCCCTAGTACAGGCATTCATCTTAGCCACATTTTATACTCTCTACAGTAACTCTACCTCATGAAAGCAGCAATAGAAAAAGTCGGTGTACTCATCGGATAGGCTTCGAAGGCAGCACGCGGATTACCAAAACGCACCCCCTCTCTCCTCCTTAACATAGGAGTACACCACACCCTGAGCGAATTCTTTCAGGCTCATTGCGTAGCCTAAATTCGTGGACATTTCTCCAGGAGACTTCCAGTATTTGTATAAGCGGCCCATGTACCCCCTGATTTCGCAATAACTGCATCACGTGCGACGTTTGTACTGAACCAAATGCTTTTTCGTTATCAATGAATGCTTTATATCAGGGCTAGGCATATTCCACTTCACTTTCTGCCATTAAAGTGGTATCATCCGCATACCTAAGGTTGTTGATACGTTTTCCAGCAATCTTCACTCCATCTGAAGACTCGTCCACACCGGTCTTCCTTATGATGCACTCTGCATATAGGTTAAATAAGCAGGGCGACAGTATGCAGCCTTGCCTCACTCCTTTCTAAATCGGAAACCAATCAGTAAGACCATGCCCAGTTCTGACTGTGGTCTCTTGCCCTTCAAGAGACTTCTGATGCGCGTACAAGAAGAGAGTGAGAAGTTTGGGCTTAAGCTGAACATTAAAAAGACAAAAGATCATGGCATCTTGCCCTATCAAGTCCTGGACAATCAAGGGACAACAAGTGGAAGCTGTGACAGATTTTCTCTTCTTGGGCTCCAAGATTACCCCGGAAGGAGACTGCAGCCATGAAATTAGGAGACGCCTGCTTCTGGGAAAGAGAGCCATGGTTAGCCTTGACCGCCTAGTAAAGAGCAGAGACACTAGTCTGTCAACCAAGATCCGTATAAATCGTGCTATGGTATTTCCAGTTGTGATGTATGGATGCGAGAGTTGGACTGGGAATAAGGTTGAGCGACAAAGAATTGACGCGTTTGAATTGTGATGCTGGCGGAGACTCTTGAGAGTTCCTTGGAATGCCAGAAGATCAAATCAGTCGATACTGTCGACCATAAACCCTGACTGCTTATTGGAGAGTATAATTCCAAAGTTAAAGCTCATATTCTTTGGTCATCTGATGAGAAGAGAGGAGTCGCTGGAGAAAGATTTGATGTTGGGAACGGTTGAGGGTCGCCGGAGAAGGGGTAGGGAGCGAACGCAATGGTTATATGGCATCCTCGAGGCGCTGCAGATGAAGTTATGTGATGTTAGGAAGATAGTGAGAGACCGGAAAGCGTGGCGTGACATGGTCTATAGGGTCACGAAGAGTCGGACACGACTGAACGACTGAACTGAACTGAGGCATATTCAGAGCATTTGTATATCAACTGGTTGACTGTATAGATATGATCGATAGTAACTATTCTTTCTGAAAGCCTGCTTGATCCTTCGCTCGATTATGACTAAGGCTGTCCTGATTCTGCTAGCTGTTCACTAGTAAATACATTGTACATAACGGATAGTAATCTGAGTGGTCTGAATTTTTTCAAATCCTTGGTGTCCCCTTTCTTATGACTTAAGATAATACTAGCCTTCTTCCATGGTACAGGTACCATCGATGACACCAGGCAATGCGTATACAGAGTGGCCAGTCTTCCTAGCAAAACACCCCAAGTCCTTCATCACGACTGCAGGTAACTGATCCTGCCAAGCTGCTTTCCCCCTTTTCATAGTTGCTAAAGCTTTCTTATGCTCGTCTCAGCCGCTTCAACGCATTTCGATCTGGGCGAAACTCTTGGCGTCTGCGTGCTCTGTAGTGTCAGTGCACGCTACTGGACCGTACTTGGACGAAATTTCCGGACCCTCGACTACAGCATCTCTCATAGCCTTAATTTAACTCGGACGTTAAGCCCTGTAAATGAAACCTACTTTGGCTCGTGAATTTCTTCGCTCCGTCACACTGGCAACGACGACGCGGTTCAATAGCCGAACGGTCGCATAAACGCTGCACTCGAAATAAACCACTTATGAATTCTTCACATTGGGCTTCTCGCTAGCCGGCCACCTATACATAATTTTATCGCGTTTCCATTTGGAGGAAATGCAAGAGGCACATGCGTGCTGTGGAAGCAAGGATTCAGTTCAGTTCAGTGCAGTCGTTCAATCGTGTCCGACTCTTCGTGACCCTATGGACCATGTCACGCCACGCTTTCCGGTCTCTCACTATCTTCCTAACATCACTGCCTCTGCACTGCCTCGAGGATGCCATCTAACCATCGCGTTCGCTGCCTACCCCTTCTCCGCTGACCCTCAACCTTTCCCAGCATCAAATCTTTCTCCAGCGACTCCTCTGTTCTCATCAGATGACCAAAGTAGCTGAGCTTTAACTTTAGAATTTGACCCTCCAATGAGCAGTCAGGGTTTATGGTCGACAATATCGACTGATTTGATCTTCTGGCAGTCCAAGGAACTCTCAAGAGTCTTCGCCAGCACCACAATTCAAACGCATCAATTCTTCGGCGGTCAGCCGTTTTCACGGTCCAACTCTCGCATCCATAATCACAACTGGAAAGACCATAGCACGAGTTATACGGATCTTGGTTGGCAGACTAATGTCTCTGCTCTTTACTAGGCGGTCAAGGCTAACCATTGCTCTCTTTCCCAGAAGCAAGGATTAGTTTTACCCATAATTAAAACCGAATAATATGAGCTGGCTTTTTAACCTTAGCTGTTGAGCAGTATGATGTCATCGTTCAAAGTAAGCCGTTCTGATGGGGGCGTCGTTTTTCTGCTCGACAATTATCGGATCCCAGTAAATAACTCCCACATCGATGGAACAACTGCAACTCTTCATGGGTATGAAGTAAAACCAAGTCGATGTACGCGTGCTTAGTATCTCTACACAACGTGGCGATCCAGACCTTCCAGATGCTATCTAGAGATGCGGCTGTGTAGAGATGAGACTGTGCCTACGTTCTCAGAAGCAATAAATTGCAACGCCAGACGCGCTGTTATGACACCGTTATTAGTGGCAGAGATACAACCAAACACTATTGAAAATTTCTGTGTAAGTTTCATATTTGATTTGGTATACCGGCTTATTGTGCAGGCTGAGCTGGCGTGTAACCGGCTCCAGCAGTGATTCCTAAATGTCCGGAATGGTCGGTCTTTCAAGAGTAAAAAGTTGCTCTATGGTGGAAACATACGCACATATTTAAAAGTACATGCCTCTATTTCAAGAGAGAAAAAACGTAAACCGAGAAAAAAAAATTTAGCGCCCGCCACAGTACGTCCCAGGAAAAACAGCATCGCGGCACTGAACAAAGAAAGAGTGGACAATAGTATCCGGCGTGTTACATATGCGGAAACTCACATTCCACGGCACAAAGTTCTGCTTGGCATGATGCCATGCCTAAACAGGGAGCGTTGATGTGTGCAGGTTTTAAAAAATACTATCTGCGAACTGAATGCACAAGTGCTTAAAGTGATTTAAAAAAAAATTTTTGTCAAGACACTCCTGATAACATTCCTGATACAAACTCTGATAAGATTGCAAATACAGAGGTATGCAGAACAAGACTCAGTAATAACTTCGGTCTCCTTCCTTCGGGATAGGCTTTACAGGTAAGCCGAAAAATAGCGCGCCGTAAAAAAATTGAACTTGACTGAAAACTACTTAAGGAATCCCCATTGAGCCCCTTCATGCGCCTGTCCAGTCGGTGCAAATATGTAAGGCAAGTGATGACTACAACGCCTAATAAGCACAGGTACTAAAAAGGAATGATGTGCCTATAAAAAAACACGAGAAACTGGCTGGTGTACGAATAAGTGAACAAGACCTTAGCCACCATATGCTATTTGAAGAAACAGGTTATCACGACGCATGGGTTGCCATTTCCGAGCTCCATACGAAAGTTGCGAATATTTTATGTATAACCTGCACTTTATTTCTCGCACATTATAGAATTTGCAGTACGTATAGGCAAGCTTAGCAAACAAGAATGTTTGCAGATTTACGCGCGAGCGAACACCGAAAGTTCCCCATCAATCTACTTCTGGGTTTGTTCCTACAGCTACGATTTCTGGATACCATTGCGCGCCACTGTTGCTAACCTATTACAGAGGAACCCCCAGGTAGTGCAGGGGTCACAATCCCAACTTATGCCCCCCAAAATGATAGGCCTCTTACCCCACTCACCCAACCAGAAAACTGACGCCACTGACATAACCAGATAACTTTGGATTTTTCTAAATGAAGCTCCGCACCGGATACCGAGCAAAACTGTTTAGTGAATTGCCAAGTCTTAAGTACGCTCTTTATGTGAGAACAAGAAGTGCGGCGTCATCAGTATAAGCCACTCTGAATTTCCCATTGCGCCTAAGAGAAACCTTGAACAACAGCATTGTTAATAGTGCTGAGACTTATTGATTGAAGCACGTGTTTCTTGAAAGCTCTGAAAAATGCGCTGCAATAAAGCTTGGCTCTGAAGCCTAAGTCAACAAACTCTCCCAGCTTTGCCCCGAGGAAAGCGAGGGCCGCGTTGTCGAGACAGCGGAAGGACCCAGTCGATGTATCTGGCCGGGCGAAGGGCAATTGGAATTTCGGTGAGAGCCCTGACTCGAATGTCAAAATAGTCTTCACAGTCCCATACTATATGGGCAGCAGTAGCTGGACGTTGGTAGTCACGGCACGTCCGTTCGTTTGGTCACTGTGCAAGAATATATGACTCAATGACGGGGTATGAAGGGTTAGTTGCGAGGCGGCGGACTAATGTACGTGGCCCTCGATAACTCCTCCGGCATAGGGGGAATAGTGTGTGCCTGTTCCTCGGCGCATTCCTCTCCCATTTCGGAGGTGCTAAAGAGCCCTGCGCCGTCAATTTCTCGTGATTATGTTAACGGTGGAGGATTCCAACAGGCAGGTTTTTGTACCCTCTATGATGAAAAGTCAGTTCGACGCGGTTGATACTTTGCGTGCTGCTGCTAGAGCCTCTCTGTTGGCCAACTCGTTGCCTTCAATGACTTCGTGTTCAGGCACCCAAGTAATCGTCTTTCTAATGTTAAGCTTGAGATTGAGGTCGTCAAATGTCGCTAATACATCACTGGTTATTTTAAGGCGCGTTGACAGATTTGAGGTTACTTGTCTACACACTTCACACGCGCGAGTCGAGTCCGTGAAGAGATAGATTCTGCGTTTGGGGTCATATTTTAGGAAAGGTTTGTTGAACCCACTACGTGGCTTTTAAAAGGGCTGCAAGCTCTACTTCTACAGTCTCGACGTCATCGACGATCGTCAGTGAGGATGTGTTCACACAGGATGGTTGACATCGACACACGCCACCGGTCGGTGGCACTTGGGAACAGCACTGTTGCTGTTACTGACATCGGTTTTGGGAAGTACTGTCCCAGCCATAGCAGTACATATTTTTGTGGTAGTAGTTGTTGGTTTGCTACACTGCGGCTATGCGCCTTAGCGAAACGCTTGCGTCTTTACTAGTTACCACCGTGTGGAGCCATATTTCGTGGCAATGCCAAGGGTTCAAGAATAGCGCCAACTGTAAGGGCTACGATGAGCATCCTTGGTCAAACGATGATTTCAGTGTAATCGGGTTGGTTAGCCCTTAGTTAACAATTACCTTATGGGACTCCTTATAGCACAGCCTTATGCCCGTAAGCAACATACCGCCAATATTTGAATGCAAGATGAATCTGAATTAGAGCTACATGGTGAGCCTCTTCAGATACTGTCTCCACGTTGTTATAGGTTTTTGTAGTGCAGCCGGTAATGACACTAAGCTGGCGCATCCCTGTTAAGGTTCTGACTACTAGCTGCATACGGCCACAACTAGCCTTAACGAAAATTTTGCAATCTACATTGCACAAGGCACCTTTCAGCACACTTCAAGCGATTCCTGTCTTTGCTCTTTGTGATGAACATGTATGCCTAGATTAAAAAGTGCCAGTCATAAAACCAGCACCTTAAGATGCTTAGGAAAATTTAGAACAGAACAGGCGCAAGGCAAGGAAAAAATGGCTGGGGTTACCTGGGTCGAGCCACTGCCAGCTGAGACGGTTGAACCCGGCTCCATCGGCGAGAAATCCGCAGTGACATCGTCCTGCACGCCGCCCCACGTAGCTGTAATCAATCCACGAAACGAGAGTGGGGAACTCACAGTAAATGAACCGCCTGACAATTCAGAAGCAGAAGTTGTAAAGCGTGGCGGAGATGTAGTCAGGCTAGTAGATGACAAATTGGTGATTACCGAGATCAGTGTTGTTGTAGATTACACTCGCGGAAAAACTAAGTGGCTCTCATGGAAATTGCGCACCCCACGAGAGTTGAACCGCGAAGGCAGACCCATAAAGCGGAAGCTGTCGAGAGCTATACTTGTGAAGTCGAAAGTGAGCATGACAGCCAGGATAGGAGCCATGAATGTTCGTGTCCTGACGCGCTCAAATGTATTGGCGAAATCAACAACGCTAGTGCAAGCATGGGCTTAACGCGATCCGAAGCGCCCGAGCTGTCGGACGAACTTGATCGTGCGCCGGTTAGCGCTGAGCGATGCGGCACACCGGCGGATCAGGGTAACTTGAGTGGCTGCCTGCATAGGATATGCCTAGCTCGTGGGCTAACGTGAGCGAGCCTTGTTCGGGCGCGACCGGTAGTGCGTCATGCGCTGCTGGCCGCAATGCAAGTGCGGCGCCGCACTCCGACGATGCCTGCGCCATACCCGCTCCGGTTACAGGCAGAATAAAAGAGCTGCACCAAAAGAAAGAAAACAAGCATTTGAGTGCTGGCGCCGAAAAGAGCGGAAAGGCAGGTGCATGAAAGAATGCTGTCATCGAAAGGTGAGAAAACGCAAACGATTGCGAAAGGAAAAGAAGCGGCGATCCCAGCAGCGCCAATGCACCCGTGTCGAGAAAATGCGCGATTAGTGCGCAAAGAGTAAGGAACAAGACACATCGTTCAACAAAGCGAGCAACTTGTGAAAGTCTGTTCTTTCACGCACAAAGTGGAAAGAAAGGTCTCATAGAGAAATGGACAGCCGAAGTTGTAGCGGAGGGAGGAGATCCAAACCGCCCGAATACTTACTGCTAGTCGTTCTGCTGCTTACGGAAGAGAGCAGCACAGTGCGAACTCGGATGCTTTGAGTCATGCGTTCGAGACATAGCTACCTACGACGAGCATTTCGTCGCTAACGGTAACTTGTAGGCAGTAGGACATGTCCATCCAAAATACAACAGTTGTGAAGTAACTATGTAATGAAAAAACTGTACCCTGCCCAACATATCTACAAAGCAATGAGGTACTACATGAGAATGAGAAGTACATGTACTTGGGGGAAAAAAGGATCAATAAACAAACATGGCCATAATACATGAAAGGTGTCTAAGAATAACAGCTTTATAGGCAAGATAATAAACTCGATTTTTTCTGGAGCAGAAAGACGACAGATGTATTAGTGAAGCCTCGCTGAGTTCACGTAGAAAAGAATTTACTTTTATTGAGGAATCTTCTTGGGTAATGGAAAAAATCGAGTTTATTATCATGCCCAAAGCTGTTATTCTTAGACACCTCTCATGGTATTGTGCCCATGTTTGTTTATTGGTCCTTTTTTCCCTCAAGTACATGTACTTCTCTTTCTCATGTACTTCGTTGCTTCGTAGACATGTTGGGCAGGTTAGAGTTTTTTCAATACATAGGGACTTGATCGGGGCAAAATTAAATGACCTTCTTGCTTCCTCAGTTGTGGTTTACAGTCCAAGGGATTTCAAAGGGACTCTTTTTCATTGGTGATTATTACTTTCCCTTGCTATTTAATGCATCAATAACGTGCAGAATTGCTGCTTGAACCTTGTGTACTGCATTCTACCCTTGTCTTTTGTTGTAGTGGGAGCAAAAGAGGGACCGCAATTTAGCTAACTGAATTTGAAATTTTGCCTCTGTCTGGTCGTTGACGGGTTACCGAGCGTACTTGCTAGTGTTGGGTTTTGCCTGTTGTCGGTTGATTTGGAAGCCGCAGAACAGTCTACCACTACCAGTGGCGAGAGGCAAGGGCATCGGAGCGACCTGAGCGAAGTTGATCGACGTGCTCCGGCAAGAAGGCTGTCGGCAGAGATCCTGACCTGGAGAGTGGAACCCGAGGCACGTGAGACTACCTGGCGCTCAGACACTGGACGTGAGCTTAGGGGAACTTGACGAATGAGCGCGTCCGGCATCAGAGCCACATGCGAGCAGCTCGTCTTCCCAGCGCATTGTCTGATGGCGGGGGTGCTGTTGTGCCCGACCAAAGCCGCCCATAAATTCAGCCGGACGCCAAACTTCACGGGCGAACGCCTCCTTCACAAAATTCGGATACTGTTCTGCAAAGCGCCGGTGCACTGGAGACGAGCCGTGCCAAGGGGAGAGAAGCGCCGTGTTTGAATATGAGCTGAGCATCAGCTCGGCGCCGTGTCCCTGGCGGTGAACCCCTTCTCGCCCCGCGGCATATTTGAAGCAAGAGCGCAGACAGCTCTCCCATTGAAAGCGTTAATTGTTGGGCTAGTTGGTGATCAGTCTCAAAATTCATCTTGTTAGCGCAAAATGACAGGACACACAGAAGGAAGACACGTACACCATTGGCCCTGCGGAAGTGCTGCCGTCGGATTGGACAATTTAAGCGTCAACGGTTTTTCGGTTTACGGTGACTCAAGAGCTTCCGCTCGATACTCCGAGAGTGAGTTCCTCACTAGCGCCATCGGGAGCAGTTCGCCCCCTAAGAGAGCGGACGCGGAGGAATCTCCCCGGCCGTCGCTGCGCGTGGACAGTCGCGTATGGGTATGTTAGCTTTCGGCCCCAGAGCCGATCTCGTTGTGTAAATGCCTGTAAATGGTGTATAAAGCCTTTTCTTCATCTCACCTGCGCCGACTCGGATTCATCGCTACCGCCCAGGGAGCTGACAGCCCTCGTTCACAAAACGGGTGACGAGCGCTACGCAACCAACTCCTTAGCACAATCCTGTTGACGGTGGACTACTTTGTGATAACCCCACCGGCACATACCTACATAACACTTTAAAATGTATTAAAGAGCCATCGAAAAAAGGCAGCCTTAACCATCACCCGCTATAACTCATAACAAATATTTCGATTGTGAAATGATAGGCTTAGCTTCGTTCCTCCGGCCTCTCGGTTGCGATAGAATGTCAATGATAACGTCGCCGCGGTGGCTCAGAGTTCGGGAGCTAGACTACTGAACACAAAGATTCGAGACAAAATCTTGGCCGTGGCGCTCGCTTTTACATGGAAACAAACAGCAAGGCGCCCGCATACTGTGCGAGGTGAGTGTAGGTTAAAGAATCCCAGGAGGTAGAAATTTCAGGACACCTTTACAAAGGCATCTATAAATAGTCTAAGATGCTTCGGGAAGGTAATCCATACATATTAAATCATGTATTCAATCTTGAAGAACGCTACACAAAGTGCTGAATTCGAATATCTCAGCTTCTGCTGAGTGAAAAATCGCCCGAGAAAAAAGGAAGACTTGTTCATCTTAACCAATTTGTGCCATTAAGTTCTAAATCTTACCATTCCCGGAAAGTTCTCATAGCCTAGAGCGTCAATTATTACGATAACAACAAAATGCTACTATGAGCTTTGCTTTTGTTTTTCATTCAGTGGGAGAGCACTCAAAGTTTACCGGTTGCTTTTGATAGTTCATCGGAAGTTTCGGATGTATAATTCTGTTCAGAAATATTACAAGTGCCCGGATAATGTGGTCACTGTATATTGCAGCGAAACCTTCAAAACTATATTTGTTGTTTTTTAACAGCCGCCGGCATATAGGCTTATCGCTCTGATTCTGGACCGCGTATCAGTTCCGTAATCTTTGTTTGTTAATGCTCGATGTGGCGAGTCACACCTTTATCAGTTTCGTTGTAGCGCAAGATGCACCTAGATCTGTCTCGCAGGTTCCGGCCACTCGGATGTCTTTCCACAATGTTCCAGCCCATGCTGGTAGCAGTTTGCGACGTTATCTAGATTGCTCTGTGCAGCCTTTAAATTGAGCGTTGACGAGTGTGACGGGCTTTCTTTGTTCGACGATCGACCAACACGTTTGCTGCTATCGCCGCCGCCGAGTTGCTTAGTTCTTTTGCGGGCGCAAGTCCGCCCAATAAAGAGGTAATTTCCGTACCATCAAGCTTGTGTCTTCATTTGTGTCGTGGACCCTGGTCACCACCACGTGACAATATTATCTATCGTGAGTGGTACGAAAGCAATGCAGCCAGCCCAACCTCACGGATCGAGGAACCTATTGTTCTCGCAAGATAACAGCTCTGTGAGCAAAGGAAATACATGGGCAGTATGCCCATGTGTTTCCTTTGCTCACAGACTCCTTCAATACAGAAGGCTTGCACCTCTTATCTTCTTTGTGAGACACCCCGCCGGCGAGTTCGCGTAGCAGGCGGGTAATTGTGTACTATACGAGTGACTGGCCTTATGTCATTAAGAACAAATGTCCTGATGTCTTCAAAATAAAATAGCTGTTCTAATCGCCGCAGCAGTGAATAATCGTTGACCATATACAAGAATGTATTTAACACAATAACGATTTATTTAACGCGACACCTGATGCAGTTTCTTGGAGTTAATCTCACACGTTTTAAACACACTCATCCCGCTGTTACTGAGAAGGATGGAGCCTGCATTCGCGCACATTCCTAATGAAGGTATCAAGATTGTTTCGCTGCTAAATCAGTGAGAAACATCGATGTTAATGCAAAGAATATTTCAGCCACTCTTTCCACTGTGCTGGAAAATACTAAGACAAAATGTACTTCGATAGTAAGTTAAACATCAGCTACAATACGTTAGCCATGGACAAGGGGGCGTAATCAGGCACATATATATCCGCGCACACATTATTTCTGATAATTAAGGCAAGCAGCCCATCAATAAAACAAATAACAAAAAACAATAGATGCCTCTGAAAATCAGGAATAAAGACTACTACTATTACTGCGTTATTTTCACCCAATAAGATCTCTGACTAAGACTATTGGTCGTAATTTTGGGATGAACGACATGGTTCCTTCCATGGCCGCGAGAACATACTAGAGGAGGCTAACAGTGTGGAATTGAATGTCAGCGATAGCTCAGTTTAAATAGGCCACAATGCTGGTTTTAATGTTTATTTTATTCACATATTTCTCACTAAACCGCAACCATTTCTTTTGACAAATCGGTTGGTTGAGTTATAGGAAAGGGAAGGCGCCGTACCTGGTACACGTCTGGGCGGACATCTGACTCGCGCCGCAAGGCAAGGGAGGAAGGCGAGACTGCAACAAGTAAAATTTGGGGCCGCCCTAGCGGACGGCTCTGCAATACTTTCCACAATCTGGGGATCTCTAAACTGCACTCAGTCATAGGAAGTATCGAAGATACATGTATCTTTGATATTTTCTTTAGATACATTTTGTGTATCTGTTTTAGGTGTCGTGTACTGATAACGAAAGTATCGCTATTGAAAATACATATTTAGTGTATCATGTAATTTAAAGATACTTGATACGAAACGAAACTGCAAATATTGAAGCGGCTGTAAGACTCTGGGTTGAAGGCGCGAGCACAGACGGTAGTACAAGCCCAGAAACAGCTCGGCTTCTAGTACTGCCTATGTTACCTGCAAATATCCCGTGCCCACCGAATCAACTACATTTCAAGATTCCCTTTCTTTAAGAATAAAGGAGCCAAAGATAAGTAGGTGTCCACGAGGTTCTTTACTTGTGAGCGTTGAGTGCGTACCACAAAGCCTCTAAGCCGTCAACGGACCCGCCGAAAGGAACAAAGCGGAAACGGCAAGGATGGCAAACACGCAGTAAGGAATATGCACACTCCTGTACCCCTAGCCGCTTTCCTATCCTTTGCAATCCCCCCTTCCCCACCAAAAAAGAAAACTACCGTCCGCCTCCGCGGCGTCTGATTCTCGTCAAGCAGTATGGTCGGTATACTGTTGAACGCGGTAAATTATGCCCAACCCTTCTCCAAGCCCGGCGCTCCGCGTGTCGGCTCTGCGTAGCGGCAAGAACACGAGCTTCCATGACCTCAGTCGGCCACAAATGCAGTCGGCTAACAGCCGTTCTTGTAGTTTGAAGTGTTTGCAAACAAGACATTGTAACAGAGTACTAGACTTGCACTAGAC
This sequence comes from Amblyomma maculatum, assembly GCF_055883805.1. Lineage (NCBI taxonomy): Eukaryota > Metazoa > Arthropoda > Arachnida > Ixodida > Ixodidae > Amblyomma > Amblyomma maculatum. Next base: position 106,103,734 of record NC_139353.1, on the reverse strand, counting down.
TTTCTTTCTTGAAAACATATTACATCTAAAATTTTACGCGATACACGACACGAAAGTTATGCATGTAATTTCCAGCACATACCCAGTAGGAAAAAAATACAGAAAATTTTCTGATGTTGCGACAAAATTTATGTGCGGTTTTTGGCGCGAAATGTGTTGTGACACCAGAACATTCTGTAGTAACATCAGAAATATTTGTAGTTACAACAGAAAAGTGCTACAGAACTAGAGACAACAGAAATAAACTACAGAAAAACTACAGAACTACAGAAATGTACTACAGAACTACATAAAAATCTGATGGTTATGACAGAACTACAGGTATTTGGTCATATTTTTGACACAGTTCTGTAGTTTTTTTCGACTGGGATATAAGTTTCAATAAGAAATTATGCTTTGTCAAGCATCTTTATTTTGTCGAACCTTTTAGCAAACTTTGAATGACAAACTTTTAAAGATGTATTTGCATTTAAAAGGCGAAAATTGTTACCTTTTTAATGCAAATACGCGGTTGATTGACAGAATATTAGCCACTTGGTTAAAAAAAGACTATCTTTTATATACAACCAGCCGTAGTTCTCAAGCGACAATATTGAAACTTGAGTTACCTGACTACATTCAATGTCCTTGCGTCGATGCGTCTATGGCTCAGGTTTAGGCGCTGATAAAATGCATCCTCATTCATTATAACACTGTGGTGTGCGTATGTAGAGAGGCTTTCTCATTTGCCTCATGTTATAACGCCCACATCGGGCTCTTTCCGGAAAAAAAAACACGTCCAGCCATTTGACTTTTATCGTTGTCCTTCTAGCTCTGAACAATATGTGCAGCTTCTAAAGTCCGCTATCGTACTAATGGCAAAATAACTGCTCAGTTCTCTAAACGCACGAATTTGAGTCTTTTAGCACAAGGGAAAACGCTGGGGCCAGCGGGTAAGTAATGTGCCGTATGAAATGAAAAGGAACAGAAAAAGGTTCAGATATATTTGTATATACAGCCAGGTGCCCTCAGTTTGGTTCGTATGAAGAGCAGTAGTTTCAATAAATGCTTCGCTGGGCCGCTTGTGTAAGCGATTGCAACCATGGCTCCAATCCAGTGTGAAGTTCTTACAAGGCCAAATGCCCAGACAGAGGAGCTTGAGTAACTTCTTGCTGTCGGATTCGTTTGTGCCTTTTCTGAAAAACTACGATATAATTATAGAATAAAGACTGCAGAAAGCACGGAAAATTTCCTAGCGCCGTTACTCATTTCACCACCGATAAAGTACCGAGTATCTGTATCGAAAGTCGATTATGTATCTTGTATTGTTATCGAAAATACAATTTTTCAGGGTGTCGAATATTGGTATAGGAGATCTTTTTTGAAGTACAGTCCAGCCTACTTATAACAGCCGCAGATATAACGAACGCTCGCTTAGTACGAACGATAGCGGTGCTACCGTCAAAATATATATTGGGGCAGTGGCACAGTCTCACATAGAACGAACTGTTGTGGCCTCAATACTCGGTTAGAGCGAACGCGAAGCTGTCGGGCCCCCGTAGTTGACCGAGCCGGCGGTGTTTGGCGCGGTTTTGCTCGACGGCGAACCCGCGGCAGGCGAATTTCGCGCACTTTGTGTTCCCCTGACACGACGCAAACACAGAGCGCACAAAGCGTCCCCCGGGGCTCCTTTGCGGGTAAAATAAAGTAAAAGAAGAAAAAGCGCGCGTTGAAAAATGAAAACGAAAAAGCGCGCGCGCGTGATCACAAAAGAGAAAGTGGCGCAGCCCGCGTCGCTGTGATGCATCCACTTGATCTCAGTCTGCCAATGCGGAAAGTCAGGCGCCTGCACTACCGGCTCAAACCAGTTCTTTATTTGTTGCTCCCTTGCCACCCCGCGCTGAGGGCATTGCGCCGTCGATTCTTTCTGTACAATGGCACTGCGTTGACATTGTTGCCGCATCCGTGCCTTTCCCAGATCGGGGAGTTGAAGGCTGCCTCAACCCACGAGCCCAAGGGCTTGACTTGCGCCTGGTGCCGACCTCTTCAGGTGCTAAAAGGAAAGCTGTCGACATCGCAACGAAGATGGCCATTGTTAATGAACTTGCTCAAGGTGCAAAAAACTGCGAACTGGTCAAGAAGTACGGACTGTCGAAATCGCCCATTTCAACCATTGTTAAGGGCAAGGAAAAGATTCTTGGTGCTACCGTGAATGCCGACCCGACGACTAGAAAGCGCCTTCGGAAGGCGACCTACGCGGACGTTGAGGACGCACTGCTGAAGTGGTTCGCTGACGCCCGGTCTAGCAACGTTCCGATCAGTGGACCGCTGATGCTCTCCAAGGCTAAAAACTTCACCTTCCTTTTGGACTTTCCCGATTTCAGCCCAGGCAATGGATGGCTCCACCGGTTTAAGGCTCGCTACGGAATTGTTTTCAAGGCGGTCGTCCGCGAGGCTGCGTTTGTGATCATCGAGGACGTCGATGCGTTGCTTTCCGACAACCTCCCAACAATCACGAGCGATGCTCCACGGGACGTTTACAATGCCGACGAGACTGCGTTGTTTTATCAGATATTGCCATTTAAACGCGTGCCTTGAAAGGAGACAAGTGCGCAGGAAGGAAGAACAGCAGGTTGCGCATAACCGTTCTTCTGTGTGTCAATTAAGACGGCAATGACCAGCGGCTGCCTTTTGTCATTGGCAAGTCACGTAAGCCACGATGCTTTGCAAGCTACGTGCCCGTACGCTACAGGAACAATACAAAATCCTGGATGAGTCGTGACTTATTTGCCGAATGGCGTGTCGAGTTCGACCGCGACATGGCACGAAAAAACAGGAAGGTCCTGATCATGCTGGATAACTGTGCGTCGAACCATGTGCAGCCTTCCTTGAGTGCGGTGACAGTGCTCTTCTTGCTTCCCAATGCAACCTGCAAAATTCAGCCGCTGGATATGGGCATCATTCATGCGTTCAAGGTGAGCTACCGGCGGCGCATCATCCAACGCTTGTTGATCGCGATTGATGCTGCCATGCCAGCTCGCATCAGCTTGCTTGCCACCGTGGAGATGTTGAAAGCGGCGTGGATGGAACTCACCGCGGAGTGCATAGCAAATTGCTTCCGCAAGGCGGGTTTTATGGGCCCAGGCACCGAGGACGCCATATATCACCCACTGGAAGGCCGGTCGCACGAGGACTTGCGGCAACGCGTCGTTGACACGCAGCTGGCCGGACCAGACGTAGCCTGGGACGACATTTCGTTTCTGCTGATGACGACACCGACATTGCGGAGCCATGCACTGACGAAGCTATTGTGCGTGAAGTGAGAGCCCTTCCTGACTGTCCAGAGACCGACGAGGACGATGACAAGGATGCTGCTCTACCGCCGGTTGCTTTGAACGCTTGAACCGTGATCGGTTACACCGCGTCGCTTAAGGAACTCGTGTGAAGCAGAGGCCTTGGCGATGAACATATTACCGCGCTGGAAAAATTAGAAACGTCAGTGATGCGATCAGCTTTGAAGAAGCAGACATGCATCATGGACTTTTTTCAACAATAAAGTTAACTTTTGTATCGCTTGCTCTTTTTGCCCGTATACGTGGTCCACTTAATACGAACTCTGCATACAACGAACAACTGCCGCGTGACGATCAAATTCATTATAAGTGGGCTGGACTGTATCTTGCCCAATCCTGTCTGCACTAACATCACAACACGTTCAGTCGCCTTCAATCCCGATTTCGGCGGCCTCAGTTCGATAAAGGAACGCAAAAGCGTCGTTGTGATGTGTGCTTTCAGTGCACGCTAAATATGCCCAGGTAGTCGAAGTTAATCCGGTGCCCACCACTATGGAAGCTCTTGCTTTAGACACTCCCGCCTTCGTCCTTTGGCTTGATACGTGGTTTATTATTCCACCCTGAAATATATCCAGAAACGATACTGCGAATGATTTTCTGAAACAAGATCTAGATGGCCAGCTATGATTAGTCGCCATGGCGCAAGAATTCATGACTATATTGTTGTGCTGGCGTTGCCGGTAGTTGAGACAAATAATTGCCTGTTCATCCAGCATACTGTTTGCCACACAATAGAGGGATGCAATATACAACGCAATCTACACAGTTCACATACGGGGTTTGGTATTTAATGTCACATGCTCGTTCGAACGAATGGTTGGGCTTCCTCAAATGAGGGGCGGGGAACACAACGGGCACATCTGCTTTCGGCGCTATCTTTTTTAAGATGTGGGAAACACTTCGCACGTAAGGGAGCACAGCCACCTTTTTCCTTTCGCTAGATTTCTGTGCGTTTTTTTCACGAGCGGGAAGGTGCCTAAGGGTTGCGATCTGCTACCGAGACCTGAAGTGGAACGGGGTAGCCCACGGCGGATAACCGGTTGGCTTGTTCGTGAAAACTACTGGGCATGCAGTTTTGGCAAGATTTTGTCAATGCGTTTCTAAAGCGAAGTGCAATGACTCACCGCTTGACTAGCTTAGAGTGGGCGGAGCGAAACGCTAAGAGGGGCTTATTGCCACGAGGTTCGTAGCTCCAGCAAATGTGGTTGTCGGTGAGTGAAAAGGTGATGTCAAGAAAGCGTATTTTCCCGTCAGATGGTAGTTCATGGGTTCGTTTTAGTGGCCTGCGATTATTCTGCAAGGCTGCCAAAATCTGCCCAGCTTCATTCTTAAGGGAGGTCCGGACACAGTCAATAAACAATTAAAAACGTCATTCACAAATCTAAAAACCTTAAACACCTTTGAACCCTAAAGGTAGCGATGGAGGCCTCTGGCAGATAGCTTAAAAACAGATGATTAAGCACCGTTGCTATACAGGAGCCAATACACACACCTTCCTTCTGTAGGAAGGGCTCGTTATTCTAAGACAAAATGTATTTTTTAGATAAAACTGCAAAAGTTTCGGAAAGCCGCCGCATAAAACCCCGGAATCAGTCTGTAAGAAGACAACCCTGAAGCGGCCGATGCTGTCTTGAACATACTCAAGCAGAGAGGCATGCGGCAGTAAGTATTACAAGTCTTTGACATCAATTTAGAAAGCCTGAAGGCTCTTGTCGGGATGGGATGATAGGAAGTCTAATTCTTCTGAGTAAAATTTTAGCTACAAAACGGTCGACAATGCTCGGCAGGTTCAGGTTTTCTTGCAGAAACCAGACCATGCTATTCTGCCACGCTCATTTTTTGAAATAATCATCCTTAAAGGCCGGTTATTCTTGCGCGTTTTCCCACGGAGAAATACTTCCAGGGGGTTTCGTGAACCATTTTGAATGCCCTTGGTCAATTTGTCTAGCTTAAACCTAGCACACAAGGTTTCAGCTTCGGTTTGTGTTTAGAGAGCGAGATTTCACCGTGGGAATTGAAGGTTGCGGAGGTAGACTCCAGTGCTTTGGCGTTGAAATTGTCGTGGGAGAATTAAGTTATCACGGATGTCACGAAATCGGCGCCCATTTTCATCAAGCCGGTACGGCGCGAGGCCCGCACGGCGTCGCGTGGAAGGCATGGAGAGCAAAGCCCCCTTCCCCGCGCGGGAGAGCGCGTAGCTTTGTACGCGTTGTTGTCACCCTCTTTCCCCTTGCCCGGGGAAGACGGTGGTTCATCGGCCTGGAATGTGCCAGGCCTTTCGAGAAGGTTCTATCGAACCTGGCCAATGACGACGCGCGGCTCGACGGGAGGAGAAGAGAGAGCTATAACCAGCGAAGCTAAGTGTGTGTTCAGGAAAACACTGTTCAGGAAAACATTGTTATCCGGCGAATTCAGACGTGTCTATAGTACATTTCGTAGAGATAAAGATATTTCAGAAGAATGCTTTAATCTTTATGGCAGCTTTGAGGTATAATACGATTATTTTACAAGAATACAACACCACTCAGAGAACATGCGAAACATCCCTCCTAAGTGTTTACTTTATAGCTGTAGTATAGTTTGTAAGCTACATTATCAAAAAGTTGTCAAGTTGCGTTTCCTCACCGGCTGAGAAGAGTTTATGTAATTGATTCAAATATTTGCTTATAACAACACATTTTATTTTCACAAAAATGGCAAAGGTACCAAGTTCTTTAGTCCCCTGGCACAACTGAAACTATTCTGGTGAAACTCAGTATGGTTCAGCATGGTCGCGTTTTGATTAGCCAACCTCATTTTGTTTTTTTGTGCAAAAGAACATCATTGCTCTGTCAATAGAAATTGTATCGCACAAGGTATTATAGCGATTGATAGTTAATAAGACTAAGTGTCTTCTTTAGAAAACAGTTACAAAGTATGGATTCATGAACATCTTTTACTCGAACTGGGTTTATCTTCTCTGCCCAAGGCCGAAGTATTGTGCCAGTCGATAAAAACCACTTATCTCTCCAATTGTTCTAAGGACCATAAAAGTGGAAGCTGCGAATGAAGTACCCATGCTTTTGCCACCGCATGGAAAAATGAAGGCGTACGTCCTCCTGGCGGTTGTATGTTCTGCTTTCGGTAAGTGCCGTGGTTTCTCTAAATGGAGTTGTATTTTTTCGGTCGGAGATACTTTTTACAGCATTCGCTAGCTGATATATGCAATGGAATGAATATATGATTGTAACATCAGGCGGCAAATATAACCTGCGAATGTCATGTTGCAATGACGTTATGACAGTTTATTAGACAAATGACAATGCGAATAATAACAAAAATTGGCACTAAACATCTTTCACATAAGTCAGCACGGTATACATCTTCGGAAACCTGTCGGCGGCGGCACAAGGCACTCAATTATTCCGTGTAAAACAATACAAAGAATTTGTTAAGTTTTCCTACCTAAAATTATTGCGAATGCATTTTGTGATTTTTTTAGAACTTTTCATTCCTTGTTTCGCTGAGCGAATGCACCATCGTATATTCCTCCTACACTTCCGGCGCACTGCTGTCATGTGAATATTGCATGCCGAGGAAGGTAGCGATGACCTCTGACTCTTCAGAAAGGTTAGCGTTTCCCTTTCCTCTATAGCGGGTTTGGTGACTACCTCGCATTCTTGAGACCATTCTCTGGTGCCATCAGTTTTTAGAAAACCTGTTTGATGTCACCGCGCTTTATACGACCACTATGATACATTGTAACTCATCAGTGCCCTTGGTTGGTTGCACAATGTTTATTTCCAGCGGAAATGGGGGTCCTCCTCCCCGCCCCCGGCACGCGTGCCGGGGAAGACGGGGAGTTGTGCGCCCGCGGATTAGAGGCTGGCAGGTAGCCCTTGCTTGTTGCGGCCTCCGCCAGATGGAGGGTGCGGTGCTGGATCGCAGGGTCCGCGCTTCACAACAGGGTATCTCAGGCTTCTCTACTTCTAAGATTTTGTCCTATCCCTGGAGATTGTGGGCACTCCCAAATTATGCCCTGTTGCCACAGCTGATGTCAACAAATAAGCTAAAACGTTTTTGCTAATGGCAGGTTGCTGATAAGTTGGTAAGTCTTCCCTTAGCAAACATAATAGGTTTGGAGCATGCACGGTATATTCGCGATGTATTTTAAACGTACTATGCACTCAGGATTGCGCTCAAAATAAATTAGAGATAGGTTTGCTTTATTTCTTATGAATATTCGAAATATATTTTTAAACACGTCGAAAATACATATACGAAAGTGCACTTGAGCTTATTTCGAATAGGCAAAATTACATATTTGTTTTAGCCTGTTAGCGATGCATAAAAAGTATTGTTTTTTAAATATAAAATTAATTGCTCTGACGTACATTTCATGTCTTTTTCGACGTACGAAATGTATTTTTAAACCTGTCGAAAATGCTGGACCTGAAAGTGCGCTTCAAGCATCCTTCCAAGAGTGAAAAATAGATATGTGATTTTAGCACACTGCGAATGTATTTGAGATGTAGCTTTATAAATATAAAATAATTATTTTGAAGTGCCTGTCAAGTCTTGCTCTATATTAAATACGTATTTTTAGAATGACAAAAATATGAGACCCAAAAGTGCGCTTCGAGCATACTTCAAATACGTGAAAAAAAAAATTAAGCATATGAGGAATGTATACAAAATGCAATTTTTAGCTTATGAAATTAAGTCCTGTGAAGTGCACTTTGAGTATTGCTCGCCACTAAAATTTATATTTAAAATGCGCACTTATTGAATAAGCTATAACCTCTGTCGCAAGCATTGTCTAACTTTAAAAGTTGTATGCTACATTAAACGAATAATTGCATGGCAGCACTCGGAACGCTGAGCTAACAATAGGTGACGAACAAATACTGACACATAATTCTCACAAGTAGCACCACATTTACATCCACTAGGGATGACGTCTATTGTTACAGGATGCCTAGTGCTCACGTTATGCGTCATTAAAGAGAAGTTGAAACACATTTGCAAAACACTTTTTAGCTCACTGAACGCGACTATCATGCTTAAAAATTTCAGAAATAAACTCGGACAGCAGGTGCCTACAAAATAATTGCTGACAAATATGTTACTTCCGAATGCGACATTTGAGCGCAGCTCATCAGCTGTTTTACCTTTTTGATAGATTGAGGCAACGATTCCGAGCAAGACATGTATGTGCAATTACAGACAACTTTTTTAAATGTTTCACACGTATTCCTTCAAGAAAGAATCCACAACAGTTCTTGGCTGCCATTAGAGAGGTTTTGTGATCGGAGAAATTAATGAAAATGAAGTGGTCGGATCAGCGAACCTCCATAAGAGTACATATTTGATATTCATTTACCCCTGGGCTTATTATTTCAGAAAACCATAAATATTAGCTCTCTTTTTTGAAGCCAGCGCAAGGAATCCACGTACGGCTTGCGAGAGACGCAGCCAGCGCGGCACGTAGAGGCATGTAGTGCTGCCTATGGATGATCCTTGAGCCCGCTGTGACCGTGCGAGCCGTAGTGTATTCAAAACGCTGCTTTACAAATGACTACTGCAAATGCAGCTTCGTTCTGACGACCACCACATTGTGCATTTCGTTTGCTGCACCTAATTTGTAATTGTTGCCGTGGCCAAGAACGGCGACGAGCTCAGTAACAAGTGAGCCGCGACACGCGTTTTATATTCAGTACCTTCGGTTAAGCGAAACAGCGGTGAAGTTAGCCTTGCAGCAAGAGAGAGAGAGAATGACAGGGCGGCACCCGATAACCACTGCACTGATTTAAATGGGATCCGAAGAGGCCGCAGTCACTGCCAATTCTCGATTACCGTCGTCGGCACGGAAATCTGTAGTGCACATTACAGATGATTTCAAAAGCAAGAAAGTTTTCCTTATCATTTCAGAGACCCACCACCGCGCTGAAAGTTTAATTTCTGGCAAACTATGAAGCGCCATGTCGCCTTGTCACCAGTTGCATTACGCCCACACTCAAAATGTTTGTTGTTTAATGACAGGGGGAAATACATCTCGAACATCTAACGACGTTTATTTTACAACTAAGCAAAAATACTAAAGAGGCACCCTTGTCGGAGGAGTTCGAAGCGCGGAGCGTGCTTCTCGACAATAGCTGCCTCTCTTATGCTCAACCTCGTAGAACCTTTGAACACGCGGAATCGTTAGCACAGAACAGCAGAACTGGAGAAAACAAACGTCACCAGCAGCAGATTGTGCTGATAGGTCGATAACGAAACCGCAGCATGGAACGGAGCAAGCGTGCAAACCGCGGGACCGGCGTTGGCCGCCGGCATTCCGACATTGACGTCACATCCTCCTGTTCCACGGTTTCAGAGTCCCGCCCCTGCCGCTCCCGGCTTGGAAGAGGACGTCTTCACTAGCCGATTTGAGCTTTTTCTATCGATAGAATTCAGAAATAAATACCACACTTGATTAATAAAGCCCCTTCTTGCCAACCACTCAACTTCACTCAAGTTGAAAATCATTTCAGCTTCCATATTCATTTCCTCACGCAAGGTAACTTATGGGTACCTTAGTGAATAATAGCTTTTTGTTTATTATTTGCCTTTTCTGAAAGAGGTTTGTATATTTTTCTTTTCCTAGAGCATTCATGAGTATATTTATGGGGTATTCTCCCGATCGTTCTTTTTTTTCTGTTTTGAAAAGTGCATCATATTTCTGATGCATTGTTAGTGTATTCGAAGCACGCTAGAAATTTACTTTTGCCACATTTTTTTATACTGTCGGCGTGAAAGAAAAAAAAAAGATTATGAATGTATTAATAAATATATGAAAGTACACTATTAGTCTATATTCAGGACATATTTCCTCTCTGCATAACGAGCCGAACTTTATACAATACTTTTTTAGCACGGCAAAATACGCTACTCTGCCAAATATTTTATATTTAGCATTTTAAGAAGTATGCAGTATTGTACTCCTAATATATTTATATTGTATTTATTCTGCATAATAATTATAAGGGCAAAATGATACGAATCCAACCTGAAATAAATGCATTACATTCGAAATAAACCTATAGAACATAATGTTTTGAAGGTTTCCCTTCCTGTAGTTCAATTACTGTTGCTTCCTCTGCGTTCCTGGAAATTTCTCCCTACTCGTCCACCAAATATATTAACTAATTAAGATGTCTAATAGGTTTCACTATTCACACTTTATGACCTCCCATTCAAGTACTTTTTATCTGATTACAGTCAGAGCAGTTTAACTATTTTATCCACTGACTTTTTCACTAACTTGCCGTAACGCATTGCTCTATTCCCTCCGTATGGAGTGCTGTTCGTTGGATTACATTCTGTGCACTTTAGTACATTTACACTAATTCTATTTCTCCAATTGGCTGCTACCAGTCTCGCCTTGCACCAACATTTTTTATGCCTGTCACGCAAGTATGACGCATATTAACCCGATAGCGTTATCGGCCACTTGTCTCCAGAATCCGGTGTCAGCGTTTTGGCCGTATCTCGAAAATTACAAGAACGTAAAGAAAGAATAAACGTTTACGAAAAGCCGCGGAGGCGAAAATTGTTCCTTCGCATTTCGAGGTGAACACGCAGTCACTCAGCCACAGAGCAGGATAGGTTCTCTCCGAAATAAAGGGGACATAATTTATGCATTGCCTTATGACTGCCAGTTAATGTTTAGGTGCGTCGTTGGAGACTAATCACGGAAGTAATAGTTAACGTAGCAAAGAACATTTCCGTGTTACTTGCCTGCGAAGCGATGCTAACTAGAAATTTTCCTTCGATCGTGCGGCGCTGCAGCAAATCATGGCGCGAGTCGCCACCTGATTCAAATCATTATTATCCAGTAAAACTCTTTTGTATGACATGTTACATCCATACATCGTCTTCAAAGTATCGGGCTTTAAACGCTAGCATTAAAGTCCTAACCTTAAGCTTCCCCCCATTTTGATTACATTGGGCTCATTTTGAACCATTTTTTTCTCCAACTACATCAATAATTAGGAGCCTATACCTACTCTTCGACTACCTTCCGTTGAGGTACCTTTACTTGCAATTGTAAAATGCATATTCTTGCTGTTTGTCACTACAGCACTACATGTAGACCGGTTTAGCTAATAATTTATGGCTTCCTTTATCACTACTAGATGTATTACGCCTTACTTGCATCTGCTACAACGACCACTGCAAACAAGAAAAATGTCTAGACTTTGAAGCAGAGATCCGCGCTTTCCATACCAAACGTTCATTTAATAATTTATTATGTGTTGCATTTTCCCTCCATAAAGTTTTAGAATTTTCAAATGGTCACAAGACCAAACTAGCGATGAATATAAAAAATGTAATTACAGTTAATAGAGAACATTTGGGAGATCAATATCTGATTTCATGTCCGGTTTATAACTATCGCTAACATAATTACAAATTTAGCACTCCCCGTACAAATTCCGGTTTAAACGTTCTCACAAATGAGATATTGATTACAGAAACATTCACCGCTTAAATTGATATTTAGCGCTTGAAGTAAATATGGACAACGAACTTAACATTGAACTTCGGCCTGTTCTGGCTGACTAGATGCAATTGAGATCTTTTACCTTAAAGCTTTTTTTACATATAAGCTAAGTCTCATTCTGCTACCTTTATATCTTCTTAGTTCATGTATTCCTAAGACAGATTAAAGGTTTTTCAGTCTGCTTTTTGTTGGGTGCTGAAGGCTTGGACAGGAAGTCTAAGAAATGTTGCATTTGTTTACTTGGATGCCTTTCCTTTAGGACGACAGGCCCTTCTCATGTGTTTGAAGTACCTTTAGCTTATAAAGGTTTCATTCTATTATTCGTTATTTACTTGAAAATTTATCTCTAGTGCCATTGGCTTTGCGTCAGGGGGCGGGGAGGCGAACAGCTAGGTAAAATGCGTCCGCTGAGTTGCAGAACACCACATCTGCATGTAAACCATAACGATCTTTAATTGCCTTCACCCCAGAAACACGAATTTTTGCAAGCATTTTTCCAGGAAGCGTAATGTTTACCTTTCCGACTGCGATCTGTTCTGATAGAGAACGCTGTCGACGAAAACAATAAGACGCAGTGATTACCAATTAGATATGGTAAGTTGAATAAAACGTTTCAGCCGCAGGCTTTTTTGCTCACAAAGCGGCACGCAGCCAAACTTTTTTTTCTTTACCTCAGTACAGGCCTGAAAGCGATCATACCTACCCAGGACAAATCTTTAGGAAAGACAGTTCCCTGGGGTACATCATTGAGAGTACGGTGTACCGGATCCCACATAACGCCGGCATACTCTATAATTGGTCTGAAATGAGCGAATATGCGGCCTTTTTTAAAATATTACCAGAGTTTATAAATAATTTTCTGGTAGTTAGACTTATCCGAATTTGATATAGGGACCGGAGCAACTGCTTGGGCGCCTTTTTCTATCTAAGGGCATCAGAACGCAGTAGCCACTGGTGCAAGATGGCGTACATGGGTGTGAAAAAATGTCTATATATTGCCGTGAACGTTGATAGTATCTTGAATAGATATGTTTCAATTATGTTCAAGAAAACATAAGCAAGCACAATATAGCGTCGAAATTCTAGCCTTGGAGCTAGAATTTCGATATCAACCAATTTATCGTATTTGTGCCGTACTATACACTGCCGTTACAGGAATATGTTTTTCCGTGTTTTTGAAGGACCTTGTGTAGAAATTCCCTCCAACGCCACTGCCAGCTACTGGTGCGCCGCATGGTGACAGTACTTGCAACTCGTTACTGCGCATGTCGCATCTATCGTCTCTGATCACATACAGATGGCTTTTAAGCACCTCATATTAATTGCGCGAGCAGTCAGTTTCTATGATTGCCGCTTTTGACACCATCCCATATTAAATACCCAGAACCAGAATCGCTTGAAATAGAACTTCTGCGGTTTCTCTGTTTTGCCTATACTTATTTTTTTCTTCTTGCTGTGTTTTACTGCCTACAAGCATCGTTAGGTCTTCTTATTATTATTTTCCACGTTTCACAATCTTTCTTATCGTTTTATTCGGTCCACAACTCCTTTCTTGCACTATATATATTTTTTTCTTTTCGGTTGCATTACCCGCCTGCTTAATGCATTTCATCCTTCATTTTAGGGCTTTATCGCATGTCCAGTCAGCAGGTCTTTTTCACGCTTATTTTACACGCTGGTTTTATCCCTCCGCCAGAGTTTAACTCTAGAAAAGTGGAGCTTGGTAGTAGCTCATACAGAAATCGGCGACCCGCCACATTTGCTTTAGATCAGCATATGTTTCATAATGTCCTCTACATACCCTACTATACGTACTTTATGTTTTGCACAAGGCATTTTTCTGAATTACTGAAGCCAAATACAAATAAAACAATACCAAGGCAGACCGATTTCAACTATCCGAGTTGGAGGAGGTGTTTTTGGAATGATTTATATATCGGTGAAAACTTAAGAAGTAAAAATAAATATATCATAGAAGAGTTATTTTACAGAGATGCGACATAAGACGTGTAAGCTGTATAAAACGTATCCACGTACAGTGTACGGAGCCTCGAAGGTGCAATGGTTCTGGACGACTCTTGATGCTGCTTTAATGTTCAGGTGCGCGTTCTCCACGAAATATGACTATAGGCAGTCGATAATCATCCTCATGGCGTGCAGAATGTTTTAGAACACCAGGTTGCCATGTCACAACCTCACCTTCAACTAGCAATTTGTCCGTGCAAACATTGCCACTGGCGTCAAAGCCCTTTTCGCGGAAACGCAGCTCTGACGGAATCAAATGTGAAAAAGGAAATTTTTTAACGTCGTACAGCACTCCCACAACTCCTGAAATTTGCTGCTAAAACGCAGATGAAGTACCGACACTTGTTCTTCATACTTGGCTCCACACAGAGCAGAAAGAGAAACCTTTTGAGGGTACTCTAATCCTCCTACACGCGGAGGATGAACCTTAACACGCTCGCTGTAAATATGTATGTGAATTTCATTTATTTAGAGTACGACACAAATGATCAGCATCATCATCAGCCTTACTATACCCACTGCAAGGCGAAGGCCTCTCCCATTCTCCTCCAATTACCCGGTCCTGTGCTAGCTGCATCCACTTGAATCCTGCGAATTTCTTAATCTCATTAACCACCCACTAATTGTCTGCCACCCCCTGCTACGCTTACCTTTCCTTGGAATCCAGTTGGTTACTCTTAGATGCCATCGGTTATCCTCTTTTCAAATTATATGTTCTGCACATGCCCATTTCTTCTTCCTAGTTTCTACTAGAATGTCAGACTTGAGTTACTTCTCTGACTCACTCCACCCGCTTCCTATCTCTTAATGTTACACCTACCATTTTCGGTTCCATTGCCCTTTGCGTTGTCTACAACTTAAGTAGAACCCTTTTCGTTAACCTCCACGTTTCAGTCCCATGGGTGAGTACCGGTAAGATGCAACTGCTATACACTTCCCTTTTGAGAGATAGCGGTAAACCGCTAGTCACAATGTTTGACTACCTTCCAAATGCGCTCCAGCCCAATCTTATTCTCCTAGTTATTTCCTTTTGCTGGTAAAGATCTGCGCTCACTACCTGTCCTGAGTAGAAATATTCGCCTACCACTTCCAGCGCTTCGCTACCTATTTTAAGCTGCGTTTCTTCTCCCAGGCCCTTCATCGTTACCTTAGCCTTTTGCATATTAAGCCTTTCTGCTTGTGCTGTCCCGGTCATTTATCATTAGTTGCAGTTAGTACCCTAATATTCCAACTCAACTGACGATTCGATTACGGAGGACCATGCTTCGCCCATTCCGGCCACCGACGACACTGGTTGTTGGTGGTGAGAAGCAGCGCAAGAAGAAACGGCGCGCAGAGATCGGAGCCGACCGCCCGAAGAGTAAGGTTGGCACTACGAGGGTAAACGAGAACGACGATCGTGTACCTGCCGCCGCAAGCAAACCCAAGAGGCAACGCAAGCCGTTCACCGCTTTACCCGAGCTCGAGAATCTTATCGCGCGCGTGGCAGCCGGCACCGAAAGTTCCGTGCTCCCCAAATCGCCCAAGGAGAACAACCACTCGGAAGAATGGAGCCAAGAACACGAAGTGGCGCGAGAAGAGGAGGTAGCGGAACAGTCGTCGCAACACGATAACGACACATCATCACAGCGTGACAAATCACCGCACGAAAAGAAGCAACCAGAAAGTGAGTCGGAGGAGTTGGACGTCGTTGGCCCGTCTTACGGCGCTTCGAGGTGTCGGACGCCTCCGTCTAAAGTTGTACTACAGGCCAAGAAAGCGCGCGCGGCACATTTGCTCAAGAAGAGTATACGGCGAGTGCCGAGAAAGAAGCCGCAGCCGTTGCCAACGACGCCTTTGAGACCACAAGAGAAGCCGTTGTCACCGACACCGTTGGTGGGGCCACCACAAGACGAGCAAGCTGACAAGGACGATAAACAGGATGAAACGCAAGAGCATGCTGCAGTAACCCGGGACGAACAAAATGCAGCCGTCGCCTGGGTTTCGAACGAGTTGCACTTGTCCGACGAGTCCGACGATGAGTCTATGCCACCAACGCCGGGCTCGTCAATTAACGTAAACAAATGGTTAACCCTACCGTTGGATAGGGCGAGTAGTGCTCAAAATTATGAATAAATGTATTATAACACGCAAACACTGGCTCTTTGTCGTGCAATGGGGATCGCTAGAAGGGGCGCGCACCAATAAACGTACAACGACGTCGTTTAGCAGCTTAAGATAGAACGGCGTCGTCGCTTACGGGCGGCGTCGTCCGCGAGTACGGACAGCATTGATAGAAGTAGGAGTACGGCCGCTTCGTCCACGAGTACGGACAGCGGCGCATTCTACGGCACGGGCCTACGGATTACGTAGGAGTACGGCCGCTTCGTCCACGAATACGTGACAGCGGCAGAGCACGGGCAGCACTCGTTATGCGTTGTTGGGTTACGAGTCGTTGAGAATCAAAAGTCGTCATTCATGCTTGGCAGCCGCCCGGACGGAGGGCGCGCTGAGGGGGAGGGGCGACGGAAGTTGACAGCTGTTGGAGCTCGACGCCCACCGTCGCGGGATGCTTACGCGCGCTACAGGTGGCCTTCAAAATACGTATATAAAGCATCACTGCTGACCGCGATAGTATTATGTGATGGCGGCTTGGGATGGATATACTCATCAGTTAGCGCAAGGCAAAGTGACGCTTGACGCCAACAATGTGGAAAGCTTAATGTACGATTGCAAGCTTGGCAGCCGCCGGACGGAGGGCGCGCAGAGGGGGAGGGGCGACGGAAGTTGACAGCTGTTGGAGCTCGACGCCCACCGTCGCGGGATGTTGACGCGCGCTACATGTGGCCATCAAAATACGTATATAAAGCATCACTGCTGACCGCGATAGTATTATGTGATGGCGGCTTGGGATGGATATACTCATCAGTTAGCGCAAGGCAAAGTGACGCTTGACGCTAACAATGTGGAAAGCTTAATGTACGATTGCAATATCCACCCCAACACTCAAGAAATTGTTGGTGCTGTCATCGACCCGGTCTCCGGCAAGTTTGTGTATCGCCTCGTTTTCGACTTTGACTGCGAGTTCGAGGCAACCTTCGAAGACGCTTGTGTGTGGGCGCGATACATTTGCAAGTGTCTGGGAGAGTGGCTGTTTGCAGATTCGAGCAACTGCAACGTACGTTTGGCATTCACGTCTCGGACCAAGACTTTGTCAAGCGGCGAGAATGTTCGGCGTTGGCACATCCAGGTGTTGGACTGTGTAACAATTTCTTCCTTGCCCCCCAACCAAGGATGTGCGGTTCTCACCAACCTCCGTCACGACATTCTCGTGGGCACCCGCGGGACGCCTCTTGGTCATCGCAACAGAGAAGCACGGGACAATGCAGAAACGTGCGTCGCGCAAGGCTCGATGGACGTAGAGGCGGGGTCGAGAGTGTGGCTTATGTACAAGTCCGCAAAACATTACAAGGCAGAAGACAGACTCGCCCAGCTGTACGTCTTGCGAACGCTAGCCACTTTCAAGATGGCGACCGGTGAAATTTCTGATGTTGAGCACGTGCCTGCGTCGTCGCCCGACTGGACCAGCCACCGCCGGCTTCTTTCGATGCACCGCTTACCAGACAGTGGTGACCTCGTGTACGACTGGGATACACAAACATCCCATCGCTACAACCCCATTGTGACTGTGGACACGGCGATTACGGAAGAGCCGCCGCAGGTGGCTTTCAGCGATGACGACAGTGGCGACGAGAGCGTCGTCGCTGCGTCTCCCAGGATGAAGAAGCGGCGCCAGGGCTCGGTCACGGATTTGTCTGACGAGGGCGAAAGCCCCGTGGATGTTGCCGTCTCAACAGCGGCGGCCCTCGCCATGCCGCCGCCGCCGCCGCCGCCGCTGGCTGTGTCGTCGCCCCAGTTCCCCAAATATCTGGACGAACACATGCCCAAGTCCGTGTTTGTCCCACCGGCGGAGCGTCTCAATACACTGGACCAGTGTATTGAAATGGCGTCAAACTACGTTGGGGTAATCCAGGCCCGTTTCCCCAAAGGACAGAACAACGTCCTCGCCAACATCAAGCTTCGCATGTTCCGCCAGGCGATCGACATAATCAGCAACTATTCCCACCAAAGTGTCGTGTACCGCGTGGGCATGTTGTTGGCGTCCAACATGAGGTACGACGAGGGGTTTCACGTCTTTAACATGGTGATGGCGGACCACGATCGCACTTTCAATTTCGTGCGACGCCACGTGTACAACCAGTGTGTCTTTCGCCTGTGGTGTACCGTGAGACCCGACGACCCCTCGTGTGCCCCCACAAAGATTATTAGCATCAACAATGACCCGGAGTTTGCATTTACCAGCGGCTTAGAGCACTTCATGCGGAAGCAAATACAGCAGTTCAACTCGGCCAACATGTCGTTGACAATGCTCGTGAGTGGGTACGTGGCCACGCTAACCAAGTATTCTAATGTCACAGTAGTGCACGACCCGATCACGGCCGAACGCCGAGTGCTCCGTTACAACCCTGCATACGGCGTGTATCAACAACAAGAGCTCTCGGCCACGATTGCTGATCTGGCAAAGTTCGTATTCAGAATGTGCCTCAACGAACTTACGTCGGAAATGATGTACGACCCGCTGCATCGCCTTTCGCAGCTCCACGACAATTTGACGTCCCTGGCGAACCGCGACACACGGTCCGTGCACATCGACACGGCCGAGTTTGCCCAGGCGCCAAAGTTCACGTCCGACCGGCACATTGTGTTTTCGAACGGAACCACCTATGACACGAAGGAGTGCAAGCTCGTGCCGTGGTCGCCGACGCAAGTCGTACGCGACCGCGTCGAGCAAGACCCGAATTGGGGCCTCGGCGAGACGACTACGCACACAAGAGTGGAAGTGTACCCATTGCGCGGGGGTGCAGAATACCGGAGTAGGATAGCCAACCAGGTGAGCGAGATTGCATATTCCATCGCCTGTGGTCTCGACGAATGCAGCGCACTGCTGCACGACCTGGGCGTGAGGCTACACGCTCAGATGAAGCGCCTGGGCCAAGAGCTGGACTTGGACACGTTCAA
Source organism: Amblyomma maculatum (assembly GCF_055883805.1). NCBI lineage: Eukaryota > Metazoa > Arthropoda > Arachnida > Ixodida > Ixodidae > Amblyomma > Amblyomma maculatum. Next base: position 106,084,795 of record NC_139353.1, on the reverse strand, counting down.
CCGCACAGTAGTGCGCCGACTGTTGGACAAGCGGCCGTCGCTCTATAACAAGGTGGTGATGCCAGCCCTGGTCGAGGTGTTCGAGCGAAACGACGTGGACGACGACGGCGGTCCCGTCGTGTTTGTCACGGAAGAAGTGAGCTGGGAGGAAAAGGTGCTGCTGGTGCTCGAAGAGTCGATGGGGAACAGTGAAAATTTGGACGTGGTGCTGAGTTACCTGGGCATGTGTCTTTCTGCAACGCCCGTGTGCCGCCAAGCACTGCTCTTGCACGGCGACACGGCCAACGGCAAGAGCATGCTGGTGCACTTGATAACACACATGTTCGGTCCGGACAACAAGCTCACTTTGTCGTTGCCGGACAAATTCTTCACGCCCGCGGGAGACCGCATCATGGATGCCACCTTCCGCGAATGCACCACGGACAAGCGGTTCCTAATCGCCAACGAGCTGCAGCCACTGAAGATGGACTCGGGCAGCAAGGCGAAGCTGAAACAATTTCACTCCGGCGGTGACACCGTGGCCATTCGCTCGCCCTACTCCAAGACCAACAGCGTCTTCATTAACAAGGCCAAGATCGTGGCCACAAGCAACGAGCTACCGTATTTCACCCACGACGAGGTAGCTGAGTGGGGGCGCCTGTTGGTCATACCCATGCGTACGCGTTACGTGATGCGGTCCCGAGCCGAGCACCGAGCTGCCATCTACTCGGCCATGGCAGAGGACCGCGTTCGACGCCGCGTGTTTGGGCTCAGCTACCCGAGCACGTACGTCGAGTACGCGCGAGACGTCAACGCAAAGTTCAACGTGTTCTGCGAGGATCAGTTGACGGCCAACGCAGCCACCCACATGCTCGTGCGCGAAGAGGCCCCGCTGTTTGACCTGTCCACCATTCAGCACGGCGCGGTGCGCGCCATTCCCAGCTGTCGCAGCGTCATGGCCAACCCGACGCTCACGTCTGTCGAGAGCAAGACGAAGCTAGGAGCGGCACTGCTGCGTATCCTGATGAACAGGATTGTGCCCCGCGACGGCGGCTTGGATAAGCTGAGCAAAGTGGCCATCAAGATCGCCAACGTGGCCGAGAAGCGAGTGCCCATGATCAAGGCATTCAAGGACCCCCTGAGTCTGGCGCTGCACGATCTGTTTGTGTACACTGGAAACCCGGCGCACACCATCAGCTGGCCCCAGATGTACAGCAGACTGCGCGCGTACTTCAAGTCTCCGCCGCAGTGGCTGCTCGGCGTGTACGGAAACGCATGTGGCGCCGACGCCGAAATCCGAGCCGTGCGAGACCTGGAGCACGACGAGATGCTCGTTCTCGTGCAGGAGCGTGGCGTCGAGCTGTCGCCGGCGTCGCAGGCTCTGCTGGGCGACCTGGAGAAGCGCAGCGCGGACGGCGCTGGCCCGATGGACTTTCACGCGAGAGGAGGAGCTCGGCAAACGGAGATTCTCACTCGAACGGAGAATCTGTCCAACTGCGACAACATCAAGGTGGTGGGGTACGTGCTGCGCGCTCGCTACAAGCAGTTCGTCCATGATCAGACCTACGTGACATTGGACGCCAACGCTCTGGACCCACTGGGCGAATTGGCGGGCATCAGCGATCTCGAAGTGTATGCCTCCGCTGTCAAGTCCCGCATGCCCAACGCAAAGCATCAAGTACAGTACACCCGAAAGGCCGTGTTTGGCTTTATCGACGGCAAGCCCGTCCCGCCGCTGAACAAGATCGGCAAAGACGACCGCGTGGCAAACGCCCGCAAGGAATTCAACGCAACCTCGTCAGACTGGACCATTTGCGCAGTTGGATGCGGTTGTCCATGACCGACAGCGAGCGGGACAAGTTGGGTAGCGAAGTGAGCAAGATAGAGGCAACCCTGACCGACGGCGCCATCGGTGTTGTGTGGGACAGCACCGATTTTGCAGAAGACGACTCGGACGAATGCTCATCGCAGGCCTCGAAATCGCCCGCTCCCGCCACCACATCATTTGAAACGGACGAAGAAGAGTTTGGAGAAATGGCCGACGAAGAGATGGACGAGGAAATGGAAAATGCGCGGAGAGCAGACATTACGAGAATGGTCGGCAAGATATCATCCACGCCGCGCATATCGTCGTCCGAAAACAGTGTCGACGACGTGGATTGCAAGCACGGCAACGACCCATTTTCGTTCATACCTCATCCGGCTTTCATTTGCCCCACTCCTTCAAAAACGTCAGCGTCCCCCGCGTATAGACCGTTTACAGCGAGTAGTTCCACTCTTCCCTAACAGGTGGCGCCACTAGGACGGCCGTCATTGCTGGCCTTCGGAACGCATCGGCGCGCAGTGCTAACTGCTGCTGTGTATCTTGTGTAAGAATACCAGCTGACTTTTAAACAGCGCTGCTTTGATGCAGGTGTCATCTGTATTATCGAAGTATTCTGCGAGGAAGTAGAGCTAATGACCCTGTTGTTTATTGGCGGAAGAACAGAAGACGATAAGGTGCACATTATGGCCTAGGCAACCGTTTTTCTGGGAGATGTATCACGAGTTTCTGGGACAAGAAACCGCCTGTGAATTGCAGAGAATGGCTATACCTCACGCCCCAGCTCGTTTTAGCACCGGCAGTAGCCATGGGAATGCGAGAACGACCCTGACGTTTTCTCAGGAATTGGATATTGATTCTTTGCACTGCTGCCGAGTTTTTTTTTCGCAGAGCGTTAAGAGGTACCTTGAAGTTGCTATTAATGTCTATGCAGTTATACGAATTGATTGCGCAGAGAAAGAAAGTTAGTGTGGGCATGTAAGTGAATCTGTTTACTTTAATTAGGTACTATTCCCTAGGATATGCGGGATCGAATCTCGGCCTCGGCGGCTGCTTGTCGCTGGAGCCAAAAACCCAGGCGCCCGTGTTTTGTGCGATATCAGTGCACATTAAAGAACCCCGAGGGGATGGAAATTTCCGCAGTCCTCCACTCATAGCCTGAGTCGCTTTGGAACTTAACACTGCACAAACAAAACCAAACTTTAATTAGACAAGTACTGCTGAAATACATGTAATAACTGCTGCTTTTATGAAACTAATGCACGGGCCAATGATGAAATTTACCATCATAAGATTTTTTTATATCCCCGCTTGCTTGGGCTGCGTACTGTGCGTTCTGAATTCCCGTGCAGTTTCCAGTCACTTTCGCCTGAGCGCAGGTGAACGCCGCTGAGCGCCTGATGCGGCCTTCAAGCAGCGTAATAGTCTTTTGAAGCCAGGACGTTTACAGGAGATAAAATTATATCATCAATTGTCGGGGATTACACGCGTGTCCATATAGAGCAGTAAGTATTGCGCACAATGTTAAATGAACATTCATAATGCGTCTCAGCCAGCATAGTCTGAGCATGCGTTCGCCCTTTGCTCAAGAAAATTAAAAATAATAAGTTTGAGGGAATAATCAGTTTGTAATCTATTCAGTTTTACAGAAAGTCACGTTTTCCACAAAGAGCTCTAGAGAGGGAATTGATAAAAAAAGCAAAACAAAAAAACCGAGTCGACGGCTGATGGGTTTGTCGAAACGAGCCAATGCAGACATTTAGGAGGACGCAATAAATGAACTACGTGGTTAAATTAAACATTTTTTAGCACCTACACATACTATAGGCATTCACATGAAGTTTATTGCCTGTCTACAAGCTCGTTGTCCGCAGCGAAAGCTGGTACGCCGCACCGTGCAGCCGAGTACCAGCGTGCCGGAAGCCGTCAAACCAGAAGGCCAGAAGGCCGGCGATGGCGGAAGGGTCACATGATCAAATATGGCAGCGCCCATGCGCTCGCGCTGTAAAGGGTCTATAGCTTACCATCTGGATCACCGAGCAAATGGGCGACGCACACTCCGCTACGCACAACGCTAAGCCAAGTTGAGCGCGTGGCATCTTCGATAGACGTGCTGCCTCCCGAATCGAGATGGCAGCAAGTGCGCGACGGAGCCTGGGACATTGGCCCGTGCCTACACGAGCTTGGCGGCGGGCGGAAACGCAAGCGTTCCAGCGCCAGCAGTAAAGAATGATGTCTGGTGTGGATGTGGTGTGTGAGAAGGTAGTAAGATGTAACAGACTGCCACTGCCAGACGGGCACGATTTCGTGCGTAGCACAGGTCCTGTACACATTCCGCCGGCACATGCGCGATCTCATGGAGCGCGCGACGTGGCACGACGGAGGTCCTCTAGCCCTGCTCTCAGATTAGGGTCGTCGTCAAGACGTGACCCGTCATTGTAATTGCCATCGTCACGATTGCATCCATCACGCTTCACCTCAGCAAGAGTGTAGAGATTCACCCCATCAAGAGTGCAGAGATTCACCTCAGCAAGAGTGGAGATATTCATCCCATCAAAAGTGCGCAGATTCACCTCAGCAAGAACGCAGCCATCAAGATTCATCGCATCAAGATTCATTGGACCATCGTCACCAAGAAGACGTACTCTGGGACGAGGTGTGGGTCCCCGAAGTTCCATTGGGAATGGTAACGTGGTTGCTGGTGCGCAACGCTCAAGCGGGAGTCTCGACTGCCCATTACATACGCGACCGAGCCACGCACCTCTCTCCGTGCACGCTGGTGCAACGGCGCTTACGCGACACCGTGGTTTCCGTTCCCGACGGCGACGGACTGATTATCTCCTGCGGTCCGGGGCTGCTGCTGCCGCCGGGCGACGCGGTGGTGCCGCTAGACGTGTGGGTCGTCAACGGCGTGAGCCTGTATTGCAAGCCACCGGCCATGAGAAATAAGCTCTTGCTGTACAACCTCCATGTGTATGGACGCTGCATCATAGTGGCGCGTTACGGAACAAGGGGGTGTACGGCGTGTGACGCGACGGACCCGGTCGAGGTGGTCGAGGCGACAAAACAGTTGCGAGAACTCGGGCCCGGGGTGGTATGACTGTCGGCCGACGGTCGTTTACACCTCGTTACGCGTCAGGCAGAGACCGCTCGTACATTGGGACGAAGCATGGCTCAGCTGTCGAGCGAAATCGGCGAAGTGCCTCCTTCGCCCCCGATCGTGATCGAGTACGACGACGTCCTCCCGTCGCAGGTCCGGTCCGTAGTGGTGGCGCTTCCTAAGCCAGCGCCCAAGAAACGCAAGGCCTCTCCGTTGCAGGATCCCGTAGCCGCCAAACGGCAGCGTGTGATCGACGAGGCAAAGGCCGCTCAGCAGGCTGTTCTCGAACACGTGCAACGCGAAACTCGCGAAGCCAAGAACGCGTGGAAGGTCGCCAATGCGAAAGCGCAAAAGGAGGCGCGCGCAGCCAAAGCCGCGCGGCGGCCCGTAAATGAACGCATACAGCGCGAGGCTGCCGAGGCGAAGGCGGCATGGAAAGCGGCCGCCGAGAAATCTGGACGGGAGACGCGCGAAGCCAAGGCGGCACTGAGGGATGCGGTAGCCAAGGCCGAGCGAGAGGCCCGCGAAGCCGAGACGGCCCGTAAAGCCGCGGCGACCACCAGTGTCATCAACAGGGCGGTGTGCAACGCGTTCGAGCGCGCCACGGGCAAGCAGTTCGAGCTGGAAGCAACGTATCCGGGCTTTCGCAACGAGTTCCTCAAGAACAACAGACAGCCGTACCGTGCCGACATGGCGAACACCGAGTTACGCGTCATGGTGGAATACAACGGGGGCTACCACTACAAGCGGGACGAATACACGCGCGCGCTCAACGACGTGCTCAAGCGGCGCTGGTGCAAGCGCGAGGGGTTCGTGCAAATCAACGTGAATGCCGGAGTGAGCAGTACGCTCAGACACCTCGTCCCGTACGCCTGCTTTCGCTTGTTCCTCGAGGTTCCTCGTTACGTGCCCCCCGAAAAATGGGCCGCGGCGTGCACGAAACGATGGGCGTCGGTGGACGAGCGTTGCAGCGCGACGGTTGAAGAGCGGCGAGGAAAGACGAAGGCCGTGGCGCTCATTGTGTACGAGGACGATCCCGACCAGCTCGAGCCATTCTCCGACGCGGAGGTACGGTTCGTTGTGGACGGGGTGTTGAAGCGAAGATTGCGGACCTTCTTTTGCGGTTATGGATCGACGTACGTGGCAACTCTGATGCGACGTTCGAACGACTTTGTCGAGTGTTCGGTGTGGTACAACATTTCCCAGTACATTCTGGTGGACATGCGCAACCAAATGCAGATGCGCGCTTCCAAGACCAACAACACATTCCGCGTCGTATTCTGGTAACGCTTTCCCTGCACCTATGCGACGAACGAGCCGACGCTTTTCTACCGCCGCGACGTGATCCACGTGCCGCTGTTTCTGCTGCGAATCGATAAGGACGACCCGCTATACGTGGTTTCGGCATACCTGGCGTGCCGCATCTTTCATCAAGTGGACGAAGCTACCCTGCACTGGAAGAAGCACACACACCCATTCATGTCTCGAGACGGTAACAATTGTTGGAAGTATCGCTCTCTGCAGCAGCAGCAGCAACGGTACCGAAACTAGACTATGAGTGAGGTCAATAAAGAACACGGATAGTGTATAACACTCTTTATTTGTCAAATCCCATGGTGGCAATCTCGCACATCTGTCTTTTGATCTCCATCTCCATGCCGTTGGGTATTGTCCATCGATCACGTAGGTCTGGTGTATTCTGCACCCATTCGCGGGTGGCTGTGGAGAGGTAATCAAGCAAGCGCTCGCTGAGTTCTTCTTTCTTGGAATACGTGTACTCGTCGTCGCCGTGAGATATTCCTGCGTTTAGCTTCAGTAGTGCCATTGGGAGAAACATGAACGCAACACATGGCATCTGCAGCAAGTTTCTAAACAGCGTAATCTTGGCCTCTTGATCCTCTGGTACACTGTCATAAATGTCGTGTTTTTCTACTATTCTCAGTGTGCGTGTTGTCCACATTGAGATGGCGTAATTCTTCTCTGAAAGTTTCAATACTTCCCGTGTGTCGACGTCCACGAGTAGAGTATTGAACAATGCAAAGTGATGGGCGACAAAGCGGACGATCACGTCCCAGATAGCCGCTGACATTAGATGTTCTTTAGAGGAAACTGGCAAGATTGAAGTGCCGAGTATGCTGGCGAATTCGCACGTGTTTATCGCCACCACGGCTTCTAGCGTAATGTCCGCAGTCGAACACACAATCGAACAATTCGTACAGCTGTACCTCAGTAGATCACGCACGCTATAAAGCGACAACAATAAAGACAGATGGCGACGCGAATAAAGGCGACTCGTGGCCACGGGAATTAGTAAGTGACTGCGACTAAGGCTGCCAACAACTTTCAGTGTCGCTGCTACCACGGCCATGGGCGAGTAGCAGTAGGCAGCAAAGAGTCTGAGTGTTGACAACGTGTTCCGAAAGTCCAATGACCAAAATCTTGTAGTGTTACAAACTCCCAATTCCATTACAGCTAGCTCCATTTGGTGTTTGGACAAGGTCTGGGCGATGGAAGCAATGTTGGGGTTACTCGTGTTAACGGCGTTCTTGATGACTATATTGCGCGAAAGGCATTCCGCGACTACAGCCTCGATCATGACGTTTGTTGGAGCGTGCGCAGCCACCGAATGCTTGAGCAATTGTTCCAAGTTGTTGTCGCCGTCGACGTTATCGACCGTCCAACACCAGCCTTTATCCGGCAGTGGCACGTACCACCTCCATTTGAGCGCCGTTTCCAAATCCGCGTTTTGCAGGTTCAAGAAGTACGGAGTGCGGAATGGTGTGAGAGAAGCCAGTTCCGGAGTCCTATTCCGAAACTGCATTGGTGGCACGTGGTATAGCATCATAATTTCATTCTGACGTTCAGTAATGTGTTGGGTGAACTGGGGGTCGTGGTTGTGTATGTTGAACCACTTTGCTATGCACTGCGTGTAGTAGCCCGTCAACTCTTTCTGGGCTTCGTTGCAGACTGCCTGGTCTGCGTACGTGACGTAACTAATCTGTGCCAGAGGTGTAAGCGCTCCGCACAAGTCTGTGTAGCTTAACTCGTCCGTCTTCCTCGCGAGGATAGGGAAGACCATGAAGGGGTGTAGACAATCGGGGGTCGTATTATCGATTATGTGTTCGAGATACCCCTATGTTCGAGTCTGGAACTCGCGAAACACACAAATATTATTCGGCGGCACCTCGTAGGTGCTGCGCAGGAACATGCAACGAGCTTCGTCGTAATGCATCATCGAGGCCCACTTGAAAATACAGCCCAACGAACGAAGCATCACGTCAATTTCCTCGTCGTAATCGCTGTACTGCGAATCGATGTAGCACAGTTCGTACACCATGGCATCGATTACGTTGAACTCTATTTGATTCGTCCAGGAAAATTTCAACCACACGGGTGGAACAAAGGCAGCGACGCACACCGGCAGCACCTCGATTAGGTTCTCGTGAAAGTGGAGTACGAATCTACCTGCTGTCAGTAACTCGTTGGGTTTGGCAGAGATGAAACTTATGCGAAAGGGGTACAGGATAGAATTGAATGCGGCGGCTATGTACCACGGATTATAATCGGGAGGTACACTGATTGTGTGCTGTGGTCGAAATGCCGTCGCAAATAGTTTTGGAACGAGCGGTACGCAATCGGCGGGATATACGTATGTCGTCACTGGCATCAGCCGGGAGAACGACTCGTGGACGTAGCTTCGTGGTTGGTCGAACGACATGGTTTGCATTCGCTTGTCGGCGTAAAACGTAACTCGTGGTACAATCCTATACGTAGTAGCCACTATGGCTTTGTTGTTGGAATACGACGTCGCCGTATCCACGACAATCCGCGTTGTGTATTGTTCTAGCCACATGTTACTTAGATCAAGCGTTCCGGTAATCTGTCTCACGGGGTTGCGCATAAGGCGCTCGTTGGGGACGGCAATGTTGAAGTGTACTCCGGGACGCTTCTTTTCAGCAACCTTCAGTTCCGCCTTTCGCTTTCTGAGTACGGAACGCGACACCGACGGAGTTTCCCCCATCGGACTTTGCGCCCTCGACGGCGCTGGCGTTTGCGATCTCGACGGGACCGGGGTTCTTGACGTTTGCATTTTCGACGACGCTCGTTTGCGAACTCGAGGCGGCGACGTCGGGTGTGCAAAGTCCGCTGCAGCCTCGATCTTGCGCCACTTTCCTCCCATTTCCAAGAGCACGCTCCCGTCATCCAAACAAACTACGCGTTGCTTAACCACCTGTTCCATATCCATATCATGCCACGCAGCCCCGCGACGTGTATTCTTGGCTATTCGCTGTGATGCGTCCTCCAATCTTCCGCTCAACTGGTTTCCTATGTGAAATTCGGCTTCAGGCTCTTGATGATGCTCTTGCGGCCGTGTTATGTATGACATCGCTTCCCGTAAAAAGAGCAGATAGCTGTTGGAAACCTGCCTCGCTGCATGTTACCCAAACACGTAAAGTACCATTCCAAAGTATTGGTGTGGTGCAATGTGCGCATTTGGTGACAACGTGTCAACGAATGCCATTCTTTGAAATGACGCGAGTTGATAGAGCATGCGTTCTGTCTTGACTTCGTCGTTGTTATCCAGTCCAGGTTGGTGCAGATCCCACACGGGGTGTGTTTCGCCAAACTCCATGCGGAATTTCAAATTGAGCTTCTGTACCGCAGTGACATCTTCCAGCAGCTGCATATGATATACTAAATATTGCTCCCACAACGGCAGACATTTCACAGGATGTTCCAGAATATTTTCATCTGGAAACCAATCCGCGATCCCACCAAAGAGAACGTATGCAAGCTTGTCTATGTACTCTCTTACGAGGGCCCCGTTCTCACGATCCCACGTGTGCAAGTAATAGCGAAAGAGCAGGACCGGCAGGTACGTTGTTGGCGGCGGCGGGTAGCTGGAATCTCGCAAAGAATGTACAGGACACGGCACCCACGGTGCAGGCAGATTGCAGCTCTCCGTATGCCAATTGGGCATCGACTGGTCCACAGGAAACATTGCCTCGCATATCATCTGCGGGTTGTCCTTATACTTGTCGAATACGTGTCTCAAAATTGCATCATATGCGTGCTGTTCTCTGGTAACATTTCGTAATTCCGCTATTTGAGTCATGTACTCGGGTGGCACCCAGCCGGTGGCACGACTGCGGTCAGGCTGCTCTACCACGTTAGCATCTCTTCCGACCAGCTGCTTCACGGGATCCAAGAGACGGCTTTGCAGGGGCCAATTATCGCTCTTCATGAATTCGAGCAATAGTTTGCTCATGGTCACTGATGTGACATGATCTTGATACCACGACGTATATACGCCGCAAAAGTGGCCCGTGACCTCGACAACCCAGGGTGTTAGACCCGTAATCTGAGAGATGTGATGAGAATATCTTGAAATAGTGGCATTGGGCGGTGCCTCGTCCTGAACCATATTCAAATGATTCTCTCGAACTCGACGCCAATGACTCGCATTAGATTCGCCATTGACAATTTTCATGATGTCTGTGTCGGGTACAACCATGCCACTGGGATTAGCATAGTCGAGCAAGATGAAATTGACAAGCTCCTTCGCTTGTTTGTTCTCTTCCAGTGCGGAAGCGTCGACATATGCAGACTCTGCGGCGGCAACGGGCTCCGGGGGGACCGCTTCCGTGGCGGCGGCGACTCTTTCTTCTGGGGCCGCCAAAGGAGTAGCCACTCTTTCGACAAACGGAGCGACCACCCTTGCAGTATCCCCGCTTTCTCGCAGACCTTCATCTTCAATATCGATATCTTGGACATCGCTAACATCACTTTCCAATTGATAATCACCGCCGTGTGCCTCAGTAAAGAGCTTCCTGCTAGACTTTCTTTTTCCTTCAACCTCTGATAACTTGACTAATGATGTCTTTGCGCTTTCTTTCTTCGTCTTACCCTTTCTGCCAGCTTTTTGGCCTTTTATGCCCCGTAACGGACCCTTGCTCTCAGACCGAGTTTGCCGACCTGAACCCATAGACCAGTGCTTACTCCTACTTCTAGACGATCGAGCTGTAAAGCTCTCGCCTTGCTGCGGCGAGTGCATAATGACCTCAGATGTAGAGGCCCCTACCACTTGTGCCGAGGTCGCATGTGCAAAGCCTTCTTCCGAGCCTGTGAGATATTCTGGTGGCAACAGCGATGGCTGAGGGCCCTCTGGTTGTGAAAGCGGGGGCGGCCATACCGTCGCACTTTGTAATGGTGGTTGGAGTGGGAGGCTTTCAAACTCCAATGAGGCACTTTCTGACGGTGGTTGTAGTACAGGACCTTCTACTAGCGGTTGCGACGAAAGGCCTTCTGGTTGCAGTGGATGAGGTTGCGAATAGAAAATGTCTGAATCCTTCTGTTCTTGTGATACGGGAACTAAAGCTTGAATGTCCTCCTGTGCTTGCACTTGGACTCCTAGTGGTACGAGGGCGGCTAAGGGATCTGTGATGACTCTCTGTTCTTGTACGTCATGCACTTGTTTGAGGGCTAGAGAGTGTGTCTGTTCGGGGGCCTGGAGTTCCGGTGCTTGTTCTAGCCGTTCTTGTTCGAGCCTTTCTTGTTCGAGTCGTTCTCGTTCTTGTGCCAGCCGTGCTTGTTCGAGCTGTTCTTCTAGCCGTGCTTGTTCGAAGGCCTGTTCGGGGACTAGGGCGTGCGCTTGTTCAATAGCTTGGACTCTCCGTGGTACCAGGGATAAAGCTTGAGAGTCTGCGGTCGCTCCTTGTACGGGATTTGTAATGGCCCGCGCTTGTTCGAGATCCTCCAAAGAGCTGTCGTCGTCATTATCCATGGCAGTGATGTCGGAAGAAGAGGCTGACTGTATTATGGGCCCGGGTGTAACATCCACACTGGATATTGAACGATCACGACTAGGAAAATGTTCCTCGTCGCTTCCAAGCGTCTCCCGCCGCGTCTGTAAATACGCATTCATCCGGTTCTCTAAAGACTCTGCATTATGCTGAATATAATTCACAGCAGCCTGAACTTTCTTCGCATTAATGACACCGCTACGCTGTTGATGGTATGCCATTAGTTCGGCATACTTTTCGTCGATTGCCAGTAATATAGTCAGGACGTCTTGTTTGTATGTCTCTTCCATCAGCTGTTCCGATGCAGAGAAAATGTTACGGATTCTGTCTATCGTTCTTCTTATACTAGATAACATATTTGAATCTAATGCTTGGGTTGTCTTGAAATGCAGTGACCGCAATACATCCATTGTCGATGTACTTAACTGGATGCCTGGTGGAATAGTCAGGCGCGGTTCAGTTGTGGCAGTGTCCATAAGCTGTTGTGCAGCCTCTTGTCTTTGCCCTGGCAGCGCTAGAACTTGCCTTTCTTGTTCTGGCCACGTGAGGAGTTCCTGCGCATGAATTTCTTCTGGCCACGTGATAGCTGCAATTTCTTCTTGGGCGGCAAAGCGCGGTAGGATGGAAAGAAATCTATTAATTGCTTTGAGCACCAACTCGTCGTCTTGCTTTGACATGATCACACTGTATGCCATCAACGACACGGCTATTGTATATAACAGGACACCCATTACCCAGGGGTCCATACCCGCTTCCTTCCATGCTGCAATGTGTTCAGATAATTGCACAGCAAACATTGCCTCTTTCCCACTCTCAATCACGTCTTTGTCTAATTTAAGCATTCTTGTAAGATATATGACAATTCCCGCTGTGGGTACAGTGGACGTATTGTTCACGATTATACGCATCTGATTTAGGACTCCTAATGCTCTGCTTCGCTCTTCTTCCGACAATGAATCCTGCGCCAACCGCTGTAACCACGCCGGCTGATGTTGCTGTGACACTTCCAGTGACTCTGCCTGTTGCTGTAGAACCAAAGATTGCTGCTGTGCCCACTGTTGGCGGTGCTTCTGTTCCTGCCGCAATAATTCGCGCTGTTGCTGCTGCTGTTGCTTTAATGCCTCCAACAGTCGTCGCTGTTGCTCTTCCAACACGCGCAAATTGACAGATTGCAAAAAGAGATTTGTTGTATCACTAGAAAGCTCAACTGTTGCCGACGTAGTTGGTTGATACGGAGCTATTTCCATGGTGCTCTTATATCCTAGTCCAAGATCGATATCCATGGCTTCGTGTGGTGTGGATGTCACGAGATGACCTGGAGCCGGTTCCACTAGGATTTGTCGTGGCTGTGTTACAAGAATGCCTAGAGGCGGTTGCATTGGGGGATGTAGTGGTTGTCCTACAAGAGGATCTGGAGGCGGTAGCGCCAGGATTTCACTCGCAGACGATATCGCCAAGGGAGAAGTTTCCGTCGTAAGAGGAGGCGCCATTAGGGCCGGGGCAGATGCAACAACTGGTGCGCCTTCAATTTGAGGGTAGACAGCAGAGCTAGGAAGTTGAGGGCGGTCAGCAGGGCTGGGAAGTGCCTGACGAACCTCAGAAGGAGGGAGTGCAGGTTGCTCCTCAGAAGGAGGGAGTGCAGGTTGCTCCTCAGAAGGAGGGAGTGCAGGTTGCTCCTCATAAGGTGTGTGGAAGGCGTCATATAATGATGTATCTAGTACCATTTGCCTAGGGTCATCGTACATCATATCGCCATAGTATTGCAGTATTCCTCTGCGAAGAGATTCATCGCGCATACTCATCGTCTCTGGGTGTTCTCTCATGTCCAATGTATATCCGTGCTTTGTCATCAGCATCTCGCTATCTTCAGAAGTTAACTCGGGTTCAGCAACCTGGACATTCTCGGTGGTTTGCCCTGCACCTGCAATTCGCCTTGCTGACTTGGTGTCCATGGGAGGGTGTTGTTGTTGCGCACTCGCAAATCGCCTTGCTGACTCGGTGTCCACGGGAGGGGATTCTGGAAACGTAGACGATTCTCCTGGGCCGGCAATTGGAGCTGTGGGACCCACGGCAGAGGATTGTGAAAACGGCCCTGGCGGACCTGCGGGAGCAGGTTCTGGAAACTGTCCTGGACCCGCGGAACCCACGACTGGGGGTTCTGAAAACGGCCCCGTTGTTGTATCGTGAAGATGCCTCTCAGAAGGATAGGCCGCCGAGCCCTGTTGCACCACACTTGGCCGCGTAGTCGCACTCATCGAGTCTGCAGGTGGAGTCTCGATTCCTCGCTGTTGGTACTCAACCTCTGCAGCGGGCTCGCCAGAGTGCTGTGCCGTGTCAGGCGGCTGTGTAGGGTGATACTGATGCATCGTGTTAGCGGAGTATCCAGGTTGCGTAGGGTATTGCTGTGTGTACCCAGGTTGTGCATAGAGTTGCTTTGTGTATCCAGGTTGCATAGGATGTTGCTGCGTGTATCCAGTTCGCATGGGGGGTTGCTGCGTGTATCCAGTTCGCGTAGGGGGTTGCTGCGTGTATCCAGTTTGCATAGAATGTTGCTGCGTGTATCCAGGTTGTGCAGAGTGCATTGTGGTAAAGTATGTAGGGTGACGCACCGTGTCTCCGTTGTGTGACGGAAATTGCACTTGTCCGTATGGGGTACGAAAAGAAACATCGGCAACCAGAGGAATATTGATGGTTTCGTGCGTAGGCCAACTGCGATTACAAGTAACATGGCAACGATAGCCATCCAGTGCGGACGGTGCCGACGTAGTGCCTGGCGGCATATAGGGCAGGTAGGGTTGGTTAGACGGAACCGGTGCTACATAAGGTGCAAGCACCGGCTGCGCGTGGGGTGATTGGAGCTGTGGCTGTACAACTGAATATGGTTGTGCAAAATTTAGAGGGGCCATTTGTGACGAGGGCAGAGGCATCTGTGGCGGGGAGACTTGCGAAGGGGGCATCCGTGGCGGGGGCACTTCCGGACGAGGCATCTGTGGTAGGGGGATTTGCGAAGGAGGAATCTGTGGCGGGGGAAATTGTGGAATTTGATACGGTTGTTGTAGACGAGTTTCTGGCGGGGGCATGTACTGCGGGGTAGTGTCCATACTTTGCGGTGGGGGCATCAGGGCGTGCGTTGCTTGCGGTGCCATTTGAAACAGCGGTGTTTGAAACGGGGTGTGCGGTGCCATTTGAAACGGGGCTTGCAATGTCTGTACAAAGTTCGACCCCGCGCTCGGAAACTGCACAGCGTTGCACGGGGGAAACATGTGTGATGCTTGCGCAGCGTTGGACGGGGCGTTCGGAAACTGCGCAGCGTTGGACGGGGGAAACATGTGTGATGCTTGCTCAACGTTGGACCCAAAGGCGCTCGGGTGCATCAGGGAAAACGATGACTCCGGGTTGCAGATCGTATCCATAGGCTGCTGTGTCTGCCTTTTCCCGTTTCGTGACGGGGTGCGATGCACTTTTCGTGTACGACTGTTCTCATCATCATCGCTCTCATCGTCGTCTTCGTCGCACGAAACGTAACATTGCCCACCCTGGGCGACATTAACGCAGCGCCTACGCCTCCCCGGTCTATGTCCTCTGTTATGAGGAAAGCCCTGTGGAAATCGCGTAGGAAGTGCGCCCCGGGGATCATCTTCGTCGGCTACATCACTGTCGTTGGCGTTACGGCGCCTGGACCTAGCGTTGTCGCCTCTGCCCTGCGACGCATACTCGCCCTCCCATTTTCGCCGTAAACAATTAAGCTTGCTGCGCTCGTCTGAGTTCTGCCGTGCGCTGCCGTTCGACCGTGGCTCCCACGTCTAGTGTGTCTAGGTCCCGCAAAAGCACGTTGTATGCATTGTGCCGTTCACCCCACTGCTCGGTCAGTGGATGTTTGACGTCGCGCAACAGAAACATGTACACGCCGAGCCCACGCAAATATTCCACGCACACCTTTCGCTTGAAGTCCGCCAGCCTATCGTACAGTGCCTGGTTGTTGGAGGCCAGGCTTCTAATGTCCATGTTGGCCACGAGCATGATGTCGTGTGGCGGGCAAAAGTAGCGGGGCAATATCTCGGCGCGACCCATCAATATCCCGTCGTCGAGAGCCTCGCGCAGAGGATTGCGTCCGGCCACGCACACGGACGGGTATGAGTGCCGTATCCAATTGATGTAATCGTAAAGCATGTCACCGTTACTGTTGACGCGTGCCCATGCTCCGTCTGTAAGTGCGCGCACGCGGTGCAACAACGTTTCGGCGTTGTCGTATCCGCGCCCGTCGGCGACTCCCTGTATAATCTGGCCCAACGCAAATCGCGTAGCCTTGTAGGCGGGATCGGAGGCGCAACGCCAAGCTCGCTTTAGGTGAGCGTGTCCGCGATAGAGTCGAGTTTGCGGTACGATGTGCTTGTTGACGAGGGACATGGACCGCACGTATTGGCGCACGGCATCGCCGGCCTCCGTCGGATCCATCAGCGGTCCCTCTACCATCGACTTGTCGTGCTTGGCGACGGCTTTCAGTGCTTCGACGAGAGCCTCCCAGGCAATGAACAGCGGATTGCGCTCGTTAATGAGTACGTAGTCGGGGGTGTAGCGCACCTCTTCCCAGGCGTTGCGCAGAGCCACGTCCATGAGGAAATGGGGGGTACCGCGCGCTCGAAAGGCAACGCGGTCCAGTGCGAGCGACACGAGCGGAGGCAGATACGCCGAGTCCCACGAATACGAAGGGTACGCGTCTAGCACCCGGAACACGCGGGGCACGTAACGGCCGTACGGCTGGGCGGACAGCGCAACGTTGCGCAGTTGGACCGAGGCACCGCCGGTCGAAGCCACGTGCCACTGAGCAACGTCACCGCTCGTAAATGCGTACACGCTGTAGATTGGGTGCAGCGCCTCGAACTTGCCCTCGGTGACGATGAGCATGTACATAATAGCCACGATGTTGGCGGTTGGCGTCGTTCGGAACACGGTCTCGTTCCACACGAGCGAAAGAAGGTCCACGTTGGCCGCTAGCTCGATGGCGGCCACAAGTCTGTGTAGCATACGGACCCGACCATCGCCGTAGCCCGTCAAATCTCCACGGCGAAGCTTCTGTAGCACAAAGTCGGAATCCACGTGCGGCTCGTGTCGATACGCGTAGCACAGCTCGCACAGCGCAAGGAACACGGCTGGCGCGACTGCGATGGGTAGCGCGGTATTGAGCTGGTCCAGCACGTAGCGTATGCGGTCCACCAAGGGATCCGAAATAAGGCGTTTCTCGGCGTGCGCAGCGTCTCGTTCGCGGGCGCATTCGAGCAGGGCGTAACACGCGCGCGAGGAGTCTCCCGTGGCGCTCGCGATCGCGTCCAGTAAAGGAAGCGGATTTTCGTCTTCTCGTTTCTCCCACGCTTTCTCCAATTGCTTTCGACGGGCCTCGTCGTCGGCACGCTCCCACGGATACGTACTGGAAAATCGAGGCACCTGCTGGTACGCTTTGATAATGACGTGCGCGTGCCGCTCGCATTTACCGAGTGCGTTGCGGGACACGAGCATGTCCAGCGGCAAGAGATGATCGGGCGTGGGGAGAATCCCCGAGGTCTTGGAGAAGGCCGTGGGTAAGTAGTCGTGCGCCGAACCGCGCCATTGGCCGTACAGATTTTCGGTCTCGGTTCGGTCGGGTTCCCCCGAGAAAAGCGGCGGCAAGCGTAGCCGAGTGACGGCCGCTACATCGCACGAGGTTCGCAGCGCGAGGGCCACTTTACGAGACCACTCCTGATCTTGTTTGAGCTGACCCGACGTTGTCTGTGCCGAGGCAGTCGTTTGATCTAAGGGTGTCTGCGTGGCGGCGTGAGTAGCCTGGCTTGGCTTTGTTGGAGCAGTGGGAGTGGTGGCGGAAGGCTTTGCCGCCGCCCCCGGAATCACAATTATAGGCTGGCCAGCTCCCAGTAGAGAGCCCAACACTGTCTCGGTGTCCGCCATTGGGCGTGCGCGGATTCGATTCATTTCGATTCTAACATGTCCTGGAACACTCACTTGGCTAACGTTTGTGAAAGGCTGCGCAATATAGCCTGCCTGCTGTATTCTATTAAAGCACTATGCCCAATTTACGTAAGGAAAACAATAGCACATGCATTGCGGTACAGTGTGCTGAGATATGAAATTTGTTCTTTTTATTTCTGTTCAGTGTTTTGGCGCAATAAAGTTGATTCTTTATTAAAATCCATAATTCGGGCGGTGATGTATGGTGTTCACATTACTAACAATCCCGGTCTTTTTTCATCCTCGCACATGCCCTCGTTCAGGCTGTTATTCAAAGAAACAGTAATCCTTTCCTATATATGGAACAATGAGTTGCCTCGCGTATGTCCCCGCCAGAACATTACGTCCACGCGACCGCTTACTACCTTTCTTTAGTTTTTAGTTTGAGTCTTGTGCAATTGACTTACTGTGCCGCCCCTGGGTTTGCTCCATTATGCCGAGCGCTGCCCCACAAGCCCATTGTTGGCTTGGGCAGGCTCGTATTTGTATGTAACTTTTTGAAATAAATAAATAATTTATATATATATATGGGTAGTCGATGTCGAAGACCCCTGGAGAAAAAATGCCAAACATTGAAGGGTAAACACTCGTGCAACAAGGATTGGTGGATTTTGAAGCGGGGACGTGCCGCGCGTAGAGATAATTGTGAGGTTTAAAGAGAGGGGAAAAGAAAACAAAGAAAGAGAAAAAAAATGGAAAAGCTGATAGGGAGATTTGGAATGTCATAGAGGCTTATGGGAGCAATTGGATGCGCGCGGGGGGAGGAGTGGGGCCTTGCAGAAGGGGCAAAGAGCCTTGTGGGATAATATAGGAGGAGATAAGATAGTAATAATAATAAAAACGTAGTCTGAGGCCATTATTTGAAATGCAAGAGATAGGCTGGGAAGGAAGGGCCTTTGCAGAAGGTGCACGGGACCTTATGCAATATATAAAGGAAGAATTGATGATACTAAACATACAAAAATAAAAAAAAGAAGAAGAGGAGGAAGAGAAAAAAAAGAAAGTAGTCTGAGGGCATTGTGTGGCTTACTGACAAATAAGCCCACAAATGCGGGCGCGGCTGATTACAGAATATATATAGAATTAAAATGTCTTCGATGAAAGACACATATATTTTATCACCCAATTAAAAAAATTTAATTAACCATGCCTAATTCAGCTATATGTAATTTTATCATCCAAACGTCACAAAGCCAATGCCAAAAATTTCCCAAGCTAACGGCAAGTTTTGCGCCTTCGTTTATTCGGTACTGAATTTTCGTCTGTTTTTGCGCCACGTGAGGAGCACGGACGAAATCACAAACACGTGAATTCACTATTAGAAATAGGTGTACTTTCTTTTGCAAGAAATAGAAATGTTTTCTCAAGAGCATAAAAAAAATCTTGCAGAAAACAAGAGATTTCATAGCAGGCGGCAATCTTGGCGCCTCTGTTGTGTGTGCCGCATTGTCGTCTGCATTTGCACGATGGATTAGAGCTGGACGGTGATGGTGCGTACTCGTATACTGTAAGCAGATGGCAGTCTACATGCTTGCATTCATTTCGCATGAACTTTAACGCGCATTATTTTCTTCCATGGAAGCCGATGAGCAGTGCTCTGACATCCTAGTCGGGCACCGGAAACGGGGACCGTTCAAGCCTCCAGGTGCACCAAGAAGAAAGAGCAGCAAAGTTTCCGAGCATGACAGGGCCAGAATTCTCTAAGTGTCTAGGCGTGGAGGAAATGTGAAAAAATTGGCAGACACGCGGGCATCAATTTAAAGACTGCGAGTTGCATTGCAGCGAGCGATAAAGAAGCGCTGAAGAAATGCGGAACATCGAAGAAATGAGGTAGTAACGGCTCTAAATAATATTGTGGATAACAACCTTGCTTTCACGCTAAAGCAAATAAATCAAGCGGTGTAAGAAGGATTGAAGAGAATCGCCATCAACACAAGTAGCGTTGATCGTCTACTGGATTCGCACGAATACTCCTAGAAATTGGTGACTCAGAGGCCAAGACTGCAATAGAGACGACGTGAAACGCAGCCGCAAAACATACGCGCAATGGCTGCAGTGTGAAGAACCTTGCTTGTGCAGGGTTTACGTTGATGAGACTAACTATAACATACGGTGTTCAAGGAGCTTCGGCCGTGCAGTTATGGGACAGCCTGCGGGGAAGACGACCACTGGCACCAAAGGAGCAAACCTTACTCTTCATCGCCTGCATGTCAGCAAATGGTGTCATACATTGGACGGCCGTCGACAAGGTTCACTTGGTCGTGTTCAATGACATTTTGAGCAACATATCAGCCCATGTCGAAAGTGAATCTGGCTCCTAAGCGGTTTTTATTTTCGACAACACTCCAGCTCACAGTCGTGCGGAAGCAAGCTCGGCTAGTCAGATGCACTCGATCAAGCGGCTGCCTCTTTACAGCCCGTTTTTCAACCCTATAATATAGGTAGTGTTTTCGAAGTTCAAGTCGGAAGTCATAGCTTTCCTCAGCGAGCGGAGGGGCATGGTGCTAACCACCCCTCCCGGAATGGCTGAAAAGGACCCTCGGCGCAGTTTGTTGCTCGACGCTGCCCGATATATGCAGCAAATACAAAGGGTAGAGTGTGCTGCTTTCGACCGCCATAACTTTTATACGGGCAGCTTTGCATGAAGATTTGTAAAAAGTGCCGAGTTACACATAGACCAATGTCTCCCAGAAAATAAAACTGCATTTCAAATCGGCTACGTCTGTGCTTGTACGTGCCTATTGGGTGTTGGCAACTTACGCCGCTAGGATTGCCGCCAAGGCAAGTTAAGTACAGCTGCTAAGGTGACCATAGTGAGAGGCCAGTAGCTATTTCTGACCTCGGTTGTAAGCTCCACGGTACAGAAGTTTTATTCACTCTACCGTGTGGCGGCCAGACTAAATGCAGGGGCGCGCTCTCTCTTTCCGTGGTAGTGGCCGTGAAATGAAAAGTTGAAAAAGCGGTGATATGAGGTAATGTTTCTCTGCCTTTAAGTTTTCCCGCCTGAACCAACTGTGTTTTGCACTAATCCTTCTTTTCTGCTAGCGGTGTTAAATCATGATTTAAAACACAATGAATTTTCGTCAGTGCCTCTTTTGCTCGTAACGAAAACGGCAGCGGTTGACAGAATATCCACTGAACAGTTTGCCATGCACTAGCGTCAGGTCGCGCTATACCTGCTTACAGCTTTCAAAGGCACGCTGCATAAAATGGTACATATAGTTTTTTGGAAAATTTAGGGGCAAAAGGTGTTGATGTAAGTGCACCCGAAACTTCATTCGACCGTGCGCGACAGCGCCGCCACATTGCGCCTGATGTTGACGCGAACGTGCGCCACTCCTGGTTGTTTGGAGAGCTCGGCGGCGATCGCATCCCTTGACGTCTGGACAAAGTTGGCCCGTCGATCCACCGGGTGGATAAGGATCGTTTTGGGGCCAGCCTGTTGCGACCGGTGATGTTTCGGCGCCGCGAAGCGAGCCGGCGGTGCAAGGAGATGTTTTGCAGCAGTAGCAGACGACGCGATGGAATGCGGCCGCTGGTGGCGCTGCAGCCGCTGCTCCGGGGGAGGAGGAGGCCGGTCGGCCTGTTGCTGCACGGTGGGAGCGGAGAGGGGGGAAAAGGAGGCCTCCGCGTCGCTGGAGGGCGGGGCCTTGTCCCCGGAATTTGCATGGGCGCTTTTTTTGGATGCATAATGTCCGCTTTGACGAGGAGGGGCGGGGTCCGCTCTCAGGCTTGCATTTTGAACCCGCTTTCCCTTTGGGTTGTCGTTCGTGCCTCTCTGGCTGTCGGGGGTGTGGCTTTGTTGTTGGTGGTTCCTGCTCTTTCCTGCGCTTCTGGAGCTGTGTTGTTGCCTTTTTCTTTTGGAAGAGGGGGAAAGGAGACCTCGACGTCGTCGCGGGGAAGCGGCGCCGCATATGTGTCCTTTTCGGGTGCATGATGGCGACTCTGTTGAGCAGGGGCGGCGTCCGTGCTCAGGCGCGAGTTTTGAATCCGCTTTGCCTTTTCGCTCGTGCCTTGGTGGGTGTGGGAGGGTGGGGCGTTCATGGTGGACGTGCCTGCTCTTGCCTGGGCGTCTGGAGCTGGGTTGTTGCCATGCTCCTTTGTATGGACTGCTTGAGCGGCGTCATCCAGCGATGGCGGCGCTTTAGGAGTTGCTGGCTGGTCGGATAAAGACCCTTCTGTCGCCGACGGCGTGGTGCTGGCCTGCGGGGGACATTGTTGGGCCGTAGATTCTGCTTCTTGTCTTGTTATTCGGGCGGAGCTTTGGTGTTATGGGGTTAGGAGGGGGGGGGGGGGGGGGTCAGGAAGAGGATTGAACTCATCTCCCCCGCCTCGATCGCTATGGTGGTAAAGACCGTTGGTGGTGTGCTGATGGCGATTCCCGGCAATTCTTCTTCCATTGCTTGCTTTATTTGCTTTAGCGTGAAAGCAGGGCTGTTATATACAATATTCTTTAGAGCCGTTACTACCGTATTTCCGAATTTATTCTATGTTCCGCCTTTCTTCAACGCATCTCTATCGCTCGCTGCAATGGATCTCGCCGTCTTTAAATTGATGCCCTGCGCGTCTGCCAAATTTTTCACATCTCCTCCACGCCTCGACACTTCGAGAATTCTGGCCCTGTCATGCTCGGAGACTTTGCTATTCTTTCTTCTTGGTGCACCTGGAGGCTCGAACGGTGGTCCCCGTTTTTGGTGCCCGATTAGGATGTCAGGACAGTGCTCGTCAGCTACCATGGAAGAAAATAATGCGCGTTAAAGGGACACTAAAGAGAGAAAGGAAGTGGGTTTACATCGATAGAATGCCAGTTCCTGATTACAAAAAGACCACTCTTACTGAAAACAGAGCTGTTATAAGGTAGTAAAGAAGAATAACAGAAATACAGGTATCGCCACCACAGACAAACGGCCGAGGCTCGCAACTACAAACCACGTGACGCGCTAGGGATCCCGGAGGCTGACAAATGCGAATTACGTTGCATGTTTGAATGCGGTAGTACGTTTTTTCTCAAAGATGATAATACGCTTTTATCATACGTAAACGACGGTGAAAAGACGACGTAAACGTTGCAAGGCAAATACAAAAATATACTTGGAGGCGCCACAGGCGCCCACTTCAGTTTTGGTTATGTTTCGGCTCAGGCATTTCGTGCGCACTCGGATAGTTTGTTTGAACCTGCAGCGCCTGAATTACGAGCTTGGGGCAGCAGATGCGCCTCGATGGTTCCCATTTGAGCATTCGGAGACACGAGCGAGCGAAATCCGCTACCGCCGACACACTCCTTCGTTCACACTTCTGCGCCAACATATCGCCGCCGTTGCCGCTTCGACTGCGACCTGACCGCTTGACTGCAGCTACGTACGCCACGAAAAGCATACATATGCTAAGTACCGAAGGAAAAACGCATTATCACTCAATTGTTCACTAAATCATGGCACATCTGACCAACATATACTGCGTCAACAAGACCTTCAACGTGCAATTTTCAGACGTCGTAAACAAAAGGGGCATACTTACCGCTCATACCAAGGAGAGCGTCGATATATTGCGCTCGTCGCCCGGCGAAAAAAAAAGGGCCTCGGGTAAAAAGTAAAAACTAAAAATAACGAAGCACCAGAAATACATTACAAAAGGTTAAAAAAAATCTATTTGTAAAAAAAAAAACAAGCGGCAAGACTCGAACTCGCCACTGCTTGCTCCGTAACGTTCGGCGCTAACCGCTCAGCTACGCTGCGCCACAAGAACCTTGGAAATATTTCTAGTTTTTATGTCATGACCCCATTTACAATAAAGTGTTACTGCTGCCGGTCTAAAGATTACAACTTCTTGCTCATCGGCGCATGCTGCCTGCTCTCTAATGTTCTGGATGCCTATGCGCACTATATTGTGCACTGGAATCATTTTAACATGTGGAATTTCACAGCGCTGGCAAATGTTGTGGCGCCGGCCCTTCGGTCATGTTCTGCTACCGTGGGCGTAATTTTCGCTGAACACGGAGCTGTAGCACAAACCTTGAAGGAAAAAAGTGCGACGAAGCTCCAAAACTGACAAGCGCAGCAGCGAGGACACTATTTTGCTGGTAACTAAATCTTATTTGTATGTAAACTTGTTAGGAAGCGTTGCGATGACCGAGGGCTCGGTTTGTTTATACACAGTGCAAGAAGGAGCGCAAAAGCTTGAGAAACATGTAAAGTATTGTGCATTACAAGCGCTGTTTTTTTCTTCCTTTATGGGCCCATCGCTCGGTAAATTACTGTCTTCATCGTTTTATTTATTTCGCCGTTGCCAAGTTGGCCCTTGAGGGATGCGACGCCGCGGGCCGCGCCGGCTCGCTAGCTATCACAGAGTCTCTGCTTACGTCATACTGTGCGTCACTCAACTCCAACTACGTAGTTGGAGGCTACAGTTTGAATTCGACCGGCGGGAACAAGAAAAAACCTCAACTTCTTATCGCAATATCTCAGCAATTATTCGATTTTTTGCTGCCGGATATGCGGCGAAAGTGTCACCAAATGTAGTTTATTAGATTTGCATACCATCTTTGGCTGTCTTTAGTGTCCCTTTAAAGTTCATGCGAAATTAATGACCTGCCTATAGTATACGAGCATGCACCACCACCGTGCGGCTCTACTCCGTCGTGCAAATGTAGACAACAACGCGGCACACACAACAGAGGCGCGAAGATTGCCGCCTGCTTTGAAATCTCTTGTCTTCTGCGTTTCTAGCGGTTTTTGTTTTATGCTCTTGAGAAAACATTTATATTTCTTGCAAAAGAAAGTACACCTATTTCTAATAGTGAATTCACGTGTCTGTGCTTTCATCCATTCTCCTAACATAGCGCAAAAACAGA
Source organism: Amblyomma maculatum (assembly GCF_055883805.1). NCBI lineage: Eukaryota > Metazoa > Arthropoda > Arachnida > Ixodida > Ixodidae > Amblyomma > Amblyomma maculatum. The sequence goes on along the minus strand of NC_139353.1, from coordinate 106,060,241 downwards.
CGACAATTCGGCACCGAGTAAACGGAGGCGGAAAACTTGTCCTCTGCTTTAGAACTTTTTGGCATTGGCTTTGTAATGTTTGGCTGATGAAATTACATGTAGCTAAATTAGATACGGTTGATTAAAACGTTTTTTTATTGTGTGATAAAATAATTGTGTGTTTCATCGAAGGCATTTTAATTCTGTATATATTCTGTAATCATCAGTGCGCACATTTGTGGGATAAATTGTCCTCTTGGAATATAGAGCCAGTAAGCCACAGCTCTGGGACAATTCAGTATTTCACTGCCGAGAAAGTGCGTTTGTCATGATATTGACGAAAGTCATCCCATAAGCTGACGCTTCGCTTACACGTCCCATGGTCTGGAATGTGATCTCATTTTTTATTTATTTCTGGAATTCATGTTTCGTGCTTTGGAGGCTTCCACCACATTCATTTTCCACATGTGGATTAAATTGGTTGGCAGCCGGATTAAATTCGCTGGCGCTTGTATTAATTGCGTTGGCACCCGGAGTAAATTGGTTGGCGCTGACATTATTCGAGTTGGCGCTTGGATTAAATATGCTGGCGTTATGATTAAATGCTTGGCATTCGAATTAAATTACATGGCGCTTAGATTATATGAGTCGACACTCAGATTATTTCCGCTGGCGCTAGGATTAAATTCAGAGGGAAAACCAGCGCCCTCTCGAGGGGTCCAGGAGCAGCGCTAGCAGACGACGCGTGGCACTATTTCTAGCGTAGCCGCGTACTCATGAAGCCGCGCTCGGTGCACACATAAACCGGTGAACTCAACAGATTTGTGTCCTCTGCTGCTCAGGAAACTTCAAAAGACAGGAATAATAACTTAAACATGCGTGCGCAGCATAAATGTAAAAAAAACGCGTGCGTTAAATGAGCAAGCTCATTCTTCTGAACCATTTTCGACTCAGTACAGCAGCTAGGAAACTGTTCATTAATTATGCTTTGAAATTAATAGCACACTTGAAGTAGAAACGATATTTCAGTAAATTATTGGGCTCGTTTCCTTACTAAAAAATAAGTAGACTGCGAGTGTTCTGCAACTTTTGGAAACATCGTTGCGCACAGAGCTCTGATGAAATAAGGGAGTCATTGCGTTCGTAACTGTTCGGGTATACTCCGTTGTACAAACTCTTTTTTTGGCTCGAGTTTATTTCGTTTACAGTATTCCAATAGCTTTATTTTGGAGAAAAAGTCAGCTTTTTTGCAGCTGTGCATTACCAACGCATGTATATCTTCCAACAAATACAAAACAAATCGGGTATGATGTGATACAAAGCTCACGGATAATGTTTTCTGACTTTTTTATTATTTATTTGTTTTTATTAGTTTCCTTATAGCCTGCCGGGCAATAATATCACCAGTAAACTTTGATGCCGCCTCTTGAAACTTGACGAGTCCCTGTGCGCGTTCAGCGGAACTTGTTAGCATTCGATGCAAAACTGCGAGACTCCTCCGTTAAAACAATGGCTCAATTGCGTTTCACACACACGGTTTTTGTTTTTTTTTTCACTTTTTTATGGTACAAAGTGTACTGTGATAGTCATCGCCATCGACATGCACCTGTGCGTTGTGCGACGAAGACAAAGAAGAAGTACGCTGGGCTCGCCGTTGCAAGGTCCTGTCCTCACAGCTCTCCATCTGAGCGTCAATAAACGCCCTATTACAATTGGCGGAGGTGCCGGAAACGATCCCACCCAAACTGGAACTGCGAAGCCGTACACTACCCTCTACGACCGCCATGCAAGACACTTCGACGCTGCCGGCCGTTCCACCCACGATCATGTGTGCTGGCGTCGTGCGCCAGCCTGACCCTTGCCTGTTCAGCGGCACGGCCGATCAAGATGTCGACGACTGGCTGTCATCCTATGAAAGAGTAAGCACCTACAACAAGTGGGATGACTCATACAAGCTAAGTAACGTCATATTCTATCTGACGGACGTGGCGAACCTCTGGTTTCGCAACCATGAGGCTGACCTGTCATCTTGGTCGACATTTAAAAAGAATTTCGCGGAAGTGTTCGGCCGCCCGGCAGTGCGTAAGCTTCGTGCCGAACAACGTTTACACGATCGTGTTCAGCGCGCTGATGAGACCTTTACCAGCTACATAGAAGACGTCGTTGATCTCTGCAAACGAGTCGACCCGGCCATGCCGGAAGCAAACAAAATCCGCTACATCCTCGAGGGCATTTCTGAGGACGCCTTCCAGATGCTGGTAGCGAAAGATCCCACCAGCGTTAGTGAACTCGTGAAGCTTTGCCAGAGCTACGACGAGCTCCGCAAGCGGCGCGCTTCTAGGCGCCGCTCCAGTGTGTGCGACGAAGGCGTATCCGCATTAGCCCTGGGTGGTTCGCCAACTTCTGAAGGGAGCCCGCTGAATCAAAAGATCAAAGATTTTATTCGTGAAGAGGTCGCACGTCAAATCTCACTCCTTCCCCATTTTCAAGACTCGGGCCGCCTCGTTCCTGAACTGGCTCCATCTTTGGCCCCTGCTATACGCCGTGTCGTGCAAGAACACGTCGCTGATGCCTTGCCGTCCAACCCCGTGGTGCCGCCTGTGACGGCACCTCTCACGTATGCCCAAGTAACGGCTAGGCCACCACCTTCGCCCACGTCTGGCTCCTAAGTGCAGGTCCCTGCCTACCGTTCACCGCCGCATGCTGAGCCTTCGTTTCAAGCCCCACCCTCAAGGTTCCGCCCACATCCTATGAAACCTTGGCGTACTACGGACAACCTTCCGATTTGCTATGCCTGCGGTCGGCCAGGCCATGTTGCGCGCCTTTGTCGCCAGCGCCTCCAACCTTCACAGCCTGACATTCGACTTTACCCGTACGATACCGACTCACGCTCGCAAATGATTCCGCCCGGTTCTCAATTTGTCCCACAAGATCGCCAAACCTATACCACTCGTCGATCACATTCTCCTCGGCGCCGATCGCTTTCTCCAATGCTGCGACGTTCTACCAGCACCGTTGAGGGAAACTAACAGTCGCAGTTCCGGGGGCAAGAACTGCGCTTGTTTCGAATTCCTCAAGTCCTCCATGCCGTCCCGCTAATGTTATCAAAGTTTCTGTAGAAGGCGCCACAGTTCTCGCTCTCGTCGATACCGGTGCAGCCGTCTCCGTCATCAGTGAAGCGCTCTGCCGTCGAATTCGCAAAGTGACCACTCCGATTTCCGACTTTTCGCTCCGCACCGCCTCATCACAGCACATTCACCCCTCCGCATCTTGCACAGCCCGTGTGCTCATTCAAGACGTCTTGTACCCCATCGAGTTTATTGTTCTGGCGAACTGCTCGCATGATATCATCCTCGGATACGATTTTCTATCGACTCATCAAGCCGTTATTGACTGTGCTCGAGCACAAATTGCCTTCGCCCCCCTCTGTGATGCCCCCTTCTGTGATACCCCTCCCCGCACTGCAAAACTTCTCGTCGCCCATGACACCGACATTCCTCCGTTCTCTGCTGCCCTCGTACCACTGTCTTGTGAGTGGGTAACTCCTTTGACTGCGATTTTTACATCTTCCGAAGCCACCTCCCGTCATCCCTGCCTCCTTTTTCCGTTCGCAGTTCTCGAAATTCAAGACGGCAAGAGTGCACTTTACGCCTCGAACCCATTTTCTTGCCCAGCAGTCCTGCTCCGTGGCGAATGCATTGGACGTCTTGAAGAGCTTGATCCCAGTCATATCACCACTCTTGCTGACTCAACCCCCTCCTTCGACGTTAGTCTGTGCTCTTGCGATGTTGCGACCGCTTCGACGCCCTCCGACGTTTTCCAACATGCTATTGATGCTGATCTTCCACTTGCGCAACGTGATCAACTTGTCGCCCTCTTGCAGAACTTCGCTTCTTCATTCGACTTTCCTCAAACTGACTTGGGCCGCACGTCTGTCGTAGAGCACACCATCGACACCGGTAAAACTGCACCTTTGCGCCAGCGCCCATATCGCGTGTCGGCTTCGGAGCGCCAAGTAATTGCTGATCATGTGGACGACATGCTCCGTCGGGGTGTCATTCGGCCATCCCACAGTCCCTGGGCGTCTCCAGTTGTGTTGGTACCTAAGAAAGATGGCTCCTTCCGGTTTTGTGTCGACTACCGCCGGCTCAACAAGATCACGCGCAAGGACGTCTATCCTCTGCCACGCATCGATGACGCACTAGACTGCTTGCAGGACGCCGAGTTTTTCTCCTCGTTGGATTTACGATCTGGCTACTGGCAGGTGCCAATGGCTGACGCTGACCGCTCTAAAACTGCCTTCATCACACCAGATGGATTATATGAATTCAACGTCATGCCCTTTGGGCTTTGCAACGCCCCGGCCACATTTGAACGCCTCATGGACACTGTGCTTCGTGGATTCAAGTGGCGAACCTGTCTTTGCTATCTCGATGATATCGTAGTCTTTTCTACCGATTTTCAATCCCACCTGCTCCGACTGAAGGACGTTCTCACTTGTCTCGCTACCGCCGGCCTCCAACTGAATCTGAAGAAGTGCCGCTTTGCTGCTCGCCGACTAACAATTCTAGGTCATGTCGTTTCTAAGGATGGCATTCTCCCCGATCCCACCAAACTTCGTGCAGTTGCCGAATTCCCACGCCCAAAATCACTGAAGCAGCTACGAAGTTTCATTGGCCTATGCTCCTACTTTCGCCGCTTCATCTTAAATTTCGCCTCTATTATTGCTCCTCTCATCCAGCTCCTCTCCGGCAGCTCCGACCTCTGCGCATGGACACCTGCTTGTGATGACGCCTTCAACACTTTACGCCGTCTTTTAGTTTCGCCTCCCATCCTCCGCCACTTCGACCCGAATGCGCCAACTGAGATTCACACTGACGCTAGCGGTATTGGGATAGGCGCCGTTCTCACCCAACGCAAGCCTGGTATCCGAGACTATGTGGTGGCGTACGCAAGCCGCACCTTCACCAAGGCAGAGTCCAATTCTGTTACGGAAAGAGAATGCTTGGCCATTATTTGGGCCATCGGCAAATTCCGTCCGTATGTCTATGGCCGACCATTTTATGTGGTCACTGATCATCACGCTCTGTGCTGGCTGGCGTCCCTCAAGGACACGTCCGGCCGCCTTGCTCGCTGGGCTCTTCGCCTCCAAGAGTATGACATTCGTGTCATATATCGCTCAGGCCTCAAGCATACTGACGCGGACGCTCTTTCGCGCTCACCGCTGCCTCCCTCTTCGTTGCCTGATGAGATCTGCGCCTACGATTTGTCTTCGCTTGCCACTATTGACATGGCCACGGAACAGCGGCGCGACCCGTGGATATCTACACTTCTGGACTTTCTTTCAAGTCACTCTCCAGGTCGTCTGTCTCGGGCGCTTGCCCGCCAAGCTCACCATTTTTCAATTCGTGACGGGCTGCTCTATCGCCGCAATTATCTTCACGACGGAAGGAAGTGGCTTTTAGTCATCCCCCGTCATCTCCGCGCCGAAATTTGTGCTGCTTTCCATACTGATCCCCAGTGCGCCCACGGCGGAGTGTTGAAAACCTACACGCGCTTGCGTCTACGCTTCTTCTGGCGTGGAATGTACCGCTTTGTCCGCCATTTTGTCCGCTCCTGCCAGTCTTGCCAACGCCGAAAAACTCATCTCAAGTCCTCTGCTTCGTTGCAGCCGTTGCCCTGTCCTGCCCTTTGATCGTGTCGGCATAGATCTATACGGTCCCCTTCCTACAACTTCAGCTGGCAACCGCTGGATTATCGTGGCAGTGGATCATCTAACCCGCTACACTGAGACATCATCATTGCCCTCTGCTTCCGCACGCGACGTGGCTGCCTTTATTCTGAAAAACCTGGTTCTTCGCCATGGTGCCCCTCGCGAACTGCTCAGTGACCGCGGACGCGTTTTCTTATCAGACGCTCTTGAGGCTCTCCTGAAAGAATGCCGCATCATACACCGCACCGCTACCTCGTACCACCCTCAGACGAATGGACTGACAGAACGTTTTAACCGCAATCTCGGTGACATGCTGGCTATGTACGTGAACACCGACCATTCCAATTGGGACCAAGTTCTACCGTTTGTTACTTACGCATATAACACCGCGACACAGGCCACTACTGGATTCTCTCCATTCTTTCTCCTTTACGGGCGCGAGCCACCCTGTACTATGGACATACTTTTTCCCTACCGCCCTGACGTTTCCGAATCTTCCCCGCTATCCGATGCCGTCACGTACGCAGAAGAATGCCGTCAGCTCGCCCGCTCTCTCACAACAGAAAATCAGTGGCAACAAAAATACCTCCGTGATACCGGCGAAGCTTCGTCATATCTCCCGGACACACTGGTGTGGCTCTGGGTGCCCTCCACAACCCCCGGCCTTTTAAAGAAGTTTCTTGCTCGCTACCACGGGCCATATAGGGTCCTCCAGCAAACATCTGCAGTCAACTACGTAGTTGAGCCCGTCACGCCCTCTGCGGACTTGCGTCGCCGTGGTCGTGAAACAGTTCACGTGAACCGATTGAAGCCATTCTATGACCCCGCTGTGCTTTCCGCGCCATAAGTCGCCAGGATGGCTCCTTTTTTTTTACCCGGGGGGAAAATGTACTGTGATAGTCATCAACATCGACATGCACCTGTGCGTTGTGCGACGAAGACAAAGAAGAAGTACGCTGGGCTCGCCGTTGCAAGGTCCTGTCCTCACAGCTCTCCATCTGAGCGTCAATAAACGCCCTATTACACAAAGTTTTAGTTTTTATTTTATACACCGATATTTAGCATAGGAAAAATTTGAATTTCCATTTCGATCACTTTGACACATTCGCAATCTCCTCTTTTTCCAATGTTTCATTTTTCATTTATATCAATTAACTGATCAATTGTACGGACTAAATTTTCGTAATAAGCATTATCATGCATTGGCTTTTCATTCTGAGCATTTTGACAGCATTGATTTCACGCGTAATATTGCAGTCCTGATCTGTTCGGGAAAGTAAGGAGGCTCGAAACGGCAGTGACTTTTCACTAGACATCCACTGTACAAGTAATGACTACATAGTCATAGCGTTCTTGATATTTTGCTCGTGAAATAGCACATGCCACAACAAAGGCCATCCCACGTACGCGAACGGCTTTTTAAGCAGACAGAAATCACTTCGCATAGTCGGGTGTTTTCCGTGGCCATGAAAATCTTACGCCCGATTTCTTGAGGCGATAGCTTCCTTCTGTTGCTATTATCGTCACCGCGAAGAATGGAAAATGACTTTTTTGCGTCTTCCGCACTGTACCGGCAGCTGAAAGCACAGCAGCCTGACGCAGCCGCATGTCACGCGCACGCTTCAAGATTTGAGTTCAGAGATGTAATTCTTGCGTCCGCTTAAACATTAAGTACTGCATATAGACTCCTAATGATGCGATAGAGGCATGTGAAGTACTTTTTGCTTAACTTATCGGCCAATATCACGCTGACAAGCGCAGGCCGCCATGCATTTCAGCGGCGCAGCGAGCACCGCTGGACCCTTTGGGCGGAGCTTGGCGGAGAAGAGGTCACGTGCAGCCAACCAGCCTATCGGAGGGAGGGGCGGCTGGATCAAGACCTGTCGCTACCTTTAAAAAATAGAGGAGCCTTAGCGCCGCATACCACTCTTAGTGCCTGCTCCTCTCGCGAGCGGCAGCACGCGCATCTCGTCGCATTTCTTTCTGTTGTTGAGAGCGCACGCTAGTAGCCGGCGCCGTCCCTAGCTGCCGCCACCGAGCGCTCCTCCAACGGTTCCACATGGCAAGTTAGTTCAGGGCTTTCCCCGCACCGGCGCTGCAGGTGCGCGCCGCATACCACTCTTAGAGCCTGCTCCTCTCGCGAGCGGCAGCACGCGCATCTCGTCGCATTTCTTTCTGTTGTTGAGAGCGCACGCTAGTAGATGCCACTGTCCTACTCCAGCTAGCTTCTACTCCGTTGCGCGTTGCATGACCCAATTCGCTAGCACCTGACAAGAGAAAGTCTAGCGCGGAATGGACGAGCGCTCGTACAATAAATAATTTCTGCCCGTGAATGGATGAGCGCGCTCGTACAATAAATTTCTGAACGGTCCCCGTGTCTGAATGGATGCGCGCTCGCGCATTGTACAATCTGATTTTTTTGCGGCGTAACTAAGAGTATCGAGTGGCCGTATTCGTAGGAACCCCAGGCCGTATACACGCGGTCATCGTAAATAGCCGTACTCGTCTAGCGGCCGTACTACTCCAGGCCGTACACAGTGCGCAAGCGTAAATAGCCGTACTCGAATTCCGAACGGTCCCATGCCTGAATGGACGAGCGCTCGCTCAGTGTACAGTATGGTTTTTTTGCGCCGTAACACAAATTGTAACAATGGAGAATCTCAAGTGGCCGTACTCGTAGGAACCCCGAGCCGTACACAGCGCGCCAGCCGTAATTTCCGAACGGTCCCCATACCTGAATGGACGAGCGCTCCGCAGTGTACAGTATGGTTTTTTGCGGCGTAACACACATTGTAACAACGGAGAATGGCCGTACCCGTAGGAACCCAGGCCGTATACACGCGGCCATCGTAAATAGCCGTGCTCGTAGAACCCCGGGCCGTACACAACGCGCCAGCCGTACTCGTCTAGCGGCCGTACCCGTAGGAACCCAGGCCGCCCTAGTAGCACACTTTGTTGCCTCAATATGGCCGCAATGTTTGCTTTCAACATTGCCTTAACGTGGCTACTGTCCTCTTTTTGCCACGTTGATGCAACATGCATAAGACAACATTGAAGCAACATTGCACCAATGTTACAACCTTTAGTCAATGTTTAAGCCACCTCTGAAGACGATATTAATGCAACATGGCTGCAACCTTTGCTTAATATTGGTACAACTTTTTATTTGCACACAGGCAACATTCCCATAACAACATTAGTGCAATATTGCTGCAAAGCTACTGTAATGTTTCAGAAACTTTCAGGCAGCATTCCAAGCTACTGAAATATTCCGCCGCATTGATGGCCACTAGCTATCGATGCTTGCTGTTCAATAAATTTATCTTGTGAAAGGCTAAACCATGTGCAATGGTATCGTCGTACCACAAAGGTTATGGTAGCTTAAGGTCACAAGACTGAGAAATTGAACATTACTCGTTGCCACACGGCAGTGCGGTGCAGGGGAGTACGAATACCTAAAAGGCTGCACTGGACAGCACAGCTTTTTCCCACTTTTCAAGCCGTTTGCTCTGAATGAGACCTTAAATGTAATATTCATCAGCTCTGTACCAGTGCTCATTTAGATGCTATAAGCTGCTGTGACCTGAAAATGGCACTGAAAGTGGTTATTCTGGCAATTAGAATGATTTATATATATGCATGTGGATTACAAATAACCCTCATTTGTTTTTTAGCGCTATTTTATTTGTCAAGAATTTATTCAATTAGCCTAACAGCAAGCTTGATTCCAGTATACTCATTAGCTTAACATACAGCAGCTAGTTTCACAGATGTAAGACATTTACTTCAAGACAATCGTTTTATGCAGAAACTTGCAACAATCATACATAGCACACAGCCGATTTGGCTACTCAAGAACAGGAAGCACAAATAATGTCAACAGTTACTAAGCTCATCAACATAGCTTTAAAACGTGCATGTCCCTCAACTTCAGTTTTACAAACATGGCACTTTAGTAAATTATTAATTGCAGAAACTTGCAACAAAATATAAAACAGCAGTACTGCCTATTCAGAAAAAGGACTCTATAACATACTGAACATTTACACAGGCACATTTCATTTCATTTATTTCATTTATTTTCCTTAAAGTCCCTGTGGAAGAGGACTGAACTCATCTCCCCCGCCTCGATCGCTATGGTGGTGAAGACCGTTGGTGGTGTCTGCGGCGGCAGTGCGGCCGTTTCCGCGTGGTGCTGGCTGGCGGACTGAAGGGCGGTTGCGCCGGTGCGCTGTGGTGATGGCGGCTCTCGGGCGAGCGGCGTAGAAGTGGCAGCGTCTGCGTGCTGCCCCTCCGTGTTGACATTGGGGGTTCTGCCTGGTGGGGTTCCCTGCGCCGCCGTCAGCAGCCTGCGGGCCTCGTCCTGAGCGCCGATGATATAGTTGGCGTCGTTGAGCAGTTGTTGTAGAGCGCGTGAGCAGCCGAGATTGCCCCCACGTCTGTGGCGGCCGCCGAAGCGGACGCGGGTGGTCGGAGTTGCACCGGTTGCAATTTTTAAAAAAGCTGGCTGTTGTGTGAAGGCCGCACTTGCCATCAGCATGCAGATTCAGTGCATATGGCAACCCATGATAAGCATTGCCTAACCAAACAATTAGAAGATGACAGGTATATTTATTCACTTGTCATGCGTCTAAGCTAAGACTGCAAGAGACGTGTCATAAACTGCATATTTTTTCAGCTGCATGCGGTTCTTGGTTTTAGCAAAAATATAAGAACAAAGCGAAATAGTGCATCCAGATGTGACGCTTACTCGTCGCATGGTCTGGAATGTGATCTCAATTTTTATTTATTTCTGGAATTCATGTTTCGTGCTTTGGAGCCCTCCACCACATTCATTTTCCACATGTGGATTAAATTGGTTGGCACCCGGATTAAATTCGCTGGCGCTTGTATTAATTGCGTTGGCACCCGGAGTAAATTGGTTGACGCTGACATTATTCGAGTTGGCGCTTGGATTAAATATGCTGGCGTTATGATTAAATGCTTGGCATTCGAAATAAATTACATGGCGCTTAGATTATATCAGTCGGCGCTCAGATTATTTCCGCTGGCGCTAGGATTAAATTCAGAGGGAAAACCAGCGCCCTCTCGAGGGGTCCAGGAGCAGCGCTAGCAGACGACGCGTGACACTCTTTCTAGCGTATACCGCGTACTCATGAAGCCGCGCTCAGTGCACACATAAACCGGTGAACTCAACAGATTTGTGTCCTCTGCTGCTCAGGAAACTTCAAAAGACAGGAATAATAAGTTAAACATGCGTGCGCATTTGCTTTTATTGGTTTCCTTATAGCCTGCCGGGCAATAATATCACCAGTAAACTTTGATGCCGCCTCTTGAAACTTGACGAGTCCCTGTGCGCGTTCAGCAGAACTTGTTAGCATTCGATGCAAAACTGCGAGACTCCTCCGTTAAAACAATGGCTCAATTGCGGTTCACACACACGGTTGTTGTTTTTTTTCACTTTTTACGGTACAAAGATTTATTTTTTATTTTATACACCGAAATTTATTTATTTATATTTATTGACATTTATTCATCGTCTTTTATGCCGAGACCCCACATGTACTTCCATAGCGAGTTGACTTTGCACACGGTCGTCTCGCTGGCACTCATGGGTTCGTGGTCGCTCAGCGAGGCCTCGAGTTCGGCCACCGCGCGTTCTTCATCGTCGTCGTCGTCGCCGCCGTCACAGTCGTCGCGCGGCCGCTTGCGCGCGCCACCTCTTTTGCCCCGTTGTTCTTCTTCTTCGTCTTCCACTTCCACCGCGCTTTGGTGCCGATGCCTCCGCTCGCGCCGGTCGTTCCACCGCCGCCACCATTCGGCGCCAAACAAGAGCTCGCCACACTTGTCTCGCGTTTCCGTCGAAGCCGCGTTGTTGGACACAAGCCCGGCCATCATCGCCTGCATGTTCAGAATTCGGGCGCCCGCAGCTTTCTCGTGTTCGTTCTCACAGAGGCAAGTGAACGCTCGCGTTAGCAGCTCGTAGCGCAGCCCGACTTCGATCTCGTTGACGTTCAGCGCCCGCGCAACCTCGGCGAAATTGCGTGGCGCCGGCGGTGCGTTGGGATTGCGCGTGCGGCGCCGGTGCCGGTTGCCGTCGCTGAAGCCGAACGAGTAGAGCGTGCAGTAACGCATCGCCGTATCGTCGTTGCGGTTGCCTCCTTCGAAAAGATCGCGCGACTGCAGCCGGCGCCGGACCTGCTCGTTTTCGTCGCACTCCTGCGGCTTGCCCTCGCGGCCCGTGAACACGATGTCGCCGGCGCGACGCACAACGTCTTCTTCGGCGCCCTCGTCGCTTCCCCCCGAGCCGAAATTGTACTCTATGGCCGAGCCCTCGCACATCGGGTCTGTCACGGCCACGAGCTCGGGGCCGTTGTCGTTCCACACGTTCTTGTTGATGAGCACCACCGCGTCCGCGAGGAATTGAAGCACCCGCTGCGCTTGCGCCTGCCCGCCCGGCATGCCGTCGGCATTCTCGTACATGGCCAACAGCTGCCGGTCTTCCTGCGTTATGCCCATGGAATCTGCAAACTGGTCGCGCATTTCCTTTGCCGCGTTTCCCCGGTTCGACTGCCGCAGGTTCCAGCGAAGACACGCGGATGCGGCCGCGCCGTTCCAGTCCTTCTCCCAGCGATTGAACGCGCGCTCCAGCATTGCGTAGTCGTTGGGGTGGCGGTCCAGGTAGCACACCGCGGCCGTGCCCTGTCCCGGCGCGTAGTCGCGCACAACCACGTACGCGGGCGGCTTCTCTTGTCGAATGAGCAGAATCAGCGAGTCGCTTTCGGCGTGGTAGCGCGCGCGGGCCTGCTCCCATCTGGAGCCCGCCCCGACGCCGCCGCTAATTGTGTTGCGCACGCGACCCATCCCCGATGCCGCGGCCGAATGCCTGAACTCGCTGTTCGTGTCGGAAGTCACGTCGTAGGCGGCCGGCCCATTTGCCAGCGAGGTAATCATCGTGTTCCAGTTGGCCGCCACGGTTCCGCGCGGGTCGGAATGCGAGCGGTCGCTCACGTGCGATACCACCGTTAGTCGGGCGTTTAGCAGGGTCTCGAGGATGGGTCCGGGCAATAGCGCGTATAGGGTGTCGCGCAGAAACGGCGCCGCCGGGTGCTTCGATTGTTCGAGCCCGTGCGGCACGTTCGGCTGCACGTTGCCCGTCAGCAGCACGAGCAGCGCGTTGTCCATCGAATCCGCCAGGTGCTGCAGCGCCACGTCCATCCACTCGTGCGCGTCGTCCCACACGCCCGTCGGGGGCGCCACGGGCTGCGTTGCGGCCTGTTGCAAGTGAGCGTCCAGCAATTTCTTGAGCACCACGCCCCCCAAACAAGACGCGCGAAAGTGCCACGTGCACGCCACCTTATTCGGCGGTGTCGTCGCGGACACGTACAGCCACGCCAGCGTAGCGCCCGCGTCCGGACTCATCATTTCCGAGAGCGCGGTCACCGGCGTCGGCCCGGGCGTCGGCGGGATCGCGGCTATCGCGTTGCCGCGACTCTTGTAGCCGAGCGTTCCGACGACCAACTGTGCGGCGGCCCCCACCTTCAGCTCCGCAACGTTCACGTGAGTGGCCGTGCTCACTTGGAATTCTTTCTTAAAGTGGTCGTCCAAGCACAGCGCCCGAAGCTCTTCCACCAGCTTATCGTACACGTCGCGGCAGCCCTGAAACGCCGTCAACTTGTCGTTCGAAACGTACTTCTTGACGTCGTCCAACACCGCGGTCGGCAATTCCATCACGCGCTTGGGCGAGCTCTGCTGGGCCGCGGCCACGGTATGCGTCCAGGGCTCGATAATGTTCTTACTCGTGTTGTCCTTGGTGGTCGAGTAAGGCGCAAAGCGCTGCACAAACAGCCAAACGTCGCACCCCGGCGCCACGGCCGTCAGGGTGGGCACCGATATCTCGGGGGCGCCGCGCGCTTCCCTGTGTTTCGCCTCCAACACGCACCACGCGCCCTCGGCGCCAATCGCCCAGAGCAGAACCTCGGTCACCAGGTCCACGCTCGTGGTCACGTAGCGCAGCGCAGACAGCTGCGACGTGCGTTCGGCCAGGAACCGAGCAGCCTCTCGATCCGTTACGGCGGCCAATCCCTCGAACGGTATCAGCTCCTCGATCCCCGCCATCCAATTGTCGGCGGTCCCGCGGAAGCGGCCCATCGGCGAAGGGATCGCCGGCATTGCCTGTTCCGCGTGTTGTTTGGCGGCACCGCTAGCGCACTCGATTATCGACGCGCGAGCGGCTGCCGAGGCGTACAGCGCCGCGGCTTCAAGCAGGTCGAGCACCGCTTCGCCAAACGCCACGCATTCCGTTGGCTCCATGTTGAGTTCGAGACCCCGCTGCAGCGCGCCCCGAAAAAGTTCGAGGCGCAACTGCTCGGAAAACGCCAGGGGCGGAGGTCTCGGATTGTTGCCTCCGACGGGCAGAGGGTCCGTGTTGTTGCCGTCCAAACTCTTGTGGTACGGCGCTAGCGCGCGCGCGCAAAATTCGGCCACGTTGTTCTCGTACCAGTTGGCCGGCCCGTGCTGCAGGTGCGTCGCGTGCACCGCGAACGGCGAGGACAACGAGACGGGGTTGTTACCCGAGCGCGCGATCAGCCAATCCACCGAGCAGAGCACGTTCGTGGGCTCGTCTGCGTCCACGAGATACGCGTACGCCACTTTCTTGGCGTTCGCCGTCCAGGCATTTGCTTTGTCCACCACGTAAAACAGCGACTCGGGCGCTGCCTGATGAGCCGCGTCGGCCAACGCCTTGACGGCCTCCGTTTCCTTGTTGATGGCCGACTCCCCGGGCGCGAGAAGGCGCGTGCACAGTTCGCGGGGGGCCATCGTGGTGATCACGATTCGCATGGCGCGCGGCACCCAGTCTTCGGGATATTGGGCGGCCAACCGTCGCTGCACCTCTTGCCAGCCCTTGCGCTCCCACCCGTAAATGATGGCATCGAAATTCACCGACGCTAGTGAGTACCACCAATTGCGACCGGGCAGCTCTTTGGGCGCCTTGCCCGTAGACATGGACACGTTTTGCGTCGCAAAGGCGGCCTCGGCCTCGCTCAGTGTGCTCTGGCCTTGAATGAAATCTACTATTGCGTCCAGGTGCACGACCGAGTCGTCGCAACGGACGGCCCAGTGAGAGGCGGCGGCCGCCGAGGTGTCCATAGCGCCATTAGCCAGCTATTGTTTGCCTAATACCGCTTTACCTTACCCTAAGCGGGCGTTTTTTTAACTCGGGGAGCCATCGTTGCCGTTTGCTACCAGCCACAACATGTCGCGTCTGCAGGGAATGTCACCCGAGTGCAAACCGCCACTGCAGCAGCGGCAGACACAACAGACTCATCATCGTAAACAGCAGCCGCGCAACTCGATGCCGCTGAACGAGTACCCAGACATAACGCCCAAGCCAGAACTCGCCCTTTCGCCCATCGTTCCGGTTTCCAAACAGCCGGCTTTCACGCATCTGGTTGCGGCGGCGGCTCATGTTGCGGCGGTTGCCGAGAGCGACGTCGAGGGCGCGTTCGAGCGCGATCTGTTTACGAACACGATTTCCCTCTGTTCTGGCTACCTCTACAACCCTTTCGTCAAAGCGCTCTTCCAACACGTTGTCTGGAACGCCGTCATCTACGTTACCGCCCACAATGCCGTGCCCACTGCAAGAATCGTGCGCCAGTGGCAGCAAGCCTTTGTTCAGCAGGTGGCAGCCGCGCTGCGCCCCGACGGAAGCATGGACATGCCCGACACCAGGCACATGCACGAGGTTCCCGGAATAGGCCCCAGGGTCTCGGTCGAGGTTGTCGACGAGCTTAGGCAACTTCTGCTCTATGTCGCGAGATGCTATCGCAACGGCGCATTCGTCGATCCAGCGTGCCCGGCCGTACGCGGAACTTTCAGAACTGCCCGCGCTTTCACCGTGTATGCCCATTCGCCCGTCCTGCTTGGCGACCAGCCCAAATGGCATTCTTCTGGCGCAGCTACTGCCAAGAGAGCCAAGAGCGGTACTTCCGCGGCCGCAAAGAAGCAGCGCAGCATCGCCTTACCTGAGTCCTCCGTGCCAAGCGACAGCGAAGAAGACAAAGACGAGGAAGCCGTCATCTCCGCTCCTTCCAGGAATCGAACGATCTTGTCGGACGATTAGCCAACCACACCACTATGAGATTCAATAAAGAGTAATGCAATTCCCCTTCCTGGTCACTCTCTTTATTCCCAGCATTACGAATGTATACGCGCAGGCAACTCTGCACTTTTCCCCTGCACACCGGACATCGCCTGCCCAATTTAGACGCGCAGTAACTACAGGCAACCAAGTGCGCGCACGGCAGAAATAACATGTCCATCGCGGCATCCATGCAAATTTTACACAACAGGGACAAGGGCAACGATTCGCAGGCGCCCGATACACGAGGCTCCAGCTCCCAGCTGTTGTCGAGCAGCGGGGTGCCTCCGTTCTCTTCGTCGTCGTCGTCTTCCCTTTGCTTGTAATATAGCGCCTCTCGCAGTGCCGGCCAGCGCGGGTGCGATTGCACGTGCGAGCATCCGCGTCTTCGCCGGGCGTGCCGCTCGAGCGGGTCCTCTTCGGAACGCCAGTCGTTTAGGTCCAAGTCACACCTGTAGCAACGCACGTGGTTGCGGAAGCCGTAGTAATAGAATCCCGCCGACACCATGCGCTCCAGCTTGACGGTGCGATCGCCCCACGAGGCCCTCCACAATTGTACGGAGCCAAAGCTTCGGCGCCGCATCTCGGGATCCACAAATGCCCTCTTGCTAGCAATGTGACGCCAACGTTTACACATGGCGTTTTCCATGGCGCTCACGCTCCCGGTAACCACGGGACAATACGGGCGGCGCAGTGCGTGTTCGCGAACGGGGTTCATCCCGTCCAGTCATTCGGCAACAGTCAAATTACAGAACGAACAGCGCACGCCGCCGCCGTTGCCCGTGTGATAGAAGCCACACATTGAGAGTGCGTCTGCCAAGTGCGAGCTCCATTCGCTGCCAAACGTGATTCGGCGCTCGGCCGAACAACGCCGCAGCACTTCGTCTGGAGGAATCATTGTCACAAATGAGCGTCTGGCGCTCTAACGTCCCCGGAGGCTGACATGCTGCCGCTATTGTTTAGCGCGTCAAGTTTTGGCATCTCATCCAGAAACGACACCAGGTGTTCAATTTTCAATCTCTTTATTCAAACATCCTTAAGGGGGTGTAAAGTGAACGTCCACAACCACAGTCCCACCGCACGTTCACTTTACCTTTGGAATAATTTTGTGGCGTGCAAGGCGCACGTGTGCCGAATTAAATGCCAATCCATTTTCCGCTCCCTAGGTGCCAGAGTGAAAGGGGCGCAGATCCCTTCACACGAGCACGACCGGAGCGGTCGGGACGTTTGTGGCCTCGATGACCACAAACGACTCGCGAGGTCTCTAACAATCCGCACTGCCCGACTTTACGTGCTGGGAAAGACTGCCCATAATTTCCCAATGGATGGACGTCGTTCCACCGTGAATTGAGATGGTTCCCCCAATAGCACGCCGAGCAATGCGAATTCTGCGGCAGCTACACCACCCCCTTCAATTATTCCCCGTGGCTGGAGACACCACATGCTACAGCGTATTCCTAAAAGCCCAACCCACAACTGAGGACGGTCCACTATTGCAAGCTATAATAACGCGTCCTATACCGCTGCGGACCTCCTAACACGCTTGTGCCAGTGCGCCGGGCCAAAGCGGCGGATCCCTATCGTTAATGCGTGGCCTCGCACATTTCTATTTTCTGGGCGATTTCCCGTACGCCCTTACGTTAACCTACTCTAGGCAACGCCGGCGACTTGCTGCTGGCACAAACGTTTCCCCGCGCATAATCCTCAATCTATGCCTAACTACCGCACGCGCTATCTGGATGTCTTTGTGGTCCGAGATGAGATCCGCACTGCAAGACTCGTCGTACATCAACCAACCAGACTGCCAGTCGTGTGGACTGTCCCACAACAGGGCCATCACACACTTCAGGTTCAACCAAGCAACTATCCATCCCGCTACCCATTAGTCTACACGGTGCAAGTGTACACGTGCGCAATTACAATTACAGCTATCAACCACGGGGAAACAAATCATCTAGGCATCTGCTAATAGGGGACTGCGAACCTTACATAGCACCACGTATTGCGAGCGAGCTCGCCCGACTTCTAAGCATTACAGCTAAGGGGGTGTTTCCAACATCTCTATATATCCTAACCTTAAGGATCTCTACCCTTTCACCCACCAAGGCTGACACAACTGAACGCGTGAGGAATCTGGCTGTTTCATGTACGACGAGAAATGCATTTCGCATCTTAACTAGCACCGGGGAGGCTGGTCACCGGCATCTCTCGTGAGCAACCCAACGCGTTCGCGCGCGCGATCATAACAATCTTAGCGACGACGCCGAACCTAATACTTACCGACGGGCGTCCCGAGGCAGCCATGGCACACGACCAGCATACACAGTGTACTAGATGAGTTACCTCTATCGCAGCATGACCGATGGTAGGCATGAGATGATGACGATGCAAGTAGGACAGAATGCAAGCAGCGCAGCGCAGCATGCAAAGGGGGGATAGAGAAAAGATAGTAGAGCAAGATGTTCCTATACGTCGCGTAGCTCGAAAGGAAAGAAGAGATAGAAGAGAGGTGGGAGCGCGCGCAGGGACAAACACAGACACACACATGCAAGCAAGCAACATGCAAAGCAGGGCAGCATGCAAAGGGGGGATAGAGAAAAGATAGTAGAGAAAGATGTTCCTGTACTGTGACATTCGTCGCGTAGCTAGGAACAAAAGGGGGGTAGGGGTAGGGGAGACAGAGAGAAAGATATTCCTGTACTGTGACATACGTCGCGTAGCTCGGAACGAAAGAAGAGATAGAAGAGAGGTGGGAGCGCGCGCAGGGACAAACACAGTCACACACATGCAAGCAAGCAACATGCAAAGCAGGGCAGCATGCAAAGGGGGGATAGAGAAAAGATAGTAGAGCAAGATGTTCCTATACGTCGCGTAGCTCGAAAGGAAAGAAGAGATAGAAGAGAGGTGGGAGCGCGCGCAGGGACAAACACAGGCACACACATGCAAGCAAGCAACATGCAAAGCAGGGCAGCATGCAAAGGGGGGATAGAGAAAAGATAGTAGAGAAAGATGTTCCTGTACTGTGACATTCGTCGCGTAGCTCGGAACGAAAAGGGGGTAGGGGTAGGGGAGACAGAGAGAAAGATGTTCCTGTACTGTGACATACGTCGCGTAGCTCGGAACGAAAGAAGAGATAGAAGAGAGGTGGGAGCGCGCGCAGGGACAAACACAGTCACACACATGCAAGCAAGCAACATGCAAAGCAGGGCAGCATGCAAAGGGGGGATAGAGAAAAGATAGTAGAGCAAGATGTTCCTATACGTCGCGTAGCTCGAAAGGAAAGAAGAGATAGAAGAGAGGTGGGAGCGCGCGCAGGGACAAACACAGACACACACATGCAAGCAAGCAACATGCAAAGCAGGGCAGCATGCAAAGGGGGGATAGAGAAAAGATAGTAGAGAAAGATGTTCCTGTACTGTGACATTCGTCGCGTAGCTCGGAACGAAAGGGGGGTAGGGGTAGGGGAGACAGAGAGAAAGATGTTCCTGTACTGTGACATACGTCGCGTAGCTCGGAACGAAAGAAGAGATAGAAGAGAGGTGGGAGCGCGCGCAGGGACAAACACACACATGCAAGCAAGCAACATGCAAAGCAGCGCAGCATGCAAAGGCGGGATAGAGAAAAGATAGTAGAGAAAGATGTTCCTGTACTGTGACATTCGTCGCGTAGCTCGGAACGAAAGGGGGGTAGGGGTAGGGGAGACAGAGAGAAAGATGTTCCTGTACTGTGACATACGTCGCGTAGCTCGGAACGAAAGAAGAGATAGAAGAGAGGTGGGAGCGCGCGCAGGGACAAACACAGACACACACATGCAAGCAAGCAACATGCAAAGCAGGGCAGCATGCAAAGGGGGGATAGAGAAAAGATAGTAGAGAAAGATGTTCCTGCACTGTGACATTCGTCGCGTAGCTCGGAACGAAAGGGGGTAGGGGTAGGGGAGACAGAGAGAAAGATGTTCCTGTACTGTGACATACGTCGCGTAGCTCGGAACGAAAGAAGAGATAGAAGAGAGGTGGGAGCGCGCGCAGGGACAAACACAGTCACACACATGCAAGCAAGCAACATGCAAAGCAGAGCAGCATGCAAAGGGGGGATAGAGAAAAGATAGTAGAGCAAGATGTTCCTATACGTCGCGTAGCTCGAAAGGAAAGAAGAGATAGAAGAGAGGTGGGAGCGCGCGCAGGGACAAACACACACATGCAAGCAAGCAACATGCAAAGCAGCGCAGCATGGAAAGGGGGGATAGAGAAAAGATAGTAGAGAAAGGTGTTCCTGTACTGTGACATTCGTCGCGTAGCTCGAAACGAAAGGGGGGTAGGGGTAGGGGAGACAGAGAGAAAGATGTTCCTGTACTGTGACATACGTCGCGTAGCTCGGAACGAAAGAAGAGATAGAAGAGAGGTGGGAGCGCGCGCAGGACAACACACAGGAGAAGTGCAATGTGCAAGGAATAGAGGTTAAGGAAGTGAGCAGGTAGGATGAGGTGAAAATGCATGCAGGGTGGGTGCTGGGGTAGAGGTAACAATGATAACACTCACCATATATGATGCCCGTATGCGATGACCACCCGTAGGAACGCCGTCGGTAAGCCAGCTGGTAGGTGAAAGAGACGGGTATGGACCTAGCGAACGAGTACGAACCTAGCTAACGAGTACGGACCTAGCTAACGAGTACGGACCTACACTCTAAAAAAAAAAGGTGTGATCTTAGTCTTTTTGGGGGGTAAACTGCTTGTCGCTGAGCTAACACCTTTTTGGGGTAAGGTTACGCTGTGTCTTGGAAGACTAAGTATTTATACCATTGCATGTAGTGTAACATTACGCTTCTGGTAGCATAAACTTGCACCTTCACAAGCAGTGTAACTGTATTCTACCCAGGCATAACGTTGCACCTTTCATAAAGGCCTATGTTTTAGTCTGTCGATGGCATAAGCATACCCTTGCATCAAAGGTGCAAGTTTGCACCTTGACAACGTAAGCTTATCCTGTATGTACAGGTGCAAAGTTACCATTTTAGAGTATAAATTTATATTACGACAAAGAGCGCAAAGTTTTGCACCTTTATGGTGCAAGCTTATACCACCAGGAGAAGGATAACGTTGCCCTCCAAGCAGTTTAAAGTAATGCCATATTACATAGGGTATCTAAGCATCATCTTGTGGTATATATATGCTATCCACACAAGAGTACTATTACCAATCTGCATCGTAAACTTGGTCACTGGAGGCAGGAATAAAGCTAACCAATACATTTCAAGATTTTCTGGAAGGAAAGATTATGTTGAAACATTGCAATATCTTTGTGTCGTCTGGAGTGTGACAGTGAGCAATGTTTCAGGTGAGGTAGGCTGTGTCATGTTGTATTCAAGCCGTAAGTTATGTTGCAGAGTGAACAAAAATAATTTACAGAACAATCGGTTAAGATAACATACCATGGTGTTTATTTTACCTCATTATACACCGAAGTTGCAGCAAGGG
This sequence comes from Amblyomma maculatum, assembly GCF_055883805.1. Taxonomy (NCBI): domain Eukaryota; kingdom Metazoa; phylum Arthropoda; class Arachnida; order Ixodida; family Ixodidae; genus Amblyomma; species Amblyomma maculatum. Next base: position 106,038,932 of record NC_139353.1, on the reverse strand, counting down.
ACTGGATAATCTTCTCCGCACAGTCAGGGCAAGGATGTACCACGTATTTGACCTGCATAGAAAAGAGAACTTGTAATCAGTTACTCACGAAGAAAGTCTCACAAAACATGCTTATGGAGTAATTATTTCACATATAAAAATAACACTGCACAAAAGGCAAGTAAAAAGGAAGACAGATGGAAATAGTGCACCAGTACAGGCTTCCAAGTGTTTATATAATGAGAATTGTGAAATCACACAATATATAGATCAATGAAAATTCTCCAAATCTGAGCTTTACCTGTGCCACTAACACACACATAGACAACTAGCACATTGCAATCTCAGAAAAAATTGACAATATGCTCAATAAGACACAATATACAATGAGACATATTCTTGTTAGGAGCAGGGTCAAGCCATAGGCATCACTGATGTTGGACTACCCAGAGGGTTATTTAAAGAAATATGAATGAAAACATATTTATAAAATAGAAGCTAGCCTAATAAAGGCAAAAGATGTGATTTAAAAAACCCCTCCCTCTACTCGTTCATATGTGCAGTTCTCCTTTTTTTTATCATTAGCTTTTTATGTTAAACTTTGTTTTATCACCTTCACTTTCACCTTTGTTGTTTGCTGGTTTCCACTCCAACACCCAAACATTATAGTTTGCTTTCACACCTGACCATACCAGTGGTCTTGTTTCTAGTCACTATGGTCTCACCCTCCTAGAAAACACTGTCTCTGGTCCTTCATGACATTATCTTATGTTGCCTATAGTGTTAATGTTTTCCTGAGACTACACTGTCTTTAGTCATCTGATCATCCATCACAAGTGACAACTGCAAATCTCTTCTTCTTCTTTTTTTTTTTTGGGGGGGGGGGAGGAGGGATGGGGGGAGGTTATTTTGTTCTTGCATTCGTTGTCATTTCTCATGAATATAACGAATGAAGCTTGTTCCTGCAGAGCTTGCTCCTGCAGGGGTATGTCTAAGGCCATTCTATTGTTTCTGCCTTTAGTGCAGTTTACATTCCTGGAAAAAGGCATGAATATACCACAGAGGCTATGCCTTATAAAATGCGGGATACCACTTCTGAAAGATGGAACATTTCATGCTAAAAGAGCAATGATAGCAAGGCACATCCAAAGCACCTTCTGCACATGTGCATTACTGCAGTGATGTCACAGATGCAGAATTATGTAAAGCATGACAATAAAATGCAACTTTTACATAAGTTCATTGCTAGTTTCACACCACACATCAGCTTATGCCGATGCCAAAAATTTCTCGAGACTGCCGTTTCACTTCAAAACTACATTATCTTGCTCAGGAGGCAAAAAACAATACACTTCAATACCCCTATAATTCCAAGCTTGAGATTCTATGTATTGCTGTTTCATGTAATGCTCGCAGCACATGCAGCAGGAATAAAACTTCTCATAAACTGCAATTTGCCAGAACTGTCAACTGCTTATCTCTTTAGATGCCTAACTAATGAAATTGTAAATGCTGACCAATATTATACAAGAATGATTATTAAAAAGTGTTTACAACAAATTTCTCGAAGATTATGTTCTTTACCTTTACAGATTGCAAATCATAAACTATGAAGAGACACCCGTGCAGTCTCTGCCGGTGGGTTGTGCAGCAATGTGGACTTTGGGTACCTGGTACAGCTTCAGGATTAGACTTAATTATCTATTCTTTTTGTTTATAAGAGGCAATATGAAAACTGCAAAATTGAAGGCTATTAATGAGTGAGCCTAGGCCTAAAACCCTCCTAATCATCTATGTGGTCTAACATAATGAGCATCAAAAATATTCCTTTAAAAGCTTTGTAAGTTGGTTTTTCCACATTACATAACTAAAAAAGGGTGTTGCTGACATTTCTTATTCAGATAATATAGACATATTTTGTGTTTTTGATGATGCAGAAGAAGCTAACATGATTCTGGCAACAATACCAAGTGCAGCAACATTTTTTACATGCAATGTGGGAAAGCAAGACAATAGTTTTCAAATACGCCTTTCCTCAGTATTCAGTATTTTGAACTACATTGCTCTTTCAGAAAATTTAAGAACTGAGCTCACCTATAATATTGGGGACCCTCATTTCTGGTATATAATACTGTCCCCTAAAATTAAAATGCAAAAGTTAAGTCAATTTTGGTTGATTAGCCATTCAACCATTATCCTCTACCACAGACATGTCCACTGTGCTGCACAATCCAGTTCTAATTGTACTGCAAATTTCATTTCATTCATTCTCCCTTTATAGGCCCATAGACATGACATAAGGGGTGGGGGCATATATATATATATATATATTTGTTAAATGGTAGTGGTGGAACACAAGGAAAATACGCTGAGTACAAATGGCACAAAACAATATAAAGAACACAAAAGAAACAATAAAGCTGAAAGTGCTAAAATACCGTCCATTACATATCACCTGCAGTACTTCATTTTTAGTTTCATTCTATTGTGGACATACCTAGCAACATAAGAGCATGTGAGTTGTTGAAAATTACACCCATCAGAGAACATAACCTTACTGCTGAGAACCAAGTGCAAACAATTTAAATATTAGGTTTTGAAGAAAAAAAGAAAAGAGGCATACATTAACAGCTCACTCAATAAAAAGAAGTCAACATGTTCAGATCGATTACATACTGAAAAAATTCCTCCCTTGCTAACTTGCTCAATAGCACTGAATGGTTCCAAAATCAATGTAATGCCAGGGCTATTGCTCCTCAGCATCGAAAAAAATGCTCTTTGATAGACATAAAGCAACAATGAACAGACCACAATGCCACAGCTATGTCGAAAAATACATACCACACAAATCTTGCCGTAAGTAGTCGTCCAGCGCTGAAGAAAGCAGGTTGATCTTTAGAAGCAGGAGTAACAGCACTTCTACACCGTATTCCTCCTACTGGCAGGTACGCTGCAGCAAAGGTATCATTCATAACATTAGCATGATACTTATAACTAGTACATACATAACTATAGTACAAAAATAATGGCACCACACATGCCACAACAATGACTCAAATATTTTGACAATGAGCTTAAAAGCTACAACTCCTGTTCCTAGATATATCTGTAACAATATCTGCCACCTCTTTACAGTCGAAATAACTGCTTAAATAAACTAGAATAGCAGATTTATGACAAACTGCTAGCACAATGACAATACACATTAACTTCAATGAGGGAATGTCTCAGTACCAGTGAATTGTAGTAATGAGTATAACACAATGTCTGACAACAGAAACTACAGAAGGAAAAGAATGTGTTGTTATTGGTCAGGCATAGCCTCCTTTCTATGGGTCAGGAGGCTGAAAAGTTCAGAATGGAAATAGCTGAGTAGAAACTATAGCAAATCCCCAAATGAAAAATATTAGTGATATAAAAATTTTCCTTAGCTCGCTAACGAAAATTAGCACATTTAATCAAAATAGCTGTTTGGGCCAGTTGGTTCATACTTACACCCTAAAAGACCAGCGAAAAAAAAGAAAACAGGTACAAAGGAACACAAAACGTATTTCAGTGCCCGTCCTGTCATTTTTTGTTCCTTTGTCCCCGTAATTATTATTTTTTTTTTGCGCTGGTCTTTTTATGTACCGATTACAAAAAGAAAGTCAGTCTTAAAGCAGAGAAGGGGTGACACATGGTTTGCTTCAATGCTGAAGACATCTGATCACCAGCTAACCCAGATTTTTCACTTGTTAAGTGATTTGATCGAGTCCAATATTTATTATCAGTTTTTAACATAAGTGATCAGCAAGTTAAATAACACCATTTACTCGCACACGCCCTCAAACACAATGAAACTCAATTGATAAGTCACTGTCTGGGCGTGCACCATATTGCACGGCATGAGCTAAAATGGCAACACGCAAGGAGACACACACATGGCACGCGACATAAATATTCTCCGACGAGAATCCCAAGCAGTATACATTGAGGCAGATGTCAGTGATCAGCAATATGTGCCACAAAAGTGCGCGTGTCAATTTAAACGCCCCTTTCTGGACGGAAACAATGCTTTGGACTTACCAGCACGGATAGCAGAGACCAGTTTCAAATTCTTTGAAGAAACGACAGTCTACGTTCTTGCGCAGACGAGACGAAGGACTTGAGCCTGCAGCGAAAAAAGAAAAGCGTGAGAAATGTCTTTCCTGCACATTGCGTCACTGCGACAGTATACATGTACACGAATCGGCTCGGTCCCACCTCTGGTCTCGACGCCATCAGCTCAAAACTGCGGGGTTAAATCGGCGTTCTGAAAGCGTGACTTTAGGATATCAAGCGCGCTGCCTTCGAACGTACAAGTTGCTGGCAAAAGAACCGTAAACTTAACCCATCACCCTGCATGCTCTCCCGCATTTATGGCAACGTTCCCGTAAAGCAGCAACAACAGACGATCAAAATCGATTGTAGGCAGCGAGCAAAAATAATGCGGCATGCAAACACGTCAATGCGTATCACCGGGACTGCATTAGCGCTCGTCGACGCATACTTTCTACCGCGGGATATGCTTGTGAGCGTCGTAGACGACTAAAAATGCACCATTAACATCCCGCAAAAAGGTCGTGACCATCTAAAAATTTCGGGATGCGCCGCTCCTCCAGTCTGAACTGAGGGAGTGGTATGCTCAGGTTGGGATCCAAGACGTCGTGCTCAGAGGCCGTTTCACAGACAAACAAGCAGCGTCGCGGACGTAAGCAATAACAAAACATGTTCAGGCCAAGTTAAATAGCAGAGAAAAACACGTAAAACGAAATGTAAAACGTCACTTACATGCGCGGCTGAAATTTGGCGCCAAGGATCCGTTGGAACGCCACCACCGCGACGACCAGCCATCCGCCGTTTCATTCCGAAGTTCACACTTTCACGAAGTCGTTTCATAGTGAGGCATCGATGAGTGCACTCGACGAAATAATCGCTGAGAGCAACCGAACTTTTCTAAAAACACAGATGAGTACCAACGACAAAGAGCACGAACGCTGACTCGTGCGGCAATCGCCGTCGTCGTCTTCTCGGACTAGCAGAGTCGCAGGGAACGCAGGCAGGCTCAAGCAACTACGAACACGTGACGCTGCGTTGAGAATAAAAGCAACAAAACTAAAAAGCAACTGCTTCGCTTCTCGTCTCACCACCACTCCCCCCTCACCTCCCTTTTCTCCCTGTTTTGCAGCGTACACACTTGTCTGTCCGCCCTTGTTCTGAGTTCGGCCTTGCTCTCTCCACGGTCAAGCTCGTGTAGGAGTCAAAAGACGGGACGGGTGTCGGGGGGGGGGGGGGGGTGAAGGGGGGAGGCACCGCTTTTTGTAAGAAGATAAGATGCTCCCAACTTTCGACGATTCCCCACCTCCTCCGGGGAAAAACGAGGGGTCCTTTTGTGGTAGCTCTTGAAAGGACATCGGACGGGAAGTAGGAACACAGCCGCCCAGCTTGAAACCGGTTACCATCATAAAAAAAAAAAGAAGAAACAAGCGGCAAACTTTTTTTTGCTTGAGCTGCAGGGACGAAATGGTGTAAAGTCATGCGAGAGAGACTAACGTCTTCCGTGCGGGTGATTGCGCAGGGTATATTTAAGCCATGCGGTTTCAGATAGCATAAATCCCGAAGTTACCCTCCTTTTACACTCTTTTTTTTTAGAGTGTAGCGAATGAGTATGAACCTAGCGAACGAGTACGAACCTAGCGAACGAGTACGAATCTAGCTAACGAGTACGGATACCGAGGAACCAGCGAACGACGAGACCGGGCGGTACCGCCCGGAGATGCCGGAGGCGGGGTGGCCGTCAGCGGAGCAGTGGTCCGGGCGCACGCGGCGCAGCGAGTGGCGACACGGGGCTTGAACTCCTTTTTATATAGGCAAACGTCTTTCACCCTCCCCCTAGACACCTGTGTCTTCAACATTGCAAGACTACGCAGCGGCGACCCCTCCTCCGCATGTGGCAGCTGCACCGACACGCCCACTGCGCAACCTTATAAGAGCGCGCGCTTGCCTCAACAATGCATTGTCCAACCTCCGGAATTCGAGCTCGTAGAAAAGTTCCCGCCCCCTCGTACTATGGATCCACCGGAGTCATCGACTTTGCCAAATCTATCGGACACAAAACGTCGCCGTACCATGGATCCACCGAAGTCCTCGACTTCGGCAAATCTATCGGACACGAAGCGTCGCCGTACCATGGAATCACCGGAGTCCTCGACGACTTCGGCACATACATCGGACACGAAACCTCGCCGTCCAAACACAGCGGGTTCACCGAGCAAGAAGCGCCGTCATAAGGCCGTAGCCGAGCTTTCGCCAACTATCGCATCCACGGGCAAGATCAAGAAACGCCGCTCTTCTACGGAGTCGTCTAAAAACAAGAAACGCCGCTCTCCCACAGACTCGTCGAAAAGCAAGACCAAGCGTCATAAGGCAGCGGCCGATGGGTCCTGTGCTAGGATTCGGCCATACAAAGAGCCAGCTACCGCGTCGGCTAACCACGACTACGGCGCTTCAGCAGCGGCAAAGGACAAGCCCGACTTCGCGAGCCCAACATCCTCTGGCTCGAATGCTCAGCCTGCGAACGACCCTGCAGAGCCTAGCCACGGCGCACACGAGATCTACAACGCCGAAAGGCCTAGCCACGGCGCACACGAGATCTACGACGCCGAAAGGCCTAGCCACGGCGCACACGAGATCTACGACGCCGAAAGGCCTAGCCACGGCACACACGAGATCTACAACGCCGAAAAGCCTAGCCACGGCGCACACGAGATGGACAAAGCCCACAGGCCAGCGAGCTCCTCTACGACGGCCGCGAAAGCCTCTTGTCAATGGGTGCAATACGACGAGCTGAGAACGACTGCGCAGCAACAAGACGACCCGCGCCCATTACTGAGTGACTTCTTTCCGTCATCGCAAACGTACTCGGCCACGCAAGCGACAACGGCTTCACAGAAATCCGGGGAACCGCCGAGCACCACAACTAAGGGATCCGACGGCGACGACTCGCAAGTGTTTTCAGCATTAGCCGAAATGACCGGCGCTGTTTTCGACGACGTCAGCGGCAGCGCCGAGTCGTCTTATTCCACCATCGCACCCGTCGTCTTCGAGCCCGAAGCAACGGCAGCTGTCATCAAACCTGCGAGGAGCCCCTCCGCAACAGCTGCCGCGCAACCTGTGGCCCGTCGGCTTTCGCAATCTAGCAGAAGGTTTCGACCCGTTCCCATTGATTTGACTAGTCCTACCGTGCCCATGTGTGTATTTCCGTCCCCAGTGGAAGCTGCTCTGCCAGTAGGTGAGGAAAGTGCGGAATCGAAGGCAACAAATTGGAAATTTAAAAGGTTAGCCCGCAAAATAGCTTCGCAAAATCCTGACGCGTGACGCGGCTACCAAGCTTTAGTGACGAAGTGCACTAACGAGAGGTGCTGCCTAGTTGCCTCGTGGGAGGTTGTATCGTCCGTGAATACCATCTTAAAGGACGCGGCGTGCATACAGGGCACCGGCCCGCTCTCGACTAGGGTGGAACCACTCCAAAAGTCCAGCTTTCAAAGTGTTTCTCTCGCGCTCGTGTTTTACGACGTGAAAAGGGGCCCACGAGACGCGAACCGTAATCGGGCGGAGAGAGCGGTGATTTCTCTAGTGCAAAATCACGCGCACTGCTTCGATGCAGTGAAAATTTTGCACAGGAACCCCTCAAATAGGCTCCAGTCATCGGCACTGAAAACATTCATATACAGCAAATGTATGCACATTCAAGCACTGCACGTTGAACTTGGCGACGGCATGATCGACGAAATGCCGGTGGACGTTTCTCTCGAATGGGCAAAGTGGGACCATTTGTTCGTAACCAGCCCGGGCGTGATGCGCGTGAACAATGTCCTCGCGTACTTTGTGCACCACGCGCAAAAGACGTATACCGTGCAGATGGGCGAGGCGGAATTTGTCGGCCGCGTTCTCCCGCGACCCCGCACGTTTAGCAGCAAAGCGCTGCTTAAGCAGATGCGCTACGAAGTCAACGCTGTAAAAGTCCCCCTATATTCTGACAGCATTCGCGAATGTCTCGGGGGCGTTAAGCTTGAGCGTATATGTTCAGTAGAATTTGTAATGCCCGGCGAAGACCCTACGTGCATTCATGCGCTCGCCGCTAACGACAGAATACGCGATTTGTGCGGCAACTACACCGCCTGTATAGAACGCGTAATTCTAACAGGAATCATCCGCACCGAATATGGAGCCTACACCCCCAAGTACGAAAATGTACACTTGTACTCCTTGCATTTCAACAACTTCATCTATCGTTTTCTCAAGTCCCTAACTAACCTGTTCACCTCGCGTATGCGACCTACCCCTCTGCCAACCACTATTGACGAGTACAAGGATGGCTATAAGCAATTTGCCGAAAGCGAGGTTAAGGCTGTTTTAGCCACAAGGCGGGAATTCTACGGGCCGTTCTTCTACCGTTCCCGCAATCCGCTCTTAGACAACGAGAGATCTCCGAAACAAGAATGGCAGAAAGGCGTGCTACTGCGCGAACTGTTTGTGGGCGAGGAAAAGTGTTATGCTGTACTGGAGTTTCGGGGGGAGTGTGGCGCACCGTTTTCTTATACGTTGCAAATGGAGCAGCCCAACTACAACACCATGCAGAAGGCTGGCATGATCAGCGTTGCATACATGGTGCGTCATTTTTCTCCTCCGGGCTTCGCAACAGTAACAATAGAGCTACCTTGTTCCAACGCCAAGGAGTCGCATAGGGCCTGCCTGATGCTAGCTAAAATGTGCGGGGAGCTGTACGTTAAACACAGTTCGTTTGCGTACAGCGACGGCGAGCAGTCTTTGTATTATGCGGCGAGCAGAAATGCAAAGTTGTGCGGCTGGCAATTCCCGTCCATTGGCAGAGTACCAACGAGTTTCGTTGAAAATGTGCATCTCACCAGAGCCCACTTCGAGGAGCAACATTTGTTGTTAAGAAACTCTACCGTCATTTCGTCCGACAACGTAGAGAATGATTTGGTAAAGAATCATCTCCGAGCAAACACAGAGAAAATGGAATCATTGATATCTCTATATTTAAAGTGTCTTGTGAGATCGCCACTACATTTCCACTTTGAAAACATGTTTATACATTACAAAAAAAAAGACTACATATGGAGTTGTATCGTAAGAACCTCTTAACTATTGTTGGCAAACTTGTGCCCTGGGCAACTTTTGATGACCACGCAACGGCGCTCTATGACCTAAAGTCATTTTTGTCGTAATCATTTTTGTATTGTGCGTTGCTTCTGACTATGCAATAAAGGCATTGATTTCTGACCAACTGCCGAGTGCTGCCATTCATTAGGAGAGCAAATGAGTTCTCTTCCGCGGAGTAATAATAAGGTTCGTGATCCGATATCCGGGATATTAGTTACAGGCCTAATGAGATAGGTCAAGGATAGTAGAACCACTGACGCGGGGTAGACGCTCTTTTCCTGACATTGGATCCGGTTTGGAATTTCTTCCTCGCCTTATTACATAACCAGTATAGGATAAAGACACGCCACAGAAGGACATGGGACGGCACGGCAAAGCTCCAGAAAAGGTTGCCATGGGAGCGCGGGACTACTGCTGACAGTTAATCCGCCTTCACAGCGGTGGATTGCAGAGCAAACTATTACGATGCGGGAAGTCGACGCCAGTAAAGCACTGCACACACAGCGCACAAAGGATCAAACGTAAACTAATGCTAAATAGCACATTAACGCCAAGGTCTTGCCGCGTGTCGGTTGCAATATCCAGTACCGAACATGTAATCCGACAATTAAACACGGAGACACAGCACGCGAGCGGTAGACACAACACACACGCGCGCGCGCACGTTGGACACAAGACGCATTTTCTTTTTAGTTGTGTGGTAGGAAGCAGTGCTGGACGGATGTGGTTTGCTCGAGCAAACTGGGAAGGGCCCTTGGGGGCGGGTTATTTACGCACCCCCAGGTGATGTGCGCCTGAGTGGCGGGTTCTCCGTTGTTAAATTTTGGACATGCGGGGCCGTATTCCCTGTTAGGAATTAGTGATAGAGCAAACTGGGAAAGTGGCAAAACCACCACTGCTTTGGATGGGCGGAGTCGTGTCCGCAGTCCCGCCTACATGCTCATGGTTACACTGTCGGGAAGTTTCTGATACATGGCAGCTGTGCTTACTGCAACCCCCTCTCCACCAACAACTTCGCTGTATACAAGGGAGAGGAGAATCCCTCTCGAAGTTATCTCTGTCGCGTCGCAGAAATGGGACAGTGACGGAGGAGTGAATTGCGTGGAGGTGAAAAGGACAGTGAGTGGTGAGGAGGGCGCTCACCTTTATAAGCTGGCGCATCAATGCGTTCGCCGGCCGCAGTTTGATTCCGTATGACAGACGCGATAAGACGGGTACCACAGTTTCACTTTTTCGAACCACGTCACCCAACGCAGACTTATTGCCGTAGTGGTGCACGGGGAGTGGATATAAGAAGGCACTCGCCGTCACGTAGGGAGTTGCTGCTTGTCGCCCGAGCATGGCCGACGACTCGCAACCCGTTGGGAACTATTCGGTAATGTTCGATTATTCACTGCCATGCTCTGTGTCCGAAACTTTGAAAGTGCCGGAGCCGTTTTACGCTGTCAGCAATTTGCCCCCGACCACCAGCCAAGAATGTAGCCACAATAATGTGTTTCACGCTCCCCCGACCGCCTACACCCCCCTTAATAATATGTTTTGTGCAACAGTAGTGTCCCCGACCACCGACACCTCCCTTAATAATATTTTTTGTGCAGCAGTAGTGTCCCCGACCGACAACCAAATTTCTGCGCCCGGTGCGCAATATGGAACATTCGTCTACCACTCGGGCGGCGGCGTGTTCACGGCCGTTCACGGCGTTCTAATGACGCCACAACTGGGTCAGCAGTTGCAGCAAGCGGCTTGGGCACCACCATCGCACGCCCCGGAGACATCGGCGCAGCAGCAAGCGGCGCAGGCCCCGGAGACGACGACCGCGCCCGAAGTTTCGGCGCAGCAGCCAGGCGAGCTCGATATACAGAGTCTGTTGCGGCAGCAAAAAGAGATGCAGGCTCTGGTGTTGCAGCAGCAATGCCAGATACAGGCGCTGTATCAACGTCAAATCGAAATTTTTGCCGCCCAACAGCCTCAGTATTTCGTGCAACCCGAGCTGTCGTCGCAAGCGCTACCCGCATCTCTGGGGGAGCCGATGTCGCAACCGACCACGCCCGAGGAGCCGCTGTCGCAGTCCACGCAGCCCATGGACCCGCTGCCCATCACTATGCCGCACGCCGACCTTGCCACGGACCCGCTGATGCTGCAAGCTGAGCAGGACCCGCTGGTGCCGTACGCCGAGCATCCCGCGGACCCGCTGATGGTGCAAGCTGAGCAGGACCCGCTGCCCATCGCTATGCCGTACGCCGAGCATCCCACGGACCCGCTGATGCTGCAAGATAAGCAGGACCCGCTGGTGTCGTACGGTGAGTTCCAGAATTCGCCGCCGCAGCAGCACCAGCAGCTAGAGCCACTACACTGGCAAACGGAGGAGATCATGATGCGGGTGAGCGCTCTTTTTATTCGTTCCTTTGGGATTGCGCGAATCCCATGTTTATTCAGGAGCACTACATCTTTATTGTTTCCACATGACAAGTGTGTATGTGTTTCATTTCAATATATATTTCCTTGTCAATATATATTTCCATGTGATGTGTTTCATTTCCATATTTATTTCCTTGTCAATATATATTTCCATGTGATGTGTTTCATTTCCATATGTATTTCCATGTGATGTGTTTCATTTCCATATTTATTTCCTTGTGGTGTGTTCTATTTCAATATTTATTTCCATGTGATGTGTTCTATTTCAATATTTATTCCATGTGTGTGTGCAATTGAGGCGCGGATAGCCTTGCTCTTAGCATCGATGCAGGCGACCCTTGTAGGTAGCACGTATCACCGTTGTCTTGTAGGAGATAGCAATTCCTTATAGATATTGAAGTGCAGGACAGATTTGTTGCCGTTGTTGCCTTGTATTCACGTAGGCATGACTTGTGGGAATGGAGTAGACGCTGGCTCTTGCCTTGTATTGCTTAGACAATGGCCGTAGTCTTGGACAGACGCTGTTGCTTTGTGGGAATGGACGATGGCTCGCGGGAGACATAGACGCGGGCTCTTGCCACGTAGGATTGTTGTCTTGTACTATCCATGGGCGTCCTGACGTGCTTTCAGCATAGTCACCGATACATGGTATTGTTGCTTGCAGTGTCTGCAGAGCGGCAATTTGCTGGACTTCGTTGAATACATCTTCGGGATGTCTCCAGAACAGCAACGCGATGACAGTAATGGCGGCCAACGCAGCCCGGCTTCCCCGCCGTCGCCGACAGGAAGGGAGGCCGACGTGATAGCACTGGAGCGCTTGGTGGCTGCTGCGGATGCCCCTAGCGGTTCGACGGACCAATCACGGGCGACGGGCACCGAGCTCTCCGGTACGACACGAATGGCCCTCGCCACTCCCTGCATACAAGCCGACGCCGCCGCTTCCAGCGCCGCAAAGCCCGTTTCATCTCCGCTTGAACAGCCGGCAGCCGCTGCAGACGTCGTCGTTGGTAACCATGGGCCTGTCGCCTGGGGAAAATTTCGTGCCGATTGCCAGCACGGCAGGGGAAACGCGTCGCCGACGTTTGAAGGAATCTTCTCTGGCGGGGGACCATTTGCCGATAAAGAAACGGAAAGTGAGGTACGTTTCCCATTTTCCCGAGGGCTCGCGGACTTTCGTCCCAGACTTGGAGATTCCAGGGGTTCCGCTTTGCCCAGAAACGCCTCTTTCATCTGTTCCCCATCGGCAAGGGCGGCCAGGGATGTCCTGTGCAACTCCGACTACGAAAACGTCACTGACGACGAACTCTTTGTCGAATGCCACAGTGTCGCAGCAGCAGCTTCGGACACTACGAACAGCATCTGCAGTGACAGCGGCAGTGGTAGCACCCGAAATGCATCTGCACAAGACAGCAGCTCCCGTGCCGCCTCGCCTGACACTACAGTGGTATGTTCCCCCCCAAGCAGTACAAGTCATGGCAATGGTGCCAGTCGCAATATTCGTGGCACCGCATCATTTACCGGGCGTTCTAAACACCCCGGGCATCTCAAGTACATTTCCAGGCGCAGCAGCTACACCGGCCATCCCAAACGCGGCGGCTCCCCCGGTTATCGCAAGAATCTCAAGTGCCCCCAAGCAGTACAAGTCATGGCAATGGTGCCAGTCGCAATATTCGTGGCACCGCATCATTTACCGGGCGTTCTAAACACCCCGGGCATCTCAAGTACATTTCCAGGCGCAGCAGCTACACCGGCCAACCCAAACGCGGCGGCTCCCCCGGTTATCGCAAGAATCTCAAGTGCCCCCAAGCAGTACAAGTCATGGCAATGGTGCCAGTCGCAATATTCGTGGCACCGCATCATTTACCGGGCGTTCTAAACACCCCGGGAATCTCAAGCACATTTCCAGGCGCAGCAGCTACACCGGCCATCCCAAGCGCGGCGGCTCCCCCGGCCATCGCAAGAATCTCAAGCGCAGCAGCCATCCCAAGGACAACGGGTCTTCCAGGCACAGCGGGTCTTCCAAGCACAGCGGGTCTTTCAAGCACAGCGGGTCTTTCAAGCACAGCGGGTCTTTCAAGCACAGCGGGTCTTCCAAGCACAGCGGGTCTTCCAAGCACAGCGGGTCTTCAAAGCACAGCAAGTCTTCCAAGCACGGCGGCGAATCAGAGAGACACAAGAACAGGAATAGACTAATAGAATCAGGACAACCTTAGACTGCAATCAAGCAAAGGATCTACACCGGCCATCCCAAGCGCGGCGGCTCCCCCGGCCATTGCAAGAATCTCAAGCGCCCCCCAAGCAGTACAAGTCATGGCAATGGTGCCAGTCGCAATATTCGTGGCACCGCATCATTTACCGGGCATTCTAAACACCCAGGCATCTCAAGCACATTTCCAGGCGCAGCCGCTACACCGGCCATCCCAAGCGCGGCGGCTCCTCCGGCCATCGCAAGAATCTCAAGCGCAGCAGCCATCCCAAAGACACCGGGTGTTCCAAGAACAGCGGGTCTTCCAAGCACGGCGGCGAATCAGACAGACACAAGAACAGGAATAGACTAATAGAATCAGGACAACCTTAGACTGCAATCAAGCAAAGGATCAAGCAGGGTTTCGGAAACGGTACTCTACTATCGATCATATCCATACCATCAATCAGGTGATAGAGAAATGCTCGGAATATAACCAGCCCTTATACATAGCATTCATTGATTACGAAAAAGCATTTCACTCAGTTGAAACCTCGGCGGTGATGCAGGCATTGCGATATAAGGGGGTAGACGAGCTGTACGTGAAAGTGTTGGAAGATATATATAGTGGCTGCACAGCAACCATAGTTCTCTGCATAAAGAAAGTAACCAAATTCCCATTAAAGAAAGGTGTTAGGCAAGAAGACACAATCTCCCCAGTACTATTCACAGGTTGTTTAGAGGACATTGCCTTGCTAAGCAACTCGGGAGATGAACTGCAAATAATGATTGATGACCTAGACAGAAAAAGTAGAAAGGTAGGCTTGAAAATCAATATGCAGAAGACTAAGGTAATGTTCAACAGCCTCGGGAAGGAACAGCAGTTTACATTAGGTAGCGCAATAATGGAATTAGTAGGCGAATATGTCTACTTAGGACAGGTAGTAACCGCTGATCCGGACCATGAAAAAGAAATAACAAGAATAAGATTGGGATGGAGCGCATTTGGCAAGCACTCGCAGGTTATGACTAGCAGCTTACCGGTATGGCTCAAGAGGAATGTATACAACAGTTGCATCTTGCCTGTACTCACCTATGGGGCTGAAACGTGGAGGCTAACCAAGAGAGTTCTACTTAAGTTGAGGACAACCCAGAGAGCTACGGAACAAAAAATGGTAGGGGTAACATTAAGAGACAGTGTACATAGTAAAGTATAAGTTATGTTTGAAACAATGTGTCTTCCATTTTGTTTGCTCGCTTCCCAACAGCTGCTCCCGCAGAGTTGGGTACCGACCAGCGGCAAGCGGCGAGCGAGTGGCCCTCTTTTTATTGGGCACCGACCAGCGGCAAGCGGCGAGCGAGTGGCCCTCTTTTTATTGGGTACCGACCAGCGGCAAGCGGCGAGCGAGTGGCCCTCTTTTTATTGGGTACCGACCAGCGGCAAGCGGCGAGCGAGTGGCCCTCTTTCTAGGGAATATCCCCGCCAGAAAATCCAATTGCGCACTCTCGGTCGAAGGGGAGGAGGGTGTAGTTGTGTTAGCCAGTCGCAGCGACTGCTCGGAGAGGGGGAAGATTGTGAGAGCGAGGAGAGCGGTGGCGCACGGCGGCTGCAACAATTCTCCGGTGCGTAGTAGTCGGCTGCTCGACGCAGCTTGGATGGGTGTTTGTGTGTGCGCGTGTGTGGCTGCCTGAACGACGCCATGGAAAGGATGGAAATTGAGCGACTAGTTGGTGAGCAACTGTTGGCTATAAGCACGCAAAAACAACAGCACGCGAAAAGTGTCCGTGACAGTAAAAACGGGGGTGATGCTCCCGGAAGAAATGGCGTTGTCGGTAACAGCGCCGCCCCTGGCTGTAGCAATTTTGCTGGCGCCGCTGCCGCCGCCACTGCCGCCACGAGTACTCGTGACGGGGCCGAGCAACGGCAGCAGCAGCGCGAGCAGAAACGAGAAAACGAAAAAGGGCGTGCTAGCGGCGCTGTGGCGGCGGCGGATGGCATGCTTCTAACCTCGCTAGGACTGCGCGCCACCGTCACTGAAGAAATACTCTTCGACGAGGACATTGTATCGTTAGGCGAAGAAACTACGAGTGCCGCTACTGTCATTGCCATGACGCCAGACGAGGAGCCGTGTGACTATTACAGAACGCGCCGCAGTATCCGAAGGCAAACAGCTCGTCGTGCGAATTAACGACATTGGACAGACGCCCCCCAAGCAGTCGTGTCGCGTATCTAGCCTTAAGCGCACATCCATGAGCATGAACAGAGTACCGCTGGTGACGCCGCCACGACAAGGAAACGCGGACCTACGCGGAGTATTAGTAACTACTTCTCCTGAAAAGAGAAGGGCTCGCCTAATGAGCACGATAGACGCGGTAGCGCGAGGCAAGATCGGCGCCCAACAACACAAAGGCGACGCAACGGCGAGCGCCATAATCGATCCGGTTGTTCTGCCTTTCAAGAAACAGCGCATTGCACGCTTGTCACTTTCGAAGCAGCTGCCGCAGCAACGCTTCCAAGTGCACAAGATATTGACTATGTCGACAGCTCGGCGGCGGCCTTCGCCGTCCCCGCCGTCAGAGGAGTTGGTCGAGAAAGCATCCGCACTGGAAGAGCAACCCCAAGAACAGCAAGCCGAGCAGCAACAGCAACAACCTCGGCAGCAGCAGCAGCAGCCGCAACAATCTCAGCGACAGCAGCGACAGCAGCAGCAGCAGCAGCAGCAGCAGTCACAACAGCAACAACCTCGTCAGCAGCAGCAGTCACAACAATCTCAGCGACAGCCTCAGCCCCGACAGCACGAGCCCGCACAATTCACCCAAGATGACATTTGTTGCGGTCAAGTCATACCGCCTACACCACCCATCAATAATACAAGCGACGAGCTGCCCGCGGCACCCGAGCCGTCGTCGCCCCCAAAAGCATGGCGGCCCGAACGCCCGGCGCGTAAACGACGGTTGCTCGGGGTGGGAACGCCGGAGGCTATAGATGAATATTTTCGCACTGATGAATTGGAATCCATGTCGTCACAAGACGACGAGGAGGACTACGAAGCGGTCACTACTACAACCACGAGCGACGACGGCAGTGCAGCTAGCGACGGTTCCGGGATCGGCGCGGGGAAACGGAGACGCAGAGCTAGAATGCTTTCCCAGAGACGACGAAAGAAGCTCGAGCAACAGAGGCAACGGGTCCGGTTCGCCGATGCTTCCACATCCCACGCCGACAAAGCCATGACGCAAGCTCTGCGCTCAATGATGAGTCACAGCTGGTGCGACGCGTACACGGGCGAGCTGCGCGACATGTTGCCGCAACCCAAAGTGTGCGCCCTAGGCGAATATGTGAATCCTGACACACAGCGCAGCGTGCCCGTGCCGCCTCACGACACCATGCTGGCGCTTCTCGTGTTTGCCACCAGCATGCTTTCCTGTGCCAACGTCAACATCGAGGGATCCGGCCCCGAATTGTACGAACACATATTTGCCTACGCCGTGGTAAGTTTGGTGTTTGCGCTTTCAACCAACGATCATTGTTATATATATGTGTGTTTGTCTTTCCAGAGCCGGGGAATCAGGAACAGACGAGCCGCCATGGATGCACTGCGTAACTGGTTCGACGGAGCTTTTGCACATGGCGAACCGGGATGCACGTTTCTCGACCCACACAATGCTCACCCCATTGTGCAGGCCAACCATCGTACTCCCACCTTGCTCGTGGCAAACCAGTTTCCTGGCGAGCACTGGAGATACGTGTATGCTTTGCGCGTGCGGCAGGACATGGGCTTTGCCTTGGCCCGTGTCTTACTGCTCCCCTTTCTGACGGGAGACGCGTGCGTGGCGTCTCTCGTCGGGGACATGGATGCCAAGTGGATGCCCGGCGTCTCGAGGGCTTTGCACTATGGGCTGCGCATGTGGCTTGCCTGTAAGAAGGGAGCCGAGTGCATGTACTATTTGATGCGCACCTGTATCGAGCAGCGCGCCTACCACGCAGTGGAACCGGCGTCGGTGGTGCTCGACGACGGCACGGTGCTAAGGCCTACCCAGGCAGAGGAGCCCCAGCAGCAGATCGGTCGGGACGGACCTTTGCCCACGTTTGCAGAGGCACCCTATTACGACTTGCACCCGAGCTATTGCGTTGCCTGGCACGAGCTCTTCAATACCATCGACTTTGCTGCTGCCAACGAACGTTGCAACACTCGCTTCATGAAGCCCGCACTATTTCTACCTGCGTGCAGCACTGGCGTGGGGACCAGCAGCCTGCCGGGACTGCAGCGGATTCTGGTTTCGGTCTTCTACAGCGCCATCGAATACTTTGCCACGGCGGCGTCGGTGGGAGACACTCGCTGCTGCTTCGTATTCTGGGGCGCGCGACACCAAGTACGAGCGCTGCACGATTCGTGCCGGATCTTGCTGCGCTACCACACCTTGGCAGAATCGAGCACGGGAGCTACCCCTGCCACGGCACATCATCAACCAAAGCGGTAAGTAGGTGAGCGTGTGCGGTATTGATAACTGTAGTGATACCTCTCTCTCTTTCTGTCCCGCACAGTTTCAAGATCACCATGATCGACACCGCAACGTCACCCGGCAGTGCACCGTTGTCCCCAGCTCAACAATCCCAGCAGCAGCCGCCGCAACAGCAGCAGCAGCAGCACCTCAATCACCGACAGTCACAGCAATTTCAGCAGCAGACACACGACGCCGAGTCCGTGCTATTGTCAAGTGGCGGACATCACCAGCGTGGCAAAATGCACATTGTGTTCTGCGTAGCGCCCGTGGTCGAGGTGACAAGTGACACGCAAATCCAAGTAGAACCAAAGCTCCCGAAAGGAGTAGAGCCCATGTTTGTCTTTCGCATATTGGATGGGAATCCAGATGCACACACGGACGTCGTAACCAACAGTATATGTCCCCGTTCACTGTCTAATGCCATAATTTCATGTGAGGCAACACATTTCAAGCGCGGCCTCAACGCGGGCCTTCGCTGTCTCAGTACCCTCTTCCGTCCCGCCACAACTGTCGAAGGCAGTAGCGGGAGTGGTAGTGGAAACGGTCAGGAAGCTCTCTGGGCTGTTGAATGGCTCGAGTCTGTCTGTTCGCAACGAACTGAGGATCCAACATCCTATCGTCGTAAATCCTCACCTAAACCCTCACATAAAAAGTCACGAAAGCCACTTTCGTGAAGTAGCAGCATCGGGAACCACAGCCAGGCCAGTGTACAAATGTTTTCGTCCATAATTTATCACCAGTATAGTGTCCTGCATCCTCGCGACTGCCAATATGACCAATAAAGATTGTATGTGTCCCCTACATTGCCGTTGTTTGCCACGCTGCGCGGTAGCGAAACTTGCATGTACACATAACACGTATATAGAGTAATGTAACGTCTTTATTCAATAACATCATATATTTACACATTCAATAAGATCACAGAAAGCTTGTATAAGGCGCCTGAAAGGATCTTAAACAATGAAGCTTGTATAAGGAGCTCCTTGTGAACGTAGGCCGCTGTATAAACACCTTAAACAATGCCAAACCGAAGCTTGTATAGGAGATCCCTGTCGACATAATGAAAGAAACAGCTTGTATAAGAATGACATTCCCTTCGTACAAGCTGTCCCGAGACACATTGGTGGCATACATACTTTGAGACACTTGGAATACAGCACGTACTTCCAAACTATACTTTGAGACACTTGGACTACAGCACGTACTTCCAAACTATACTATGAGACACTGGAGTACAGCACATAATTCCAAACTATACTTTGAGACACTGGAATACAGCACATAATTCCAAACTATACTTTGAGACACTGCAACACATCACATAATTGCAAACTATACTTTGAGACACGTGGAATACAGCACCTATGTCCAACTATTGAGCCCAAGTGGTTCTACTGATTTTCTTTTAACGTAAACATAATACTGAAATCGGCATTTTTATCGTCGACTAGTGGGCTAAACGCTTCGTCTTGGTTTACAATATCATACCGAATAGTTTCAAAGTTTCAAAGGTCCACATCCTAATTTTCTTTCATAATATCCATAATAAAGGATTCGCTTATATCTTTCATTACAAACTCTGCGACTTCAGGGGTTTCAAATAGTGGTTCCAAATTGTCAGATTCTGCCAATTTAGATAATGGGTTGCCGCTGCTGCCAAGGCACCAGAACGTAAATGCAGATTGCATATTCGGCAAGGCAACTTCAGTGCAGCCGCGCTCTGGCTTGAACACAAAGGAACGCTCTTTGAAATATACAAGCGTCCACTGAGTGCCAACCAGATCACGCTCAGCATCTGTAATTGCCAGATTGTCGAATACGTCCCAGCACACAGAGCAGACGCCAGCGTCGAACACAGCCGGTGACGCAAAGCAGGCAGCGAGCACATCCTAAACATCGTCGTCGTTGCAGCACGACGGGTTGCCCACTATTCGCTCCAGCGTCGCTTGAGGACTCCAAGCACGTCGTCCAAGGTGGTTTAACATTACGGGCCCATACCGTAGACACAGGGTAGGCGATAACCACTCCTGAAGTCGCAGCGTTCCAAATGGGGTCTTCCGCTGTGACAAGGCGTCCCGCAAAAGCTTGTGTGCGCGGGCGGTAGCCACCACAGCTCCCGTAAAAGAATTGCACGTGTCTCGAAGCAATGACACGAGATACGGTAGGCTGCGGCTCCAGGAAGCCCGTAACAGTTTCAGGGAGTCTTCACCGACGATGCCGACAAAGTCCATTTTGTGTTGTCGCGTTCCAAGGTTCTCGAGTAGGTCCGTGAGACCCCCGGCGGCCAGACACCCGGCGAGTTCAAAGACGCGAAGGTTAGGCTGGGCATCGAGCACGTCGCAAAGGCGAGATACGTGATTTGCCGTCAGCCGCATGTCGCCGAGCCTAACCTCGCTGATGTTTCTCGAGCCGGAGGCTGTCTGTATGGCTTCTAGGCTGCAGATGGTGTTGCAGCCGTCGGGAATCTCACTTTCCATGGCCACGGAGATGGAAATGGCGTAAGACACTAGGGCGCGGCAACGAAGTTCACAGTCGACTGCGTCTCTTGAGATTGAAATGCCCATGAGAGATCCGACGCAGTGCACGGTTTTCCATTCGCCAGAGTGTTTGCAGCTAGGACGGATGATATAGCTATCTTCCTCCTTGCCGTCCGGCCAGATACCGATGTTCTTGGCCGACTGCTCGAAGGTGTATATGGTAGATGATAAGGCCCTGTATACATCCCACGAGAAGCGGAGAGGCGTTCGGTGGGCAACCTCCAACGAGACGAGCGGTGGCGCGATGGAAATAACGCCTCGCTCTTCGAAGTTGTTGCGATGCTCCTCGTTGAAGTTGGCCAAGCTTTCGCATAAGGCCTCGATCTGGCCAGACGGCTTGGTGTTGATGACAGTAATGCGCAAACACTCGGTGCGAGACGAACAGGCTGTCAAAAGACGCGCCCAGTGATCTGGCTTGAACCGTGCACTGTCGATGGAGAAGTGTCGCAAGGCTGGCAGGTCCTCTCCGCGGGCAATCCTCTCCACAAGAGCTGGATCTAGCGCGGGTTTTATTTGCAGTTCCAAACTCTCCAACGACAGCAGTCGCGGCAGTATGTGTTTCCCCGGAGAGAATTTCACGCCTTTCAGCCGCAGGGGCTTAATGCAGCCGCTGGAAAGATGGGCTACCGGTGTCTCTTCTAGGTCGGGGACACCGGCCAACTCAAGGCACTGGAGAGAGCCGATAACCCGGAGGTCTTGGGCAATTATGTGATCCAGTGCTCTCGCCAGTGCCTCACTCCCCGCCAGATCCGCGCAGAACCTGTGCAGTCTTCTTTGTCGGCACGCGAATAGATAGCGCCACATTGATGTCAGGCGATCTTCGGTTGTAGGGGAACCTTTACTGGTGGTGCAGTCTTTGAAGACCTGGAGAACGCGGCTCCATGGAGCTTGATTATCACCCAGTTCGAAGGTGTCACAGCAGTGGTGATATCCCACGATGCTTTGCAGCAAGTCTGTGGGCACTTCCAGCTGGTCACCTTCGTTCTCCCACACCATCTTCGACGACGAGCCGCATATGTAGGTGTCGAAGTATTTGGAAGTGGCATACAGTCCAACGGTGCCACGTTCCGGGTGACAGCGTACTTCCAGGCCTCCAAAGTACAGCAAGTGGTCCACAATTGTTCTGTTCCAGTCCGACGTTACTAACCAGCACCTGTACGGTCCGCCGCACATCACAAAATCGGTAGATTTGACGAATGCAGTTAATCGCTCAAAGAGCAACTTGTCTGCGTTTTGCCCAACCATTGCTGTGGGTGGCACTAGTACGACGACAGAAGCAGAATTGTACCGTTGTCAGATTAGCCTTCATTATATGTGCTAGTCCTTCCGCTAACGCATCCGACTAATGCAACGCCTCCCGTGACGCCTCCCCGGGAAACTGAATCCTGTGCTGATAGCGAAGGCTCCATAGACGCCCATTGGTCCAAAAAAAGGCGGCTAATTGGCACCGCCATATTGGGGAGCAACTACGTATGGGTGACGTTGAATGACGTCACGCTACGTATGTTTTTAGCGCGAATTTTAAAGTGGTCTTTTTGTAGAACCCGCATTTTCAAGCCGGTATCTCATGAAGGTTGCCTTTCAGTGCGCACCAGCCTTTGCCAGTCAAATGTGCTCGAGGTCCTGCTAGTTATCACCTTGCTAATGTGCAATTCGGAACCCAATGAAAGTGACTCGCAAAGAAGGCAGCATAGAAAGGCAGCAACACTTTCAGACGCTGGCTTACCTTGGCTGGCTAAGAATGCAATCATGCATCATTCGTGGTGGAAACCTTGGTGTACAGCAAGTATGGTTTTCATATTCATGGTTTATTACAGCAACCAAACAAATAGTGATAAAGCACACCAACAAAAAATACGCGTCACAGGCAGCTCAAGCAGTAGTTTCTTTAAGCTGACTATTCATCTCAATGGTCACAGTGCGGATAGAAAAAAGCCCTGCAGTTCCACGAACGTTGCCAGGTACGAAATTGAAAAGCATAGAAGACAGTGCTAGGACAGCTTCAATTGAGGCAAACATAACATGACATAAGTAGGCGCATCAACATGGGTCGCAGTCTTTTTGACGACAGATACGCAGACGGTTCGAAGGGCTTGGAACAAACCCACAAGTCTCGCAGCTGCCATGGTGTCTTCTTCTCCAGGCTCATCTTGAAATAAAGCGCTAAGCACTTCAAAAGAACAGCGCGAAGCGTGCAAAGACGGAAAAAGACTTCGCACTGGCCGCACGTCGTAGGAAACGACAAAACCGAGAGAACTGCCGCAGCGGTGCCGCGGGGTGCAAATTTTACAAAACGGTGACAGAGAAGCGACGCGCATGGGCGACGAAAACTTCGCAATAGGGGCATTTCGAGACTGGCGATAAGAAACCTCTTCGTGAGCTCCCGCGGCCACTGTGGCCGGGTGCCGAAACAAGCCCTGCAAAGTCAAGCTGCAAAAATGCACCGCACACTCATCAACAGGGGGCGTAACAAGAACGTTGAAAAAAATTAAAAATGCGGCGTAATGTTTTGCTGAAATAGTTTAGTTCAGTCGTTCAGTCGTGTCCGACTCTTCGTGACCCTGTTTTATAAAACGTGGCATTAAATATTTATTTCTTTACGTTGTTTTATAGCGTTTTTATTTATGTTCTTGAATTTCATCATCTAAGTGCTTCGCCCCCCCCCCCCCTAAAGTGGCTGTGCTGCTGTCGCGCTAGACCGTTTTTGGGCCAAGCCTTCGCCACCATCCGCCTTGTGCTCAGCGACGCAGCACGACGAACGCGCTCGGCCTTCTAGTCTTCCGCTAACACAATCTGACTAATGCAAGGCCTCCCCGGAAACTTAATCCTGTTCTCAAGGCGCGCGCTCGGCCCGATAAGTCCACACACGTAGTCGGGGGGGGCAATATTCGCGTGATCCATAACGATCTGTAAAAGAAACATTGTAACAAGCGTCAGGCGGCACACGTGCGCACACACACACTAATCGCTTCCGCAACGATTTGTCGAAATCTGAGCCGTGCATCTAGGCACGACGAGCGCGCTCGGCCTTCTAGTCTTCCGCTAACGCAATCTGACTAATGCAAGGCCTCCCCGGAAACTTAATCCTGTTCTCAAGGCGCCCTCTCGGCCCGATAAGTCCAAACACGTAGTCGGGGGGCAATATTCGCGTGCTCCATAACGATCTGTAAAAGAAACATTGTAAGAAGCGTCAGGCGGCACACGTGCGCACACACACACTAATCGCTTCCGCAACGATTTGTCGAAATCTGAGCCGTGCATCTACGCACGACGAGCGCGCTCGGCCTTCTAGTCTTCCGCTAACCCATCTGACTAATGCAACGCCTCCCCGAAAACTGATTCCTGTTCTCAAGGCACGCGCTCGGCCCGCATCCTCTCCGGGAGCCTCCGGCCGGAGGGGGATATGCCTTAACCCAGGGGGCATGCGTTATCGCTCTTTAGAAGAGGTCTCCACACTTCCTTATAGCCGGGCCAGGCATCCTGGCTCGGCGACACCCCTTGTTGATACGGCATCGACGAGTGGGATTTTCCGAAAGCTGATTGCGTTGGTAAACGCCGTCTTCCGAAGCAAATAGGTTCTGTTTTGAAGAGTCGCTACTGCCATATGCCACCATAGTTAGTGGCCGAGTGATGGGACAGGTGCTCCTTAGCTGCATGCCTCCAATGTCATTCACTGCTCTATTCAGTCACCACAGCGTGCAAAATTTGGGACGGCTAGGTCCATGCTACTTTACCTTGCATACTTGACTATTCAGGTGCACATACTTGACCGTCGCTAACATTGAGCTCAGGTGCACAAAAGTCTCAGAGTCAGGTGCACAGAATTCTATGCTTGACGTCGCTAGAACAATTACTTGAGCTCAGGTGCACATACTTGACGTCGCTAAACATTGAGCTCAGGTGCACAAAATTCTGACCTCGCTAGTCAGGTGCACAGAATCCCATACTTGAGTTCCACGCGCGGGAAAAGCGCCCGCGCGTACACCCCGCATTTTTGGCTCACGCCGCGGCCCCGCATTTTTGGCCCACGGTGCGCTTTGTTAGTAAATGACAGGTATTCCTTCAACAACACTTGTTATTGTAAACGCAGTTTGAAACGTACACACCGTCAATCATGTCTGTCACTCTTTATTGTCGGCATTACGCCCCCGGTAACGACTCAAGGTGCCCTTAGTTGTCCTCCAAAGTACGCCACTGCTGCTATGAGAACAGCCAGAGTCAAAAATGCCGCTGTCCATAGCGTCGGCGGTGTCTTATGTTCCATTTCCATTTCTTCCACGCCGCAATGTTTCAGAGCGAGGTGATCGAATGCGTGCTGCGTGCCTAGACCCAACCACAGCAGAAATTCTTGACACCCTAGCCAGCAGTATACTGGAGCCACAAATTGAGAACGGCGTTCTCCAAGAAGTCCAAACACGTAGTCGGGGGGCAATATTCGCGTGCCCATAACGATCTGCAATCAGCGGGGCGATCGTCTCGCGGTCGATTGAGTTGACAACAATGGGCGAGCAATATGCAGCAGCCATCTTCCATTCTCTCTGGTGGCGTTAACTGCAGCTGCGGTATGCTAGCGAAGGCTCGGCCGAAAAACGGTCTAGCGCGACAGCAGCACAGCCAATTTTCGGGGGCGGGGGCGAAACACTTAGATAATGAAATTCAAAAGCACAAATAAAAACGCTGTAAAACAACGTAAAAAAATAAATATTTTAATGCCACGTTTTATAAAATAGATAAACTATTTCAGCAAAACATTACGCCACATTTTTAATTTTTTGCAACGTTCTTGTTACGCCCCCTGTTGATGAGTGTGCGGTGCATTTGCAGCTTGACTTTGCAGGCCTTGTTTCGGCACCCGGCTGCAGTGCGCGCGGGAGCTTACGAAGCGGTTTTTTATCAGCAGCTGTCTGCAATAGCGCGCCTGGTAAAGCTTATAAATTTAGCTCGCCGGTCTCGAAATGGCCCTTTTGAGAAGTGTTCGTCGTCCTTGCTACCTTGGTACTTGCGCGTGGCTTCTCTTTAACCGTTTTGTAAAATTTGCACCCGCCGCACCGCTGCGGCAGTTCTCTCGGTTTTGTCGTTTCCTTCGACGTGCGGCCAGTGCGAAGTCTTTTTCCGTGCTTGCACGCTTTGCGCTGTTCTTTTGAAGCGCTTAGCGCTTTATTTCAAGATGAGCTTGCGGCATGTGAAGAAACGATGCGCCGTGGCACATTGCGACAGCACGGACAGTACCGTCGGTATCAAGCTGCACCGCTTCCCGCTGGACTTTCACAGGTGAGCTCTTGTCAGTGTCGTCTGCTACAAGGCGTCTGCTCAAGGTATACCTCCGAATGCTTTCGTTGGCCTGTTCGCTGCTGTTTCTGTAACCAGTTTGTGCGCACGTGGCTTCATTTGTTCGGGTATATTTATGTACTACACTACTGGGCACACACTTTAAATGCTGAGCTGTGCCAAAGAGGCCCACCATTTGTCTGATTTATGGTGAGTTTCATGCAGCCGCCTATCACCAGCAATAACTTGATAGCGGGCTCTCAGGAGCAACCACGCGCATGCTACTGACCGGAAGGCCAATTTAAAACCAATTGTGCTCCCTGACAAGTCTGAGCACAACACTGTTTAGTTTTCCAACACCGCGAAGCCAATTTGACCCTCGCAACTGGTAGTATTAAAATTCAGCCACGTGTATATGCGCGGCCTTGAGGGTGCTGTAACTGAATTCACTTGGCAGGAGTTACTGCCTGTCTTGTTATTGCTATTCTGCATATGCATGACCGTTAGGGTAACTTTAAACGCGCTTTATTCTCGTCAATCTTAACCATAGAAAAGTATAGCTACCCGCATGGCATGAGGACGAGCGTACGTAACCGCACTCTTGGGCGCTGAGAGCTTGGGGCGAGCATTTGGGGCGAGCAGGCTTAAGGATATCGTTTGATATCATCTGTTTAACCGAAACATGGTATCGTCATGACACCGATGTTCTGCGAATACCGGGGTATAAATCTTTTTATGTTAACCATGCTACAAAACGTGGGGGAGGCGTTGCGCTGCTAGTGAAAAACACGTACGCCTGTGAACTGTTATCTGATCACTCCTGTAATGGTGATATCGAAATGCTCACTGTGAAGTCCGCTCGTCAAACGTTTTCTGTTCTTTACCGCCCCCCCCCCCAAGGAAACTTAGCCACGTGTTTTCACCGCTTTGAGAGCGAACTATCTTTTTTAACACAGAAACCTTTATTTCCTGTATAGCGGGAGACTTCAACGTAGATATTAACAGAGTAAGTCCTGCACAGCAAAAGCTTTCTGCGTTTCTAGGGGGCGACTGGATTCCACAACGCAATCAGTAGTCCCACATGCATCACTGCTACCTGTTCTTCGGCGCTACACCTTATAGTAAGAAACAGTCCCAGTACACTCTTTTCGGGCCGGATCGCAATAGATATCAGTGATCATTTACCTGTTTTCTTGCGCCTAGACAAACAAATCCGTACGAAGGCAAACGCACAGGCTCGACGGCAACTTATTTCCCAAGAAAGGCTTGAGCAATTTAGGAGACGCGTTGCTTTAGTGAACTGGGATCTCGTATACCGAGAAAATACAGCTGAGGGCGCTTACCGCAAATTTCTGCACTTTTTTCTCTTATTGTACAATGACTGCTTCACTGTGGTTGACATAACGCCATGCAAAAATGCTCGTAAGCGGTGGATGAACAGTCGCCTCACGCGACTCGTGAAAAAGAAACACAAGATGTTTGCACAGTTCATTAAAACGAGAGATGCGGACGCACTATTCCGACGCTCGCAGCAGCATCTGACGCACGTGCATCGCTTCGATGTCTGGGAATAGCAGTAGAAATTTGTGGCACCACGATTTGTGGGGCTTGCTGTACAGTTGCATGGGTTGGTCGACACGTAGTCGCTGGCGGCGGCAAAACAGTTCGTAGTTGGCGTACACGTCTCGGAGAGCAATAGCTACTTCGCACAGAAAGGTGCTGTCCGCACTGTCAGAAAAGAGCGAACTCAATGAGGTCACGGGTCCCGCAGCCAATTTGACGGACACACGCATGCCGCCCACGATTACGGCTCTGACTCGGATGTAACCGCATCGCTCTGGGTACCACAACAACAGGGACCACTGCCACGCGTGCCGGAGCACCACTTCCACCTTGAAAGAATGCAATCCGCGCTGCCGAGCCTCGGGCAGAAACAGCCGCTGTGCGTCCACTATTCGCTGCCGCTGGTGGTCGCTGAAGTAGAGCCGCCGAATTTGCATGTACACTTGACATCGTTCTCGCTGCTGCGCGTCGCCGCGCCCTAGCCCCGGCGACGACCACGAGAAAGACGACGAGGAAGACGACGAAGAGAACGAAGAAGGGGTCTGCCAGCCGTCTACGGCGGGCCTGCGTTTGTAAATGCGCTCCTCTGCTCGCACAGTGATAGGGTGTACGGGCCTGAACGCGCTGTGCTGTTGTTGCTGCTGAGAAACAAATGCTGCCATCGCATGCTGCTGTTCTTGCTGCGTTTGCGACGCCGATTCTTGTACTACCGCTTCCACCAACGAACCACCGACGTCTTGCGCGGCCGGGTTGTAAGGACGTCCATGTTCTCCGTCGCTCGACGTGGATGTTCCACGGCGCGCCTCGAGGAGAAGTGCACGTTGCGGCGGCCAGGCGGCGACTAGGTGACGCGACCGACTACTCGGCTGGAGAGAAACAATTAACAGATCACTCTTTGGTGCCGTGTGGGCGGGCAAAACGCTGCCTCTGTTTTCCTGCTTTACTTTGGCCGCGCGAGAATCGATGTGGAGCGCTATATTCCGAAAGTCATGTGTGGAAAGGCGTTGGAAGACGGCCGGTGGCGGTACACGGGTCCGCGAACGTTGCGCGGTGGAATCATCTTGTCCGCTCGGTCTTTGTAGAACGAGCGCGGGTTTACGCACGTCATGGGCTGATTTACGGCTTTCGTCGTCAGGTACAGTTGCAGAACGTCGAGGCAGTGTTTGTCGCTTGGCTCCGAGCAGTGAATTGCGTACTGCGCGGGCAATCCGTTCGACTTGGAAACGTACCTGCTCAGTTCCAATGTCCTACCATGCGACGACTCTTCCAAAGTCTCCACCACGGCCGCGAGAGCCTGCCTGCAGTTTCCCGTGGCGGATTGCATACGCCAGTGAAGTATTGCCGGGTGGATGCGAGGCCACCAGTTTGCAAACGCCACCCCGCAATGCACACACAACACGCTGTCTCGCCAGTAATCCACCGGGATGTCTCGCAGATGGCCCCTCGCGTCCCTGTTGCGTTGGTCGCTCAGTACGCAGCAATTGTCACATATTTCGTTCGCGTGATTCTCCACGGAGCACATGTACGTCTCCGGGTAGAAGCTCTTGACGGCCGTCTCAAAGCTACCGCCGATCCACGCGAATCCCAGATTCGACAAGCTAGGCATCCCTCGCGTAACCACGGTGCTCCAGTAGTACCACCACTTTGGGTACTGCGACGAAAAGGTTACCTCAAACTGTTCGAACGACCATTGCCAGCGCTCTTCGCCCATGCGGTCGATGCGGTCCATCAGCCATCCGGGGGCAATCACGTCTAGGGGGTAGTGGGTGAGTCGACACTTGAACAGCTCGAGCGAGGGATTCTCGTCGGCCTGCGAACCTCCCCGCTCGCTAAATCTACTCCTGCGATGAAGCTCACCGCCTAGCTCGCGAGCTATCAAGTGCGAGGGCACGGAGCGGGGGTTCACGTTGTGGGCTATCTGTCTCTCCAGGCCCGGGCGCAACCTCTTGGTTCGGGGCTGTAGTCCCAGTGCCGACAACACGGCACTTTGTTCTTGCGGGCGTACCGTAGTCGCCGTGTTCTTAAGTCCGCTGGCCGAGTCGTAGAGGAAAAAGCAATGGCTTAACACGCCGTTGAAGGGCATGTCCGTGAAAATCATTCCGTCTCCCCGAAACGAAGGCACCGGCGCGTTGGGCTCGAACGGTTCCCCGCTGAGGTAGCTCAGCGGATAGCGGTTACGCTGCTTGGCATGCTGGATCAAGGGCGCGATGCAGGACGCCTTCACGGGCGGTTCGGGACAAGGCGCTCGGTGCGTAACGTTTACCGCTCGAAACACGGCGGCCGGGTCTGCTTTCGTCTGGCCGATCACCTCCAACTGCTCGGTCAGCGACAAGGTAAAGCCCGCAAACAAGTTGTGCGCCAGCGTCATGAGCACGCTGTCGTTGTGGGTTTGGGGACAGGAGCTTGCCTGCAACAGGTCTGGCACAGTCAATTGCGATCGTGAATTGCTAGTCAGCGGATGCTCGTGCGTAATCTGAATGCGTTGTCGCATATACATATTACGGCAGATCTCTACATGTGCGGGGATGCCAATTTCATACATGATCCAATCGCTGCTAGTGATGTTTCTCACATTGTCATCATACTCGCCAAATTCCTCGTCGGAGATGCTGCTCTCGTCAGACGAAGAAGACTGGTCGCTGGCAGTCAATATCTCATCGTCGCTATCGTCGGACAACACGAGGTGATCGTTGTCGGACATGATGGCTTCTCAGTCGGTGCTGCCGCGAGCTGTCTGCTATATTACTGAGGTAGGCGTGCCCCGAAAACCTCGCGCGCGCACTCTTGACTCTCTACGAGGGAGTCGACATGACCGCTTACTCGGACGAGAAAGGGGACTGCCCCATGTGCGTTGACGTCGAGCAACTCACGGATAATTTCCGCGAATGCTCACAGAGCACGGCGCACACCGTGGAGCAGTTGCGCAACATGTTGCTCACCGAAGGCAACGATCAGCATCCTCTGCGCGCATACATGAAAACTCTGTTCAATGTGTTTGAGATCGTTCGCCACTTGGCCGAGGCTCCCAAAGTAGCCCTGTGGGCAGAGGTGCTCGATTTCAATCGCGACCACGCCCGGCACACCCGAGCGATGCGCCGCTTCAAGCTTCTCAGCAGCGTAGTCGGTTTCACAGTGTGCAGCAACGAGCAGTCGCAAGAGTCGTGCTTGTCTCCCCTGCTCTCCGCTCTGCGCGCCAAGAACGTTAACGTGGCAGACCTGCAAGCACTGAGCAAGATGATCGAGCTAGCTCGTCTCTACAACTTACTCATCGGCTACTACGTAGTCAACGAGCGCAGAGAGTCCGATGATTTCGAAGACGACGTCGGGCCCCCGGCCAAGAGGCGATCCCTCGTCATCGACATTCCTCCGATTAAGAGACGCGACACGTTAAGTTTAGAATAAAGTGCTTCCTTTATTGAAAATGTCTTTTCTTTCTTTCTTCATTCGATCCAGCGACGGCTGCTGGATTTGCTGTGTGCGCTGCGAACCGAGCGCGGTGGGTCGATCGCGGCAGCTTAAGCTTCTTCGGCGGCGGCGCCGTCGCTGCTACGCTTGGGGACGAGAACTTGCCGCGGCTCGTAGGGCGACATCGGCAATCCGTGTAAAGCGTAGAACACGGCACGGGTTCGGGCACCAATGCATTGCCGCCCGTATCGCTTTACCGTGTCCAGCGCCGCGCAGCAACCTCCGTCGGGCGCGCAGTCAAAGCCGGGGAGGCTTTCCTCCTCCGAGCATTCCAGATCGCCGTACTTTACGCGCACTCGCTCGAGGAGGCCGCGCAGTCTCTGTAGCGTGCGCGTCTCCTCGGGCGTGTTGCCGGGGTACCTGGCTAGTCTATCCACGCTGTCGCAACACTGATCGGCGATGCAGCTCGTCACGCGACGCAGAAACCGCGTCTTGCCGCGCTCGCACTGGAGCACTGCAAATTGCGAATCGAAAAGCAAAAGGAACACGTCGATGTCGTCCTGCGTGAGATACGCCTCGGTGCTAGTTTCGACGCCGCGGTCGCCGATTACGGTGGGAGGCTGCTGCGCCTTTGCAGAAACGCTAGCCACGAGCAAAGTCTTGGTCAGCGAACGCGACGCTACCGCGCTGGCCTCGGCTCGCGCGAGCAGGCAATTGACGATCTCGCCGATTCCGGGCGGTGGCGCGTCGCCGGAGGATCGCAACAGTTTACACAGCGTGCGCACGGCTCCTAGAATGGCAGCCATGCTTCGAAATGTTCCTTCGACCCTAAGGGTTACGGGTTAAAGCACAACACACAAAGCCACAGAAGAATGTCGCCATGTTTGTCGACTCCACGGTGACGGCACTGGCCGCTCGCGCCTACATCCCGCTTCATCACTGGCGCGCCGCGCTGCTCTTGAAACTCCACGAATCGTTTCCCCCGGGAATCCTGTTTGGCACATCCCTGGCGGCGGCCATCGCGTGCAACGGTTTCGGCAACGTGGCCTTCAGGGGCTCGCTGCTCGCCTCCGCGGTGTACGCCGCTAACTTGCACAGCAATTGCCTTCAGCAGCAGGCTGCGGCGTGCACCGAGAGTCAGCGCGGGGTCGAGCTGTTGCCGTTCCTGACGCTGACGCCATACGCACCGGACGTGCACATGCTCCCCCCCCCCCCCCACTGGTCGCATTTTTCAAGCAGGCGCCCAAAGAGCCAAGCCTCGTTCCCTCGTACGCCACTGATGCGCTTTGCAACGAGGACATCACCGACGGCGAAACCGAGGTGGCCGCGCTACAGTGGATGGTGCACTACGCATCTTACATGCTGCGCACTCTGAGTCGCGATCAGAGCACCGGCACCGGGCCCTACGACTCGAGCTAGGACAGCTACTCGGACGGAACGTACGTGCGCGACGACGCGGCGTGGCGATTCGGCCGTGCCATGACGCACAGGTTGCACGGACGGCTGTTGAAGAACGCTGCCATCATGGACGACGCTCCGCCACACCACGCGCGGCTCGCGTACCAAGCCGCGCCCTACTCGCTGGCCGACATGCTGGCCTCGCTGCGCGCCAACGCGGGAAAGCCCGTCGGCAGCGATCAGCGCCGGCGAGCGTTCGCTCGCGTGATCCGCCCCGCGTCGGGCACTCCGCTGTCGGCCCTGCTCGGCACTCCCAGCCAGAACCTAGTGAGCGTGCACGACATGCCCTCGGACGAGATTAAGGTGCCCGTGTGGTTTCCTCCCTCCGAGATACAGCACCAGCGTTCGATGCTCCACGTGCGCCTCTAGGCCGACACGCTAGACACCGTGCTGGCGCACTCGACCGACGCGTTCGATTCTACGTCCACCGAGCCCGATCGCGAGAGCTCCAAGTACGTGTGCACTTACGTGGCCCGCTTGGCGACCTGCAGCAGCTCGGGTCAACTGTGCGGGCCGCCGAGTGACGATTCCGTGATACCCAACTACCTCCAGCCAAGCTACCGGCCGCCGGTCGAGCCCCAGGCGCCGTGTAACCCAAAGAGCACCGAGTCGCCCACACCGCTGGCACTGGGCATCGTGGGTGCGCTGATAGGATTCGGCGGCGCGTTAGATTGTATGACGTACGGCCCCGCTCCCACGCGCAAGCCGTATGCACGGCCCCACGTGCGTAGGCGCTAATGACACACATACAACAAAATATTTCTCCGCCTACCTCCTTTCACTCGTCATCAGCCATGGGACAGCCTGTGAATTCCCGGGAGCCTGCCGTGTCCCACACGTGGTTCTGGGTGATCAACGGCGGGGCCGTGGCCCTCGGAGCTTTGGCCACCGCGCTGTTCAATTGGCGAGGGGAACCCAAAACGATACAGACGCCGGCGTCCGTCCTTTATCGACGATCGCGATGAGTTCCCAACAGCCACGTCTGCCCCTCTGCCCGGACGCCAAGCCCGACAAAACGTGGTTCGGCGTCACATACGCGGTTTCGAGTCTGCTGGGACTGGCGATCCCCATGCTCGTGTACATGTACAGCGAAAACGACGTGCTGGACGTGGAAGTCATAAAGAGACCTTCCGCTACGTACCGACGGTGGCGATGACAAGTCAATAAAGATTGTCACCTTTTCCTATTTCGTGTCTGTGTGTGTGTGTGATTTCGTGTTGGCCCGCGACAAACGAGGGACAACGTTCCTTGCCTCGTCT
Source organism: Amblyomma maculatum (assembly GCF_055883805.1). Taxonomy (NCBI): domain Eukaryota; kingdom Metazoa; phylum Arthropoda; class Arachnida; order Ixodida; family Ixodidae; genus Amblyomma; species Amblyomma maculatum. Next base: position 106,005,150 of record NC_139353.1, on the reverse strand, counting down.
TTATTCCACACATCAGCGGGGCATGGCCCCGATATTGTTCCTGCTGCTGTTGTTGTGCAGCCTTGCTCTCGAAACGCCGGGAAAGGGAGAGCAAACTGTAGAGGGCTCCTCCCTGGAAGTGGTCGGCGTTCGGTTGCTATAAAGTGAGTAGGTGCACATCAAATCCTTACACGCGAACCAACGCAGCAGTCACACTTTTACCATGCTCAAAACTACAACGCTACAAGTGACACGCATGATCACCCGCATCACCAACAGGCGGCATGGCATGCGCGAAGAGGACACACTAAAACTAGTTAGAAACCTGGTAGTGAGCCGAATTATGTACAGCCTGCCCTACCAGTGCCTCAACAAGAGTGAAATACAACAAGCTGATGCCCTGCTACGCAAAGCGTATAAGACGGCGCTCCGATTACCGCGCAACACGTCTACAGAAAAGCTCATGGCGCTTGGATTGCAAAACACATTCGAAGAACTACGCGAGGCGCAGCTTGAGTCGCAAAAACTCAGGCTGCTGCAGACAACGACTGGAAGAGCGCTTTTACAGAGACTCGGATACTGTGAGCAGATGCGAGAAATAGCGAGGACGGTAACGATCCCCGACGAACTTCGCAAGTCCCTCAAGGTAGCTCCAATCCCGAGAAACATGGACCCTAACCTCCACCAAGGTAGAAGAGAAGCAAGGGCCAATTTTATTCAAAAAACATACGCTCCTGAAGACACGACTGTGTATGCAGACGCGTCCTCGAGAGGAGGACAGAACAAAATTGCAGTGGCCACGGTGGTCAATTCGTCTCTACGCGAAGTGACCAGCGCCTCTATCCGACACTGCACAGCAGCAGAGGCCGAGGAAGTAGCCATTTCTCTAGCGGTGGCGGAGGGCTATAGAGCTGGGCGGTCGCTAACGATACTCACGGACTCTCAAACAGCCTGTCGAAATTTCATGAATGGTAGGATTGGTCGTCACGCGCTTCGTATACTCCTCGAAGCGAGCGACAGATTTAAAAACCACGAAGAAAACAAGACCAGACACAAAATTATATGGGTACCGGGGCACATGGGGGTGGCAGGGAACCAAGAGGCTGACAGGATAGCTCGAGCATACACTACTTTCCGAGCATCCGACGGGTCCGCGGAACTTTTGCCAGCACCCAAGGCATACTCGGCCATACTAGAAAACTATAGAGGAAGAAGAATGCGATATCCCCCACCGCACAGTTCTCTCACCAGAGAGGAAACTGTCATATGGAGACAATTACAGACGGGTTCATACCGAAACCTACACATACTAAACAAAATGCACCCTACCTTATACGCTGACAGATGTCCGTGGTGCTATGAAAAACCAACACTGTATCACATCACATGGGCATGTCAAAACATAGATGTGGTCCCCAAAATTCGAAACCCGAGTGCGGAGCAATGGGAGACTCTGCTGTCCAGCAACCGCTGCGAAGACCAGAAAGGTCTGGTACAGCGAGCCCAACGGGCGGCAGCAGCCAGCGGAGCCCTGGACTGAGGGCAACCGACCATTGTAAAAAGTGGACGAAGTCGACGGAGAAGACTCTTGTGGATACAACAAGCAGACATCTCTGAAGACGTCCAAAAACCGCCAAATAATATAGGACTAAATAAAGTTTTTCCTCCTCCTCCTCCTCCTCGGCGAGAGGCACTTGCTCCACGCTACTGTCCGGCAACCTCCTGCACAGCGTCGCGCCGGGGTCTCTGTTCGCGTATGTCCACTTTACTTGGTGCATCACCGTAGCCACGCTTGGGAGCAACAACGGACCCATGGAGTACTTTGTGGATGCGGCCAAACTTTTCGACCTCAACCCCCGTCGGCTGGAACGCGACAACACGCTGTCCAGCGTCGTGTACCTTCGCTCGCTCAACTGTGCCGCCGAGGACTCCCAGCCGCCGGTAAAGAAAGGATCGCGGGGCACCTCTCGCATACCCGATGCGCAAAGCTGGGACTGGCAAGCCTTGAGCCTGGTGTTGGCAGACGCTCACGACGACGTCATCTACGCCGTGGCGCCCATGCTTCGCCGGCAGCTGTGCAAGCGCGCCGGCGTTTCGTTCGGCAACTCCGAGGATCTCAACCACGTAATCCCCGAACACATCGAGCGGACGAAGCTGTGGTCTGTAGCGGCCAACGGTTGGTCGTTCGACTCTCCGCGAGAACACCAGCTGCTGGGAGAGCCGTACCAGGTTCGCGCCGACCCGCCGGTAGAAATGAGGCAGCCCAACATCGTGCGCATGTTTCAGAATCATTTGCTCGAATCCATGATGAACGTCCACCGCACCTTCCACGGCCGCGGCAGCAATGCGCCGTCGCGCTTTCACCAAGGGCGCACGGTGCCCGAGGCGTTTCCTCGCTCGGTCGCCCCGCAGCCCGTCGGCGACATGGGCGAAATGCGGACCCTCGAGGAAGTCAACTCGGTTCAGCTAGACGACCTCAGCCACCTACGACTCGCGTGGACAGAGGTGCGCGACAAGTGCCGGCTGTCGTTCGAGTGGCACACCGGCGAAGACGGAGACCCCGCCGCCTCGGGAGCGCCGTCCTATTACAACTCGCTGTACGGTGCGTACCGCCGAGGCCTCACTTCGGGAATGCGCGCCAACAGCAGCTTCTCGGGCATCCTCTTTATGCCGTCGTCCACGGTGGACGTGCGCGGCGGCCTGCACATGGAACGCTGGGGCGAAGGCAACCGACAGCGCGATCTCAAGCCCAGCGATCCCACGTTCCTGTTCAAGAGCGACGGAGACGTCGGCGTCGACGTTCAGGCGGTCATGGGCAACGAGCACGCTTTCGGAGTGTGCATGTCTCTCGTGCGCATGCTGGTCGAGTTCGTGTGCACGGAAACGTCGAGCAGTTGCCCGGTGAGGCCCCGCGACGCCACGTTCAAGTGCCTGGTGCCCGCGCTCAGGAAACTGCGCGCCAAAATGTTTTCTGCCAATTTCCCCAGCATGGTTAACGCCGTGCTAGGCTTTGCCACGCGCCTCGGCGGCGCGCGGGCTCCCTCGGTGAGCGAGGCGGATTGGAAGCGCCTGCAGCAAATGCCCGATTCCATGAAGCGCCAGTCGGCAAGGGTTCTGCTGCCCAACATGTACATTGAGCCGATGCTCACCTACGTGAACGGCAAGGCGACCACTCGCCTGCGACATCTCTGGGACGTGGCCTCTATCGGCACCGAGCTGCGTGAAGAATTCCGGGGCGTCTGCACATTCAACATCGAGCCGTTCTTTCACCAGTAGGGCATTTGCCTGCGCTTCAACATCGGCCCGTCCATGTTCAAGCGCTGCGTGACCACCGAGCGCTCCATCATGGAAGACATCGACATGTCTTCGTGCAACATTCCCGAACACGAAATTCGGGCCGCCATGTCTGGCAACGGCGCCGCAGCCGAGCCCGAGTTCGCCGCCGCCACGGAATCCGTCATGTCAGACGATGTGGATCTCGAAACTTGCCTGCGCGACATCGACACCATAGAGGCACGGCCGACTTCCGAAAGCGAAGCCGGCAGCGACATCGAGGCCGAAATTTCTTTTGACGCCAAATAAAGATTTCCTATCGTCATTCGTTCGTTCGTATTACTTAGATTGCGAGACGCACGAATACACAGCACACCGGTCGTCGGGCAAAATAATGCAGGCCCACAACGAAGCCGTCGACGCAGATGACAATGGAGTACGGGTAATCCTGGTCGCGGTACCTCCGCAGTTGCAGCTCTTGCCCGACAATGCAGTCGTGGACCGCGATTCATACAAGGAGCGCGTGTTCGCTCGCAGCATCGTGTCGAGCGACACGGTGTGCACGGGCGACCCCGTCGCGTGCGGCCTGCTGCCGAACGCCTGGCGTAACATCAATCTGTATCTGCGCGCGAGCCCTTACTCGGTGATGCCCGCGGACGACATGCGCTCCATGCTGCTAGAGCTCACGCCGCGCTTTTGCGAGATCGCTTCACCCAGCAGTATCAGTCGCCGAGCGCTGCAAGCCCGCATACGAGTGGTAGCCGGCCTCGTGCGGACCCACCGCTGCTTCAGTAGCGTCACCATTACTAACGGATTGGGAGCCGAGAGCATCCTGGCCGCGCTCGTCGCTGCCAGAGCGCCCGTAACTAAGCTGGTGCTCAAGGGCCCCATCGGCCCCGTTACGTCCGGAAACCAAGGGCGCCGGCGGTCCACGCGCCAGACGTTTCCCGGCGGCCTGCCCGAACTGCGATCGCTGGCGCTCAGCTGCACGCAGCTGGGCGCGACCGACGCAGCGGTGCTGATCGAGCGAACGCCCAAGTTGCGCGACCTTTCCATTGTGCGCACCAACGATACGCTAGATTCGTTGCCCGCGAACCTAGACGTGCTCGAACTCGACGCGGTGCCCCCGGAACGCGTAACGCGCATTCCCGTGGTGAGACGAGAGCTGCGGCTACCGACCCTGGAGCTCGACGCCGAAGCGTTGACCGCCCTGTCGGCCGTGGAGAGACTCAGTATGATTTACCGCAGCGGCGCGCCGGAACAGTGGCTCGCGACCGGTTGGAGGTGCCGCATTTCCGGCCCGGTGACGCACCCCGAATTGTTGCTCCGTTGCACGCAGGACCAGACGGCCACGTTTCACACGTTTCTGGCCGCCTGGCAGCGGGGCGAGCTGACGGTGGACGTCGAACTAGACTTTCACAACGCGGCCCTGGCCTTGGAAGAAGGCCAGGAAAGCATGTGAATTGCGCTGCGCGACGTGCCGGGGATCGAGATACGGGAAATCGAATCGCCCACGTTCGACGACACGTTTGCTACGTCTGTCCTGGTGACTAGCGTGCGCTTTGTGCCCGGGGACAACCGCCGAATTCTGCTCAACCTAACGGTCGAGTTCTCGGCTCTGCAAGCAGTGATCGATCGATACGGGGCGCCGACGTGCGGCACAAAGCTCATGCTTTTACACAACCCGCAGCCGCGGGACGAAGAGTACCGCTCGCACTTGACGCACGTTCTCGCTTCCGTTAACAATCGCACGGGCCGCGATCTCCACGTCATGGGGCTACTGCCTTCCGACGGAGACGACGACATGGCAGACATGCTCGTGTTGGTGGTCGGCTTGAATCGAGAACTGCGATCGGCCAGTTTGAGCGCGCTAAACAACGTGCAGCTCTTTACCATACTGTGGACGTGCAACCAACTGCACTCGCTGCGCGTGTTGTTGTGCGACCGCCCGTGCCCGTGCAGTCTCGTGCCGCTGGTCGATAATTACGCGCTGCGCGAGTTTTAGCTCACCACCATGTTCGCTGTGGAACTGCCCGGCGCGGGACAGCACCCGCGCGCCTGCATGGATTCCGCCGCCTACGGCCAAGTGAGCGAGGTGCTATTTCGGAATCGCGTGCTCGGCCAACGAGCCGAGCAGTTTGCGCGCGACCCCGAAGACACCGTGGAACGAGGAGTCGCGCTCTAGTGCGCCGCGGCCTTTGAACAGCTCGCGTCCTTCGACTGGTTCGAGCGCCAAGTGGGCTCCCAGGCGGTGGCGGCCGGCCGCCGATTTCTGCGCTACAACTACATGCGCGTTATCGGCTGTCTCGACTGGAGAGAAACGACAACGCTCGGATCCCTCAATGTCGATTGCATGGCTCTGGTGGCGTCGTTTCTCTCCGTGCGCGACGTCAAGCCGGCCTGGCCGACGGAAACGGCAACAACCTGAATAAAGAGTTTCCCCCCCCCAAGCAGTCTCCGACCGTTCAAAAGTCTCCCCCAACAGGTGGCGAGACCGAATAAGAGAGCGCCGAAATGCTCCCGTCGGCGAGTATGGACGGTTGGTGCGTGCTCACCGATCGCATGCGCAGGTGGCTGCTGCGCTTTCGCGATGCTTGCAAGCAATCGTGCACGGGAAACGCGTTCATGCTGCAATCTCCGGACGGACTACAAGTAACCAATCGCGTTCTCTCGTACGCCGGTTTCCAAGTGCTCCACGAGGCTGGCGACGGATTTGCGCTCGTGCCGGCCATGCTACGCATACACGGAATGCGCTCTGCAAAATTCCCACCGCAGAAGCTATCGAGTTCGGCGGAGCTTGCTCGGGGGATGCGTGCTGTTGGTCGCGCACGCCGGCGGGCATGGCGCACGCCTTGCACGACGTTGGCCTCGCGGTGCAAGGCCTGTTGCATGCAGATTGGAAGCCCGCGGCGTTGCCACTCAATCCGCACGCATTCTCCGTCAATGCTCGAGGTATTCCGGTTGCCATTACGGTACGAGACGATGACGGCATTCCTAGCCCGAAAGAGCTGGGCTTTGTGCGAGAGCACAACTGCGTCTCACAGGTAAGATGCTCGTACCTGGTTTGGCGGCGGCTACTAATTCGGGGTAACGTTGCAGTATCATTTCGTTGGGCGCAAGCAAACTGCCGGCCCTCGATTGTGAGCCTTGCTCTAGGCCACGATTCGCCGCTCCTGCGAAGTGCGCGTGCTCTCGCTGCACGACTTTACGTGCCCAGACCTGGCAGATCGGACGAGGGTCGACGCGGAAGCACTACCGTGGATTTCGGTAGCCTATCTCGTCGTGCACGACGTGCGCAGCGACGACCCGGCGGCCGAAAACAAGAGCTGGGCCGGCTGCGACAGGCTCAACTTGTTTGACATCGTAGGACGAACCAGGCCTCGCAGCTTCGAGTACGTTGCCGGGACCGAAACCAACGTAAGTACGGGGAGGGACCGAAGCCCCATCGCTGCTGTCACTGCTCTTTGCCTACGCAGTTTCCGGGCGTTATGGATTGCGTGCCGCCGGGGATCGAGGCTCTCGAACTCGACCACGGCCCGCACGTGTGTCTGCTGCCGTCGCACATACCGTCTACCGTGTTTGTACGAGCGTGGCCAATGATTACGAGAGAACGCGAAGCAGGCCTCTGGCCCACAGGTTGTCGCATCGGAGCAACGGCGCGCTGCATCACGCGCAACGGTGACTCGCTACTGATCGCTGCCATTGGAATCCCGGGCCGCTGCTGTCCCTGCACGGCCGCGTTACGCTACGCCTACGCGCACAACGTCCCCTACGTAGACGTGGGCGACGCGGCAACGTTGCGCCTGGAAGACGGCCGGCCCGATCTCGACGCTGTTTCGTCCACGTCCGTGTTTCGCGCCGTCGAAGCGTGCACGTGCATTCGCATATTTGAGTTGCGCGACGCTTCGCTCACGGGGTCCATGTTTGAGAGGCTCGCGGGGGATCACCCGACGCTCGTGGAGATCCGGTACCGAAGCATCGCGCCCTCGCTGGTGTACAATATCGTAGAGCAAGCTTACAATTCCAGCACGCTGGCTACGCTCGACGTAGGAACGTGTCCACTCAGCCTGAACCGCCTCGTGCCAGACTTTTCGCTCGCCGCTTTCACCGCGGCAGCCGGCATGTGCAATTTGCAGACGCCGCCGTTCACGGTGCGAGACGTCGAAATGGCGAGAAGCGGCGTCAACGTTGTGCTGTTCGCCATGCTAGCGGTTCCCGTGCGAGGCAAACACCGCACCACTTCGGTGGTTGCGCGCATGCAATTGGAAACGTACAACTCGTTCGCCGACGCGTATCGCTCGTGCGTGATGCACTCCATGTTCCCCTTCTCGATCGTCGTGGGAGCGGGCATGCTGCTCACGCAAGCGGACGCCACGGAACTGGGCGGCTTCCTGGCCTTTGTGCGCTTAGCCACCGTCGCGGGCAACGCAGAGTGCGAGGCACTAGTGCGCTTACTAGACACCGCCGTTAACTGCCCCAGGCTGCGCTCGATCACGTTGCCCGTCCCGAACAAGCTCAAGCCAGAATTCGAGAATGCGCTGTGTAATTTTGCGAGGGCGCACGAACGGTTGCGACGGCTGGCACTCGTGCGGGCCGACTCGCTCTCCGAGACGGCACGGCGCGACTTGCTAGCCCTGGCCGGACAGAGACCGCAGCTTTGTCTGGTCGTCGAATCGACGGGCTCCTAGTTTACAGCCAAGGTAAGCGTAGCGTGACCCTGCCGTAATGCAACAACATAGCCGTCCCCCCTTGGCATGCAGTGTCAGTTGGCCTCGGATCGCAACGCCGTGCTCATCGAGGAGCTTGCCGAAGCCGTCGCCTCGGGGTTGGTCCACGGCTGGCAAGAGACGCCAGAACTGAGCCTCGTTGCCCTGCTCGGCGCAGACGCGGAGAAGAACAAATTCGAAAGCGCCGTGCAAAAGTACGTGACCAAGGGCACGAGCAGAAACTGTATGAACGTACACGTGAATCGCTTCTACTATTTGCGGCAACGAAACGGGGACGGATCCATTCGCTGTACTGGGCGTTCGCTGTATGGGGCGTGGCAGTAGACGTCGTCGGGGGAGGGGGGCCTGCCGGTAGTACATAGGGACGCGCGGTTCGCAGCAGTGTCGATCTTCAAACACCATGGAGATGCAACAATTACACTGCTCGCATTGCCCCGAGCCGACAACCGAATGGCTGAGTCGTTTGCTGGACGCTACCGGAGCCAATGCTACGGACTGGGGACTGCGTAAGAATCGCAGACGCGGCCAGTGCGTCTTCCTGCACGTCGACGCCGACTACGTGTTTGTGCGCTATTGTGACAGCAAGGAGACCGTCTTGTTCACACGCTTCCCCTGCCCCGAGATGGACTACAGGGAGTTTCACGTTATGGACAGGGGAGCCGCGCAGAGACTGGTCCACGAGGAGTACCGAGGCTGGAACGCCCACCGGTGCGGCTGCGGAACGCGCATCTCCGCACAAGTGAACGCCGAACTCGCAAGAATCGATCACGCAGTTCTCACTGCGTTCGCCAACACGTGCGAGGCCGTGGCCAACCCGCTGTACTGTGCTTTCATGTGCACCCCGGAGCAAACTGATGCTTTCGGGGCATTGTTTGTGACGCACAACCGAGCGTACGTCTTTACCCACCCCGAGGCCGTGCACATCTTTGCCAACTTTCCCAGAACAACCGACGACCCCGACGTCTCCGTATTTGGGGACATGGTTATGAGCACCCCAGACTTGCCTTCGTGTGTGTGCGAGGTGCGCTGCGGACAACTCAGTATACGCGTCGTACTCGGCCAACACGTTACCGCGTCCTCGCCACAGCTCTCCGAGACGATAGCCAACACGTTTGGAAATGCCGTGTTCACCGACAGAGCGCCGGTAATGCCCCTCAAGGACACTGCCGGCGACACGCCTAGGCGGCGGCTGCGGTGGTGCACCGCCGACGAGACGCTTTCGTTCGCCGACGCGCACACAATACTGCAAGCAGAAGCGCTGTATTGGGGACCGCAGCAACAACGTTGCTGTTGTGAAGCGTTCGAGGAATTGCTGACCAAGGCTGTTACTTCGGTGGATCCCGGATGCAAAGTGAAACTAACGTCTTTATGCTTCCCAATTGAGGCAGGGGTCGCTAAAATGGGAATGAAATCGGCGATGCTATCCTGGGCCATTGCCTCGGCGATTAGCCTGGCGCAAGAGCGAGGTGTCGCCACGATCATGATGGAATACTCGTCAGACAACGAAGCGTTCAAGATTGTTGCTAAAATGCAATCGAACCTTTTCGTGAATTTCGCGATGTTGAAGTTCACTTCGCTCGAGAAGGCCGCGGAGGTTGGAGACGAGGCGGTCGCGTTTGTCAAAGCCATTTTCGAGGTGATGGAGACATTCGATTCTTCCTGTGTGCCCGACACCGATGTCTACTACTATTTCATGCGTAAATGCAAATCGTTTAGCCGGACCTTTACTGCCATTCTCCAGTGTCACGTCTTGGAAGCGGCGCCGCGACGCATCGTCGACGATTCCGAATGCTTGTGGTACAGCGACGGATACCTGGGCCGCTGGTGTGTGCGCGGCGGAGGCCAGCATTGCGTTTCGCTCGTCGACAGGGCCCACGCAGAAATGTTGTGCGCCCCGGACGTGATTAGTGCCATGGAAAAGGGCCGTGTCGGACTGCGAGCTCGAAACGACAAGTGGTGTTTGCTGTGGCCTAGCTACGACCCCGTGCTCACAGACCCGCATGGAGACGTGGCCCGCGCCGTCAGCTATACCCTAAAGTTAATGGATATTGACACATATCCTTCGATGGTGTGTCATTCCCTGGCCGGATTGTTTGGCAAATACTTGGACGAAACCAAAGAAATGGCAGTGGTGCACATTGCGGAAATGAAATTTGGCCGCGACTTCATAATCTGAATAAAGTATCCCTCCCCTTTCTCGTTTCTCCTTAAGAGTGTGGCCGGCGCGCACAAAGTCGCTCAAACGCGCATGGCACACTACGAGCTGCCACTTGAGGTGTTTGTAGTGATGCGTGCCTTTGAGATGGCACGGGGCTGCGAGTGGGGGCTGTGTCGGCAACGCCGCCGAAGCTTGCTGAGCTTTGTGCATGTGGACGCTGCGTGGTTAGTTGCCAGGGGACTGGACAGGACGTTCGACGTGGGGGACGGCACGCGCTGTACGACGCTCGCGTTCGCCGCGACCGCCGAAGAAGACATAGACGACATGCAAACGCGGATCGCTGAAATGTGTGACGCACAATACGCGCTGGAACCCTGCTCCTCGTGCACGGCTCCGCTCCCGAACGATTGGCCGTCCGGACTGGAGGTCGCGCGCGAGGACCTCGGCAGCGACCACCCGCTCGCGGAGTACGTGAGCGTGCTCGTCGAAGTCTGTTACGCCACGGCCCAAGCGCAGCTAGCCGCCCTAGTGCTTTGGAGAAATGGTCAGGCCGCGTTCGTCATGCACAATCGCGCATACCTCTATAGTAACACGCCGGCCTTCACTGCCGCTTCCAAGGCGAAGGATTCGACCGACATGGTGACACTGCGAGCCATGGTCGGCGGAGAAGCGCCGATGCGCTGCGTTCGATTTCGTCTGCGCCCTCACGCCACCCGCATCAGCGTGCTGCTAGGCTGCAGGAGCACCGTGTCCGGCGGTGGCGACGATTACGATTTCGCCCGACCTTTGGGCGAACGATTGGGAGTGCAGCCGGAACCGCGACTGAAGCCGCTCAAGCTGCCGCGGCAGTTGTACAACGACCTGCAAACAGAGGCCCTGTTCAGGGGGCGCTCCAACGAGACCGTGTGCTCGTATCGGCTCAATCAGGTGAGTGTGCATCCTCCCTTCTCTCCTCTGTCCCGCTGTACATTGTCACGCTTCTGTGCAGATTCTACAACTGTCGCCCGGGATGCCGCAGCAGCTCACCACGTTCTACGCTGGCTTTCCGTGCGCCCCCCGGGCAACTTGGCTGGGCTCCATGGGTGAACGCATTGTGCGATCGGCATCGTTGTTCACTCGGGCAGCCTACGTTCACGACTTGACGCTCGTGTACGATCGCTTGGCGGTCTGGGTGCACCACTGCTCCGCGCAACTAGTCGACACTGCGTCGGACCTGGTGGGAGATCGCCCGGCTTTGGACGACCCAATGTCTGTGTGGGCCGTTGTGTGGCAGTGTGCGCGCCCTGAAGACACGCGAAGTGCGCTCGAGCGCGTCAAGTGTTTAGCTAAGCGCAACTTTGAAATCCAAGAGACGTTCGCAGTTCGCGGCTCCATGCGTTGCTGCCAGACCGATCATCCCCCCACCCAGAACGCATGGGATGCCGCTGCTTTTACGGACACGTTCCTATCTGTGATAGCTCACTACTTTCTAGCTGGTACCGCCAAGCCTCAACGCGCTCAATATGTCGTGTTCTACCGCAACGGATATTGGGGACGCTGGGTACGCCAGGGGAACGCCGTCGAAATTATCGGTGCTGACGCTGTTGCCTACGATCCCCAGTGCTCGGAGTTGGAAGCTATTGCTCGCGGAGAAATGGGCGTCCGGGTCGTCGACGGGGACTGGGCTGTGGTGACCGACGCCAATACCAAGCTGTGCAATTTGGAACTCGATACCTGTGCGCGCGCCATCGACGGAATCGTGTCAGCTGCGCAGTGTGTTTGTTTACTCAAATAAAGGAAAGCGACCGGTATGCCTCAGAAGCATACATTTGCAGAAATTCACACGACGCTCTGTGTCTCCACAACAATCTTTCTTTATTGATGGTCTGAGTCCTCTTCGGTCCGATGAATTCTTCGGTCCGGGGAATAACGAGAATCAACATCTCGGAGAAGCTCTACCGCCTGGCGCAATATATATAACAGCGCCGGGACAGCGACCTTACCCGAGGCGTAGGTTAGGGAGACGTCCACTCCTCTCCACGCCTCCGTCTCCACACTTTCACCAAACGAGCCTTTAGATTATTGTCCCGCGACCACGGCAACGCGAAGGGCCGGCGACAACCTTTCGGTTGTCCATCGCGCGCCGCTATTAGGTCGCCTCACTCAGCTCCGAGTAGTAAGGACAGCGCGTGTGGCTTTAGACTATGGAGTGACTTTTCTTTCACCAAGGCTCGTCCTAGATTACGTTAACCCAATGCAGCCAGAAATGTGCACCAGTTCACCGGTATGGTCACCGCCGTTCCCCCAAAAAGTGTTTTCCGCGAACTCAACCCCTCGCACAAAAGTCACGGCCACCTGCTCCGTTTCAGCGCGTAACGTGTGCCTTATCCCCGTGTGTTGCTGCTGCAGTGACCATCCTAGATTACACAACTGACGTTCAAGAATAACGCCCGGTCGACCGAGACAGAGAGCCTCGACCGGGAATTTGGGAAAATATCCACCGAACCTCGAGCGAGAATGTGGGCAATCTCCCAACCCCAATAACGTGCCTCTTGAGCCACACACGTCAATTTCATTCTCGCCGAGAGCTCTTGGTTACACACGTGCCGCAAATTTTGGCACATAGCTATGTAGGTGCAATATAGAATACATACACACACATGTATCGGAACCAGTGCCCGTGGCCCCCTATGTTACTAGTTGGGCCCCTGTGCACACAAGGTGCTTACATTTTACGTTATTGCACGACCGGTCGTGAATGGGGCCTGGGCACTGGCCGGTACTCGCCCCCCCGCGAAGGTCTGCGTTCACGGTCACGTCACATAACAAGGCAACGCAAGTGACAGACGCCCAAATCTGGGCAACTAATTCTTGCCGTTGCGTGACTCGACTTTGCCAATGTTCCCGTAACCCCACCACTTAAAGAGCGATGCACATTCATTACCGTGCAAGGCTTGGCGACCGTGACAAGGAGAAATCTGTGCGTTGTACAAAGCGCAGAAGAGTCTGTGCGGCAGCCGTGGGGCCACCGTCGCACGCGACACACACATAACAAGAACGATATACACAGACTCTGCACCCCTGCACAACGTCGACACGGGTTCCTCCGCAGACCCACAGTCCCGTCCCATCCATAGGCACGTGCGCGCTGAAAGAGAAACGCCCTCAGGCTCGTGCCGACCTCGGCGCTTACCGGTGCAGCCCACGGAAGAGTCATACGAAACTGCTACCGGAGCGACTGGGTGACGGTGTCATGTCAGTCTGTCCGAGGAGCCCTTCACGCTCGGTAGAGACGTGTCCACCGTACTTAACGCCGCCGCACCGAGATCCGAGGCGCAGCGAAATCCTCACGCCCGGTGGACACTCAGGACGGTCCCGGTGCGGCGCCGACCCTCCCGGCGCTGATGTGGCCTGCTGGTCCTGCTGAAACCCTAGCGGCCCTACAGATCCTAGCCTTAAGGTGGTCTTCTGCCCCCTTACGTTAAGCCCCCGTTGCCAATCGAACCCCGTGCGTACGCGCTTTTAGTGCGACTGGTTTCTTCCTTGCGTGGTGTGCTGCCCATGAGGGGATGTGGCCGGACCCCTCAATCAACCCAGCAATTCCCAACCCACTATGACACGGACCATTGCCGTGTCAGGAACCCCGAACTCCCCCCATTACATTTACGAATCCCCGAAACTAGGTGTAGGACGTATTGTAGTGCGAGCCACGACTTTTACTCCCCTGTACATTACCCACTAGGGACGTGGAATCACAATCAATCGTTTCATGGGCATTCTATCCTACTCCTATGTAACGTTACCATTATGCACACCACCGTTCGTCTTGCTCCATCTATGTAGCCCTGAGGGCGTGTACGGTGCCCCCGTGCGCGCTATACCTTACGAGTCGGCAATCTGGCCTTTGCCGATGTGTAAGCATCGTCGACTTTACAGATTTGCTATCGCTTGATTTCGTCTAGTGCCACCGCGATAGGCTTTTAGGCTGTTGCGCGCGAGGGGGGTAGAGAGAGTAGCTAAGCTAACGCCACTGCACTTGCAGTTAACTTCCGTACACGTTGCCCTATGGAGACGGTGTATGTGGTGGCGACCTCTACAAGCCTGACCTACAATCCTATCGCCTAAGCCGTGGTCGCCACCGATCCCTGTCTTAAGCGCACACTAGAGCTGTGAAGCTGTGGACGTACTTGGTTTGTCGGACCCAGGTCTAGTACCTCTACTCCGACTACTGCGGCACCCAACCATAACGCGCGTACGCGTTATGGTTGGGTGCCCTCTGCGGACGTGCTCTCTGAGCACGTCCGCACTATCGTCCTCCGTCACGGCCGGTGCCTAACCCAAATCCCAAGCCGCAGAGTACTCACGGGGTTCTGTGCCGTGCCCGCTGATGTGCTGCCTTTGCATCGGTCAGTTGTCGGTGGTTTTTTGGAAGCCGAGGATGGAAGCCATCGAGGAAACGAAGGAATGGAAACGAAGCCGAGAATGGAACGAGTGGAGAGGGACGGAAAGCACCGGGCGCTTCGAGCCACGGGCAATACATGGGCGCTACGAGCCTCTGGGTGAAATGCACGGGCTCTTCGAGCCACGCGCAATACATGGGCGCTACGAGCCTCTGGGGGAAATGCACGGGCGCTTCGAACCTTCGAAGCTAGCGCTAGCTAAATATTTAAGGGCCGCATATTAAGGCACACTTGGGCTTTTCCTACAAGCTAGCCCCGGGGCGGGGGTCCCTATATGGCGCGGCGGCATTACTACGTCGTCGGGCAGCGCGGGCACTAGCAGAAGAACAAAGCCCGGACCCGTGGCCCGGGTCTTCTTATAGCGTCCGACCACCTGCGTTAGAGAACGAGAAGGACAACATAACGCCACGAGCTCGACCAATCACGCGTCATCCCCGTCGTGTCACTAGGGTCAGAAACCTCGTATTGTTCTCGAACCTCCCAGAACCTTCTAGAACCCCGTATTCGGCATAACATTTACAGCACAAACAATAAGATTAAGACGCCGCAACACCTGCTTGCTTACGCAAGCGCGCCACAGCTGCTGCTGCAGCTCGCAGGTTCGATACAGTACACAAACAACGCGTTGCATAACTATCTTTATTGTGGTGATTATGTTATTGCTACTGTTAATCACTTTAGATGATAGTATTATAATGGAACACTGTCGTTTGGGGCAGGTGTAGTTGCTGCAGCCAACTTGCAGGCATCCTGCATGAACCACGCCGAGCTGTTGCTGCACGGTAGTAAATCTTGGGGCGTCCCGGTGACACTGGGCTTGCACGACGGGTGGCGGTTGTTTGCTTTGGCGAACGCTATAGCCCGCGGCTCGGCAATGGCGACGTTGTTACACGTACTCCACGACCGTTCCTCAAGAAACGTGCGAAAGGTGTAGATGAACACGGAGCGTATTTCGGAGGCCTTCGCCTTGCAGGGATTGAGAATGGCAGCGTTGCTATTGATGTCGTTCCACAGGGCCGACGACATGCGCTTGGCTTTAGCCACCGTAGTATAGCACGGGCGGCTCATACCTTCTCCGTTGCGCGCCCGCAACAACGTAGCTGCCAATTCGGGGTCGCGCTGCATTTCCAGTGGCGACAAGCACAATACGCTGGTGGCCACGCGCCCAATGGCGTGACTGGTTGCCTTATCCTCAAGCACTGTGAGCGGCGGTGGGACCGTTGGCTTGGGTGACGAGACGGTCCTGGGCGATGTTACGGGCTTTGGCGACGAGACGCGCCTGGGCGACGGTACGGGCTTGGGTAACGATACGGGCCCAGACGACGTTACTGGCCTGGACGACGTTACATGCCTGGGCGACGGTACGGACGATAGCAGCTCGTCTTCATCCACCATCATGTCTTGCTTTCTTTCCGCAAAATTACACTCGGCTGCAGCGGCTGCTCTCAGTACTAGCCTTACTATGGACGAATCGCGCCTTGGCAGGTTGGCGCACGACGGTAACTTGTCCCTATCCGAGTACGCTAGGTCCACGTCTTTCCCAAACAACGCTGGGTCCGCTGGGTGTTCCCGGTGTGCGTTCAGCGCATTCCGTAGACGCGCCAGCTCCGATTCATGCAACTCGTTCAACACACCGTGCAGGGGAACCATGCGGCGGCTCCGACAAAGCCTCTTGACTTGCAATCGAAATTCCCGCACGTGCTTGTCCAACTCCTTGATGGTGCGATTCAGGTTAGCGCGCAGCTTCTCCTCGTGCACGTCGTCGAACCACACGCGTAATTCGTCCTCCAAGTGGCCTAGCAAATTTGGGTACGGAATGTTTTCAAATTCGGCTACGCGGTCGGCGCTAAAGTCGAGCCAGCCGCGGCACATTTCCGAAGCCAGCCGAAATGCCATACCCATGAAGTGGAGTGTGCGTGCCTCGCTCTTGTCTTGGTCCTTGTGAAATTCGCAGTACAGGGTGCGCATGACTTCGAACGGAGTAGTTCCCGCGTAACACACGCGAGTACGCTGCATGTATTGCATTACCACTCCCTCGACGATCAACTGCAGATCCTTTGAAGTGCTGTGTGATGCGCAATCCAATTTGAGCGGCTGAAATCCCCAGACGAGATGGCGCCCCACTAAAGCTACCACCTCCGCGAGTATCGCGTTGTCGGTGAAAGCAGCCATGCTGCCGACGACGCACACTGTTTCGGTATACGCCGCGTTGCAATCCCTAGGCAGCAGCGTCAGGGGCGGAGTTACTCGGGAGGGTAGTTCCTTGCGGGAAGCACGTCAGCAGGGTCGCGGCTCCTCTGTGTAGGCAAGTATTGTTCAAACGAAACGTGAGGCCCGCCCGTGGATATACGTTGCCGTCGTCGGACGCAAATTGTACGGGGCAGTCGTCCTGCTTCGTTCCTATCGTTTCAATTCTAATGCGTTCGGGAACCACCCATTTACACAGTCGCACAAAGTACGGCATTGTGCTGGGGGATCGAATTGAGCGCGCTCACGTCGGTGGCATGAATGTAGCCCGAAGGATGGCTGTCGTCTTTGGTGGCGTACAGCTACCATATCAGAGTGGCGAGAAAAGCTCTGATGTTGTGCAATGTGTTTGCGCACGATCCACTCGAGTTGGTAGGGGCCTTCCATTTCTCGGCGCAAAGCACGGTAACCGATGTTCTCGGCGCTGGCGTCTACAACGAATCCCGCGATCGAGTACGACCGGCGCACGGGGGTTGCCAAGCCGCACCCACACACGGACAACTCGCACGCCGGTTGTCCGCGTCGATACAGCGGCAGATCGGGTTTCGAAACGTACACCCATCGGCCGCCGTCGCAAACCACGTAAACAACGCTGTCGTTGTGGCATACGATGGCCTGCACGGCACAGTTATCGAGAGTCCGGGCTGCACGAGGCCATGCCACGGCTCGCGACACTATACTTCGCGTTGTAAAGGAGAGCGGTTCACACGCGCCTCTCGAGCTGAGCGACGGCGGCTCGTCGAATTCGTCGTCGGCCAGAGTTAGCGATCTATAGTGAGCTAGGAACGCTTCCAACACGCAGTGTGCAACCGACGAAGCGTCGTCGCGTCGCAATCTACACTGGCGATACGCGCGCGTCTCGGTCATGAGCGAGCACGCCCAAACTACAGCAAACAGGGCCGTGTATCCGAACACGATGGACATGACTATAAGGCACGTCGAGGCCTTGTGTTGTGATTGTTTCAATGGTGCGGATGGTTGCACGGGCTGCGTTAGTGGCCATTGCGATACGTGATGCATAGCGACAACTGCCTGCAATCGTCGACCGGAGTGTCGGTCTATTGATCAAGGCACCGTTTCCTGCAAGCACACACTCTTTATTGCATCAGAAACGCGCTTCACTGTTCACAATCTCACATCTTCAACAAGGGGCTCGAGCCGTTCACCGTCCTTGTTCAAGGCGCACCACATCCTGTGCACTGGTTCGTGACTGTCGGTGGGCACCACTGAAAAGACGAGGCCCGCAGACACCTTAACGCGCCCGTCTTGCTGCACAATCCATCTGGGACAAGCAGTGGGATAGCGCTTTTGACCCTGCACTACGCCAGTGATGCGTACTTTGTGGCGATGCATGACGAGTATGCAGGAGCGGATATAGTACGGCCACACGATTCGGTCGCCCTCGACGCAGGGGATGAGCTGCTCTTTGCTTTGCAGTTCGTTGTTGAGCTCGTGCGACATCCACGCTCGAGGAACCGAGTCGTTGACGCGTCCCCACACGGTCACCTTTCGCTCGGAATCCGGGAGCTGGCGTAGGAAATTCTTCTCGAGAATTTGCACGGGCTCGTGGTTCCCCGTAAGCACCAGTCCCACGGTACTGTCGCTCTTGTAGACAAAGCTTTCTCCAAACACGTCCACTGGCACCGAGCCTATCGTGTACTCGTGCTCGCTCTTTCTGCATTTCATGTGTGCCGAAAGAAGATACGAGCCTCCGCGCTGTGGCAAGCGTCTGCCGTCGATGGCGTCCACCCATCCCGCGTGCGTGCAAACCATATATCCGATGGCCGACAAGCCGCACGACACGGCGTAAACGCTGCCCACGATGCGCTCGATGTCACTTCGCGACCGGGGCCACGCTATGCGCCTGGAACCCTCGATGTACGGGCACTGGAACAGGCTGGGACAGTCCGGCTGCAAATACGTCGTGTGGTGATTTACAATCACCAGAGGCTGCTTCTGTTTGCGCGGCTTCTGCTCCGACAACTGATTCTGCGGGCGCGGCTGGTCTTGCTTGAGGCCGTGCGCGACCACGTCGTCGCAGCATTGTTGCTTGGGGTGGAGATCGACCCAGCCTTGTCGTTGTATACTGTAGATGACCGAGACCCCCAAAAATACGCCCAAGGCAAACAAGAACATCATGGCCATCGCGTGGCTGAAACAAGTCACTTCGCTGCCCGGGCTTGCGTTGCTCCTGTTGTTTGTCCCTGCTGGCGATCATGCTCCAGCTTCGCCCCAGCATTTGGCTCAGCAGATGTCGCCGGCTGTCGACGCTACAGGGAATGCTGTCAACTTCGACCTTGTGCTGCAATTGCTCGTCGCGGTGGCGCTTGAGCGTAGCAGTCGCCGAGGGCCACAGCGCTGCAAGAGATTCCATTAGCAGCGGAGGCGGCAGCGAAGGTGTGGGCGACGGCTGGTCACGAGGCTCCATGGGCCAGGAGCTCGGTAGCATTGCTGCGTTCTCCTCCGCCGCCGACGCAGGGGGGAGCGCCGCGGGACTGGCGGTGAAAGTCGAGAGCAAGGGGGACATCACGGCGCCGCACTACTCTCGCTTGCTGTCGAAGCCGAAGCCGGGCTGTCCGTGGGAGGGCTGTACGCAAAGTTTCGTCGCTCGAGACGCAACACGTAAATGCGCCTGGCCAGGAACTCGCAGTACCAATGCAGTAACTCGGCGTAGTTGCGATTGCCCTGTACGGCAAAGCAAATCCTGGCGCACTTTTCGCGCAACAACGTAGCCCTAAAGTGCGAAGTGCCCACTGGCCTAGTTTCCACGTAGGTGCTTTGGAACAGGGGGTTCCCGAGCCCGTCGGTTGGGGCTGCTAGCAGGCCGCACCACCAACGATTGCGCCAAGAGGAATTGCTTGCGTTGTCTTCTTCGTCCTCGGAACCATGCAGGAAGCCGTGCCCCCAGCGCCTCGGACCGTCTATGCACGAGATGTAGGGAGACGAGGCAAAAGCAACATTCTCCACGGCCTCTAGAAAGGCGTGCACGCAGGCGTTCACTGTCTGGCAGGCGTCTAGTATGCGCTCGAATGCGAACAGCTCTACTAAATCGTTCGCTGTGAGCAAGCGAGTATTAGAGCGACTGCTCTCCATTGCACTTTCTTTTATCACGAGCGTGCGCTCCTCCCTCCCATTGTGAAACGACAGCCGCGCCTTAGTCAGCAAAGCAAACAAACAGACATCTTTATTCATCATATTGCTCGCCAAAGCCGTTCCTTGCGGTTAGCATCCGTAGCCAGGCACGTAAAGAAATGCATAATGAGAGTGTTCATCACGGATCGCGTGGAGCTCGAGTGCACGGAAAAGAAGACCGCTATTCGGTGGTCGTGAAACAGCGTCATTTGGTACAGCTGATCATCGTACACAATGTCCACAAAGGAAGCTCTGCTTGGTTCCGTCTCCTGCGGCACTCGCATCGGCGCCGGGATGGGCCCACGACTAGCCAGCACTTCTTTGTTCCCAACTCGTATGCGATCGCGAGCGACGACGTTGCGAAGCACGGTCATCTGGCAGGCAAACGGTCCTGACGCCACCATCAAGAGCGAGATCCAGTCGGGGTTGTTGGGTAGCACGTTGTTCCTCGAGCCTGGTTGCAGCCGGGTCAGAAAGCGGGCAGCGTCGTTGTTCAGTTGCGAAGTGTCCAAAATGGAGAGCCGGCGCTCCTGGTACTGCAGTGCGTTCTGCACTACGCTCGCGCGGTACGGCACCTTCTTGAGCTCTTGTAACGTCTCGCCCAGGACGACGCTCGGGCGGCTCATGCAGTGGTCGCCGCGAGCAGAATACACGTAGAGGACCTCGATGCCCCCTTGCTGCAGCGTGCATCCCAGCACGCGGCGCCCGAACACGGTCCACGCCAGCATCGGGTAGGAGCACATGTTGGGCGCCGGATCGGGCCGCCAGCGAACGGTGCAGTGACAGCCATGCGCGATGGTCGCTCGCATGCCGTCCGCGTGTTGGTGGCGTCCCAAGGGCAGGTCTGCGGCCCCGGCCGGGTGGAACGTGTCGACGTAGACGAGTACGTGATCGTCGGGCACCCACTTTTCGCACCCGGAAATTTCAAACGTTCCAAAGCGGTAGGCGATCCACGCGGTGGCCGCGCGCACTTGCTTCTCGGGGACTTTGACACAGTTGAGGTTGTCGGGCACGGGATCCCAGGAACACTTCGGGGGGCTGGAAGGCGTCGACTCTATGTCGCTGTACTCGGGCTCCTCCCCTCTGATAGCGGTGCACGGAACGTAGTCCGCGGTGCTGTGGGACAACCGTTCGTCCGGCGGCTCAAACGATCTCTTCGCAGTCGGTCATAGAAGGGGTCCGGTAGCGAATCGGCGGCGGCAGCGGCGGCGGCTCGGGCTGTCTCTGCAGAGACATTGACAACATGCTGGCTCCTCTGGACGCGGCGTAACGGCGCTTGAGAGAAGCCAAGAAATCTCCGGCGGGGCGCTTTGCCATGTCAACGCCTTTCTTAATAGCCTGGGCCAAGCGCGACGTCACCGTGTGTGCGGGTCTCGGCACCTTGCCGGTGCCTCGACAATGCGGACACTCTACGAAGGGGGGAATGTTGCTCAAACTTTCGTAAATGTGGCCCAGTGGGGACTGAAAGTTGGCTAGGGACTCTTCAGTCAGGGTGGTCATGTTCAACCACACTCTTTGGTGGGAGGCGAGTTTGTGACCCTAGCTCGGCCGCCGATGGAGGAGTCTTGTATCGAGAGCGAAGGACCCGCCCGCTCGCCTCTCTTGTAGTACCGATAAAGGAAGGCCCGCCCGAGCGGCGTGCGCAGCATACAAATCAGCGCTTGGATTGGAAGAGGGGGAGGGGCAACGAGAGAAGAGTGTGTTTGTGATGCTGCTGTTTCGTGAATACCTGGCAACAACTGCCGTGAGCGCCGTCCCCTCCTACGCAGACATTTCAGCGCGTTTTCCATATGATAGGCCGGAATCGTTACTGTTGTCCCGGCCGCAAACTTTACTGCCGCTGGGCGGAGAGCAGCAGCGATGGTGCTTCAGAAATGGTTGTAAAGCGAGCAACACAATGCATGTCACCAAGAGGCACGCCGTAACTACGAAATGCATTTTGCCGTTTTCGTGTGCGACGAAAGCAGGGCACGCTTGCGTTTGCAGCCAGCGGCCGTGCTCGTTGCACACAATCGTAGAATTTCCTCCTCGGCCTCCATGACAAGCGGTGGTGAACCAGTGGCCCGGAGAGTACCGCACCGTCGGACATTCTCCGGGGCCCGACGCCACCACGGGTTGGTCTGTGAGCGGAGGTTCGGCGCACACGGCATCCACTCCGCGCCGCACCATACTTCCGGGGTGGTGTACGAGGAACACGTATGTGTTACCAGGCATGGCGTGACACGACACGGATTGTTGTTGCTGTTGCTGCTGCTGCTCACGTTGTTCGGGAAGTACATCTTCGAAGCAGAGTTGTCCCATAACGTCCACCGCTTTCGTGGGGTGGATGGCTATGCAGTGTCCTTCGTTTACGAGAGCGTGCGTGGCTCGGTAATCGCACATGCGGAGCGAAACCAGTGGATATAGCGCGGACCGATTCTCCACAATTTCCAATGGGCTGGCGGCTAGCTTGAAACTTTCCGGTACTCGAAATCGAGCCCACGCGCCGCTGTACAGAAACAGCAGCAGCAGCAGCAGCTTCGATGGCACAAACATTTTGTCGGGCGCGCGTCGCCGCCGCGGGTGGCCGCAGCTGTGCATTCATTGATGGTGTGAAAAAGCCGCAGACGCTGTGCGAAACAGACGTAAGGGATGAAAATGAGCAACGGCGTGGGCATCACTAGTACCGATAAAATGCCTCCGGTACACTCGGCACAGGCGACCGCGCAGCAGCCGCCGCAATATGTGTATCCCACAGTGTACGTCCCCATACAATTGGCGCAGCAGCAGCAGCAACAGCAGCAGCAACAGCAGCAGCAGCAGCAGCGACCAGGCTTTACCGCTGCTGCGTTTGCACAGACATCGGCTACCGACCGTCCACCCAGATTCCAAGCACTCGCGTCGCGCTCCCCGTCCACGCACGGAGCATTGCAGAGGCGCACTCACTATTATCATCACATTGTCCGAGACGAGGCCACGGGAAAAGAAGAGCATCGTTGGTGGTGCGTCCCTCACTATTGCGGTAGCGAAGACGAGGAAATCGGTTGTCGTTGGTGGCTGGACGGAACGAGCTGTCCGACCTGTCTGCGAGTGCCCTCGACACAAGACGCAGCCACCGAGGAGTACGACTCGGGATGGCGTCTCTACTGCCCCACGTGTTTCTTCCTGCTACCGACCGCCGTGTCGCCTAGGCCTGCGGCTACCTGGACGTGCGTCAACGCGACTCGCCCCGCGCCGCCCGGCATGGGCCGTCGCGCCGGCAACGTGCAGACGGCCACTTGGTCGGCAACGCACGAACGGGCTCCGTTCACTTTGCCCGTGCGGCGTAACAACGCTCGGCGTTTCAACGATACCGTGGCTCCCTGAAGGCGTCGTCAAATAAAAGAAGCTTGTGTCACATTGTCAAATGTCTTCTTTCATTAATGACAGCGGGCGCAAACCATCTGCCCCGCGTTGGGAAGCAGTCATCTACGTGTCGGCCGGTGCCGAAGGCGAGACCGATGACGGTCGCTACATTACCATCGCACAGTCGGGATCGTGCGACTGCGACAGCAGTCGCAAGGGTTGCGATTGCACCTACGAGGACCCCAAATCCGGACCTTCAAAGAGCCCCCATATCACATCGAAGGCGCCACACGTTACGATCGACCGCGCAACGTGTTCAACATTCGCATGCCCGGCGCAATCGCAGACGATAACGCTCGGCGCGCTCAATTCGCTCGCTGATTCGAGTGCGGCCGCCCCCGCACTCGTTCCTGGAAACGTCTTAGCTCATGGGTTCCTGGAGTGTGGAAAGCGTGGAAAGCAATACCCACGAAACACAAAAAGAGCTAATTGACATCTAGAATATGTCTAGGCCAAGAAATGGGCACTTCTAAAAGAAGACTCATTTGAGACGTTCTGTAGACCCAAGAGCTACAAGCCTTCCTGTAGCTCCGATTTAGCTCTGCTAACGCTACGCCAGTAGAAGTCCTGAAAACTTCTTGCCTAGAAAATTTTTATACTTGTTCTAGACATTGCTTCTAGCTGTAGCTCTGCTATAGCTGTGCTAGTAGACATATTTAAACCCTCTTGGCTAGACCGCTTCTATTCTTGTTTTAGATGTGTAGCGATTTGCAGTTTGTGCTCATTGTCTTCAATTCTGCATGTGAGGTCACAGTGCTCTGCTTTGAGAGCATTTTTTTTCTGAATTTAATGAAATGACAGTTAACTGGGGAGAAGGCGAATTGATGAAGGCTTGCAGTTTGTACAACACAATAAGACACAGCTAGAGATGGCGCAAAATCAGTTGGGCTGAAGAGAATTAAAATTTTAATTTTTTTATAGAATTTTCAATTTTACTCCTTTACCACCCCATCGATTATGTGCCATCTCTAGCTGTTTCTTATAGTGCTGTAGAAAATGCAAGCATTCAACAATTCACCCTCTCCCCAGTTAACTGTAATTTAAAATTTAGAAAAAAAAATGCTCTCAAAGCAGACTATTGTGTGATCTCATATGCAGAATTGAGAACGATGAGCACAAACTACAAGTCGCTACACTCAATAGTGAATGCACATGCTGAATGTATGAAGAACACATGCTTCTCCAGTCCGAATTTTTATTGCACTCCATCTACAAAAGTAAAAGCAATCAGCAAATAAACTTGTTGACAATATGGATTTGAGAAGCCTTTTTTGAAGGTTCTTCTGCAAAAGTAAATTCCAAACAACCTGCACTGGCAAAAAAAAGTTAAGTTACAGACATGCATGCAAATGCACTGATGTACACTCGCTGGAACCATCCGCCCTGAAGGTTCTGCATAAAAATACTTTTTTTATAACTTGCATAGATATCTAAAATCATAATGCACACTGAAGGCATTGGCTGATGAGCTAAATTCAATGGCATATCGTAAGCTCCAGGTTCTGCCTTTTCCAGGGGTCTTTAAGACAGACAAAATTCCAGCAACCTGCAAAGACACAAAAAAAGCTCAAAACAATCGAACGAGCCAAAGGCAGTGGCAGTTGAGCTACGTGCCTGAGTTTTGTGAGGTTTTTAAGAAAAGAAAAATAAGCATGGAGAAAGGAAACACCAACATACGGTGATACCACTAGCATCTATTCAAAATGCCCGGACCTACCATGAACGCCACTTGAAATCATTCACCTAGTAGGCCATGCATGAAAAAAAAAAATCCCTTATAGCTCGCACCACAAAACGAGGCGAGGCCGAGGCAGTTCACGGTAGGTCAATGCTTCGTGCATTGACCTACCGTGAACTTAAAGAACAATCTTTTCTAGTGTGTTTAGAGAAGAAAGTTTTATTCACCCTCTACATAACAGAAAAACTTAAAGTGAGCTGAGGTTACTCATTTGAAAACGCTACGGTGCAAAGATGACAACAAAAACGAATAAGGCACTACATGCGCACAACTTCAAACTATTTATTGGAGGAAAACACGAATATTCTACACCTGATGCCAGTGAAGTACCGGAATGTTTTCAAAAAGACTCGTATAATTCCACATCTTCAACACGACCATTAGCAACAAAATAACGCCTCAAGATATATTACTTCAGTTCTACATTTGCTACCGCACATACTTAGCACACATCAGTGAAGTTAAGAAAGCCAATACAATACAGCTAAGTTGCTTGTTGGGCGAGTTGGTTGGACAGTACGTTAAAACAGCGCTAGAAACATGGACAGATAGAAAGACAATGTTTCTAGCGCGCTAGTCAGACGCATCTGCGGTTCAACATCGGCGCGCTGCATTCACCATACAAGAGAAGTGAAAAGTTACTTACTGTTGAGAAATATGAGCTCCATATCACAGCACAGCAGTGGTTGTAAAATACAGCGCGGGAAAGCTGCAAAATCAGCGTAAATGTCCAAGCGCGGGAAACAAAGACAGCAAACCGAACACACACCGTCGAGAGCACGTTGAGCAACCGTTGAGCATGTCGAAAGACGAGGAAAGATGAGTTGAACGATTGGTGCGCGCGGGTAGCAAGCAGTCGCTAGCGACTGCAATGCCAAAATGCTAATAAAGCAATGACTGCCTACAAAATACAACTACTACAAAAACAATTATGAGTTTATTTTATTTTGTTTTTCAATTTAACCATATGCTTTGCAAAGAAACAAGAAAAAAACTTGAAATAATAAAGCAATGTTGACAAATCATAAATTGCATCGGCATCGAGCAGAGCGCCACCACGCAGCAGGCTTCAGCGTCCGGAACGATGTTTGAGCGTACGATCGGCTCTCCTGCTGACTTTTCTCTTGCCCAAGCAACAAACATTATTTGCTATGCATTTTCCGGCAGTGGGATGATTTTCTCGTGCTCCTAAGCAAGCCGGAGTAGAAGCATGTCATTCGCGTGCCTCCAGTCTTCTTTCAGGACCCGTATGCTACCCCAGTGCGGCCGTACGAGCGGCAATACGGTGGTTTTCTGGTGTTGGCCAGGCAAGCTGGAATGAAGAGGCATTCGCAGCATAAAAAAGTGTTGTCATTCGCGCCTCCCCTCGTCTTTCAAGACCGGTGTGCAACTCAGTGCAGTCTTACGAGCGGTAGGTTAGCTGGACCGAAAATGACGGGGCATTGGTTCCCGCTAGAACGAACCGCAGTTTCAAAGTTCGAGGTTATTTTAAAGCGGTCTCTTACCTTCTGTTCCTTATCAAATAATCAAGTTGAGACATTGGAGTAATGCAAAGCTGTCTAACAATTTATGTGCCGTAATTATTGCTTAATTCCATGGCTGCAATAAACCATGCGTAGAAAATGTTCGCTGTGATTCGTGTACATTCTTTGAATAGGGATTCAACATTCTGAACAGGGGAAACATGGAGTATTTTTTGTGGACTTTTAGAAGTTAGTAAACCCTTTCTACAATAGTATTTGTGAAACGCTTCTGAATAAACATCGCTGAGAGGTCTTTGGAAAAACATTTAATTGATGTCTCCAAAAAAACATATCAGAGACGTCTTTGAAAAGGTGTCTTAGTATAGACGTGCTAACGAAGTTTTCCAGGAAACTTCTTTCCGTCGACGTCTGTGAGAGGTTTTGTTCTAGAACAAGATGTTTGTAGCCTTCCAGAGCTGTTTAAAGAAGTTTATTAGACGTTATGTGTTTCGTGGGTAACGACCAAACTGTGGAAAGCAATAACGACCAAAAGGACAAAACGGTCCGACTGCCCCCCCCCCCCTTGGTGGTGGGCTCCTGCAATAATTTGGCTGCACTGGGCTTGTCCTCGCAGCCGAACTAGGACCCAATGCGTCGCGCCTTGTTGTCCAGCTTGAAACACTGATCCGAAAAGTGCCAACAACTTTCCGATCTGTCGCAAACGTAGACTCGCTCGTCGTCGTCCACAAAGGCGGCCAGTATTCTGGATCGCGGATAGTTCTTGATGTCGGACGTGCTGTACGCGGGACCCTCCACGCGATTGGCGTGGGCGGACATGCGCCAAATGCTGGGCCCGCTAATGAGGTGCACTCGCCTCTGCGTGCGCTGCCCCAGTTCCGCCATGTGCAATTCTACCGCCGCGTCGATCTTGTACACGTGTTCGGGGAGCCCCAATTCCGAAAGGGGCTTGGAAGTGTTGCCCTCGAGAACGTCGTCGCGGTACAGCCAGTAGCGGTCCCCGGACACGAGCACCGTGCCCTGACTCCAGTCGAACGCCGCGTCGACCCGCTCTGGCCCACCCGTCCACATGGAGGTTATGGAAACCGGGTAGAGCGTGGGGTCCACTCTCTTTGTTTGTCGGCTACGCCGCCACATGCTGTTACCTTGGAATGCAAACAGCTCGCCGCGCAACGTGACCACGGCGTCCAGCGCGCGCACCGTGCCGTTGCACAGGTCTAGCCGCTTCTTCTTCTTCTTCTTCTGCGAGGGTCTCTTTCGGCGCCACGTGGTGCGGTTTCGGGCGTAGTTGGGGTACGGGTGCGGGACGCCGGGCAAGCCGTAGATGCGAGCAATGCCCATGGCGTCGTCGTACGGCAGCACGTACGGTTCCTTGATGCTGTGGCTGTAATAAGGGTGCATGACGGCTTCCTCCACGCTCGTATGTAGCAGGCCGAACGAGTGACCGAGTTCGTGTAAAATGACGTGAAATATGGAGACGCCGTTGGCGCCGTTCACGTCCAGCTCGTGCGGTTCGAGCCAGCGTTCGTCGGCGTCCAAGTGCACGTCTCCGCCCAGCTGTTTGCCCGGAAAGAATGCGTGCGCCAGCGTGTGTCCCGGGCCATCGAACGAGTAGCCGTCGCCGTGGTCGCCCCTGGCCAGAGAAATTCTAATGTCTACGTCGGGCGAGTGCCACGGGAGGTATTGAAATCTGAGCACCGTGTAATTGCTCCACACTTGGAAGGCCTTGCGCGCGTGGTGGATCCAGGCGCCCGGCATGCCCGGCTGGAAGCTCCACGTCAGGTTGGTCCTGTCCCACTGGGAACCTTGCAGGGCGAAACGGCGGTGCCTGGCGCCCTGCGGAGGCAACAGGTCGGGCAGGCCACATCGAGGCCTCCGCATGGCAGCGAGGGTTGCCTCGTCCAGCTCGCCCGTGACGGGCAGCCGGAGAAATTCCTGAAAGCAGCGCATTGTGCACGCGAGATTGTGGGTTGAACACGAGACTGTGTTCTGCTGTGTAATAGTAGCCGTAGCGCTTTAGGTATTCAACAGCCTCGTAGTTCTGTTCGACGACTGCCAGGGCGGCAGCTGACAGCGTCAGCAGCGGAAGCAACAAGGCTGTTGTCATGGCGCTTCGGGGGATTGATTCGAGTTGCACAAGGGGGTATTGTTGGAAAATTGCCCTTTATTATTGGGGAACTTTATTATCGGGGAATTTCGGGGAAGAATATTCTCCTAATGGTCAATGGTCTCAAGTACGTAGCCAGCGTGCACAGCGACGGCTCGTCCATGCTGGTGCCGAGACTGCCCAGACGCCCTTGGGCCAGGGCCAGGCTCATGAGACGGCGGCTGCCGCCATTCACCGTGCTCCACGCGAGCCGAGACGCCTGCTTGGCGTTGGCGTAGCCCATTAGCTCGGTTGTCGATCCATGAACACGGGGGCCTGCACCACGTTGTCCAAGGCGACGGCGTACCTGCGAACAAAAAGAAAGGCCTAGCGGTTAGGCCTAGGCGCCAGCGAGCCCGCTTATCGCCGCCGCTCACCTATCTAGTTCCTCTTGCTCTCGCAAATATTTGTCGCCGTCCTTGCTGCAGTTTGCATAAGCCAGTCGGCGAGCAATGGCGTACATGCAGCGGCGGTTGCGCGCCACGACGCCATGCCAGGAGGCCGAGCGCTTGCTCGAATACCACTCGGCCCCGTGAGTGATCCTGGTGTTGTGCACGAGCAGTCGATGGTACGGATCCTCCTCCGTCAGCGGCAGGGTGCACGATCGCAGGGGAGACAGGGGTCCCAGGAGACGGTGCATGGCTTCCCGCATGACGACGCTGGCTGCCGACGCGGTCCAGGCGGCGGCCACGCCGCTCACCGAAGCCTCGTCGTCGGCAGCTACGCTGGCGCGAAACCTCGGGGCCCATCGCGGCCTCTTGTTGTAGGCCACGGAAGGCGAATCGTCGTCGGTCGAGTAGCTGCTGTCGTCGATGCGGTCGGCACAGTACGGGTACACATTGGTAGAAAGGAGCCACAGGTTTGGGTTGTTGGCGGCGGCCCTGCAACACAGTAATATATGCAAGCCTGAAATTTGTACATTACTACTTACCTCAGGAGGCCAACCTGGTCCTTGATACTTTGCTCGTAGGTGTAGTGATCCAATTTGAAATCGCCGCACTAGGCAGCAAGTTCGCAGAGCCACGTCTCGACGAAGCCGCCCGCCACTGCCGAGCGCGCCACAAATTGGCAGCTGCCTCGTTGGCCCAACTTGACCAACCAAGCGCACCACTCGGCAAGCCCGGCCGTCATTAATTGATTGGGGTGGGCTGTGGAAATTGTCAACCACACCTTGGTCTTGCCGGGCCCGTTGAGCAGGAAAGTGACTCGCCAGCCCTCTTCTTCGATAACGAGGTACAACACATCGCTCAGGAATCCCGGCGGGGGGTACTTGTACGGTCTGTATTGACACAGATCCGTCAGCCACTTTGCACAATCTGGGTCCAGAGTCTCGCCGCTCGCCAAACGACCGCCCAGTGGGAGCTGGATCAACGGTTCCGCGTACCAAGAGTTGTGCTGAAAGGGAGCTTTGCAATGAACGTCAGTGAGCAGTGGGTACCGTGCCGCGTAGGACGCAGCGTGCGCCCACGCCAGTGCTGGATTCTTCGGAGTGGTCATCCACAGCGTGTGCATGTTGGGTAAGGGCAGGGGCTTGCTCAGCGCCGTGCCTTCCATCTGCTCCTCGACGATGGTTGCTTTGGCCGCGATGTCGAGCAGGGATGTGGATGCCGGCGGTGGGCCGCCCATACATGACAACCAGAAGGTTAGCCGGCGGCCGTCGCCAGTCTCTATGCCCACTGCGGCGCGGCGGCGACAGCGGGCCAGGAAGCGTGCCAGCAGTTCGTTGAGACCGGGGATGTTTGCAAACAGAGCCTGGTCCAGGTCTATGCCGTTGATGTCTATGTCGACAATGTCGTAATAACAGCGCGTCTGCGTTTGCAGCAAATGCAGTACCCCTAGAATCTGCACCAGGATAGGGGAAAATATATTGTGAGAGTCGACGACGGGAAATAGGCGGGAACGTTACCTGATCATCCCGGATTTCGACACAAAGCTTGTCCAAGTGTCGACTGGTGGCCAGCACGTTCTCCAGTAGAGCCATGCGCACAGCAGTGTCGGGCGCCGGGATGTCAAAGCGCTGCAGACAGTGGTGATTGCATGTTACATAGAGGGCCGCCTTTACGGCAGCATTGGTTGCCTTTTCACCGTCCACATAGAGCTCTGGTACCACGCAGGTATGTCGCGTACAGTAGTCGTCGCTCCCTGGCTCCATGAGAAAGCGTATTCTAACCCCCGCTCCCAGCACTACGGAAGACCGGACATCCGCACGCGGAATATCCGTCTTTGGCCCCAAAAGCTCACACTGAACCGGCCCCCTACACTGCATGGCCAGCGCCCGCCATTCTTGCCACATGACACCCCAAGGCACACTCCCGCCTACCGACCACGTTTCCCGCTATTCCGCATTCTTGCGGCCCCGCGCGGGGAGGGAGAGAGGGGAGCGTTGCGTTGCCGGCAACCGCCGCAGTTACGGTGCGCCCTCAAGCGACGCGTTTTCAAAGTGCCGCGCGGCGCTGGGAATGGGCGCCGCGAGCAAGAGAAAGACGGCAATATAGGAAACGATCAATCTTTATTCGAGGACAATTTGCTTGTCTTGTTTGGCGGCGGCCTAGATGCACAACATCTGGACGATTGTTGCCGCTTGCGCTGGCTGGATATGTTCATTTCTTCAAGGGCACACGCGAGCTTTCTCAAATCGCTGGGACTGAGAAAGCTTGCCACCGTAGATAGCACGTCGCTGCCGAGGTGAATGCTGGCCGAGCCCAGCATGTTTCTCGAGGCGGCTTGCTCCAGAACGCTCCTTGTGTGTGATCGCAGGCACCAGTGAATTGCTCGCTTTGCCGTGGCTAGCGGCTCGTAGTTGAGAGCCTGACTCACGGTCTTGACGAACATGGGGTTGTGTGCCCAGTATTCAACGACTGTCACAATTCGCGACAACGGGATCGTCCTTCGCCGCTTCCAAGCGCAGCTCAATTGAACGGCGGCGTGCACCATTCGGTTGAATGCTTCTCTGGCTCGCAGAGCCATGCAGTCCACAGCACAAATGCCGGGCTCGCAGAAGGGGTGCAGAAAGCTGGTTCCAAACGCCATGCCGGGATTGCTCATCAGGGCGGCCGTGTGCGGGGTGTAGCGGGTCCAAGAACTCTTGAAGAACACCTGATTAAGTGACGGCCGCGAGTAGGCATCGATTGCCGCCTTCCACTCCTTTGAGTCGCCGATCATGCGGCCCATAGTTTGGGAATAGCTTTCCAGGTCGCCGTACACGACGTCGCCGACAGTGCGTGGCAGATCTTGCATTGACAAGGCGATGGGTTGCACCTCTAGCTGCTCGTCCCAAATATCCAAATCGCCTTCTTCCTCTTCTTCTTCCCGCTCGTACTGTGCTATTCGCGCCGCCGCTTCTTCTTCGTCATTGTCGTGTTCTCCCTCTTCGGACATGTCGTCTAGGGGAATGCCGAACGAGCATAGCCTGGTTTCCACGGCCACGCACTCGTACACTGCAACGGGACATGCCACTTTACGGATGGAAGGGTGATCCACGTGCAGGGCGCTGCAGTGGGGGACGAGAATCAACACCTCGCTCGTGCAATCTTGGTTCTCGTTGAACGGGCACGAAATGCGGACTTCGAGCTCTCCTCCAGTGCCCACGGCGTCGAGCAGCTTGACAAAGTTGGACAGGTGTCCCTTGCACAGGCCGACCAGGGTTGCCGTGCAGTCGCCGACAGTTGGACCGCAATCGGGCGCAGGAGCGTAGATCTCGATTTG
Organism: Amblyomma maculatum; assembly: GCF_055883805.1. Taxonomy (NCBI): domain Eukaryota; kingdom Metazoa; phylum Arthropoda; class Arachnida; order Ixodida; family Ixodidae; genus Amblyomma; species Amblyomma maculatum. Next base: position 105,972,741 of record NC_139353.1, on the reverse strand, counting down.
CACCCCGCGTACTTCGACCTGGCGAGGCCCGCGCAGACACAGGCCCATCTTGCTGTTGCTGTATTGCTCGGCTACGTAGAGAAATTGGAAGTTCAGGGCACCCTCGGTCTTGGTGGCCGCCAGGTCGGACATTTTGCTGGGTCTTCCGAGCAGATGTTGAGCCCAGTCGGAGATCCAACACTGTTGCCGAAATAGCAACTCGTAGTCCTTGCCACGAAGCTGAGATTTTGCTGCCGCCATGTCTCTGCCGGCGTTGTTGATGGTCAGCGTGCCCACGTACGCCGTCAATTCGACGGTTTGCAGTGCGGGAGCCAGCCGACACTTGAACTGGTCGATGCGCGCCCAAACCGCAGCTAGAGACGTCTGGGGCCGATGGTGGACGACATATTCCACAGTGTGCAGGCCGGGCAGTCCGTTCGGAAACACTTCGGGCGGGAAGAGCGCTCGTACGTCAGCGTCAAGGGGCACCAGGGCATAGCGGGCTATGGATGCCAGGTCGTCTTCGTCGGCGCTGGCGTCGCAGCGCAACTCTACTTTGCCGACGTCTCGCACGTTGTAAGTAACGACCAACCGTTGCTTGCAGCGGCCGCGAAACAAGCGCAGGAGTTGCGGGAAGTCGTCGCTCCGAATATCCCCTTGCAGTTCGAGGATGATGGAATTCCAGACCCCTTTGATTGATTCCGCATCGTGAACCAAGTTGCTGGCCAGGTGTGGTGTCACGCCCTCGACGATTAGGCTGTCTCGCTTGAGCGGGGATCGCAGGCAAATTTGAAGCATGGTCATGTGGCAGGCACAGGTGACTTCGGCAAAGCGCAGATTCTCCGAGTAACACGGATGAGAAGGGTGCACCTTTGTGTTGCGAGCGGGGTACGATGATGAGACGACAGTGATTTCTGGCGCATACCCGAAATGCTCCCAGTGCAGGAGACTCAACCCGCCGTAGCCGTGCAAGATGAACGTCTTTGTATTGCTGCAATTTTCAATCTTTAGTGGCGACGAAGGGGGGTACACGATGCGATACATGCTGCGACTGAACAGATGACTGACGGCTGCACGTGCACTTTGCAAGCGAGCATTTGCGAACGCAAGGGGTAGAGAGGAGGAACCGGACGAAGGGGCGGAGCGCGCGCGCCGGCGGGCGGAGCTCGCGGTACATGCCGTACGGAGAGAGGGGGCTCCGGCTCCCCTGCGCGAGGCCTAGAGGTCTTCTCTGACGCATTATAACATGATGTCGGTTCTCGATTGATATTACATTCAGTCATGGAGTTGTACTGCGCTGGCACAGCCGTTTGCTCGGCAAACTCATGGAGGAATCTTTCGATTTTAGAGCTCACGCTGCAACCCGCAGTCAAAGTGTGTGTAGGGTTCGAACCGGGCAGCCTACCGTTTTCTTCGTTGAGATCGGCATCCAAGCACCCCCGCCTGGCCCCGGACACCGTGCTGTTGTTCGTCGAAAATGGAGGCAATCGGCACAATCACGAGACACACCTGACGCAAAAGTCGCCCGAGGTACGTCACTTTGCCACTGCACTGGAGCTGCACATTTGCTACAGCAACAATCTCCACTTTGCGAAGCTGCAGTGTCAGTGCGACGCCGTTCTCTTGGTCACCGCGTTGACGTCCGGCGGTGGCCGAAACAGCCTGGTGATCAGAGACATTTCGCCCGACATGGCTTCTCGGGTTGTGGACGACTTGCGCGACGGCGGTGGCGGCCTGTGCAAGTTTGAGTATCTCGAAATTTGGCTACTGCGCGGAGACATCTGCGACGAGCGGTGGCGGTACCTGGCTCTGCTCAAATTGCTCGTCAAGCAATGCGTGGGACGTTTCGTCGTGCGTTACAAATGTGGCGGCGACCAAGTGGTGACCGTGCGTTGCGTCGCTGGATCTAGCATGGAAAACATGGGTCTGTTGGTGCGCGCAGCCACGATACCTCTACAAGCGGAGCTCGAGGCCCTGTTTCCAGAGACGCTATTCCCGACGGGTGTTCCACAAATGCACAGCATTGCGTTTAGCGCGACGCCCGAACGCCGCACAAACATTTCGGCCGTGTACCGCGCAGTCGACAGACTCAAGAAATCGATCGCTCCCAGCCTGGACACTGTGGACGGATCCGAGCTGGATTTGGACTTTGACGAGGTACGATCGTCGTCGAAGCAGCAGGAGGACAGTTTGGTGCTTCGCACCCGAGTCTCTCTGCGCTTTCTGCGAGACAGCGTGATGGCCGAACCGCGGGCCGTTTCTTTGGGCGTAGACAACGTGTTGGCACTGCGGCATCTCAACATTGACAGGACATTTCACCGCAGCGTTCTGGGCGTCGTGGTCGGTGGGCCCGCCAACACCGACCTGTCCGTGAACGTCGATCTGCGCGAGCCACATCTGGGACAGGCAGAGGAGGGCACCGTGTGCAAGAAACATTCTGAAGCCTGGGTGCGCCTCCTAAATGCAGTGGGAAGCAGGGGCGACTTTTCTTTCAGCCTACAAGCGCACATCGACAAGCGAGGAGATTGCAGCAAAAGCGTACTAGCCCTCGCGTCTCATTGCAATGAGCTCCGCTTCCTCCACGACTCCATACGTAATGCCTGCCCTCCCATCGAGCTGTACAAGTTGGTGGCAAGAGAGACGGGCATTTCCGTCTTTGGAATGGCGCCCGATGCAAGATTTTCACTTTTCGGGACATCTCTGCCAAACCAAGGAGAAAACGAAGAAGAATGGGATCGGGAAGAGCTACAACAAGGCGAGGACGAGGTACACGAATTACGCCCCGAGGACATGGATGATGGCGACGAGGGATTTCTGCCAATTGTCAAAGACTGTGGGATGATCGAAGAAGAAGAATACAAGGCAATGTGTGCTGCGTACAGTAGACCGTCGCTGAACAGCGTGGAAGTAATGTTCTGGTGGTCGCGCTACGCGGGCATGATATCTGCATTGGCCGCCAACCCAGGCATGGCTTTTGGCCTGGAAAAAGTGTACTCCTGCATTTGGAACGGGTGTTCAAAATCATGTTTCTGCTGGGGCGCATCAATGGCAAAGAGGGAAATGAAACGAGCGGCCGAGAGCGTCGCACGTGCATGGCGGGAGCGCAGCTTACCACCTTGTGTGCGAGAGCTGGAGATTGCCGAGTACTGGGCCCGCAATCCTTCGTTTGTGAAACGGGTTGCCGACAATCTTGGCTTTGAGAGACTTTCAACCGGCCGCCACGCTATCGAGTGGTGTCTGCGAGCATACAGCAGAGACGTGCTGTTGAAAGCCGTGAGCCGCCACGACTTGTTTGGGCCCCTCGGTAGAAAGCTGGTGCCCGACGTTATGGAAATCATTGCCAGCTACCTCAAGCCATCGTCCGTCAGGAATATTTCCATGGCCGTCACTGCCATCGAGCAACCGAGCAAAAGACCGGCATCGGGCGGCAGTTCAGCAAACAAGAAATTGAGACGCAAATAAACAGTTGACTTTCTAATTTGTCATTTGTGGCCACGAAAACTCAATAGTTCACCGCGCGTGCGCTCGTGTCTTTAAAAGAGGGGGCCCTTATAATCGTCTCTTGGAAACAGCTCGTCCATTTATGCAATGTGGCCCAGAAACTTTTGGCCCTATATGTACTACGGGTCCACTTGTGCAAGAGGCGGGCGCTCGCGCAGGCCACAGCCGAGTTTTCATTTCCGCAACAGCGGTCCAGAAACGTTTCACGCTATCTGTACTACGGGCCGCCTTGTGTAAAGAGGCGGGCGCTCGCGCAGTGCACACTCGAGTTTTCATTTCCACAATTGTGGCCCAGACACTTTTGGCGCTATCTATACTACGGTCCCCCTGTGTAAAGAGGCGGGCGCTCGCGCAGCCACAGCCGAGTTTTCATTTCCACAAATGTGGCCCAGAAACTTTTGCCGCTAGCCGTACTACGGGTCCCCTTGTCTAAAGAGACGGGCGCTCGCGCAGTGCACACTCGACCCTTTAGCTTTGTGCGCGAACTCGAGTTGTGAAATGCGGAAATAAAGTTTTTCAACTGCAGGTGTGTCTATGTGTGTCTCAATCAGAAAATGTTTAGTCAAGGAAAACATTTATTTATAGTCTATTGACGTCATATCACCCAGAGCTCGCACCAGGTCGCTGGGTCGTAAAAGTTCTGAAATGGCTTGAATATTGAGTCTCTGCAAGTAGCTGCCTATGTCGCGCAGCAGTCCCTTGTCGATGGCCTGCATTAGAATGTGTCTCGTGTATTCGGTCAACACCCAGTTGGTAGCTTCCCGTGCCTCTTCTTCGGTGGCCCATCCAATGTATGCGGCAACCGCGGTAAGAAATGGCGAGATTCCCCAGTGTTCCAGCGTTAGCAAGTACCTGCCGGGTAGCATTTCTTTCTGCTTCCAGGCGAGCGCCGTCTGCCTGGCCGTTTCAAACATTTCCCTGCGGTTTCTGTACATGTTCCAACAGCAACACACCGCTTCTCTGTCCGAGCAGCATTCCATGTGAGGTGCCGCGAACGCCACGCCCGGGTTTGCTCGGACAGCGTCGAGTTCCTCTTGGTCGCTTGCAGTGTGCATGTGTACGGAGGGTCTTCGGGCAAACTCCATGCGTAGCGCCGCCTCGATGCGCACGGAGATGACGTCCAGCATGCGAACGCGCGACGGTTCGGGCATTCCGGGAAAGGCAAAGCTTTCCATCAGGGGCGACTTTGCGGCGATGGCCAGTAGCTTGGTCACGTCGTCGCAGTACAGCCTGTACGACATGTCGGTTACCAACATGGAACGGCACCGCGTCGCGCACTCGCACAGTGCATAGGACACCTCACTCGCGTTGTTGTCGAAGGGGACGTGCAAGGGTAACGATAGCCGCAGGGAAGTGACGCGCAGCCCCATTGCAATTAGCGAGGCGCAGCGACACAGCGTCGCCGGGGTTAACGTTGCCGGAGTGTCGATGGGCACTGTGACCGTGAGAGTCACGTCTAGGGGCCCCACCAGTTGAATCTTGCAGGCTGAACCTTCGGGCGAGACGACGAGCTCGCAAACGTCCCTGAGCGACGTGGGCTGTTGCTCAGACACTATGACGAATGCGCCGTTCGTGTCCGAAGTTACCCGATGCCTGGGAATCATGAGCTGTGGCTTTTCGAGCTTCCCCGGGGACGTCGTCTGTGCACAATTGTTGTCCTGGGGAACGGGCTGATTGCTCAACAGTTGCCTAAGCAGCGTGGCATCTTCCTTTCGCTGCTGCATCGGCTGCTGCTGCGGCTGCTGCAACAACAGCGGGGGACACCTCGCCGTGCGCGTCTCGTTTTCCGGATCGAGAAGTGTCGTGCTCAACTCCCGCAGCCAGGCAACCGTGGCCCCAAAGTGAACCCAACTCGGATGGCCTTGCGCGGGATTTCCGGCGAGTCGGCACGTGTCGTCCGCGTGCACTGCGGAGAGGGCCGGGGCCACTTTCTTCCAATGCGCGGCCAGGTTCCACAGATCGGTCAATTGCCAGCTCTCGCCTACGTCGATGCGGTGCAGTCGGGGCATGTGGAGGAACGGCGGTTCGACGAACGTACGCCACGGCAGCATGATGCGCCGCAATTCCGCGCCCACGGAAAGTATCGAGGAGCGTCCTCCTTCGCCCTCCTCGACGTAGCCCAACAACGAGACGGGTCGCGGTGCATCGGCGGGTCGGTAGCGCAGCGCGTAGCGAGTTCCGGGGCTGCACAGCTTGAGCACCGCCAAGATTGCCTCGTGGTACTCGATGGCATCAGCAAAGTTGGTCATCGTCGCATCCTCTATGACCATTTCAGCAAACGAAACACAGCGTGCCTTTGCCTCGTCCAATAGCTTTGCATAGAGGGCCAGCATTCGCTCGTTTCTGGGGAGCTGGACGGAAATGTGGTCGTAGTCGCGGTTTGCCGTCAGCACCGCGCACACTGATTTCAAGTCGCAGTCGCTGATGATGGACGGAAGCTTTACGCATCTCACTTCTTGCTTGAATTCTGTCAGCAAGTGCTGTAGCACGAGACGCGTGGCGTCGCAGTGATCGTGGCCCAGCTGCAGTTCTCGGCCGCAGCAGGCGGGCCGAACGACGAGCTGCGGAGTGACGGGCAAATCGTCTGGCGCCGCAGACACCGGGTGGTGAACAATCTCGTCGGGCACGGCGTTGACTGGGCCCTCGACGAACACCACCTCCACGTCCGGGTCGAACGCCTCGTGCAGTTGAGCGAAGGCCTCGTATTTCCCTCGTCGCTGCTGCTGCTTCTCCGATGATTGAAATATGAGCGGGGCTCCAGATACGATGGCACGCATGCGATCCAGGGTCTTGGCTAAGCGTTTCTTGGGCGACTCGCCGCCTTCTATTTCTTTGTCGTCGAACAGTTTGCGCTTGACGCCCGACAATTGCCATACCTGTTCGTCGGAAAGCTGAAGTGGCGAGGACGAGTCCTCGCTTGTCGAAGACGACATACTGTCCTCTGAGTCGGCCATGCTACGCCTGGTGCCGCCGCGGCGCCCACGACCCTCTTTATCGACGCCGGTGGGGGCTAACGCCACCTCCCCCCGTCTACGTCCACGCCCGTTGCCGGACTACAGTGCCTGGGCAGTGCCGACAAACAACAACCCGATGGCGATAGGTGACAGGTGACGTGTTGCGATGGCACTGCAAAGCGCAAAGAGACCGGGAGAGCAGGGGGAAGCCTCGAAACATAGACGGTTGGAAAAGAAAGATCGCTGTCGTTTGAATGACGTTCGTATCACAGTCGCTCGTTCCGCGCGGCGTAGGCCTAGAGCAAGTACGCGAGAGGATGTTCTCGCTGCACCGGATCCACCGGACAGGGCGGTGCTGTTTGCCCCGCCGCCTCTGTCCGCTATTGGTCGCGTGGCTCGCTTGTTGGCGACCGGTAAAGAGGGCTCCGAATTGCACAAGTTTGGTCTTCCCACCAAGCAGCGGTCTGAGCCACAGAAGCGGAGTGTCATCTCGCCTTCTTCTCCGATAACGTTCTCTTCCGACGTGCACCGCTTCGGACCGCCGCCAAAGGAACGGCCGTCAATACCGTACGCGGCAGCTTTTGGGTCTCGCGAAATTGCGGGTCGAGCGCCGGACGTTGTTGCGCGCGGCTACTACAGGCCTGGCAGTAGCCCCGGTAAGGACGAAAGCAGCCGGGGGGAAAGTAGCAAGAGCGAAAGCAGCAGCGGTAGCGGTTCGCGCGAAACAACGAGCAGACCCAAAGTGCTGCTTCGGTCCTCGAGTAGACGCCGCTACAAATCGTACTCCCTGTGGAGCAGTAGCGAAGACGACGAGGATATACTGCCGTCGTTATGCTCGCGGGCGCTCGAACGCCAACGACACGACGTGCCTGCGTGGCTCGAGGCAATCGCCAGGGGAGAGGCCGTGCCCGAGCCACTGCCGCCCCGGCCTACGGAGCCGCGCAGCGTTGAATATTCTGGCACGAATCCCGCTCTCGTGGCACAACACTTGGCTCGCAAACCAACACGGGGCTTGGACGTGGACAAGATATTTGCGCATCTACAATTGCCAAGCGCGTTCGCCAAGGCGGGAGAGGACCTGGTCGTCACATTGTTGTTGGGCGAGCGCGCTAATAGATGGGCCGAGCGAGCAGAGGAGATGCGCCAAGAGCGCAGGACGACGAGACCCACAAAGCCCAGGAGAAAGAGGCCCGATTCGCCGGTGTGGGAATTGGACACGTCTCTACTCGAGGACGACGCGCCAGCCCCACCGCTCGATGCCTTGGCAAACAGTCGGAAGCACTACTTGCTCTACCGCCGAGCCAAGGCGAGGCCGCGAAGAGGGGTCTCGGTCCCCGTAGATGACGTCGTGACCACCAAGGGCGCCTACCACATTCGAAGTGCCCCAGAAGAGAGTATAGATTTCTATTATTCTCCCGCGCCGTTGCCGGAGCCGCCGCCGCAGCGGCCGGCGCTAGAGGAGGCGCCGCGCGGCCAATTGATATTGGAACTGTCGAGACATCTGTACCTGGTAGACGGGCTACATCGGGGTTTGGGCGTCATCGCGCTCGTGACGGTGCCGGCCAAGACACTCAACTGGGCCACGGGGCGCAAGCGGACCTTTTCGAACAGTGGCAATTGCGTCCTCGACGCGCGCCTGGCCGTGTACGACGAGGTGACGCGCACCAGAGGAGTAGACTACGTGTTTCATCGGCGGCATTGCCTTCTGTCCGAAGTCAGCGTGGAAACGTCGCCGGACCACAACCTAGCAAACAGAGCAGCCGAGAAGCTTGTTCGCGTGGTGCGCAGCGCGTTTCCTTTACAAACACGACAATTACAATAAAGACAAACGGTGCGCCCGTGTGTGTGTGTGTATTGGTCATAACACAAATGCCATCTCCCCCTGCACAGAGGTCAGGGTGGCCGCCACGACCGCCGCCAAAGCGCGTTCGCCGGTAGCCACGGGTTACGCGTCGGCGTTTCCGATGGCCTGGGCCACGGCACGCACAAAGCCGGGCACGTTGCTGAAGCAGGCAGCCTCCAGGGCGCTGGGGCCGTCCAGCGCTTCGCCGCGCGCCACGAGCCAGGCGACGGCGTTTACGACGGGAGCCAATCGCTCGGCCCACCGGTCCAGCGCGGGCTTTTCGCCGGCGGCCGCGAGAACGTCCAGTAGGTACTGGTTGGCCCGTGCCGCCTCGAGCACCTTGTCCGCAATGCCGGCGGCGCCGATGGAGAGGCGATGCATAGTGCTCCAGGCCGCCAGCACGGACAGGGGCTCCTGGCAATCGAGCGGCAGCGGTCCTCCGTACTCGAACCACCTGAGATGGGGGTTCGCGCAGGCAGCGCGCAGGATGTAGGCGTCCACGACGCAGCTGTAGGGACCCAGCACGAGCACATAATAGTGGCTGGCCAGCCGAGCGATCAGGGCCCTGGCCTCGTCCGCGCCGGACTCCTCGAGGGGCGCCAGCAACTGCAGGTCGCTGCGGCCGTCGCTGGCGCGCGCCAGGTCGGCCAGGTAGCGCAGCATGGCCAGGGGCACCTTGCTCAGGGCCGGCGCCGCGGGCGGGGGCGAGTTTGCGTAGAGGAACACGTCGACGCCCGCAGAGTGTCGCGCCGTGTGCGACGCAGCGCGTCGCACACGGCGACGCGCCCGCCGTTGCCCACGAACACGCGCAGGCCCACGACGCTGCACACGTAGTCCGGCACGGGCCAGCGTCGCTGCACGTCCCAATCTTGGAGCTAGCCGGAGGAGAGACGCAGCTGCAGACGATTGACGACTCGCTCGACCCAGCGACAGTCATGGTCCCTGCGCTGCTGCTGGCTTCGGCCCCGGCACGGTTCGTACTGGGCGTGCAGCTCCCGAACGCCGCAGTCGCGCGCCAGCATGCGACGCGATCGCACAGATCGGCCATGTCGCGTGCCGTGCCGCACAGTCGCAGCATCCAGCAGCGGTCGCCCGAGCGATGCGCGCATCGCGCGGCCATGTCGATACCACCGCGACAGTAACTACTCCGACTGGGGCAAACACTTTCTTTATTCGTCTTCATCGTTGGGTCTGACGCGCTTGTGCTCTTGTCGTCGGCACTTATCGTCATCGCCATCATCACACTGCCTGTTGGCGGCCGCCTCGCGAATGTGCCACGGCCGCAGCCAGCGGCTGTTGCTGCCGAGCTCGTTGACCAGGTGCTCGTACATGCCCGAGCCGAGCCACGTCCTGGGCACGGCGAGCAGCATGGCCCGGGCGCACACGTCGAGGGCCTTGTGCACCGCCCTGCGCGCGGTGGCCGGCAGCGCAAAGCCCAGCAGCTCGGCGACGGCGTCCCGGAAGGCCGGGTAGTCGGCCCAGCTTTCCATGTCGTGCACCACGTCCGGCACGTAGCCGGAGCCGGGCTCGAAGGCCTCCTCCTTCACCCAGGCGCGGCTCCACGCGAGCGCCTCGGTTCGCAGCGGGCCGAAAAATACGCGCGCGTGCTCGGCCACGTAGTGCGCCACGCGCATCATGCGGCTCTTGTTGCTCTGCGCAAAATGCAGCCACACTTGCGACCGGCCCGCGCCCACCGCGTCGAGCGGCGACACTTGGGTCAGGTACCTGTTGCGCATGCCGGTGATCACGTCGAAGCCGTCGAGGCGCGGCAGCCGGCACTCGTGCAGGGTCCTGCGTCGCAGCAGCGCGAGCACGGCGTCGTTGTGGGCCTCGCCGTTTCGCCGCCTAGCCACGGCCGTCGCCGAGCTGGCCGGCCGAGGCAGGTCCGCGTCGGCCAGCTCGGTGCCCCAAAGCGCTTCGTTGTCGGCCGCGGCGCGCATGAACGCCGGCATGTTGTCGCCGATGGCATCGGTCAGCGAGCGGTGTTGCAGGCGCAGGCTTCCGCAAATGCCGGCCAGGTGCACCAGTGCTGTCGCCACGGCGTCCTCGTCTGCTTCTTCTCGGTCGACGGGCAGGCCCAGCACCAGCTCGGGCGGCGACCGCGCGTGGTCGTCGTCGTAGCCCCACAGCAGTCCGGCCGCGTTCTGAAGCATCTCCTCGTCCATCTCGGGAACCGGTCCGGCGCCCACAACGACTCTCAGCATCACGACCACGTCGACGGGCGTGTCGGTGGCACAGCGCAGCACAAACACGTAGTGACTGGGCACGAGCTCGACGCGTTCCACGTGCTTGACGAACCCTTGCGCCGGCGTCGTCAGGTCATCGAAGCATCGCTTGGCAAATGCGTCGGCCAGCTGCAGCAGCCACAGCCTGCCGTCTGTGCCGTCGTTGTCCGGCAGCGGCCCGCTATTGGCGGTGGGGAATTGGAGCTGGCCGTAAACCTCGCGCAGAGTCTCCGGGTAGGCTTGGTGCAGGGATTCCGCCTGGCGCCACAGCTCGGTCGGGTCGGATAGCGGCCGGGTAAGGTGGATGGCTTCGGGGCCGCAGTGGGCGACGCCCAGGCTAGCGATGCGGTCGCTCTTGGAGAGCGGAATCGGTAGCGCGACGCGCGCGGCCTCCGCGTCGGGCACTCGGAGAACACGAGTGTTGGCCACCAGCGCGCCCGGCACGGGCGGAACGAGGGCCGCGTCTCCTCGGTTGAACGACGGGCCCGGGCCCTGATACTGCACGTGCCTGCCCGCGCGCAAGGTGAAGCGCCGATTGGTGCAGGCCACGAGCGCGTCTACGATCTTTGTTTCGCACGGCGACGATGCGGCACAGCACAGTTCGAGCACCGCCCAGCGACCGCACGCGTACATGGGCACCGCGTCTGGCAGCGCGTCGGCCGAATTGAAACGCAGCGATAGCGAGCACAGCCTGGGGCGACGCAGCACCCGCTCCAGCACCTGCTTACCGAAATGTGTGGCCGTGCCGGCGACAATCACGTCGAAACTCTGCACACACGTGTGCACCGCGAGCAATTCCAGCGTGTGCCTCCTCGCCAGAACCGAGGCGGACTCGGCGTCGCAGTGCACGTACAACGCGACCTCGCTGTTTGGGTACTCGAGACAGGGACCAATGCTCAGAGTGCCCGCGAGGTCGGCCCCCCTGGCGACCGGTTCGGTCGTCGACGCCGCGGCGCGGCGGCCCCGTTTGTAGAGCCAACATCTCATGCGCTGTTCTATGGGATCGCCTTCCGCGTCGCTCGACGGCGCTCCCGCGGCATCGCACTTTGTAAAGCGGGGGTCCACTAGCATGGTTGTGACTGTGGTACGCGGTAGTGTTCTCCTCCCTAATAATAAAAATATTTGGCGGAGGGAGGGAAAATTTGTGGACGCCACCTATTCTCTGCAGCGCGTTAGCGACAGGACTCGGCGAAGAGTGTCTCCCACCTGCTCGCGCACTGCCGCGGCCTCGCGCTCGTCGTCGAGAGCCGTGGAAATTTGCTCGAGCGCGTTAGCCAGAGGTTGTATCAACGCGCCGTCGAGCTGGGTGTTGGCAGTGCAGCGCTCCGCCATGCAGTCCCAGAAATTTCCGACACGACGCCCAGAGTATCAGAGTACATCTTTATTCATGATCCGCACGCCAGCGCGCGTAAAGAAAATTTTGTCCTAACACAACACCAAAGAGTTGAGCTTCTCGCGGCAGCATTCCGCCAACCGACTCCACTGTCGTTTGAGAAACGCCTCGATGGAGAGCACCGCGTCTTCCGCGGTGACGAATCCCATCTCGACGGCGACGGCTTTCCTGAAGGTTAGACTGTTCTTCCAGGCGTCGATCGCCCAGGCAATGTCGCTGGTCGACACATGGGTGCGGCCGGAAGCCACCATACGCGCGAGCTGGGCCATTTCTCGCGAAACGTCCGTCACAATTCTGCAGCCGTAGCACATGGTTTCGTGCACCGCCTCGTGCGCGTTCACCAGCGCGTCGCCCGCGCAGTTGGCCACGGTGCAGCGAAAGCGCGGCTTCGAGAGGTCGGGGTCTAAGCCGAGGTATTGCGCCAGCTGCTCGTTGACGGACATGGCGTGAATGCTTTCCTTGCACCACAGCTGGCCGACGAGCTGTCGCATTTCCTCGATGGCCGTGTTGTTGACGTCCATGGGAGAGGGCACGGCCACCACGATCTTGTACACCGCGTGTTGCGAGACCAGTGCTCGGATGTTGGACACGACGACGTCGTCGTCTTCTAGCTCCGTGGTCCACGACACCAGGCTGAGTGGGTGCAGCGTTACAGCCGTTAGGTACGGGTTCTCGACCAGGGCTAATGCGGTCGGTATCACGTAGGGCGTCAGTTGCGCCACCGACAGGGAAAACGTGCTGCAGCGGCGAGCGGCCTGTTCGATCTCGAGCCACGGCACGGGCAGGAATGCGCTGGTCACCAGGGACACGTGGCGACCGCTGACGAGCGACGGGCGCGGAGGCACCAGTGCAAACTCGCTCAGCAACGAGCGCACCGATCGCCCTTCGGTGGCAGTCTTCAGCTCGAACTCGTAGAACGTCGTGACGCTCGGCAAAGGCGTTGCGACGGCGACTCCCACCACGACGTGGTTGTCGAAGCATAGCCACGACTGCTGGCGCACCTGCAGTCGGAAAATGTCCGCGTAGGGCCTGGGCAAAGGTGGATCGTTCTTCTTCTCTAGCAGCCAATCGAGCCAGCGGGCGAGCGGGCCGTCCTCGCAGGTCGAGCACTGCTCCAGATTCTTGCGCGTCAGCCTCTGGAGCACAAACACGTTGCGCAACTTTGGCAGGACCGGCAGAGCGGCCACGTCGAGTGCGCTGCAGGAACACGGACACCGCGGCAGGAATACGGTGTGCACCTCGGGCCAGGTGTAGTCGTTGGGCGCCTTTGGGCCTCTCGTGAAAGTCACTACGCGAGCCAATCGCTGCAGAGCATCCCAGGGCGGGCAAGTGGCCTCCAACGACTGCCGAGTGCCCCACGGAGCGCACACCTCTGCTCGCACGCGCCAGATGGGATATTGCCACTCTAGGACGCTCGTGTCAAACACGCGTTCAGTGGGACACCAGCGCACGATGTCCGCAAGCACGTTTGCTGCCTTATCACCGATGGGCGCTTCGCTGTTGCGCAGCCGCATCTTGAGTGCGCGACAGCGGGTCATTGCAGACAGGTCCAATCGCACCAGCCGCAGCGACGGGTCCTCCATTTCGAGCTCCAGGGATGACAGGTGAAGTTGCGGCTGCTGCAACACGGCTATCAGGGCAAGAGTCCACACGTAGCTCTTGCCGGGCATCACGACGATGCGGTCGATGCATTCGGAATGCACGTTCAACAATCGGTGCAAGAGTTGAACGTGCGCTTCTCCCTTGGCCGGATCTATGATGTAGGTGTCGATTTCCCGCACTACGACGGTGACAGTACCCTTTGCTACAAATATGTCGGCTACCACTAGCTGCGCCTCCGAGAGATGCTTCTCGTCGGTGAGCAGTTTGCACGCTGGGCCCCCGGGGCACCTGAGGGTTACTGTGGAGGAACACATGGTGATGTATTTGCCTGTTGTGTACCCTGTCCGTCTAATATACCTACACGGAAGTGCAGGGCGGGATCCGGGCGGGGGCCCGCCCCACAGTGAAGTGCAATGATACCAGAGTCCGAAACTTCCATTCTCGTTTCGCGGCTCGCCCTCTCCCCCCAATGCGAGAGGCCAACACTTCCGTGTCGCGGATCTCTTCTCACTCTCCCTGTTAGCCCATTGCAGGAGGGGGGACCCGCCCCCACTGAGAGAAATGCACCAATGCCAAAGTTGAAAACTTTATTCCATTCTCGTGTCGCGGATTCCTTATTCCTCCTCTCCCCTGTGCCATCCGCGTAGAGCAAAGGCCGCCATCGCGTCAGCTGCCTCCGTCTCGTGAACGTAGCCCATCTCGAAGGCGACGGCTCTTCGAAATGCGGGGCTGTTGCTCCACACGTGCACGGCATACGCTGCTGCGGGAGACTACTCTTCTTTTTGCACCACGGTGCGCGCTAGCTCGGTCAGATGTTTCCTAGAATGCACAGCTTCTAGCTCAGTAGCGAGGTAGTCGTCCTGCTCTTGCGCCGCCCAGTCGTACGCGCAGCCACGGTGACGCCTCAACAGCTTTTCGGGAAGCACCACTCTGTAAGCGTGCAGCGTACATTTCTCGGACAGTGCGGACACCAAGGCGCGTAGTTTGCACAGCACCGGCGTTGGCGCGTTGTTGTTGTTGGCGTCCGCGAGCTGCAAGGAAGACGGCAGTCCCCACTTTTCAAACAAGGCAGCCACGGGGCCGCCTCGCGATCGCAACGAAAACGCGCACAGCCACGGATTGTCGAGCGCAGCCTGCAGCAATGAGAAAGTGCACCGGGGCGCGGGCGCAGGCGCTGCGTAGTCTAGCGTCGTGCAGCGAGCCGCAGCAAAGGCCATTTCGTCGCCGTCGGCCCACTCGTCATGCACGATCACCGCCCGGCCGAGAACGACGGACGGCGCCGATGCGGCCACGTGGCGAAGTTGGCCCAGAGCCGCGCGAACGGCCGTTGCTTTACTGGTGTCCGTCTCCGCGCTGTAGTGTAACAGCGCTCCGTTGGAAAGCCGGTAGGACGCTCCCAATTTCAGGGTGCAGGCGCCGTCGCTCTTGCGATACGCGGCGACGCGAAACAGGTCCACAACGCTGGACGGCGGCGGCTTCGAGAAATCCGCGTTAGCCAGGGCAGCGAGCCATGCCGCACTTTCGCGGCAGCCGCCTGCGCGACGGCAGATTCGCGGCGGCGACGGAGATGTGTGCACGTCGCGCACCTTGGGGAAGTTGCGCAACGCCTTTTCCGCGGTGGCCCTGGCTGCGCACAGGCACGCCGGCTCGATTCCGAGCGTGTGCGCTTCCGGCCAATACATGCGCAGCGCCGCGGCATTGGTCGCGACGACCACGCGCGCGCATTTTGCAGACGGCCCGTTGACCAGCGCTACCTCTCTGTAGCAGTTTGGGAATGGCGCTAGCACTGACGTGGCCACAACTCTGCGTAGGGGGCAAGTGGCTACGATGGTCTCAAACAAGTCTGGTCGCTGCACGTCGCCCAGGACTCGAGCTTTGAGCTTCGCGCACCGGGGCAACAGCTTGGTATCGACCACGTCGGCCAGGGCGTCTAGCGCCGCGTCCGTCAGCGTCAGCTCTAAGTACGAGAGACAGGGCGCGCCGCACTCCAGGACAGTTTGCAGAGCTTGCAAAGAGAAGGCATTTGCGTTGGGCGGGCCGCCGACGTAAACGACGGCTCCGATGCATCGCCAATGCAGACGCAACAGGTCCCTCAGCAACTCCAAACGGCGCTCCCAATATTCGAAGGAATGCCCGGCCCGCCAGTGGTGGTAGTTGATGCACAACGTCGGCACGGATCCCGCTTCGGCCACCAAGTCGCTGTTTTCGTCGTTGCTGTTATTCTTCCCGCCAAAGCATAGAGTTTCGGCATCGAACAGCTCCGCCGAAAGCGATGCGTGGTTCTGCCGCAGCAGCTCGCATTTTTCAGGGCCCTTGCACGTGGTTGGAAGCGCGAACATTTTTCGTTGGGTGGACGCCGTCGTCCGTCTTATAAGGACGGCGTGTGTTCCGCCTCCCCGGAAACCGCTTCGTATTCAATGTCAGCCTCTGCGCTCTCCAATAATTTGTAAAAGTATGACAAGTCGTTCTCTTCGCTCTCGCGCCCATAGTTTGGGCCAGCGTTCTCGGTACCGCTGCTATCGCTGCTGCTGCTGTTCCCATTGCTGTCATCGGTATAGTTGCAAATTAATATCTCCTCCTGTGGAGATTCCAACAGCATCAACGTCTCGCTCTCGGGAGGCGTGCAGTCGTCGTCAGTTACGGGGACGGCGCGAGGCGACGGAGGATCGCTCCACCGTTTGCTAGCCGGGGTCTCGGGATCGTCCATGAGCGGCGTCCCGCCGTTCTCCTCGTCGTCGCTCATTTCCGAGGCCCTCCGCTTACGGCGCGTAAACATGTTACCCATTTGCAACAACGCGGCGCACAACGGCATTTGTCGTATTCCAAAGCGCTACCCAGATTATTAATAAAAGAGTGTAGCGTGCGAAGGCGCTTGCGCAAAACGACGCGCCAGCAACAACCCCAAACAAAAGTTGTTTTCCCGCCCGGCGCGATGGAAAGTTCTAGAATGAGAATGGGCGCCGATACCCGATGCGCGCCGCCGCGAGACGGACGGGGGGCGAGAAGGCGCCCCGCCAAAACGATAACTGGTAAGGGACAAGAGAGGAGGCAAGCGCGCGCTATAACCTGTAGCGCGCATACACGCTCGCCGCTCACCGCCCTCTCGTCAGTCGTCCGGTAGTTTCCACGCAGTCAGGTCACGTCGCTCGTCGCTCCGTGCACGTCTTTCGCGTCGCCCCAGTGTAACCAGTGATGTTTTCGGTGTCATGTGAACAGCCCCCTTCTACGCAACCGGCGCAATCACTCGGAATTTCCTCTGCACAAGCGGCCGACATCAACAGCGGGCGTGAGATTTGAAAACGGAATCCCAACGGTCACGCTTCCTCCTTTCCTCGGTGGCAACGACTTCGCACATACCGCGTTCCGGGAGCAAGAATACAAAAAGCGTGCAGTGTGATGGATAAGTGCAAGGTTGCCATATTGCGCGGCGTTGTACGGTTATCGGGAGGCCGGCCCGGTAGCTAACAACCCTTGCATGCGGTAATTTTGCGCGGAAGGTGCCCTTAGCGGACAAGCCATGTGTGAGGTGTTGGCTGCAAAGGCAGTGAAAGATGCGTGAAATGCAAGTGAATTAGTGGACAACCCAGGTGTCTGCGATACAAGTGAAGTGCTCAGCGGACAACCCAGGTGTCAAGTGAAGGCTGCAAAGCCAGTGAAGATGCACGCAATTCAAGTGAAGTGTTAGCGTACAAATCTGGTGGGCCACGTCTCAAGTGAAAGTCTGCAAAGCCTGCAATGCAAGTGAAGTGTTAGCGGACAAATCTGGTGGACCACGTGTCAAGTGAAAGGCCGCAAAGCCTGCAATGCACGGGAAGTGTTAGCGGACAAATCTGGTGGACCACGTGTCAAGTGAAAGGCTGCAAAGCCTGCAATGCAAGTGAAGTGTTAGCCGACAAATCTGGTGGACCACGTCTCAAGTGAAAGGCTGCAAAGCCGGTGAAAATGTATGCAATGCAAGTGAAGTGCTTAGCGGACAACACAGGTGTCTGCGATAGACGTGAATTATCGAACAAGCCAGGTGTCAAGTGAAAGGCTGCAAAGCCTGCAATGCAAGTGAAGTGAAAGGAGTCAAGCTGCACGTGTCAAGTGAAATGCTGCAAGGCCTGTGAAGATGTCTGCAATGAAAGTGAAGTGTTTAGCGGACAACCCAGGTGAAAGGCCAGTCAAGATGAACGCAATTCAAGTCAGTGTTAGCGGACAACGCAGGTCGGGCGACGTGTCACGTGAAGGCTGCACAGCCAGTGAAGATGCACGTGAAGTGAAAGGCTGCAAAGCCAGTGAGAGTGCCGCAGTCGCACCGGCGAAAATAACCCCATCAAGTTACGCCATTGTTTACAGGCATGCGTCAAGAAGTCAAGTGTTGACCTGCGTCAAGATGCAGTGCTGAGCAATGTTGCAAAGAAGACGATTGTATTGCAAGGCGTTTGCGGGCACGGTTATCGGAGACGGCCGGCTTCGGTATCCCTCCGTAGCGAACCTTGCAATACAATCGTCCTCCGACTACTGCAACCAGTGACGATCGCGAGAGCGGTAGGCGGGATCCCGCAATGAGGCGGGGCACGGGGTGTCGTCACACATTGCGGGCGATGCAACAGGGCTTGGCCCACACCTTCCGTACCATCCCACTTCTGTGATACTTTGTGTCATCGCCGGTCGAACGAGAGTTGCTGTTGGGGCCGTACGAGATATTGGCCAGGGGTGGCCGTAAGAGATGGCATACCCCTGCTGCAGTGAGCTGTACGCGAGAGCGCAAGTCGGACCGTGTGTGTGTGTACGCACGACAAGAAGGGGGCTGGTAGGCAGGATCCCGCAATGAAGCGGGGCACGGGGTGTCGTCACATTGCGGGCGATGCAACAGGGCTTGGCCCACACCTTCCGTACCATCCTGCTATTACTGCGTAAGCAGTTACTTTGCCAGCTTCCCCTTGTCGGTGCCGTAGAGATCTCCCCCCCCCTCCCTTAACTGCACGGGCTGTACGAGAGAGCCCGACACCCCCCCCCCCCCCCGCACCCCATCCCCCACCTGCTGCCTTTTCCCCCATCCCCCACCTGCTGCCACCTGCTGCCCACCTTTTTCAGAAAGGCCGCAAGATAGGGCCTTTCGTCATCGCCGCAAGAAGACACGTGCATGTGCCCTCCCTTGGTGTTCTACCTTGTCTGTCTCTTCTCTTGCCATCCTTCCTTCGTTCCGAGCTACGCGACATATGTCACAGTACAGGAACATCTTTTCTGTCACATTTATCATTTTCGTTCCGAGCTGCGCGACTTCGGTCACAGTACAGGAACATCTTTCTCTATACCTTCCAAGTGTTTCACTACTCCGAGGGCACGTGCATGCGTTTACCAACAGTTGCAAGGGATCCAGGTGTACAAGGGATTGCCTCCATTTCAAGTGCCGCAAGGGATAAAGTGCTGCAAGGGATACAGTGTCTCAAGGGATCCAAGTGTACAAGGGACTGCCTCCATTTCAAGTGCCGCAAGGGATAAAGTGTTGCAAGGGATACAGTGTCTCAAGGGATCCGTGCAAGTGTTCAAGGGATTCAAGCCAACAAATGGGGGACGAATAGTTTGCGCACCGGTGCCTCCCAAGTCGTGTCGAGGGAGCGCCTATATTATTATTGACGTGAACGCTGCGGCTTGGGATGCCCGAACGGTGAGGCTCGATCGGAGAGTGCACGAGAGAGTTGGACGTTGGTGGAAGTCTGGGATTTGGTGCGGTCGGGGGCGTGGGTTTGCACGCTGACTCGGCTTTCACTCGGTCTCTGGGCTTCTCCACCCGACTCTGCTCTCACAATGGGGAGTGCCACTCAGAAGAGAGATGCCAGGGATCCGTTTGGGCGCCGCGCGCGAGCGTCCATTTACCCCCCGCGGTGGTAAAGTACTCGCCCCGTATAGGTGAAATGGGATACCGTTGGCGGAAGTTTGGCATTTGGCGAGGTCGGGGGTCTTACCGGCTCGGCTTCCGCCGGGTGTTGAGCTTCTCCGCCCGCCTTTCCCGGATTAGCAAATGCGGGACGAGTAGTTTACGCATTACACCACATAAACCATTTTGCGTCTCGTCTTTGGGGCGAGATGCCTACTACAGCTGTTGATCCCAGGGCGTGTCGAGGGAGACAGTTGTTATGAGCAAAGTATTCGCCTTCTATAGGCAAAGCTGATGTGTGACGTTGGTGGAAGTTTGGCATTTGGCGAGGTCGGGGGTCTTACCGACTCGGCTTGCGTCAGGTGTTGAGCTTCTCCACCCGCCCTCTCACTCAGTCTAGCAAATGGGGGACGAATAGTTTGCGCACCGGTGCCTCCCAAGTTGTGTCGAGGGAGCGCCTATATTCTTATATCAGCGTGCCTCCTCCATCGCCGTCGCATCGGGCTTTGTCGACCACAAGGAAGAAGACAAGAAAAGGCAGCGGCATAAAGAGGCAGTTAGCGGGGGTGGGGTGGGGATTCAATAAAGATGTACACACACACATTACGTTCTGTTTCACACTCTTTATTGTCGGTTATTGATGCTGAGCGAGCCACGCAGGCCGAAGGCCCGTTGTTTCGGCGCTTCAAGCGACAGTTTGGGTGGGCAACACTTTAAGTGGGGATTCACACGAGCACCGAGACCGAGGGCCGTCCCCCCCTTTGCATTGGGATGTTCAATAAAGATGTACACACATCGGAAGGTTTAATTTCGGAGCGAGCACGGAGACCTCTCGCTTTGTGGCTGTTGCCGATGCTGAGCGGCGAATACGGAGGCCAAGGCCCGTCTCACCGTTCCAAGCAACGCGAAGCCCATGTAGACTGAAATTGCAAATGCAAATACGGGTAAGTTGGCGAAATTGTTCATAGTAGAGTAGACTTGGCTCGGCGACACGTCGTCGTCGTAATCGTCGTCTAGCGTTACGTTTCTTTCTTGCCGCAGTCGACGGCGCAGCATGTTGCGTCGATAACGATCGCGCTTGGAATGCTTGTCGATGACCGCCACTGCGGCGTCCTCTGTGCGCGTCGCGTGCAGGGCGTATCTGGCAACGGCGCGAGCCGTAATATTGAACGCGTCAACGTTTCGCTTGACCTTTATGAAGGCCTGCACGAGGGAAGCCGTGGGATCTTCCTCTTGGTAGTGCAGTGCAACCAGTCTGTTTGTCGGAAACGGCGGCGGAGCAGCATCGTCGTCGACGACCTGTCGAGCCAGCCGCAACGCGCACAGCGCACTGTCGTCGCCCCCTATAAGATTTCTCAGGTGCAGGGCCACCTCTTGGCGCGTGTCGGCGACGCAGCGCTGTGGATCGCAACTTGGCATGTCTAGAGTGTGCAGTCTGTTTGCCAAAGCGGAGCGAAACAGCAGCGGATCGCAGCGCGTCCATTGCGCTGCCGCCACCCAAGTGCACCGTGCTAGGCACACGGCCATCTCTCGAGCACACATTCTGACAGCCTGGGCCTGAACAGGGACTCGACGTCTTCCGCAGAGACGGCGTCGGGCGGTTCGGGTATGGTGAGCGACAGCAGCACCCGCTCGAGATTTGGAAAACACACTCGCGCCGCGGCCGCCAGCTTACAAACGGCGTCGAGGATGAGATTGTGCCAAGCGCTCAGGTCGAGGGTGTGCAGTTTGGGCCAGAAGCCGCACAGCATGTCCAGGATCGGCGCAGGCATTGGTAGTGCAACCTGCAAGACAAAGTGTTACATGTCAATACTTTGGTGTGGGAGGGGGGGGGGGGGGCTTACCTGCGTTGCAAAGCGCGATAGCTTGAGCAGCGACCGGGGCCCGACGGCGTACGTGCTGGTACGAGCCGTCAAAAAGTCCAACCATGCACTCATGTCGCCCGTGTCGACCATCGCCGACTCTACGGCGCAATCGAGCAGGTGGCCGACCGCGGCGTTCAGGGCTTCTTGCTCGGTGGCGGCGGCGACCGGCAGTCCCGTAAGCTGCAGTCTCATGTGGTCGCAGGTAGCCGTGCCGCTCGTTCGTCGTTGTCCGTGACCGGCAACAGCGATCCCCTCGCGTTCACGATTACGGCAGCCTGGGGCATGCAGTGGCGGTGGTGCTTGAGCAGGAACTCGGCTAGATCGAGCGCCGTCCGTCGGCGCTCCTCGTCGTCGTCGTCGGAGGGCTCCTTGTCGTCGTCGTCGGAGGCGGCGGCCGCGGCGTAGGCTGCGCACACTAACGTGGGCACGTAGAAGCGGTTGCACGGAAGCAGGGTCTCTCTGCCACCGAGGTCTGTTCGTACAATCCTCATCCATGGCTGCAGGATCCCGTTGACGTTGCTACGCATGCAATTAACGACGGGGCAGGCATCGGGCCCCATGCAGGCGTCGGGTATCATTCTTACTCTGTACTGTCTGTATAAGCGCGACGCCAGCTGCAGGTGTCGCTGCACGCTGCGAATAATAATAATAATAATAATATATATGGCGGAGGGGTGCTTTTACAAGCGTTGCCGCTCGCAATGTGTTCCGACGCACGAGAGTTGGCGGAATTTGAGCGCCGCGTTAACGCTTCGTTGGACGACACGCTGACGCGTCTTCGTCAATTGGTTGCTGCAGCCGAAGCCGAGCTTCACGGAAATGCCGAGATTGCACTGTGCGACATGCGCAGGGCTTTAGACGACTACCACTCCAGGCAGGGAGAAGGCAAGTGGGGTTGTCTGCCGCAGCAGCAGCAGCAGCAGCAGCAGTCCGACCGAGACCCCATACTCATGGCCGCACTCGCACTGTGCGACTTGGGCCCGACCCGCTACAAGCGCAAGTTTTCGGACAAGCTGTACACTCGCGCCGTGCGCCGAGTGATGAATGCGTTCCCTACTTACGATAAGGCTCAAGTGGAACGCCTTGTAGACCAGGTTCTGCAGAACCCTCACCTCATATCTTCGTGACAGTGTTGGGTGGTGAGCGGGGGCTGCTGTATATAAGAAACGCGGTGCGTCAGGTATGCTCGTGCATACGCTCGTGCACAGCGACCATGGGCAACCTTCTGTCGTGAATGCTACCGTTTCGCTGGTCCAAGGATGTACAACACGATGTGGATTTCCCTCGTCGGTACAGTCGAGCTTTGATGTGGGCGGCGATGACTCTGCACGGAACGTGTGCGTTCACGTTGTGCGACTTTATGCAACGACAGCTTGCACAGGCGGACGATTTGATGAGTTACGGTGATCCACGCCTGGTACAGCTGCGTCGTCAATTGCAGGAACACTTTGCCAAGCTCGAGCAGATGAGCAAACTGACCATTCAAGAGATGCTCGCGTGTCTGAACGAGTTGGCAAAGTTTGTAAAGCTGCGCATCCTGAAAGCCATCGTGGAAGCGGACGCCGAGCGAGAAGTCAATGCTTTGGGTTTCGTCGCAAGTGCTGTGCACGCTGCACAGTCGCTAAACATGTACAACAAGAATTACGTGCTCTCCGAACTCATCACCGACGGCGTGTGGAGCAGTAGCGAAGAAGAGGGTGAGGAGGGCGACAGCAGCAGCAGCAGCGAAGAAGAGAAAGAGCAGTAGGGGAGGGGGGATCTAGATATCATACGAATAAACAGATTTCTCAGACGAACACCGTGCTGCACATTTCTCAAACGATACCGTGCTGATTCCTCTGGTGAGGACTACATAGTCTTGTTGTACCATGGCAGCGTCGGAGCAACAAGAGATGGAGTTTGAGGCTCTCTTGAAAACGATCTTGCAGTCCGACGTCAGCATGCGCAAGTTGGTAGCCGCCAAGTTGGAGATCCAGAGACTGTTGCGCACAGTTCCCCAAGACGAAGCATGCAACGTGCGTCAGATGTTGGAATCGGTGGCTGTCAACATGAGACGGCACAAGCTCAATCTAGCCAACATGCCCAATCTTCGCGAGTGCCGTGAAATTATGCACGTGAGCATCGTTCGTTTGAGCAAGCACATGAAGGAGATGGCTGCTGCAAAGGATGAAGCCGTAAAAAACGAGGAGCAGCGTATAGACATGGAAATGGCCGACTATGCGCTCAAATACGACGGCGTAATGTACGGCGTCAGTATCTTGGAACGAGTGCATGATGAAAACATCCGAACTGTTGGCCGGAACATGGTTGATCGCATCAGCAATTTCTTTATAGATGTGCGCGACCACTACGTGGACTGCAGCGATGCCGATTTCACGGATTACTTCATCACCACCTTCAACCCATGCTTTATGGAGTTTGCAAAGGAGATGGCCGGATTGGTGAAACACACGCCCCCCATGTCAGCCGATGGCCGCCGCCAGCTTCGCGACAACATCGTGGAAATCACTACGAACAAACAGTTGACAAAGGAGGAGCGGCGGCGCAAGTTGGTCGATACCATATGCGACGTTGAAAATGAGCTGGCGATGAAGAAGGCCATGTTAGAAGAAGTGGACAACGTTCCCGCCGTAGCCGAGGCCATCGACAACTGCGTCGATTTGCTACAACGCACGGTGAATCGTGGGACTCGCGAACAAGTGCAACAAATCGCCGACAACATTTCCAACCTGCTGCAGACGATGGATGAAATCGAACAAGAGCCAGCATTGGCGGCGGCGGCGGCGGAGGAGGAGGAGGAGAAGGAGAAACCTACAGAGCACGAGGAATCTGCAGAGCAGCAGTGAGACAAATCGAAATAAATATTGAAAATAGTTGCACAGTTGGTCTCTTTGCATTGTCCTCGTATAATTATGGCCGACGATGCCAAAGCGTGTACCGCTATCGTAATGGCCACCTATCGCCGACTCACCGGCAACGCAGAAGGCGATTCCGAGCTCGAGAAACGCGTGCACACCATGCTTTCCGTGGCGCTCGCCGACGGCGGCGGCAACGACGAGTGGGACGATAGAGAGGCCGCGGCGCAACTGCGGGACGACATGCGCCGAACGGTAGGGGAGCTGACCGAGGCGCAGCAACACGATTATACGGAGCGCGAGTTGAGCCTGGTCGCCGAAATTACAAGGCTCGCCAAGCTCGCCGCGGAACGCCTCGAACGAGACGTGCCCGAACATTTCAGAATAGGCAGGGTAAACGCGTTCGTGAACGAGGTGCGCAAATGTG
This sequence comes from Amblyomma maculatum, assembly GCF_055883805.1. Classification (NCBI taxonomy): domain Eukaryota; kingdom Metazoa; phylum Arthropoda; class Arachnida; order Ixodida; family Ixodidae; genus Amblyomma; species Amblyomma maculatum. The sequence goes on along the minus strand of NC_139353.1, from coordinate 105,948,234 downwards.
CCAAGTCGGATCCGGCCGTCAGCGCTGCAGAAATTTACGAACGCGCCTTAGCCAACAGCAGCAACGGCGGCGATGCTGAAGAGAGCCCTGCCAAGCAGCCGCGCGTCCAGCACTCGGACACGTGGCACAGGCTGGATTCACTCCTGCGAGCCGTTGCCATTGTGAGCACTGCCACGGCTGACGACGACGACGCCGACGCAACACCACCCGACCGAGGTGTGCTCGACTGCAGCTGCGAATTATTACAGGAGGGGGAAGAAGAGCCCCTCGTCACGAGCGGGGCGGCCGGCTGTTGGGGCTCGCTGCAGCCCATCATGGACTTTCCTCCGTCGCTTGCACCGGTCGAGTCGATCGCGGAAGAACAAGGCGACGATAAAGACCCGGCATAGCAAATAGGCGCAACCCCTCACACACGCACAAACAATGCACGCCCTGTATTATTATTATTTGGTCGGCGCGACAGCGCTGGCGGCGGCAAATAGCCAGTCCCAGTACTCGGCGGCAGAACACTTTGACTATGAACAGTACCGGCGCAGCGTAGCCTACGCAAGAGCATTACAGGCAGCGCGGGCATTGAAACAACGCTTCGTCCCATTCACGCCTGCGTACCAGGACGCGGTCGTGACGGTAGTTGCGCGCGGCATGATACGCAAGCACCGAGGTAAACTACACCTGTTTACGCTGGAGACATTTGTCAGGCGACTTGCCGTCGTACTAAAGTACATTGCCAAACAGCCTGACCCCATCGCCGCGCAAGAGGTTAAGAGCGGCGAATGCCTGGACGAACGCTTCTTGGCTCCAGTGTTGTGCTTGAGTTGTCAGCCGTCGTGTTGCTCACCGGGGACGACAATTGACAATGCCTTATCGGCGGTGCGCGACATATCGGCGGAGCACGAGCGCCTCAGTCTGTGTCTGCGATGGAGCACCAATACCACCAACAACAACGACGATGAGTGGCGTCGCGGTTTGCGAGCCCTGTCCGAGTTGAACAAGACGTGGCACGTTCTCAGCGTCTACGTTGCAGACAACGCACCCCTGAACGAGCTCGAGGAAGCCTTTGTTCACCAGTGGCGAGACAGCAGCCCTTGGCGCCACCTTCGCGTGTACGCGCGCGACAGAAAGGTGGAAACGTACTCGACCGACGTGCGCCTCATGGACCGCCTGCTCGAGTTGTGCCAGGTGGACGCCCTGCTCCACTACACGATTCCGCAGAACCCAATCTTCTCTTTGGGTACCGTGACCGTGTCGCTCAACGACGATACTTTATTGCGACGAGAGAGCTGCAACCGAGTGACGGTGGCCAGCTTGCCAATGTTTGCGAGAGCCCTGGTCGTGCACAGCGCTCAAACGCTGTTTCACCTGGCCCTGTCGCGCTGGGCCAGAGTGCACACGCTCACGTGCGACTGGCAAATGACACTCGAGACCTCGTGGCTCCTGGCGCAGGGCGTGCGGCGCTCGTTCCCCGCGCTCGAGAGGATTTTGGCCACCGGGGTGGCCGCGTGGCCTAACGGAGGAGCCTATTGCTCCGTCAAGGACGCGCGCGCAATGCTGGAACCGCTGCGCGTATTGCAGGACGACTACGGCCAAGACGTCTCGCTGTCAACAGACTTTGAAGCTCCCCTATCCCTGCTCGAATGGAACGCCGAGGTGGAAAGCTGGCTGCTGGGCTCCACCAAACACGAGTTGCGGCCGCCTCGTAACTCTTGTGTGCGAGCGGTTCCCAGAATCAGCGTTGGCAGCCACGGCGCAATGATACGCGCCGCGTGGACCGTTCATCTCCGTCTTCCTGTTATTTACGGCGGCGGAGACGATTCCCACGACTACGTGGTACTAGAATACATCAATTACGCTACGCAACGGGGGGCCTCGCTCACCCCCGCTGATCTGGCGCGGTGCCTACAGCTGCTCGAGTGCATTGACGGAGTGGACGTCGGGCACCACGCTGATTTCCGAAGATTCCTGGAGCTGTGCGTGCCAGTGTGGGAACAAGGAAGCCGCGGCGCTGACTCGTCGTCGTCGTTTGATGCACTGCTGGAACGGGCCGCCGGAGAGGTGTGCACCGAACTCTTGGCTCCGTACGTGGACCCCGAGTCGTGCGCCTTCTCTCGAGCTCTCGTGGCTGCCGCGACAAACGACCGACTCGTGGCCTTGGACCTGGCGAGTAATGCACAAACTCCGCTCAGGTTTGGCGCGCTCCCGGAGGCCGCTCGGCAGGCGATCGCTCGGTTAGCGCGGACGCTGCACCGGCTAGAACTGCCGCTGGGCAAAGTGGACGACTCTGTGGCCAACCTGCTGTTGGGCACGGAAACGTACGGATCGTCGTTTACGCGCCCGGACCTGGAAATGCTGCGCATCAATCGCGCCAGACTCAACGCGGCGGCTCGGCGCGTGGCCCTGTACGAAGACGAACTTAACGCCGCTGTGCGCAACATGCTGTCGTCGGCCGAACCGCCGTCGTCGCCACCGCCGCAGCATGACAACGGCGGTAATAATTTGCAACTGCTAAATGCGGCCATGGAAGAAGAATACGTGGCCGTCGCCTCGTCGTACAGACACGACCGCAACTTTCTGCGCATCGTTTCCGCCAACATGGGCCACGCGTCTCGCAATGAAACCAATCGAGCCGTGAGCCGGTTCCTGGCGCGAGACCACTACGCAGTGCTGGGCCGTCGGCAGCGGCGATGTTGAATAAGAAATAAAGACGATTTTCGTGCAAAATTTGTTATTGTCGAAACAACAAATACGCGTTGGGGGGAGGCCAAACTCCAAAGCGACCCCTGTTGATGGTTGCTTTCATGCGTTCACGTCGCTTTGCCATATTCCGAGCGATGTTGTAGGCCTTTGCTACGGCCTCTTCAAGGGTCTCGCCCGCGTTATTGTGCATGTGCTCAATGTCTCGAAGAAAGGTGTCCACAAACAGGTCTGCGTCCCTGCCCTGTGTTTGCGGCGGCCTGTCGTCGATCGCTGCAATTGTTCTCCCCGCGAGTAGTAGTAGTAGTATTAGTAGCAGCGTCGGTAGCGGTGCCATGCTGTCAGAAGCGCTTTCTGCGATCGCGAATTTTGCGCGCCAATTCCTTGATGCGACGCCGAAAATCTGCCACGTCGGGCTTTGGGTTGCCCGTGTACAGTTTAGCAGCCGCGGCGATGGGGTCGGGCTGTTTGGCAATGTACTTTAGTACGACGGCAAGTCGCCTGACAAATGTCTCCAGCGTAAACAGGTGTAGTTTACCTCGGTGCTTGCGTATCATGCCGCGCGCAAATACCGTCACGACCGCGTCCTGGTACGCAGGCGTGAATAGGACGAAGCGTTGTTTCAATGCCCGCGCTGCCTGTAATGCTCTTGCGTAGGCCACGCTGCGCCGGTACTGTTCATAGTCAAAGTGTTCTGCCGCCGAGTACTGGGGCTGGCTATTTGCCGCCGCCAGCGCTGTCGCGCCGACCAAATAATAATAATACAGGGCGTGCATTGTTTGTGCGTGTGTGAGGGGTTGCGCCTATTTGCTATGCCGGGTCTTTATCGTCGCCTTGTTCTTCCGCGATCGACTCGACCGGTGCAAGCGACGGAGGAAAGTCCATGATGGGCTGCAGCGAGCCCCAACAGCCGGCCGCCCCGCTCGTGACGAGGGGCTCTTCTTCCCCCTCCTGTAATAATTCGCAGCTGCAGTCGAGCACACCTCCGTCGGGTGGTGTTGCGTCGGCGTCGTCGTCGTCAGCCGTGGCAGTGCTCACAATGGCAACGGCTCGCAGGAGCGAATCCAGCCTGTGCCACGTGTCCGAGTGCTGGACGCGCGGCTGCTTGGCAGGGCTCTCTTCAGCATCGCCGCCGTTGCTGCTGTTGGCTAAGGCGCGTTCGTAAATTTCTGCAGCGCTGACGGCCGGATCCGACTTGGCACATTTGCGCACCTCGTTCACGAACGCGTTTACCCTGCCCTCGATTCTGAATGTTCGGGCACGTCTCGTTCGAGGCGTTCCGCGGCGAGCTTGGCGAGCCTTGCAATTTCGGCGACCAGGCTCAACTCGCGCTGCGTATAATCGTGTTGCTGCGCCTCGGTCAGCTCCCCTACCGTTCGGCGCATGTCGTCCCGCAGTTGCGCCGCGGCCTCTCTATCGTCCCACTCGTCGTTGCCGCCGCCGTCGGCGAGCGCCACGGAAAGCATGGTGTGCACGCGTTTCTCGAGCTCGGAATCGCCTTCTGCGTTGCCGGTGAGTCGGCGATAGGTGGCCATTACGATAGCGGTACACGCTTTGGCATCGTCGGCCATAATTATACAAGGACAATGCAAAGAGAGCAACTGTGCAACTATTTTCAATATTTATTTCGATTTGTCTCACTGCTGCTCTGCAGATTCCTCGTGCTCTGTAGGTTTCTCCTTCTCCTCCTCCTCCTCCGCCGCCGCCAATGCTGGCTCTTGTTCGATTTCATCCATCGTCTGCAGCAGGTTGGAAATGTTGTCGGCGATTTGTTGCACCAGTCGAAAAATACAACACAAATCTAACCTGTCGTAAAATGGGACCCTGTTGTCTGTTGTACAATTGTGTGTTGTAAGTTGCTACCCTGTCGTCTGTAGTACTGTTCTGTCATCTGTAGTATTGTTGTCTGTTGTGTGTAGTGCTGTTGTCTGTTGTACTGTTTTTGTCGTAAAATGGGACCGCTGTTTGTAGTACTGTTGTGTGTTGTATGTCGTAACATTGTGTCGTATTGTTATCTGTCGTACATTGAGTATTGTGTAGCGGCATTGTTTTTCCGTCGTGCCTCCAGTATTTTCCGCGGCAGTGTACGTCCTAAATCTGTGGCATCTCTTCAATTAAAAAAATTTAGATTTTGCTTTTATTCACATATAATGCTAGAGCAGTGCACACGTGCCTCTACAAGGCATCATGCTTAATTGTGAAATAAAAGCATGCCTTTATGTACGGAGTATAAGTAAGAACTGGGACATATATGCAAGGCTACTTATCCACTTTATTATTGTCAGCTGGACCTGCCGCAGACCACGACCACCTTTGAACCTGAATGGAAGCAAGGAACACAAAACATAAGAATCAATTTAAAACCCATAAAGAAGTATAACCTGCTTCCAAATTCTCAAAGCTAGTTAGCACTCATTTAGTCAGCATGCCGACAAAACATATAATTTTTAATTGACGTATGTTCCAAGGTCAAAGCTGCTAAATGCCTACATTGCTGAAAGAAAAGCAACAAGAAAAACAGGCAAGAGGAGAAAACATTGGAGTAATATTCCACTGAGTAGGTTGAGAATTAAGCCTCATACCGCAAGTGTACTGCTCATAAAAGGCCCCTTCGTCTACCATAGATAGCAAGGTACTCTGCAATGTTACAATTATGACACAACCAATTACTGGATAAAATTCAGAAAAATGTTTGATTCCACCATGTTTGTTTCAAAAAGGGCATTATTTTCCCCAATTCTCATGCAGTGTCAGCTACAGAATAACCAAATTTTTATTTTCACAAGGTGAAATAACTGGAGAGAAATTCTAAGTGCATCCTTACGATAGACATTCCTAGTAATTCCGCCACGCCATCGAGTGGCCACGCAAAGCACCCAGGGAAAGCGAAATGTTGTCACGCTCACGTCTCTCTGACTGTCATTTCTCGGGCTAAGTTTTCTCTGCTATCTTGGCATTCTTGTTGCGCTGCTGCTTCCCGCTGTTTTCTTTTTTATTGTGTCCACCATTCCTTCGCATCGTGTTGCCCAGTTCGATGTTGCATTCTAAATCCATGGATCATCAGTGAACACAAAGTCTGATGTTCGCCCACTGAGGCTCTCCATAGTGGCACACGAATGCGCAGCAGGAAACCCTTCCCCCCTCTGTGCCGTGCATATCTGGAGCCCAGCAGTGGAACACCTTGGAAGGGCGTAGATGGATGCCATGGTCACGACGCGTTCGATGTGGCGGCGTGAACCCCACACGGCAACCTTGGCTTTACATGACATAGTGAAGCTTTTGCTTCAAAAGTCATGGAAAATTGCAAAGACTAGTAGCTAATTATCAAAGCAATCCGGTGCTTGCTGAATTTTGCAAGGAAGCACCACCAATGCACACGAGAAGACACATGACAGCGGAAAGCAGCGGCACAACACGCTAACATTTGCCAGCAGCCGACGCGAGAGGCGATTGCTTCTTCCATTGTGCTTTGCGCAGATCTGCCAGAGGATGGCGCGGCACTTAAATTTGTGTAACTGTGTTATGACGGGCCATTTCTGACTAGTGTGATTAGCTTAGCAAGATGGAGCAATTTGTAAAATCATTATCCAACTCTCCCCATTGGATGGATGCTACATTTAAAAGTCACTGACTGCTGATGAGGCAAGTCTTGGCAGGTTTGAAAAAATCCATGGTTAAGCTTTACTATACAGTTTTTGTTCATGGCAGAGATAATAAACCTGGCGTTGTTTTCTGTTACAAGTTGCCCTGCACTCATCTTAGTTTATAAAAAACATGAGGCATGGTATCAACTAAAAAATAGAAATGAATGTGAACCATAAAACTGAAAAGGTTTATTTTTAAAACTTCGGGGACAGCGAAAATAAAAAAAGCTAGAGAATATGCATTTCAGTTTTTTTTCTTCTACCGTGGTTTGACATTCTCAATCACGGGATCTTATCTTGCTCACAACACTCACAAAACTATGTTCTAATGTCTGCGAAACTGTAGCTGGTGTGCGATGGCAGCTCCGAAAGAGCTCAATTCAAAGTCGTGACTACAATCAGCCCATGCTCAAAAAGCCCAGAAATGAGCACAGTACGAAAAAAATGTTGATTCAAAAGCAAATATGCAGGCAAGTTACAGTAAAACCTCGTTACAAGAGGCACTGAAGGGACCCGAAAAACATGTCTCTTGTAACCAAAAATTCTAAAAGCACCGTGTTTACTGCACATCAGCATATAAATGCATTCACACACATTAACAGGAAATTATTCAGGAAAGCTTGAAGAAGTTATTCATACTAGTATGTATTTTTGTGAGTGCAGAGTGTATTCCTTCCCAAATTCTGGAGGTAAAGCTCTTCACTTTGCAAGCCTTCTTTTTGCTTTAATACCTTTGAGGCACTCTTACATGCTCGTCACCCTCAGATGATTCACAAAAATGTCTCTTATAACAGTGTCTCTTGTAACGAGATTTAACTGTATTAGCAAAGAACACTTGAGCGAGCACATCTTAGGCCTGTGATTATGCTTTCTAGGGACTGCCAATGACAGATATTAGATTATACATTTCATGCGCAGTGCAGACATTATAGCATTTCAATGTTCTAGCATCTGTAAATGTTAATTTTGGCAGTCTTGGCCTCCAATGCGATGTTATGGAATTCAAAATCTAAGGTTGCTGCATGTTTCCTGACCTGCCGCGCCCCCCCAAAAAAAAACAAAATTACCTCCTCCACCTCAAAATATATTTTCACAAACACAGAAGCCATATTTGATGGCACCTCTGTCTGACGATGGGAAAGTGAGTCTATCAACGAGACAGCACAAAAACAACCCTGCTAACATGAATGGCCCAACTACAAAAAAACCTCCAAGAGCCGCACAAAAAAAAACCAACTAGATATATCTATTAGAAGCATGCAGCACTTAAAACTCAGCGTAGAAGCATTGCTCCAAAATCACAAGCCGGCCCTTTTCGCAGTGCGACGCAATAGAAGTGCTGCCTCGTTACAAATGGCCACATTGCTTTAGAGGGATGCTTCACTGCACGGACCGTTGCCTGTACAGTGAAGCATCCTCAAACCACTACGGTTCAGCATACTCGAAGCGCGGAAAAGCACGTCGATGCAAGAGAAAAATAACGGGTAAGCATTACGATGGCATGACGTCATCTCAAAATAAAATAAAAGGCCAGTGATGCATGCTGCAGTATATGAAACATCGCAACTGGTCATATCACAACAGAAAGCTTTCCCTGCATATGGCCAACTTTTGCGTCTAGTCGGGGCATTTTGGCGCAATGTGGCGCACATTTAACGAATTTCGCACTTATGGCGCAGCAACATGCAGCTGTATCAATAAGGCGCAGTTGGCGCAGCTGTTACACCCCTGCTCTTGTGCCTCCACTGACTAAAAGTTATGAGTGCCCTTCGGGCACCACTAGATCAGAAATTGGCACAGAAGCCCAAGAAAATTGGTCGAGTATATTGCGATGCTGGCAATATGCATACAACAGCAGAGGCGAATGCAGATTCCAGAGAGAAAACAAGTGTGGCTACCGTATTACTAGGAGGTTTAGTAGATACGAAGGAGCCGGCCCCAGAGGAGAAAGACGAGCATGTGAGTCCACAAGATGGCTCAGAAAACGGCGAGGCCAGTAGCGATAAGATACCAATGTCAAGACCCACTATGTGTTTAGCAGAGGCAGAGCCTGCGGTGCTGTTCCCAACCATAGCTACCACCGCAAAGTTACATGTAGCTTTAGCAGAGGCAGACATTGTCAATGTCAGAAACACACAGTTGTCATTGCTATCCATCGCAGGGGATTAGAAAGATGAGAGAAATATGCCAGATGATGGCCAGGCCGGCCAGCGGACACAAAAAAAATCCTGCCAGTTGAATGTTGCAGTACCAGAGCCGGTGAGCCCTGAAGAAGGCCCCAAGATCATTCGGAATGAGCGCCTCCAGCAATGAAAGTGAGATCTGCATTTCGACCACAGCAGGTGCCACGTTAACCAAAGGAGACGTTGAGCAGCCAATGCAAGCGCCAGGAAGAACAAACAGAGTGCAAGAAGCTTGCGGAAATGTTAGTGGTACACCAGCTATTTCCTTGCTGCAGGAGTTACCACCGATAAGTGGTGACACACTTATCGCCTGGCGGCCATAAAACCTGTGAGTGGGGTCGGGTTTTTGTGGCGCTACTTAACATAAAGTTAAAGTACTGTGTTTTCCTTTTAGATATGGAAAAGGATGCACTCATAAAGCGAAATCCGGAGTGTGGGCACAGTGCCCGAGAGTCGCTGGCTGGAGCTAATCTGTGTGATATTGCACTCACGCTTGCTTGCCCTGCGTGGTGGCTTCCACAGACGATGGCGAACTTGTGGGGGAACAGCGTGTTGCATGCAGTAAGCGGGGGGTACCAGAGGGGCGGTGAAGCTGTTTGTGCATCTGTGCTGCACCCCACACACCAATGGCTTGCCTGTCACTCGTGGGTTACTAACATCTTCAGATGAGCGGCACTGTCGAGGGAGCACATTGTTTTGCTTGCCCTACGAAGGGATATTCGCAGTTAATGAAGGGTATGCCTTCTGAGGCATATTTTAAATTACGGTTCTTAACTTGTTGGGAAACTGCAGGCAGCATTTGCTTCTGCAGAGCCGAATTCAGTGTGCATGCTGCAACGCGCTGTGAAGAAACACGAATGTTTTCAATTCTCCCCCGAGCGCTCTGATGGCCAGAAGCCTGCTCGTAGGAGTTGGCAGCTCTTAATTTTGTTCTGCAATGTATTCAGTTGTGTGTCAAAGCCTGGCAATAAAAATGAAACCAAGCGACAAAGGGTGAACATAGACCTCACACCAAACAAGCAAACCGAGGTATTCATACCATTTCTCTAAGCCTGCCTCATGTTCTACGTAAACTCGTCACCAGCAGTGACTGTTGCCAGATGCAGAAGTGTTTTCTGCCATTTTTCACAGCCACCTTTTTTATCCCGCCCGCAAAACAAGTTCCAATATACTGTTAACATTGAGGTTGCTGGCAAAAGTTTAGAAGACTCGAGATGAAAAACTGAGCATTACACACTTCAGCACGCAGTTTTCAGGCAAAAAGTTCACCTTAATCTCGCTCCCATATGTACTTGCACTGCTTCGAGTGGAGGACATATTCTCAAAGAGACCTTGTCGAAGGAAACGCCGAGGGGCGTTCATGAATCTGAATTGGCCCTGGGAAGGAGGAGCAGCTGTTTTCTCCACTCAGTGGAGTGGAGGTGGAGTGTTGAATCAAGGCGCGTTTTTTAATGCAGGTATTAGTAATGTCAACTGATGCAATATTACTTCATAAGGATCACTGCATTTTGCCTGTTTACTGTAGCAGTGCCATGCAAATGACAGCAATGGGCAACACGTCATGTGGGCAGAAGCCATAAATACATTCAGTACTTCCCTATCACACTGAACTGCTGAGTAAGCGTTCTGATAACCTGTTCCCACTGCCTCTCCTTATCAAGACATCCACCAAGCCACGTCTGATGTTTTTACCGGAGCTGAGATACAGGCATGTGAAAGTACTGCTGTGATCGTTTTGGTATGACTGGCCTAGTGTTCCTTAGCTGATGTCTGGACACAACTGGCCTCGTTAACATGTCATTTTGCTGAAAATGCTCAGGAGACTCGGCAATAAAAAATGCAGCACTTTAAATACAAGGACAGCAGACTGGAAAGTGTGAACAGTCACATTTTTGAGAATGTCGGTTTAAAAATGATTGTTACAGTTCGAAATGTTAGGAAGCAACAAAACACTCACCTCTTCCTTTGGCTTTGAGCAATGCCTGCTGCTTTCAACCACTCCGGAGCCCTGAGCAGGTGCTTCTCTAGATGTTCGAAGCTGAATCCCTCTTTCATCCTTGGCCACCTCTGCTACACGAAATCCCCCGGGGAAAGCCGAGAATTGCTGAAAAATAGCAATACCAATGACTATAAAATAGTATGAAGACCTGAACAAGGGTAAATGGGGTACACCTCAGTTCGCAGATGAGCCAACGTTTTGACAAGTGGACTTGTCTTCATCTGGGCAAAGTGATCATCGCTGGCAGGGGTTTAAATATGCTTTTGCTTCCGAAGAAGAAAAGCTGGGGAGGGGAAAGTGGGTGCAAAGAAAGTAGGTGTGAAGGAGTGGGGAGGAGAGGATGGGCGAGAAGAAAGTGGGTCATGAAGTGAAAGCAAAAAAGAAAAAAAAATCTTCAGTATGTATTTATCAGTTTGGAACCAAGGATTCTGTGGCCCGCAAAAGTAAAAGCAGCAGTACAAGGAAAAACTACAATACCGGGTAGGTGATTAGTCACCACTTAAACTGGTTTGGTACAGATATGCCTTACAAAGGGACAGGCTATGCAAACGGCCCTGATAAGGCATATATCTAGGGGGACAATTCTTAAGAGGTAGGGGGAGGAAAGGGGGAGTACAAAGTCACAGGATAATAACCACACAGTGAACCACAACCGACCCAAAAAAAAATTTTAAGTATGTATCTCAACCTGGAACCAGATTCTGTGGCCTGCAAAAGAAGTAAAAGTGGCAGTACCAGGAAAAACCACTGTACAGGATAGATGATCAGTCACCAGAAATATTCCTGCTGGTTCCAATGTTCTAAATTTATGAATTAGATATGCATTGGAACCAGCAGGAATAAATATATCTAAGGGAACGTTAGAATCCCTTAGGTATATTTCCTCTGCATCATAACTATTCGGGAAAACAATCCCACATAGTGTAAATTGTACAGTTTATTCACACCACATGTACACTCTAATCCCTTCCATAATAGCATAACCTTACATGTTCCTCTAAACACATTTTCTCCTTGTCACTTGTTGCTTGAATTTCTCCTCAAACTTTTTTATGAATAATATATTTTTTTTTCATGTCAGTTGTGGTTCTCCCCCCCCCCCCTCCACCTTTGTAGAAAGATTTAGGAATTGTCCCCCTTAGACATATGCTTTATCAGGGCCCTTCGCAAAGCCTGTCCCTTTGTAAGGTGTATCTGCACCAAACCCGCCTAAGTGGTGACTAATCATCTGCCCGATACTGTGGTTTTTCCTGGTACTGCCGCTTTCACAGGCCACAGGATCTCTGGTTCCAGGTTGAGATACATACTTAAAATAATTTTTTTTTTCTTTCACTTCATAACCCACTTTCTTCTCACCCATCCTCTCCTCCCCACTTTTTCACACCTACTTTCTTCGCACCCACTTTCCCCTCCCCAGCTTTTCTTATTCGGAAGCAAAAGCATATTTAAACCCCTGCCAGTGATGATCGCTTTGCCCAGACGAAGACAAGTCCACTTGTCGAAACGTTGGCTCATCTGTGAACTAAGGCGTACCCCATTTACCCTTGTTCAGTTCTTCTTCAACCGTGCAAACCCTCTTCTTCCTCTCATTCTACCTATAAAATAGTGAAGCTGTCAAATTCATGCACTCAAAATAAAGCTCTGCTTTGCTCTTTTTAAGGCTCAGTCATCATCAGTGAATTGCTTTTAGCACTTCTGTAAAAGAATACGAGATCCAAGTTGTTTCCTGCTTTGCATCCCACAATGCAATGACATCACAGAAACAATGCACACAGCTTTACTGCTTTAGATGTTCGCTCTGAAGAGCAACATGCAAACACAACTTCCTCTAATTTGAAACATTCAGCAGTACTTAAGAAATAGCTTCATGCAAACTATGACGACTTGTGAAAAACTGCTAGTTATTCGTCTGAAGCATTCAAGGGCGCCAAAAAGCACAGCACATATAGAAGAAATTGTAAAAGAGTGTGAATAACAAATTACTCTTTTTGCAAAAAAGTATGCATTATATGCTTTTTGCCACCACATGTGCAAAGAACGCATCAATGCATCAACTGTGGCATAACAGTGAACTTTTAAAATGTTGTGCTGAGCCTTTCACCATGGCAAATAAGTACTGCGGACACACAGGTTACCTTTCTTGCTAATATAGAAGGCTTCAATAGGTTTCTGCGATTCTGTATTTCTGCTCATAACAGTAGTACACATCACCACAGCATGCCTTATGGGACCTCACAGGACAAGATCCAATGTGCTGTGGTAAATTAGAGACCATTTTCTTTTGCTCAATATTTCACTGAAGTTCCCAGACTCCCTCATTTGCACAGTGCGTAGTTTGTCCTGCATAGGAATGGCTGCTTGAGAGTGAAACTCGTACACTACCATTTCTGCATGTTTCATGAATGACCGTCTATTGTTGGTACCAAAACCTCTTTCGCCTTTTCCGATGTGACAGCAAAGACCACAGCTTCATTGGAGATAAAGAGGGAAGTGGACTGTCATGCATGCTCACAGCAATGTTCAAATTGTGGGACAGCTTAGGTAGATATTGCATAACTGCCAGTCTCGCCTTTTCTCAAGGATCCTGCTACGCAATGCTGGTGAGGGAAGCTGACGCAAGTATGCTGATAGCAATATTTGAACAGCAAGTATAAGCAAAGCACTGAGTGCTCAATGAATCAGGTATGCTGCTGTTTTGTTCCACATTAAAAAAGGGGCTCCTTCTAATTGATTTTCAAATAGATAAAATTTAGTGAAAGGAATGAGTGACTGATTTATTTTTTTGTGAATCTGTGATCAGTAAGTCATGTGTCCCCAAGCTCCATTCTAGTTTTCAAATTCAATTGGCTAGGCTGACTTCAGCTGGGGCCCATTGTTTGCTTTTGAAAGGGGTTACAAAAGACACCCAGAAGTGACAGGCTGTAGAAGTTGGTGCAGATGAGCCTAGAGAAAAGGTGAGACCAGTAGTGACATACCCGCACATGCTATCCCACAATGTAAACAAGGTAGTGAGCAGGCATGACATTCTGCTAGTCTTTTTAGCCCCTTCAAAGCTTGGTTGTCTTTCCTCTGGCTTCATAAAAGGACAACTAAAAGAAAGAGGCTCTGGTAAAAAGCTTCGATGTCCATTCAAGAGATGCGCTGACTGGTCAGTATATGAGTTGCCCTCTCGTCAGCTCATTCTTATATAGTAAACACTGGGTGTCATGTCACTGAGCAAATCAAGGGACATGAACAGATTGTTGAGCAACAAAAAGTGTAGTACAAACTGCCAAACCATTTCTGATCTTGACTTCATGCTCTTTAATAGCATCAAGATAAATAGTCTGTCAGCAAAAGGTATCAAGCTACCTAAAGACGAGCTGGAAACAGTATTGTGTGACTGGGTTGCAATGAAGAGCTGAAATGATTTTCTTTTCGAGGACATGTTCTATTCCATACAATATTGTGCATATGCCAAGCACAGTTTAAAAGCAGACAACATGAAAAAGCCCAGTCACAGCTTGCGAGTTGTAAAGGTATTGCGACAATGTGGGCTTAAAAGGAACAGCTGCTGGCCAATTGCATGCTGCTCGATTCCTTGGAGCTGCTAAGAAATAAGCAGCGCCTCGGATGTAATGAATGCTTGTTTCACATCTAGGTTCTCATTACCTAACAGCAAGACCAACTGCCCTTTTAGAAGATAAAGCGTAACAAAAGGAAGCACATAAAAGGAATGATGGGATATACATTTGATATACAAACATTCTGCCCTATCACGTTTTACTGTAATACTGGCAACTCTTGAACATGACGATGCCTTATGGGATGGTGACCAGTTGGTTACACTTATAATAGCCCATAGGTACAGTTGCCAGTACGGCTATTTACAGCGCTCAACCGAGGCGCATTTGGCTGCACCGATGGCATCTAGTGGAAACAACTGGTTTCGAATAGCCTGCATCTGAGAATGTGCTGACATACAGATGGGAGTGCCTTCACGTCTGTGCCTAGTCTGTATACAGCTTTTACCACATGTGACTGTTCACAAAGGTGCCGCAGAAACACAAAACAATGTGTAGCTAGAGCATTCAGGCATGCATGTGCTGTATTATATATTTGTGTGCAGCAACATTAATACACCGCATTCACTTTTGCTAACACTCGTCAAATGTATTATTATTCGTAGTGCAGAAATCGTTTCCTTTTGGTACAGAACAACACCCCAATATGGTTTAGCTTGATATTTAGATAACTGTCACCTACTGTGTCATAAACGTGATGATGACATTAATGGACAAGATAAAACAGCTCAAGGAAGCTCTATCAGTGTGAGGATGCATGATAAATGCACACTATCATAAAAGAAGAATTATTGGCAGATGACATCCATGCAGCCCAAAGTACAATATCTGAGTACTCTAGATTGCCATGCTGATGACTGCACAATCAAGTTGCTCCCTGGTTGCAAATCATAGCCATTTGCATGCCTTTTTGCAGTGTGAGACCTAAATGCTCAGCAAATCCCCCGACGCTGGCCATTTTGTGCACTCAGACTAAAAGCAAATACTTTTTGAAAGCCCACATGTCATGACGTTATTCATGATTTGTATGTTTTAGAATACTTTCATCCGAACTGCTGTCCAGCAAACTGGCAGAACATATTAAAATACTCATTAAGCAGCACAAGAAGGGTTCTCTTTCAATCAGTTCATCCGTTCTGCAAAATTTTAAAACATTTCACATTGATTTTCTGATGTCAACTGTCACGTATTGCTACTGTGAATTAAGCACGGCTGCTTCAATGTGCAAAAAAAAAAATCTCCGTACTTACGTCTTTTCAAAACTGCCATGAACCGGTAATTGCATGGAAAGCCGCCTCACAGCAGGGCTGTGAGACCTGCCGGTGCTGCTGTTGGCGAGGGCTCCTGCTTTGCCTGCATAATGTGACTTCGCGACAAAAAAAAAAAAAAAAAGGATTAGAAGTAGAGCTCTTTGACTATGTTCGGAAACTTCCTTTGAGCCTTCCTGCATACGGCTGACAAACAATGAAGGGCTTTTCACATTGATATTGTAATGTCAACAATGAAAACACGGGGGCCAGTTGGTTGATCATACTGTGGAATACTGCGCTACTTGATAGACCGAGGACACATTCATTCGTGTGTTGTCCATCACCTGTCCCCCATCTAGCAAGTAGCGCTGTATTCCCCAGTTTGTCATGTCAACGGTCCCTTATTGCTACTGTGAAATAAGCACGGCTGCTTCATTCTGTAAAAAAAAAAAGATCTGAGTAAATATGTCTTTTCAAACCCGCTATGAACTGGCAATCGCATGGGAAGTGGCCTCGCAGTAGGGCCATGAGACTCCTGCTTGGCCTGCATAATGTGACTTTGCAAAAAAAAAAAAAATTTAGAAGTGAAGCTTTCTGTATGACTGTTCGGAAACTTCCTTTGAGCCTTTCTGCAATTGGCTGACAAACAATGAAGGGCTTTTCACATTGATTTTGTAATGTCAACAATGAAAACACGGGGGCCAGTTGGTTGATCATACTGTGGAATACTGCGCTACTTGATAGACCGAGGACACGTTCATTCGTGTCTTGTCCTTGACCTGTCCCCCATCTAGCAAGTAGAGCTGTATTCCCCAGTTTGTGATGTCAACGGTCCCTTATTGCTACTGTGGAATAAGCACGGCTGCTTCATTGTGTAAAAAAAAAAATCTCAGTACATATGTCTTTTCAAACCCGCTATGAACTGGCAAGTGCATGGAAAGCGGCCTCGCAGTAGGCCATGAGACTCCTGCTTGGCCTGTACAATGTGACTTTGCAAAAAAAAAAAAAATTAGAAGTGAAGCTCTTTGTATGCTGGTTCGGAAACTTCCTTTGAGCCTTTCTGCAATTGGCTGACAAACAATGAAGCGCTTTTCACATTGATTTTGTAATGTCAACAATGAAAACACGGGGGCCAGTTGGTTGATCATACTGTGGAATACTGCGCTACTTGATAGACCGAGGACACATTCATTCGTGTGTTGTCCTTCACCTGTCCCGCATCTAGCAAGTAGAGCTGTATTCCCCAGTTTGTGATGTCAACGGTCCCTTATTGCTACTGTGAAATAAGCACGGCTGCTTCATTGTGTAAAAAAAAAAATCTGAGTACATATGTCTTTTCAAACCCGCTATGAACTGGCAAGTGCATGGAAAGCGGCCTCGCAGTAGGCCATTAGACTCCTGCTTGGCCTGCATAATGTGACTTTGCAAAAAAAAAAAAAATTAGAAGTGAAGCTCTTTGTATGCTGGTTCGGAAACTTCCTTTGAGCCTTTCTGCAATTGGCTGACAAACAATGAAGGGCTTTTCACATTGATTTTGTAATGTCAACAATGAAAACACGGGGGCCAGTTGGTTGATCATACTGGGGAATACGGCGCTACTTGATAGACCGGGGACACATTCATTGGTGTGTTGTCCTTCACCTGTCCCCCATCTAGCAAGTAGAGCTGTATTCCCCAGTTTGTGATGTCAACGGTCCCTTATTGCTACTGTGAAATAAGCACGGCTGCTTCATTGTGTAAAAAAAAAAATCTGAGTATATATGTCTTTTCAAACCCGCTATGAACTGGTAATCGCATGGAAAGTGGCCTCGCAGTAGGGCCATGAGACTCCTGCTTGGCCTGCATAATGTGACTTTGCAAAAAAAAAAAAAAAAAAATTAGAAGTGAAGCTCTTTGTATGCTGGTTCGGAAACTTCCTTTGAGCCTTTCTGCAATTGGCTGACAAACAATGAAGGGCTTTTCACATTGATTTTGTAATGTCAACAATGAAAACACGGGGGCCAGTTGGTTGATCATACTGTGGAATACTGCGCTACTTGATAGACCGAGGACACGTTCATTCGTGTCTTGTCCTTGACCTGTCCCCCATCTAGCAAGTAGAGCTGTATTCCCCAGTTTGTGATGTCAACGGTCCCTTATTGCTACTGTGAAATAAGCACGGCTGCTTCATTGTGTAAAAAAAAAAAAATCTGAGTACATATGTCTTTTCAAACCCGCTATGAACTGGTAATCGCATGGAAAGTGGCCGCGCAGTAGGGCCATGAGACTCCTGCTTGGCCTGCATAATGTGACTTTGCAAAAAAAAAAAAAAAAATTAGAAGTGAAGCTCTTTGTATGCTGGTTCGGAAACTTCCTTTGAGCCTTTCTGCAATTGGCTGACAAACAATGAAGGGCTTTTCACATTGATTTTGTAATGTCAACAATGAAAACACGGGGGCCAGTTGGTTGATCATACTGGGGAATACTGCGCTACTTGATAGACCGAGGACACGTTCATTCGTGTCTTGTCCTTGACCTGTCCCCCGTCTAGCAAGTAGAGCTGTATTCCCCAGTTTGTGATGTCAACGGTCCCTTATTGCTACTGTGAAATAAGCACGGCTGCTTCATTGTGTAACAAAAAAAATCTGAGTACATATGTCTTTTCAAACCCGCTATGAACTGGTAATCGCATGGAAAGTGGCCTCGCAGTAGGGCCATGAGACTCCTGCTTGGCCTGCATAATGTGACTTTGCAAAAAAAAAAAAATTAGAAGTGAAGCTCTTTGTATGCTGGTTCGGAAACTTCCTTTGAGCATTTCTGCAATTGGCTGACAAACAATGAAGGGCTTTTCACATTGATTTTGTAATGTCAACAATGAAAACACGGGGGCCAGTTGGTTGATCATACTGGGGAATACGGCGCTACTTGATAGACCGGGGACACATTCATTCGTGTGTTGTCCTTCACCTGTCCCCCATCTAGCAAGTAGAGCTGTATTCCCCAGTTTGTGATGTCAACGGTCCCTTATTGCTACTGTGAAATAAGCACGGCTGCTTCATTGTGTAAAAAAAAAAAATCTGAGTACATATGTCTTTTCAAACCCGCTATGAACTGGTAATCGCATGGAAAGTGGCCTCGCAGTAGGGCCATGAGACTCCTGCTTGGCCCGCATAATGTGACTTTGCAAAAAAAAAAAAAAATTAGAAGTGAAGCTCTTTGTATGCTGGTTCGGAAACTTCCTTTGAGCCTTTCTGCAATTGGCTGACAAACAATGAAGGGCTTTTCACATTGATTTTGTAATGTCAACAATGAAAACACGGGGACCAGTTGGTTGATCATACTGGGGAATACGGCGCTACTTGATAGACCGGGGACACATTCATTCGTGTGTTGTCCTTCACCTGTCCCCCATCTAGCAAGTAGAGCTGTATTCCCCAGTTTGTGATGTCAACGGTCCCTTATTGCTACTGTGAAATAAGCACGGCTGCTTCATTGTGTAAAAAAAAAATCTGAGTACATATGTCTTTTCAAACCCGCTATGAACTGGTAATCGCATGGAAAGTGGCCTCGCAGTAGGGCCATGAGACTCCTGCTTGGCCCGCATAATGTGACTTTGCAAAAAAAAAAAAAATTAGAAGTGAAGCTCTTTGTATGCTGGTTCGGAAACTTCCTTTGAGCCTTTCTGCAATTGGCTGACAAACAATGAAGGGCTTTTCACATTGATTTTGTAATGTCAACAATGAAAACACGGGGGCCAGTTGGTTGACCATACTGGGGAATACGGCGCTACTTGATAGACCGGGGACACATTCATTCGTGTGTTGTCCTTCACCTGTCCCCCATCTAGCAAGTAGAGCTGTATTCCCCAGTTTGTGATGTCAACGGTCCCTTATTGCTACTGTGAAATAAGCACGGCTGCTTCATTGTGTAAAAAAAAGATCTGATTACATATGTCTTTTCAAACCCGCTATGAACTGGTAATCGCATGGAAAGTGGCCTCGCAGTAGGGCCATGAGACTCCTGCTTGGCCTGCATAATGTGACTTTGCAAAAAAAAAAAATTAGAAGTGAAGCTCTTTGTATGCTGGTTCGGAAACTTCCTTTGAGCCTTTCTGCAATTGGCTGAAAAACAATGAAGGGCTTTTCACATTGATTTTGTAATGTCAACAATGAAAACACGGGAGCTAGTTGGTTGATCATACTGTGGAATACTGCGCTACTTGATAGACCGAGGACACGTTCATTCGTGTCTTGTCCTTGACCTGTCCCCCATCTAGCAAGTAGCGCTGTATTCCCCAGTTTGTGATGTCAACGGTCCCTTATTGCTACTGTGAAATAAGCACGGCTGCTTCATTGTGTAAAAAAAAAAAAAAAAATCTCAGTACATATGTCTTTTCAAACCCGCTATGAACTGGTGATCGCATGGAAAGTGGCCTCGCAGTAGGGCCATGAGACTCCTGCTTGGCCTGCATAATGTGACTTCGCAACAAAAAAAAAAAAAAAATTAGAAGTGAAGCTCTTTGTATGCTGGTTCGGAAACTTCCTTTGAGCCTTTCTGCAATTGGCTGACAAACAATGAAGGGCTTTTCACATTGATTTTGTAATGTCAACAATATAAACACGGGGGCCAGTTGGTTGATCATACTGTGGAATACTGCGCTACTTGATAGACCGAGGGCACGTTCATTCGTGTCTTCTCCTTGACCTCTCCCCCATCTAGCAAGTAGAGCTGTATTCCCCAGTTTGTGATGTCAACGGGCCCTTATTGCTACTGTGAAATAAGCACGGCTGCTTCATTGTGTAAAAAAAAAAATCTGAGTACATATGTCTTTTCAAACCCGCTATGAACTGGTAATCGCATGGAAAGTGGCCTCGCAGTAGGGCCATGAGACTCCTGCTTGGCCTGCATAATGTGACTTTGCAAAAAAAAAAAAAAAAATTAGAAGTGAAGCTCTTTGTATGCTGGTTCGGAAACTTCCTTTGAGCCTTTCTGCAATTGGCTGACAAACAATGAAGGGCTTTTCACATTGATTTTGTAATGTCAACAATGAAAACACGCGGGCCAGTTGGTTGATCATACTGGGGAATACGGCGCTACTTGATAGACCGGGGACACATTCATTCGTGTGTTGTCCTTCACCTGTCCCCCATCTAGCAAGTAGAGCTGTATTCCCCAGTTTGTGATGTCAACGGCCCCTTATTGCTACTGTGAAATAAGCACGGCTGCTTCATTGTGTAAAAAAAAAAAATCTGAGTACATATGTCTTTTCAAACCCGCTATGAACTGGTAATCGCATGGAAAGTGGCCTCGCAGTAGGGCCATGAGACTCCTGCTTGGCCCGCATAATGTGACTTTGCAAAAAAAAAAAAAATTAGAAGTGAAGCTCTTTGTATGCTGGTTCGGAAACTTCCTTTGAGCCTTTCTGCAATTGGCTGACAAACAATGAAGGGCTTTTCACATTGATTTTGTAATGTCAACAATGAAAACACGGGGGCCAGTTGGTTGATCATACTGTGGAATACTGCGCTACTTGATAGACCGAGGACACATTCATTCGTGTGTTGTCCTTCACCTGTCCCCCATCTAGCAAGTAGCGCTGTATTCCCCAGTTTGTGATGTCAACAGTCCCTTATTGCTACTGTGAAATAAGCACGGCTGCTTCATTGTGTAAAAAAAAAATCTGAGTACATATGTCTTTTCAAACCCGCTATGAACTGGCAAGTGCATGGAAAGCGGCCTCGCAGTAGGCCATGAGACTCCTGCTTGGCCTGCATAATGTGACTTTGCAAAAAAAAAAAAAATTAGAAGTGAAGCTCTTTGTATGCTGGTTCGGAAACTTCCTTTGAGCCTTTCTGCAATTGGCTGACAAACAATGAAGGGCTTTTCACATTGATTTTGTAATGTCAACAATGAAAACACGCGGGCCAGTTGGTTGATCATACTGGGGAATACGGCGCTACTTGATAGACCGGGGACACATTCATTCGTGTGTTGTCCTTCACCTGTCCCCCATCTAGCAAGTAGAGCTGTATTCCCCAGTTTGTGATGTCAACGGTCCCTTATTGCTACTGTGAAATAAGCACGGCTGCTTCATTGTGTAAAAAAAAAAATCTGAGTACATATGTCTTTTCAAACCCGCTATGAACTGGTAATCGCATGGAAAGTGGCCTCGCAGTAGGGCCATGAGACTCCTGCTTGGCCCGCATAATGTGACTTTGCAAAAAAAAAAAAAATTAGAAGTGAAGCTCTTTGTATGCTGGTTCGGAAACTTCCTTTGAGCCTTTCTGCAATTGGCTGACAAACAATGAAGGGCTTTTCACATTGATTTTGTAATGTCAACAATGAAAACACGGGGGCCAGTTGGTTGACCATACTGGGGAATAGGGCGCTACTTGATAGACCGGGGACACATTCATTCGTGTGTTGTCCTTCACCTGTCCCCCATCTAGCAAGTAGAGCTGTATTCCCCAGTTTGTGATGTCAACAGTCCCTTATTGCTACTGTGAAATAAGCACGGCTGCTTCATTGTGTAAAAAAAAAAATCTGAGTACATATGTCTTTTCAAACCCGCTATGAACTGGCAAGTGCATGGAAAGCGGCCTCGCAGTAGGCCATGAGACTCCTGCTTGGCCTGCATAATGTGACTTTGCAAAAAAAAAAAATTAGAAGTGAAGCTCTTTGTATGCTGGTTCTGAAACTTCCTTTGAGCATTTCTGCAATTGGCTGACAAACAATGAAGGGCTTTTCACATTGATTTTGTAATGTCAACAATGAAAACACGGGGGCCAGTTGGTTGATCATACTGGGGAATACGGCGCTACTTGATAGACCGGGGACACATTCATTCGTGTGTTGTCCTTCACCTGTCCCCCATCTAGCAAGTAGAGCTGTATTCCCCAGTTTGTGATGTCAACGGTCCCTTATTGCTACTGTGAAATAAGCACGGCTGCTTCATTGTGTAAAAAAAAAAAATCTGAGTACATATGTCTTTTCAAACCCGCTATGAACTGGTAATCGCATGGAAAGTGGCCTCGCAGTAGGGCCATGAGACTCCTGCTTGGCCCGCATAATGTGACTTTGCAAAAAAAAAAAAAAAATTAGAAGTGAAGCTCTTTGTATGCTGGTTCAGAAACTTCCTTTGAGCCTTTCTGCAATTGGCTGACAAACGATGAAGGGCTTTTCACATTGATTTTGTAATGTCAACAATGAAAACACGCGGGCCAGTTGGTTGATCATACTGGGGAATACGGCGCTACTTGATAGACCGGGGACACATTCATTCGTGTGTTGTCCTTCACCTGTCCCCCATCTAGCAAGTAGAGCTGCATTCCCCAGTTTGTGATGTCAACGGTCCCTTATTGCTACTGTGAAATAAGCACGGCTGCTTCATTGTGTAAAAAAAAAAAATCTGAGTACATATGTCTTTTCAAACCCGCTATGAACTGGTAATCGCATGGAAAGTGGCCTCGCAGTAGGGCCATGAGACTCCTGCTTGGCCCGCATAATGTGACTTTGCAAAAAAAAAAAAAATTAGAAGTGAAGCTCTTTGTATGCTGGTTCGGAAACTTCCTTTGAGCCTTTCTGCAATTGGCTGACAAACAATGAAGGGCTTTTCACATTGATTTTGTAATGTCAACAATGAAAACACGGGGGCCAGTTGGTTGATCATACTGTGGAATACTGCGCTACTTGATAGACCGAGGACACATTCATTCGTGTGTTGTCCTTCACCTGTCCCCCATCTAGCAAGTAGCGCTGTATTCCCCAGTTTGTGATGTCAACAGTCCCTTATTGCTACTGTGAAATAAGCACGGCTGCTTCATTGTGTAAAAAAAAAAATCTGAGTACATATGTCTTTTCAAACCCGCTATGAACTGGCAAGTGCATGGAAAGCGGCCTCGCAGTAGGCCATGAGACTCCTGCTTGGCCTGCATAATGTGACTTTGCAAAAAAAAAAGAAATTAGAAGTGAATCTCTTTGTATGCTGGTTCGGAAACTTCCTTTGAGCCTTTCTGCAATTGGCTGACAAACAATGAAGGGCTTTTCACATTGATTTTGTAATGTCAACAATGAAAACACGGGAGCCAGTTGGTTGATCATACTGTGGAATACTGCGCTACTTGATAGACCGAGGACACGTTCATTCGTGTCTTGTCCTTGACCTGTCCCCCATCTAGCAAGTAGCGCTGTATTCCCCAGTTTGTGATGTCAACAGTCCCTTATTGCTACTGTGAAATAAGCACGGCTGCTTCATTGTGTAAAAAAAAAAATCTGAGTACATATGTCTTTTCAAACCCGCTATGAACTGGCAAGTGCATGGAAAGCGGCCTCGCAGTAGGCCATGAGACTCCTGCTTGGCCTGCATAATGTGACTTTGCAAAAAAAAAAAAAATTAGAAGTGAAGCTCTTTGTATGCTGGTTCGGAAACTTCCTTTGAGCCTTTCTGCAATTGGCTGACAAACAATGAAGGGCTTTTCACATTGATTTTGTAATGTCAACAATGAAAACACGCGGGCCAGTTGGTTGATCATACTGGGGAATACGGCGCTACTTGATAGACCGGGGACACATTCATTCGTGTGTTGTCCTTCACCTGTCCCCCATCTAGCAAGTAGAGCTGTATTCCCCAGTTTGTGATGTCAACGGTCCCTTATTGCTACTGTGAAATAAGCACGGCTGCTTCATTGTGTAAAAAAAAAAATCTGAGTACATATGTCTTTTCAAACCCGCTATGAACTGGTAATCGCATGGAAAGTGGCCTCGCAGTAGGGCCATGAGACTCCTGCTTGGCCCGCATAATGTGACTTTGCAAAAAAAAAAAATTAGAAGTGAAGCTCTTTGTATGCTGGTTCGGAAACTTCCTTTGAGCCTTTCTGCAATTGGCTGACAAACAATGAAGGGCTTTTCACATTGATTTTGTAATGTCAACAATGAAAACACGGGGGCCAGTTGGTTGACCATACTGGGGAATAGGGCGCTACTTGATAGACCGGGGACACATTCATTCGTGTGTTGTCCTTCACCTGTCCCCCATCTAGCAAGTAGAGCTGTATTCCCCAGTTTGTGATGTCAACAGTCCCTTATTGCTACTGTGAAATAAGCACGGCTGCTTCATTGTGTAAAAAAAAAAATCTGAGTACATATGTCTTTTCAAACCCGCTATGAACTGGCAAGTGCATGGAAAGCGGCCTCGCAGTAGGCCATGAGACTCCTGCTTGGCCTGCATAATGTGACTTTGCAAAAAAAAAAAATTAGAAGTGAAGCTCTTTGTATGCTGGTTCGGAAACTTCCTTTGAGCATTTCTGCAATTGGCTGACAAACAATGAAGGGCTTTTCACATTGATTTTGTAATGTCAACAATGAAAACACGGGGGCCAGTTGGTTGATCATACTGGGGAATACGGCGCTACTTGATAGACCGGGGACACATTCATTCGTGTGTTGTCCTTCACCTGTCCCCCATCTAGCAAGTAGAGCTGTATTCCCCAGTTTGTGATGTCAACGGTCCCTTATTGCTACTGTGAAATAAGCACGGCTGCTTCATTGTGTAAAAAAAAAAAATCTGAGTACATATGTCTTTTCAAACCCGCTATGAACTGGTAATCGCATGGAAAGTGGCCTCGCAGTAGGGCCATGAGACTCCTGCTTGGCCCGCATAATGTGACTTTGCAAAAAAAAAAAAAGATTAGAAGTGAAGCTCTTTGTATGCTGGTTCGGAAACTTCCTTTGAGCCTTTCTGCAATTGGCTGACAAACGATGAAGGGCTTTTCACATTGATTTTGTAATGTCAACAATGAAAACACGCGGGCCAGTTGGTTGATCATACTGGGGAATACGGCGCTACTTGATAGACCGGGGACACATTCATTCGTGTGTTGTCCTTCACCTGTCCCCCATCTAGCAAGTAGAGCTGTATTCCCCAGTTTGTGATGTCAACGGTCCCTTATTGCTACTGTGAAATAAGCACGGCTGCTTCATTGTGTAAAAAAAAAAATCTGAGTACATATGTCTTTTCAAACCCGCTATGAACTGGTAATCGCATGGAAAGTGGCCTCGCAGTAGGGCCATGAGACTCCTGCTTGGCCCGCATAATGTGACTTTGCAAAAAAAAAAAAAATTAGAAGTGAAGCTCTTTGTATGCTGGTTCGGAAACTTCCTTTGAGCCTTTCTGCAATTGGCTGACAAACAATGAAGGGCTTTTCACATTGATTTTGTAATGTCAACAATGAAAACACGGGGGCCAGTTGGTTGATCATACTGTGGAATACTGCGCTACTTGATAGACCGAGGACACATTCATTCGTGTGTTGTCCTTCACCTGTCCCCCATCTAGCAAGTAGCGCTGTATTCCCCAGTTTGTGATGTCAACAGTCCCTTATTGCTACTGTGAAATAAGCACGGCTGCTTCATTGTGTAAAAAAAAAAAATCTGAGTACATATGTCTTTTCAAACCCGCTATGAACTGGCAAGTGCATGGAAAGCGGCCTCGCAGTAGGCCATGAGACTCCTGCTTGGCCTGCATAATGTGACTTTGCAAAAAAAAAAGAAATTAGAAGTGAATCTCTTTGTATGCTGGTTCGGAAACTTCCTTTGAGCCTTTCTGCAATTGGCTGACAAACAATGAAGGGCTTTTCACATTGATTTTGTAATGTCAACAATGAAAACACGGGAGCCAGTTGGTTGATCATACTGTGGAATACTGCGCTACTTGATAGACCGAGGACACGTTCATTCGTGTCTTGTCCTTGACCTGTCCCCCATCTAGCAAGTAGCGCTGTATTCCCCAGTTTGTGATGTCAACAGTCCCTTATTGCTACTGTGAAATAAGCACGGCTGCTTCATTGTGTAAAAAAAAAAATCTGAGTACATATGTCTTTTCAAACCCGCTATGAACTGGCAAGTGCATGGAAAGCGGCCTCGCAGTAGGCCATGAGACTCCTGCTTGGCCTGAAAAAATTAGAAGTGAAGCTCTTTGTATGCTGGTTCGGAAACTTCCTTTGAGCCTTTCTGCAATTGGCTGACAAACAATGAAGGGCTTTTCACATTGATTTTGTAATGTCAACAATGAAAACACGCGGGCCAGTTGGTTGATCATACTGGGGAATACGGCGCTACTTGATAGACCGGGGACACATTCATTCGTGTGTTGTCCTTCACCTGTCCCCCATCTAGCAAGTAGAGCTGTATTCCCCAGTTTGTGATGTCAACGGTCCCTTATTGCTACTGTGAAATAAGCACGGCTGCTTCATTGTGTAAAAAAAAAAAAATCTGAGTACATATGTCTTTTCAAACCCGCTATGAACTGGTAATCGCATGGAAAGTGGCCTCGCAGTAGGGCCATGAGACTCCTGCTTGGCCCGCATAATGTGACTTTGCAAAAAAAAAAAAAAATTAGAAGTGAAGCTCTTTGTATGCTGGTTCGGAAACTTCCTTTGAGCCTTTCTGCAATTGGCTGACAAACAATGAAGGGCTTTTCACATTGATTTTGTAATGTCAACAATGAAAACACGGGGGCCAGTTGGTTGACCATACTGGGAAATACGGCGCTACTTGATAGACCGGGGACACATTCATTCGTGTGTTGTCCTTCACCTGTCCCCCATCTAGCAAGTAGAGCTGTATTCCCCAGTTTGTGATGTCAACGGTCCCTTATTGCTACTGTGAAATAAGCACGGCTGCTTCATTGTGTAAAAAAAAAAATCTGAGTACATATGTCTTCAAACCCGCTATGAACTGGTAATCGCATGGAAAGTGGCCTCGCAGTAGGGCCATGAGACTCCTGCTTGGCCCGCATAATGTGACTTTGCAAAAAAAAAAAAAAATTAGAAGTGAAGCTCTTTGTATGCTGGTTCGGAAACTTCCTTTGAGCCTTTCTGCAATTGGCTGACAAACAATGAAGGGCTTTTCACATTGATTTTGTAATGTCAACAATGAAAACACGGGGGCCAGTTGGTTGACCATACTGGGGAATACGGCGCTACTTGATAGACCGGGGACACATTCATTCGTGTGTTGTCCTTCACCTGTCCCCCATCTAGCAAGTAGAGCTGTATTCCCCAGTTTGTGATGTCAACGGTCCCTTATTGCTACTGTGAAATAAGCACGGCTGCTTCATTGTGTAAAAAAAAGATCTGATTACATATGTCTTTTCAAACCCGCTATGAACTGGTAATCGCATGGAAAGTGGCCTCGCAGTAGGGCCATGAGACTCCTGCTTGGCCCGCATAATGTGACTTTGCAAAAAAAAAAAAAATTAGAAGTGAAGCTCTTTGTATGCTGGTTCGGAAACTTCCTTTGAGCCTTTCTGCAATTGGCTGACAAACAATGAAGGGCTTTTCACATTGATTTTGTAATGTCAACAATGAAAACACGCGGGCCAGTTGGTTGATCATACTGGGGAATACCGCGCTACTTGATAGACCGGGGACACATTCATTCGTGTGTTGTCCTTCACCTGTCCCCCATCTAGCAAGTAGAGCTGTATTCCCCAGTTTGTGATGTCAACGGTCCCTTATTGCTACTGTGAAATAAGCACGGCTGCTTCATTGTGTAAAAAAAAAAATCTGAGTACATATGTCTTCAAACCCGCTATGAACTGGTAATCGCATGGAAAGTGGCCTCGCAGTAGGGCCATGAGACTCCTGCTTGGCCCGCATAATGTGACTTTGCAAAAAAAAAAAAAAATTAGAAGTGAAGCTCTTTGTATGCTGGTTCGGAAACTTCCTTTGAGCCTTTCTGCAATTGGCTGACAAACAATGAAGGGCTTTTCACATTGATTTTGTAATGTCAACAAGGAAAACACGGGGGCCAGTTGGTTGATCATACTGTGGAATACTGCGCTACTTGATAGACCGAGGACACATTCATTCGTGTGTTGTCCTTCACCTGTCCCCCATCTAGCAAGTAGCGCTGTATTCCCCAGTTTGTGATGTCAACAGTCCCTTATTGCTACTGTGAAATAAGCACGGCTGCTTCATTGTGTAAAAAAAAAAATCTGAGTACATATGTCTTTTCAAACCCGCTATGAACTGGCAAGTGCATGGAAAGCGGCCTCGCAGTAGGCCATGAGACTCCTGCTTGGCCTGCATAATGTGACTTTGCAAAAAAAAAGAAATTAGAAGTGAAGCTCTTTGTATGCTGGTTCGGAAACTTCCTTTGAGCCTTTCTGCAATTGGCTGACAAACAATGAAGGGCTTTTCACATTGATTTTGTAATGTCAACAATGAAAACACGGGAGCCAGTTGGTTGATCATACTGTGGAATACTGCGCTACTTGATAGACCGAGGACACGTTCATTCGTGTCTTGTCCTTGACCTGTCCCCCATCTAGCAAGTAGCGCTGTATTCCCCAGTTTGTGATGTCAACAGTCCCTTATTGCTACTGTGAAATAAGCACGGCTGCTTCATTGTGTAAAAAAAAAAAATCTGAGTACATATGTCTTTTCAAACCCGCTATGAACTGGCAAGTGCATGGAAAGCGGCCTCGCAGTAGGCCATGAGACTCCTGCTTGGCCTGCATAATGTGACTTTGCAAAAAAAAAAAAAATTAGAAGTGAAGCTCTTTGTATGCTGGTTCGGAAACTTCCTTTGAGCCTTTCTGCAATTGGCTGACAAACAATGAAGGGCTTTTCACATTGATTTTGTAATGTCAACAATGAAAACACGGGGGCCAGTTGGTTGATCATACTGGGGAATACGGCGCTACTTGATAGACCGGGGACACATTCATTCGTGTGTTGTCCTTCACCTGTCCCCCATCTAGCAAGTAGAGCTGTATTCCCCAGTTTGTGATGTCAACGGTCCCTTATTGCTACTGTGAAATAAGCACGGCTGCTTCATTGTGTAAAAAAAAAAAATCTGAGTACATATGTCTTTTCAAACCCGCTATGAACTGGTAATCGCATGGAAAGTGGCCTCGCAGTAGGGCCATGAGACTCCTGCTTGGCCCGCATAATGTGACTTTGCAAAAAAAAAAAAATTAGAAGTGAAGCTCTTTGTATGCTGGTTCGGAAACTTCCTTTGAGCCTTTCTGCAATTGGCTGACAAACAATGAAGGGCTTTTCACATTGATTTTGTAATGTCAACAATGAAAACACGCGGGCCAGTTGGTTGATCATACTGGGGAATACGGCGCTACTTGATAGACCGAGGACACATTCATTCGTGTGTTGTCCTTCACCTGTCCCCCATCTAGCAAGTAGCGCTGTATTCCCCAGTTTGTGATGTCAACAGTCCCTTATTGCTACTGTGAAATAAGCACGGCTGCTTCATTGTGTAAAAAAAAAAAATCTGAGTACATATGTCTTTTCAAACCCGCTATGAACTGGTAATCGCATGGAAAGTGGCCTCGCAGTAGGGCCATGAGACTCCTGCTTGGCCCGCATAATGTGACTTTGCAAAAAAAAAAAAAATTAGAAGTGAAGCTCTTTGTATGCTGGTTCGGAAACTTCCTTTGAGCCTTTCTGCAATTGGCTGACAAACAATGAAGGGCTTTTCACATTGATTTTGTAATGTCAACAATGAAAACACGGGGGCCAGTTGGTTGACCATACTGGGAAATACGGCGCTACTTGATAGACCGGGGACACATTCATTCGTGTGTTGTCCTTCACCTGTCCCCCATCTAGCAAGTAGAGCTGTATTCCCCAGTTTGTGATGTCAACGGTCCCTTATTGCTACTGTGAAATAAGCACGGCTGCTTCATTGTGTAAAAAAAAAAATCTGAGTACATATGTCTTCAAACCCGCTATGAACTGGTAATCGCATGGAAAGTGGCCTCGCAGTAGGGCCATGAGACTCCTGCTTGGCCCGCATAATGTGACTTTGCAAAAAAAAAAAAAATTAGAAGTGAAGCTCTTTGTATGCTGGTTCGGAAACTTCCTTTGAGCCTTTCTGCAATTGGCTGACAAACAATGAAGGGCTTTTCACATTGATTTTGTAATGTCAACAATGAAAACACGGGGGCCAGTTGGTTGACCATACTGGGGAATACGGCGCTACTTGATAGACCGGGGACACATTCATTCGTGTGTTGTCCTTCACCTGTCCCCCATCTAGCAAGTAGAGCTGTATTCCCCAGTTTGTGATGTCAACGGTCCCTTATTGCTACTGTGAAATAAGCACGGCTGCTTCATTGTGTAAAAAAAAGATCTGATTACATATGTCTTTTCAAACCCGCTATGAACTGGTAATCGCATGGAAAGTGGCCTCGCAGTAGGGCCATGAGACTCCTGCTTGGCCCGCATAATGTGACTTTGCAAAAAAAAAAAAAATTAGAAGTGAAGCTCTTTGTATGCTGGTTCGGAAACTTCCTTTGAGCCTTTCTGCAATTGGCTGACAAACAATGAAGGGCTTTTCACATTGATTTTGTAATGTCAACAATGAAAACACGCGGGCCAGTTGGTTGATCATACTGGGGAATACCGCGCTACTTGATAGACCGGGGACACATTCATTCGTGTGTTGTCCTTCACCTGTCCCCCATCTAGCAAGTAGAGCTGTATTCCCCAGTTTGTGATGTCAACGGTCCCTTATTGCTACTGTGAAATAAGCACGGCTGCTTCATTGTGTAAAAAAAAAAATCTGAGTACATATGTCTTCAAACCCGCTATGAACTGGTAATCGCATGGAAAGTGGCCTCGCAGTAGGGCCATGAGACTCCTGCTTGGCCCGCATAATGTGACTTTGCAAAAAAAAAAAAAAATTAGAAGTGAAGCTCTTTGTATGCTGGTTCGGAAACTTCCTTTGAGCCTTTCTGCAATTGGCTGACAAACAATGAAGGGCTTTTCACATTGATTTTGTAATGTCAACAAGGAAAACACGGGGGCCAGTTGGTTGATCATACTGTGGAATACTGCGCTACTTGATAGACCGAGGACACATTCATTCGTGTGTTGTCCTTCACCTGTCCCCCATCTAGCAAGTAGCGCTGTATTCCCCAGTTTGTGATGTCAACAGTCCCTTATTGCTACTGTGAAATAAGCACGGCTGCTTCATTGTGTAAAAAAAAAAATCTGAGTACATATGTCTTTTCAAACCCGCTATGAACTGGCAAGTGCATGGAAAGCGGCCTCGCAGTAGGCCATGAGACTCCTGCTTGGCCTGCATAATGTGACTTTGCAAAAAAAAAGAAATTAGAAGTGAAGCTCTTTGTATGCTGGTTCGGAAACTTCCTTTGAGCCTTTCTGCAATTGGCTGACAAACAATGAAGGGCTTTTCACATTGATTTTGTAATGTCAACAATGAAAACACGGGAGCCAGTTGGTTGATCATACTGTGGAATACTGCGCTACTTGATAGACCGAGGACACGTTCATTCGTGTCTTGTCCTTGACCTGTCCCCCATCTAGCAAGTAGCGCTGTATTCCCCAGTTTGTGATGTCAACAGTCCCTTATTGCTACTGTGAAATAAGCACGGCTGCTTCATTGTGTAAAAAAAAAAAATCTGAGTACATATGTCTTTTCAAACCCGCTATGAACTGGCAAGTGCATGGAAAGCGGCCTCGCAGTAGGCCATGAGACTCCTGCTTGGCCTGCATAATGTGACTTTGCAAAAAAAAAAAAAATTAGAAGTGAAGCTCTTTGTATGCTGGTTCGGAAACTTCCTTTGAGCCTTTCTGCAATTGGCTGACAAACAATGAAGGGCTTTTCACATTGATTTTGTAATGTCAACAATGAAAACACGCGGGCCAGTTGGTTGATCATACTGGGGAATACGGCGCTACTTGATAGACCGAGGACACATTCATTCGTGTGTTGTCCTTCACCTGTCCCCCATCTAGCAAGTAGCGCTGTATTCCCCAGTTTGTGATGTCAACAGTCCCTTATTGCTACTGTGAAATAAGCACGGCTGCTTCATTGTGTAAAAAAAAAAATCTGAGTACATATGTCTTTTCAAACCTGCTATGAACTGGTAATCGCATGGAAAGTGGCCTCGCAGTAGGGCCATGAGACTCCTGCTTGGCCCGCATAATGTGACTTTGCAAAAAAAAAAATTAGAAGTGAAGCTCTTTGTATGCTGGTTCGGAAACTTCCTTTGAGCCTTTCTGCAATTGGCTGACAAACAATGAAGGGCTTTTCACATTGATTTTGTAATGTCAACAATGACAACACGGGGGCCAGTTGGTTGACCATACTGGGAAATACGGCGCTACTTGATAGACCGGGGACACATTCATTCGTGTGTTGTCCTTCACCTGTCCCCCATCTAGCAAGTAGAGCTGTATTCCCCAGTTTGTGATGTCAACGGTCCCTTATTGCTACTGTGAAATAAGCACGGCTGCTTCATTGTGTAAAAAAAAAAATCTGAGTACATATGTCTTCAAACCCGCTATGAACTGGTAATCGCATGGAAAGTGGCCTCGCAGTAGGGCCATGAGACTCCTGCTTGGCCCGCATAATGTGACTTTGCAAAAAAAAAAAAATTAGAAGTGAAGCTCTTTGTATGCTGGTTCGGAAACTTCCTTTGAGCCTTTCTGCAATTGGCTGACAAACAATGAAGGGCTTTTCACATTGATTTTGTAATGTCAACAATGAAAACACGGGGGCCAGTTGGTTGATCATACTGTGGAATACTGCGCTACTTGATAGACCGAGGACACATTCATTCGTGTGTTGTCCTTCACCTGTCCCCCATCTAGCAAGTAGCGCTGTATTCCCCAGTTTGTGATGTCAACAGTCCCTTATTGCTACTGTGAAATAAGCACGGCTGCTTCATTGTGTAAAAAAAAAAATCTGAGTACATATGTCTTTTCAAACCCGCTATGAACTGGCAAGTGCATGGAAAGCGGCCTCGCAGTAGGCCATGAGACTCCTGCTTGGCCTGCATAATGTGACTTTGCAAAAAAAAAGAAATTAGAAGTGAAGCTCTTTGTATGCTGGTTCGGAAACTTCCTTTGAGCCTTTCTGCAATTGGCTGACAAACAATGAAGGGCTTTTCACATTGATTTTGTAATGTCAACAATGAAAACACGGGAGCCAGTTGGTTGATCATACTGTGGAATACTGCGCTACTTGATAGACCGAGGACACGTTCATTCGTGTCTTGTCCTTGACCTGTCCCCCATCTAGCAAGTAGCGCTGTATTCCCCAGTTTGTGATGTCAACAGTCCCTTATTGCTACTGTGAAATAAGCACGGCTGCTTCATTGTGTAAAAAAAAAAAATCTGAGTACATATGTCTTTTCAAACCCGCTATGAACTGGCAAGTGCATGGAAAGCGGCCTCGCAGTAGGCCATGAGACTCCTGCTTGGCCTGCATAATGTGACTTTGCAAAAAAAAAAAAAAAATTAGAAGTGAAGCTCTTTGTATGCTGGTTCGGAAACTTCCTTTGAGCCTTTCTGCAATTGGCTGACAAACAATGAAGGGCTTTTCACATTGATTTTGTAATGTCAACAATGAAAACACGCGGGCCAGTTGGTTGATCATACTGGGGAATACGGCGCTACTTGATAGACCGGGGACACATTCATTCGTGTGTTGTCCTTCACCTGTCCCCCATCTAGCAAGTAGAGCTGTATTCCCCAGTTTGTGATGTCAACGGTCCCTTATTGCTACTGTGAAATAAGCACGGCTGCTTCATTGTGTAAAAAAAAAATCTGAGTACATATGTCTTTTCAAACCCGCTATGAACTGGTAATCGCATGGAAAGTGGCCTTGCAGTAGGGCCATGAGACTCCTGCTTGGCCCGCATAATGTGACTTTGCAAAAAAAAAAAATTAGAAGTGAAGCTCTTTGTATGCTGGTTCGGAAACTTCCTTTGAGCCTTTCTGCAATTGGCTGACAAACAATGAAGGGCTTTTCACATTGATTTTGTAATGTCAACAATGAAAACACGGGGGCCAGTTGGTTGACCATACTGGGGAATAGGGCGCTACTTGATAGACCGGGGACACATTCATTCGTGTGTTGTCCTTCACCTGTCCCCCATCTAGCAAGTAGAGCTGTATTCCCCAGTTTGTGATGTCAACAGTCCCTTATTGCTACTGTGAAATAAGCACGGCTGCTTCATTGTGTAAAAAAAAAAATCTGAGTACATATGTCTTTTCAAACCCGCTATGAACTGGCAAGTGCATGGAAAGCGGCCTCGCAGTAGGCCATGAGACTCCTGCTTGGCCTGCATAATGTGACTTTGCAAAAAAAAAAAATTAGAAGTGAAGCTCTTTGTATGCTGGTTCGGAAACTTCCTTTGAGCATTTCTGCAATTGGCTGACAAACAATGAAGGGCTTTTCACATTGATTTTGTAATGTCAACAATGAAAACACGGGGGCCAGTTGGTTGATCATACTGGGGAATACGGCGCTACTTGATAGACCGGGGACACATTCATTCGTGTGTTGTCCTTCACCTGTCCCCCATCTAGCAAGTAGAGCTGTATTCCCCAGTTTGTGATGTCAACGGTCCCTTATTGCTACTGTGAAATAAGCACGGCTGCTTCATTGTGTAAAAAAAAATCTGAGTACATATGTCTTTTCAAACCCGCTATGAACTGGTAATCGCATGGAAAGTGGCCTCGCAGTAGGGCCATGAGACTCCTGCTTGGCCCGCATAATGTGACTTTGCAAAAAAAAAAAAAATTAGAAGTGAAGCTCTTTGTATGCTGGTTCGGAAACTTCCTTTGAGCCTTTCTGCAATTGGCTGACAAACAATGAAGGGCTTATCACATTGATTTTGTAATGTCAACAATGAAAACACGGGGACCAGTTGGTTGATCATACTCGGGAATACGGCGCTACTTGATAGACCGGGGACACATTCATTCGTGTGTTGTCCTTCACCTGTCCCCCATCTAGCAAGTAGAGCTGTATTCCCCAGTTTGTGATGTCAACGGTCCCTTATTGCTACTGTGAAATAAGCACGGCTGCTTCATTGTGTAAAAAAAAAAATCTGAGTACATATGTCTTTTCAAACCCGCTATGAACTGGTAATCGCATGGAAAGTGGCCTCGCAGTAGGGCCATGAGACTCCTGCTTGGCCCGCATAATGTGACTTTGCAAAAAAAAAAAAAAAATTAGAAGTGAAGCTCTTTGTATGCTGGTTCGGAAACTTCCTTTGAGCCTTTCTGCAATTGGCTGACAAACAATGAAGGGCTTTTCACATTGATTTTGTAATGTCAACAATGAAAACACGGGGGCCAGTTGGTTGACCATACTGGGGAATACGGCGCTACTTGATAGACCGGGGACACATTCATTCGTGTGTTGTCCTTCACCTGTCCCCCATCTAGCAAGTAGAGCTGTATTCCCCAGTTTGTGATGTCAACGGTCCCTTATTGCTACTGTGAAATAAGCACGGCTGCTTCATTGTGTAAAAAAAAATCTGAGTACATATGTCTTTTCAAACCCGCTATGAACTGGTAATCGCATGGAAAGTGGCCTCGCAGTAGGGCCATGAGACTCCTGCTTGGCCCGCATAATGTGACTTTGCAAAAAAAAAAAAAATTAGAAGTGAAGCTCTTTGTATGCTGGTTCGGAAACTTCCTTTGAGCCTTTCTGCAATTGGCTGACAAACAATGAAGGGCTTATCACATTGATTTTGTAATGTCAACAATGAAAACACGGGGACCAGTTGGTTGATCATACTCGGGAATACGGCGCTACTTGATAGACCGGGGACACATTCATTCGTGTGTTGTCCTTCACCTGTCCCCCATCTAGCAAGTAGAGCTGTATTCCCCAGTTTGTGATGTCAACGGTCCCTTATTGCTACTGTGAAATAAGCACGGCTGCTTCATTGTGTAAAAAAAAAAATCTGAGTACATATGTCTTTTCAAACCCGCTATGAACTGGTAATCGCATGGAAAGTGGCCTCGCAGTAGGGCCATGAGACTCCTGCTTGGCCCGCATAATGTGACTTTGCAAAAAAAAAAAAAAAAATTAGAAGTGAAGCTCTTTGTATGCTGGTTCGGAAACTTCCTTTGAGCCTTTCTGCAATTGGCTGACAAACAATGAAGGGCTTTTCACATTGATTTTGTAATGTCAACAATGAAAACACGGGGGCCAGTTGGTTGACCATACTGGGGAATACGGCGCTACTTGATAGACCGGGGACACATTCATTCGTGTGTTGTCCTTCACCTGTCCCCCATCTAGCAAGTAGAGCTGTATTCCCCAGTTTGTGATGTCAACGGTCCCTTATTGCTACTGTGAAATAAGCACGGCTGCTTCATTGTGTAAAAAAAAGATCTGATTACATATGTCTTTTCAAACCCGCTATGAACTGGTAATCGCATGGAAAGTGGCCTCGCAGTAGGGCCATGAGACTCCTGCTTGGCCTGCATAATGTGACTTTGCAAAAAAAAAAAAAAAATTAGAAGTGAAGCTCTTTGTATGCTGGTTCGGAAACTTCCTTTGAGCCTTTCTGCAATTGGCTGACAAACAATGAAGGGCTTTTCACATTGATTTTGTAATGTCAACAATGAAAACACGGGAGCCAGTTGGTTGATCATACTGTGGAATACTGCGCTACTTGATAGACCGAGGACACGTTCATTCGTGTCTTGTCCTTGACCTGTCCCCCATCTAGCAAGTAGCGCTGTATTCCCCAGTTTGTGATGTCAACGGTCCCTTATTGCTACTGTGAAATAAGCACGGCTGCTTCATTGTGTAAAAAAAAAAAAATCTCAGTACATATGTCTTTTCAAACCCCCTATGAACTGGTAATCGCATGGAAAGTGGCCTCGCAGTAGGGCCATGAGACTCCTGCTTGGCCTGCATAATGTGACTTCGCAACAAAAAAAAAAAAAAAAATTAGAAGTGAAGCTCTTTGTATGCTGGTTCGGAAACTTCCTTTGAGCCTTTCTGCAATTGGCTGACAAACAATGAAGGGCTTTTCACATTGATTTTGTAATGTCAACAATATAAACACGGGGGCCAGTTGGTTGATCATACTGTGGAATACTGCGCTACTTGATAGACCGAGGACACGTTCATTCGTGTCTTGTCCTTGACCTGTCCCCCATCTAGCAAGTAGAGCTGTATTCCCCAGTTTGTGATGTCAACGGTCCCTTATTGCTACTGTGAAATAAGCACGGCTGCTTCATTGTGTAAAAAAAAAAATCTGAGTACATATGTCTTTTCAAACCCGCTATGAACTGGTAATCGCATGGAAAGTGGCCTCGCAGTAGGGCCATGAGACTCCTGCTTGGCCTGCATAATGTGACTTTGCAAAAAAAAAAAAAAAATTAGAAGTGAAGCTCTTTGTATGCTGGTTCGGAAACTTCCTTTGAGCCTTTCTGCAATTGGCTGACAAACAATGAAGGGCTTTTCACATTGATTTTGTAATGTCAACAATGAAAACACGCGGGCCAGTTGGTTGATCATACTGGGGAATACGGCGCTACTTGATAGACCGGGGACACATTCATTCGTGTGTTGTCCTTCACCTGTCCCCCATCTAGCAAGTAGAGCTGTATTCCCCAGTTTGTGATGTCAACGGTCCCTTATTGCTACTGTGAAATAAGCACGGCTGCTTCATTGTGTAAAAAAAAAAATCTGAGTACATATGTCTTTTCAAACCCGCTATGAACTGGTAATCGCATGGAAAGTGGCCTCGCAGTAGGGCCATGAGACTCCTGCTTGGCCCGCATAATGTGACTTTGCAAAAAAAAAAAAAAATTAGAAGTGAAGCTCTTTGTATGCTGGTTCGGAAACTTCCTTTGAGCCTTTCTGCAATTGGCTGACAAACAATGAAGGGCTTTTCACATTGATTTTGTAATGTCAACAATGAAAACACGGGGGCCAGTTGGTTGATCATACTGTGGAATACTGCGCTACTTGATAGACCGAGGACACATTCATTCGTGTGTTGTCCTTCACCTGTCCCCCATCTAGCAAGTAGCGCTGTATTCCCCAGTTTGTGATGTCAACAGTCCCTTATTGCTACTGTGAAATAAGCACGGCTGCTTCATTGTGTAAAAAAAAAATCTGAGTACATATGTCTTTTCAAACCCGCTATGAACTGGCAAGTGCATGGAAAGCGGCCTCGCAGTAGGCCATGAGACTCCTGCTTGGCTTGCATAATGTGACTTTGCAAAAAAAAAAAAAATTAGAAGTGAAGCTCTTTGTATGCTGGTTCGGAAACTTCCTTTGAGCCTTTCTGCAATTGGCTGACAAACAATGAAGGGCTTTTCACATTGATTTTGTAATGTCAACAATGAAAACACGCGGGCCAGTTGGTTGATCATACTGGGGAATACGGCGCTACTTGATAGACCGGGGACACATTCATTCGTGTGTTGTCCTTCACCTGTCCCCCATCTAGCAAGTAGAGCTGTATTCCCCAGTTTGTGATGTCAACGGTCCCTTATTGCTACTGTGAAATAAGCACGGCTGCTTCATTGTGTAAAAAAAAAAATCTGAGTACATATGTCTTCAAACCCGCTATGAACTGGTAATCGCATGGAAAGTGGCCTCGCAGTAGGGCCATGAGACTCCTGCTTGGCCCGCATAATGTGACTTTGCAAAAAAAAAAAAATTAGAAGTGAAGCTCTTTGTATGCTGGTTCGGAAACTTCCTTTGAGCCTTTCTGCAATTGGCTGACA
Organism: Amblyomma maculatum; assembly: GCF_055883805.1. Classification (NCBI taxonomy): domain Eukaryota; kingdom Metazoa; phylum Arthropoda; class Arachnida; order Ixodida; family Ixodidae; genus Amblyomma; species Amblyomma maculatum. The sequence goes on along the minus strand of NC_139353.1, from coordinate 105,909,385 downwards.
AACAATGAAGGGCTTTTCACATTGATTTTGTAATGTCAACAATGAAAACACGGGGGCCAGTTGGTTGACCATACTGGGGAATAGGGCGCTACTTGATAGACCGGGGACACATTCATTCGTGTGTTGTCCTTCACCTGTCCCCCATCTAGCAAGTAGAGCTGTATTCCCCAGTTTGTGATGTCAACGGTCCCTTATTGCTACTGTGAAATAAGCACGGCTGCTTCATTGTGTAAAAAAAAGATCTGATTACATATGTCTTTTCAAACCCGCTATGAACTGGTAATCGCATGGAAAGTGGCCTCGCAGTAGGGCCATGAGACTCCTGCTTGGCCTGCATAATGTGACTTCGCAACAAAAAAAAAAAAAAAAAAATTAGAAGTGAAGCTCTTTGTATGCTGGTTCGGAAACTTCCTTTGAGCCTTTCTGCAATTGGCTGACAAACAATGAAGGGCTTTTCACATTGATTTTGTAATGTCAACAATATAAACACGGGGGCCAGTTGGTTGATCATACTGTGGAATACTGCGCTACTTGATAGACCGAGGACACGTTCATTCGTGTCTTGTCCTTGACCTGTCCCCCATCTAGCAAGTAGAGCTGTATTCCCCAGTTTGTGATGTCAACGGTCCCTTATTGCTACTGTGAAATAAGCACGGCTGCTTCATTGTGTAAAAAAAAAAAATCTGAGTACATATGTCTTTTCAAACCCGCTATGAACTGGTAATCGCATGGAAAGTGGCCTCGCAGTAGGGCCATGAGACTCCTGCTTGGCCTGCATAATGTGACTTTGCAAAAAAAAAAAAAATTAGAAGTGAAGCTCTTTGTATGCTGGTTCGGAAACTTCCTTTGAGCCTTTCTGCAATTGGCTGACAAACAATGAAGGGCTTTTCACATTGATTTTGTAATGTCAACAATGAAAACACGCGGGCCAGTTGGTTGATCATACTGGGGAATACGGCGCTACTTGATAGACCGGGGACACATTCATTCGTGTGTTGTCCTTCACCTGTCCCCCATCTAGCAAGTAGAGCTGTATTCCCCAGTTTGTGATGTCAACGGTCCCTTATTGCTACTGTGAAATAAGCACGGCTGCTTCATTGTGTAAAAAAAAAAATCTGAGTACATATGTCTTTTCAAACCCGCTATGAACTGGTAATCGCATGGAAAGTGGCCTCGCAGTAGGGCCATGAGACTCCTGCTTGGCCCGCATAATGTGACTTTGCAAAAAAAAAAAAATAGAAGTGAAGCTCTTTGTATGCTGGTTCGGAAACTTCCTTTGAGCCTTTCTGCAATTGGCTGACAAACAATGAAGGGCTTTTCACATTGATTTTGTAATGTCAACAATGAAAACACGGGGGCCAGTTGGTTGATCATACTGTGGAATACTGCGCTACTTGATAGACCGAGGACACATTCATTCGTGTGTTGTCCTTCACCTGTCCCCCATCTAGCAAGTAGCGCTGTATTCCCCAGTTTGTGATGTCAACAGTCCCTTATTGCTACTGTGAAATAAGCACGGCTGCTTCATTGTGTAAAAAAAAAAATCTGAGTACATATGTCTTTTCAAACCCGCTATGAACTGGCAAGTGCATGGAATGCGGCCTCGCAGTAGGCCATGAGACTCCTGCTTGGCCTGCATAATGTGACTTTGCAAAAAAAAAAAAATTAGAAGTGAAGCTCTTTGTATGCTGGTTCGGAAACTTCCTTTGAGCCTTTCTGCAATTGGCTGACAAACAATGAAGGGCTTTTCACATTGATTTTGTAATGTCAACAATGAAAACACGGGGGCCAGTTGGTTGACCATACTGGGGAATAGGGCGCTACTTGATAGACCGGGGACACATTCATTCGTGTGTTGTCCTTCACCTGTCCCCCATCTAGCAAGTAGAGCTGTATTCCCCAGTTTGTGATGTCAACGGTCCCTTATTGCTACTGTGAAATAAGCACGGCTGCTTCATTGTGTAAAAAAAAGATCTGATTACATATGTCTTTTCAAACCCGCTATGAACTGGTAATCGCATGGAAAGTGGCCTCGCAGTAGGGCCATGAGACTCCTGCTTGGCCTGCATAATGTGACTTCGCAACAAAAAAAAAAAAATTAGAAGTGAAGCTCTTTGTATGCTGGTTCGGAAACTTCCTTTGAGCCTTTCTGCAATTGGCTGACAAACAATGAAGGGCTTTTCACATTGATTTTGTAATGTCAACAATGAAAACACGGGAGCCAGTTGGTTGATCATACTGTGGAATACTGCGCTACTTGATAGACCGAGGACACGTTCATTCGTGTCTTGTCCTTGACCTGTCCCCCATCTAGCAAGTAGCGCTGTATTCCCCAGTTTGTGATGTCAACAGTCCCTTATTGCTACTGTGAAATAAGCACGGCTGCTTCATTGTGTAAAAAAAAAAATCTGAGTACATATGTCTTTTCAAACCCGCTATGAACTGGCAAGTGCATGGAAAGCGGCCTCGCAGTAGGCCATGAGACTCCTGCTTGGCCTGCATAATGTGACTTTGCAAAAAAAAAAAAAAATTAGAAGTGAAGCTCTTTGTATGCTGGTTCGGAAACTTCCTTTGAGCCTTTCTGCAATTGGCTGACAAACAATGAAGGGCTTTTCACATTGATTTTGTAATGTCAACAATGAAAACACGCGGGCCAGTTGGTTGATCATACTGGGGAATACGGCGCTACTTGATAGACCGGGGACACATTCATTCGTGTGTTGTCCTTCACCTGTCCCCCATCTAGCAAGTAGAGCTGTATTCCCCAGTTTGTGATGTCAACGGTCCCTTATTGCTACTGTGAAATAAGCACGGCTGCTTCATTGTGTAAAAAAAAAATCTGAGTACATATGTCTTTTCAAACCCGCTATGAACTGGTAATCGCATGGAAAGTGGCCTTGCAGTAGGGCCATGAGACTCCTGCTTGGCCCGCATAATGTGACTTTGCAAAAAAAAAAAATTAGAAGTGAAGCTCTTTGTATGCTGGTTCGGAAACTTCCTTTGAGCCTTTCTGCAATTGGCTGACAAACAATGAAGGGCTTTTCACATTGATTTTGTAATGTCAACAATGAAAACACGGGGGCCAGTTGGTTGACCATACTGGGGAATAGGGCGCTACTTGATAGACCGGGGACACATTCATTCGTGTGTTGTCCTTCACCTGTCCCCCATCTAGCAAGTAGAGCTGTATTCCCCAGTTTGTGATGTCAACGGTCCCTTATTGCTACTGTGAAATAAGCACGGCTGCTTCATTGTGTAAAAAAAAGATCTGATTACATATGTCTTTTCAAACCCGCTATGAACTGGTAATCGCATGGAAAGTGGCCTCGCAGTAGGGCCATGAGACTCCTGCTTGGCCTGCATAATGTGACTTCGCAACAAAAAAAAAAAAATTAGAAGTGAAGCTCTTTGTATGCTGGTTCGGAAACTTCCTTTGAGCCTTTCTGCAATTGGCTGACAAACAATGAAGGGCTTTTCACATTGATTTTGTAATGTCAACAATGAAAACACGGGAGCCAGTTGGTTGATCATACTGTGGAATACTGCGCTACTTGATAGACCGAGGACACGTTCATTCGTGTCTTGTCCTTGACCTGTCCCCCATCTAGCAAGTAGCGCTGTATTCCCCAGTTTGTGATGTCAACAGTCCCTTATTGCTACTGTGAAATAAGCACGGCTGCTTCATTGTGTAAAAAAAAAAATCTGAGTACATATGTCTTTTCAAACCCGCTATGAACTGGCAAGTGCATGGAAAGTGGCCTCGCAGTAGGGCCATGAGACTCCTGCTTGGCCCGCATAATGTGACTTTGCAAAAAAAAAAAAAATTAGAAGTGAAGCTCTTTGTATGCTGGTTCGGAAACTTCCTTTGAGCCTTTCTGCAATTGGCTGACAAACAATGAAGGGCTTATCACATTGATTTTGTAATGTCAACAATGAAAACACGGGGACCAGTTGGTTGATCATACTCGGGAATACGGCGCTACTTGATAGACCGGGGACACATTCATTCGTGTGTTGTCCTTCACCTGTCCCCCATCTAGCAAGTAGAGCTGTATTCCCCAGTTTGTGATGTCAACGGTCCCTTATTGCTACTGTGAAATAAGCACGGCTGCTTCATTGTGTAAAAAAAAAAATCTGAGTACATATGTCTTTTCAAACCCGCTATGAACTGGTAATCGCATGGAAAGTGGCCTCGCAGTAGGGCCATGAGACTCCTGCTTGGCCCGCATAATGTGACTTTGCAAAAAAAAAAAAAAAAATTAGAAGTGAAGCTCTTTGTATGCTGGTTCGGAAACTTCCTTTGAGCCTTTCTGCAATTGGCTGACAAACAATGAAGGGCTTTTCACATTGATTTTGTAATGTCAACAATGAAAACACGGGGGCCAGTTGGTTGACCATACTGGGGAATACGGCGCTACTTGATAGACCGGGGACACATTCATTCGTGTGTTGTCCTTCACCTGTCCCCCATCTAGCAAGTAGAGCTGTATTCCCCAGTTTGTGATGTCAACGGTCCCTTATTGCTACTGTGAAATAAGCACGGCTGCTTCATTGTGTAAAAAAAAGATCTGATTACATATGTCTTTTCAAACCCGCTATGAACTGGTAATCGCATGGAAAGTGGCCTCGCAGTAGGGCCATGAGACTCCTGCTTGGCCTGCATAATGTGACTTTGCAAAAAAAAAAAAAAAATTAGAAGTGAAGCTCTTTGTATGCTGGTTCGGAAACTTCCTTTGAGCCTTTCTGCAATTGGCTGACAAACAATGAAGGGCTTTTCACATTGATTTTGTAATGTCAACAATGAAAACACGGGAGCCAGTTGGTTGATCATACTGTGGAATACTGCGCTACTTGATAGACCGAGGACACATTCATTCGTGTGTTGTCCTTCACCTGTCCCCCATCTAGCAAGTAGCGCTGTATTCCCCAGTTTGTGATGTCAACAGTCCCTTATTGCTACTGTGAAATAAGCACGGCTGCTTCATTGTGTAAAAAAAAAATCTGAGTACATATGTCTTTTCAAACCCGCTATGAACTGGCAAGTGCATGGAAAGCGGCCTCGCAGTAGGCCATGAGACTCCTGCTTGGCCTGCATAATGTGACTTTGCAAAAAAAAAAAAAATTAGAAGTGAAGCTCTTTGTATGCTGGTTCGGAAACTTCCTTTGAGCCTTTCTGCAATTGGCTGACAAACAATGAAGGGCTTTTCACATTGATTTTGTAATGTCAACAATATAAACACGGGGGCCAGTTGGTTGATCATACTGTGGAATACTGCGCTACTTGATAGACCGAGGACACGTTCATTCGTGTCTTGTCCTTGACCTGTCCCCCATCTAGCAAGTAGAGCTGTATTCCCCAGTTTGTGATGTCAACGGTCCCTTATTGCTACTGTGAAATAAGCACGGCTGCTTCATTGTGTAAAAAAAAAAATCTGAGTACATATGTCTTTTCAAACCCGCTATGAACTGGTAATCGCATGGAAAGTGGCCTCGCAGTAGGGCCATGAGACTCCTGCTTGGCCTGCATAATGTGACTTTGCAAAAAAAAAAAAAAAATTAGAAGTGAAGCTCTTTGTATGCTGGTTCGGAAACTTCCTTTGAGCCTTTCTGCAATTGGCTGACAAACAATGAAGGGCTTTTCACATTGATTTTGTAATGTCAACAATGAAAACACGCGGGCCAGTTGGTTGATCATACTGGGGAATACGGCGCTACTTGATAGACCGGGGACACATTCATTCGTGTGTTGTCCTTCACCTGTCCCCCATCTAGCAAGTAGAGCTGTATTCCCCAGTTTGTGATGTCAACGGTCCCTTATTGCTACTGTGAAATAAGCACGGCTGCTTCATTGTGTAAAAAAAAAAATCTGAGTACATATGTCTTTTCAAACCCGCTATGAACTGGTAATCGCATGGAAAGTGGCCTCGCAGTAGGGCCATGAGACTCCTGCTTGGCCCGCATAATGTGACTTTGCAAAAAAAAAAAAAAAAATTAGAAGTGAAGCTCTTTGTATGCTGGTTCGGAAACTTCCTTTGAGCCTTTCTGCAATTGGCTGACAAACAATGAAGGGCTTTTCACATTGATTTTGTAATGTCAACAATGAAAACACGGGGGCCAGTTGGTTGATCATACTGTGGAATACTGCGCTACTTGATAGACCGAGGACACATTCATTCGTGTGTTGTCCTTCACCTGTCCCCCATCTAGCAAGTAGCGCTGTATTCCCCAGTTTGTGATGTCAACAGTCCCTTATTGCTACTGTGAAATAAGCACGGCTGCTTCATTGTGTAAAAAAAAAATCTGAGTACATATGTCTTTTCAAACCCGCTATGAACTGGCAAGTGCATGGAAAGCGGCCTCGCAGTAGGCCATGAGACTCCTGCTTGGCCTGCATAATGTGACTTTGCAAAAAAAAAAAAAATTAGAAGTGAAGCTCTTTGTATGCTGGTTCGGAAACTTCCTTTGAGCCTTTCTGCAATTGGCTGACAAACAATGAAGGGCTTTTCACATTGATTTTGTAATGTCAACAATGAAAACACGCGGGCCAGTTGGTTGATCATACTGGGGAATACGGCGCTACTTGATAGACCGGGGACACATTCATTCGTGTGTTGTCCTTCACCTGTCCCCCATCTAGCAAGTAGAGCTGTATTCCCCAGTTTGTGATGTCAACGGTCCCTTATTGCTACTGTGAAATAAGCACGGCTGCTTCATTGTGTAAAAAAAAAAATCTGAGTACATATGTCTTCAAACCCGCTATGAACTGGTAATCGCATGGAAAGTGGCCTCGCAGTAGGGCCATGAGACTCCTGCTTGGCCCGCATAATGTGACTTTGCAAAAAAAAAAAAATTAGAAGTGAAGCTCTTTGTATGCTGGTTCGGAAACTTCCTTTGAGCCTTTCTGCAATTGGCTGACAAACAATGAAGGGCTTTTCACATTGATTTTGTAATGTCAACAATGAAAACACGGGGGCCAGTTGGTTGACCATACTGGGGAATAGGGCGCTACTTGATAGACCGGGGACACATTCATTCGTGTGTTGTCCTTCACCTGTCCCCCATCTAGCAAGTAGAGCTGTATTCCCCAGTTTGTGATGTCAACGGTCCCTTATTGCTACTGTGAAATAAGCACGGCTGCTTCATTGTGTAAAAAAAAGATCTGATTACATATGTCTTTTCAAACCCGCTATGAACTGGTAATCGCATGGAAAGTGGCCTCGCAGTAGGGCCATGAGACTCCTGCTTGGCCTGCATAATGTGACTTCGCAACAAAAAAAAAAAAAAAAAAAATTAGAAGTGAAGCTCTTTGTATGCTGGTTCGGAAACTTCCTTTGAGCCTTTCTGCAATTGGCTGACAAACAATGAAGGGCTTTTCACATTGATTTTGTAATGTCAACAATATAAACACGGGGGCCAGTTGGTTGATCATACTGTGGAATACTGCGCTACTTGATAGACCGAGGACACGTTCATTCGTGTCTTGTCCTTGACCTGTCCCCCATCTAGCAAGTAGAGCTGTATTCCCCAGTTTGTGATGTCAACGGTCCCTTATTGCTACTGTGAAATAAGCACGGCTGCTTCATTGTGTAAAAAAAAAAAAATCTGAGTACATATGTCTTTTCAAACCCGCTATGAACTGGTAATCGCATGGAAAGTGGCCTCGCAGTAGGGCCATGAGACTCCTGCTTGGCCTGCATAATGTGACTTTGCAAAAAAAAAAAAATTAGAAGTGAAGCTCTTTGTATGCTGGTTCGGAAACTTCCTTTGAGCCTTTCTGCAATTGGCTGACAAACAATGAAGGGCTTTTCACATTGATTTTGTAATGTCAACAATGAAAACACGCGGGCCAGTTGGTTGATCATACTGGGGAATACGGCGCTACTTGATAGACCGGGGACACATTCATTCGTGTGTTGTCCTTCACCTGTCCCCCATCTAGCAAGTAGAGCTGTATTCCCCAGTTTGTGATGTCAACGGTCCCTTATTGCTACTGTGAAATAAGCACGGCTGCTTCATTGTGTAAAAAAAAAAATCTGAGTACATATGTCTTTTCAAACCCGCTATGAACTGGTAATCGCATGGAAAGTGGCCTCGCAGTAGGGCCATGAGACTCCTGCTTGGCCCGCATAATGTGACTTTGCAAAAAAAAAAAAATAGAAGTGAAGCTCTTTGTATGCTGGTTCGGAAACTTCCTTTGAGCCTTTCTGCAATTGGCTGACAAACAATGAAGGGCTTTTCACATTGATTTTGTAATGTCAACAATGAAAACACGGGGGCCAGTTGGTTGATCATACTGTGGAATACTGCGCTACTTGATAGACCGAGGACACATTCATTCGTGTGTTGTCCTTCACCTGTCCCCCATCTAGCAAGTAGCGCTGTATTCCCCAGTTTGTGATGTCAACAGTCCCTTATTGCTACTGTGAAATAAGCACGGCTGCTTCATTGTGTAAAAAAAAAAATCTGAGTACATATGTCTTTTCAAACCCGCTATGAACTGGCAAGTGCATGGAATGCGGCCTCGCAGTAGGCCATGAGACTCCTGCTTGGCCTGCATAATGTGACTTTGCAAAAAAAAAAAAATTAGAAGTGAAGCTCTTTGTATGCTGGTTCGGAAACTTCCTTTGAGCCTTTCTGCAATTGGCTGACAAACAATGAAGGGCTTTTCACATTGATTTTGTAATGTCAACAATGAAAACACGGGGGCCAGTTGGTTGACCATACTGGGGAATAGGGCGCTACTTGATAGACCGGGGACACATTCATTCGTGTGTTGTCCTTCACCTGTCCCCCATCTAGCAAGTAGAGCTGTATTCCCCAGTTTGTGATGTCAACGGTCCCTTATTGCTACTGTGAAATAAGCACGGCTGCTTCATTGTGTAAAAAAAAGATCTGAGTACATATGTCTTTTCAAACCCGCTATGAACTGGTAATCGCATGGAAAGTGGCCTCGCAGTAGGGCCATGAGACTCCTGCTTGGCCCGCATAATGTGACTTTGCAAAAAAAAAAAAAAAAATTAGAAGTGAAGCTCTTTGTATGCTGGTTCGGAAACTTCCTTTGAGCCTTTCTGCAATTGGCTGACAAACAATGAAGGGCTTTTCACATTGATTTTGTAATGTCAACAATGAAAACACGGGGGCCAGTTGGTTGACCATACTGGGGAATACGGCGCTACTTGATAGACCGGGGACACGTTCATTCGTGTGTTGTCCTTCACCTGTCCCCCATCTAGCAAGTAGAGCTGTATTCCCCAGTTTGTGATGTCAACGGTCCCTTATTGCTACTGTGAAATAAGCACGGCTGCTTCATTGTGTAAAAAAAAGATCTGATTACATATGTCTTTTCAAACCCGCTATGAACTGGTAATCGCATGGAAAGTGGCCTCGCAGTAGGGCCATGAGACTCCTGCTTGGCCTGCATAATGTGACTTTGCAAAAAAAAAAAAAAAATTAGAAGTGAAGCTCTTTGTATGCTGGTTCGGAAACTTCCTTTGAGCCTTTCTGCAATTGGCTGACAAACAATGAAGGGCTTTTCACATTGATTTTGTAATGTCAACAATGAAAACACGGGAGCCAGTTGGTTGATCATACTGTGGAATACTGCGCTACTTGATAGACCGAGGACACGTTCATTCGTGTCTTGTCCTTGACCTGTCCCCCATCTAGCAAGTAGCGCTGTATTCCCCAGTTTGTGATGTCAACGGTCCCTTATTGCTACTGTGAAATAAGCACGGCTGCTTCATTGTGTAAAAAAAAAAAAATCTCAGTACATATGTCTTTTCAAACCCCCTATGAACTGGTAATCGCATGGAAAGTGGCCTCGCAGTAGGGCCATGAGACTCCTGCTTGGCCTGCATAATGTGACTTCGCAAAAAAAAAAAAAATTAGAAGTGAAGCTCTTTGTATGCTGGTTCGGAAACTTCCTTTGAGCCTTTCTGCAATTGGCTGACAAACAATGAAGGGCTTTTCACATTGATTTTGTAATGTCAACAATATAAACACGGGGGCCAGTTGGTTGATCATACTGTGGAATACTGCGCTACTTGATAGACCGAGGACACGTTCATTCGTGTCTTGTCCTTGACCTGTCCCCCATCTAGCAAGTAGAGCTGTATTCCCCAGTTTGTGATGTCAACGGTCCCTTATTGCTACTGTGAAATAAGCACGGCTGCTTCATTGTGTAAAAAAAAAAATCTGAGTACATATGTCTTTTCAAACCCGCTATGAACTGGTAATCGCATGGAAAGTGGCCTCGCAGTAGGGCCATGAGACTCCTGCTTGGCCTGCATAATGTGACTTTGCAAAAAAAAAAAAAAATTAGAAGTGAAGCTCTTTGTATGCTGGTTCGGAAACTTCCTTTGAGCCTTTCTGCAATTGGCTGACAAACAATGAAGGGCTTTTCACATTGATTTTGTAATGTCAACAATGAAAACACGCGGGCCAGTTGGTTGATCATACTGGGGAATACGGCGCTACTTGATAGACCGGGGACACATTCATTCGTGTGTTGTCCTTCACCTGTCCCCCATCTAGCAAGTAGAGCTGTATTCCCCAGTTTGTGATGTCAACGGTCCCTTATTGCTACTGTGAAATAAGCACGGCTGCTTCATTGTGTAAAAAAAAAAATCTGAGTACATATGTCTTTTCAAACCCGCTATGAACTGGTAATCGCATGGAAAGTGGCCTCGCAGTAGGGCCATGAGACTCCTGCTTGGCCCGCATAATGTGACTTTGCAAAAAAAAAAAAAAAATTAGAAGTGAAGCTCTTTGTATGCTGGTTCGGAAACTTCCTTTGAGCCTTTCTGCAATTGGCTGACAAACAATGAAGGGCTTTTCACATTGATTTTGTAATGTCAACAATGAAAACACGGGGGCCAGTTGGTTGATCATACTGTGGAATACTGCGCTACTTGATAGACCGAGGACACATTCATTCGTGTGTTGTCCTTCACCTGTCCCCCATCTAGCAAGTAGCGCTGTATTCCCCAGTTTGTGATGTCAACAGTCCCTTATTGCTACTGTGAAATAAGCACGGCTGCTTCATTGTGTAAAAAAAAAATCTGAGTACATATGTCTTTTCAAACCCGCTATGAACTGGCAAGTGCATGGAAAGCGGCCTCGCAGTAGGCCATGAGACTCCTGCTTGGCCTGCATAATGTGACTTTGCAAAAAAAAAAAAAAATTAGAAGTGAAGCTCTTTGTATGCTGGTTCGGAAACTTCCTTTGAGCCTTTCTGCAATTGGCTGACAAACAATGAAGGGCTTTTCACATTGATTTTGTAATGTCAACAATGAAAACACGCGGGCCAGTTGGTTGATCATACTGGGGAATACGGCGCTACTTGATAGACCGGGGACACATTCATTCGTGTGTTGTCCTTCACCTGTCCCCCATCTAGCAAGTAGAGCTGTATTCCCCAGTTTGTGATGTCAACGGTCCCTTATTGCTACTGTGAAATAAGCACGGCTGCTTCATTGTGTAAAAAAAAAAATCTGAGTACATATGTCTTCAAACCCGCTATGAACTGGTAATCGCATGGAAAGTGGCCTCGCAGTAGGGCCATGAGACTCCTGCTTGGCCCGCATAATGTGACTTTGCAAAAAAAAAAAAATTAGAAGTGAAGCTCTTTGTATGCTGGTTCGGAAACTTCCTTTGAGCCTTTCTGCAATTGGCTGACAAACAATGAAGGGCTTTTCACATTGATTTTGTAATGTCAACAATGAAAACACGGGGGCCAGTTGGTTGACCATACTGGGGAATAGGGCGCTACTTGATAGACCGGGGACACATTCATTCGTGTGTTGTCCTTCACCTGTCCCCCATCTAGCAAGTAGAGCTGTATTCCCCAGTTTGTGATGTCAACGGTCCCTTATTGCTACTGTGAAATAAGCACGGCTGCTTCATTGTGTAAAAAAAAGATCTGATTACATATGTCTTTTCAAACCCGCTATGAACTGGTAATCGCATGGAAAGTGGCCTCGCAGTAGGGCCATGAGACTCCTGCTTGGCCTGCATAATGTGACTTCGCAACAAAAAAAAAAAAAAAAAAAAATTAGAAGTGAAGCTCTTTGTATGCTGGTTCGGAAACTTCCTTTGAGCCTTTCTGCAATTGGCTGACAAACAATGAAGGGCTTTTCACATTGATTTTGTAATGTCAACAATATAAACACGGGGGCCAGTTGGTTGATCATACTGTGGAATACTGCGCTACTTGATAGACCGAGGACACGTTCATTCGTGTCTTGTCCTTGACCTGTCCCCCATCTAGCAAGTAGAGCTGTATTCCCCAGTTTGTGATGTCAACGGTCCCTTATTGCTACTGTGAAATAAGCACGGCTGCTTCATTGTGTAAAAAAAAAAAAATCTGAGTACATATGTCTTTTCAAACCCGCTATGAACTGGTAATCGCATGGAAAGTGGCCTCGCAGTAGGGCCATGAGACTCCTGCTTGGCCTGCATAATGTGACTTTGCAAAAAAAAAAAAAATTAGAAGTGAAGCTCTTTGTATGCTGGTTCGGAAACTTCCTTTGAGCCTTTCTGCAATTGGCTGACAAACAATGAAGGGCTTTTCACATTGATTTTGTAATGTCAACAATGAAAACACGCGGGCCAGTTGGTTGATCATACTGGGGAATACGGCGCTACTTGATAGACCGGGGACACATTCATTCGTGTGTTGTCCTTCACCTGTCCCCCATCTAGCAAGTAGAGCTGTATTCCCCAGTTTGTGATGTCAACGGTCCCTTATTGCTACTGTGAAATAAGCACGGCTGCTTCATTGTGTAAAAAAAAAAATCTGAGTACATATGTCTTTTCAAACCCGCTATGAACTGGTAATCGCATGGAAAGTGGCCTCGCAGTAGGGCCATGAGACTCCTGCTTGGCCCGCATAATGTGACTTTGCAAAAAAAAAAAAATAGAAGTGAAGCTCTTTGTATGCTGGTTCGGAAACTTCCTTTGAGCCTTTCTGCAATTGGCTGACAAACAATGAAGGGCTTTTCACATTGATTTTGTAATGTCAACAATGAAAACACGGGGGCCAGTTGGTTGATCATACTGTGGAATACTGCGCTACTTGATAGACCGAGGACACATTCATTCGTGTGTTGTCCTTCACCTGTCCCCCATCTAGCAAGTAGCGCTGTATTCCCCAGTTTGTGATGTCAACAGTCCCTTATTGCTACTGTGAAATAAGCACGGCTGCTTCATTGTGTAAAAAAAAAAATCTGAGTACATATGTCTTTTCAAACCCGCTATGAACTGGCAAGTGCATGGAATGCGGCCTCGCAGTAGGCCATGAGACTCCTGCTTGGCCTGCATAATGTGACTTTGCAAAAAAAAAAAAATTAGAAGTGAAGCTCTTTGTATGCTGGTTCGGAAACTTCCTTTGAGCCTTTCTGCAATTGGCTGACAAACAATGAAGGGCTTTTCACATTGATTTTGTAATGTCAACAATGAAAACACGGGGGCCAGTTGGTTGACCATACTGGGGAATAGGGCGCTACTTGATAGACCGGGGACACATTCATTCGTGTGTTGTCCTTCACCTGTCCCCCATCTAGCAAGTAGAGCTGTATTCCCCAGTTTGTGATGTCAACGGTCCCTTATTGCTACTGTGAAATAAGCACGGCTGCTTCATTGTGTAAAAAAAAGATCTGATTACATATGTCTTTTCAAACCCGCTATGAACTGGTAATCGCATGGAAAGTGGCCTCGCAGTAGGGCCATGAGACTCCTGCTTGGCCTGCATAATGTGACTTCGCAACAAAAAAAAAAAAAATTAGAAGTGAAGCTCTTTGTATGCTGGTTCGGAAACTTCCTTTGAGCCTTTCTGCAATTGGCTGACAAACAATGAAGGGCTTTTCACATTGATTTTGTAATGTCAACAATGAAAACACGGGAGCCAGTTGGTTGATCATACTGTGGAATACTGCGCTACTTGATAGACCGAGGACACGTTCATTCGTGTCTTGTCCTTGACCTGTCCCCCATCTAGCAAGTAGCGCTGTATTCCCCAGTTTGTGATGTCAACAGTCCCTTATTGCTACTGTGAAATAAGCACGGCTGCTTCATTGTGTAAAAAAAAAAATCTGAGTACATATGTCTTTTCAAACCCGCTATGAACTGGCAAGTGCATGGAAAGCGGCCTCGCAGTAGGCCATGAGACTCCTGCTTGGCCTGCATAATGTGACTTTGCAAAAAAAAAAAAAAATTAGAAGTGAAGCTCTTTGTATGCTGGTTCGGAAACTTCCTTTGAGCCTTTCTGCAATTGGCTGACAAACAATGAAGGGCTTTTCACATTGATTTTGTAATGTCAACAATGAAAACACGCGGGCCAGTTGGTTGATCATACTGGGGAATACGGCGCTACTTGATAGACCGGGGACACATTCATTCGTGTGTTGTCCTTCACCTGTCCCCCATCTAGCAAGTAGAGCTGTATTCCCCAGTTTGTGATGTCAACGGTCCCTTATTGCTACTGTGAAATAAGCACGGCTGCTTCATTGTGTAAAAAAAAAAATCTGAGTACATATGTCTTTTCAAACCCGCTATGAACTGGTAATCGCATGGAAAGTGGCCTCGCAGTAGGGCCATGAGACTCCTGCTTGGCCCGCATAATGTGACTTTGCAAAAAAAAAAAAAATTAGAAGTGAAGCTCTTTGTATGCTGGTTCGGAAACTTCCTTTGAGCCTTTCTGCAATTGGCTGACAAACAATGAAGGGCTTTTCACATTGATTTTGTAATGTCAACAATGAAAACACGGGGGCCAGTTGGTTGACCATACTGGGGAATAGGGCGCTACTTGATAGACCGGGGACACATTCATTCGTGTGTTGTCCTTCACCTGTCCCCCATCTAGCAAGTAGAGCTGTATTCCCCAGTTTGTGATGTCAACAGTCCCTTATTGCTACTGTGAAATAAGCACGGCTGCTTCATTGTGTAAAAAAAAAAATCTGAGTACATATGTCTTTTCAAACCCGCTATGAACTGGCAAGTGCATGGAAAGCGGCCTCGCAGTAGGCCATGAGACTCCTGCTTGGCCTTGTCGTGACGCTGGGGCTACGTCGACCCGGCCTTCACTTGGTAGCGTGCAGAGACTCGGGGTTGAAGTAGGATTGAATCTTCGAAGTTGGTGAAATATGTACAAGCAGGTTTAATGGCACTTTGAGAAACTTATTTACAAGATTATTTACACGAAAAAGAAGGGTACATCAGCAAAATGGCAAGCGTTAAGAGTTCATAGCGAGAAGCGACTGGATGAGCCGTTTACCCAGGGCCCAGAGCGACCTTTCGTGCTCTGCAGCGTCCTTAAAACCCCCTATGTCCAGCCCCTCTCTGAAGATGCTGACCAACCAAATCCAGGGCACGCCCCTCAGATATCGGCATCCAATCGAACACATCACTGCACTGATGGTCTGAAGCACTGACTGGTCCGGCATTCATTCGTTGGGCGTGATCACTTGTTGGCGGGAAAAGCTTGGGAACGGCGAGGAGAGGAGGTACATTTCTATTCTTCAGCAAAGAAACCACAGGCTGGTTCTGACAAGGGGTTTTACTTCTCAGAAACCCGAGTGCACGTGGCGCCGCATAGGGCTCCCAACATTGTCCCTTTTCGACAATTGCAAATCTTTCCTGCATTCCCGGGAAATCACTTAATGGCCGTATGAGTCATGCTCCTTTCTTGTCCTGCACGTCAGCGGACATGTCACTCTGTCGTCTCCTTTGGATAGGAGGCATTCATCACGGGAGGATAGCACTTCTCGACTGGAAGGGTGAACAAAAGAAAGAAAGCACTTCCTGCTATTTCCCGCAGGGGGACGTTTCTTTGTGTCTTTCCAGACGTTCTTTTGACAGGGTCAATTTGGCATTTGCAGGTTGTCCACAAAGCAAAACATGCTTACAAAACAGGATTCCTGGAAACAGGCTCACTTAGAGCCATTGGACCATCACCACATATTCACAAAACTTATCCATGCCCACAGGCGAACAATAGAGCGCGCAATTGCGGATGCTTGGTCGTAACAGCCTCCTCCCCCGCCAGAAGAGTCTCGGAGGGCAGCAGTCCCAGCTGCTGCATGAAGAGACGACTTAATGGCCTGCACGTGAACGCTTGAAGCTCGCTGTTGCTTGTCGCGTTGTCTTGATTGTTGTAGGCCAAATTGCTCGAGCTGTCTGAAACTCAACCACATGTCGAAGCAAGCACTCGGCTCCCGTCTGAAGAGACCAGGTCAAAAGAAAACTGCCATTGTTGTTCGAGAAAAGCCCACTCTCAAGACGTTCAGGACCCACGTATTCCTAGAAAACCAAACGTGCTGCTTTACATAGCCACACATATACAAGCGCACGAAAAAAAAAAAAAAAACCTGATTATCAATTTCGATACATGGTGAGGAACATCTCGGACCGCTTAGAAAGAGCGGCTAAGCGCGTCCGCATTCCCATTTAACTTCCCCTTTTTGTATCTTATTTCAAAATTGTACTGTTGTAAAATCAAGCTCCACCTAAGAAGGCGACTGTTCTTCGATGTCGCAGTTTGCAGCCAAGCCAGGGGACAATGGTCCGTCTCTACGGTGAATTTGGCCCCTCCAAGATAGCACTGCAATTTTTGAATGGCCCATACAATGCAAGCGCACTCTTTCTCTGACGCGCAATAAGCCCTCTCTCTAGAACTCAGCTTTCTGCTCAAGTAGAGCACGGGGTGCTCATTACCGTCGTCATCTCTCTGGCAGAGAACAGCACCTAGCCCTCGATCACTGGCATCACACTGGACCGTGAATTCTCGGTCATAGTCTGGAGCTCGCAATACCGGACGGCTAATCAGCACAGCCTTCAGGTTTACGAAGGAGGCTTCCTTTTGTTCGTCCCAGACTACATTTGTCGGTTCTGTCTTGCGGAGAGCGTCGGTCAGAGGGCTAGCCAAAGATGAATAGTTAGGGATGTAGTGATTGTAGTATCCCGTCAGACCTAGGAATGCTCGAATTTCCGTCTTCGTGCTCGGCCGCGGGTAGTCTGCTACCGCAGAAATCTTAATCTCGCTGGGTTTCCTGAAACCTTGACCTACATTGTGACCCAAGTAGTCCACGGTCGCCCTTGCCAGGCAACATTTCTCGGCCTTTACGGTTAGTCCAGCTTGACGCAAAAGGCTCAGTACAGCTCTTAGATGTACCATATGGTCCGCCCATGAGTCGGAAAAAACCGCAATGTCGTCTAAATAAGGCACCGCGAATGTTTCACACCCCTTTAAAACCCTATCCATGAGTCGTGAAAAACAAAATGGAGCATTTTTGAGCCCGAAACTCATCATTGTTGGCTGGTAGCTGCCCGTCGGAGTGACGAAAGCCGCGTATCTGCTGGCGCGTTCAGTGAGCGGTACTTGCCAATATCCTCGAGTAAGGTCCAGCGTAGTCACATATGCCGCTCTACTGACCTGTTCTACTCTCTCCTCAATATTCGGAATAGGATACACTTGATCCCTGGTGAGAGAATTTAGCTTTCGGTAGTCTACCACAGGCCTAGGGTCTTTACCTGGAGCTTCTACTAAGATCATAGGCGAAGCATAATCGCTTTCCGAGGGTTTTATTACTCCCAATTCCAGCATGCGAGTTACTTCCCTATCCAGAATTTCTCTTTGCCTTGGAGAAAATCGGTAGCACCTTGATCGCACTGGCACGTCTGAAGTCAGCTCAATATCGTGCTCAGTCAAATCAGTTCTGCCTGGCCTGTCCACGAAGCAGGCCTCAAACTCTGTTATTATCTCGCCCAGATCGGACAGCTGGGATTTCTTTAGTTCTCCTCTCTGCTCCGTCTTTTTGAGAAGCTCCTGAGCGTTGCTTCCTTTTCCGCTGAGGCAAATCAAGTTGTCCCCCATCTCCTCGGGAAGGTTTAACGTTAGATTTACCACGGCTTCCCTCTGCACATAAGGCTTCATAAGATTGCAATGATAAATGCGCACTTCTTTACGCCTACCGGGAATTTTCACTGCGTAGTTAGTGTTAGAAAGCTTTGCAACGACTTCAGCCGGTCCTTCCCACTGTACTTCGAGCTTATTCTGCCTTGAACTTCTCAGCAACATCACCTGGTCCCCGATACAAAACGTCCTTTGACGGGCTGTCTTATCATAGTACACCTTGGAACGAGCCTGGGCTGACTTCATGCTGGCCTCAACGAGTTCCTTAGTGTTATGTAAGCGATTCAAGAGGTTCAGAATGAATTCTACTACTGTTGGGTCTTCTCCGCGCCCCTCCCAGGCTTCGCGCACCATTCGCAAAGGTGAGCGCAGTGACCTTCCGTACACCAACTCGGCTGGGCTAAATCCAGTGGATTCGTGCGGCACTGACCGCAAAGCGAAAAGCGCTGCAGGCAGGCAGGTATCCCATTCGCGCTTGTTTTCATAGCACAGTCCCCTCAGGACTCGTTTGAGAACAGAGTGCCATCTTTCTACGCTGTTGCTCTGCGGATGATGGATCGAGCTATGCACTACCTTAATGCCGCATCGCTCGAGAAATGAGGTGGTGAGGACACTCGTGAAAACGCTACCCTGATCACTTTGGACCTCGGAAGGGAATCCAACTCGTGCAAACACTGACAGCAGCGAATCCACTACACTCTCGGACGTCACCTCGCGCAGCGGAACAGCCTCTGGAAACTTTGTGGCTGGGCATAACATAGTGAGGATATAACGGTACCCTGACTCTGTCACAGGAAGTGGCCCAACTACATCTATTACTAACCGGTGAAACGGCTCGGTAATGATTGGTACTAACACCATCGGCGCTTTCCACTTATCTTGCGCCTTTCCAACCCGCTGGCACGTGTCGCATGACCGTACAAAATTTTCCGTGTCCTTAAAACATCCAGGCCAATAGTATTCTTGCAACAGCCTCTGCTTTGTTTTCTTTATTCCAAGGTGACATGACCACGAGCTGCCATGGGAAAGTCGCAGTAAGTCTCCGCGGTACTTTTGGGGAACAACTAATTGGTCCCGCTCTACTCCGCGCTTATCCTTGAATAAGCGATACAGCACTCCCTTTCTCATCTCGAAAGAAATATTGTTTGCTGTCTTAGTGGCGCGGTGGCGCTCCCTTATCTCCTGTATCTTGGGATCATTGGCTTGCTCTATAGCTAAGTCCTCTCGGGTTCCACTTAAAAGTCTCGTGAGATTACTAGACACTGGCGGCAAGAGGTTACTCTCAAGAACGTCCTCATTCCGCGTCTCATCAAGCTCACTTTCAAGTTGACATATCTGAGATGCCTCGCTCTCAAAGTTTTCTGACCTGCTATCTTCCACATCGACCACTGTTTTAACTGCCGTTTCTTCCGCTGTGGAATTTTCTGGTATGAGCAGTGTAGCTAGTTCTCGCGCCCTTGAACGTGTTAAGGCTTGCACAACTCTGTCTCCGAACAGGATGCCCCTCTTTCGCAGTAGCATGTCCGATTTGTTGGAGAACAAATACGGATAGCACTTAGGAAGCTTTCCTGAAACGGCAGCCTCGGTTGTTAATTCGCCGAAAGGGCCCTCGATGACCACGTTCGCGATCGGCAAGCACACACTCTGTTCCTCAACTACCTGTCGGATCCATGCACACTGTCCTGTATAGTCGGAAGGCGATACATACGCCGGATGGACAACATCCATCGTTGCGGCCGAATCGCGCAGTACCTTGCAAGGCTTCCCGTTGACTACTAGGTCATGCAGGTAGGGTTCTAAAAGCTGCATATTTTCATCGCAGTCCCTGACATACGAGAAAGCAATCTTTTCTTTCCGGCAGTTGACGGCAATGTGACCCTGCTCATTACACCTAAAGCATGTGAGCGGCTTCCTAGCCTCAAGCTTATTCTTTGTGTTCTGCACGTTGGTCACTTCCCCACTTTTCTCACTGCCGTCCTTTCTAGGGAATTTGCCTGAAGAAACCTTCATTTCTTCGTTTCCAACTCTAGCAAAGTGCCTTTCCTGACGGTTTTTCACACTGAACTTGGGATTGCGGGGCCTATCCACTGCTGGGTTGCTGAATTGTCGGCGCGAAGCATACTCCTCAATAAGTTCGGCAGCTTCAGTTGCCGACTTAATTTCGCCTCTGTCCTGTAACCAATTTCTTTCTTTTTCTGGGAGGCAGTTATAAAACTGCTCCAAAAGAATTCGCTCGACTACAGCGTCCCTATCACTGTAGGAATCTGTGCTCTTTAGCCACTCGCCCAAATTTACTCTTAAATTGTACAGGAATTCAGGGTAACTCTCGTCCCTGGACTTAGTAGCGTTCCGAAAACGTTGTCTGAACGCCTCGGCGCTAAGCCTATACTTTCTCAGAAGGCAAGCTTTGACCTTCTCGTAGTTGTCCGCGTCCTCCTTGCTTAGCCGCGCGACAACCTCCGCTGCCTCGCAGGGCAGAACCGTCAATAATCTCTGAGACCAAGTGTCTCGCTGGAAGGACAGTTTTTCGCAAGTTCGCTCAAAGTTAGCCAAATACAGACCGATATCCCCTGATATCACATATGGCTGCATGTACTTTGACATCTTGAAATCTGCCTCCTTGTTGAGACGAGGTACCGCTAGCTGGGGACAATCGCCCGACCTCTTGCTCAACTCTAGTTCTAATTTCCGGAGCTCAATTTCTTGGTCCAGCTTTTTTGCTTCTCTTTCAAGCTTCTCACGTTCGTGCTCCCTTTCCTCTTTTTCCCTCTCAAGTTCACGCTCTCTTTCCTCTTTTTCCCTCTGACGTTCGCGCTCCCTTTCCTCTTTCTGCTGTCTGAGCTGTTCCTTTTTTTGCCCGATGAGGTTCCATGCTTCACTGAGCTCCTCATCATCGGTTCCCAGATCAGTGATTGCCTTTATAATCAAGGGTTTTCGTGCCAAACCACTTGTATTAATTCCCAATTCCTCACACAATAGCAACAGTTCCGGTTTCTGCAGCTTTTGTAGGTCCATGATCGCTCCGAGTGTCGGCTACTTCCAAAACAACAGTGCAAACTACCAAACCTAAAGGCGTTTCAACACTTTTTACCAGTTCTTAAAATCTAACCCTGTTCTAGAACCTGGTCCACATCAGAAGAAAAGCCAAGCACTCACCCACACATGCGATCGATGTTCCGAGCTGCTGTCTTGTTGGCCGATTGTTGCGCCTGCTTGTTGCTTGAGATGCCACCTCCGATCACAAGGTGTTGTGGCTTGTAGCTTCAGATCCACCTCCAATCACCAGATGTTGTGCTTGTAGATTCAGATCCCAACGCTGGTCACCAGTCGTCGTGACGCTGGGGCTACGTCGACCCGGCCTTCACTTGGTAGCGTGCAGAGACTCGGGGTTGAAGTAGGATTGAATCTTCGAAGTTGGTGAAATATGTACAAGCAGGTTTAATGGCACTTTGAGAAACTTATTTACAAGATTATTTACACGAAAAAGAAGGGTACATCAGCAAAATGGCAAGCGTTAAGAGTTCATAGCGAGAAGCGACTGGATGAGCCGTTTACCCAGGGCCCAGAGCGACCTTTCGTGCTCTGCAGCGTCCTTAAAACCCCCTATGTCCAGCCCCTCTCTGAAGATGCTGACCAACCAAATCCAGGGCACGCCCCTCAGATATCGGCATCCAATCGAACACATCACTGCACTGATGGTCTGAAGCACTGACTGGTCCGGCATTCATTCGTTGGGCGTGATCACTTGTTGGCGGGAAAAGCTTGGGAACGGCGAGGAGAGGAGGTACATTTCTATTCTTCAGCAAAGAAACCACAGGCTGGTTCTGACAAGGGGTTTTACTTCTCAGAAACCCGAGTGCACGTGGCGCCGCATAGGGCTCCCAACATTGTCCCTTTTCGACAATTGCAAATCTTTCCTGCATTCCAGGGAAATCACTTAATGGCCGTATGAGTCATGCTCCTTTCTTGTCCTGCACGTCAGCGGACATGTCACTCTGTCGTCTCCTTTGGATAGGAGGCATTCATCACGGGAGGATAGCACTTCTCGACTGGAAGGGTGAACAAAAGAAAGAAAGCACTTCCTGCTATTTCCCGCAGGGGGACGTTTCTTTGTGTCTTTCCAGACGTTCTTTTGACAGGGTCAATTTGGCATTTGCAGGTTGTCCACAAAGCAAAACATGCTTACAAAACAGGATTCCTGGAAACAGGCTCACTTAGAGCCATTGGACCATCACCACATATTCACAAAACTTATCCATGCCCACAGGCGAACAATAGAGCGCGCAATTGCGGATGCTTGGTCGTAACAGCCTGCATAATGTGACTTTGCAAAAAAAAAAAAAAAATTAGAAGTGAAGCTCTTTGTATGCTGGTTCGGAAACTTCCTTTGAGCATTTCTGCAATTGGCTGACAAACAATGAAGGGCTTTTCACATTGATTTTGTAATGTCAACAATGAAAACACGGGGGCCAGTTGGTTGATCATACTGGGGAATACGGCGCTACTTGATAGACCGGGGACACATTCATTCGTGTGTTGTCCTTCACCTGTCCCCCATCTAGCAACTAGAGCTGTATTCCCCAGTTTGTGATGTCAACGGTCCCTTATTGCTACTGTGAAATAAGCACGGCTGCTTCATTGTGTAAAAAAAAAAAATCTGAGTACATATGTCTTTTCAAACCCGCTATGAACTGGTAATCGCATGGAAAGTGGCCTCGCAGTAGGGCCATGAGACTCCTGCTTGGCCCGCATAATGTGACTTTGCAAAAAAAAAAAAAAATTAGAAGTGAAGCTCTTTGTATGCTGGTTCGGAAACTTCCTTTGAGCCTTTCTGCAATTGGCTGACAAACAATGAAGGGCTTTTCACATTGATTTTGTAATGTCAACAATGAAAACACGGGGGCCAGTTGGTTGATCATACTGTGGAATACTGCGCTACTTGATAGACCGAGGACACATTCATTCGTGTGTTGTCCTTCACCTGTCCCCCATCTAGCAAGTAGCGCTGTATTCCCCAGTTTGTGATGTCAACAGTCCCTTATTGCTACTGTGAAATAAGCACGGCTGCTTCATTGTGTAAAAAAAAAAATCTGAGTACATATGTCTTTTCAAACCCGCTATGAACTGGCAAGTGCATGGAAAGCGGCCTCGCAGTAGGCCATGAGACTCCTGCTTGGCCTGCATAATGTGACTTTGCAAAAAAAAAGAAATTAGAAGTGAAGCTCTTTGTATGCTGGTTCGGAAACTTCCTTTGAGCCTTTCTGCAATTGGCTGACAAACAATGAAGGGCTTTTCACATTGATTTTGTAATGTCAACAATGAAAACACGGGAGCCAGTTGGTTGATCATACTGTGGAATACTGCGCTACTTGATAGACCGAGGACACGTTCATTCGTGTCTTGTCCTTGACCTGTCCCCCATCTAGCAAGTAGCGCTGTATTCCCCAGTTTGTGATGTCAACAGTCCCTTATTGCTACTGTGAAATAAGCACGGCTGCTTCATTGTGTAAAAAAAAAAATCTGAGTACATATGTCTTTTCAAACCCGCTATGAACTGGCAAGTGCATGGAAAGCGGCCTCGCAGTAGGCCATGAGACTCCTGCTTGGCCTGCATAATGTGACTTTGCAAAAAAAAAAAAAAAATTAGAAGTGAAGCTCTTTGTATGCTGGTTCGGAAACTTCCTTTGAGCCTTTCTGCAATTGGCTGACAAACAATGAAGGGCTTTTCACATTGATTTTGTAATGTCAACAATGAAAACACGCGGGCCAGTTGGTTGATCATACTGGGGAATACGGCGCTACCTGATAGACCGGGGACACATTCATTCGTGTGTTGTCCTTCACCTGTCCCCCATCTAGCAAGTAGAGCTGTATTCCCCAGTTTGTGATGTCAACGGTCCCTTATTGCTACTGTGAAATAAGCACGGCTGCTTCATTGTGTAAAAAAAAAAATCTGAGTGCATATGTCTTTTCAAACCCGCTATGAACTGGTAATCGCATGGAAAGTGGCCTCGCAGTAGGGCCATGAGACTCCTGCTTGGCCCGCATAATGTGACTTTGCAAAAAAAAAAAAATTAGAAGTGAAGCTCTTTGTATGCTGGTTCGGAAACTTCCTTTGAGCCTTTCTGCAATTGGCTGACAAACAATGAAGGGCTTTTCACATTGATTTTGTAATGTCAACAATGAAAACACGGGGGCCAGTTGGTTGACCATACTGGGGAATAGGGCGCTACTTGATAGACCGGGGACACATTCATTCGTGTGTTGTCCTTCACCTGTCCCCCATCTAGCAAGTAGAGCTGTATTCCCCAGTTTGTGATGTCAACAGTCCCTTATTGCTACTGTGAAATAAGCACGGCTGCTTCATTGTGTAAAAAAAAAAATCTGAGTACATATGTCTTTTCAAACCCGCTATGAACTGGCAAGTGCATGGAAAGCGGCCTCGCAGTAGGCCATGAGACTCCTGCTTGGCCTGCATAATGTGACTTTGCAAAAAAAAAAAAATTAGAAGTGAAGCTCTTTGTATGCTGGTTCGGAAACTTCCTTTGAGCATTTCTGCAATTGGCTGACAAACAATGAAGGGCTTTTCACATTGATTTTGTAATGTCAACAATGAAAACACGGGGGCCAGTTGGTTGACCATACTGGGGAATAGGGCGCTACTTGATAGACCGGGGACACATTCATTCGTGTGTTGTCCTTCACCTGTCCCCCATCTAGCAAGTAGAGCTGTATTCCCCAGTTTGTGATGTCAACGGTCCCTTATTGCTACTGTGAAATAAGCACGGCTGCTTCATTGTGTAAAAAAAAGATCTGATTACATATGTCTTTTCAAACCCGCTATGAACTGGTAATCGCATGGAAAGTGGCCTCTCAGTAGGGCCATGAGACTCCTGCTTGGCCTGCATAATGTGACTTCGCAACAAAAAAAAAAAAAAATTAGAAGTGAAGCTCTTTGTATGCTGGTTCGGAAACTTCCTTTGAGCCTTTCTGCAATTGGCTGACAAACAATGAAGGGCTTTTCACATTGATTTTGTAATGTCAACAATGAAAACACGGGAGCCAGTTGGTTGATCATACTGTGGAATACTGCGCTACTTGATAGACCGAGGACACGTTCATTCGTGTCTTGTCCTTGACCTGTCCCCCATCTAGCAAGTAGCGCTGTATTCCCCAGTTTGTGATGTCAACAGTCCCTTATTGCTACTGTGAAATAAGCACGGCTGCTTCATTGTGTAAAAAAAAATATCTGAGTACATATGTCTTTTCAAACCCGCTATGAACTGGCAAGTGCATGGAAAGCGGCCTCGCAGTAGGCCATGAGACTCCTGCTTGGCCTGCATAATGTGACTTTGCAAAAAAAAAAAAATTAGAAGTGAAGCTCTTTGTATGCTGGTTCGGAAACTTCCCTTGAGCCTTTCTGCAATTGGCTGACAAACAATGAAGGGCTTTTCACATTGATTTTGTAATGTCAACAATGAAAACACGCGGGCCAGTTGGTTGATCATACTGGGGAATACGGCGCTACTTGATAGACCGGGGACACATTCATTCGTGTGTTGTCCTTCACCTGTCCCCCATCTAGCAAGTAGAGCTGTATTCCCCAGTTTGTGATGTCAACGGTCCCTTATTGCTACTGTGAAATAAGCACGGCTGCTTCATTGTGTAAAAAAAAAAATCTGAGTACATATGTCTTTTCAAACCCGCTATGAACTGGTAATCGCATGGAAAGTGGCCTCGCAGTAGGGCCATGAGACTCCTGCTTGGCCCGCATAATGTGACTTTGCAAAAAAAAAAAATTAGAAGTGAAGCTCTTTGTATGCTGGTTCGGAAACTTCCTTTGAGCCTTTCTGCAATTGGCTGACAAACAATGAAGGGCTTTTCACATTGATTTTGTAATGTCAACAATGAAAACACGGGGGCCAGTTGGTTGACCATACTGGGGAATAGGGCGCTACTTGATAGACCGGGGACACATTCATTCGTGTGTTGTCCTTCACCTGTCCCCCATCTAGCAAGTAGAGCTGTATTCCCCAGTTTGTGATGTCAACAGTCCCTTATTGCTACTGTGAAATAAGCACGGCTGCTTCATTGTGTAAAAAAAAAAATCTGAGTACATATGTCTTTTCAAACCCGCTATGAACTGGCAAGTGCATGGAAAGCGGCCTCGCAGTAGGCCATGAGACTCCTGCTTGGCCTGCATAATGTGACTTTGCAAAAAAAAAAAAATTAGAAGTGAAGCTCTTTGTATGCTGGTTCGGAAACTTCCTTTGAGCATTTCTGCAATTGGCTGACAAACAATGAAGGGCTTTTCACATTGATTTTGTAATGTCAACAATGAAAACACGGGGGCAAGTTGGTTGATCATACTGGGGAATACGGCGCTACTTGATAGACCGGGGACACATTCATTCGTGTGTTGTCCTTCACCTGTCCCCCATCTAGCAACTAGAGCTGTATTCCCCAGTTTGTGATGTCAACGGTCCCTTATTGCTACTGTGAAATAAGCACGGCTGCTTCATTGTGTAAAAAAAAAAAAAATCTGAGTACATATGTCTTTTCAAACCCGCTATGAACTGGTAATCGCATGGAAAGTGGCCTCGCAGTAGGGCCATGAGACTCCTGCTTGGCCCGCATAATGTGACTTTGCAAAAAAAAAAAAAATTAGAAGTGAAGCTCTTTGTATGCTGGTTCGGAAACTTCCTTTGAGCCTTTCTGCAATTGGCTGACAAACAATGAAGGGCTTTTCACATTGATTTTGTAATGTCAACAATGAAAACACGGGGGCCAGTTGGTTGATCATACTGTGGAATACTGCGCTACTTGATAGACCGAGGACACATTCATTCGTGTGTTGTCCTTCACCTGTCCCCCATCTAGCAAGTAGCGCTGTATTCCCCAGTTTGTGATGTCAACAGTCCCTTATTGCTACTGTGAAATAAGCACGGCTGCTTCATTGTGTAAAAAAAAAAATCTGAGTACATATGTCTTTTCAAACCCGCTATGAACTGGCAAGTGCATGGAAAGCGGCCTCGCAGTAGGCCATGAGACTCCTGCTTGGCCTGCATAATGTGACTTTGCAAAAAAAAAGAAATTAGAAGTGAAGCTCTTTGTATGCTGGTTCGGAAACTTCCTTTGAGCCTTTCTGCAATTGGCTGACAAACAATGAAGGGCTTTTCACATTGATTTTGTAATGTCAACAATGAAAACACGGGAGCCAGTTGGTTGATCATACTGTGGAATACTGCGCTACTTGATAGACCGAGGACACGTTCATTCGTGTCTTGTCCTTGACCTGTCCCCCATCTAGCAAGTAGCGCTGTATTCCCCAGTTTGTGATGTCAACAGTCCCTTATTGCTACTGTGAAATAAGCACGGCTGCTTCATTGTGTAAAAAAAAAAATCTGAGTACATATGTCTTTTCAAACCCGCTATGAACTGGCAAGTGCATGGAAAGCGGCCTCGCAGTAGGCCATGAGACTCCTGCTTGGCCTGCATAATGTGACTTTGCAAAAAAAAAAAAAAAATTAGAAGTGAAGCTCTTTGTATGCTGGTTCGGAAACTTCCTTTGAGCCTTTCTGCAATTGGCTGACGAACAATGAAGGGCTTTTCACATTGATTTTGTAATGTCAACAATGAAAACACGCGGGCCAGTTGGTTGATCATACTGGGGAATACGGCGCTACTTGATAGACCGGGGACACATTCATTCGTGTGTTGTCCTTCACCTGTCCCCCATCTAGCAAGTAGAGCTGTATTCCCCAGTTTGTGATGTCAACGGTCCCTTATTGCTACTGTGAAATAAGCACGGCTGCTTCATTGTGTAAAAAAAAAAATCTGAGTGCATATGTCTTTTCAAACCCGCTATGAACTGGTAATCGCATGGAAAGTGGCCTCGCAGTAGGGCCATGAGACTCCTGCTTGGCCCGCATAATGTGACTTTGCAAAAAAAAAAAAATTAGAAGTGAAGCTCTTTGTATGCTGGTTCGGAAACTTCCTTTGAGCCTTTCTGCAATTGGCTGACAAACAATGAAGGGCTTTTCACATTGATTTTGTAATGTCAACAATGAAAACACGGGGGCCAGTTGGTTGACCATACTGGGGAATAGGGCGCTACTTGATAGACCGGGGACACATTCATTCGTGTGTTGTCCTTCACCTGTCCCCCATCTAGCAAGTAGAGCTGTATTCCCCAGTTTGTGATGTCAACAGTCCCTTATTGCTACTGTGAAATAAGCACGGCTGCTTCATTGTGTAAAAAAAAAAATCTGAGTACATATGTCTTTTCAAACCCGCTATGAACTGGCAAGTGCATGGAAAGCGGCCTCGCAGTAGGCCATGAGACTCCTGCTTGGCCTGCATAATGTGACTTTGCAAAAAAAAAAAAAAATTAGAAGTGAAGCTCTTTGTATGCTGGTTCGGAAACTTCCTTTGAGCATTTCTGCAATTGGCTGACAAACAATGAAGGGCTTTTCACATTGATTTTGTAATGTCAACAATGAAAACACGGGGGCCAGTTGGTTGATCATACTGGGGAATACGGCGCTACTTGATAGACCGGGGACACATTCATTCGTGTGTTGTCCTTCACCTGTCCCCCATCTAGCAAGTAGAGCTGTATTCCCCAGTTTGTGATGTCAACGGTCCCTTATTGCTACTGTGAAATAAGCACGGCTGCTTCATTGTGTAAAAAAAAAAAAAAATCTGAGTACATATGTCTTTTCAAACCCGCTATGAACTGGTAATCGCATGGAAAGTGGCCTCGCAGTAGGGCCATGAGACTCCTGCTTGGCCCGCATAATGTGACTTTGCAAAAAAAAAAAAAATTAGAAGTGAAGCTCTTTGTATGCTGGTTCGGAAACTTCCTTTGAGCCTTTCTGCAATTGGCTGACAAACAATGAAGGGCTTTTCACATTGATTTTGTAATGTCAACAATGAAAACACGGGGACCAGTTGGTTGATCATACTTGGGAATACGGCGCTACTTGATAGACCGGGGACACATTCATTCGTGTGTTGTCCTTCACCTGTCCCCCATCTAGCAAGTAGAGCTGTATTCCCCAGTTTGTGATGTCAACGGTCCCTTATTGCTACTGTGAAATAAGCACGGCTGCTTCATTGTGTAAAAAAAAAAAATCTGAGTACATATGTCTTTTCAAACCCGCTATGAACTGGTAATCGCATGGAAAGTGGCCTCGCAGTAGGGTCATGAGACTCCTGCTTGGCCCGCATAATGTGACTTTGCAAAAAAAAAAAATTAGAAGTGAAGCTCTTTGTATGCTGGTTCGGAAACTTCCTTTGAGCCTTTCTGCAATTGGCTGACAAACAATGAAGGGCTTTTCACATTGATTTTGTAATGTCAACAATGAAAACACGGGAGCCAGTTGGTTGATCATACTGTGGAATACTGCGCTACTTGATAGACCGAGGACACGTTCATTCGTGTCTTGTCCTTGACCTGTCCCCCATCTAGCAAGTAGCGCTGTATTCCCCAGTTTGTGATGTCAACGGTCCCTTATTGCTACTGTGAAATTAGCACGGCTGCTTCATTGTGTAAAAAAAAAAAAATCTCAGTACATATGTCTTTTCAAACCCGCTATGAACTGGTAATCGCATGGAAAGTGGCCTCGCAGTAGGGCCATGAGACTCCTGCTTGGCCTGCATAATGTGACTTCGCAACAAAAAAAAAAAAAAATTAGAAGTGAAGCTCTTTGTATGCTGGTTCGGAAACTTCCTTTGAGCCTTTCTGCAATTGGCTGACAAACAATGAAGGGCTTTTCACATTGATTTTGTAATGTCAACAATGAAAACACGGGGGCCAGTTGGTTGATCATACTGGGGAATACGGCGCTACTTGATAGACCGGGGACACATTCATTCGTGTGTTGTCCTTCACCTGTCCCCCATCTAGCAAGTAGAGCTGTATTCCCCAGTTTGTGATGTCAACGGTCCCTTATTGCTACTGTGAAATAAGCACGGCTGCTTCATTGTGTAAAAAAAAAAACCTGAGTGCATATGTCTTTTCAAACCCGCTATGAACTGGTAATCGCATGGAAAGTGGCCTCGCAGTAGGGCCATGAGACTCCTGCTTGGCCCGCATAATGTGACTTTGCAAAAAAAAAAAAATTAGAAGTGAAGCTCTTTGTATGCTGGTTCGGAAACTTCCTTTGAGCCTTTCTGCAATTGGCTGACAAACAATGAAGGGCTTTTCACATTGATTTTGTAATGTCAACAATGAAAACACGGGGGCCAGTTGGTTGACCATACTGGGGAATAGGGCGCTACTTGATAGACCGGGGACACATTCATTCGTGTGTTGTCCTTCACCTGTCCCCCATCTAGCAAGTAGAGCTGTATTCCCCAGTTTGTGATGTCAACAGTCCCTTATTGCTACTGTGAAATAAGCACGGCTGCTTCATTGTGTAAAAAAAAAAATCTGAGTACATATGTCTTTTCAAACCCGCTATGAACTGGCAAGTGCATGGAAAGCGGCCTCGCAGTAGGCCATGAGACTCCTGCTTGGCCTGCATAATGTGACTTTGCAAAAAAAAAAAAATTAGAAGTGAAGCTCTTTGTATGCTGGTTCGGAAACTTCCTTTGAGCATTTCTGCAATTGGCTGACAAACAATGAAGGGCTTTTCACATTGATTTTGTAATGTCAACAATGAAAACACGGGGGCCAGTTGGTTGATCATACTGGGGAATACGGCGCTACTTGATAGACCGGGGACACATTCATTCGTGTGTTGTCCTTCACCTGTCCCCCATCTAGCAAGTAGAGCTGTATTCCCCAGTTTGTGATGTCAACGGTCCCTTATTGCTACTGTGAAATAAGCACGGCTGCTTCATTGTGTAAAAAAAAAAAATCTGAGTACATATGTCTTTTCAAACCCGCTATGAACTGGTAATCGCATGGAAAGTGGCCTCGCAGTAGGGCCATGAGACTCCTGCTTGGCCCGCATAATGTGACTTTGCAAAAAAAAAAAAAAAAATTAGAAGTGAAGCTCTTTGTATGCTGGTTCGGAAACTTCCTTTGAGCCTTTCTGCAATTGGCTGACAAACAATGAAGGGCTTTTCACATTGATTTTGTAATGTCAACAATGAAAACACGGGGACCAGTTGGTTGATCATACTTGGGAATACGGCGCTACTTGATAGACCGGGGACACATTCATTCGTGTGTTGTCCTTCACCTGTCCCCCATCTAGCAAGTAGAGCTGTATTCCCCAGTTTGTGATGTCAACGGTCCCTTATTGCTACTGTGAAATAAGCACGGCTGCTTCATTGTGTAAAAAAAAAAATCTGAGTACATATGTCTATTCAAACCCGCTATGAACTGGTAATCGCATGGAAAGTGGCCTCGCAGTAGGGTCATGAGACTCCTGCTTGGCCCGCATAATGTGACTTTGCAAAAAAAAAAAAAATTAGAAGTGAAGCTCTTTGTATGCTGGTTCGGAAACTTCCTTTGAGCCTTTCTGCAATTGGCTGACAAACAATGAAGGGCTTTTCACATTGATTTTGTAATGTCAACAATGAAAACACGGGAGCCAGTTGGTTGATCATACTGTGGAATACTGCGCTACTCGATAGACCGAGGACACGTTCATTCGTGTCTTGTCCTTGACCTGTCCCCCATCTAGCAAGTAGCGCTGTATTCCCCAGTTTGTGATGTCAACGGTCCCTTATTGCTACTGTGAAATTAGCACGGCTGCTTCATTGTGTAAAAAAAAAAAAATCTCAGTACATATGTCTTTTCAAACCCGCTATGAACTGGTAATCGCATGGAAAGTGGCCTCGCAGTAGGGCCATGAGACTCCTGCTTGGCCTGCATAATGTGACTTCGCAACAAAAAAAAAAAAAAAATTAGAAGTGAAGCTCTTTGTATGCTGGTTCGGAAACTTCCTTTGAGCCTTTCTGCAATTGGCTGACAAACAATGAAGGGCTTTTCACATTGATTTTGTAATGTCAACAATATAAACACGGGGGCCAGTTGGTTGATCATACTGTGGAATACTGCGCTACTTGATAGACCGAGGACACGTTCATTCGTGTCTTGTCCTTGACCTGTCCCCCATCTAGCAAGTAGAGCTGTATTCCCCAGTTTGTGATGTCAACGGTCCCTTATTGCTACTGTGAAATAAGCACGGCTGCTTCATTGTGTAAAAAAAAAAATCTGAGTACATATGTCTTTTCAAACCCGCTATGAACTGGTAATCGCATGGAAAGTGGCCTCGCAGTAGGGCCATGAGACTCCTGCTTGGCCCGCATAATGTGACTTTGCAAAAAAAAAAAAAATAGAAGTGAAGCTCTTTGTATGCTGGTTCGGAAACTTCCTTTGAGCCTTTCTGCAATTGGCTGACAAACAATGAAGGGCTTTTCACATTGATTTTGTAATGTCAACAATGAAAACACGGGGGCCAGTTGGTTGATCATACTGTGGAATACTGCGCTACTTGATAGACCGAGGACACATTCATTCGTGTGTTGTCCTTCACCTGTCCCCCATCTAGCAAGTAGCGCTGTATTCCCCAGTTTGTGATGTCAACAGTCCCTTATTGCTACTGTGAAATAAGCACGGCTGCTTCATTGTGTAAAAAAAAAAATCTGAGTACATATGTCTTCAAACCCGCTATGAACTGGTAATCGCATGGAAAGTGGCCTCGCAGTAGGGCCATGAGACTCCTGCTTGGCCCGCATAATGTGACTTTGCAAAAAAAAAAAATTAGAAGTGAAGCTCTTTGTATGCTGGTTCGGAAACTTCCTTTGAGCCTTTCTGCAATTGGCTGACAAACAATGAAGGGCTTTTCACATTGATTTTGTAATGTCAACAATGAAAACACGGGGGCCAGTTGGTTGACCATACTGGGGAATAGGGCGCTACTTGATAGACCGGGGACACATTCATTCGTGTGTTGTCCTTCACCTGTCCCCCATCTAGCAAGTAGAGCTGTATTCCCCAGTTTGTGATGTCAACGGTCCCTTATTGCTACTGTGAAATAAGCACGGCTGCTTCATTGTGTAAAAAAAAGATCTGATTACATATGTCTTTTCAAACCCGCTATGAACTGGTAATCGCATGGAAAGTGGCCTCGCAGTAGGGCCATGAGACTCCTGCTTGGCCTGCATAATGTGACTTCGCAACAAAAAAAAAAAAAAAATTAGAAGTGAAGCTCTTTGTATGCTGGTTCGGAAACTTCCTTTGAGCCTTTCTGCAATTGGCTGACAAACAATGAAGGGCTTTTCACATTGATTTTGTAATGTCAACAATGAAAACACGGGAGCCAGTTGGTTGATCATACTGTGGAATACTGCGCTACTTGATAGACCGAGGACACGTTCATTCGTGTCTTGTCCTTGACCTGTCCCCCATCTAGCAAGTAGCGCTGTATTCCCCAGTTTGTGATGTCAACAGTCCCTTATTTCTACTGTGAAATAAGCACGGCTGCTTCATTGTGTAAAAAAAAAAATCTGAGTACATATGTCTTTTCAAACCCGCTATGAACTGGCAAGTGCATGGAAAGCGGCCTCGCAGTAGGCCATGAGACTCCTGCTTGGCCTGCATAATGTGACTTTGCAAAAAAAAAAAAATTAGAAGTGAAGCTCTTTGTATGCTGGTTCGGAAACTTCCTTTGAGCCTTTCTGC
The DNA here is from genome assembly GCF_055883805.1 of Amblyomma maculatum. Lineage (NCBI taxonomy): Eukaryota > Metazoa > Arthropoda > Arachnida > Ixodida > Ixodidae > Amblyomma > Amblyomma maculatum. The sequence goes on along the minus strand of NC_139353.1, from coordinate 105,875,834 downwards.
AATTGGCTGACAAACAATGAAGGGCTTTTCACATTGATTTTGTAATGTCAACAATGAAAACACGCGGGCCAGTTGGTTGATCATACTGGGGAATACGGCGCTACTTGATAGACCGGGGACACATTCATTAAAACAGAAGCTTGGGCATGTTGGTAATTCATTGTGTAGAACAGCGCGAAAAACACGACAGGGACGAACGAAGACAACAAGACGAGCGCTGTCTTGTTGTCTTCGTTCGTCCCTGTCGTGTTTTTCGCGCTGTTCTACACAACACATTCATTCGTGTGTTGTCCTTCACCTGTCCCCCATCTAGCAAGTAGAGCTGTATTCCCCAGTTTGTGATGTCAACGGTCCCTTATTGCTACTGTGAAATAAGCACGGCTGCTTCATTGTGTAAAAAAAAAGATCTGAGTACATATGTCTTTTCAAACCCGCTATGAACTGGTAATCGCATGGAAAGTGGCCTCGCAGTAGGGCCATGAGACTCCTGCTTGGCCCGCATAATGTGACTTTGCAAAAAAAAAAAAAATTAGAAGTGAAGCTCTTTGTATGCTGGTTCGGAAACTTCCTTTGAGCCTTTCTGCAATTGGCTGACAAACAATGAAGGGCTTTTCACATTGATTTTGTAATGTCAACAATGAAAACACGGGGGCCAGTTGGTTGACCATACTGGGGAATAGGGCGCTACTTGATAGACCGGGGACACATTCATTCGTGTGTTGTCCTTCACCTGTCCCCCATCTAGCAAGTAGAGCTGTATTCCCCAGTTTGTGATGTCAACAGTCCCTTATTGCTACTGTGAAATAAGCACGGCTGCTTCATTGTGTAAAAAAAAAAAATCTGAGTACATATGTCTTTTCAAACCCGCTATGAACTGGCAAGTGCATGGAAAGCGGCCTCGCAGTAGGCCATGAGACTCCTGCTTGGCCTGCATAATGTGACTTTGAAAAAAAAAAAAAAATTAGAAGTGAAGCTCTTTGTATGCTGGTTCGGAAACTTCCTTTGAGCATTTCTGCAATTGGCTGACAAACAATGAAGGGCTTTTCACATTGATTTTGTAATGTCAACAATGAAAACACGGGGGCCAGTTGGTTGATCATACTGGGGAATACGGCGCTACTTGATAGACCGGGGACACATTCATTCGTGTGTTGTCCTTCACCTGTCCCCCATCTAGCAAGTAGAGCTGTATTCCCCAGTTTGTGATGTCAACGGTCCCTTATTGCTACTGTGAAATAAGCACGGCTGCTTCATTGTGTAAAAAAAAAAATCTGAGTACATATGTATTTTCAAACCCGCTATGAACTGGTAATCGCATGGAAAGTGGCCTCGCAGTAGGGCCATGAGACTCCTGCTTGGCCCGCATAATGTGACTTTGCAAAAAAAAAAAAAAAAAAAAAATTAGAAGTGAAGCTCTTTGTATGCTGGTTCGGAAACTTCCTTTGAGCCTTTCTGCAATTGGCTGACAAACAATGAAGGGCTTTTCACATTGATTTTGTAATGTCAACAATGAAAACACGGGGGCCAGTTGGTTGATCATACTGTGGAATACTGCGCTACTTGATAGACCGAGGACACATTCATTCGTGTGTTGTCCTTCACCTGTCCCCCATCTAGCAAGTAGCGCTGTATTCCCCAGTTTGTGATGTCAACAGTCCCTTATTGCTACTGTGAAATAAGCACGGCTGCTTCATTGTGTAAAAAAAAAAATCTGAGTACATATGTCTTTTCAAACCCGCTATGAACTGGCAAGTGCATGGAAAGCGGCCTCGCAGTAGGCCATGAGACTCCTGCTTGGCCTGCATAATGTGACTTTGCAAAAAAAAAGAAATTAGAAGTGAAGCTCTTTGTATGCTGGTTCGGAAACTTCCTTTGAGCCTTTCTGCAATTGGCTGACAAGCAATGAAGGGCTTTTCACATTGATTTTGTAATGTCAACAATGAAAACACGGGAGCCAGTTGGTTGATCATACTGTGGAATACTGCGCTACTTGATAGACCGAGGACACGTTCATTCGTGTCTTGTCCTTGACCTGTCCCCCATCTAGCAAGTAGCGCTGTATTCCCCAGTTTGTGATGTCAACAGTCCCTTATTGCTACTGTGAAATAAGCACGGCTGCTTCATTGTGTAAAAAAAAAAATCTGAGTACATATGTCTTTTCAAACCCGCTATGAACTGGCAAGTGCATGGAAAGCGGCCTCGCAGTAGGCCATGAGACTCCTGCTTGGCCTGCATAATGTGACTTTGCAAAAAAAAAAAAATTAGAAGTGAAGCTCTTTGTATGCTGGTTCGGAAACTTCCTTTGAGCCTTTCTGCAATTGGCTGACAAACAATGAAGGGCTTTTCACATTGATTTTGTAATGTCAACAATGAAAACACGCGGGCCAGTTGGTTGATCATACTGGGGAATACGGCGCTACTTGATAGACCGGGGACACATTCATTCGTGTGTTGTCCTTCACCTGTCCCCCATCTAGCAAGTAGAGCTGTATTCCCCAGTTTGTGATGTCAACGGTCCCTTATTGCTACTGTGAAATAAGCACGGCTGCTTCATTGTGTAAAAAAAAAAATCTGAGTACATATGTCTTTTCAAACCCGCTATGAACTGGTAATAGCATGGAAAGTGGCCTCGCAGTAGGGCCATGAGACTCCTGCTTGGCCCGCATAATGTGACTTTGCAAAAAAAAAAAAAATTAGAAGTGAAGCTCTTTGTATGCTGGTTCGGAAGCTTCCTTTGAGCCTTTCTGCAATTGGCTGACAAACAATGAAGGGCTTTTCACATTGATTTTGTAATGTCAACAATGAAAACACGGGGGCCAGTTGGTTGATCATACTGGGGAATACGGCGCTACTTGATAGACCGGGGACACATTCATTCGTGTGTTGTCCTTCACCTGTCCCCCATCTAGCAAGTAGAGCTGTATTCCCCAGTTTGTGATGTCAACGGTCCCTTATTGCTACTGTGAAATAAGCACGGCTGCTTCATTGTGTAAAAAAAAAAAATCTGAGTACATATGTCTTTTCAAACCCGCTATGAACTGGTAATCGCATGGAAAGTGGCCTCGCAGTAGGGCCATGAGACTCCTGCTTGGCCCGCATAATGTGACTTTGCAAAAAAAAAAAAATTAGAAGTGAAGCTCTTTGTATGCTGGTTCGGAAACTTCCTTTGAGCCTTTCTGCAATTGGCTGACAAACAATGAAGGGCTTTTCACATTGATTTTGTAATGTCAACAATGAAAACACGGGGACCAGTTGGTTGATCATACTCGGGAATACGGCGCTACTTGATAGACCGGGGACACATTCATTCGTGTGTTGTCCTTCACCTGTCCCCCATCTAGCAAGTAGAGCTGTATTCCCCAGTTTGTGATGTCAACGGTCCCTTATTGCTACTGTGAAATAAGCACGGCTGCTTCATTGTGTAAAAAAAAAAATCTGAGTACATATGTCTTTTCAAACCCGCTATGAACTGGTAATCGCATGGAAAGTGGCCTCGCAGTAGGGCCATGAGACTCCTGCTTGGCCCGCATAATGTGACTTTGCAAAAAAAAAAAAAAAATTAGAAGTGAAGCTCTTTGTATGCTGGTTCGGAAACTTCCTTTGAGCCTTTCTGCAATTGGCTGACAAACAATGAAGGGCTTTTCACATTGATTTTGTAATGTCAACAATGAAAACACGGGAGCCAGTTGGTTGATCATACTGTGGAATACTGCGCTACTTGATAGACCGAGGACACGTTCATTCGTGTCTTGTCCTTGACCTGTCCCCCATCTAGCAAGTAGCGCTGTATTCCCCAGTTTGTGATGTCAACGGTCCCTTATTGCTACTGTGAAATAAGCACGGCTGCTTCATTGTGTAAAAAAAAAAAATCTCAGTACATATGTCTTTTCAAACCCGCTATGAACTGGTAATCGCATGGAAAGTGGCCTCGCAGTAGGGCCATGAGACTCCTGCTTGGCCTGCATAATGTGACTTCGCAACAAAAAAAAAAAAAAAAAAATTAGAAGTGAAGCTCTTTGTATGCTGGTTCGGAAACTTCCTTTGAGCCTTTCTGCAATTGGCTGACAAACAATGAAGGGCTTTTCACATTGATTTTGTAATGTCAACAATATAAACACGGGGGCCAGTTGGTTGATCATACTGTGGAATACTGCGCTACTTGATAGACCGAGGACACGTTCATTCGTGTCTTGTCCTTGACCTGTCCCCCATCTAGCAAGTAGAGCTGTATTCCCCAGTTTGTGATGTCAACGGTCCCTTATTGCTACTGTGAAATAAGCACGGCTGCTTCATTGTGTAAAAAAAAAAATCTGAGTACATATGTCTTTTCAAACCCGCTATGAACTGGTAATCGCATGGAAAGTGGCCTCGCAGTAGGGCCATGAGACTCCTGCTTGGCCTGCATAATGTGACTTTGCAAAAAAAAAAAAAATTAGAAGTGAAGCTCTTTGTATGCTGGTTCGGAAACTTCCTTTGAGCCTTTCTGCAATTGGCTGACAAACAATGAAGGGCTTTTCACATTGATTTTGTAATGTCAACAATGAAAACACGCGGGCCAGTTGGTTGATCATACTGGGGAATACGGCGCTACTTGATAGACCGGGGACACATTCATTCGTGTGTTGTCCTTCACCTGTCCCCCATCTAGAAAGTAGAGCTGTATTCCCCAGTTTGTGATGTCAACGGTCCCTTATTGCTACTGTGAAATAAGCACGGCTGCTTCATTGTGTAAAAAAAAAAATCTGAGTACATATGTCTTTTCAAACCCGCTATGAACTGGTAATCGCATGGAAAGTGGCCTCGCAGTAGGGCCATGAGACTCATGCTTGGCCCGCATAATGTGACTTTGCAAAAAAAAAAAAAATTAGAAGTGAAGCTCTTTGTATGCTGGTTCGGAAACTTCCTTTGAGCCTTTCTGCAATTGGCTGACAAACAATGAAGGGCTTTTCACATTGATTTTGTAATGTCAACAATGAAAACACGGGGGCCAGTTGGTTGATCATACTGTGGAATACTGCGCTACTTGATAGACCGAGGACACATTCATTCGTGTGTTGTCCTTCACCTGTCCCCCATCTAGCAAGTAGCGCTGTATTCCCCAGTTTGTGATGTCAACAGTCCCTTATTGCTACTGTGAAATAAGCACGGCTGCTTCATTGTGTAAAAAAAAAAATCTGAGTACATATGTCTTTTCAAACCCGCTATGAACTGGCAAGTGCATGGAAAGCGGCCTCGCAGTAGGCCATGAGACTCCTGCTTGGCCTGCATAATGTGACTTTGCAAAAAAAAAAAAAAATTAGAAGTGAAGCTCTTTGTATGCTGGTTCGGAAACTTCCTTTGAGCCTTTCTGCAATTGGCTGACAAACAATGAAGGGCTTTTCACATTGATTTTGTAATGTCAACAATGAAAACACGCGGGCCAGTTGGTTGATCATACTGGGGAATACGGCGCTACTTGATAGACCGGGGACACATTCATTCGTGTGTTGTCCTTCACCTGTCCCCCATCTAGCAAGTAGAGCTGTATTCCCCAGTTTGTGATGTCAACGGTCCCTTATTGCTACTGTGAAATAAGCACGGCTGCTTCATTGTGTAAAAAAAAAATCTGAGTACATATGTCTTCAAACCCGCTATGAACTGGTAATCGCATGGAAAGTGGCCTCGCAGTAGGGCCATGAGACTCCTGCTTGGCCCGCATAATGTGACTTTGCAAAAAAAAAAAAAATTAGAAGTGAAGCTCTTTGTATGCTGGTTCGGAAACTTCCTTTGAGCCTTTCTGCAATTGGCTGACAAACAATGAAGGGCTTTTCACATTGATTTTGTAATGTCAACAATGAAAACACGGGGGCCAGTTGGTTGACCATACTGGGGAATAGGGCGCTACTTGATAGACCGGGGACACATTCATTCGTGTGTTGTCCTTCACCTGTCCCCCATCTAGCAAGTAGAGCTGTATTCCCCAGTTTGTGATGTCAACGGTCCCTTATTGCTACTGTGAAATAAGCACGGCTGCTTCATTGTGTAAAAAAAAGATCTGATTACATATGTCTTTTCAAACCCGCTATGAACTGGTAATCGCATGGAAAGTGGCCTCGCAGTAGGGCCATGAGACTCCTGCTTGGCCTGCATAATGTGACTTCGCAACAAAAAAAAAAAAAATTAGAAGTGAAGCTCTTTGTATGCTGGTTCGGAAACTTCCTTTGAGCCTTTCTGCAATTGGCTGACAAACAATGAAGGGCTTTTCACATTGATTTTGTAATGTCAACAATATAAACACGGGGGCCAGTTGGTTGATCATACTGTGGAATACTGCGCTACTTGATAGACCGAGGACACGTTCATTCGTGTCTTGTCCTTGACCTGTCCCCCATCTAGCAAGTAGAGCTGTATTCCCCAGTTTGTGATGTCAACGGTCCCTTATTGCTACTGTGAAATAAGCACGGCTGCTTCATTGTGTAAAAAAAAAAAATCTGAGTACATATGTCTTTTCAAACCCGCTATGAACTGGTAATCGCATGGAAAGCGGCCTCGCAGTAGGCCATGAGACTCCTGCTTGGCCTGCATAATGTGACTTTGCAAAAAAAAAAAAAAAAATTAGAAGTGAAGCTCTTTGTATGCTGGTTCGGAAACTTCCTTTGAGCCTTTCTGCAATTGGCTGACAAACAATGAAGGGCTTTTCACATTGATTTTGTAATGTCAACAATGAAAACACGCGGGCCAGTTGGTTGATCATACTGGGGAATACGGCGCTACTTGATAGACCGGGGACACATTCATTCGTGTGTTGTCCTTCACCTGTCCCCCATCTAGCAAGTAGAGCTGTATTCCCCAGTTTGTGATGTCAACGGTCCCTTATTGCTACTGTGAAATAAGCACGGCTGCTTCATTGTGTAAAAAAAAAATCTGAGTACATATGTCTTTTCAAACCCGCTATGAACTGGTAATCGCATGGAAAGTGGCCTCGCAGTAGGGCCATGAGACTCCTGCTTGGCCCGCATAATGTGACTTTGCAAAAAAAAAAAAAAATTAGAAGTGAAGCTCTTTGTATGCTGGTTCGGAAACTTCCTTTGAGCCTTTCTGCAATTGGCTGACAAACAATGAAGGGCTTTTCACATTGATTTTGTAATGTCAACAATGAAAACACGGGGGCCAGTTGGTTGACCATACTGGGGAATAGGGCGCTACTTGATAGACCGGGGACACATTCATTCGTGTGTTGTCCTTCACCTGTCCCCCATCTAGCAAGTAGAGCTGTATTCCCCAGTTTGTGATGTCAACAGTCCCTTATTGCTACTGTGAAATAAGCACGGCTGCTTCATTGTGTAAAAAAAAAAATCTGAGTACATATGTCTTTTCAAACCCGCTATGAACTGGCAAGTGCATGGAAAGCGGCCTCGCAGTAGGCCATGAGACTCCTGCTTGGCCTGCATAATGTGACTTTGCAAAAAAAAAAAAATTAGAAGTGAAGCTCTTTGTATGCTGGTTCGGAAACTTCCTTTGAGCATTTCTGCAATTGGCTGACAAACAATGAAGGGCTTTTCACATTGATTTTGTAATGTCAACAATGAAAACACGGGGGCCAGTTGGTTGATCATACTGGGGAATACGGCGCTACTTGATAGACCGGGGACACATTCATTCGTGTGTTGTCCTTCACCTGTCCCCCATCTAGCAAGTAGAGCTGTATTCCCCAGTTTGTGATGTCAACGGTCCCTTATTGCTACTGTGAAATAAGCACGGCTGCTTCATTGTGTAAAAAAAAAAATCTGAGTACATATGTATTTTCAAACCCGCTATGAACTGGTAATCGCATGGAAAGTGGCCTCGCAGTAGGGCCATGAGACTCCTGCTTGGCCCTCATAATGTGACTTTGCAAAAAAAAAAAAAAAATTAGAAGTGAAGCTCTTTGTATGCTGGTTCGGAAACTTCCTTTGAGCCTTTCTGCAATTGGCTGACAAACAATGAAGGGCTTTTCACATTGATTTTGTAATGTCAACAATGAAAACACGGGGGCCAGTTGGTTGATCATACTGTGGAATACTGCGCTACTTGATAGACCGAGGACACATTCATTCGTGTGTTGTCCTTCACCTGTCCCCCATCTAGCAAGTAGCGCTGTATTCCCCAGTTTGTGATGTCAACAGTCCCTTATTGCTACTGTGAAATAAGCACGGCTGCTTCATTGTGTAAAAAAAAAAATCTGAGTACATATGTCTTTTCAAACCCGCTATGAACTGGCAAGTGCATGGAAAGCGGCCTCGCAGTAGGCCATGAGACTCCTGCTTGGCCTGCATAATGTGACTTTGCAAAAAAAAAGAAATTAGAAGTGAAGCTCTTTGTATGCTGGTTCGGAAACTTCCTTTGAGCCTTTCTGCAATTGGCTGACAAACAATGAAGGGCTTTTCACATTGATTTTGTAATGTCAACAATGAAAACACGGGAGCCAGTTGGTTGATCATACTGTGGAATACTGCGCTACTTGATAGACCGAGGACACGTTCATTCGTGTCTTGTCCTTGACCTGTCCCCCATCTAGCAAGTAGCGCTGTATTCCCCAGTTTGTGATGTCAACAGTCCCTTATTGCTACTGTGAAATAAGCACGGCTGCTTCATTGTGTAAAAAAAAAAATCTGAGTACATATGTCTTTTCAAACCCGCTATGAACTGGCAAGTGCATGGAAAGCGGCCTCGCAGTAGGCCATGAGACTCCTGCTTGGCCTGCATAATGTGACTTTGCAAAAAAAAAAAAATTAGAAGTGAAGCTCTTTGTATGCTGGTTCGGAAACTTCCTTTGAGCCTTTCTGCAATTGGCTGACAAACAATGAAGGGCTTTTCACATTGATTTTGTAATGTCAACAATGAAAACACGCGGGCCAGTTGGTTGATCATACTGGGGAATACGGCGCTACTTGATAGACCGGGGACACATTCATTCGTGTGTTGTCCTTCACCTGTCCCCCATCTAGCAAGTAGAGCTGTATTCCCCAGTTTGTGATGTCAACGGTCCCTTATTGCTACTGTGAAATAAGCACGGCTGCTTCATTGTGTAAAAAAAAAAATCTGAGTACATATGTCTTTTCAAACCCGCTATGAACTGGTAATAGCATGGAAAGTGGCCTCGCAGTAGGGCCATGAGACTCCTGCTTGGCCCGCATAATGTGACTTTGCAAAAAAAAAAAAATTAGAAGTGAAGCTCTTTGTATGCTGGTTCGGAAGCTTCCTTTGAGCCTTTCTGCAATTGGCTGACAAACAATGAAGGGCTTTTCACATTGATTTTGTAATGTCAACAATGAAAACACGGGGGCCAGTTGGTTGATCATACTGGGGAATACGGCGCTACTTGATAGACCGGGGACACATTCATTCGTGTGTTGTCCTTCACCTGTCCCCCATCTAGCAAGTAGAGCTGTATTCCCCAGTTTGTGATGTCAACGGTCCCTTATTGCTACTGTGAAATAAGCACGGCTGCTTCATTGTGTAAAAAAAAAAAAATCTGAGTACATATGTCTTTTCAAACCCGCTATGAACTGGTAATCGCATGGAAAGTGGCCTCGCAGTAGGGCCATGAGACTCCTGCTTGGCCCGCATAATGTGACTTTGCAAAAAAAAAAAAAAATTACAAGTGAAGCTCTTTGTATGCTGGTTCGGAAACTTCCTTTGAGCCTTTCTGCAATTGGCTGACAAACAATGAAGGGCTTTTCACATTGATTTTGTAATGTCAACAATGAAAACACGGGGACCAGTTGGTTGATCATACTCGGGAATACGACGCTACTTGATAGACCGGGGACACATTCATTCGTGTGTTGTCCTTCACCTGTCCCCCATCTAGCAAGTAGAGCTGTATTCCCCAGTTTGTGATGTCAACGGTCCCTTATTGCTACTGTGAAATAAGCACGGCTGCTTCATTGTGTAAAAAAAAAATCTGAGTACATATGTCTTTTCAAACCCGCTATGAACTGGTAATCGCATGGAAAGTGGCCTCGCAGTAGGGCCATGAGACTCCTGCTTGGCCCGCATAATGTGACTTTGCAAAAAAAAAAAAAAAATTAGAAGTGAAGCTCTTTGTATGCTGGTTCGGAAACTTCCTTTGAGCCTTTCTGCAATTGGCTGACAAACAATGAAGGGCTTTTCACATTGATTTTGTAATGTCAACAATGAAAACACGGGAGCCAGTTGGTTGATCATACTGTGGAATACTGCGCTACTTGATAGACCGAGGACACGTTCATTCGTGTCTTGTCCTTGACCTGTCCCCCATCTAGCAAGTAGCGCTGTATTCCCCAGTTTGTGATGTCAACGGTCCCTTATTGCTACTGTGAAATAAGCACGGCTGCTTCATTGTGTAAAAAAAAAAAAAATCTCAGTACATATGTCTTTTCAAACCCGCTATGAACTGGTAATCGCATGGAAAGTGGCCTCGCAGTAGGGCCATGAGACTCCTGCTTGGCCTGCATAATGTGACTTCGCAACAAAAAAAAAAAAAAAAAATTAGAAGTGAAGCTCTTTGTATGCTGGTTCGGAAACTTCCTTTGAGCCTTTCTGCAATTGGCTGACAAACAATGAAGGGCTTTTCACATTGATTTTGTAATGTCAACAATATAAACACGGGGGCCAGTTGGTTGATCATACTGTGGAATACTGCGCTACTTGATAGACCGAGGACACGTTCATTCGTGTCTTGTCCTTGACCTGTCCCCCATCTAGCAAGTAGAGCTGTATTCCCCAGTTTGTGATGTCAACGGTCCCTTATTGCTACTGTGAAATAAGCACGGCTGCTTCATTGTGTAAAAAAAAAAATCTGAGTACATATGTCTTTTCAAACCCGCTATGAACTGGTAATCGCATGGAAAGTGGCCTCGCAGTAGGGCCATGAGACTCCTGCTTGGCCTGCATAATGTGACTTTGCAAAAAAAAAAAAAAATTAGAAGTGAAGCTCTTTGTATGCTGGTTCGGAAACTTCCTTTGAGCCTTTCTGCAATTGGCTGACAAACAATGAAGGGCTTTTCACATTGATTTTGTAATGTCAACAATGAAAACACGCGGGCCAGTTGGTTGATCATACTGGGGAATACGGCGCTACTTGATAGACCGGGGACACATTCATTCGTGTGTTGTCCTTCACCTGTCCCCCATCTAGCAAGTAGAGCTGTATTCCCCAGTTTGTGATGTCAACGGTCCCTTATTGCTACTGTGAAATAAGCACGGCTGCTTCATTGTGTAAAAAAAAAAATCTGAGTACATATGTCTTTTCAAACCCGCTATGAACTGGTAATCGCATGGAAAGTGGCCTCGCAGTAGGGCCATGAGACTCATGCTTGGCCCGCATAATGTGACTTTGCAAAAAAAAAAAAAAATTAGAAGTGAAGCTCTTTGTATGCTGGTTCGGAAACTTCCTTTGAGCCTTTCTGCAATTGGCTGACAAACAATGAAGGGCTTTTCACATTGATTTTGTAATGTCAACAATGAAAACACGGGGGCCAGTTGGTTGATCATACTGTGGAATACTGCGCTACTTGATAGACCGAGGACACATTCATTCGTGTGTTGTCCTTCACCTGTCCCCCATCTAGCAAGTAGCGCTGTATTCCCCAGTTTGTGATGTCAACAGTCCCTTATTGCTACTGTGAAATAAGCACGGCTGCTTCATTGTGTAAAAAAAAAAATCTGAGTACATATGTCTTTTCAAACCCGCTATGAACTGGCAAGTGCATGGAAAGCGGCCTCGCAGTAGGCCATGAGACTCCTGCTTGGCCTGCATAATGTGACTTTGCAAAAAAAAAAAAAAAATTAGAAGTGAAGCTCTTTGTATGCTGGTTCGGAAACTTCCTTTGAGCCTTTCTGCAATTGGCTGACAAACAATGAAGGGCTTTTCACATTGATTTTGTAATGTCAACAATGAAAACACGCGGGCCAGTTGGTTGATCATACTGGGGAATACGGCGCTACTTGATAGACCGGGGACGCATTCATTCGTGTGTTGTCCTTCACCTGTCCCCCATCTAGCAAGTAGAGCTGTATTCCCCAGTTTGTGATGTCAACGGTCCCTTATTGCTACTGTGAAATAAGCACGGCTGCTTCATTGTGTAAAAAAAAAATCTGAGTACATATGTCTTCAAACCCGCTATGAACTGGTAATCGCATGGAAAGTGGCCTCGCAGTAGGGCCATGAGACTCCTGCTTGGCCCGCATAATGTGACTTTGCAAAAAAAAAAAAAAATTAGAAGTGAAGCTCTTTGTATGCTGGTTCGGAAACTTCCTTTGAGCCTTTCTGCAATTGGCTGACAAACAATGAAGGGCTTTTCACATTGATTTTGTAATGTCAACAATGAAAACACGGGGGCCAGTTGGTTGACCATACTGGGGAATAGGGCGCTACTTGATAGACCGGGGACACATTCATTCGTGTGTTGTCCTTCACCTGTCCCCCATCTAGCAAGTAGAGCTGTATTCCCCAGTTTGTGATGTCAACGGTCCCTTATTGCTACTGTGAAATAAGCACGGCTGCTTCATTGTGTAAAAAAAAGATCTGATTACATATGTCTTTTCAAACCCGCTATGAACTGGTAATCGCATGGAAAGTGGCCTCGCAGTAGGGCCATGAGACTCCTGCTTGGCCTGCATAATGTGACTTCGCAACAAAAAAAAAAAAAATTAGAAGTGAAGCTCTTTGTATGCTGGTTCGGAAACTTCCTTTGAGCCTTTCTGCAATTGGCTGGCAAACAATGAAGGGCTTTTCACATTGATTTTGTAATGTCAACAATATAAACACGGGGGCCAGTTGGTTGATCATACTGTGGAATACTGCGCTACTTGATAGACCGAGGACACGTTCATTCGTGTCTTGTCCTTGACCTGTCCCCCATCTAGCAAGTAGAGCTGTATTCCCCAGTTTGTGATGTCAACGGTCCCTTATTGCTACTGTGAAATAAGCACGGCTGCTTCATTGTGTAAAAAAAAAAAATCTGAGTACATATGTCTTTTCAAACCCGCTATGAACTGGTAATCGCATGGAAAGTGGCCTCGCAGTAGGGCCATGAGACTCCTGCTTGGCCTGCATAATGTGACTTTGCAAAAAAAAAAAAAATTAGAAGTGAAGCCATTTGTATGCTGGTTCGGAAACTTCCTTTGAGCCTTTCTGCAATTGGCTGACAAACAATGAAGGGCTTTTCACATTGATTTTGTAATGTCAACAATGAAAACACGCGGGCCAGTTGGTTGATCATACTGTGGAATACGGCGCTACTTGATAGACCGGGGACACATTCATTCGTGTGTTGTCCTTCACCTGTCCCCCATCTAGCAAGTAGAGCTGTATTCCCCAGTTTGTGATGTCAACGGTCCCTTATTGCTACTGTGAAATAAGCACGGCTGCTTCATTGTGTAAAAAAAAAAATCTGAGTACATATGTCTTTTCAAACCCGCTATGAACTGGTAATCGCATGGAAAGTGGCCTCGCAGTAGGGCCATGAGACTCCTGCTTGGCCCGCATAATGTGACTTTGCAAAAAAAAAAAAAATTAGAAGTGAAGCTCTTTGTATGCTGGTTCGGAAACTTCCTTTGAGCCTTTCTGCAATTGGCTGACAAACAATGAAGGGCTTTTCACATTGATTTTGTAATGTCAACAATGAAAACACGGGGGCCAGTTGGTTGATCATACTGTGGAATACTGCGCTACTTGATAGACCGAGGACACATTCATTCGTGTGTTGTCCTTCACCTGTCCCCCATCTAGCAAGTAGCGCTGTATTCCCCAGTTTGTGATGTCAACAGTCCCTTATTGCTACTGTGAAATAAGCACGGCTGCTTCATTGTGTAAAAAAAAAAAATCTGAGTACATATGTCTTTTCAAACCCGCTATGAACTGGCAAGTGCATGGAAAGCGGCCTCGCAGTAGGCCATGAGACTCCTGCTTGGCCTGCATAATGTGACTTTGCAAAAAAAAAAAAAATTAGAAGTGAAGCTCTTTGTATGCTGGTTCGGAAACTTCCTTTGAGCCTTTCTGCAATTGGCTGACAAACAATGAAGGGCTTTTCACATTGATTTTGTAATGTCAACAATGAAAACACGGGGGCCAGTTGGTTGACCATACTGGGGAATAGGGCGCTACTTGATAGACCGGGGACACATTCATTCGTGTGTTGTCCTTCACCTGTCCCCCATCTAGCAAGTAGAGCTGTATTCCCCAGTTTGTGATGTCAACGGTCCCTTATTGCTACTGTGAAATAAGCACGGCTGCTTCATTGTGTAAAAAAAAGATCTGGTTACATATGTCTCTTCAAACCCGCTATGAACTGGTAATCGCATGGAAAGTGGCCTCGCAGTAGGGCCATGAGACTCCTGCTTGGCCTGCATAATGTGACTTCGCAACAAAAAAAAAAAAAATTAGAAGTGAAGCTCTTTGTATGCTGGTTCGGAAACTTCCTTTGAGCCTTTCTGCAATTGGCTGACAAACAATGAAGGGCTTTTCACATTGATTTTGTAATGTCAACAATATAAACACGGGGGCCAGTTGGTTGATCATACTGTGGAATACTGCGCTACTTGATAGACCGAGGACACGTTCATTCGTGTCTTGTCCTTGACCTGTCCCCCATCTAGCAAGTAGAGCTGTATTCCCCAGTTTGTGATGTCAACGGTCCCTTATTGCTACTGTGAAATAAGCACGGCTGCTTCATTGTGTAAAAAAAAAAAATCTGAGTACATATGTCTTTTCAAACCCGCTATGAACTGGTAATCGCATGGAAAGTGGCCTCGCAGTAGGGCCATGAGACTCCTGCTTGGCCTGCATAATGTGACTTTGCAAAAAAAAAAAAAAAATTAGAAGTGAAGCTCTTTGTATGCTGGTTCGGAAACTTCCTTTGAGCCTTTCTGCAATTGGCTGACAAACAATGAAGGGCTTTTCACATTGATTTTGTAATGTCAACAATGAAAACACGCGGGCCAGTTGGTTGATCATACTGGGGAATACGGCGCTACTTGATAGACCGGGGACACATTCATTCGTGTGTTGTCCTTCACCTGTCCCCCATCTAGCAAGTAGAGCTGTATTCCCCAGTTTGTGATGTCAACGGTCCCTTATTGCTACTGTGAAATAAGCACGGCTGCTTCATTGTGTAAAAAAAAAATCTGAGTACATATGTCTTTTCAAACCCGCTATGAACTGGCAAGTGCATGGAAAGCGGCCTCGCAGTAGGCCATGAGACTCCTGCTTGGCCTGCATAATGTGACTTTGCAAAAAAAAAAAAATTAGAAGTGAAGCTCTTTGTATGCTGGTTCGGAAACTTCCTTTGAGCCTTTCTGCAATTGGCTGACAAACAATGAAGGGCTTTTCACATTGATTTTGTAATGTCAACAATGAAAACACGGGGGCCAGTTGGTTGATCATACTGGGGAATACGGCGCTACTTGATAGACCGGGGACACATTCATTCGTGTGTTGTCCTTCACCTGTCCCCCATCTTGCAAGTAGAGCTGTATTCCCCAGTTTGTGATGTCAACGGTCCCTTATTGCTACTGTGAAATAAGCACGGCTGCTTCATTGTGTAAAAAAAAAAATCTGAGTACATATGTCTTTTCAAACCCGCTATGAACTGGTAATCGCATGGAAAGTGGCCTCGCAGTAGGGCCATGAGACTCCTGCTTGGCCCGCATAATGTGACTTTGCAAAAAAAAAAAAAAAATTAGAAGTGAAGCTCTTTGTATGCTGGTTCGGAAACTTCCTTTGAGCCTTTCTGCAATTGGCTGACAAACAATGAAGGGCTTTTCACATTGATTTTGTAATGTCAACAATGAAAACACGGGGGCCAGTTGGTTGATCATACTGTGGAATACTGCGCTACTTGATAGACCGAGGACACGTTCATTCGTGTCTTGTCCTTGACCTGTCCCCCATCTAGCAAGTAGAGCTGTATTCCCCAGTTTGTGATGTCAACGGTCCCTTATTGCTACTGTGAAATAAGCACGGCTGCTTCATTGTGTAAAAAAAAAAATCTGAGTACATATGTCTTTTCAAACCCGCTATGAACTGGTAATCGCATGGAAAGTGGCCTCGCAGTAGGGCCATGAGACTCCTGCTTGGCCCGCATAATGTGACTTTGCAAAAAAAAAAAAAAAATTAGAAGTGAAGCTCTTTGTATGCTGGTTCGGAAACTTCCTTTGAGCCTTTCTGCAATTGGCTGACAAACAATGAAGGGCTTTTCACATTGATTTTGTAATGTCAACAATGAAAACACGGGGGCCAGTTGGTTGATCATACTGTGGAATACTGCGCTACTTGATAGACCGAGGACACATTCATTCGTGTGTTGTCCTTCACCTGTCCCCCATCTAGCAAGTAGCGCTGTATTCCCCAGTTTGTGATGTCAACAGTCCCTTATTGCTACTGTGAAATAAGCACGGCTGCTTCATTGTGTAAAAAAAAAAAATCTGAGTACATATGTCTTTTCAAACCCGCTATGAACTGGCAAGTGCATGGAAAGCGGCCTCGCAGTAGGCCATGAGACTCCTGCTTGGCCTGCATAATGTGACTTTGCAAAAAAAAAGAAATTAGAAGTGAAGCTCTTTGTATGCTGGTTCGGAAACTTCCTTTGAGCCTTTCTGCAATTGGCTGACAAACAATGAAGGGCTTTTCACATTGATTTTGTAATGTCAACAATGAAAACACGGGGGCCAGTTGGTTGATCATACTGTGGAATACTGCGCTACTTGATAGACCGAGGACACGTTCATTCGTGTCTTGTCCTTGACCTGTCCCCCATCTAGCAACTAGAGCTGTATTCCCCAGTTTGTGATGTCAACGGTCCCTTATTGCTACTGTGAAATAAGCACGGCTGCTTCATTGTGTAAAAAAAAAAATCTGAGTACATATGTCTTTTCAAACCCGCTATGAACTGGTAATCGCATGGAAAGTGGCCTCGCAGTAGGGCCATGAGACTCCTGCTTGGCCCGCATAATGTGACTTTGCAAAAAAAAAAAAAATTAGAAGTGAAGCTCTTTGTATGCTGGTTCGGAAACTTCCTTTGAGCCTTTCTGCAATTGGCTGACAAACAATGAAGGGCTTTTCACATTGATTTTGTAATGTCAACAATGAAAACACGGGGGCCAGTTGGTTGATCATACTGTGGAATACTGCGCTACTTGATAGACCGAGGACACATTCATTCGTGTGTTGTCCTTCACCTGTCCCCCATCTAGCAAGTAGCGCTGTATTCCCCAGTTTGTGATGTCAACAGTCCCTTATTGCTACTGTGAAATAAGCACGGCTGCTTCATTGTGTAAAAAAAAAAATCTGAGTACATATGTCTTTTCAAACCCGCTATGAACTGGCAAGTGCATGGAAAGCGGCCTCTCAGTAGGCCATGAGACTCCTGCTTGGCCTGCATAATGTGACTTTGCAAAAAAAAAGAAATTAGAAGTGAAGCTCTTTGTATGCTGGTTCGGAAACTTCCTTTGAGCCTTTCTGCAATTGGCTGACAAACAATGAAGGGCTTTTCACATTGATTTTGTAATGTCAACAATGAAAACACGGGAGCCAGTTGGTTGATCATACTGTGGAATACTGCGCTACTTGATAGACCGAGGACACGTTCATTCGTGTCTTGTCCTTGACCTGTCCCCCATCTAGCAAGTAGCGCTGTATTCCCCAGTTTGTGATGTCAACAGTCCCTTATTGCTACTGTGAAATAAGCACGGCTGCTTCATTGTGTAAAAAAAAAAAATCTGAGTACATATGTCTTTTCAAACCCGCTATGAACTGGCAAGTGCATGGAAAGCGGCCTCGCAGTAGGCCATGAGACTCCTGCTTGGCCTGCATAATGTGACTTTGCAAAAAAAAAAAAATTAGAAGTGAAGCTCTTTGTATGCTGGTTCGGAAACTTCCTTTGAGCCTTTCTGCAATTGGCTGACAAACAATGAAGGGCTTTTCACATTGATTTTGTAATGTCAACAATGAAAACACGCGGGCCAGTTGGTTGATCATACTGGGGAATACGGCGCTACTTGATAGACCGGGGACACATTCATTCGTGTGTTGTCCTTCACCTGTCCCCCATCTAGCAAGTAGAGCTGTATTCCCCAGTTTGTGATGTCAACGGTCCCTTATTGCTACTGTGAAATAAGCACGGCTGCTTCATTGTGTAAAAAAAAAAATCTGAGTACATATGTCTTTTCAAACCCGCTATGAACTGGTAATCGCATGGAAAGTGGCCTCGCAGTAGGGCCATGAGACTCCTGCTTGGCCCGCATAATGTGACTTTGCAAAAAAAAAAAAATTAGAAGTGAAGCTCTTTGTATGCTGGTTCGGAAACTTCCTTTGAGCCTTTCTGCAATTGGCTGACAAACAATGAAGGGCTTTTCACATTGATTTTGTAATGTCAACAATGAAAACACGGGGGCCAGTTGGTTGACCATACTGGGGAATAGGGCGCTACTTGATAGACCGGGGACACATTCATTCGTGTGTTGTCCTTCACCTGTCCCCCATCTAGCAAGTAGAGCTGTATTCCCCAGTTTGTGATGTCAACAGTCCCTTATTGCTACTGTGAAATAAGCACGGCTGCTTCATTGTGTAAAAAAAAAAAAATCTGAGTACATATGTCTTTTCAAACCCGCTATGAACTGGCAAGTGCATGGAAAGCGGCCTCGCAGTAGGCCATGAGACTCCTGCTTGGCCTGCATAATGTGACTTTGCAAAAAAAAAAAAATTAGAAGTGAAGCTCTTTGTATGCTGGTTCGGAAACTTCCTTTGAGCATTTCTGCAATTGGCTGACAAACAATGAAGGGCTTTTCACATTGATTTTGTAATGTCAACAATGAAAACACGGGGGCCAGTTGGTTGATCATACTGGGGAATACGGCGCTACTTGATAGACCGGGGACACATTCATTCGTGTGTTGTCCTTCACCTGTCCCCCATCTAGCAAGTAGAGCTGTATTCCCCAGTTTGTGATGTCAACGGTCCCTTATTGCTACTGTGAAATAAGCACGGCTGCTTCATTGTGTAAAAAAAAAAAATCTGAGTACATATGTCTTTTCAAACCCGCTATGAACTGGTAATCGCATGGAAAGTGGCCTCGCAGTAGGGCCATGAGACTCCTGCTTGGCCCGCATAATGTGACTTTGCAAAAAAAAAAAAAATTAGAAGTGAAGCTCTTTGTATGCTGGTTCGGAAACTTCCTTTGAGCCTTTCTGCAATTGGCTGACAAACAATGAAGGGCTTTTCACATTGATTTTGTAATGTCAACAATGAAAACACGGGGACCAGTTGGTTGATCATACTCGGGAATACGG
The DNA here is from genome assembly GCF_055883805.1 of Amblyomma maculatum. Classification (NCBI taxonomy): domain Eukaryota; kingdom Metazoa; phylum Arthropoda; class Arachnida; order Ixodida; family Ixodidae; genus Amblyomma; species Amblyomma maculatum. Next base: position 105,856,544 of record NC_139353.1, on the reverse strand, counting down.
CGCTACTTGATAGACCGGGGACACATTCATTCGTGTGTTGTCCTTCACCTGTCCCCCATCTAGCAAGTAGAGCTGTATTCCCCAGTTTGTGATGTCAACGGTCCCTTATTGCTACTGTGAAATAAGCACGGCTGCTTCGTTGTGTAAAAAAAAAAAATCTGAGTACATATGTCTTTTCAAACCCGCTATGAACTGGTAATCGCATGGAAAGTGGCCTCGCAGTAGGGCCATGAGACTCCTGCTTGGCCCGCATAATGTGACTTTGCAAAAAAAAAAAAAATTAGAAGTGAAGCTCTTTGTATGCTGGTTCGGAAACTTCCTTTGAGCCTTTCTGCAATTGGCTGACAAACAATGAAGGGCTTTTCACATTGATTTTGTAATGTCAACAATGAAAACACGGGGGCCAGTTGGTTGACCATACTGGGGAATACGGCGCTACTTGATAGACCGGGGACACATTCATTCGTGTGTTGTCCTTCACCTGTCCCCCATCTAGCAAGTAGAGCTGTATTCCCCAGTTTGTGATGTCAACGGTCCCTTATTGCTACTGTGAAATAAGCACGGCTGCTTCATTGTGTAAAAAAAAGATCTGATTACATATGTCTTTTCAAACCCGCTATGAACTGGTAATCGCATGGAAAGTGGCCTCGCAGTAGGGCCATGAGACTCCTGCTTGGCCCGCATAATGTGACTTTGCAAAAAAAAAAAAAAATTAGAAGTGAAGCTCTTTGTATGCTGGTTCGGAAACTTCCTTTGAGCCTTTCTGCAATTGGCTGACAAACAATGAAGGGCTTTTCACATTGATTTTGTAATGTCAACAATGAAAACACGCGGGCCAGTTGGTTGATCATACTGGGGAATACGGCGCTACTTGATAGACCGGGGACACATTCATTCGTGTGTTGTCCTTCACCTGTCCCCCATCTAGCAAGTAGAGCTGTATTCCCCAGTTTGTGATGTCAACGGTCCCTTATTGCTACTGTGAAATAAGCACGGCTGCTTCATTGTGTAAAAAAAAAATCTGAGTACATATGTCTTCAAACCCGCTATGAACTGGTAATCGCATGGAAAGTGGCCTCGCAGTAGGGCCATGAGACTCCTGCTTGGCCCGCATAATGTGACTTTGCAAAAAAAAAAAAAATTAGAAGTGAAGCTCTTTGTATGCTGGTTCGGAAACTTCCTTTGAGCCTTTCTGCAATTGGCTGACAAACAATGAAGGGCTTTTCACATTGATTTTGTAATGTCAACAAGGAAAACACGGGGGCCAGTTGGTTGATCATACTGTGGAATACTGCGCTACTTGATAGACCGAGGACACATTCATTCGTGTGTTGTCCTTCACCTGTCCCCCATCTAGCAAGTAGCGCTGTATTCCCCAGTTTGTGATGTCAACAGTCCCTTATTGCTACTGTGAAATAAGCACGGCTGCTTCATTGTGTAAAAAAAAAAATCTGAGTACATATGTCTTTTCAAACCCGCTATGAACTGGCAAGTGCATGGAAAGCGGCCTCGCAGTAGGCCATGAGACTCCTGCTTGGCCTGCATAATGTGACTTTGCAAAAAAAAAGAAATTAGAAGTGAAGCTCTTTGTATGCTGGTTCGGAAACTTCCTTTGAGCCTTTCTGCAATTGGCTGACAAACAATGAAGGGCTTTTCACATTGATTTTGTAATGTCAACAATGAAAACACGGGAGCCAGTTGGTTGATCATACTGTGGAATACTGCGCTACTTGATAGACCGAGGACACGTTCATTCGTGTCTTGTCCTTGACCTGTCCCCCATCTAGCAAGTAGCGCTGTATTCCCCAGTTTGTGATGTCAACAGTCCCTTATTGCTACTGTGAAATAAGCACGGCTGCTTCATTGTGTAAAAAAAAAATCTGAGTACATATGTCTTTTCAAACCCGCTATGAACTGGCAAGTGCATGGAAAGCGGCCTCGCAGTAGGCCATGAGACTCCTGCTTGGCCTGCATAATGTGACTTTGCAAAAAAAAAAAAAAAATTAGAAGTGAAGCTCTTTGTATGCTGGTTCGGAAACTTCCTTTGAGCCTTTCTGCAATTGGCTGACAAGCAATGAAGGGCTTTTCACATTGATTTTGTAATGTCAACAATGAAAACACGCGGGCCAGTTGGTTGATCATACTGGGGAATACGGCGCTACTTGATAGACCGAGGACACATTCATTCGTGTGTTGTCCTTCACCTGTCCCCCATCTAGCAAGTAGCGCTGTATTCCCCAGTTTGTGATGTCAACAGTCCCTTATTGCTACTGTGAAATAAGCACGGCTGCTTCATTGTGTAAAAAAAAAAATCTGAGTACATATGTCTTTTCAAACCCGCTATGAACTGGTAATCGCATGGAAAGTGGCCTCGCAGTAGGGCCATGAGACTCCTGCTTGGCCCGCATAATGTGACTTTGCAAAAAAAAAAAAAATTAGAAGTGAAGCTCTTTGTATGCTGGTTCGGAAACTTCCTTTGAGCCTTTCTGCAATTGGCTGACAAACAATGAAGGGCTTTTCACATTGATTTTGTAATGTCAACAATGAAAACACGGGGGCCAGTTGGTTGACCATACTGGGGAATACGGCGCTACTTGATAGACCGGGGACACATTCATTCGTGTGTTGTCCTTCACCTGTCCCCCATCTAGCAAGTAGAGCTGTATTCCCCAGTTTGTGATGTCAACGGTCCCTTATTGCTACTGTGAAATAAGCACGGCTGCTTCATTGTGTAAAAAAAAAAAATCTGAGTACATATGTCTTCAAACCCGCTATGAACTGGTAATCGCATGGAAAGTGGCCTCGCAGTAGGGCCATGAGACTCCTGCTTGGCCCGCATAATGTGACTTTGCAAAAAAAAAAAATTAGAAGTGAAGCTCTTTGTATGCTGGTTCGGAAACTTCCTTTGAGCCTTTCTGCAATTGGCTGACAAACAATGAAGGGCTTTTCACATTGATTTTGTAATGTCAACAATGAAAACACGGGGGCCAGTTGGTTGATCATACTGTGGAATACTGCGCTACTTGATAGACCGAGGACACATTCATTCGTGTGTTGTCCTTCACCTGTCCCCCATCTAGCAAGTAGCGCTGTATTCCCCAGTTTGTGATGTCAACAGTCCCTTATTGCTACTGTGAAATAAGCACGGCTGCTTCATTGTGTAAAAAAAAAAATCTGAGTACATATGTCTTTTCAAACCCGCTATGAACTGGCAAGTGCATGGAAAGCGGCCTCGCAGTAGGCCATGAGACTCCTGCTTGGCCTGCATAATGTGACTTTGCAAAAAAAAAGAAATTAGAAGTGAAGCTCTTTGTATGCTGGTTCGGAAACTTCCTTTGAGCCTTTCTGCAATTGGCTGACAAACAATGAAGGGCTTTTCACATTGATTTTGTAATGTCAACAATGAAAACACGGGAGCCAGTTGGTTGATCATACTGTGGAATACTGCGCTACTTTATAAACCGAGGACACGTTCATTCGTGTCTTGTCCTTGACCTGTCCCCCATCTAGCAAGTAGAGCTGTATTCCCCAGTTTGTGATGTCAACGGTCCCTTATTGCTACTGTGAAATAAGCACGGCTGCTTCATTGTGTAAAAAAAAAATCTGAGTACATATGTCTTTTCAAACCCGCTATGAACTGGTAATCGCATGGAAAGTGGCCTTGCAGTAGGGCCATGAGACTCCTGCTTGGCCCGCATAATGTGACTTTGCAAAAAAAAAAAAAATTAGAAGTGAAGCTCTTTGTATGCTGGTTCGGAAACTTCCTTTGAGCCTTTCTGCAATTGGCTGACAAACAATGAAGGGCTTTTCACATTGATTTTGTAATGTCAACAATGAAAACACGGGAGCCAGTTGGTTGACCATACTGGGGAATAGGGCGCTACTTGATAGACCGGGGACACATTCATTCGTGTGTTGTCCTTCACCTGTCCCCCATCTAGTAAGTAGAGCTGTATTCCCCAGTTTGTGATGTCAACAGTCCCTTATTGCTACTGTGAAATAAGCACGGCTGCTTCATTGTGTAAAAAAAAAAATCTGAGTACATATGTCTTTTCAAACCCGCTATGAACTGGCAAGTGCATGGAAAGCGGCCTCGCAGTAGGCCATGAGACTCCTGCTTGGCCTGCATAATGTGACTTTGCAAAAAAAAAAAAATTAGAAGTGAAGCTCTTTGTATGCTGGTTCGGAAACTTCCTTTGAGCATTTCTGCAATTGGCTGACAAACAATGAAGGGCTTTTCACATTGATTTTGTAATGTCAACAATGAAAACACGGGGGCCAGTTGGTTGATCATACTGGGGAATACGGCGCTACTTGATAGACCGGGGACACATTCATTCGTGTGTTGTCCTTCACCTGTCCCCCATCTAGCAAGTAGAGCTGTATTCCCCAGTTTGTGATGTCAACGGTCCCTTATTGCTACTGTGAAATAAGCACGGCTGCTTCATTGTGTAAAAAAAAAAATCTGAGTACATATGTCTTTTCAAACCCGCTATGAACTGGTAATCGCATGGAAAGTGGCCTCGCAGTAGGGCCATGAGACTCCTGCTTGGCCCGCATAATGTGACTTTGCAAAAAAAAAAAAAAATTAGAAGTGAAGCTCTTTGTATGCTGGTTCGGAAACTTCCTTTGAGCCTTTCTGCAATTGGCTGACAAACAATGAAGGGCTTTTCACATTGATTTTGTAATGTCAACAATGAAAACACGCGGGCCAGTTGGTTGATCATACTGGGGAATACGGCACTACTTGATAGACCGGGGACACATTCATTCGTGTGTTGTCCTTCACCTGTCCCCCATCTAGCAAGTAGAGCTGTATTCCCCAGTTTGTGATGTCAACGGTCCCTTATTGCTACTGTGAAATAAGCACGGCTGCTTCATTGTGTAAAAAAAAAAATCTGAGTACATATGTCTTTTCAAACCCGCTATGAACTGGTAATCGCATGGAAAGTGGCCTCGCAGTAGGGCCATGAGACTCCTGCTTGGCCCGCACAATGTGACTTTGCAAAAAAAAAAAAAATTAGAAGTGAAGCTCTTTGTATGCTGGTTCGGAAACTTCCTGTGAGCCTTTCTGCAATTGGCTGACAAACAATGAAGGGCTTTTCACATTGATTTTGTAATGTCAACAATGAAAACACGGGGGCCAGTTGGTTGATCATACTGTGGAATACTGCGCTACTTGATAGACCGAGGACACATTCATTCGTGTGTTGTCCTTCACCTGTCCCCCATCTAGCAAGTAGCGCTGTATTCCCCAGTTTGTGATGTCAACAGTCCCTTATTGCTACTGTGAAATAAGCACGGCTGCTTCATTGTGTAAAAAAAAAAAATCTGAGTACATATGTCTTTTCAAACCCGCTATGAACTGGCAAGTGCATGGAAAGCGGCCTCGCAGTAGGCCATGAGACTCCTGCTTGGCCTGCATAATGTGACTTTGCAAAAAAAAAAAAATTAGAAGTGAAGCTCTTTGTATGCTGGTTCGGAAACTTCCTTTGAGCCTTTCTGCAATTGGCTGACAAACAATGAAGGGCTTTTCACATTGATTTTGTAATGTCAACAATGAAAACACGCGGGCCAGTTGGTTGATCATACTGGGGAATACGGCGCTACTCGATAGACCGGGGACACATTCATTCGTGTGTTGTCCTTCACCTGTCCCCCATCTAGCAAGTAGAGCTGTATTCCCCAGTTTGTGATGTCAACGGTCCCTTATTGCTACTGTGAAATAAGCACGGCTGCTTCATTGTGTAAAAAAAAAAATCTGAGTACATATGTCTTCAAACCCGCTATGAACTGGTAATCGCATGGAAAGTGGCCTCGCAGTAGGGCCATGAGACTCCTGCTTGGCCCGCATAATGTGACTTTGCAAAAAAAAAAAAAAAATTAGAAGTGAAGCTCTTTGTATGCTGGTTCGGAAACTTCCTTTGAGCCTTTCTGCAATTGGCTGACAAACAATGAAGGGCTTTTCACATTGATTTTGTAATGTCAACAATGAAAACACGGGGGCCAGTTGGTTGACCATACTGGGGAATAGGGCGCTACTTGATAGACCGGGGACACATTCATTCGTGTGTTGTCCTTCACCTGTCCCCCATCTAGCAAGTAGAGCTGTATTCCCCAGTTTGTGATGTCAACGGTCCCTTATTGCTACTGTGAAATAAGCACGGCTGCTTCATTGTGTAAAAAAAAGATCTGATTACATATGTCTTTTCAAACCCGCTATGAACTGGTAATCGCATGGAAAGTGGCCTCGCAGTAGGGCCATGAGACTCCTGCTTGGCCTGCATAATGTGACTTCGCAACAAAAAAAAAAAAAATTAGAAGTGAAGCTCTTTGTATGCTGGTTTTGAGCCTTTCTGCAATTGGCTGACAAACAATGAAGGGCTTTTCACATTGATTTTGTAATGTCAACAATATAAACACGGGGGCCAGTTGGTTGATCATACTGTGGAATACTGCGCTACTTGATAGACCGAGGACACGTTCATTCGTGTCTTGTCCTTGACCTGTCCCCCATCTAGCAAGTAGAGCTGTATTCCCCAGTTTGTGATGTCAACGGTCCCTTATTGCTACTGTGAAATAAGCACGGCTGCTTCATTGTGTAAAAAAAAAAATCTGAGTACATATGTCTTTTCAAACCCGCTATGAACTGGTAATCGCATGGAAAGTGGCCTCGCAGTAGGGCCATGAGACTCCTGCTTGGCCTGCATAATGTGACTTTGCAAAAAAAAAAAAATTAGAAGTGAAGCTCTTTGTATGCTGGTTCGGAAACTTCCTTTGAGCCTTTCTGCAATTGGCTGACAAACAATGAAGGGCTTTTCACATTGATTTTGTAATGTCAACAATGAAAACACGGGAGCCAGTTGGTTGATCATACTGTGGAATACTGCGCTACTTGATAGACCGAGGACACGTTCATTCGTGTCTTGTCCTTGACCTGTCCCCCATCTAGCAAGTAGCGCTGTATTCCCCAGTTTGTGATGTCAACGGTCCCTTATTGCTACTGTGAAATAAGCACGGCTGCTTCATTGTGTAAAAAAAAAAAAAAAATCTCAGTACATATGTCTTTTCAAACCCGCTATGAACTGGTAATCGCATGGAAAGTGGCCTCGCAGTAGGGCCATGAGACTCCTGCTTGGCCTGCATAATGTGACTTCGCAACAAAAAAAAAAAAATTAGAAGTGAAGCTCTTTGTATGCTGGTTCGGAAACTTCCTTTGAGCCTTTCTGCAATTGGCTGACAAACAATGAAGGGCTTTTCACATTGATTTTGTAATGTCAACAATATAAACACGGGGGCCAGTTGGTTGATCATACTGTGGAATACTGCGCTACTTGATAGACCGAGGACACGTTCATTCGTGTCTTGTCCTTGACCTGTCCCCCATCTAGCAAGTAGAGCTGTATTCCCCAGTTTGTGATGTCAACGGTCCGTTATTGCTACTGTGAAATAAGCACGGCTGCTTCATTGTGTAAAAAAAAAAATCTGAGTACATATGTCTTTTCAAACCCGCTATGAACTGGTAATCGCATGGAAAGTGGCCTCGCAGTAGGGCCATGAGACTCCTGCTTGGCCTGCATAATGTGACTTTGCAAAAAAAAAAAAAAATTAGAAGTGAAGCTCTTTGTATGCTGGTTCGGAAACTTCCTTTGAGCCTTTCTGCAATTGGCTGACAAACAATGAAGGGCTTTTCACATTGATTTTGTAATGTCAACAATGAAAACACGCGGGCCAGTTGGTTGATCATACTGGGGAATACGGCACTACTTGATAGACCGGGGACACATTCATTCGTGTGTTGTCCTTCACCTGTCCCCCATCTAGCAAGTAGAGCTGTATTCCCCAGTTTGTGATGTCAACGGTCCCTTATTGCTACTGTGAAATAAGCACGGCTGCTTCATTGTGTAAAAAAAAAAATCTGAGTACATATGTCTTTTCAAACCCGCTATGAACTGGTAATCGCATGGAAAGTGGCCTCGCAGTAGGGCCATGAGACTCCTGCTTGGCCCGCACAATGTGACTTTGCAAAAAAAAAAAAAATAGAAGTGAAGCTCTTTGTATGCTGGTTCGGAAACTTCCTGTGAGCCTTTCTGCAATTGGCTGACAAACAATGAAGGGCTTTTCACATTGATTTTGTAATGTCAACAATGAAAACACGGGGGCCAGTTGGTTGATCATACTGTGGAATACTGCGCTACTTGATAGACCGAGGACACATTCATTCGTGTGTTGTCCTTCACCTGTCCCCCATCTAGCAAGTAGCGCTGTATTCCCCAGTTTGTGATGTCAACAGTCCCTTATTGCTACTGTGAAATAAGCACGGCTGCTTCATTGTGTAAAAAAAAAAAATCTGAGTACATATGTCTTTTCAAACCCGCTATGAACTGGCAAGTGCATGGAAAGCGGCCTCGCAGTAGGCCATGAGACTCCTGCTTGGCCTGCATAATGTGACTTTGCAAAAAAAAAAAAAATTAGAAGTGAAGCTCTTTGTATGCTGGTTCGGAAACTTCCTTTGAGCCTTTCTGCAATTGGCTGACAAACAATGAAGGGCTTTTCACATTGATTTTGTAATGTCAACAATGAAAACACGCGGGCCAGTTGGTTGATCATACTGGGGAATACGGCGCTACTCGATAGACCGGGGACACATTCATTCGTGTGTTGTCCTTCACCTGTCCCCCATCTAGCAAGTAGAGCTGTATTCCCCAGTTTGTGATGTCAACGGTCCCTTATTGCTACTGTGAAATAAGCACGGCTGCTTCATTGTGTAAAAAAAAAATCTGAGTACATATGTCTTCAAACCCGCTATGAACTGGTAATCGCATGGAAAGTGGCCTCGCAGTAGGGCCATGAGACTCCTGCTTGGCCCGCATAATGTGACTTTGCAAAAAAAAAAAAAAATTAGAAGTGAAGCTCTTTGTATGCTGGTTCGGAAACTTCCTTTGAGCCTTTCTGCAATTGGCTGACAAACAATGAAGGGCTTTTCACATTGATTTTGTAATGTCAACAATGAAAACACGGGGGCCAGTTGGTTGACCATACTGGGGAATAGGGCGCTACTTGATAGACCGGGGACACATTCATTCGTGTGTTGTCCTTCACCTGTCCCCCATCTAGCAAGTAGAGCTGTATTCCCCAGTTTGTGATGTCAACGGTCCCTTATTGCTACTGTGAAATAAGCACGGCTGCTTCATTGTGTAAAAAAAAGATCTGATTACATATGTCTTTTCAAACCCGCTATGAACTGGTAATCGCATGGAAAGTGGCCTCGCAGTAGGGCCATGAGACTCCTGCTTGGCCTGCATAATGTGACTTCGCAACAAAAAAAAAAAAATTAGAAGTGAAGCTCTTTGTATGCTGGTTTTGAGCCTTTCTGCAATTGGCTGACAAACAATGAAGGGCTTTTCACATTGATTTTGTAATGTCAACAATATAAACACGGGGGCCAGTTGGTTGATCATACTGTGGAATACTGCGCTACTTGATAGACCGAGGACACGTTCATTCGTGTCTTGTCCTTGACCTGTCCCCCATCTAGCAAGTAGAGCTGTATTCCCCAGTTTGTGATGTCAACGGTCCCTTATTGCTACTGTGAAATAAGCACGGCTGCTTCATTGTGTAAAAAAAAAAATCTGAGTACATATGTCTTTTCAAACCCGCTATGAACTGGTAATCGCATGGAAAGTGGCCTCGCAGTAGGGCCATGAGACTCCTGCTTGGCCTGCATAATGTGACTTTGCAAAAAAAAAAAATTAGAAGTGAAGCTCTTTGTATGCTGGTTCGGAAACTTCCTTTGAGCCTTTCTGCAATTGGCTGACAAACAATGAAGGGCTTTTCACATTGATTTTGTAATGTCAACAATGAAAACACGCGGGCCAGTTGGTTGATCATACTGGGGAATACGGCGCTACTTGATAGACCGGGGACACATTCATTCGTGTGTTGTCCTTCACCTGTCCCCCATCTAGCAAGTAGAGCTGTATTCCCCAGTTTGTGATGTCAACGGTCCCTTATTGCTACTGTGAAATAAGCACGGCTGCTTCATTGTGTAAAAAAAAAAATCTGAGTACATATGTCTTTTCAAACCCGCTATGAACTGGTAATCGCATGGAAAGTGGCCTCGCAGTAGGGCCATGAGACTCCTGCTTGGCCCGCATAATGTGACTTTGCAAAAAAAAAAAAATTAGAAGTGAAGCTCTTTGTATGCTGGTTCGGAAACTTCCTTTGAGCCTTTCTGCAATTGGCTGACAAACAATGAAGGGCTTTTCACATTGATTTTGTAATGTCAACAATGAAAACACGCGGGCCAGTTGGTTGATCATACTGGGGAATACGGCACTACTTGATAGACCGGGGACACATTCATTCGTGTGTTGTCCTTCACCTGTCCCCCATCTAGCAAGTAGAGCTGTATTCCCCAGTTTGTGATGTCAACGGTCCCTTATTGCTACTGTGAAATAAGCACGGCTGCTTCATTGTGTAAAAAAAAAAATCTGAGTACATATGTCTTTTCAAACCCGCTATGAACTGGTAATCGCATGGAAAGTGGCCTCGCAGTAGGGCCATGAGACTCCTGCTTGGCCCGCACAATGTGACTTTGCAAAAAAAAAAAAAAATTAGAAGTGAAGCTCTTTGTATGCTGGTTCGGAAACTTCCTGTGAGCCTTTCTGCAATTGGCTGACAAACAATGAAGGGCTTTTCACATTGATTTTGTAATGTCAACAATGAAAACACGGAGGCCAGTTGGTTGATCATACTGTGGAATACTGCGCTACTTGATAGACCGAGGACACATTCATTCGTGTGTTGTCCTTCACCTGTCCCCCATCTAGCAAGTAGCGCTGTATTCCCCAGTTTGTGATGTCAACAGTCCCTTATTGCTACTGTGAAATAAGCACGGCTGCTTCATTGTGTAAAAAAAAAAAAATCTGAGTACATATGTCTTTTCAAACCCGCTATGAACTGGCAAGTGCATGGAAAGCGGCCTCGCAGTAGGCCATGAGACTCCTGCTTGGCCTGCATAATGTGACTTTGCAAAAAAAAAAAAATTAGAAGTGAAGCTCTTTGTATGCTGGTTCGGAAACTTCCTTTGAGCCTTTCTGCAATTGGCTGACAAACAATGAAGGGCTTTTCAAATTGATTTTGTAATGTCAACAATGAAAACACGCGGGCCAGTTGGTTGATCATACTGGGGAATACGGCGCTACTCGATAGACCGGGGACACATTCATTCGTGTGTTGTCCTTCACCTGTCCCCCATCTAGCAAGTAGAGCTGTATTCCCCAGTTTGTGATGTCAACGGTCCCTTATTGCTACTGTGAAATAAGCACGGCTGCTTCATTGTGTAAAAAAAAAAATCTGAGTACATATGTCTTCAAACCCGCTATGAACTGGTAATCGCATGGAAAGTGGCCTCGCAGTAGGGCCATGAGACTCCTGCTTGGCCCGCATAATGTGACTTTGCAAAAAAAAAAAAAAATTAGAAGTGAAGCTCTTTGTATGCTGGTTCGGAAACTTCCTTTGAGCCTTTCTGCAATTGGCTGACAAACAATGAAGGGCTTTTCACATTGATTTTGTAATGTCAACAATGAAAACACGGGGGCCAGTTGGTTGACCATACTGGGGAATAGGGCGCTACTTGATAGACCGGGGACACATTCATTCGTGTGTTGTCCTTCACCTGTCCCCCATCTAGCAAGTAGAGCTGTATTCCCCAGTTTGTGATGTCAACGGTCCCTTATTGCTACTGTGAAATAAGCACGGCTGCTTCATTGTGTAAAAAAAAGATCTGATTACATATGTCTTTTCAAACCCGCTATGAACTGGTAATCGCATGGAAAGTGGCCTCGCAGTAGGGCCATGAGACTCCTGCTTGGCCTGCATAATGTGACTTCGCAACAAAAAAAAAAAAAATTAGAAGTGAAGCTCTTTGTATGCTGGTTTTGAGCCTTTCTGCAATTGGCTGACAAACAATGAAGGGCTTTTCACATTGATTTTGTAATGTCAACAATATAAACACGGGGGCCAGTTGGTTGATCATACTGTGGAATACTGCGCTACTTGATAGACCGAGGACACGTTCATTCGTGTCTTGTCCTTGACCTGTCCCCCATCTAGCAAGTAGAGCTGTATTCCCCAGTTTGTGATGTCAACGGTCCCTTATTGCTACTGTGAAATAAGCACGGCTGCTTCATTGTGTAAAAAAAAAAATCTGAGTACATATGTCTTTTCAAACCCGCTATGAACTGGTAATCGCATGGAAAGTGGCCTCGCAGTAGGGCCATGAGACTCCTGCTTGGCCTGCATAATGTGACTTTGCAAAAAAAAAAAAATTAGAAGTGAAGCTCTTTGTATGCTGGTTCGGAAACTTCCTTTGAGCCTTTCTGCAATTGGCTGACAAACAATGAAGGGCTTTTCACATTGATTTTGTAATGTCAACAATGAAAACACGCGGGCCAGTTGGTTGATCATACTGGGGAATACGGCGCTACTTGATAGACCGGGGACACATTCATTCGTGTGTTGTCCTTCACCTGTCCCCCATCTAGCAAGTAGAGCTGTATTCCCCAGTTTGTGATGTCAACGGTCCCTTATTGCTACTGTGAAATAAGCACGGCTGCTTCATTGTGTAAAAAAAAAAATCTGAGTACATATGTCTTTTCAAACCCGCTATGAACTGGTAATCGCATGGAAAGTGGCCTCGCAGTAGGGCCATGAGACTCCTGCTTGGCCCGCATAATGTGACTTTGCAAAAAAAAAAAAAATTAGAAGTGAAGCTCTTTGTATGCTGGTTCGGAAACTTCCTTTGAGCCTTTCTGCAATTGGCTGACAAACAATGAAGGGCTTTTCACATTGATTTTGTAATGTCAACAATGAAAACACGCGGGCCAGTTGGTTGATCATACTGGGGAATACGGCGCTACTTGATAGACCGGGGACACATTCATTCGTGTGTTGTCCTTCACCTGTCCCCCATCTAGCAAGTAGAGCTGTATTCCCCAGTTTGTGATGTCAACGGTCCCTTATTGCTACTGTGAAATAAGCACGGCTGCTTCATTGTGTAAAAAAAAAAAATCTGAGTACATATGTCTTCAAACCCGCTATGAACTGGTAATCGCATGGAAAGTGGCCTCGCAGTAGGGCCATGAGACTCCTGCTTGGCCCGCATAATGTGACTTTGCAAAAAAAAAAAAAATTAGAAGTGAAGCTCTTTGTATGCTGGTTCGGAAACTTCCTTTGAGCCTTTCTGCAATTGGCTGACAAACAATGAAGGGCTTTTCACATTGATTTTGTAATGTCAACAATGAAAACACGGGGGCCAGTTGGTTGACCATACTGGGGAATAGGGCGCTACTTGATAGACCGGGGACACATTCATTCGTGTGTTGTCCTTCACCTGTCCCCCATCTAGCAAGTAGAGCTGTATTCCCCAGTTTGTGATGTCAACGGTCCCTTATTGCTACTGTGAAATAAGCACGGCTGCTTCATTGTGTAAAAAAAAGATCTGATTACATATGTCTTTTCAAACCCGCTATGAACTGGTAATCGCATGGAAAGTGGCCTCGCAGTAGGGCCATGAGACTCCTGCTTGGCCTGCATAATGTGACTTTGCAAAAAAAAAAAAAATTAGAAGTGAAGCTCTTTGTATGCTGGTTCGGAAACTTCCTTTGAGCCTTTCTGCAATTGGCTGACAAACAATGAAGGGCTTTTCACATTGATTTTGTAATGTCAACAATGAAAACACGGGGGCCAGTTGGTTGATCATACTGTGGAATACTGCGCTACTTGATAGACCGAGGACACATTCATTCGTGTGTTGTCCTTCACCTGACCCCCATCTAGCAAGTAGCGCTGTATTCCCCAGTTTGTGATGTCAACAGTCCCTTATTGCTACTGTGAAATAAGCACGGCTGCTTCATTGTGTAAAAAAAAAAATCTGAGTACATATGTCTTTTCAAACCCGCTATGAACTGGCAAGTGCATGGAAAGCGGCCTCGCAGTAGGCCATGAGACTCCTGCTTGGCCTGCATAATGTGACTTTGCAAAAAAAAAAAAAATTAGAAGTGAAGCTCTTTGTATGCTGGTTCGGAAACTTCCTTTGAGCCTTTCTGCAATTGGCTGACAAACAATGAAGGGCTTTTCACATTGATTTTGTAATGTCAACAATGAAAACACGGGGGCCAGTTGGTTGATCATACTGGGGAATACGGCGCTACTTGATAGACCGGGGACACATTCATTCGTGTGTTGTCCTTCACCTGTCCCCCATCTAGCAAGTAGAGCTGTATTCCCCAGTTTGTGATGTCAACGGTCCCTTATTGCTACTGTGAAATAAGCACGGCTGCTTCATTGTGTAAAAAAAAAAATCTGAGTACATATGTCTTTTCAAACCCGCTATGAACTGGTAATCGCATGGAAAGTGGCCTCGCAGTAGGGCCATGAGACTCCTGCTTGGCCCGCATAATGTGACTTTGCAAAAAAAAAAAAAAAATTAGAAGTGAAGCTCTTTGTATGCTGGTTCGGAAACTTCCTTTGAGCCTTTCTGCAATTGGCTGACAAACAATGAAGGGCTTTTCACATTGATTTTGTAATGTCAACAATGAAAACACGGGGGCCAGTTGGTTGATCATACTGTGGAATACTGCGCTACTTGATAGACCGAGGACACGTTCATTCGTGTCTTGTCCTTGACCTGTCCCCCATCTAGCAAGTAGCGCTGTATTCCCCAGTTTGTGATGTCAACGGTCCCTTATTGCTACTGTGAAATAAGCACGGCTGCTTCATTGTGTAAAAAAAAAAAAATCTCAGTACATATGTCTTTTCAAACCCGCTATGAACTGGTAATCGCATGGAAAGTGGCCTCGCAGTAGGACCATGAGACTCCTGCTTGGCCTGCATAATGTGACTTCGCAACAAAAAAAAAAAAAAAAATTAGAAGTGAAGCTCTTTGTATGCTGGTTCGGAAACTTCCTTTCAGCCTTTCTGCAATTGGCTGACAAACAATGAAGGGCTTTTCACATTGATTTTGTAATGTCAACAATGAAAACACGGGGGCCAGTTGGTTGATCATACTGTGGAATACTGCGCTACTTGATAGACCGAGGACACGTTCATTCGTGTCTTGTCCTTGACCTGTCCCCCATCTAGCAAGTAGAGCTGTATTCCCCAGTTTGTGATGTCAACGGTCCCTTATTGCTACTGTGAAATAAGCACGGCTGCTTCATTGTGTAAAAAAAAAATCTCAGTACATATGTCTTTTCAAACCCGCTATGAACTGGCAAGTGCATGGAAAGCGGCCTCGCAGTAGGCCATGAGACTCCTGCTTGGCCTGCACAATGTGACTTTGCAAAAAAAAGAAAAATTAGAAGTGAAGCTCTTTGTATGCTGGTTCGGAAACTTCCTTTGAGCCTTTCTGCAATTGGCTGACAAACAATGAAGGGCTTTTCACATTGATTTTGTGATGTCAACAATGAAAACACGGGGGCCAGTTGGTTGATCATACTGTGGAATACTGCGCTACTTGATAGACCGAGGACACATTCATTCGTGTGTTGTCCTTCACCTGTCCCCCATCTAGCAAGTAGCGCTGTATTCCCCAGTTTGTGATGTCAACGGTCCCTTATTGCTACTGTGAAATAAGCACGACTGCTTCATTGTGTAAAAAAAGATCTGATTACATATGTCTTTTCAAACCCGCTATGAACTGGCAATCGCATGGGAAGTGGCCTCGCAGTAGGGCCATGAGACTCCTGCTTGGCCTGCACAATGTGACTTTGCAAAAAAAAAAAATTAGAAGTGAAGCTCTTTGTATGCTGGTTCGGAAACTTCCTTTGAGCCTTTCTGCAATTGGCTGACAAACAATGAAGAGCTTTTCACATTGATTTTGTAATGTCAACAATGAAAACACGGGGGCCAGTTGGTTGATCATACTGGGGAATACGGCGCTACTTGATAGACCGGGGACACATTCATTCGTGTGTTGTCCTTCACCTGTCCCCCATCTAGCAAGTAGAGCTGTATTCCCCAGTTTGTGATGTCAACGGTCCCTTATTGCTACTGTGAAATAAGCACGGCTGCTTCATTGTGTAAAAAAAAAAAATCTGAGTACATATGTCTTTTCAAACCCGCTATGAACCGGCAAGTGCATGGAAAGTGGCCTCGCAGTAGGGCCATGAGACTCCTGCTTGGCCCGCATAATGTGACTTTGCAAAAAAAAAAAAAATTAGAAGTGAAGCTCTTTGTATGCTGGTTCAGAAACTTCCTTTGAGCCTTTCTGCAATTGGCTGACAAACAATGAAGGGCTTTTCACATTGATTTTGTAATGTCAGCAATGAAAACACGGGGGCCAGTTGGTTGACCATACTGGGGAATACGGCGCTACTTGATAGACCGGGGACACATTCATTCGTGTGTTGTCCTTCACCTGTCCCCCATCTAGCAAGTAGAGCTGTATTCCCCAGTTTGTGATGTCAACGGTCCCTTATTGCTACTGTGAAATAAGCACGGCTGCTTCATTGTGTAAAAAAAAGATCTGATTACATATGTCTTTTCAAACCCGCTATGAACTGGTAATCGCATGGAAAGTGGCCTCGCAGTAGGGCCATGAGACTCCTGCTTGGCCTGCATAATGTGACTTTGCAAAAAAAAAAAAATTAGAAGTGAAGCTCTTTGTATGCTGGTTCGGAAACTTCCTTTGAGCCTTTCTGCAATTGGCTGACAAACAATGAAGGGCTTTTCACATTGATTTTGTAATGTCAACAATGAAAACACGGGGGCCAGTTGGTTGATCATACTGTGGAATACTGCGCTACTTGATAGACCGAGGACACGTTCATTCGTGTCTTGTCCTTGACCTGTCCCCCATCTAGCAAGTAGCGCTGTATTCCCCAGTTTGTGATGTCAACGGTCCCTTATTGCTACTGTGAAATAAGCACGGCTGCTTCATTGTGTAAAAAAAAAAATCTGAGTACATATGTCTTTTCAAACCCGCTATGAACTGGTAATCGCATGGAAAGTGGCCTCGCAGTAGGGCCATGAGACTCCTGCTTGGCCCGCATAATGTGACTTTGCAAAAAAAAAAAAAATTATAAGTGAAGCTCTTTGTATGCTGGTTCGGAAACTTCCTTTGAGCCTTTCTGCAATTGGCTGACAAACAATGAAGGGCTTTTCACATTGATTTTGTAATGTCAACAATGAAAACACGGGGGCCAGTTGGTTGACCATACTGGGGAATACGGCGCTACTTGATAGACCGGGGACACATTCATTCGTGTGTTGTCCTTCACCTGTCCCCCATCTAGCAAGTAGAGCTGTATTCCCCAGTTTGTGATGTCAACGGTCCCTTATTGCTACTGTGAAATAAGCACGGCTGCTTCATTGTGTAAAAAAAAGATCTGATTACATATGTCTTTTCAAACCCGCTATGAACTGGTAATCGCATGGAAAGTGGCCTCGCAGTAGGGCCATGAGACTCCTGCTTGGCCTGCATAATGTGACTTTGCAAAAAAAAAAAAATTAGAAGTGAAGCTCTTTGTATGCTGGTTCAGAAACTTCCTTTGAGCCTTTCTGCAATTGGCTGACAAACAATGAAGGGCTTTTCACATTGATTTTGTAATGTCAACAATATAAACACGGGGGCCAGTTGGTTGATCATACTGTGGAATACTGCGCTACTTAGACCGAGGACACGTTCATTCGTGTCTTGTCCTTGACCTGTCCCCCATCTAGCAAGTAGAGCTGTATTCCCCAGTTTGTGATGTCAACGGTCCCTTATTGCTACTGTGAAATAAGCACGGCTGCTTCATTGTGTAAAAAAAAAATCTGAGTACATATGTCTTTTCAAACCCGCTATGAACTGGTAATCGCATGGAAAGTGGCCTCGCAGTAGGGCCATGAGACTCCTGCTTGGCCTGCATAATGTGACTTTGCAAAAAAAAAAAAAAAATTAGAAGTGAAGCTCTTTGTATGCTGGTTCGGAAACTTCCTTTGAGCCTTTCTGCAATTGGCTGACAAACAATGAAGGGCTTTTCACATTGATTTTGAAATGTCAACAATGAAAACACGGGGGCCAGTTGGTTGATCATACTGTGGAATACTGCGCTACTTGATAGACCGAGGACACGTTCATTCGTGTCTTGTCCCTGACCTGTCCCCCATCTAGCAAGTAGAGCTGTATTCCCCAGTTTGTGATGTCAACGGTCCCTTATTGCTACTGTGAAATAAGCACGGCTGCTTCATTGTGTAAAAAAAAAATCTCAGTACATATGTCTTTTCAAAAACGCTATGAACTGGCAAGTGCATGGAAAGCGGCCTCGCAGTAGGCCATGAGACTCCTGCTTGGCCTGCACAATGTGACTTTGCAAAAAAAAAAAAAAATTAGAAGTGAAGCTCTTTGTATGCTGGTTCGGAAACTTCCTTTGAGCCTTTCTGCAATTGGCTGACACACAATGAAGGGCTTTTCACATTGATTTTGTAATGTCAACAATGAAAACACGGGGGCCAGTTGGTTGATCATACTATGGAATACTGCGCTACTTGATAGACCGAGGACACATTCATTCGTGTGTTGTCCTTCACCTGTCCCCCATCTAGCAAGTAGCGCTGTATTCCCCAGTTTGTGATGTCAACAGTCCCTTATTGCTACTGTGAAATAAGCACGGCTGCTTCATTGTGTAAAAAAAAAAATCTGAGTACATATGTCTTTTCAAACCCGCTATGAACTGGCAAGTGCGTGGAAAGCGGCCTCGCAGTAGGCCATGAGACTCCTGCTTGGCCTGCATAATGTGACTTTGCAAAAAAAAAAAAAAAATTAGAAGTGAAGCTCTTTGTATGCTGGTCCGGAAACTTCCTTTGAGCCTTTCTGCAATTGGCTGACAAACAATGAAGGGCTTTTCACATTGATTTTGTAATGTCAACAATGAAAACACGCGGGCCAGTTGGTTGATCATACTGGGGAATACGGCGCTACTTGATAGACCGGGGACACATTCATTCGTGTGTTGTCCTTCACCTGTCCCCCATCTAGCAAGTAGAGCTGTATTCCCAGTTTGTGATGTCAACGGTCCCTTATAGCTACTGTGAAATAAGCACAGCTGCTTCATTAAGTAAAAAAAAAAATCTGAGTACATATGTCTTTTCAAACCCGCTATGAACTGGTAATCGCATGGAAAGTGGCCTCGCAGTAGGGCCATGAGACTCCTGCTTGGCCCGCATAACGTGACTTTGCAAAAAAAAAAAAAATTAGAAGTGAAGCTCTTTGTATGCTGGTTCGGAAACTTCCTTTGAGCCTTTCTGCAATTGGCTGACAAACAATGAAGGGCTTTTCACATTGATTTTGTAATGTCAACAATGAAAACACGGGGGCCAGTTGGTTGACCATACTGGGGAATAGGGCGCTACTTGATAGACCGGGGACACATTCATTCGTGTGTTGTCCTTCACCTGTCCCCCATCTAGCAAGTAGAGCTGTATTCCCCAGTTTGTGATGTCAACGGTCCCTTATTGCTACTGTGAAATAAGCACGGCTGCTTCATTGTGTAAAAAAAAGATCTGATTACATATGTCTTTTCAAACCCGCTATGAACTGGTAATCGCATGGAAAGTGGCCTCGCAGTAGGGCCATGAGACTCCTGCTTGGCCTGCATAATGTGACTTTGCAAAAAAAAAAAAAAATTAGAAGTGAAGCTCTTTGTATGCTGGTTCGGAAACTTCCTTTGAGCCTTTCTGCAATTGGCTGACAAACAATGAAGGGCTTTTCACATTGATTTTGTAATGTCAACAATGAAAACACGGGGGCCAGTTGGTTGATCATACTGTGGAATACTGCGCTACTTGATAGACCGAGGACACGTTCATTCGTGTCTTGTCCTTGACCTGTCCCCCATCTAGCAAGTAGCGCTGTATTCCCCAGTTTGTGATGTCAACGGTCCCTTATTGCTACTGTGAAATAAGCACGGCTGCTTCATTGTGTAAAAAAAAAAAAATCTCAGTACATATGTCTTTTCAAACCCGCTATGAACTGGTAATCGCATGGAAAGTGGCCTCGCAGTAGGACCATGAGACTCCTGCTTGGCCTGCATAATGTGACTTCGCAACAAAAAAAAAAAAAATTAGAAGTGAAGCTCTTTGTATGCTGGTTCGGAAACTTCCTTTGAGCCTTTCTGCAATTGGCTGACAAACAATGAAGGGCTTTTCACATTGATTTTGTAATGTCAACAATGAAAACACGGGGGCCAGTTGGTTGATCATACTGTGGAATACTGCGCTACTTGATAGACCGAGGACACGTTCATTCGTGTCTTGTCCTTGACCTGTCCCCCATCTAGCAAGTAGAGCTGTATTCCCCAGTTTGTGATGTCAACGGTCCCTTATTGCTACTGTGAAATAAGCACGGCTGCTTCATTGTGTAAAAAAAAAAATCTCAGTACATATGTCTTTTCAAACCCGCTATGAACTGGCAAGTGCATGGAAAGCGGCCTCGCAGTAGGCCATGAGACTCCTGCTTGGCCTGCACAATGTGACTTTGCAAAAAAAAAGAAAAATTAGAAGTGAAGCTCTTTGTATGCTGGTTCGGAAACTTCCTTTGAGCCTTTCTGCAATTGGCTGACAAACAATGAAGGCCTTTTCACATTGATTTTGTAATGTCAACAATGAAAACACGGGGGCCAGTTGGTTGATCATACTGTGGAATACTGCGCTACTTGATAGACCGAGGACACATTCATTCGTGTGTTGTCCTTCACCTGTCCCCCATCTAGCAAGTAGAGCTGTATTCCCCAGTTTGTGATGTCAACGGTCCCTTATTGCTACTGTGAAATAAGCACGGCTGCTTCATTGTGTAAAAAAAAGATCTGATTACATATGTCTTTTCAAACCCGCTATGAACTGGCAATCGCATGGGAAGTGGCCTCGCAGTAGGGCCATGAGACTCCTGCTTGGCCTGCACAATGTGACTTTGCAAAAAAAAAAAAATTAGAAGTGAAGCTCTTTGTATGCTGGTTCGGAAACTTCCTTTCAGCCTTTCTGCAATTGGCTGACAAACAATGAAGAGCTTTTCACATTGATTTTGTAATGTCAACAATGAAAACACGGGGGCCAGTTGGTTGATCATACTGGGGAATACGGCGCTACTTGATAGACCGGGGACACATTCATTCGTGTGTTGTCCTTCACCTGTCCCCCATCTAGCAAGTAGAGCTGTATTCCCCAGTTTGTGATGTCAACGGTCCCTTATTGCTACTGTGAAATAAGCACGGCTGCTTCATTGTGTAAAAAAAAAAATCTGAGTACATATGTCTTTTCAAACCCGCTATGAACTGGCAAGTGCATGGAAAGCGGCCTCGCAGTAGGCCATGAGACTCCTGCTTGGCCTGCATAATGTGACTTTGCAAAAAAAAAAAAAATTAGAAGTGAAGCTCTTTGTATGCTGGTTCGGAAACTTCCTTTGAGCCTTTCTGCAATTGGCTGACAAACAATGAAGGGCTTTTCACATTGATTTTGTAATGTCAACAATGAAAACACGGGGGCCAGTTGGTTGATCATACTGGGGAATACGGCGCTACTTGATAGACCGGGGACACATTCATTCGTGTGTTGTCCTTCACCTGTCCCCCATCTAGCAAGTAGAGCTGTATTCCCCAGTTTGTGATGTCAACGGTCCCTTATTGCTACTGTGAAATAAGCACGGCTGCTTCATTGTGTAAAAAAAAAAATCTGAGTACATATGTCTTTTCAAACCCGCTATGAACTGGTAATCGCATGGAAAGTGGCCTCGCAGTAGGGCCATGAGACTCCTGCTTGGCCTGCATAATGTGACTTTGCAAAAAAAAAAAAAATTAGAAGTGAAGCTCTTTGTATGCTGGTTCGGAAACTTCCTTTGAGCCTTTCTGCAATTGGCTGACAAACAATGAAGGGCTTTTCACATTGATTTTGTAATGTCAACAATGAAAACACGGGGGCCAGTTGGTTGATCATACTGTGGAATACTGCGCTACTTGATAGACCGAGGACACGTTCATTCGTGTCTTGTCCTTGACCTGTCCCCCATCTAGCAAGTAGAGCTGTATTCCCCAGTTTGTGATGTCAACGGTCCCTTATTGCTACTGTGAAATAAGCACGGCTGCTTCATTGTGTAAAAAAAAAAATCTGAGTACATATGTCTTTTCAAACCCGCTATGAACTGGTAATCCCATGGAAAGTGGCCTCGCAGTAGGGCCATGAGACTCCTGCTTGGCCTGCATAATGTGACTTTGCAAAAAAAAAAAAAAAATTAGAAGTGAAGCTCTTTGTATGCTGGTTCGGAAACTTCCTTTGAGCCTTTCTGCAATTGGCTGACAAACAATGAAGGGCTTTTCACATTGATTTTGTAATGTCAACAATGAAAACACGGGGGCCAGTTGGTTGATCATACTGGGGAATACTGCGCTACTTGATAGACCGAGGACACGTTCATTCGTGTCTTGTCCTTGACCTGTCCCCCATCTAGCAAGTAGAGCTGTATTCCCCAGTTTGTGATGTCAACGGTCCCTTATTGCTACTGTGAAATAAGCACGGCTGCTTCATTGTGTAAAAAAAAAAATCTGAGTACATATGTCTTTTCAAACCCGCTATGAACTGGTAATCACATGGAAAGTGGCCTCGCAGTAGGGCCATGAGACTCCTGCTTGGCCTGCATAATGTGAGTTTGCAAAAAAAAAAAAAAATTAGAAGTGAAGCTCTTTGTATGCTGGTTCGGAAACTTCCTTTGAGCCTTTCTGCAATTGGCTGACAAACAATGAAGGGCTTTTTACATTGATTTTGTAATGTCAACAATGAAAACACGGGGGCCAGTTGGTTCATCATACTTTGGAATACGGCGCTACTTGATAGACCGGGGACACATTCATTCTTGTGTTGTCCTTCACCTGTCCCCCATCTAGCAAGTAGAGCTGTATTCCCCAGTTTGTGATGTCAACGGTCCCTTATTGCTACTGTGAAATAAGCACGGCTGCTTCATTGTGTAAAAAAAAAAATCTGAGTACATATGTCTTTTCAAACCCGCTATAAACTGGTAATCGCATGGAAAGTGGCCTCGCAGTAGGGCCATGAGACTCCTGCTTGGCCCGCATAATGTGACTTAGCAAAAAAAAAAAAAAATTAGAAGTGAAGCTCTTTGTATGCTGGTTCGGAAACTTCCTTTGTGCCTTTCTGCAATTGGCTGACAAACAATGAAGGGCTTTTCACATTGATTTTGTAATGTCAACAATGAAAACACGGGGGCCAGTTGGTTGATCATACTGGGGAATACGGCGCTACTTGATAGACCGGGGACACATTCATTCGTGTGTTGTCCTTCACCTGTCCCCCATCTAGCAAGTAGAGCTGTATTCCCCAGTTTGTGATGTCAACGGTCCCTTATTGCTACTGTGAAATAAGCACGGCTGCTTCATTGTGTAAAAAAAAAAATCTGAGTACATATGTCTTTTCAAACCCGCTATGAACTTGTAATCGCATGGAAAGTGGCCTCGCAGTAGGGCCATGAGACTCCTGCTTGGCCCGCATAATGTGACTTTGCAAAAAAAAAAAAATTAGAAGTGAAGCTCTTTGTATGCTGGTTCAGAAACTTCCTTTGAGCCTTTCTGCAATTGGCTGACAAACAATGAAGGGCTTTTCACATTGATTTTGTAATGTCAACAATGAAAACACGGGGGCCAGTTGGTTGACCATACTGGGGAATACGGCGCTACTTGATAGACCGGGGACACATTCATTCGTGTGTTGTCCTTCACCTGTCCCCCATCTAGCAAGTAGAGCTGTATTCCCCAGTTTGTGATGTCAACGGTCCCTTATTGCTACTGTGAAATAAGCACGGCTGCTTCATTGTGTAAAAAAAAGATCTGATTACATATGTCTTTTCAAACCCGCTATGAACTGGTAATCGCATGGAAAGTGGCCTCGCAGTAGGGCCATCAGACTCCTGCTTGGCCTGCATAATGTGACTTTGCAAAAAAAAAAAAAAATTAGAAGTGAAGCTCTTTGTATGCTGGTTCGGAAACTTCCTTTGAGCCTTTCTGCAATTGGCTGACAAACAATGAAGGGCTTTTCACATTGATTTTGTAATGTCAACAATGAAAACACGGGGGCCAGTTGGTTGATCATACTGTGGAATACTGCGCTACTTGATAGACCGAGGACACGTTCATTCGTGTCTTGTCCTTGACCTGTCCCCCATCTAGCAAGTAGAGCTGTATTCCCCAGTTTGTGATGTCAACGGTCCCTTATTGCTACTGTGAAATAAGCACGGCTGCTTCATTGTGTAAAAAAAAAAATCTGAGTACATATGTCTTTTCAAACCCGCTATGAACTGGTAATCGCATGGAAAGTGGCCTCGCAGTAGGGCCATGAGACTCCTGCTTGGCCTGCACAATGTGACTTTGCAAAAAAAAAAAAATTAGAAGTGAAGCTCTTTGTATGCTGGTTCGGAAACTTCCTTTGAGCCTTTCTGCAATTGGCTGACAAACAATGAAGGGCTTTTCACATTGATTTTGTAATGTCAACAATGAAAACACGGGGGCCAGTTGGTTGACCATACTGGGGAATACGGCGCTACTTGATAGACCGGGGACACATTCATTCGTGTGTTGTCCTTCACCTGTCCCCCATCTAGCAAGTAGAGCTGTATTCCCCAGTTTGTGATGTCAACGGTCCCTTATTGCTACTGTGAAATAA
Organism: Amblyomma maculatum; assembly: GCF_055883805.1. Taxonomy (NCBI): domain Eukaryota; kingdom Metazoa; phylum Arthropoda; class Arachnida; order Ixodida; family Ixodidae; genus Amblyomma; species Amblyomma maculatum. The sequence continues at coordinate 105,831,839 of NC_139353.1, read as the reverse complement.
GCACGGCTGCTTCATTGTGTAAAAAAAAGATCTGATTACATATGTCTTTTCAAACCCGCTATGAACTGGTAATCGCATGGAAAGTGGCCTCGCAGTAGGGCCATGAGACTCCTGCTTGGCCTGCATAATGTGACTTTGCAAAAAAAAAAAAATTAGAAGTGAAGCTCTTTGTATGCTGGTTCAGAAACTTCCTTTGAGCCTTTCTGCAATTGGCTGACAAACAATGAAGGGCTTTTCACATTGATTTTGTAATGTCAACAATATAAACACGGGGGCCAGTTGGTTGATCATACTGTGGAATACTGCGCTACTTAGACCGAGGACACGTTCATTCGTGTCTTGTCCTTGACCTGTCCCCCATCTAGCAAGTAGAGCTGTATTCCCCAGTTTGTGATGTCAACGGTCCCTTATTGCTACTGTGAAATAAGCACGGCTGCTTCATTGTGTAAAAAAAAAATCTGAGTACATATGTCTTTTCAAACCCGCTATGAACTGGTAATCGCATGGAAAGTGGCCTCGCAGTAGGGCCATGAGACTCCTGCTTGGCCTGCATAATGTGACTTTGCAAAAAAAAAAAAAAAATTAGAAGTGAAGCTCTTTGTATGCTGGTTCGGAAACTTCCTTTGAGCCTTTCTGCAATTGGCTGACAAACAATGAAGGGCTTTTCACATTGATTTTGAAATGTCAACAATGAAAACACGGGGGCCAGTTGGTTGATCATACTGTGGAATACTGCGCTACTTGATAGACCGAGGACACGTTCATTCGTGTCTTGTCCCTGACCTGTCCCCCATCTAGCAAGTAGAGCTGTATTCCCCAGTTTGTGATGTCAACGGTCCCTTATTGCTACTGTGAAATAAGCACGGCTGCTTCATTGTGTAAAAAAAAAATCTCAGTACATATGTCTTTTCAAAAACGCTATGAACTGGCAAGTGCATGGAAAGCGGCCTCGCAGTAGGCCATGAGACTCCTGCTTGGCCTGCACAATGTGACTTTGCAAAAAAAAAAAAAAATTAGAAGTGAAGCTCTTTGTATGCTGGTTCGGAAACTTCCTTTGAGCCTTTCTGCAATTGGCTGACACACAATGAAGGGCTTTTCACATTGATTTTGTAATGTCAACAATGAAAACACGGGGGCCAGTTGGTTGATCATACTATGGAATACTGCGCTACTTGATAGACCGAGGACACATTCATTCGTGTGTTGTCCTTCACCTGTCCCCCATCTAGCAAGTAGCGCTGTATTCCCCAGTTTGTGATGTCAACAGTCCCTTATTGCTACTGTGAAATAAGCACGGCTGCTTCATTGTGTAAAAAAAAAAATCTGAGTACATATGTCTTTTCAAACCCGCTATGAACTGGCAAGTGCGTGGAAAGCGGCCTCGCAGTAGGCCATGAGACTCCTGCTTGGCCTGCATAATGTGACTTTGCAAAAAAAAAAAAAAATTAGAAGTGAAGCTCTTTGTATGCTGGTCCGGAAACTTCCTTTGAGCCTTTCTGCAATTGGCTGACAAACAATGAAGGGCTTTTCACATTGATTTTGTAATGTCAACAATGAAAACACGCGGGCCAGTTGGTTGATCATACTGGGGAATACGGCGCTACTTGATAGACCGGGGACACATTCATTCGTGTGTTGTCCTTCACCTGTCCCCCATCTAGCAAGTAGAGCTGTATTCCCAGTTTGTGATGTCAACGGTCCCTTATAGCTACTGTGAAATAAGCACAGCTGCTTCATTAAGTAAAAAAAAAAATCTGAGTACATATGTCTTTTCAAACCCGCTATGAACTGGTAATCGCATGGAAAGTGGCCTCGCAGTAGGGCCATGAGACTCCTGCTTGGCCCGCATAACGTGACTTTGCAAAAAAAAAAAAAATTAGAAGTGAAGCTCTTTGTATGCTGGTTCGGAAACTTCCTTTGAGCCTTTCTGCAATTGGCTGACAAACAATGAAGGGCTTTTCACATTGATTTTGTAATGTCAACAATGAAAACACGGGGGCCAGTTGGTTGACCATACTGGGGAATAGGGCGCTACTTGATAGACCGGGGACACATTCATTCGTGTGTTGTCCTTCACCTGTCCCCCATCTAGCAAGTAGAGCTGTATTCCCCAGTTTGTGATGTCAACGGTCCCTTATTGCTACTGTGAAATAAGCACGGCTGCTTCATTGTGTAAAAAAAAGATCTGATTACATATGTCTTTTCAAACCCGCTATGAACTGGTAATCGCATGGAAAGTGGCCTCGCAGTAGGGCCATGAGACTCCTGCTTGGCCTGCATAATGTGACTTTGCAAAAAAAAAAAAAAATTAGAAGTGAAGCTCTTTGTATGCTGGTTCGGAAACTTCCTTTGAGCCTTTCTGCAATTGGCTGACAAACAATGAAGGGCTTTTCACATTGATTTTGTAATGTCAACAATGAAAACACGGGGGCCAGTTGGTTGATCATACTGTGGAATACTGCGCTACTTGATAGACCGAGGACACGTTCATTCGTGTCTTGTCCTTGACCTGTCCCCCATCTAGCAAGTAGCGCTGTATTCCCCAGTTTGTGATGTCAACGGTCCCTTATTGCTACTGTGAAATAAGCACGGCTGCTTCATTGTGTAAAAAAAAAAAAATCTCAGTACATATGTCTTTTCAAACCCGCTATGAACTGGTAATCGCATGGAAAGTGGCCTCGCAGTAGGACCATGAGACTCCTGCTTGGCCTGCATAATGTGACTTCGCAACAAAAAAAAAAAAAATTAGAAGTGAAGCTCTTTGTATGCTGGTTCGGAAACTTCCTTTGAGCCTTTCTGCAATTGGCTGACAAACAATGAAGGGCTTTTCACATTGATTTTGTAATGTCAACAATGAAAACACGGGGGCCAGTTGGTTGATCATACTGTGGAATACTGCGCTACTTGATAGACCGAGGACACGTTCATTCGTGTCTTGTCCTTGACCTGTCCCCCATCTAGCAAGTAGAGCTGTATTCCCCAGTTTGTGATGTCAACGGTCCCTTATTGCTACTGTGAAATAAGCACGGCTGCTTCATTGTGTAAAAAAAAAAATCTCAGTACATATGTCTTTTCAAACCCGCTATGAACTGGCAAGTGCATGGAAAGCGGCCTCGCAGTAGGCCATGAGACTCCTGCTTGGCCTGCACAATGTGACTTTGCAAAAAAAAAGAAAAATTAGAAGTGAAGCTCTTTGTATGCTGGTTCGGAAACTTCCTTTGAGCCTTTCTGCAATTGGCTGACAAACAATGAAGGCCTTTTCACATTGATTTTGTAATGTCAACAATGAAAACACGGGGGCCAGTTGGTTGATCATACTGTGGAATACTGCGCTACTTGATAGACCGAGGACACATTCATTCGTGTGTTGTCCTTCACCTGTCCCCCATCTAGCAAGTAGAGCTGTATTCCCCAGTTTGTGATGTCAACGGTCCCTTATTGCTACTGTGAAATAAGCACGGCTGCTTCATTGTGTAAAAAAAAGATCTGATTACATATGTCTTTTCAAACCCGCTATGAACTGGCAATCGCATGGGAAGTGGCCTCGCAGTAGGGCCATGAGACTCCTGCTTGGCCTGCACAATGTGACTTTGCAAAAAAAAAAAAATTAGAAGTGAAGCTCTTTGTATGCTGGTTCGGAAACTTCCTTTCAGCCTTTCTGCAATTGGCTGACAAACAATGAAGAGCTTTTCACATTGATTTTGTAATGTCAACAATGAAAACACGGGGGCCAGTTGGTTGATCATACTGGGGAATACGGCGCTACTTGATAGACCGGGGACACATTCATTCGTGTGTTGTCCTTCACCTGTCCCCCATCTAGCAAGTAGAGCTGTATTCCCCAGTTTGTGATGTCAACGGTCCCTTATTGCTACTGTGAAATAAGCACGGCTGCTTCATTGTGTAAAAAAAAAAATCTGAGTACATATGTCTTTTCAAACCCGCTATGAACTGGCAAGTGCATGGAAAGCGGCCTCGCAGTAGGCCATGAGACTCCTGCTTGGCCTGCATAATGTGACTTTGCAAAAAAAAAAAAAATTAGAAGTGAAGCTCTTTGTATGCTGGTTCGGAAACTTCCTTTGAGCCTTTCTGCAATTGGCTGACAAACAATGAAGGGCTTTTCACATTGATTTTGTAATGTCAACAATGAAAACACGGGGGCCAGTTGGTTGATCATACTGGGGAATACGGCGCTACTTGATAGACCGGGGACACATTCATTCGTGTGTTGTCCTTCACCTGTCCCCCATCTAGCAAGTAGAGCTGTATTCCCCAGTTTGTGATGTCAACGGTCCCTTATTGCTACTGTGAAATAAGCACGGCTGCTTCATTGTGTAAAAAAAAAAATCTGAGTACATATGTCTTTTCAAACCCGCTATGAACTGGTAATCGCATGGAAAGTGGCCTCGCAGTAGGGCCATGAGACTCCTGCTTGGCCTGCATAATGTGACTTTGCAAAAAAAAAAAAAATTAGAAGTGAAGCTCTTTGTATGCTGGTTCGGAAACTTCCTTTGAGCCTTTCTGCAATTGGCTGACAAACAATGAAGGGCTTTTCACATTGATTTTGTAATGTCAACAATGAAAACACGGGGGCCAGTTGGTTGATCATACTGTGGAATACTGCGCTACTTGATAGACCGAGGACACGTTCATTCGTGTCTTGTCCTTGACCTGTCCCCCATCTAGCAAGTAGAGCTGTATTCCCCAGTTTGTGATGTCAACGGTCCCTTATTGCTACTGTGAAATAAGCACGGCTGCTTCATTGTGTAAAAAAAAAAATCTGAGTACATATGTCTTTTCAAACCCGCTATGAACTGGTAATCCCATGGAAAGTGGCCTCGCAGTAGGGCCATGAGACTCCTGCTTGGCCTGCATAATGTGACTTTGCAAAAAAAAAAAAAAAATTAGAAGTGAAGCTCTTTGTATGCTGGTTCGGAAACTTCCTTTGAGCCTTTCTGCAATTGGCTGACAAACAATGAAGGGCTTTTCACATTGATTTTGTAATGTCAACAATGAAAACACGGGGGCCAGTTGGTTGATCATACTGGGGAATACTGCGCTACTTGATAGACCGAGGACACGTTCATTCGTGTCTTGTCCTTGACCTGTCCCCCATCTAGCAAGTAGAGCTGTATTCCCCAGTTTGTGATGTCAACGGTCCCTTATTGCTACTGTGAAATAAGCACGGCTGCTTCATTGTGTAAAAAAAAAAATCTGAGTACATATGTCTTTTCAAACCCGCTATGAACTGGTAATCACATGGAAAGTGGCCTCGCAGTAGGGCCATGAGACTCCTGCTTGGCCTGCATAATGTGAGTTTGCAAAAAAAAAAAAAAATTAGAAGTGAAGCTCTTTGTATGCTGGTTCGGAAACTTCCTTTGAGCCTTTCTGCAATTGGCTGACAAACAATGAAGGGCTTTTTACATTGATTTTGTAATGTCAACAATGAAAACACGGGGGCCAGTTGGTTCATCATACTTTGGAATACGGCGCTACTTGATAGACCGGGGACACATTCATTCTTGTGTTGTCCTTCACCTGTCCCCCATCTAGCAAGTAGAGCTGTATTCCCCAGTTTGTGATGTCAACGGTCCCTTATTGCTACTGTGAAATAAGCACGGCTGCTTCATTGTGTAAAAAAAAAAATCTGAGTACATATGTCTTTTCAAACCCGCTATAAACTGGTAATCGCATGGAAAGTGGCCTCGCAGTAGGGCCATGAGACTCCTGCTTGGCCCGCATAATGTGACTTAGCAAAAAAAAAAAAAAATTAGAAGTGAAGCTCTTTGTATGCTGGTTCGGAAACTTCCTTTGTGCCTTTCTGCAATTGGCTGACAAACAATGAAGGGCTTTTCACATTGATTTTGTAATGTCAACAATGAAAACACGGGGGCCAGTTGGTTGATCATACTGGGGAATACGGCGCTACTTGATAGACCGGGGACACATTCATTCGTGTGTTGTCCTTCACCTGTCCCCCATCTAGCAAGTAGAGCTGTATTCCCCAGTTTGTGATGTCAACGGTCCCTTATTGCTACTGTGAAATAAGCACGGCTGCTTCATTGTGTAAAAAAAAAAAATCTGAGTACATATGTCTTTTCAAACCCGCTATGAACTTGTAATCGCATGGAAAGTGGCCTCGCAGTAGGGCCATGAGACTCCTGCTTGGCCCGCATAATGTGACTTTGCAAAAAAAAAAAAATTAGAAGTGAAGCTCTTTGTATGCTGGTTCAGAAACTTCCTTTGAGCCTTTCTGCAATTGGCTGACAAACAATGAAGGGCTTTTCACATTGATTTTGTAATGTCAACAATGAAAACACGGGGGCCAGTTGGTTGACCATACTGGGGAATACGGCGCTACTTGATAGACCGGGGACACATTCATTCGTGTGTTGTCCTTCACCTGTCCCCCATCTAGCAAGTAGAGCTGTATTCCCCAGTTTGTGATGTCAACGGTCCCTTATTGCTACTGTGAAATAAGCACGGCTGCTTCATTGTGTAAAAAAAAGATCTGATTACATATGTCTTTTCAAACCCGCTATGAACTGGTAATCGCATGGAAAGTGGCCTCGCAGTAGGGCCATCAGACTCCTGCTTGGCCTGCATAATGTGACTTTGCAAAAAAAAAAAAAAATTAGAAGTGAAGCTCTTTGTATGCTGGTTCGGAAACTTCCTTTGAGCCTTTCTGCAATTGGCTGACAAACAATGAAGGGCTTTTCACATTGATTTTGTAATGTCAACAATGAAAACACGGGGGCCAGTTGGTTGATCATACTGTGGAATACTGCGCTACTTGATAGACCGAGGACACGTTCATTCGTGTCTTGTCCTTGACCTGTCCCCCATCTAGCAAGTAGAGCTGTATTCCCCAGTTTGTGATGTCAACGGTCCCTTATTGCTACTGTGAAATAAGCACGGCTGCTTCATTGTGTAAAAAAAAAAATCTGAGTACATATGTCTTTTCAAACCCGCTATGAACTGGTAATCGCATGGAAAGTGGCCTCGCAGTAGGGCCATGAGACTCCTGCTTGGCCTGCACAATGTGACTTTGCAAAAAAAAAAAAATTAGAAGTGAAGCTCTTTGTATGCTGGTTCGGAAACTTCCTTTGAGCCTTTCTGCAATTGGCTGACAAACAATGAAGGGCTTTTCACATTGATTTTGTAATGTCAACAATGAAAACACGGGGGCCAGTTGGTTGATCATACTGTGGAATACTGCGCTACTTGATAGACCGAGGACACGTTCATTCGTGTCTTGTCCTTGACCTGTCCCCCATCTAGCAAGTAGAGCTGTATTCCCCAGTTTGTGATGTCAACGGTCCCTTATTGCTACTGTGAAATAAGCACGGCTGCTTCATTGTGTAAAAAAAAAATCTGAGTACATATGTCTTTTCAAACCCGCTATGAACTGGCAAGTGCATGGAAAGCGGCCTCGCAGTAGGCCATGAGACTCCTGCTTGGCCTGCACAATGTGACTTTGCAAAAAAAAAAAAAATTAGAAGTGAAGCTCTTTGTATGCTGGTTCGGAAACTTCCTTTGAGCCTTTCTGCAATTGGCTGACAAACAATGAAGGGCTTTTCACATTGATTTTGTAATGTCAACAATGAAAACACGGGGGCCAGTTGGTTGATCATACTGTGCAATACTGCGCTACTTGATAGACCGAGGACACGTTCATTCGTGTCTTGTCCTTGACCTGTCCCCCATCTAGCAAGTAGAGCTGTATTCCCCAGTTTGTGATGTCAACGGTCCCTTATTGCTACTGTGAAATAAGCACGGCTGCTTCATTGTGTAAAAAAAAAAATCTGAGTACATATGTCTTTTCAAACCCGCTATAAACTGGTAATCGCATGGAAAGTGGCCTCGCAGTAGGGCCATGAGACTCCTGCTTGGCCCGCATAATGTGACTTAGCAAAAAAAAAAAAAAATTATAAGTGAATCTCTTTGTATGCTGGTTCGGAAACTTCCTTTGTGCCTTTCTGCAATTGGCTGACAAACAATGAAGGGCTTTTCACATTGATTTTGTAATGTCAACAATGAAAACACGGGGGCCAGTTGGTTGATCATACTGGGGAATACGGCGCTACTTGATAGACCGGGGACACATTCATTCGTGTGTTGTCCTTCACCTGTCCCCCATCTAGCAAGTAGAGCTGTATTCCCCAGTTTGTGATGTCAACGGTCCCTTATTGCTACTGTGAAATAAGCACGGCTGCTTCATTGTGTAAAAAAAAAAATCTGAGTACATATGTCTTTTCAAACCCGCTATGAACTTGTAATCGCATGGAAAGTGGCCTCGCAGTAGGGCCATGAGACTCCTGCTTGGCCCGCATAATGTGACTTTGCAAAAAAAAAAAAATTAGAAGTGAAGCTCTTTGTATGCTGGTTCAGAAACTTCCTTTGAGCCTTTCTGCAATTGGCTGACAAACAATGAAGGGCTTTTAACATTGATTTTGTAATGTCAACAATGAAAACACGGGGGCCAGTTGGTTGACCATACTGGGGAATACGGCGCTACTTGATAGACCGGGGACACATTCATTCGTGTGTTGTCCTTCACCTGTCCCCCATCTAGCAAGTAGAGCTGTATTCCCCAGTTTGTGATGTCAACGGTCCCTTATTGCTACTGTGAAATAAGCACGGCTGCTTCATTGTGTAAAAAAAAGATCTGATTACATATGTCTTTTCAAACCCGCTATGAACTGGTAATCGCATGGAAAGTGGCCTCGCAGTAGGGCCATCAGACTCCTGCTTGGCCTGCATAATGTGACTTTGCAAAAAAAAAAAAAAAATTAGAAGTGAAGCTCTTTGTATGCTGGTTCGGAAACTTCCTTTGAGCCTTTCTGCAATTGGCTGACAAACAATGAAGGGCTTTTCACATTGATTTTGTAATGTCAACAATGAAAACACGGGGGCCAGTTGGTTGATCATACTGTGGAATACTGCGCTACTTGATAGACCGAGGACACGTTCATTCGTGTCTTGTCCTTGACCTGTCCCCCATCTAGCAAGTAGAGCTGTATTCCCCAGTTTGTGATGTCAACGGTCCCTTATTGCTACTGTGAAATAAGCACGGCTGCTTCATTGTGTAAAAAAAAAAATCTGAGTACATATGTCTTTTCAAACCCGCTATGAACTGGTAATCGCATGGAAAGTGGCCTCGCAGTAGGGCCATGAGACTCCTGCTTGGCCTGCACAATGTGACTTTGCAAAAAAAAAAAAATTAGAAGTGAAGCTCTTTGTATGCTGGTTCGGAAACTTCCTTTGAGCCTTTCTGCAATTGGCTGACAAACAATGAAGGGCTTTTCACATTGATTTTGTAATGTCAACAATGAAAACACGGGGGCCAGTTGGTTGATCATACTGTGGAATACTGCGCTACTTGATAGACCGAGGACACGTTCATTCGTGTCTTGTCCTTGACCTGTCCCCCATCTAGCAAGTAGAGCTGTATTCCCCAGTTTGTGATGTCAACGGTCCCTTATTGCTACTGTGAAATAAGCACGGCTGCTTCATTGTGTAAAAAAAAAATCTGAGTACATATGTCTTTTCAAACCCGCTATGAACTGGCAAGTGCATGGAAAGCGGCCTCGCAGTAGGCCATGAGACTCCTGCTTGGCCTGCACAATGTGACTTTGCAAAAAAAAAAAAATTAGAAGTGAAGCTCTTTGTATGCTGGTTCGGAAACTTCCTTTGAGCCTTTCTGCAATTGGCTGACAAACAATGAAGGGCTTTTCACATTGATTTTGTAATGTCAACAATGAAAACACGGGGGCCAGTTGGTTGATCATACTGTGCAATACTGCGCTACTTGATAGACCGAGGACACGTTCATTCGTGTCTTGTCCTTGACCTGTCCCCCATCTAGCAAGTAGAGCTGTATTCCCCAGTTTGTGATGTCAACGGTCCCTTATTGCTACTGTGAAATAAGCACGGCTGCTTCATTGTGTAAAAAAAAAAAATCTCAGTACATATGTCTTTTCAAACCCGCTATGAACTGGTAATCGCATGGAAAGTGGCCTCGCAGTAGGGCCATGAGACTCCTGCTTGGCCTGCACAATGTGACTTTGCAAAAAAAAAAAAAATTAGAAGTGAAGCTCTTTGTATGCTGGTTCGGAAACTTCCTTTGAGCCTTTCTGCAATTGGCTGACAAACAATGAAGGGCTTTTCACATTGATTTTGTAATGTCAACAATGAAAACACGGGGGCCAGTTGGTTGATCATACTGTGGAATACTGCGCTACTTGATAGACCGAGGACACGTTCATTCGTGTCTTGTCCTTGACCTGTCCCCCATCTAGCAAGTAGCGCAGTATTCCCCAGTTTGTGATGTCAACGGTCCCTTATTGCTACTGTGAAATAAGCACGGCTGCTTCATTGTGTAAAAAAAAAAATCTGAGTACATATGTCTTTTCAAACCCGCTATGAACTGGCAAGTGCATGGAAAGCGGCCTCGCAGTAGGCCATGAGACTCCTGCTTGGCCTGCACAATGTGACTTTGCAAAAAAAAAAAAAAATTAGAAGTGAAGCTCTTTGTATGCTGGTTCGGAAACTTCCTTTGAGCCTTTCTGCAATTGGCTGACAAACAATGAAGGGCTTTTCACATTGATTTTGTAATGTCAACAATGAAAACACGGGGGCCAGTTGGTTGATCATACTGTGCAATACTGCGCTACTTGATAGACCGAGGACACGTTCATTCGTGTCTTGTCCTTGACCTGTCCCCCATCTAGCAAGTAGAGCTGTATTCCCCAGTTTGTGATGTCAACGGTCCCTTATTGCTACTGTGAAATAAGCACGGCTGCTTCATTGTGTAAAAAAAAAAAAATCTCAGTACATATGTCTTTTCAAACCCGCTATGAACTGGTAATTGCATGGAAAGTGGCCTCGCAGTAGGGCCATGAGACTCCTGCTTGGCCTGCACAATGTGACTTTGCAAAAAAAAAAAAATTAGAAGTGAAGCTCTTTGTATGCTGGTTCGGAAACTTCCTTTGAGCCTTTCTGCAATTGGCTGACAAACAACGAAGGGCTTTTCACATTGATTTTGTAATGTCAACAATGAAAACACGGGGGCCAGTTGGTTGATCATACTGTGGAATACTGCGCTACTTGATAGACCGAGGACACGTTCATTCGTGTCTTGTCCTTGACCTGTCCCCCATCTAGCAAGTAGAGCTGTATTCCCCAGTTTGTGATGTCAACGGTCCCTTATTGCTACTGTGAAATAAGCACGGCTGCTTCATTGTGTAAAAAAAAAATCTGAGTACATATGTCTTTTCAAACCCGCTATGAACTGGCAAGTGCATGGAAAGCGGCCTCGCAGTAGGCCATGAGACTCCTGCTTGGCCTGCACAATGTGACTTTGCAAAAAAAAAAAATTAGAAGTGAAGCTCTTTGTATGCTGGTTCGGAAACTTCCTTTGAGCCTTTCTGCAATTGGCTGACAAACAATGAAGGGCTTTTCACATTGGTTTTGTAATGTCAACAATGAAAACACGGGGGCCAGTTGGTTGATCATACTGTGGAATACTGCGCTACTTGATAGACCGAGGACACGTTCATTCGTGTCTTGTCCTTGACCTGTCCCCCATCTAGCAAGTAGCGCTGTATTCCCCAGTTTGTGATGTCAATGGTCCCTTATTGCTACTGTGAAATAAGCAGGGCTGCTTCATTGTGTAAAAAAAAAATCTGAGTACATATGTCTTTTGAAACCCGCTATGAACTGGCAAGTGCATGGAAAGCGGCCTCGCAGTAGGCCATGAGACTCCTGCTTGGCCTGCACAATGTGACTTTGCAAAAAAAAAAAAAAATTAGAAGTGAAGCTCTTTGTATGCTGGTTTGGAAACTTCCTTTGAGCCTTTCTGCAATTGGCTGACAAACAATGAAGAGCTTTTCACATTGATTTTGTAATGTCAACAATGAAAACACGGGGGCCAGTTGGTTGATCATACTGTGGAATACTGCGCTACTTGATAGACCTAGGACACGTTCATTCGTGTCTTGTCCTTGACCTGTCCCCCATCTAGCAAGTAGAGCTGTATTCCCCAGTTTGTGATGTCAACGGTCCCTTATTGCTACTGTGAAAGAAGCACGGCTGCTTCATTGTGTAAAAAAAAAATCTGAGTACATATGTCTTTTCAAACCCGCTATGAACTGGCAAGTGCATGGAAAGCGGCTTCGCAGTAGGCCATGAGACTCCTGCTTGGCCTGCATAATGTCGCGAAAAAAAAAATAGAAGTAAAGCTCTTTGTATGACTATGTTTGGAAACTTCCCTTGAGCATTTCTGCATGTCGCTGACAAACATTGAAGGGCTTCCAAATCACAAGAAAACGCAAGAAAACGCGACAAATTTTGAAATGCAAACAGTAGTTCCTCACGTTTCACGAGTCCTACACTACAATCGATGTTTCCGGCATTACCTTGAAACGCACATATTACTTGCGCAAGAGAAAACTAAGCTCCGTTTCCTTTCATTCAGATGTTCATTATTTTAGGCTGAACACCGACTTCGGCATTTATATCGAACTGCTAGTAGAAGCACTTTATTAAAAGGAACTGCAAATAGCGATACAAATGTTCTACGAACACTGGGTTGTGCAAGGTGCACCGAAGAATATAACAAGGACCATCGCTGCGCTACGCAGTTAAATCTAAATGAGGTATCCAGCCACAGATGCTCGCGTACACAACAGTGCATCGCAAGCGTTGCAGCACAGGCAGAACAACTACTATAATGAATGCTTTACCTGCAAATGCGATGACTTGCCTCAAGTGCTTCTTTTCCGGTGCGGTTCGAACCCGGCAGACGCTTGCAGCGTTGAACGTGAACGCATTGCGGCTTCGTTCCGGTTGGCGTAACTTAACCTGTTGCCAGACTATGCTACCAGTGTTTCCACCAAATTTGACGGCCAAATTTGACGGGCACAGTGTGGCTCGTCCACCACTCCCTCACTCACTTCCTCGGAACTTTCCTCCTCGCAATAATCGCCGCGCTCGTCCACCACTCCCTCACTCACTTCCTCGAATCGCCGCGCTCGCTATGACCGTTACGCGCGCTCGCTGTTGGCGGCTGCGAATTTCTATGACCGTTGGCGGCTGCGAATTTCGACTACGCGTGCTGCGAGTTGTTTTTTCTTCTTCCGGTTATTCTTGGCAATGTTTTCCTCCTTTCAGCTGCTGTCAAATACCGCGATTGCCTTACACAATGACCGTTCGATCGGCACGCATGTTTTCCGGCTGACGCTACACGGCCAAATTTTTATTTTACGGCAGTGTCTTCCGGCTGGCGTTACATAACCTCGACGGCGCTTATGGCAGTCTTAGCGGCTTTGATACTTGTGGTAGCCTTAGCGGCGTGCTCTGATATCTACTTCCGAACTTCGCAGCTGCGAATTTCGGCTACGTGTTCTCTTATTTATTTATTTATTTATTTATTTATTTATTTATTTATTTATTTATTTATTTATTATTTTTTTTTTTGGCTTCGGTGTACTCTTGACAACGTTTTCCTCATTTAAGACACGGCTGCGAATGTCGGCACGCCTGTTTTCCGGCTGGCGTTACGTAACCTCGACGGCGCTTATAGTAGCCTTACCTGTTTTCCGGCTGGCGTTACATAACCTCGACGGCGCTTATAGTAGCCTTACCTGTTTTCCGGCTGGCGTTACATAACCTCGACGGCGCTTATGGTAGCCTTACCTGTCTTCCGGCTGGCGTTACATAACCTCGACGGCGCTTATAGTAGCCTTACCTGTTTTCCGGCTGGCGTTACATAACCTCGACGGCGCTTATAGTAGCCTTACCTGTTTTCCGGCTGGCGTTACATAACCTCGACGGCGCTTATGGTAGCCTTACCTGTCTTCCGGCTGGCGTTACATAACCTCGACGGCGCTTATAGTAGCCTTACCTGTTTTCCGGCTGGCGTTACGTAACCTCGACGGCGCTTATAGTAGCCTTACCTGTTTTCCGGCTGGCGTTACATAACCTCGACGGCGCTTATAGTAGCCTTACCTGTTTTCCGGCTGGCGTTACATAACCTCGACGGCGCTTATAGTAGCCTTACCTGTTTTCCGGCTGGCGTTACATAACCTCGACGGCGCTTATGGTAGCCTTACCTGTCTTCCGGCTGGCGTTACATAACCTCGACGGCGCTTATAGTAGCCTTACCTGTTTTCCGGCTGGCGTTACATAACCTCGACGGCGCTTATAGTAGCCTTACCTGTTTTCCGGCTGGCGTTACATAACCTCGACGGCGCTTATAGTAGCCTTACCTGTTTTCCGGCTGGCGTTACATAACCTCGACGGCGCTTATAGTAGCCTTACCTGTTTTCCGGCTGGCGTTACATAACCTCGACGGCGCTTATAGTAGCCTTACCTGTTTTCCGGCTGGCGTTACATAACCTCGACGGCGCTTATAGTAGCCTTACCTGTTTTCCGGCTGGCGTTACATAACCTCGACGGCGCTTATAGTAGCCTTACCTGTTTTCCGGCTGGCGTTACATAACCTCGACGGCGCTTATAGTAGCCTTACCTGTTTTCCGGCTGGCGTTACATAACCTCGACGGCGCTTATAGTAGCCTTACCTGTTTTCCGGCTGGCGTTACACAAACCTCGACGGCGCTTATAGTAGCCTTACCTGTCTTCCGGCTGGCGTTACATAACCTCGACGGCGCTTATAGTAGCCTTACCTGTTTTCCGGCTGGCGTTACATAACCTCGACGGCGCTTATAGTAGCCTTACCTGTTTTCCGGCTGGCGTTACATAACCTCGACGGCGCTTATGGTAGCCTTACCTGTCTTCCGGCTGGCGTTACATAACCTCGACGGCGCTTATAGTAGCCTTACCTGTCTTCCGGCTGGCGTTACATAACCTCGACGGCGCTTATAGTAGCCTTACCTGTTTTCCGGCTGGCGTTACATAACCTCGACGGCGCTTATAGTAGCCTTACCTGTTTTCCGGCTGGCGTTACACAAACCTCGACGGCGCTTATAGTAGCCTTACCTGTCTTCCGGCTGGCGTTACATAACCTCGACGGCGCTTATAGTAGCCTTACCTGTTTTCCGGCTGGCGTTACATAACCTCGACGGCGCTTATAGTAGCCTTACCTGTTTTCCGGCTGGCGTTACATAACCTCGACGGCGCTTATAGTAGCCTTACCTGTCTTCCGGCTGGCGTTACATAACCTCGACGGCGCTTATAGTAGCCTTACCTGTTTTCCGGCTGGCGTTACATAACCTCGACGGCGCTTATAGTAGCCTTACCTGTTTTCCGGCTGGCGTTACATAACCTCGACGGCGCTTATAGTAGCCTTACCTGTTTTCCGGCTGGCGTTACATAACCTCGACGGCGCTTATAGTAGCCTTACCTGTTTTCCGGCTGGCGTTACATAACCTCGACGGCGCTTATAGTAGCCTTACCTGTTTTCCGGCTGGCGTTACATAACCTCGACGGCGCTTATAGTAGCCTTACCTGTTTTCCGGCTGGCGTTACATAACCTCGACGGCGCTTATAGTAGCCTTACCTGTTTTCCGGCTGGCGTTACATAACCTCGACGGCGCTTATAGTAGCCTTACCTGTTTTCCGGCTGGCGTTACATAACCTCGACGGCGCTTATAGTAGCCTTACCTGTTTTCCGGCTGGCGTTACATAACCTCGACGGCGCTTATGGTAGCCTTACCTGTCTTCCGGCTGGCGTTACATAACCTCGACGGCGCTTATGGCAGTCTTAGCGGCTGCGACGCTTGTGGTAGCCTTGGCGGCGTGCTCTGATATATACGTCTGACCTTCGCAGCTGCGAATTTCGCGTGCTCTGATTTTATTTCCGATGTGTAGCAAGTCGCGTACGGTTAACTGAGGTTAGAAGATTAGACTGGAGACGTGGCACTGGTAAGAAACTACGAGTGACCAGAGAGAGGGTGGGGCCGGAGCGGACAGCGACGACTCTGCCTAGGCATCTCTTGGTGGCTCCGATAGGAACCGGTTAAAAAATTGTGACAGTAGGTGCTGTCGCTGAAGCCAGCGTTGTTTGCCCCGACTTCGAAGCAAATAGATCAGCGGCGAAGCCAGGGTCCTTTACAGCATCTTGCGATGGCTTCCATTAGGCGCAGAAAAGGGTCCGAACACTTCGTGCGGCCGTTGATGGACTGCCACCAATGCCAGTAGAGGTGCGACTCCAGAAGAGCCGATGACGTCTTCTGGCCGTTGCGCACTAGCTTGCGTTCGATTTTTTGCCATGCGCTTTCAATGCGCTGAGTGTTTGCTCCGGTCGTGGAGTCGACAAAATGGATGGTGTGGTTCACCGTGTGCCAGTTGAGATTCAGGGGAACTCCGGTTGGGTCCTGAAGGGTCGGAATACAGTTGTACGCGGCCCATTCATCACTGTAAACTGTAGTTCCTGGCTTGATGTTGGCCGCGATGATAGGGCCTAAAGTAGCTGCGTCCCTCTTGTCAACTTTGAAGAGGCGAAGCTCTCCAGTCTGGGACCACACCATCCCAAACACCCACGGACCCTTATCGGCGACACCACCAAGGAGCATGACGCATACGGCCATTAGATGATTTCCCGCGAATGCAGGAAAGATTTGCAATTGCTGGAAAGGGACAATGCTGGGAGCAGTATGTGGCGCGCACGTGCACTTGGGTTTCTGAGAAGGTTATGTAACGCCGGCCGGAAAACAGGTAAGGTTACTATAAACGCCGTCGAGGTTATGTAACGCCAGCCGGAAAACAGGTAAGGCTACTATAAGCGCCGTCGAGGTTATGTAACGCCAGCCGGAAAACAGGCGTGCCGACATTCGCAGCCTTGTCTTAAATGAGGAAAACGTTGTCAAGAGTACACCGAAGCCAAAAAATAATAATAATAATAAATAAATAAATAAATAAGAGAACGCGTAGCCGAAATTCGCAGCTGCGAAGTTCGGAAGTAGATATCAGAGCACGCCGCTAAGGCTACCACAAGCATCAAAGCCGCTAAGACTGCCATAACCGCCGTCGAGGTTATGTAACGCCGGCCGGAAAACAGGTAAGGTTACTACAAACGCCGTCGAGGTTATGTAACGCCGGCCGGAAAACAGGTAAGGCTACTATAAGCGCCGTCGAGGTTATGTAACGCCGGCCGGAAAACAGGTAAGGCTACTATAAGCGCCGTCGAGGTTATGTAACGCCAGCCGGAAAACAGGTAAGGCTACTATAAGCGCCGTCGAGGTTATGTAACGCCAGCCGGAAAACAGGTAAGGCTACTATAAGCGCCGTCGAGGTTATGTAACGCCGGCCGGAAAACAGGTAAGGTTACTACAAACGCCGTCGAGGTTATGTAACGCCAGCCGGAAAACAGGTAAGGTTACTACAAACGCCGTCGAGGTTATGTAACGCCGGCCGGAAAACAGGTAAGGCTACTATAAGCGCCGTCGAGGTTATGTAACGCCAGCCGGAAAACAGGTAAGGTTACTACAAACGCCGTCGAGGTTATGTAACGCCGGCCGGAAAACAGGTAAGGCTACTATAAGCGCCGTCGAGGTTATGTAACGCCAGCCGGAAAACAGGTAAGGCTACTATAAGCGCCGTCGAGGTTATGTAACGCCGGCCGGAAAACAGGTAAGGCTACTATAAGCGCCGTCGAGGTTATGTAACGCCAGCCGGAAAACAGGTAAGGCTACTATAAGCGCCGTCGAGGTTATGTAACGCCAGCCGGAAAACAGGTAAGGTTACTACAAACGCCGTCGAGGTTATGTAACGCCAGCCGGAAAACAGGTAAGGCTACTATAAGCGCCGTCGAGGTTATGTAACGCCAGCCGGAAAACAGGTAAGGTTACTACAAACGCCGTCGAGGTTATGTAACGCCGGCCGGAAAACAGGTAAGGTTACTACAAACGCCGTCGAGGTTATGTAACGCCGGCCGGAAAACAGGTAAGGCTACTATAAGCGCCGTCGAGGTTATGTAACGCCAGCCGGAAAACAGGTAAGGCTACTATAAGCGCCGTCGAGGTTATGTAACGCCGGCCGGAAAACAGGTAAGGCTACTATAAGCGCCGTCGAGGTTATGTAACGCCAGCCGGAAAACAGGTAAGGCTACTATAAGCGCCGTCGAGGTTATGTAACGCCAGCCGGAAAACAGGTAAGGCTACTATAAGCGCCGTCGAGGTTATGTAACGCCGGCCGGAAAACAGGTAAGGTTACTACAAACGCCGTCGAGGTTATGTAACGCCGGCCGGAAAACAGGTAAGGCTACTATAAGCGCCGTCGAGGTTATGTAACGCCAGCCGGAAAACAGGTAAGGCTACTATAAGCGCCGTCGAGGTTATGTAACGCCAGCCGGAAAACAGGTAAGGCTACTATAAGCGCCGTCGAGGTTATGTAACGCCAGCCGGAAAACAGGTAAGGTTACTACAAACGCCGTCGAGGTTATGTAACGCCGGCCGGAAAACAGGTAAGGCTACTATAAGCGCCGTCGAGGTTATGTAACGCCAGCCGGAAAACAGGTAAGGTTACTACAAACGCCGTCGAGGTTATGTAACGCCGGCCGGAAAACAGGTAAGGCTACTATAAGCGCCGTCGAGGTTATGTAACGCCAGCCGGAAAACAGGTAAGGTTACTACAAACGCCGTCGAGGTTATGTAACGCCGGCCGGAAAACAGGTAAGGCTACTATAAGCGCCGTCGAGGTTATGTAACGCCAGCCGGAAGACAGGTAAGGCTACTATAAGCGCCGTCGAGGTTATGTAACGCCAGCCGGAAAACAGGTAAGGCTACTATAAGCGCCGTCGAGGTTATGTAACGCCAGCCGGAAAACAGGTAAGGCTACTATAAGCGCCGTCGAGGTTATGTAACGCCAGCCGGAAAACAGGTAAGGCTACTATAAGCGCCGTCGAGGTTATGTAACGCCAGCCGGAAGACAGGTAAGGCTACTATAAGCGCCGTCGAGGTTATGTAACGCCAGCCGGAAAACAGGTAAGGCTACTATAAGCGCCGTCGAGGTTATGTAACGCCAGCCGGAAAACAGGTAAGGTTACTACAAACGCCGTCGAGGTTATGTAACGCCGGCCGGAAAACAGGTAAGGCTACTATAAGCGCCGTCGAGGTTATGTAACGCCAGCCGGAAGACAGGTAAGGCTACTATAAGCGCCGTCGAGGTTATGTAACGCCAGCCGGAAAACAGGTAAGGCTACTATAAGCGCCGTCGAGGTTATGTAACGCCAGCCGGAAGACAGGTAAGGCTACTATAAGCGCCGTCGAGGTTATGTAACGCCAGCCGGAAAACAGGTAAGGCTACTATAAGCGCCGTCGAGGTTATGTAACGCCAGCCGGAAAACAGGTAAGGCTACTATAAGCGCCGTCGAGGTTATGTAACGCCAGCCGGAAGACAGGTAAGGCTACTATAAGCGCCGTCGAGGTTATGTAACGCCAGCCGGAAAACAGGTAAGGTTACTACAAACGCCGTCGAGGTTATGTAACGCCAGCCGGAAAACAGGTAAGGCTACTATAAGCGCCGTCGAGGTTATGTAACGCCAGCCGGAAAACAGGTAAGGCTACTATAAGCGCCGTCGAGGTTATGTAACGCCAGCCGGAAAACAGGTAAGGCTACTATAAGCGCCGTCGAGGTTATGTAACGCCAGCCGGAAAACAGGTAAGGCTACTATAAGCGCCGTCGAGGTTATGTAACGCCAGCCGGAAGACAGGTAAGGCTACTATAAGCGCCGTCGAGGTTATGTAACGCCAGCCGGAAGACAGGTAAGGCTACTATAAGCGCCGTCGAGGTTATGTAACGCCAGCCGGAAAACAGGTAAGGCTACTATAAGCGCCGTCGAGGTTATGTAACGCCAGCCGGAAAACAGGTAAGGCTACTATAAGCGCCGTCGAGGTTATGTAACGCCAGCCGGAAGACAGGTAAGGCTACTATAAGCGCCGTCGAGGTTATGTAACGCCAGCCGGAAGACAGGTAAGGCTACTATAAGCGCCGTCGAGGTTATGTAACGCCAGCCGGAAAACAGGTAAGGCTACTATAAGCGCCGTCGAGGTTATGTAACGCCAGCCGGAAAACAGGTAAGGCTACTATAAGCGCCGTCGATGTTATGTAACGCCAGCCGGAAGACAGGTAAGGCTACTATAAGCGCCGTCGAGGTTATGTAACGCCAGCCGGAAAACAGGTAAGGCTACTATAAGCGCCGTCGAGGTTATGTAACGCCAGCCGGAAGACAGGTAAGGCTACTATAAGCGCCGTCGAGGTTATGTAACGCCAGCCGGAAAACAGGTAAGGCTACTATAAGCGCCGTCGAGGTTATGTAACGCCAGCCGGAAAACAGGTAAGGTTACTACAAACGCCGTCGAGGTTATGTAACACCGGCCGGAAAACAGGTAAGGCTACTATAAGCGCCGTCGAGGTTATGTAACGCCAGCCGGAAGACAGGTAAGGCTACTATAAGCGCCGTCGAGGTTATGTAACGCCAGCCGGAAAACAGGTAAGGCTACTATAAGCGCCGTCGAGGTTATGTAACGCCAGCCGGAAAACAGGTAAGGCTACTATAAGCGCCGTCGAGGTTATGTAACGCCAGCCGGAAAACAGGTAAGGCTACTATAAGCGCCGTCGAGGTTATGTAACGCCGGCCGGAAAACAGGTAAGGCTACTATAAGCGCCGTCGAGGTTATGTAACGCCAGCCGGAAAACAGGTAAGGCTACTATAAGCGCCGTCGAGGTTATGTAACGCCAGCCGGAAAACAGGTAAGGCTACTATAAGCGCCGTCGAGGTTATGTAACGCCAGCCGGAAAACAGGTAAGGCTACTATAAGCGCCGTCGAGGTTATGTAACGCCAGCCGGAAAACAGGTAAGGCTACTATAAGCGCCGTCGAGGTTATGTAACGCCAGCCGGAAAACAGGTAAGGCTACTATAAGCGCCGTCGAGGTTATGTAACGCCAGCCGGAAAACAGGTAAGGCTACTATAAGCGCCGTCGAGGTTATGTAACGCCGGCCGGAAAACAGGTAAGGCTACTATAAGCGCCGTCGAGGTTATGTAACGCCAGCCGGAAAACAGGTAAGGCTACTATAAGCGCCGTCGAGGTTATGTAACGCCAGCCGGAAAACAGGTAAGGCTACTATAAGCGCCGTCGAGGTTATGTAACGCCAGCCGGAAAACAGGTAAGGCTACTATAAGCGCCGTCGAGGTTATGTAACGCCAGCCGGAAAACAGGTAAGGCTACTATAAGCGCCGTCGAGGTTATGTAACGCCAGCCGGAAAACAGGTAAGGCTACTATAAGCGCCGTCGAGGTTATGTAACGCCGGCCGGAAAACAGGTAAGGCTACTATAAGCGCCGTCGAGGTTATGTAACGCCAGCCGGAAAACAGGTAAGGCTACTATAAGCGCCGTCGAGGTTATGTAACGCCAGCCGGAAAACAGGTAAGGCTACTATAAGCGCCGTCGAGGTTATGTAACGCCGGCCGGAAAACAGGTAAGGCTACTATAAGCGCCGTCGAGGTTATGTAACGCCGGCCGGAAAACAGGTAAGGCTACTATAAGCGCCGTCGAGGTTATGTAACGCCAGCCGGAAAACAGGTAAGGCTACTATAAGCGCCGTCGAGGTTATGTAACGCCGGCCGGAAAACAGGTAAGGCTACTATAAGCGCCGTCGAGGTTATGTAACGCCAGCCGGAAAACAGGTAAGGCTACTATAAGCGCCGTCGAGGTTATGTAACGCCAGCCGGAAAACAGGTAAGGCTACTATAAGCGCCGTCGAGGTTATGTAACGCCAGCCGGAAAACAGGTAAGGCTACTATAAGCGCCGTCGAGGTTATGTAACGCCGGCCGGAAAACAGGTAAGGCTACTATAAGCGCCGTCGAGGTTATGTAACGCCAGCCGGAAGACATTGCCGTAAAATAAAAATTTGGCCGTGTAGCGTCAGCCGGAAAACATGCGTGCCGATCGAACGGTCATTGTGTAAGGCAATCGCGGTATTTGACAGCAGCTGAAAGGAGGAAAACATTGCCAAGAATAACCGGAAGAAAAAACAACTCACAGCACGCGTAGTCGAAATTCGCAGCCGCCAACGGTCATAGAAATTCGCAGCCGCCAACAGCGAGCGCGCGTAACGGTCATAGCGAGTGCGGCGATTCGAGGAAGTGAGTGAGGAAGTGGTGGACGAGCGCGGCGATTATTGCGAGGAGGAAAGTTCCGAGGAAGTGAGTGAGGGAGTGGTGGACGAGCTACTGTGCCCGTCAAATTTGGCCGTCAAATTTGGTGGAAACACTGGTAGCATAGTCTGGCAACAGGTTAAGTTACGCCAACCGGAACGAAGCCCGCATTGCCAGGTGCGTGGGGGCTTCAGCGCTTCTCAAGCGTTTGACGTTTCCGCTATATCAACCAACAACTCCAACCGTATAGAACACTGCACGCTGGACGCACAAAGCAAAGCGCAGCAATCATCGACGAACGCGAACACCGGCTTTAGCGAAGTATTTCAACTTCAAAAACGAACAACTGACATTACGACGCCGCCATGCCGCTGCACAGCCGGTCTCGAGGGAGAGGGCGCGCGCTCTTTCTTACGGCCTTCTCAATCGCTGCGGGAACAATGGGAACTTTTCTCCTTGTGCTACGCTCTCCGCCACCGCAAGGGGCGCGACCTGCTCACTGTTCGCTCCGCGTCTGCTTCAGCGGCGGCGGGTGGTTTTTGCCTGGTTTCGTGTTGTCGCTCGCGAGTTTCGTGGTGAGTGCAGCCCCGAAATTAAAGAGCACAGAAGGTAGATGCTGCAGCGGCATGTCGTCAACCTACCACACGTGAACGGATATAAAAAACACTGTCGTTCAGCAAACGTTCGACAAGCATGGCATACATTGCGGCACGGTAGCTACTTTTGTTCATTTTAATCCGAATTTTCCCCAAGCCTGTACACGAATGGGAACAAAAAGAAAACTGAATGAGCAGTGATCACATCGAAGCTTCTTCAAGGCTAACGTGACAGCAACTCGTCTGCAACAGCAAAACCGTCTTTCAGCGCTAGATGCGAAACCATTCATGTAGCACCGAAGATGAAAATAATTTCATAAAAAATGTAATGTAAATTGCAAAACGCTTGCATGATATAAAGTATTACTATAACAGTCAAAGTAAACGTTGTAGGGTTGAGTTTTAAGTGTTATTAGAATTCATATACTTGGCAATATGTGGTATTATAAACATTATTTTAATTTTGCAAATAAACATTGTTTTAATGAACATTTTACATGATATTATGCTTAATATGAAAACAAAAAATGGTTGATATTCATGACACCACTTGTGCTCGAAGTGGTAAAAAAAGGCCAATAAATGGTGAAGGTGATACTCGATGCAGTGACTTACGAATGAGTTCACCTGCTATATCGAAAGTATGCAAGAAACTTCTAAAGCGTTAAAGAAGGACACCCTCACTGAAGACTCATTTCAAGCCTTATATAGCGACCCATTGAGGTTCTCTTCGGGAAAGTAAGGTTAATGTGCGGAAGGGAATGACATATGCCAGATGCGAGGGCCGTGACAGCTAGCGGCACATGACTACATGACTACATTGTCAAGACGAACGTTTCATCTGAGAGCAAAATCAAGGCACGGAAGGAAGTGATGGCATCTCCTGCCATCCCATTTTCTACTGTCACATATTCCGGTTCACCTTACCTCGCTGGATATATCATTTAGTTAATCAACTTCGGGTCTGACGCTTGCGCTATTCTTCTTGAAACTAGCGAAAGAAGCAGCCCCATGTAGTACCCTCCTCTACGAGGACAATGTTCTAGTGGACTGCATTATCCGAAACCAGAGCTTGTTGCCCTATTGGACAAACCTTTTTTTTTTTCGGAAAAGCTGCCGTGCACCTACTACACACAAATGTTCTCGAAGTACTTAAGATCCTGATTCAGTCAGCATTTCAGAACTCAATACTGAGCTGCCAGAAAGGTATTGACAACAGCTATGTTATTAAGTCCGTTTCATTGATATTTGAAAAATTTCTCAGAATTCTTCTTAATTAATTATACTAGAAAAGTGACAGAGAAGACCGAAAGGCCAACTCCTTATGTGCACAAGCCGTGCAGGAAGATTTTGAGCCTGAATTTTCTAGACGCAGTTCGCATTTTGATGAATTGATGAATATATAGTGAAATGTGTAACTTTGAAGGAAAATTTTTTTATTGTTTGCTGCTCTTTTCGATTCTGCTTAACTGTTTATGCCCATTTCATTGATTAAATGTAGTCGCGAGACTACATGTACATCTTCGGTGTTTCAACCGACTGATACGTTTTGAACGAAGCTAGAACTGCCCAGTCCACTAGACAAGTGAAATTTTTGCTATATGAGTAAATTTTTGTTATTTACTCTGAATCTGAGACGCGCTATGAATTTTTGCCGATGCCTCTTCTGATCTAAACGAAGACGGTAGCGGTTGACAAAATCTCCACCCAACAGTTCACCAAGAACTCACGTCAGGTTGCGCTACACCTGCTTAAAACCATCAAAGGCAGATTGCATAGCCTGGTAAATTTATTTTTGTACAAAACTTAGAGGTAAAAAATCTTGAAGTGTACCCGAAGCTTCATTCGACCGTGCACGGCCGAACTGACGAAGGATCGCGTGCGTGGGCGGATTGTTGACTATTTTATTCCTCGTACACGATAAATGTTCGATGTTGATGACGGACTTTGTATAAACCATAAGGGGCGAAATGTCAGGACCTGCCAGTTGCAAATGACGCGGGCGAAGCTAAAAGCGAGCGCGCGTTTCCCTTGCGCGTGAACGTCTGTAGCGGAGGAGCAGCAGTGGGGCGGTGGCGACCCCACCGAGGCGCGGCGGGCGGTTGAAACAGACCCCATTGGAGAGGCCGTAAGAGAAGAGAAGCGCTCTCTCCCTCGAGACCGGCCGTGGCCGCTGTTACTACGCGTCACGCATGGATGGTATTAGGAAAGTTAGTGCAGCAGACTACGTTTCAGCGGCTCCACTCCGCCACTGACGAACAACAGGGGGCGCTAAAGTCACCTAGCAGAATTCGTCAGCAAATGCAGTTTGTAACTGCCAATTTTCAGCGTGCCAGACCATGAAAGTACAAAAAACTATTTCCGATTTTGTATCCAGCGCGTGACAAGCATTTTAGGTACAGAATTGTTACAAAGTAGACTTTACACAAAAGTAAGCTGCGCGCATCTAGTGGCGCTTCAGTCGAAAGTAGTTGAACGCGGCAGTTTCACTAGTCGTATTAGGCCACTGCAACATTGTGTCTTGACGAAGTTAATGAAATGATGCGATATCCTTGCAAAGGGTAGTATTGTTTTCCATTAAACAAAAATTAAAATATTGTTAGCTATGACATAAAGCGCAGTGTTCTGGGCCAAATTGTTTGACTAAATTACATAAAAGCTATTTAGCTGCAATAACGAAACTGAAACCTTGGCTCCAACTGCCAAACATCTAAGGTGGTGCGAAGGTTGCAGTGCAGTTATCTAGCTGTATTCTGTAGTTTATACTGCTAAGACCGTCAAAAGGACCTCGTTATTTTCTTTCTTTCGGCCTTGTTCAGCATTGCGAGCGTCGTTGCTCAAGATTTGTGCTTTTTGATACTTCCGCGTACCGCTACAACGAGGTGCAGCCTTCGTTATGAAGAAAATTATGTCGCAGAGGGGTCATTGCCGGCCGAAATCTTCCGTGCATGTGCTATCTGAGTCGAAACAACCCATAAATCAGCGCCACGAGAGCCCCGCCGAGGCCCAGTGCCCCTAGGCGTTGCACACTAATACTGCATGGTACGCTGCCTTGGGCTCCACTGGTTATTGGGAAAAATAGGCCCTGGCAAAAATGAGAAAAAGATAAATCATAAAGTATCAAAAAAATAGGCGGAGAAAAGGGCAAGCCAAGTCAGAATTCGAGTCCACTCTCTGACTATCCTGCCAGCCTGGAAGACAAAAGCAAATGGACGAAGAGCTACATTTTTTTTTTTTATGACCAGCAGCACACTTCACATTCGTGGGTTCATGTCTCGATGTGGATAGTCTGAGGCAGCCGCTATGATAATTAAGATTACCACTGCTCGAACACTGAAGCTGGTTGCCGGCATTCTAGATTGGACACTGATGTGGATCTCTAGGTGCCACGGAGAAAGGAATACTTCCTCCGTGCTAGGCGCTCAGAAGCATGGAGTTCCAATTAGTTTAGTCACGCTGTTCTGGAGCTGCGGCGCGAAACCTAATTAAGATGGAATTCGTGACTATCAAAGCTTTAACCCTGTGCAGGGTCCAGAGACTACTTCGGTCTAAAAATTGATGTGTTATGTGATCGAGAAGTCAGATGCATGGTTTATATATGTTGCCTTTGGAAGAGGGAAAGAGCTAAAAAGCAGGCAGGATGTGCTGTAGTACAAGTGCTGTGTGCTTTCTTTTCTTGCACACTAGTTTATATTACTAGGTAGTCTATGCTTTCCTTTGTTTCATTCTTTTTGCATTGCTTTCCTAGAATGCACAGTTATATTCACTGCTTTGTCTACCTTGTTTAAAGCCTAAGATTATACAAGCAGTGCATATGACGGTGGTAATTACATCATGAAGACTTTGCCAATTTTTTATAATAGCCTTTCTGATTCATTTCACCTTCATTGTCTTATCCATTTTACTTGTTTGTAGATGGGCTTTCTTAATATATTACTGTTTGGTTAATTTACATGTCCACAATGTAAAGTTTTGTACTGTATAATTAATAACTCATGATTTCGGTTTTTCCTTGTGCATTATTTTTATTATTTAACATGCATTGTTCAATACTTTCTGTAAGTTCATGCTGGCAAAATTAAGTGCCCAGGATGGGTGACTATATAAGAAGTTTGCAGCTTTGCTGTTAGCCATGCAGTGGTCTCAGACCACTGTTGTTGAGCTGGAAGCTAAACTATTAACCTGTTGTGGGGTAATTTACGAAACGAGGTGATTATGTGTACAAACAAGAACAGCCTAGATTGAATTCCACGTATAATATGAGAAGTTTTGTCTTCCATAACAGATGTTAGCCTTTGCTATATGTGCTGTTTTTTGCTGCTGCTTTTACTTTATTTTTCCGCTGTCTGATTTCTTTAGACTGTTTACCTCAGTTTAATTTAATTTATAAATTTGCCTTTTCTCATTCCTACCTAAGCGGTGGTAATTATGAGTGTCACACCTGGTGTTTAAGAAATTGAATGATAGTGGCAAGAGCCGCATCCACCTGCCAAATCTTTTAGCCTTTTGCTGCTTGGTGTTTGGTGCCATGCAAACTGTTCATTTAATGGCAATATGTGCTTTGCGCACAACATTGTATGACATTCACCAATAGAACTGCTTCGTGTTGCTGTATAATTTTGTTTTGGCAAGTTTTGTCCTATGTCATCTCATACAGCTATGCAATAACCTTTGCCTTTAACGTTCCATGAATTGAGCCTATAAAAAAGGTACTTAACAATGAAGCGATTTGGGCACCACATCTTCAAAATGGACTCTCTGCTGATTAGTATAGTTTCTCTACACATCTGCTTGTTTCTCTGAAGGCATCTGCTTCGTTTGTAACAAATATTTTATTTACACATTACGAGGAATTTCGTTTAATAGTGCTGAAAGATGGGCATGTATGCAGAGAGCCACAACACCAATCGCTGGCTTGTGGTGAAAGAAACCATGACTTCGTACAAAAATATGTACAGTGAATGTGGCGACTACCCTAGCTATTATGTACATTACTGGTGTGCACCAATTATTATGGTTATCTAATATATTATAGTGCAAAATTGCACACTTTGCAGCACTTTGCATCTCTGTAATATGTGAGTGGTGTTGAAGAGCAAGTTGGTTTGATAACGTCAACTGCTAGTCGCCTGAAATGCTGCATAGATTCTCCGCACATTTTACACAGTCCTTGGTAAATTCTGCATAATTTAATTCTCAACAAGTTATTGTACTTTAGCTTTTCTGTTCAAAATACACAGCCTTTGTTCTTTCATGAAGTAATTGTTTGCTTTCTTTCTCACGAGCATAGCAGTTATAAAAGCTGCAGTCCTCACTGACACATTACCAGAAATAAAAAAATAAAAATGAATTCCGCTTTTTTACCATCTATGCCCTCCTTATAGATTTAGAAATTTGAACTCCTGGCAAACCACTGCTGTTGATTATTTTCTCAATTCGCTTGTTTTAGAGCATAACTAAATAAATGAAACTTGTGCCATTAATGCATGGCAGGTATGTGTTCCATGGATATCATTGCGCTTATTGACATGCAAAATCAGCAAGTGACAAATTCCAATTTGAATGCATGATACCTTAATATCAGTATAAAAAGCTATTTTGTTTTTAGTTAAAAATGAGGCTCTGAATAATTTCTGGAGGTGGCATGATGCATCGCTCAGTCAAAGTCATTGATTACAAAAGTAGAAGATTGGTAGTAATGTCGACAAAAAATGTGTATACCAAAATTATTTGCAGTGGTTGCCCAGCTTATGTTGAGTACAATCTATCTCAAATAGTTTATGTTAAGTGTAATTGTAAGTGTCTAATTGTAGGTCTCTAGTTGGTTAAATGCTAGTTGGTTAAATGTGACTAAATTGAGTTTATTGCATTACTAAGTCAAATATCCCTGAATAGCTTATGCCAAGTATATTTGAATGAAACCAACCCTACACTGTGATTATAATTGGTATTGTTTGTATATTGTGATTAGGTATGAACTAAACACACGAAATGATAAATTGCTCGATAGCTTACATTATTCAGCTATGTGTTTCATTATATATGGCTTACATTGGGTACCATTGTGCTGAATTATTGCAGATCAAAATTAATTTTCATAGCTAGATAGTAGTGTTTATTATTCGACATTACAGTGCATCAAGTCATATTTCTGGAGAGCTTATGTTGAGTATATTTGCACTAGACTAATTGCAAGCCTTAATGAAGTGTCTTTGGGTAAATGTGAATAAAAATGGAAGCTCAGGCCATGAAATCATCACGTATGAATGAGTAGCTTATCTCAATATTCACCGGAATTATTGCAGGTTCTATTTAAAAATAAATTTCGTCCTATGAAATAGGAAGTCATATATCATATCATTTAATAGCTTATGTTGAGAGGGCTAATTGTAGGTCTTAATTATGATTTGTTAGCTATATGGGAAATACATTGTGCTTGTACATCATCAAGTTATATATCATTAGATAACTTATGCCATGTATATTTGTACTGAAATATATGCTGTCTATTAACATGCAGTACAGGTAATTGGTTTAATGATAAGAATAAAAATTGAAAATCCTGCTGTATATATCAAATCATACATCTTTGGATAGCTTATATCGAATTCAAATGCACTACATTAATTGCCAGTCTTAAATAGGAATCAATTAGCAAAGTGATGCAATTAACAATTCAACTTTAGCCTCTCAAGTCACATACCATATAAAATTTCTCGAGAAGTACATAATCCAAAATCAAACAATAAACTGGGCAAAAACATGTACAAGTAAAATTTAGCATGTTCAACTTGATCAGATAAAGAAGCAACAAAGGTCACAAAGTACTACTTAAAGCTATGGATTCACCACAATAAGCTTGGAGACCTAATTATAGCCCCCTAATAGTGTTTTTGCCATGTTCATTGCAATATACATATTTTAACCTTGCGAGATGGAATACATATGTGCACGGCAAGAGCTCTCAAGTACCACACACACACACACACCTATAAAGATTGACCCACACATTTTAACATTTGAACTGATAGTTCTCAACTGCATGCATATAATGATATGTGCTGTTTTCGGGCAACCTTCCATGTGTGCAAGACAAATGAAATTACGGTTATTTAAAGCTGCTTAATTCAGTAATTATGACAGAGATTTTTTAGGTCGATCATTAGGACATACAACAATCATCATTAATTATTCAGTGACCAATAAGACATATGTATATCCTTTTTCTGCTTTAAGTTGCACCCCTCCAGAAAGAGTGCATTGAAGTACTGATGGACCCTTTTAAGGGGCGTAAGCAAGCAGCATTGCACCCATAAAAGGTTGCATCTATATGTCAAAACACACGTATAGATAATGCGAGTTAGACACAGAAATGTACTTTATGGATATGCAATTCATAAGCAGTGCAGAACAGACCAGTTTGTTGTACAACTCAATTTGTAGTACAACAGAGTTGCGCTCTGTTGTAGTGTGGTTTGTTGTACAACAGACCAGTCTGTAGTACAACACAGCAGTCATTAGTACAACAGAGCAGTCTTGTATTGTACAACAAAGAGCTCTGTTGTACAACATACTTTCCTGTAGTACAACTGGACCGTGTTGTGTTGTACAACAGAAGTTTGTGTCGCACAACACAAAATTATGTCGTACAACAGAAATTTCTGTTGTACAACAAAAACTTCCTGTAGTATTTTTCAATGTAGCAAATCGACGCAGTTGTCGATGGCCTCGGCTACGGCGGGAACGTTGTCCACTTCTTCTAACATGGCCTTCTTCATCGCCGGCTCATTTTCAACGTCGCATATGGTATCGACCAACTTGCGCCGCCGCTCCTCCTTTGTCAACTGTTTGTTCGTAGTGATTTCCACGATGTTGTCGCGAAGCTGGCGGCGGCCATAGGGCTGACATGGGGGGCGTGTGTTTCACCAATCCGGCCATCTCCTTTGCAAACTCCATAAAGCATGGGTTGAAGGTGGTGATGAAGTAATCCGTGAAATCGGCATCGCTGCAGTCCACGTAGTGGTCGCGCACATCTATAAAGAAATTGCTGATGCGATCAACCATGTTCCGGCCAACAGTTCGGATGTTTTCATCATGCACTCGTTCCAAGATACTGACGCCGTACATTACGCCGTCGTATTTGAGCGCATAGTCGGCCATTTCCATGTCTATACGCTGCTCCTCGTTTTTTACGGCTTCATCCTTTGCAGCAGCCATCTCCTTCATGTGCTTGCTCAAACGAACGATGCTCACGTGCATAATTTCACGGCACTCGAGAAGATTGGGCATGTTGGCTAGATTGAGCTCGTGCCGTCTCATGTTGACAGCCACCGATTCCAACATCTGACGCACGTTGCATGCTTCGTCTTGGGGAACTGTGCGCAACAGTCTCTGGATCTCCAACTTGGCGGCTACCAACTTGCGCATGCTGACGTCGGACTGCAAGATCGTTTTCAAGAGAGCCTCAAACTCCATCTCTTGTTGCTCCGACGCTGCCATGGTACAACAAGACTATGTAGTCCTCACCAGAGGAATCAGCACGGTATCGTTTGAGAAATGTGCAGCACGGTGTTCGTCTGAGAAATCTGTTTATTCGTACGATATCTAGATCCCCCCTCCCCTACTGCTCTTCCTCTTCTTCGCTGCTGCTGCTGCTGTCGCCCTCCTCACCCTCTTCTTCGCTACTGCTCCACACGCCGTCGGTGATGAGTTCGGAGAGCACGTAATTCTTGTTGTACATGTTTAGCGACTGTGCAGCGTGCACAGCACTTGCGACGAAACCCAAAGCATTGACTTCTCGCTCGGCGTCCGCTTCCACGATGGCTTTCAGGATGCGCAGCTTTACAAACTTTGCCAACTCGTTCAGACACGCGAGCATCTCTTGAATGGTCAGTTTGCTCATCTGCTCGAGCTTGGCAAAGTGTTCCTGCAATTGACGACGCAGCTGTACCAGGCGTGGATCACCGTAACTCATCAAATCGTCCGCCTGTGCAAGCTGTCGTTGCATAAAGTCGCACAACGTGAACGCACACGTTCTGTGCAGAGTCATCGCCGCCCACATCAAAGCTCGGCTGTACCGACGAGGGAAATCCACATCGTGTTGTACATCCTTGGACCAGCGAAACGGTAGCATCCACGACAGAAGGTTGCCCATGGTCGCTGTGCACGAGCGTATGCACGAGCGTACCTGACGCACCGCGTTTCTTATATACAGCAGCCCCCGCTCACCAACCAACACTGTCACGAAGATATGAGGTGAGGGTTCTGCAGAACCTGGTCTACAAGGCGTTCCACTTGAGCCTTATCGTAAGTAGGGAACGCATTCATCACTCGGCGCACGGCGCGAGCGTACAGCTTGTCCGAAAACTTGCGCTTGTAGCGGGTCGGGCCCAAGTCGTACAGTGCGAGTGCGGCCATGAGTATGGGGTCTCGGTCGGACTGCTGCTGCTGCTGCTGCTGCGGCAGACAACCCCACTTGCCTTCTCCCTGCCTGGAGTGGTAGTCGTCTAAAGCCCTGCGCATGTCGCACAGTGCAATCTCGGCATTTCCGTGAAGCTCGGCTTCGGCTGCAGCAACCAATTGACGAAGACGCGTCAGCGTGTCGTCCAACGAAGCGTTAACGCGGCGCTCAAATTCCGCCAACTCTCGTGCGTCGGAACACATTGCGAGCGGCAACGCATGTAAAAGCACCCCTCCGCCATATATATTATTATTATTATTATTATTATTCGCAGCGTGCAGCGACACCTGCAGCTGGCGTCGCGCTTATACAGACAGTACAGAGTAAGAATGATACCCGACGCCTGCATGGGGCCCGATGCCTGCCCCGTCGTTAATTGCATGCGTAGCAACGTCAACGGGATCCTGCAGCCATGGATGAGGATTGTACGAACAGACCTCGGTGGCAGAGAGACCCTGCTTCCGTGCAACCGCTTCTACGTGCCCACGTTAGTGTGCGCAGCCTACGCCGCGGCCGCCGCCTCCGACGACGACGACAAGGAGCCCTCCGACGACGACGACGAGGAGCGCCGACGGACGGCGCTCGATCTAGCCGAGTTCCTGCTCAAGCACCACCGCCACTGCATGCCCCAGGCTGCCGTAATCGTGAACGCGAGGGGATCGCTGTTGCCGGTCACGGACAACGACGAACGAGCGGCACGGCTACCTGCGACCACATGAGACTGCAGCTTACGGGACTGCCGGTCGCCGCCGCCACCGAGCAAGAAGCCCTGAACGCCGCGGTCGGCCACCTGCTCGATTGCGCCGTAGAGTCGGCGATGGTCGACACGGGCGACATGAGTGCATGGTTGGACTTTTTGACGGCTCGTACCAGCACGTACGCCGTCGGGCCCCGGTCGCTGCTCAAGCTATCGCGCTTTGCAACGCAGGTAAGCCCCCCCCCCCCCCTCCCACACCAAAGTATTGACATGTAACACTTTGTCTTGCAGGTTGCACTACCAATGCCTGCGCCGATCCTGGACATGCTGTGCGGCTTCTGGCCCAAACTGCACACCCTCGACCTGAGCGCTTGGCACAATCTCATCCTCGACGCCGTTTGTAAGCTGGCGGCCGCGGCGCGAGTGTGTTTTCCAAATCTCGAGCGGGTGCTGCTGTCGCTCACCATACCCGAACCGCCCGACGCCGTCTCTGCGGAAGACGTCGAGTCCCTGTTCAGGCCCAGGCTGTCAGAATGCGTGCTCGATGGCCGTGTGCCTAGCACGGTGCACTTGGGTGGCGGCAGCGCAATGGACGCGCTGCGATCCGCTGCTGTTTCGCTCCGCTTTGGCAAACAGACTGCACACTCTAGACATGCCAAGTTGCGATCCACAGCGCTGCGTCGCCGACACGCGCCAAGAGGTGGCCCTGCACCTGAGAAATCTTATAGGGGGCGACGACAGTGCGCTGTGCGCGTTGCGGCTGGCTCGACAGGTCGTCGACGACGATGCTGCTCCGCCGCCGTTTCCGACAGACTGGTGGCACTGCACTACCAAGAGGAAGATCCCACGGCTTCCCTCGTGCAGGCCTTCATAAAGGTCAAGCGAAACGTTGACGCGTTCAATATTACGGCTCGCGCCGTTGCCAGATACGCCCTGCACGCGACGCGCACAGAGGACGCCGCAGTGGCGGTCATCGACAAGCATTCCAAGCGCGATCGTTATCGACGCAACATGCTGCGCCGTCGACTGCGGCAAGAAAGAAACGTAACGCTAGACGACGATTACGACGACGACGTGTCGCCGAGCCAAGTCTACTCTACTATGAACAATTTCGCCAACTTACCCGTATTTGCATTTGCAATTTCAGTCTACATGGGCTTCGCGTTGCTTGGAACGGCGAGACGGGCCTTGGCCTCCGTATTCGCCGCTCAGCATCGGCAACAGCCACAAAGCGAGAGGTCTCCGTGCTCGCTCCGAAATTAAACCTTCCGATGTGTGTACATCTTTATTGAACATCCCAATGCAAAGGGGGGGACGGCCCTCGGTCTCGGTGCTCGTGTGAATCCCCACTTAAAGTGTTGCCCACCCAAACTGTCGCTTGAAGCGCCGAAACAACGGGCCTTCGGCCTGCGTGGCTCGCTCAGCATCAATAACCGACAGAAAAGAGTGTGAAACAGAACGTAATGTGTGTGTGTACATCTTTATTGAATCCCCACCCCACCCCCGCTAACTGCCTCTTTATGCCGCTGCCTTTTCTTGTCTTCTTCCTTGTGGTCGACAAAGCCCGATGCGACGGCGATGGAGGAGGCACGCTGATATAATAATATAGGCGCTCCCTCGACACAACTTGGGAGGCACCGGTGCGCAAACTATTCGTCCCCCATTTGCTAGACTGAGTGAGAGGGCGGGTGGAGAAGCTCAACACCTGACGCAAGCCGAGTCGGTAAGACCCCCGACCTCGCCAAATGCCAAACTTCCACCAACGTCACACATCAGCTTTGCCTATAGAAGGCGAATACTTTGCTCATAACAACTGTCTCCCTCGACACGCCCTGGGATCAACAGCTGTAGTAGGCATCTCGCCCCAAAGACGAGACGCAAAATGGTTTATGTGGTGTAATGCGTAAACTACTTGTCCCGCATTTGCTAATCCGGGAAAGGCGGGCGGAGAAGCTCAACACCCGGCGGAAGCCGAGCCGGTAAGACCCCCGACCTCGCCAAATGCCAAACTTCCGCCAACGGTATCCCATTTCACCTATACGGGGCGAGTACTTTACCACCACGGGGGGTAAATGGACGCTCGCGCGCGGCGCCCAAACGGATCCCTGGCATCTCTCTTCTGAGTGGCACTCCCCATTGTGAGAGCAGAGGCGGGTGGAGAAGCCCAGAGACCGAGTGAAAGCCGAGTCAGCGTGCAAACCCACGCCCCCGACCGCACCAAATCCCAGACTTCCACCAACGTCCAACTCTCTCGTGCACTCTCCGATCGAGCCTCACCGTTCGGGCATCCCAAGCCGCAGCGTTCACGTCAATAATAATATAGGCGCTCCCTCGACACGACTTGGGAGGCACCGGTGCGCAAACTATTCGTCCCCCATTTGTTGGCTTGAATCCCTTGAACACTTGCACGGATCCCTTGAGACACTGTATCCCTTGCAACACTTTATCCCTTGCGGCACTTGAAATGGAGGCAGTCCCTTGTACACTTGGATCCCTTGAGACACTGTATCCCTTGCAGCACTTTATCCCTTGCGGCACTTGAAATGGAGGCAATCCCTTGTACACCTGGATCCCTTGCAACTGTTGGTAAACGCATGCACGTGCCCTCGGAGTAGTGAAACACTTGGAAGGTATAGAGAAAGATGTTCCTGTACTGTGACCGAAGTCGCGTAGCTCGGAACGAAAATGATAAATGTGACAGAAAAGATGTTCCTGTACTGTGACATATGTCGCGTAGCTCGGAACGAAGGAAGGATGGCAAGAGAAGAGACAGACAAGGTAGAACACCAAGGGAGGGCACATGCGCGTGTCTTCTTGCGGCGATGACGAAAGGCCCTATCTTGCGGCCTTTCTGGAAAAGGCAGCGGCAGCAGGTGGGGGATGGGGATGGGGTGCGGGGGGGGGGGGGGAGGGTGTCGGGCTCTCTCGTACAGCCCGTGCAGTTAAGGGAGGGGGGGGAGATCTCTACGGCACCGA
Source organism: Amblyomma maculatum (assembly GCF_055883805.1). Lineage (NCBI taxonomy): Eukaryota > Metazoa > Arthropoda > Arachnida > Ixodida > Ixodidae > Amblyomma > Amblyomma maculatum. Next base: position 105,795,990 of record NC_139353.1, on the reverse strand, counting down.
CAAGGGGAAGCTGGCAAAGTAACTGCTTACGCAGTAATAGCAGGATGGTACGGAAGGTGTGGGCCAAGCCCTGTTGCATCGCCCGCAATGTGACGACACCCCGTGCCCCGCTTCATTGCGGGATCCTGCCTACCAGCCCCCTTCTTGTCGTGCGTACACACACACACGGTCCCACTTGCGCTCTCTCGTACAGCTCACTGCAGCAGGGGTATGCCATCTCTTACGGCCACCCCTGGCCAATATCTCGTACGGCCCCAACAGCAACTCTCGTTCGACCGGCGATGACACAAAGTATCACAGAAGTGGGATGGTACGGAAGGTGTGGGCCAAGCCCTGTTGCATCGCCCACAATGTGTGACGACACCCCGTGCCCCGCCTCATTGCGGGATCCCGCCTACCGGTCTCGCGATCGTCACTGGTTGCAGTAGTCGGAGGACGATTGTATTGCAAGGTTCGCTACGGAGGGATACCGAAGCCGGCCGTCTCCGATAACCGTGCCCGCAGACGCCTTGCAATACAATCGTCTTCTTTGCAACATTGCTCAGCACTGCATCTTGACGCAGGTCAACACTTGACTTCTTGACGCATGCCTGTAAACAATGGCGTAACTTGATGGGGTTATTTTCGCCGGTGCGACTGCGGCACTCTCACTGGCTTTGCAGCCTTTCACTTCACGTGCATCTTCACTGGCTGTGCAGCCTTCACTTGACACGTCGCCCGACCTGCGTTGTCCGCTAACACTGACTTAATTGCGTTCATCTTGACTGGCCTTTCACCTGGGTTGTCCGCTAAGCACTTCACTTTCATTGCAGACATCTTCACAGGCCTTGCAGCATTTCACTTGACACGTGCAGCTTGACTCCTTTCACTTCACTTGCATTGCAGGCTTTGCAGCGTTTCACTTGACACCTGGCTTGTTCGATAATTCACGTCTATCGCAGACACCTGTGTTGTCCGCTAAGCACTTCACTTGCATTGCATACATTTTCACCGGCTTTGCAGCCTTTCACTTGAGACGTGGTCCACCAGATTTGTCGGCTAACACTTCACTTGCATTGCAGGCTTTGCAGCCTTTCACTTGACACGTGGTCCACCAGATTTGTCCGCTAACACTTCCCGTGCATTGCAGGCTTTGCAGCCTTTCACTTGACACGTGGTCCACCAGATTTGTCCGCTAACACTTCACTTGCATTGCAGGCTTTGCAGACTTTCACTTGAGACGTGGCCCACCAGATTTGTACGCTAACACTTCACTTGAATTGCGTGCATCTTCACTGCCTTTGCAGCCTTCACTTGACACCTCGGTTGTCCGCTGAGCACTTCACTTGTATCGCAGACACCTGGGTTGTCCACTAATTCGCTTGCATTGCACGCATCTTTCACTGCCTTTGCAGCCAACACCTCACACATGGCTTGTCCGCTAAGGGCACTTTCCGCGCAAAATTACCGCATGCAAGGGTTGTTAGCTACCGGGCCGGCCTCCCGATAACCGTACAACGCCGCGCAATATGGCAACCTTGCACTGATCCATCACACTGCACGCTTTTTGTATTCTTGCTCCCGGAACGCTGTATGTGCGAAGTCGTTGCCACCGAGGAAAGGAGGAAGCGTGACCGTTGGGATTCCGTTTTCAAATCTCACGCCCGCTGTTGACGTCGGCCGCTTGTGCAGAGGAAATTCCGAGTGATTGCGCCGGTTCCGTAGAAGGGGGCTGTTCACATGACACCGAAAACATCACTGGTTACACTGGGGCGATGCGAAAGACGTGCACGGAGCGACGAGCGACGTGACCTGACCGCGTGGAAACTACCGGACGACTGACGAGAGAGCGGTGAGCGGCGAGCGTGTAGTTATTGTTACCTTTCACCTGCCCTAAATCTCCTCTCCCGTCCCTTGCGCGCTACAGGTTATCGCGCGCGCTTGCCTCCTCTCTTGTCCCTTACCAGTTATCGTTTTGGCGGGGCGCCTTCTCGCCCCCCGTCCGTCTCGCGGCGGCGCGCATCGGGTATCGGCGCCCATTCTCATTCTAGAACTTTCCATCGCGCCGGGCGGGAAAACAACTTTTGTTTGGGGTTGTTGCTGGCGCGTCGTTTTGCGCAAGCGCCTTCGCACGCTACACTCTTTTATTAATAATCTGGGTAGCGCTTTGGAATACGACAAATGCCGTTGTGCGCCGCGTTGTTGCAAATGGGTAACATGTTTACGCGCCGTAAGCGGAGGGCCTCGGAAATGAGCGACGACGAGGAGAACGGCGGGACGCCGCTCATGGACGATCCCGAGACCCCGGCTAGGAAACGGTGGAGCGATCCTCCGTCGCCTCGCGCCGTCCCCGTAACTGACGACGACTGCACGCCTCCCGAGAGCGAGACGTTGATGCTGTTGGAATCTCCACAGGAGGAGATATTAATTTGCAACTATACCGATGACAGCAATGGGAACAGCAGCAGCAGCGATAGCAGCGGTACCGAGAACGCTGGCCCAAACTATGGGCGCGAGAGCGAAGAGAACGACTTGTCATACTTTTACAAATTATTGGAGAGCGCAGAGGCTGACATTGAATACGAAGCGGTTTCCGGGGAGCCGGAACCCACGCCGGCGACGTTTCGTGTCCGACAGATTTGGCAAAGTCGATGACTCCGGTGGATCCATAGTACGAGGGGGCGGGAACTTTTCGACGAGCTCGAATTCCGGAGGTTGGACAATGCATTGTTGAGGCAAGCGCGCGCTCTTATAAGGTTGCGCAGTGGGCGTGTCGGTGCAGCTGCCACATGCGGAGGAGGGGTCGCCGCTGCGTAGTGTTGCAATGTTGAAGACACAGGTGTCTAGGGGGAGGGTGAAAGACGTTTGCCTATATAAAAAGGAGTTCAAGCCCCGTGTCGCCACTCGCTGCGCCGCGTGCGCCCGGACCACTGCTCCGCTGACGGCCACCCCGCCTCCGGCATCTCCGGGCGGTACCGCCCGGTCTCGTCGTTCGCTGGTTCCTCGGTATCCGTACTCGTTAGCTAGGTTCGTACTCGTTAGCTAGGTTCGTACTCGTTCGCTAGGTTCGTACTCGTTCGCTAGGTTCGTACTCGTTCGCTAGGTTCGTACTCATTCGCTAGGTCCGTACTCGTTAGCTAGGTCCGTACTCGTTAGCTAGGTTCGTACTCGTTCGCTAGGTCCATACTCGTCTCTTTCACATACCAGCTGGCTTACCGACGGCGTTCCTACGGGTGGTCATCGCATACGGGCATCATATATGGTGAGTGTTATTGTTACCTCTACCCCAGCACCCACCCTGCATGCATTTTCACCTCATCCTACCTGCTCACTTCCTTAACCTCTATTCCTTGCACATTACACTTCTCCTGTGTGTTGTCCTGCGCGCGCTCCCACCTCTCTTCTATCTCTTCTTTCGTTCCGAGCTACGCGACGTATGTCACAGTACAGGAACATCTTTCTCTCTGTCTCCCCTACCCCAACCCCCCTTTCGTTTCGAGCTACGCGACGAATGTCACAGTACAGGAACATCTTTCTCTACTATCTTTTCTCTATCTCCCCTTTGCATGCTGCGCTGCTTTGCATGTTGCTTGCTTGCATGTGTGTGTTTGTCCCTGCGCGCGCTCCCACCTCTCTTCTATCTCTTCTTTCGTTCCGAGCTACGCGACGTATGTCACAGTACAGGAACATCTTTCTCTCTGTCTCCCCTACCCCTACCCACCTTTCGTTTCGAGCTACGCGACGAATGTCACAGTACAGGAACATCTTTCTCTACTATCTTTTCTCTATCCCCCTTTGCATGCTGCGCTGCTTTGCATGTTGCTTGCTTGCATGTGTGTGTTTGTCCCTGCGCGCGCTCCCACCTCTCTTCTATCTCTTCTTTCCTTTCGAGCTACGCGACGTATAGGAACATCTTGCTCTACTATCTTTTCTCTATCCCCCCTTTGCATGCTGCCCTGCTTTGCATGTTGCTTGCTTGCATGTGTGCGACTGTGTTTGTCCCTGCGCGCGCTCCCACCTCTCTTCTATCTCTTCTTTCGTTCCGAGCTACGCGACGTATGTCACAGTACAGGAACATCTTTCTCTCTGTCTCCCCTACCCCTACCCCCCTTTCGTTCCGAGCTACGCGACGAATATGTCACAGTACAGGAACATCTTTCTCTAATATCTTTTCTCTATCCCCCCTTTGCATGCTGCCCTGCTTTGCATGTTGCTTGCTTGCATGTGTGTGTCTGTGTTTGTCCCTGCGCGCGCTCCCACCTCTCTTCTATCTCTTCTTTCGTTCCGAGCTACGCGACGTATGTCACAGTACAGGAACATCTTTCTCTCTGTCTCCCCTACACCTACCCCCCTTTCGTTCCGAGCTACGCGACGAATGTCACAGTACAGGAACATCTTTCTCTACTATCTTTTCTCTATCCCCCCTTTGCATGCTGCGCTGCTTTGCATGTTGCTTGCTTGCATGTGTGTGTTTGTCCCTGCGCGCGCTCCCACCTCTCTTCTATCTCTTCTTTCGTTCCGAGCTACGCGACGTATGTCACAGTACAGGAACATCTTTCTCTCTGTCTCCCCTACCCCTACCCCCCTTTCGTTCCGAGCTACGCGACGAATGTCACAGTACAGGAACATCTTTCTCTACTATCTTTTCTCTATCCCCCCTTTGCATGCTGTCCTGCTTTGCATGTTGCTTGCTTGCATGTGTGTGTCTGTGTTTGTCCCTGCGCGCGCTCCCACCTCTCTTCTATCTCTTCTTTCCTTTCGAGCTACGCGACGTATAGGAACATCTTGCTCTACTATCTTTTCTCTATCCCCCTTTGCATGCTGCCCTGCTTTGCATGTTGCTTGCTTGCATGTGTGTGACTGTGTTTGTCCCTGCGCGCGCTCCCACCTCTCTTCTATCTCTTCTTTCGTTCCGAGCTACGCGACGTATGTCACAGTACAGGAACATCTTTCTCTCTGTCTCCCCTACCCCTACCCCCCTTTCGTTCCGAGCTACGCGACGAATGTCACAGTACAGGAACATCTTTCTCTACTATCTTTTCTCTATCCCCCCTTTGCATGCTGCCCTGCTTTGCATGTTGCTTGCTTGCATGTGTGTGTCTCTGTTTGTCCCTGCGCGCGCTCCCACCTCTCTTCTATCTCTTCTTTCCTTTCGAGCTACGCGACGTATAGGAACATCTTGCTCTACTATCTTTTCTCTATCCCCCCTTTGCATGCTGCCCTGCTTTGCATGTTGCTTGCTTGCATGTGTGTGAATGTGTTTGTCCCTGCGCGCGCTCCCACCTCTCTTCTATCTCTTCTTTCGTTCCGAGCTACGCGACGTATGTCACAGTACAGGAACATCTTTCTCTCTGTCTCCCCTACCCCTACCCCCCTTTCGTTCCGAGCTACGCGACGAATGTCACAGTACAGGAACATCTTTCTCTACTATCTTTTCTCTATCCCCCCTTTGCATGCAGTCCTGCTTTGCATGTTGCTTGCTTGCATGTGTGTGTCTGTGTTTGTCCCTGCGCGCGCTCCCACCTCTCTTCTATCTCTTCTTTCCTTTCGAGCTACGCGACGTATAGGAACATCTTGCTCTACTATCTTTTCTCTATCCCCCCTTTGCATGCTGCCCTGCTTTGCATGTTGCTTGCTTGCATGTGTGTGACTGTGTTTGTCCCTGCGCGCGCTCCCACCTCTCTTCTATCTCTTCTTTCGTTCCGAGCTACGCGACGTATGTCACAGTACAGGAACATCTTTCTCTCTGTCTCCCGTACCCCTACCCCCCTTTCGTTCCGAGCTACGCGACGAATGTCACAGTACAGGAACATCTTTCTCTACTATCTTTTCTCTATCCCCCCTTTGCATGCTGCCCTGCTTTGCATGTTGCTTGCTTGCATGTGTGTGTCTGTGTTTGTCCCTGCGCGCGCTCCCACCTCTCTTCTATCTCTTCTTTCCTTTCGAGCTACGCGACGTATAGGAACATCTTGCTCTACTATCTTTTCTCTATCCCCCCTTTGCATGCTGCCCTGCTTTGCATGTTGCTTGCTTGCATGTGTGTGACTGTGTTTGTCCCTGCGCGCGCTCCCACCTCTCTTCTATCTCTTCTTTCGTTCCGAGCTACGCGACGTATGTCACAGTACAGGAACATCTTTCTCTCTGTCTCCCCTACCCCTACCCCTCTTTCGTTCCGAGCTACGCGACGAATGTCACAGTACAGGAACATCTTTCTCTACTATCTTTTCTCTATCCCCCCTTTGCATGCTGTCCTGCTTTGCATGTTGCTTGCTTGCATGTGTGTGTCTGTGTTTGTCCCTGCTCGCGCTGCCACCTCTCTTCTATCTCTTCTTTCCTTTCGAGCTACGCGACGTATAGGAACATCTTGCTCTACTATCTTTTCTCTATCCCCCCTTTGCATGCTGCCCTGCTTTGCATGTTGCTTGCTTGCATGTGTGTGACTGTGTTTGTCCCTGCGCGCGCTCCCACCTCTCTTCTATCTCTTCTTTCGTTCCGAGCTACGCGACGTATGTCACAGTACAGGAACATCTTTCTCTCTGTCTCCCCTACCCCTACCCCCCTTTCGTTCCGAGCTACGCGACGAATGTCACAGTACAGGAACATCTTTCTCTACTATCTTTTCTCTATCCCCCCTTTGCATGCTGCCCTGCTTTGCATGTTGCTTGCTTGCATGTGTGTGTCTGTGTTTGTCCCTGCGCGCGCTCCCACCTCTCTTCTATCTCTTCTTTCCTTTCGAGCTACGCGACGTATAGGAACATCTTGCTCTACTATCTTTTCTCTATCCCCCCTTTGCATGCTGCGCTGCGCTGCTTGCATTCTGTCCTACTTGCATCGTCATCATCTCATGCCTACCATCGGTCATGCTGCGATAGAGGTAACTCATCTAGTACACTGTGTATGCTGGTCGTGTGCCATGGCTGCCTCGGGACTCGCGTCGGTAAGTATTAGGTTCGGCGTCGTCGCTAAGATTGTTATGATCGCGCACGCGAACGCGTTGGGTTGCTCACGAGAGATGTCGGTGACCAGCCTCCCCGGTGCTAGTTAAGATGCGAAATGCATTTCTCGTCGTACATGAAACAGCCAAATTCCTCACACGTTCAGTTGTGTCAGCCTTGGTGGGTGAAAGGGTAGAGATCCTTAAGGTTAGGATATATAAAGATGTTGGAAACACCCCCTTAGCTGTAACGCTTAGAAGTCGGGCGAGCTCGCTCGCAATACGTGGTGCTATGTAAGGTTCGCAGTCCCCTATTAGCAGATGCCTAGATGATTTGTTTCCCCGTGGTTGATAGCTGTAATTGTAATTGCGCACGTGTACACTTGCACCGTGTACACTAATGGGTAGCGGGATGGATAGTTGCTTGGTTGAACCTGAAGTGTGTGATGGCCCTGTTGTGGGACAGTCCACACGACTGGCAGTCTGGTTGGTTGATGTACGACGAGTCTTGCAGTGCGGATCTCATCTCAGACCACAAAGACATCCAGATAGCGCGTGCGGTAGTTAGGCATAGATTGAGGATTATGCGCGGGGAAACGTTTGTGCCAGCAGCAAGTCGCCGGCGTTGCCTAAAGTAGGTTAACGTAAGGGCGTACGGGAAATCGCCCAGAAAATAGAAATGTGCGAGGCCACGCATTAACGATAGGGATCCGCCGCTTTGTCCCGGCGCACTGGCACAAGCGTGTTAGGAGGTCCGCAGCGGTATAGGACGCGTTATTATAGCTTGCAATAGTGGACCGTCCTCAGGTGTGGGTTGGGCTTTTAGGAATACGCTGTAGCATGTGGTGTCTCCAGCCACGGGGAATAATTGAAGGGGGTGGTGTAGCTGCCGCAGAATTCGCATTGCTCGGCGTGCTATTGGGGGAACCATCTCAATTCACGGTGGAACGACGTCCATCCATTGGCAAATTATGGGCAGTCTTTCCCAGCACGTAAAGTCGGGCAGTGCGGATTGTTAGAGACCTCGCGAGTCGTTTGTGGTCATCGAGGCGACAAACGTCCCGACCGCTCCGGTCGTGCTCGTGTGAAGGGATCTGCGCCCCTTTCACTCTGGCACTTAGGGAGCGGAAAATGGATTGGCATTTAATTCGGCACACGTGCGCCTTGCACGCCACAAAATTATTCCAAAGGTAAAGTGAACGTGCGGTGGGACTGTGGTTGTGGACGTTCACTTTACACCCCCTTAAGGATGTTTGAATAAAGAGATTGAAAATTGAACACCTGGTGTCGTTTCTGGACGAGATGCCAAAACTTGACGCGCTAAACAATAGCGGCAGCATGTCAGCCTCCGGGGACGTTAGAGCGCCAGACGCTCATTTGTGACCCTCCAGACGAAGTGCTGCGGCGTTGTTCGGCCGAGCGCCGAATCACGTTTGGCAGCGAATGGAGCTCGCACTTGGCAGACGCACTCTCAATGTGTGGCTTCTATCACACGGGCAACGGCGGCGGCGTGCGCTGTTCGTTCTGTAATTTGACTCTTGCCGAATGACTGGACGGGATGAACCCCGTTCGCGAACACGCACTGCGCCGCCCGTATTGTCCCGTGGTTACCGGGAGGGTGAGCGGCATGGAAAACGCCATGTGTAAACGTTGGCGTCACATTGCTAGCAAGAGGGCATTTGTGGATCCCGAGATGCGGCGCCGAAGCTTTGGCTCCGTACAATTGTGGAGGGCCTCGCGGGGCGATCGCACCGTCAAGCTGGAGCGCATGGTGTCGGCGGGATTCTATTACTACGGCTTCCGCAACCACGTGCGTTGCTACAGGTGTGACTTGGACCTAAACGACTGGCGTTCCGAAGAGGACCCGCTCGAGCGGCACGCCCGGCGAAGACGCGGATGCTCGCACGTGCAATCGCACCCGCGCTGGCCGGCACTGCGAGAGGCGCTATATTACAAGCAAAGGGAAGACGACGACGACGAAGAGAATGGAGGCACCCCGCTGCTCGACAACACCTGGGAGCTGGAGCCTCGTGTATCGGGCGCCTGCGAATCGTTGCCCTTGTCCCTGTTGTGTAAAATTTGCATGGATGCTGCGATGGACATGTTATTTCTGCCGTGCGCGCACTTGGTTGCCTGTAGTTACTGCGCGTCTAAATTGGGCAGGCGATGTCCGGTGTGCAGGGGAAAAGTGCAGAGTTGCTTGCGCGTATACATTCGTAATGCTGGGAATAAAGAGAGTGACCAGGAAGGGGAATTGCATTACTCTTTATTGAATCTCATATTGGTGTGGTTGGCTAATCGTCCGACAAGATCGTTCGATTCCTGGAAGGAGCGGAGATGACGGCTTCCTCGTCTTCGTCTTCTTCGCTGTCGCTTGGCACGGAGGACTCAGGTAAGGCGATGCTGCGCTGCTTCTTTGCGGCCGCGGAAGTACCGCTCTTGGCTCGCTTGGCAGTAGCTGCGCCAGAAGAATGCCGTTTGGGCTGGTCGCCAAGCAGGACGGGCGAATGGGCATACACGGTGAAAGCGCGGGCAGTTCTGAAAGTTCCGCGTACGGCCGGGCACGCTGGATCGACGAATGCGCCGTTGCGATAGCATCTCGCGACATAGAGCAGAAGTTGCCTAAGCTCGTCGACAACCTCGACCGAGACCCTGGGGCCTATTCCGGGAACCTCGTGCATGTGCCTGGTGTCGGGCATGTCCATGCTTCCGTCGGGGCGCAGCGCGGCTGCCACCTGCTGAACAAAGGCTTGCTGCCACTGGCGCACGATTCTTGCAGTGGGCACGGCATTGTGGGCGGTAACGTAGATGACGGCGTTCCAGACAACGTGTTGGAAGAGCGCTTTGACGAAAGGGTTGTAGAGGTAGCCAGAACAGAGGGAAATCGTGTTCGTAAACAGATCGCGCTCGAACGCGCCCTCGACGTCGCTCTCGGCAACCGCCGCAAGATGAGCCGCCGCCGCAACCAGATGCGTGAAAGCCGGCTGTTTGGAAACCGGAACGATGGGCGAAAGGGCGAGTTCTGGCTTGGGCGTTATGTCTGGGTACTCGTTCAGCGGCATCGAGTTGCGCGGCTGCTGTTTACGATGATGAGTCTGTTGTGTCTGCCGCTGCTGCAGTGGCGGTTTGCACTCGGGTGACATTCCCTGCAGACGCGACATGTTGTGGCTGGTAGCAAACGGCAACGATGGCTCCCCGAGTTAAAAAAACGCCCGCTTAGGGTAAGGTAAAGCGGTATTAGGCAAACAATAGCTGGCTAATGGCGCTGGAAATGGACACCTCGGCGGCCGCCGCCTCTCACTGGGCCGTCCGTTGCGACGACTCGGTCGTGCACCTGGACGCAATAGTAGATTTCATTCAAGGCCAGAGCACACTGAGCGAGGCCGAGGCAGCCTTTGCGACGCAAAACGTGTCCATGTCTACGGGCAAGGCGCCCAAAGAGCTGCGCGGTCGCAATTGGTGGTACTCACTAGCGTCGGTGAATTTCGATGCCATCATTTACGGGTGGGAGCGCAAGGGCTGGCAAGAGGTGCAGCGACGGTTGGCCGCCCAATATCCCGAAGACTGGGTGCCGCGCGCCATGCGAATCGTGATCACCACGATGGCCCCCCGCGAACTGTGCACGCGCCTTCTCGCGCCCGGGGAGTCGGCCACCGACAAGGAAACGGAGGCCTTCAAGGCGTTGGCCAACGCGGCTCATCAGGCAGCGCCCGAGTCGCTGTTTTACGTGGTGGACAAAGCAAATGCCTGGACGGCGAACGCCAAGAAAGTGGCGTACGCGTATCTCGTGGACGCAGACGAGCCCACGAACGTGCTCTGCTCGGTGGATTGGCTGATCGCGCGCTCGGGTAACAACCCCGTCTCGTTGTCCTCGCCGTTCGCGGTGCACGCGACGTACCTGCAGCACGGGCCGGCCAACTGGTACGAGAACAACGTGGCCGAATTTTGCGCGCGCGTGCTAGCGCCGTACCATAAGAGTTTGGACGGCAACAACACGGACCCTCTGCCCGTCGGAGGCAACAATCCGAGACCTCCGCCCCTGGCGTTTTCCGAGCAGTTGCGCCTCGAACTTTTTCGGGGCGCGCTGCAGCGGGGGCTCGAACTCAACATGGAGCCAACGGAATGCGTGGCGTTTGGCGAAGCGGTGCTCGACCTGCTCGAGGCCGCGGCGCTGTACGCCTCGGCAGCCGCTCGCGCGTCGATAATCGAGTGCGCTAGCGGTGCCGCCAAACAACACGCGGAACAGGCAATGCCGGCGATCCCTTCGCCGATGGGCCGCTTCCGCGGGACCGCCGACAATTGGATGGCGGGGGTCGAGGAGCTGATACCGTTCGAGGGATTGGGCGCCGTAACGGATCGAGAGGCTGCTCGGTTCCTGGCCGAACGCACGTCGCACCTGTCTGCGCTGCGCTACGTGACCACGAGCGTGGACCTGGTGACCGAGGTTCTGCTCTGGGCGATTGGCGCCGAGGGCGCGTGGTGCGTGTTGGAGGCGAAACACAGGGAAGCGCGCGGCGCCCCCGAGATATCGGTGCCCACCCTGACGGCCGTGGCGCCGGGGTGCGACGTTTGGCTGTTTGTGCAGCGCTTTGCGCCTTACTCGACCACCAAGGACAACACGAGTAAGAACATTATCGAGCCCTGGACGCATACCGTGGCCGCGGCCCAGCAGAGCTCGCCCAAGCGCGTTATGGAATTGCCGACTGCGGTGTTGGACGACGTCAAGAAGTACGTTTCGAAAGACGAGTTGACGGCGTTTCAGGGCTGCCGCGACGTGTACGATAAGCTGGTGGAAGAGCTTCGGGCGCTGTGCTTGGACGACCACTTTAAGAAAGAATTCCAAGTGAGCACGGCCACTCACGTGAACGTTGCGGAGCTGAAGGTGGGGGCCGCCGCACAGTTGGTCGTCGGAACGCTCGGCTACAAGAGTCGCGGCAACGCGATAGCCGCGATCCCGCCGACGCCCGGGCCGACGCCGGTGACCGCGCTCTCGGAAATGATGAGTCCGGACGCGGGCGCTACGCTGGCGTGGCTGTACGTGTCCGCGACGACACCGCCGAATAAGGTGGCGTGCACGTGGCACTTTCGCGCGTCTTGTTTGGGGGGCGTGGTGCTCAAGAAATTGCTGGACGCTCACTTGCAACAGGCCGCAACGCAGCCCGCGGCGCCCCCGACGGGCGTGTGGGACGACGCGCACGAGTGGATGGACGTGGCGCTGCAGCACCTGGCGGATTCGATGGACAACGCGCTGCTCGTGCTGCTGACGGGCAACGTGCAGCCGAACGTGCCGCACGGGCTCGAACAATCGAAGCACCCGGCGGCGCCGTTTCTGCGCGACACCCTATACGCGCGATTGCCCGGACCCATCCTCGAGACCCTGCTAAACGCCCGACTAACGGTGGTATCGCACGTGAGCGACCGCTCGCATTCCGACCCGCGCGGAACCGTGGCGGCCAACTGGAACACGATGATTACCTCGCTGGCAAACGGGCCGGCCGCCTACGACGTGACTTCCGACACGAACAGCGAGTTCAGGCATTCGGCCGCGGCATCGGGGATGGGTTGCGTGCGCAACACAATTAGCGGCGGCGTCGGGGCGGGCTCCAGATGGGAGCAGGCCCGCGCGCGCTACCACGCCGAAAGCGACTCGCTGATTCTGCTCATTCGACAAGAGAAGCCGCCCGCGTACGTGGTTGTGCGCGACTACGCGCCGGGACAGGGCACGGCCGCGGTGTGCTACCTGGACCGCCACCCCAACGACTACGCAATGCTGGAGCGCGCGTTCAATCGCTGGGAGAAGGACTGGAACGGCGCGGCCGCATCCGCGTGTCTTCGCTGGAACCTGCGGCAGTCGAACCGGGGAAACGCGGCAAAGGAAATGCGCGACCAGTTTGCAGATTCCATGGGCATAACGCAGGAAGACCGGCAGCTGTTGGCCATGTACGAGAATGCCGACGGCATGCCGGGCGGGCAGGCGCAAGCGCAGCGGGTGCTTCAATTCCTCGCGGACGCGGTGGTGCTCATCAACAAGAACGTGTGGAACGACAACGGCCCCGAGCTCGTGGCCGTGACAGACCCGATGTGCGAGGGCTCGGCCATAGAGTACAATTTCGGCTCGGGGGGAAGCGACGAGGGCGCCGAAGAAGACGTTGTGCGTCGCGCCGGCGACATCGTGTTTACGGGCCGCGAGGGCAAGCCGCAGGAGTGCGACGAAAACGAGCAGGTCCGGCGCCGGCTGCAGTCGCGCGATCTTTTCGAAGGAGGCAACCGCAACGACGATACGGCGATGCGTTACTGCACGCTCTACTCGTTCGGCTTCAGCGACGGCAACCGGCACCGGCGCCGCACGCGCAATCCCAACGCACCGCCGGGGCCGCGCAATTTCGCCGAGGTTGCGCGGGCGCTGAACGTCAACGAGATCGAAGTCGGGCTGCGCTACGAGCTGCTAACGCGAGCGTTCACTTGCCTCTGGGAGAACGAACACGAGAAAGCTGCGGGCGCCCGAATTCTGAACATGCAGGCGATGATGGCCGGGCTTGTGTCCAACAACGCGGCTTCGACGGAAACGCGAGACAAGTGTGGCGAGCTCTTGTTTGGCGCCGAATGGTGGCGGCGGTGGAACGACCGGCGCGACCAGAGGCATCGGCACCAGAGCGCGGTGGAAGTGGAAGACGAAGAAGAAGAAGAACGGGGCAAAAGAGGTGGCGCGCGCAAGCGGCCGCGCGACGACTGTGACGGCGACGACGACGACGACGATGAAGAACGCGCGGTGGCCGAACTCGAGGCCTCGCTGAGCGACCACGAACCCATGACTGCCAGCGAGACGACCGTGTGCAAAGTCAACTCGCTATGGAAGTACATGTGGGGTCTCGGCATAAAAGACGATGAATAAATATCAATAAATATAAATAAATAAATTTCGGTGTATAAAATAAAAAATAAATCTTTGTACCGGAAAAAGTGAAAAAAAAAAAAAACAACAACGGTGTGTGTGAACCGCAAGTGAGCCATTGTTTTAACGGAGGAGTCTCGCAGTTTTGCATCGAATGCTAACAAGTTCCGCTGAACGCGCACAGGGACTCGTCAAGTTTCAAGAGGCGGCATCAAAGTTTACTGGTGATATTATTGCCCGGCAGGCTATAAGGGAACCAATAAAAGCAAATGCGCACGCATGTTTAAGTTATTATTCCTGTCTTGTGAAGTTTCCTGAGCAGCAGAGGACACAAATCTGTTGAGTTCACCGGTTTATGTATGCACTGAGCGCGGCTTCATGAGTACGCGGTATACGCTAGAAAGAGTGCCACGCGTCGTCTGCTAGCGCTGCTCCTGGACCCCTCGAGAGGGCGCTGGTTTTCCCTCTGAATTTAATCCTAGCGCCAGCGGAAATAATCTGAGCGTCGACTCATATAATCTAAGCGCCATGTAATTTATTTCGAATGCCAAGCATTTAATCATAACGCCAGCATATTTAATCCAAGCGCCAACTCGAATAATGTCAGCGCCAACCAATTTACTTTGGGTGCCAACGCAATTAATACAAGCGCCAGCGAATTTAATCCGGGTGCCAACCAATTTAATCCACATGTGGAAAATGAATGTGGTGGAGGGCTCCAAAGCACGAAACATGAATTCCAGAAATAAATAAAAATTGAGATCACATTCCAGACCATGCGACGAGTAAGCGTCACATCTGCATGCACTATTTCGCTTTGTTCTTATATTTTTGCAAAAACCAAGAACCGCGTGCAGCTGAAAAAAATATGCAGTTTATGACACGTCTCTTGCAGTCTTAGCTTAGACGCATGACAAGTGAATAAATATACCTGTCATCTTCTAATTGTTTGGTTAGGCAATGCTTATCATGGGTTGCCATATGCACTGAATCTGCATGCTGATGGCAAGTGCGGCCTTCACACAACAGCCAGCTTTTTTAAAAATTGCAACCGGTGCAACTCCGACCACCCGCGTCCGCTTCGGCGGCCGCCACAGACGTGGGGGCAATCTCGGCTGCTCACGCGCTCTACAACAACTGCTCAACGACGCCAACTATATCATCGGCGCTCAGGACGAGGCCCGCAGGCTGCTGACGGCGGCGCAGGGAACCCCACCAGGCAGAACCCCCAATGTCAACACGGAGGGGCAGCACGCAGACGCTGCCACTTCTACGCCGCTCGCCCGAGAGCCGCCATCACCACAGCGCACCGGCGCAACCGCCCTTCAGTCCGCCAGCCAGCACCACGCGGAAACGGCCGCACTGCCGCCGCAGACACCACCAACGGTCTTCACCACCATAGCGATCGAGGCGGGGGAGATGAGTTCAGTCCTCTTCCACAGGGACTTTAAGGAAAATAAATGAAATAAATGAAATGAAATGTGCCTGTGTAAATGTTCAGTATGTTATAGAGTCCTTTTTCTGAATAGGCAGTACTGCTGTTTTATATTTTGTTGCAAGTTTCTGCAATTAATAATTTACTAAAGTGCCATGTTTGTAAAACTGAAGTTGAGGGACATGCACATTTTAAAGCTATGTTGATGAGCTTAGTAACTGTTGACATTATTTGTGCTTCCTGTCCTTGAGTAGCCAAATCGGCTGTGTGCAATGTATGATTGTTGCAAGTTTCTGCATAAAACGATTGTCTTGAAGTAAATGTCTTACATCTGTGAAACTAGCTGCTGTATGTTAAGCTAATGAGTATACTGGAATCAAGCTTGCTGTTAGGCTAATTGAATAAATTCTTGACAAATAAAATAGCGCTAAAAAACAAATGAGGGTTATTTGTAATCCACATGCATATATATAAATCATTCTAATTGCCAGAATAACCACTTTCAGTGCCATTTTCAGGTCAAAGCAGCTTATAGCATCTAAATGAGCACTGGTACAGAGCTGATGAATATTACATTTAAGGTCTCATTCAGAGCAAACGGCTTGAAAAGTGGGAAAAAGCTGTGTTGTCCAGTGCAGCCTTTTAGGTATTCGTACTCCTCTGCACCGCACTGCCGTGTGGCAACGAGTAATGTTCAATTTCTCAGTCTTGTGACCTTAAGCTACCATAACCTTTGTGGTACGACGATACCATTGCACATGGTTTAGCCTTTCACAAGATAAATTTATTGAACAGCAAGCATCGATAGCTATAGTGGCCATCAATGCGGCAGAATATTTCAGTAGCTTGGAATGCTGCCTGAAAGTTTCTGAAACATTACAGTAGCTTTGCAGCAATATTGCACTAATGTTGTTATGGGAATGTTGCCTGTGTGCAAATAAAAAGTTGTACCAATATTAAGCAAAGGTTGCAGCCATGTTGCATTAATATCGTCTTCAGAGGTGGCCTAAACATTGACTAAAGGTTGTAACATTGGTGCAATGTTGCTTCAATGTTGTCTTATGCATGTTGCATCAACGTGGCAAAAAGAGGACAGTAGCCACGTTAAGGCAATGCTGAAAGCAAACATTGCGGCTATATTGAGGCAACAAAGTGTGCTACTAGGGCGGCCTGGGTTCCTACGGGTACGGCCGCTAGACGAGTACGGCTGGCGCGTTGTGTACGGCCCGGGGTTCTACGAGCACGGCTATTTACGATGGCCGCGTGTATACGGCCTGGGTTCCTACGGGTACGGCCATTCTCCGTTGTTACAATGTGTGTTACGCCGCAAAAAACCATACTGTACACTGCGGAGCGCTCGTCCATTCAGGTATGGGGACCGTTCGGAAATTACGGCTGGCGCGCTGTGTACGGCTCGGGGTTCCTACGAGTACGGCCACTTTAGATTCTCCATTGTTACAATGTGTGTTACGGCGCAAAAAAACCATACTGTACACTGCGCGAGCGCTCGTCCATTCAGGCATGGGACCGTTCGGAATTCGAGTACGGCTATTTACGCTTGCGCACTGTGTACGGCCTGGAGTAGTACGGCCGCTAGACGAGTACGGCTATTTACGATGACCGCGTGTATACGGCCTGGGGTTCCTACGAATACGGCCACTCGATACTCTTAGTTACGCCGCAAAAAAATCAGATTGTACAATGCGCGAGCGCGCATCCATTCAGACACGGGGACCGTTCAGAAATTTATTGTACGAGCGCGCTCATCCATTCACGGGCAGAAATTATTTATTGTACGAGCGCTCGTCCATTCCGCGCTAGACTTTCTCTTGTCAGGTGCTAGCGAATTGGGTCATGCAACGCGCAACGGAGTAGAAGCTAGCTGGAGTAGGACAGTGGCATCTACTAGCGTGCGCTCTCAACAACAGAAAGAAATGCGACGAGATGCGCGTGCTGCCGCTCGCGGGAGGAGCAGGCTCTAAGAGTGGTATGCGGCGCGCACCTGCAGCGCCGGTGCGGGGAAAGCCCTGAACTAACTTGCCATGTGCAACAGTTGGAGGAGCGCTCGGTGGCGGCAGCTAGGGACGGCGCCGGCTACTAGCGTGCGCTCTCAATAACAGAAAGAAATGCGACGAGATGCGCGTGCTGCCGCTCGCGAGAGGAGCAGGCACTAAGAGTGGTATGCGGGGCTAAGGCTCCTCTATTTTTTAAAGGTAGCGACAGGTCTTGATCCAGCCGCCCCTCCCTCCGATAGGCCGGTTGGCTGCACGTGACCTCTTCTCCGCCAAGCTCCGCCCAAAGGGTCCAGCGGTGCTCGCTGCGCCGCTGAAATGCATGGCGGCCTGCGCTTGTCAGCGTGATATTGGCCGATAAGTTAAGCCAAAAGTACTTCACATGCCTCTATCGCATCATTAGGAGTCTATATGCAGTACTTAATGTTTAAGCGGACGCAAGAATTACATCTCTGAACTCAAATCTTGAAGCGTGCGCGTGACATGCGGCTGCGTCAGGCTGCTGTGCTTTCAGCTGCCGGTACAGTGCGGAAGACGCAAAAAAGTCATTTTCCATTCTTCGCGGTGACGATAATAGCAACAGAAGGAAGCTATCGCCTTAAGAAATCGGGCGTAAGATTTTCATGGCCACGGAAAACACCCGACTATGCGAAGTGATTTCTGTCTGCTTAAAAAGCCGTTCGCGTACGTGGGATGGCCTTTGTTGGGGCATGTGCTATTTCACGAGCAAAATATCAAGAACGCTATGACTATGTAGTCATTACTTGTACTGTGGATGTCTAGTGAAAAGTCACTGCCGTTTCGAGCCTCCTTACTTTCCCGAACAGATCAGGACTGCAATATTACGCGTGAAATCAATGCTGTCAAAATGCTCAGAATGAAAAGCCAATGCTTGATAATGCTTATTACGAAAATTTAGTCCGTACAATTGATCAGTTAATTGATATAAATGAAAAATGAAACATTGGAAAAAGAGGAGATTGCGAATGTGTCAAAGTGATCGAAATGGAAATTCAAATTTTTCCTATGCTAAATATCGGTGTATAAAATAAAAACTAAAACTTTGTACCATAAAAAAAGTGAAAAAAAACAACCGTGTGTGTGAAACGCAATTGAGCCATTGTTTTAACGGAGGAGTCTCGCAGTTTTGCATCGAATGCTAACAAGTTCCGCTGAACGCGCACAGGGACTCGTCAAGTTTCGAGAGGCGGCATCAAAGTTTACTGGTGATATTATTGCCCGGCAGGCTATAAGGAAACTAATAAAAGCAAATAAATAATAGAAAAGTCAGAAAACATTATCCGTGAGCTTTGTATCACATCATACCCGATTTGTTTTGTATTTGTTGGAAGATATACATGCGTTGGTAATGCACAGCTGCAAAAAAGCTGACTTTTTCTCCAAAATAAAGCTATTGGAATACTGTAAACGAAATAAACTCGAGCCAAAAAAAGAGTTTGTACAACGGAGTATACCCGAACAGTTACGAACGCAATGACTCCCTTATTTCATCAGAGCTCTGTGCGCAACGATGTTTTCAAAAGTTGCAGAACACTCGCAGTCTACTTATTTTTTTGTAAGGAAACGAGCCCAATAATTTACTGAAATATCGTTTCTACTTCAAGTGTGCTATTAATTTCAAAGCATAATTAATGAACAGTTTCCTAGCTGCTGTACTGAGTCGAAAATGGTTCAGAAGAATGAGGTTGCTCATTTAACGCACGCGTTTTTTTTTACATTTATGCTGCGCACGCATGTTTAAGTTATTATTCCTGTCTTTTGAAGTTTCCTGAGCAGCAGAGGACACAAATCTGTTGAGTTCACCGGTTTATGTGTGCACCGAGCGCGGCTTCATGAGTACGCGGCTACGCTAGAAAGAGTGCCACGCGTCGTCTGCTAGCGCTGCTCCTGGACCCCTCGAGAGGGCGCTGGTTTTCCCTCTGAATTTAATCCTAGCGCCAGCGGAAATAATCTGAGCGTCGACTCATATAATCTAAGCGCCATGTAATTTAATTCGAATGCCAAGCATTTAATCATAACGCCAGCATATTTAATCCAAGCGCCAACTCGAATAATGTCAGCGCCAACCAAATTATCCGGGTGCCAACGCAATTAATACAAGCGCCAGCGAATTTAATCCGGCTACCAACCAATTTATTCCACATGTGGAAAATGAATGTGGTGGAAGGCTCCAAAGCACGAAACATGAATTCCAGAAATAAATAAAAAATGAGATCACATTCCAGACCATGGGACGTGTAAGCGAAGCGTCAGCTTATGGGATGACTTTCGTCAATATCATGACCTGGATTACGCAACCGAGAAGACGTTCATTTCCTCGCTCCGTTCGTGGTCCCATCTCTTGGATTACGCAACCGACAAGACATTCATTTGCTTCCTCCGTTCGTGGTCCCATCCCATCCCATTCCTCCCCGCTTCCTCTAATATAATCTTTTCATAACTCTCTTCATCTCTTCAATTCACCTATTTATTCATTTACTATTACTATCTTTTCCCTCTTTCTATAACTCCTTTTTTTTTTCTTCTTTCCTTTTCCTTTTTTTTTATTATTATTACTATTATTATTATTGTAGTTTACTGTGTACCATGGCCTTCCGCGTTCGTTTTCCGTTATCCCTTCGCGTTTGGCCTATTCGACACAGGCCCCGCTAGGCTCGCTCCATTTATAGAATGGATGAGCAAGTGTTCGATATTGCAGGCATCCGTGCCCGCATCAGCAGCCACAGACGAGCAAGAAGTGTGGGCTGCTCACGCGCCCTTCAGCAGCTTCTCAGCAAAGCGTCCAGCATCTGCAAGGAGCATGAGGAGGCTAAACGTATGCTCAGTGCCACCCAGAGGCCAACTGGCATGGAGGGAGCTATGGATCTCCGCACCACCCAGGAGAGCTTCCCATCTGCACAAGAACAAACAGGTGATGAACCTTTTGACTCCTCCATTCGGGAGGCTGATGTGTCGTTCGTATATTCATCTATTGAGCTACCGTCAGGGTACGCGTCCTCCCCCGCTGAGGGCTCAGATCCTCCACCCGTTATGAAGCCACAGGGCGCCGCTCAGTCAGGTACTCCACCCGTTATGAAGTCACAGGGAGCCGCTCAGAATAGTCCCACCAACTCAATCGCAGAGAAGGTGGCACAAACTGAGTCCGCCAGCCACGACGCTTCTGCTCTTAGCGCAGCGCCTGCAGTAGAGGCTAACCTAACCGCTAGGGAGCAACAACTCACCATTGTAGATGCCTTTAGCGGTGAAGAATATGCTCGACAGGCGCAACGGGGCAATCCTCGTCTCCAAGGGAACTCCGTTACAAACGAGGGTCAACCGGGCCATGAAGAAAGAGGCCAGCTTCCGCCCTGTTCACAAGGAAGCAAAAGCGGGCCGAAGGAGCGCAATGTGATGCAGAGCGTTAATCCCCCTTCGCAGCGCCGTCAACCGCGTTTTCGCCCCTTTGTACCACCCAGGGAGCCGTCTCCGAATCGCCGCCCCAAAAACAGGACCGCGCAGATTGAGACAGTACTATATCGGCCAGTGGGCAAAAAGGCCAACTTCTTGGCTCTCACACAAGAACGCATTGCAGCGCATTTTTGTAAAATGCAAGACGTTAAACAAGTCAGAGTGAACTTCCGTCGCAACATTGTCGCGGTGGACGTGAGAACACCTGACCTCAGCCCTTTTCTCGCGGTGAGCAGCATTTGCGAGCTGGCGGTCCGCGCCAAAGCAGCGAAAACAAACACCTGCTCAGGTCTACTTTTCGGTGTCGATCGTGTCGATGAGATTGCAGCCTCAGTTGAGAGCGCCGTACCTGTAGTGGGATGCCAGCGCAGTGGCAATGCAGTCGTTATTCACTTTGAGGGCACGCAGCCGCCTGAACAAGTGGCTCTATTTAAGCTCCGCCGTGCGGTCCGCGCTAGACGGCCACGCCCCACACAGTGCCTCAAGTGCGGATTGCTGGGGCACGCAACAGCTGTTTGTCGGAATGACAAGCGCTGCTTCCGTTGCGGAGATATAGAGCACGCCATGGCGGATTGCACAGCAGAGAAACCGCGCTGCGTCAACTGCAACGGCACTCATGCCGCAACAGAACCTCGCTGCCCTCGCTGGCAGTTAGAAAGGAAGGTAGCCACTCTCCTGGCTACATCAGATAAGCCGCTCACGCGCCGTCAGGCAGTGCAGATCGCTAAGGGTACGGGGAACGAAGCAGAACCCGCCCAAACAGAGAGCGTCGCACGCGCTCGTACTAAGCAAAGTACCGCACGCGGGACTTCCGCGCAAACGATTGCCCCTGCAGCAAATAAACCTCGCGCCGAGACAAATGCGGGAAAACCACAGCCTTATAAGGCAGCTCTGACGGGCAACACCGCAACTGCGTCCGAAGCGCAGAAAGATATCGTGATCGCTGCCCTCTCAGCAGCGGTGCAAGCCCTACTGGAGCACCTCCCCGTAAACTCGGCAGCGCGTCAGCTCTGCCAGGCGGCTCTGGCTGCGCAACAGTCTCTCAGCCACAATGGCTAACCAGCTAAGAGTCAGGCCGCGGATATTTCAATGGAACTGCCGTTCCCTCCGCCGCCGGCAGGCAGAATTAGCTCACATCCTCCCGCTTCGCACATATGATGTTCTCGCGCTACAAGAAACATTTGTGCGAGTGGAGGATTTTGCGCTTCCTGGCTTCGTCGGGTACAGCAGCGCAACCCAGTGCAAACTGGATTCGTGTCAGGATTCGCCCTGCCTCGACAACTCCCACCCGCCCGGCGCACCGCGCGCGGCTATTTACGTTCGATCTGCTCTTCCGCACGCGGTTATCTCGCTACACAACATCGGTACGGATCGCATAGAGTGTGTAGCGGTCAAGGTCCGCCTCGCTGGTACCGACACTTCTGTGGCATCAGTGTATGTTCGCCCCCTCTCCCAATGGGATGTACGCTTTTTAAACCGCCTCTCCGCATGCTTATCATCTGATAAAATTATCTGCGGGGACTTCAATGCCCATCACTCTGAATGGGGCTGCAACAACTGCACAAAGCAAGGCCGCGATCTGCTAGATGCAATTCGGGCGGGGGGTCTCACGATACTTAACGACGGCAGCCCCACCCGTGTTAGTCCGAGCACCACTCCCACTGCCATAGACCTAACTCTGGCATCACCGCGCTGCTCCTACAGCTGGAAAGCCAGTCCGGACACACAGGGCTCCGACCATTTGGGGATCGAGATAATTCCAAAGGATGCTCCCCCGCCAAGCAGAAAAGTCTATGCGGTTGTGCGGTGGTCACGATTCCGCGAACTTTCATCTAGGGAATGCGGAGACACTGACTTCTTCTCGCATATAGCCGAGTGCGCGCGGGCATGCTACCAAAATGTGCTCCGTTGCGTTTGGGGCCCCGGTCCCGGACATCAAACTCCTCAATGTACGTGCCGCCAGGCGCAGAGCACAACGCAGGGCCAGACGGACTGGCAAGGCAGAACATTGGACGATATATAACCGCTTAGACGCGGTTTGTCGCCGCCATGCGAAACGGCTACGCCGACGTAGCTGGGCTCGGCTCTGCAAATCACTTGACAACAATATCTCGCCAGCCAAAGGGTGGCGCATACTGAATGCGCTTCTTCGGCCTAGGACCCCCCACCACCCTGTCCTTGCTATAGCTGTTTCTAGGGGCATCACCAATGCCGATTTGGCTGAGGTCCTAGCTGACAGCTTTCTAGGCGCTAGGAGTGGGCAGTCAACGACGACACCGTCGCCACCAGTGCTCACTATTGTCCCAGCCCATCTCGCACCCGGTGTTCTAGCACTATGCACAGAGCAATTCTCAATGCGGGAACTCGAGGCCTGTATCGCGGGGAAGAAAACTAGAAGTGCGCCGGGTCCCGACGGCGTCACGTATCAAATGCTAAAAAACCTGGACACCAATGAACGGTACCGTTTGCTCAGCAGCTATAATGCCATATTTAGGGACGGCAACCTTCCTGAAATGTGGCTAACAGCAACTGTCATACCGATTCATAAGAAAGGGAAGCCGACGAATAATTTAAAGGCATATAGACCTGTCTCGCTCACATGTGCACCTTGCAAAGTCATGGAAGCAATGGCGCTCAAAAGACTGCAATGGATCGCAGACGCAACCCAAGCCCTCGCACCGGAGCAGAGCGGATTCCGAAATTCCCGCTCTACTATCGACGCCATCGCAGATGTTGCGGCTTTTTTGGAGCAGGCGAAACATAATAAGGAGGCCGCCTACCTCTTATTATTGGATGTACAGAGTGCCTTCGACTGCCTGTCACATGAGTCCATACTCGCGGCAGTGCGTTCAATGGGCGTGACGGGCAATCTGTACAACTTTGTAAAGGCTTTTCTTTCTGGGCGCACATTTCGTGTCAAGGCCGGCGGACATTTCAGCGCTCCCCGTCCGATCACTGCTGGTGTGCCGCAAGGCATGCGTACTCAGCCCGTTTTTATTTAATTTAGTCATGGCTAAACTCCCCTCACTTATACCGAGTATTTGCACATCTCCAGTTCGCGTATGTTTATACGCCGACGATATTGCACTTTTTTGCCGCGGCCCCACGCTCCAAGGGCGAACCGTTCGAGCAAATTTGCAACATGCTCTCAATATAACACAAGACTTCCTTAAATTTGTCGGGCTGGCACTATCTGTCAACAAAACGGTAGCTCTGGTCTTCCAACCACGCTCTGCAGCAAGAAGCCTTATTCCCCCCCTCCAGCTAAACGGAGAGGCTATTTCATGGAAGAAAACAGCCAAATACCTTGGCCTGACATTCGACTACCTACTAAATTGGCAACCAGCGGTTAAACAACTTAGGAAGGAGGCCGGGCAAGTTCTCGCGGCAGCCTCTAAACTCATGGCCAAAGGCGACGGCTGCTCCCCTCTGCTGGCTCTTCGCTTTTATGAGGGCATCGCCGTAGCCAAGTTTCTTTACGCTCTCCCGTACTTAGACATTCGCCCACGACTATGGGATTCCATAGACGGCGACCACCGCAGCGCTATCAGGCGTTTTTTGCGGCTCCCCAGCTATTCCCAAGTCGCGGCAACCTATGCTGAGGCAGCGGCGTGGCCAGTTTCTTTGCGAGCGGAACGCGCGGCACTGAACGCAATCGAACGCATTAGAAGGGCGCCTGGAACAGGGCCCCTTATAGCGCGCCTCAAAGCGGCGCCAGAGTCCAAGATGGGGCGCGTGCTTAACCTCTTCGACGCACACATTGCTGAGCCTCCTCCCCGAGCTCCCATGCCCACACCACCGCATCGCTACTGCTCCCTGAATGTCAGGCTCAGCATTCCGGGCATTAAGAGCAAGCGCAGCACCCCTGTCTGCGCTTTAAGGCAGGAAACCGCGGCAATAATCTACGAGGAATTCAGCGGTAAAACGCTTCTATACACCGACGGTTCCGTCTCGCGCGACGGCGCTTCTGCAACAGCGGCGTGCATTGTCCCAGCTCTAAACTTGAGCAGGCAGTGCAAAATCCCCTATCGCGCGTCCTCCACAATTGCAGAGCTAGCGGCCCTGCATTTGGCGGCGGATATTATCCTCGAAAGACAGGATATTAGCGACGCTGCCATCCTAACAGATTCTCGCGCTGCTCTTATGCAGCTGAAGAATGACAGGCCACTGCCAGCAACTCGCTCACTGGAGGCGAAAATCCGCGCAGCGGAAGCCTACGGCAAAAGCGTCTGCCTGCAATGGCTCCCCTCCCACGTTGGGATTGCAGGCAACGAAGCAGCAGACGAACTGGCCAAACGGGCGCATAACAGCAATGCCCCCGATTCTAACGCGATCACACGCTTTGATGTGGCGCGTCTAAGCATATTCTACAGGGCCAAACAGAAGCACCCTGATAGCCGCGTCGCCTCAGGCAATGCGCCACGGGTCCTGCATCACGCGGATTACGACGCCACTGAGCGATCGAGCATCCTCAAGATGCGAATTGGATGTGTTTGGACGGCAGAGCGCCTGAGCAGACTACGGGGAATCGGCTCCGCTCTATGTCAGGATTGCGGAGCAGTGGAAACACTCTCGCATCTGCTATGTGATTGTCCCGCACTGGACGCACACAGGCGTACTCTTCAGGATGCCCTCGGCAAACTCGGGATGCCGTCGGCTTCCTCAAACGATATTTTATTCCCTAAGGCATCGCGAGAAAAAACGCGACGCGTACACGGCTATGTCCTCAAATTCGCCGAGGACGCGCGCATTCTTGCGCGGCTGTAAAGCCATGTTTACCTTTTTTTTTTTTTAAAAATCTATCCTACTGTTTTTTTTTTTGTTTTTTTTTGTATTTTCTACTTTGTCTTACTATTCTCTGTCCTACTCATCTATTTCCAACTGAAATGCACACCTTGTGCCTCTACCACGCGTCCCAACGCGTGCTCTCAGCCCGCTTTACGCCGGCTCCAGCATTCTGGCGACCTCCCTCGCCCCTCGGGGATTGGCGCTCTCAACGAGCCAATCAGCTCTTGCGCTCCCCATAGGTCCGCGCGCCGGTCATTCGGCCGTCGGCTCTTCCGCAAAAAAAAAAAAAAAAAAAAAAATTATAATGCGTCGCAGAAATAGGCAGCTAAAAGCAACGCAAAATGCTGATTAAAGATATCGGATTCGCCGCATGCGTTCTGTAAGTATTCCTTTAATCTTCGCGCGCGCTCGCTGTTCGTCGCTCGCCTCTGAAGGGAGCGGCCGCACGCTCCGTTGCCTCCCGACCAGGCGCGCTTCCTCTCGCGTCAGTCGCCTTTCAGCTCTCGGTGGGGGCGGGTGTGTGCGGCGCTCGCTCCGGCGAGCTCGTGCGCGCCCGCTCTCACTAAAGCCCCTCAATAAACTAAAAGTAGCGCCAACATGTGAACTGCGGCGGTCCCGGCTGCTGAGCCGACACAAACCGCCGCTATCGACGCGGGGTTTGTGGCGGTAAAGACGAAGCGGCGCAGGAAGCGCGCGCAAAAACAAGAAGGAGCGGAGATCGACACCGACTCCGAGGGTACCTCCTCCCAGGCTAAGACCGGACGGCCTGCTGCCAAGCGGGTGGTCGTGGCGGTGGCACGGAGCCCCTCCGACGGGGACGAGGAACCTGGCGCGACATCTTCCAGCCAGGACGAAGGTTCAGACATGGAGCAGGAAGTCAGCATTGGTGAGAGGCAGCATTCTATTTCTCCTCCCATTGAGCTAGCTCCCTGTTTGCTATGTAAGGGTAAGGGTTGTGAGTGTTTTGCTGAGGCCGATGAGGCAGAGCTTCCCCCCCCCGTCCTCACCGTCCGTAAGGTCCGCTTGCTCCTTCTGTGGCGTGGTTGACTGCGAATGCTCTCAGCGTTCCAGTTCCTCCTCGTCCTCGTCTCCTTCCCCCTCCACTTCCGACTCCTCTGCTAAAGAGGAGTCCCCCCCCGACCGTCAGGTTGGGGCAGCCCCAGGTTCTCAATAGGGTGTTTATTTTTCCAGGTCTCTTGCTCCGATAGTTCCGCCTTTCGCGGGTTTTCTTTTCCGTTTATTAGGTTTCTAGGCAGCTTCTTTCTCAATTCATCATGGCATCACTCACATTAGCTACTCACATTAGCTACTTTTAACTGTCGTGGCATGTCCCGTCGTCCCAAGCAAGCTGAGATCCTTCAGCTTGCTAGCTCTAAAAACATAGATATTTTGGTCTTGCAAGAGACCGACATCCATCGCCTTGGCCAGATCAGGAGCTTTGACAGAACATTTGGCACCAGGTCTTACTGGAGCTATGGTGCGTCGGGTTCCCGCGGCGTTGGTATTATCCTTATGCCACGCTTCCGCGGCTCGGTTTTGCGCCACTCCAGGGATGCTGAGGGCCGCGTCCTGTCTGTAGACCTTGATTCTGGCATTCGCATAGTTAACATTTATGCTCCGAACAGAGGTCGTGATCTGGGTGCCTTCTACAAGCACCTTGACTCCCAGCTAATAGGTCCATCCAAGATAGTTCTAGTGGGTGATTTCAACTGTGTCCTTGACAGGGCGGATCGCCTCTCTTTTCGAGGCACTCCGCCCAAGGAGAGGGATAGGCAGGGGGCGCGTGCACTTAGGGAGCTGGTCGAGGAGCTAGATTTGGTTGATGCCTGGAAGGTGCTCCGCTCAGGACAGTCAGGGATGACTTGGACTGGGAGGCGCCTTCAGAGCAGGCTAGACCGCTTCTACGTCTCTCCAACACTAGCCTCCGGCATGCACTCCATGTGGTCGGTCCCCTCCGCGTTGAGCGATCACAAGTGTGTCATCCTTCGCTTCAGTGATGGGATCCTGGTCCCTCGCGAGAAGGGGACCTGGCGCCTCAACTCGCGGCTTTTAGAGGACCAGGAGGTTGTTAAGGAGGTCTCTGGTATTCTTCGAAACTCTCTGCAGTCCAACCTAGGCTTAGACGGTGTCGGATGGGATGGCATTAAGGCAGATGTGCGTGACTGTTTCAAGGCAGCGGGAATGAGGCGGGCACGTGAGGAACGGCAGGAGATCACCCTTGTCTCTGATGTCATCCTCCTGCTTTCTAAGCCTCTTTCTGCTGGCCAAGGGGTCACCGAAGCACTCGCCTCGCAGCGCATCCGGCTCCGAAAATTGCTCCAGCAACGCTGGGATGGTCTTAGGGCTATGGCGCGAGCTGAGCGGTGGGAGAGGGAACATTGGTGCAGCAGACACCTCCTCCGACGCCGCTTAGCGCGCACAGAGACTTCCCTCACTGAATTGGTAGACCCGGTTACGGGGTCCATCTCCAACACTCCGGATGCTGTTCTTAAAGCAGCACGGCAGTTTTATTCCGTCCTATATCAGGCTCCAGCTCCAACCACAGCTACTTTTCCACTTGAATCCCCCTCCAAACCATATCACCTATCAGGAGCTCCCTTGGATGAGACAGAATTAGAAGCGGCGCTCAAATCGTTCCACAGAAATCGTAGCCCAGGTTCGGACGGCCTGACTGTTGAGTTTTATGTCAAGTTCTGGAAGCAGCTCGGGAAGCCTTTCACCGCTCTTGTAAACAGGCTCCTGGGTGAGGGGACGCTCTCAGGTACTCAGAGGGAAGGGCGGATCACTCTCCTTTGTAAGGATGAGTCGAGACGCACTGACCTACGAGCCTGGCGTCCCATCACGCTCCTGAACGTCGACTACAAGCTCATAGCCAAGTGCCTGTCCTCTCGGTTAACTTCTTTTCTTCCAGACATTATAGGTCCATATCAGGCTTGTAGTGTTCCTGGTCGTTCCACTCAGCTTCACGGTTTTGCCCTTAGGGACCTTTTCCTCTGGGCTCAACATAGAAATCTTCAGGGTATTCTTTGTTCGTTTGATCAGGAGAAGGCTTTTGATGTTGTTAGTCATCCCTACTTATTCCAAGTCCTGGAGGAAGCTGGTATAGACTCTGATTTCCAGCGCATGGTCAGAGCTCTATATACCAGGCCAGTTTCAGCCGTTACTGTGCTAGGACGCACCTCTGAAGTTTTTGACGTGGGCCGTGGAGTCAGGCAGGGATGCCCCCTATCTCCTGCCCTCTACGTGCTCGCATTTGAACCCCTGTTACAAAGGCTCTCTCGAGACAGTCGCATAGCTCGCTTTCCGCTCCCGCCAGGTTCTCCACCAGCTCCCATCTTTGCCTATGCAGATGACCTAACCATTGTCGTCCCGGATGAGGCTTCTGTTTCCTCCGTTCTGGATGTCATGGAGGTGTACTGTAAGGCGAGTGGGGCTAAGGTTAATAGGTCGAAGAGTGCCACCCTCTATTTTGGGTGTGCACCATCCAGTCCTCAGCCCGCTCATGGTCTTCCCGTGAAGGCTGAAGTCCGTCTCCTTGGTTTTTATTTCAATTCACAAGGCCTTTCAGATAGGAATTGGTCCTCTGCTCAAGAGAAAATTGAATCGAGGGCAAGAGAGTATGAGAAGCTCTTGTGTCCGCTTACGGCTCGAGCCACTATCACTCGGTCCCTCCTGTTCTCGGTGCTGACCTATGTCGCTGGCGTAACACCTTTGTCAGCACGGACGAAGCTTCACCTGGAGCGGATCCTTTTCCGTTTCTTGTGGAGTGGAGCTCCTGACAAGGTCAAAAGACTTGTGGTGAAGCTGCCTAGGGAGAGGGGAGGCCTCGGCATCTCCGACCTTGGCATCGTAGCCTCAGCCTTGCACGTCAGGTGGACCCAAGTGGCATTGAACTCGGACATGCCTCTGACTCAAAGCCTGACTTCGTTTTTTCTGAGTACTCGACTCCGCCTTTTCGCCCAGAGCACATATTCTCATTGCGTGCCACGATCG
This sequence comes from Amblyomma maculatum, assembly GCF_055883805.1. Taxonomy (NCBI): domain Eukaryota; kingdom Metazoa; phylum Arthropoda; class Arachnida; order Ixodida; family Ixodidae; genus Amblyomma; species Amblyomma maculatum. The sequence continues at coordinate 105,766,489 of NC_139353.1, read as the reverse complement.
GGCTCTCCTTCCCCTTTTTATGCTCAGGCAGCTACCTGCCTTGAGCGTCTGCGTAAGGAGGAGGCGGACATTGATGTGGTTTCGGTTCCCCTAAAGGAACTAGTTAGGCTTCTGACTCCCAGTCTCCCCCCTCACCTTCGTCTTTACGACCTCGCTAATGTTAAGCCCAGTTGGCGGTATATCACAGCGGATTTTTTGGAAGCAAGCAGAGCGTCCTTTATGTACCGCTTCGCCAGGGGAGTCCTCCCCATTAAGGCGCCGGCGTTTACACGGACCAGCCTGCGACCAACTTGTCCGACTTGTGGTGGTAGAGAGGACACTGTGCACATATTCTCGCAGTGTCTCCTTCCTGAAGCGCTTCTCCGTCGTGTAGCTAACCTTTTCCAGCTTCCGGGTATACCGTACCAGACCGTGCAATACCTGAACCCGTTGCCAGGCGTGGCCGTTAACCAGTTCGTCCTCTTGCTCGTGGAGTGCGCGTACCAAGTATGGCTGGCACGCTGCGCGGCCGCATACAACAGCAGAGTTCCGGGCCTCCATGAAGTAATTGCAAAAATACGGAAAGAGGTCTGGTTCTGCCTGCAGCGGGAACGTCGCATTCTTGGCGAGCAGAGGTTCTCGAAGGTTTGGTGCGGACCGTCTGTGATTTTTTCGGTTAAGGGTGGAACACTCTCTGTGTCATTATGATTTTCTCACAGGGATTGGTTGTCCTTAGTGACACTTGTGCTGTCATGAAGGTTCGCCTCGTTGGCTCGATGCCACGATGGCGCTGCAGGCCGTCTTTGCGTTTGATGACACTCACTCCTGTGAGGGCATCACGCGGCGGCCCCCTTGTCCGGGTAGGACCCTCACCTCGAACTAAAAAACTCTCCCAGACCCCACTTGGCCCTGGGGGGGACTTTGCCGGAGGTGTTGAATGGATGATGATGGGCTGATGAGTTATGTGTGACTCTGGGGCACGGCACCTCCGGGTGCCAATCCCCCTCCCCATCTGACAACGGCAAAGTTTGCCGCCCGCCTCCTCTCCTGCGCTCTCCTTCGTGGTTCGACCCTCTCATTGGCCGAGCGCCGTCACGTGCGCGCGCGCGTTTTTTTTTTTTTTGCTGGGCGTGCAGCTTCCTCCTTTCCAGCGGGGCGGGCGGCGCGCGCGCGGCACATATCGCCGTGTGTTTTGCTGCCACGCGGACTGCTACTAAATCGTTCCCGCTGGCTATTTAATTTTTTTTTCAATCATGTTGCGCTCTTTGGCCGGCGGCTGATAGAAGCACGGTGGTGAAGGCGAGTTCAACCAACGCAGACATCGCGTACAAATGGTGTCACGCACTGACAGTTGAAAACGGAACCGTTTCAGCGCAAAATATAAAAAAACTGCTACCACGCTTCTCAAGTTTCACGGTAGCTTACAATTCAGTCCAACCTGCAAAGAAACCACACAGACTGCAGCTTCCGCAGCCTAGTTAATTTTTTTTTTCAAGCATGTTGCGCACTTTTGTCAACGGCTGACGGACTCAAGGAGGTGAAGGCGAATTAAATCGACGCCAAAATCGTGTACGTATGGTGACACACCATGGCAGCTGAACACGGCACCGTCTCAACGCCAAATATAAAAAAAAATAACTGCTACCTCCCTCCCCAAGTTTACCGGTAGCTCACAAGTCAATCAAAGCTGCAAAGACTCCACACAGACTGCAGCTTCCGCCGCCTATAGTTAATTTGATCTGCAGCTGAAGTTGAAAATACATGGAAGACAGCTGCTGCCACACTTCTCAAGTTTACTGGCAGCTCGCAATCCAGTCAACGCTGCAAAGAAACCATACACAGACTGTTCCAAAATTGTTCCTGTCCGCCGCCTAGTTACAAATTTTATAAAGCATGCCGCTGAGTGGCCAAATGTGACGAACTACGGACACACGGAGATGACGGCGAGTTGAACAAACGCCGAAATCGCGTATATGTGGTGTATGACACTCACAGCTGAAACTATTCTGGCAGGAAATCCCTGTCAACATTCGGTAATTATGTTTCAGTAGTGAGTAATATTTTAACCTGAACACATTGCGACAAAATGCAAGGCTCTGGTGAGACCCGGCGCACGGCTGCCTCGATCGGCGCGCGCGCGGCGCTGATCGAGACGGCTGTGAAGGGCGCCAGCTCCGGAGAGCGCGCGCTAGTCGCGCACCCCGTAGGTGGCGCCACGGTCGAAATGCGAGAGGAGGAGCGGCGCCGCCGGAGGAGGAGAGAGGAGATGGCGCTACTTTTAGTTTATTGAGGGGTATTAGCTCTCACCGAGCGCTCGCTCGCCTTCGCCTCCCTCCGGCGCTGGCTCGCCCTGCTCGCCCCGTCGCAACTTCCGTCCTCCGGTGCTCTGGTTGTTACCGGCGCACCTCCCTGGTCCTTTGGATCATCCCTGCTGGTTCTTCCAGCCCTCCAGCCGAAGCGGAGCCCGGACCCGTCTCCCAGCCCAACCCCCGACCCTTGGGCGTGCGAGTGCGTCCCGTGCTGCGGGCGTTGCCAGGTCTGTCCCTGCCGCGTATTGGCAAACCATATCCCGTAGGAGCACTCGAGCAGACGACGCTCTGACGCGCAAGCACGTGACACAACGTCACTTCCGCGAGTAGCAGCGACGCTGTTTCTCCCTAGCGCCTTGTGACGAGACTACTCATGGTTTTAGTTTCGTTTCATGCAGGGCTCGCATTTACGTTTTTTTCCCGCTGGTGTTTGCCAAAGGTACTCATGTTTCGGTGTCGTTTTCGCGCAGCGCCCGTATTTTCGCACGGCTGTCGGCTGAAGTTCACGTAAAAATAACGCGAATTGCCGTCGGCTAAAAGTTCGGTCACGCGATCACGTTAATTTCGGTCCAGTGACCACTGCGCGGGCTTTTTGCTCTGGTGTTCTGTAAACGTCGGTCGGTTACCGGTCACGTGTTACGTAAATTTCAGTCCAGTGGTCACTTGCGCGGCTGTTCTTGTTCTGGTATTTTCTGGAATCGTCGCTCTGCTCAGCTACACCCCGAAGTTTGCACTTCTCCCCATCCGCATAGCTCCACGCATTTCGTCCGGTGCTTCTGGGTTGTACGCACGTGCACTTGGCTCATCCGTTGCGCGCTGCGCTAGCCAGGGTGATTTTGTGCTTGGCGAACTTGTGTGTCAATTGCGGATAACTAGAGATGATGGACGAGCTCCCAGAGCCGCTCGAGCTCGTAAAAGATGAGCTCGCGTCAAAAGGGCTCGGATCAGTGTATCGCGCGAACCTGACAAACGAGGCAGCCGTCAACGAATGGCTGGAAGCCTACAGCGTCGAAACCAACAAGTCTTGGATTGTGCAAAAGGTTCAAAAGGATGGAGAAAGATACGTACTTTGCCGATCAGCCAGTATTGCTCATAGCAGTATATTTCAATCATTGTCAAATAATTTATACTCGGCTAGTGCTATATGTGGGTTGAATTTCAGTCAATTTAACAAAAAGTGGAGCTACATTTCTCACTTATACACTGGAGTCGAAAGTACACAAGCGCAATATATTAGGCGATAGTTTCCATGCAGACCAATGCAGTTAACTGGCAAGCGCGAGAGAAGAGGCTTTTGAAGGAAGTCATCACCTCGAAGCTAAATGACTAATTGTAGAAATGATGACACAAAGTGCTAGTCACATGCCGTCAATCTGATAACTTTCCCTTGTAAACGTTCGTAAAATCAGTTTACAGAAAAAAAAAAAATCTTAGCCAAAGAACTTATACTGAGTGAACATCTAGTGAATATCTGCCGGAAATGTTAATAATATATCATTATAGTATACATTATAATGTCCACGTTGAAGAGAGTAGAAAGTGGACATGTACCGAATACCCACATATGCCCACACATCTCTTGATGAGATATTAAATGATATTCTGTAGATATGTAGTCAACATCTTTTTAGGGATCAGAGCAATTGCTGAAAAGTGCCAAAGAAGATAATTGTTTATCCAAGGTAAAAATTTCCTACTGGTTTCTTGCGGGGATCCTACTAGTTCCAGTAGTACTGGTTTATAAACACATTCCCCATAGCCACTGGAATCGGTAGCGGCTGAGTCTCCCTGCAGAAGGTCGGTTGGGTGCATTGGTTCTGGTGGGCCTGTTGACCTATGAAAATCTTGGTGCAGCAGCTGCCTAGGGCCGCACTATCAAAATGAAGACAAGGGCAAAGGTTTCATAAGTATGAATCATACTTTATTATTTTCCATGTCTACAAAAGTTCTGAAATCTGCGTGGACACTTTTGTCTTGCTGTGTGGTACTGCTGCAGGTGTTCCAGCTTCAATCAGATGTTGCAATGAAGTTAGCTGCACAGCAAGATTTTTTTCAGAAAAACATACAGCACCACACTACTTTAATTTGAATATCAACAATTTGGAAAGCAGCCATTCAAGAACAATGCATTTGGATTACGTTTGTGTACTTGCATCGCCAAGGGCTTAGATTACTTCCAACCAAAGCCATCATCTCAGCTTTTAGACATTAGTTGATGGCATGGTACCCTGCCAATTTAACAGTCAAACCATTCCATATGTGACACACCACAAATTGTTAGTGCTGTGCTTCGCATGCTATACAGCTGCTTACAGTGTGATCAATCATGTTTCTGTCTAGTTTGAGCTTTTTCAGAATCAGTGCGTGGCGAGCCTGTGTATGCATTTGGACCAGAATATGAGAGTGAAAGTGTGTGCAATGACAACTGGTGCATGTGGAGAATATGCACGTCATGTGTTATATGTCGACTATGCGAGACAAGTGCAATCCACTGTGTGCGTGGTCTTCTCTATAACTCGAACCAATTCACTGCACTACAACATTGTCATCAACCATTTATATCCTCATTCTCCTTTTATTTCCCTTTTCTCCCTTCTCTAGTGTGGAGCAGCACGCTAGGGTCATATTGCTGCTGGCTGAACTCTCCACCTTTCTTTTCGTTGAATTATTTTCATCGCTATCTTGCTTATTCACTGTGCTTTTGGCCTCCTTGCAAACACAAATGTGGCTATTTGCAATTCAAAGTAGGTTCTTTGATGGCTGCATGGCTGCCCAGTGTCATTTGTAGAACTGAAGTCACATCTGCCACTTTTTCCTGCCAAAAAGTTGAAGGCATTTGCCAGTAAAACAAACTGCTTCTGCATAAATGGTTTACAATGTATTGCTTGCCGTGCATTTACTAAACAGCAAAGGCATTGTTTCACCTAAGTTTAGAAGCAGTGTATTTCAGTTTTGTTTAGTATAGTGTCCCAAGTTGACTTAGTCTTTGCAGGATTCTGTAGTGTAGGTCTCCGGCTCATTTTTGACCAATGATTTTTTTTTAACATGCACTGACATCACACAGTAAATGGGTGCCTTACATTTTTCTCTATCAAAACATGGTCACTATGGCTGGGATCGAACTCAGGTTCCTCAAATTTAAATGCCTAAAACTGGTTGTTTCATACTATTTCCTAGACGACTTTCATCGGGGTAGCCTTGTAGTACCTAATTTACTATAGCCACAAGTCCTTGTAGTACCTAATTTACTATAAACACACTTGTGGCACATGATGATGACATTAACAAGCGTTTCTTTGAAATGTTGGATTGCTAGCTGACCAGTGTGCAAACCATAAGGGAGTGATGTCAAAATACTCTGGTTCTCCCCTCTTCAAGTGTTGCTATAATTTGTGAGCTTAATCCTTTAATTTTGTAGCAATGATTCCTTCTTCAAAAAGATTGGTAGGCATAATGGTGCATGTACAACATGTCACCTAATTCAGAAGCTTTTGAAGCGGCTGTAAGATAGTTTGGAATTCAAGTTAGCCAAGGTCACTTTGAGATGTATACAAGGAATAAACAGTTGTTGTGAAAACCAGCACTTATTTATTTGACTCAATATTGATCTGCACCATTCTGCGTAAGCATGTTATGGGGTGCCCACAACTTCAAAAATAAACACTGTTGTTTCTTCTTGCCATGACACTTGAGCAGAATACCAATCACATACATAAAGAGTTACAAAAAACAAATTACACAGCATGCTATGCCACTGCCTCTGCTTAACAGGTGCAGTTAAGTTAGCTATTGCGCTCAACAAATGCCTATTCAACACAGTGCTCTCAAACAAGCGTGAGTACTTTAAGAGGGTGGAAATTCTGGCTGGTTGGTGCATGATCTGTGGCTAAAAACAGCGCTAACACGAGAGGAAGCAGACGAAACAGCATCGTGTCCCCTCTGCTTCGTCTCTTGTCAGCGCTGTTTTTAGCCACAGAAGCGTGAGTACTTGGTTATCGAGTTCACCTAATATCCCACTACTTTCAGAATCAATAGTTTGACGTCGCCAGATTATGGGCTTCAGAAAAGGGCGGTTGCCGCTATGACCAGGGCGCCGTAATCATGCATGCGTTCACAAAACGAGAGCATGTTTTCATTTCAAGGATTATTACCGCTAATTTCAGAAAACTGGCTTCGCTGTTCCAGCATGTTGCCATATAGAAACATTTCCGTATTTAAATGCCGGAAACTGGAAAAAGAAAGAAAAAAAAAAACAATCCTGAGTGAAAACAGCTGCTCACAAGGTAGCATAAAATGAGAGACGGCCTTTGAGATGTAATTTAGCATCGGTAGTAGTCTACATTTGCCCTTGGGTAGGCCAGTAGCTTTAGCATCCTCAGCGAAGACCCCCGAGCAGCGATGCAGCATCACAGCAAATGTTGCACAAATACACCACGTAACCAACTTTTTTTTCTCTCTTTTTTTCCCCCCTTTTTACCCCCCATATTCCAGCGGTGCTTATCTAAATATTGCAGTGCTACTAACCAAGGCACTTTCAACGATTAGTGGCTCCAAGGCGAGCTCCAACGGCGCTGCGCAGCTTTCTTGGAATCGACACACTTGCACATCCAGCACCAGCACAGTCGGCATCCAGCATGTTTAGGCAGCAAAAGTTCAGCAGTCGTGGCTTCACAAAATCGCTTGCTGTCAGAGTCAAACACCAGACTTCGAGATGACGGCCAAGACACTTGTTTCGAACTGCAAACATCACAGTATCCAGCATCCAAATGGCATGGCTTGGGCCACTGCATTTATAAAGCCTCAAAACTGCGGCCGCAGCCCCACAGGCACTACTACTAAGCCATGGTAGAAGGATACGCGTTTGTCTGGTTAACCAACGCCCCAACGCCAGCGTCGGCGAAGCAACGGCGCGAGCGTGTGCACCGCCATCTTCGTTTGGCATAAAAAAAAAATAAAAACAAGCAAAAAAAACAACTTAAATGAAGTGACGTTGTGTCACGTGCTTGTGCGTCAGAGCGTCGTCTGCTCGAGTGCTCCTACGGGATATGGTTTGTCAATACGCGTCCCTGCCAGCACACCCTCCTCCCTTGAGGAGTTATCGGTGCGGCCCCCTTTGACCTTGGTCTTCGCCTGTGGCGCACCGACGTCGCCCTCGCCCGAGGCGAGCCCCAGTGCTGGAACGGACTCGTGGTTCTTCGCCAAGGCTCCCTGCTGCTCCTTCGGGGGCACAGTCCTGCTGGCCCATGCCAGTTTCCCGCTGACCGCAAGGTTCGCGGGCCTCGGCGCATCCAGCGTCACCTGCCGCTTCTGCGGCCCTCCCTGCTGCTTCGGCAGCAATCCCGGGATCTTCCTGCTCTCGGGCCTCGACGCGCCGCCCTTCCCGGCGGTCCTTCCAGCGTCACCCGCCGCGCCTCAGCCTTGGCTGAGGTACCACTGCGGTCCCTTCCGCTGCCTCAAGGATTTCCCAAGAGACAGTGTCCCGTGTGCCTCTCGCGCACGGGCCTAGGAGTGCCATCTCCCGAGATGCCCCTACCCGCCGCGCCGCTGCCAAGGCAGCGGTTTGCCAGCGGTCCTCCCAACTGCCACCCGGACTTTCCGACGTGACAGCGCACTGCAGACCCTCTGCAGTCACCCCGGCGTCCTGATCTGTTACAGGAAAAGGACGCTTGCCGAGCAGCATGCTGCTCGCACCAAAGCCGAACCTGCACTGTGTGGTGACTTACCTGTGGTGGCTGTGCTTCTTCTGTGTGCTACCCGTTGGGCGCCCAGGATAGCCCTCTGTGTTCTGCGGACCTCGTCGCAGTGCTGCCGTTCTTCGGCCCCCGACTCTGCGGACTTCCTCGCGCGTCCTCCCCCCTCCCCTCCCTACCCTCCCCTATCCCATTCCCCTGGGCACCAAGAGTGCCGCCGCTAGCTCAGGCTGGCATACGTCGTGCCCAGTACCCCATCCCCCATCATCATAGTATCCACCACCACCACTTCGTGCGTGCGCTCCTGGCGCGGCTCTGCTCTTTTCCTTGTCTTTGCCCTCTTAGCCACGACCACCCCTTCTTTTTCTTTAATACCCATTCCCCGCGTGGTGCAACGGCGGTGATTCCCTCAATAGAGGAGACAGTTGAAAGCACCACGTTACCCCCCTTTCTCCCATTCCAAACTAGAACATCAATCCTCCTCCTCCTTCAAACGCACTTTCTCGGCAGTGAAATACTGAATTGTCCCAGAGCTGTGGCTTACTGGCTCTATATTCCAAGAGGACAATTTATCCCACAAATGTGCGCACTGATGATTACAGAATATATACAGAATTAAAATGTCTTCGATGAAACACACAATTATTTTATCACACAATAAAAAAACGTTTTAATCAACCGTATCTAATTTAGCTACATGTAATTTCATCAGCCAAACATTACACAGCCAATGCCAAAAAGTTCTAAAGCAGAGGACAAGTTTTCCGCCTCCGTTTACTCGGTGCCGAATTGTCGTCTGTTTTTGCGCTATGTTAGGAGAATGGATGAAAGCACAGACACGTGAATTCACTATTAGAAATAGGTGTACTTTCTTTTGCAAGAAATATAAATGTTTTCTCAAAAGCATAAAACAAAAACCGCTAGAAACGCAGAAGACAAGAGATTTCAAAGCAGGCGGCAATCTTCGCGCCTCTGTTGTGTGTGCCGCGTTGTTGTCTACATTTGCACGACGGAGTAGAGCCGCACGGTGGTGGTGCATGCTCGTATACTATAGGCAGGTCATTAATTTCGCATGAACTTTAAAGGGACACTAAAGACAGCCAAAGATGGTATGAAAATCTAATAAACTACATTTGGTGACACTTTCGCCGCATATCCGGCAGCAAAAAATCGAATAATTGCTGAGATATTGCGATAAGAAGTTGAGGTTTTTTCTTGTTCCCGCCGGTCGAATTCAAACTGTGGCCTCCAACTACGTAGTTGGAGTTGAGTGACGCACACTATGACGTAAGCAGAGACTCTGTGATAGCTAGCGAGCCGGCGCGGCCCGCGGCGTCGCATCCCTCAAGGGCCAACTTGGCAACGGCGAAATAAATAAAACGATGAAGGCAGTAATTTACCGAGCGATGGGCCCATAAAGGAAGAAAAAAACAGCGCTTGTAATGCACAATACTTTACATGTTTCTCAAGCTTTTGCGCTCCTTCTTGCACTGTGTATAAACAAACCGAGCCCTCGGTCATCGCAACGCTTCCTAACAAGTTTACATACAAATAAGATTTAGTTACCAGCAAAATAGTGTCCTCGCTGCTGCGCTTGTCAGTTTTGGAGCTTCGTCGCACTTTTTTCCTTCAAGGTTTGTGCTACAGCTCCGTGTTCAGCGAAAATTACGCCCACGGTAGCAGAACATGACCGAAGGGCCGGCGCCACAACATTTGCCAGCGCTGTGAAATTCCACATGTTAAAATGATTCCAGTGCACAATATAGTGCGCATAGGCATCCAGAACATTAGAGAGCAGGCAGCATGCGCCGATGAGCAAGAAGTTGTAATCTTTAGACCGGCAGCAGTAACACTTTATTGTAAATGGGGTCATGACATAAAAACTAGAAATATTTCCAAGGTTCTTGTGGCGCAGCGTAGCTGAGCGGTTAGCGCCGAACGTTACGGAGCAAGCAGTGGCGAGTTCGAGTCTTGCCGCTTGTTTTTTTTTTACAAATAGATTTTTTTTTAACCTTTTGTAATGTATTTCTGGTGCTTCGTTATTTTTAGTTTTTACTTTTTACCCGAGGCCCTTTTTTTTCGCCGGGCGACGAGCGCAATATATCGACGCTCTCCTTGGTATGAGCGGTAAGTATGCCCCTTTTGTTTACGACGTCTGAAAATTGCACGTTGAAGGTCTTGTTGACGCAGTATATGTTGGTCAGATGTGCCATGATTTAGTGAACAATTGAGTGATAATGCGTTTTTCCTTCGGTACTTAGCATATGTATGCTTTTCGTGGCGTACGTAGCTGCAGTCAAGCGGTCAGGTCGCAGTCGAAGCGGCAACGGCGGCGATATGTTGGCGCAGAAGTGTGAACGAAGGAGTGTGTCGGCGGTAGCGGATTTCGCTCGCTCGTGTCTCCGAATGCTCAAATGGGAACCATCGAGGCGCATCTGCTGCCCCAAGCTCGTAATTCAGGCGCTGCAGGTTCAAACAAACTATCCGAGTGCGCACGAAATGCCTGAGCCGAAACATAACCAAAACTGAAGTGGGCGCCTGTGGCGCCTCCAAGTATATTTTTGTATTTGCCTTGCAACGTTTACGTCGTCTTTTCACCGTCGTTTACGTATGATAAAAGCGTATTATCATCTTTGAGAAAAAACGTACTACCGCATTCAAACATGCAACGTAATTCGCATTTGTCAGCCTCCGGGATCCCTAGCGCGTCACGTCGTTTGTAGTTGCGAGCCTCGGCCGTTTGTCTGTGGTGGCGATACCTGTATTTCTGTTATTCTTCTTTACTACCTTATAACAGCTCTGTTTTCAGTAAGAGTGGTCTTTTTGTAATCAGGAACTGGCATTCTATCGATGTAAACCCACTTCCTTTCTCTCTTTAGTGTCCCTTTAACGCGCATTATTTTCTTCCATGGTAGCTGACGAGCACTGTCCTGACATCCTAATCGGGCACCAAAAACGGGGACCACCGTTCGAGCCTCCAGGTGCACCAAGAAGAAAGAATAGCAAAGTCTCCGAGCATGACAGGGCCAGAATTCTCGAAGTGTCGAGGCGTGGAGGAGATGTGAAAAATTTGGCAGACGCGCAGGGCATCAATTTAAAGACGGCGAGATCCATTGCAGCGAGCGATAGAGATGCGTTGAAGAAAGGCGGAACATAGAATAAATTCGGAAATACGGTAGTAACGGCTCTAAAGAATATTGTATATAACAGCCCTGCTTTCACGCTAAAGCAAATAAAGCAAGCAATGGAAGAAGAATTGCCGGGAATCGCCATCAGCACACCACCAACGGTCTTCACCACCATAGCGATCGAGGCGGGGGAGATGAATTCAATCCTCTTCCTGACCCCCCCCCCTAACCCCATAACACCAAAGCTCCGCCCGAATAACAAGACAAGAAGCAGAATCTACGGCCCAACAATGTCCCCCGCAGGCCAGCACCACGCCGTCGGCGACAGAAGGGTCTTTATCCGACCAGCCAGCAACTCCTAAAGCGCCGCCATCGCTGGATGACGCCGCTCAAGCAGTCCATACAAAGGAGCATGGCAACAACCCAGCTCCAGACGCCCAGGCAAGAGCAGGCACGTCCACCATGAACGCCCCACCCTCCCACACCCACCAAGGCACGAGCGAAAAGGCAAAGCGGATTCAAAACTCGCGCCTGAGCACGGACGCCGCCCCTGCTCAACAGAGTCGCCATCATGCACCCGAAAAGGACACATATGCGGCGCCGCTTCCCCGCGACGACGTCGAGGTCTCCTTTCCCCCTCTTCCAAAAGAAAAAGGCAACAACACAGCTCCAGAAGCGCAGGAAAGAGCAGGAACCACCAACAACAAAGCCACACCCCCCACAGCCAGAGAGGCACGAACGACAACCCAAAGGGAAAGCGGGTTCAAAATGCAAGCCTGAGAGCGGACCCCGCCCCTCCTCATCAAAGCGGACATTATGCATCCAAAAAAAGCACCCATGCAAATTCCGGGGCAAGGCCCCGCCCTCCAGCGACGCGGAGGCCTCCTTTTCCCCCTCTCCCCTCCCACCGTGCAGCAACAGGCCGACCGGCCTCCTCCTCCCCCGGAGCAGCGGCTGCAGCGCCACCAGCGGCCGCATTCCATCGCGTCGTCTGCTACTGCTGCAAAACATCTCCTTGCACCGCCGGCTCGCTTCGCGGCGCCGAAACATCACCGGTCGCAACAGGCTGGCCCCAAAACGATCCTTATCCACCCGGTGGATCGACGGGCCAACTTTGTCCAGACGTCAAGGGATGCGATCGCCGCCGAGCTCTCCAAACAACCAGGAGTGGCGCACGTTCGCGTCAACATCAGGCGCAATGTGGCGGCGCTGTCGCGCACGGTCGAATGAAGTTTCGGGTGCACTTACATCAACACCTTTTGCCCCTAAATTTTCCAAAAAACTATATGTACCATTTTATGCAGCGTGCCTTTGAAAGCTGTAAGCAGGTATAGCGCGACCTGACGCTAGTGCATGGCAAACTGTTCAGTGGATATTCTGTCAACCGCTGCCGTTTTCGTTACGAGCAAAAGAGGCACTGACGAAAATTCATAGTGTTTTAAATCATGATTTAACACCGCTAGCAGAAAAGAAGGATTAGTGCAAAACACAGTTGGTTCAGGCGGGAAAACTTAAAGGCAGAGAAACATTACCTCATATCACCGCTTTTTCAACTTTTCATTTCACGGCCACTACCACGGAATGAGAGAGCGCGCCCCTGCATTTAGTCTGGCCGCCACACGGTAGAGTGAATAAAACTTCTGTACCGTGGAGTTTACAACCGAGGTCAGAAATAGCTACTGGCCTCTCACTATGGTCACCTTAGCAGCTGTACTTAACTTGCCTTGGCGGCAATCCTAGCGGCGTAAGTTGCCAACACCCAATAGGCACGTACAAGCACAGACGTAGCCGATTTGAAATGCAGTTTTATTTTCTGGGAGACATTGGTCTATGTGTAACTCGGCACTTTTTACAAATCTTCATGCAAAGCTGCCCGTATAAAAGTTATGGCGGTCGAAAGCAGCACACTCTACCCTTTGTATTTGCTGCATATATCGGGCAGCGTCGAGCAACAAACTGCGCCGAGGGTCCTTTTCAGCCATTCCGGGAGGGGTGGTTAGCACCATGCCCCTCCGCTCGCTGAGGAAAGCTATGACTTCCGACTTGAACTTCGAAAACACTACCTATATTATAGGGTTGAAAAACGGGCTGTAAAGAGGCAGCCGCTTGATCGAGTGCATCTGACTAGCCGAGCTTGCTTCCGCACGACTGTGAGCTGGAGTGTTGTCGAAAATAAAAACCGCTTAAGAGCCAGATTCACTTTCGACATGGGCTGATATGTTGCTCAAAATGTCATTGAACACGACCAAGTGAACCTTGTCGACGGCCGTCCAATGTATGACACCATTTGCTGACATGCAGACGATGAAGAGTAAGGTTTGCTCCTTTGGTGCCAGTGGTCGTCTTCCCCGCAGGCTGTCCCATAACTGCACGGCCGAAGCTCCTTGAACACCGTATGTTATAGTTAGTCTCATCAACGTAAACCCTGCACAAGCAAGGTTCTTCACACTGCAGCCATTGCGCGTATGTTTTGCGGCTGCGTTTCACGTCGTCTCTATTGCAGTCTTGGCCTCTGAGTCACCAATTTCTAGGAGTATTCGTGCGAATCCAGTAGACGATCAACGCTACTTGTGTTGATGGCGATTCTCTTCAATCCTTCTTACACCGCTTGATTTATTTGCTTTAGCGTGAAAGCAAGGTTGTTATCCACAATATTCTTTAGAGCCGTTACTACCTCATTTCTTCGATGTTCCGCATTTCTTCAGCGCTTCTTTATCGCTCGCTGCAATGCAACTCGCAGTCTTTAAATTGATGCCCGCGTGTCTGCCAATTTTTTCACATTTCCTCCACGCCTAGACACTTAGAGAATTCTGGCCCTGTCATGCTCGGAAACTTTGCTGCTCTTTCTTCTTGGTGCACCTGGAGGCTTGAACGGTCCCCGTTTCCGGTGCCCGACTAGGATGTCAGAGCACTGCTCATCAGCTTCCATGGAAGAAAATAATGCGCGTTAAAGTTCATGCGAAATGAATGCAAGCATGTAGACTGCCATCTGCTTACAGTATACGAGTACGCACCATCACCGTCCAGCTCTAATCCATCGTGCAAATGCAGACGACAATGCGGCACACACAACAGAGGCGCCAAGATTGCCGCCTGCTATGAAATCTCTTGTTTTCTGCAAGATTTTTTTTATGCTCTTGAGAAAACATTTCTATTTCTTGCAAAAGAAAGTACACCTATTTCTAATAGTGAATTCACGTGTTTGTGATTTCGTCCGTGCTCCTAACGTGGCGCAAAAACAGACGAAAATTCAGTACCGAATAAACGAAGGCGCAAAACTTGCCGTTAGCTTGGGAAATTTTTGGCATTGGCTTTGTGACGTTTGGATGATAAAATTACATATAGCTGAATTAGGCATGGTTAATTAAATTTTTTTAATTGGGTGATAAAATATATGTGTCTTTCATCGAAGACATTTTAATTCTATATATATTCTGTAATCAGCCGCGCCCGCATTTGTGGGCTTATTTGTCAGTAAGCCACACAATGCCCTCAGACTACTTTCTTTTTTTTCTCTTCCTCCTCTTCTTCTTTTTTTTATTTTTGTATGTTTAGTATCATCAATTCTTCCTTTATATATTGCATAAGGTCCCATGCACCTTCTGCAAAGGCCCTTCCTTCCCAGCCTATCTCTTGCATTTCAAATAATGGCCTCAGACTACGTTTTTATTATTATTACTATCTTATCTCCTCCTATATTATCCCACAAGGCTCTTTGCCCCTTCTGCAAGGCCCCACTCCTCCCCCCGCGCGCATCCAATTGCTCCCATAAGCCTCTATGACATTCCAAATCTCCCTATCAGCTTTTCCTTTTTTTTTCTCTTTCTTTGTTTTCTTTTCCCCTCTCTTTAAACCTCACAATTATCTCTACGCGCGGCACGTCCCCGCTTCAAAATCCACCAATCCTTGTTGCACGAGTGTTTACCCTTCAATGTTTGGCATTTTTTCTCCAGGGGTCTTCGACATCGACTACCCATATATATATATAAATTATTTATTTATTTCAAAAAGTTACATACAAATACGAGCCTGCCCAAGCCAACAATGGGCTTGTGGGGCAGCGCTCGGCATAATGGAGCAAACCCAGGGGCGGCACAGTAAGTCAATTGCACAAGACTCAAACTAAAAACTAAAGAAAGGCAGTAAGTGGTCGCGTGGACGTAATGTTCTGGCGGGGACATACGCGAGGCAACTCATTGTTCCATATATAGGAAAGGATTACTGTTTCTTTGAATAACAGCCTGAACGAGGGCATGTGCGAGGATGAAAAAAGACCGGGATTGTTAGTAATGTGAACACCATACATCACCGCCCGAATTATGGATTTTAGTAAAGAATCAACTTTATTGCGCCAAAACACTGAACAGAAATAAAAAGAACAAATTTCATATCTCAGCACACTGTACCGCAATGCATGTGCTATTGTTTTCCTTACGTAAATTGGGCATAGTGCTTTAATAGAATACAGCAGGCAGGCTATTTTGCGCAGCCTTTCACAAACGTTAGCCAAGTGAGTGTTCCAGGACATGTTAGAATCGAAATGAATACCGAGATAATTGACACTTGAGAGGTATGGGATAGGAGAGCAAGAACAATTGTTACACAGAGGAGAATGAAGAAACACTGGAGTGATGACAGGAATAGATTTCAGCGGATCGTGAAAACATACTAATTTAGGTTTAGTTTGGTTAATCGAAATTAAGCTATTACGGTACCAACTGATAACATTTGTAGTGTCAGTTTGTAATTCAGCCACGGCTTGATGGTAATTAGTATGAAGAGATACTAAAAGCGTGTCATCTGCATATTGAAACACCCGACAGTGAAAAATTGCTTGACTAAGGTCATTACCGGGCAAGTTGAATAAAAGGGGAGCTAAAATGGACCCCCGGGGTACTCCAGCGCTCAAGTGCCTAGGTTTGCTTTAATAATTTCCGAAAACTACTACTTGGATTCGACCGTGCAAATAATTCTCAAGGAAAGTTAGGAAAGGCCCTCGGAAGCCATAGCTATGAAGTTTACGAAGTAAAATTTTATGGTTTGCGGAGTCAAAAGCTTTTGATACATCTAGAAATAATGCACAAGTGAACGCACTAATTTCAAGAGTACTGTTAGGTTATCGGTCAATTCATCTAATGCTAATCTAGTGCCACGCCCACAAGTAAATCCGTACTGCTTAGGCGACATTATGTTGTGCGCATCAATAACGCTCTGCATTACGTGAAAAATATGCTTTTCAAGTATAAGAGCAATGCACGAAAGTATCGAAATTGGCCTTTCGCTCCCGCTTCCTCTCCACTCTTTCATTCAACCTTCCCCTATACTCGGCCCCGTTGCGGTGTATCCCTGCACGTACAGGAGACAGTTATAGGGCCGTGTAATCCCCCCCTTCTCTTCCCCCCCCCCCCCCCCCCCCTGAACAAGAATCTCATTATTATTATTATTGGAGGAGCGCGCGGTGGCGGCAGCTAGAGACGGCGCGGGGTACTAGCGTGCGCTCCGAACTACAGAAAGAAATGCGACGAGACGCACGTGCTGCCGCTCGCGGGAGGAACAGGCTCTAAGATTGGCATGCGGCTCATAGCTGCAGCGCCAGTGCGCGGAACTCCCTCAACTAACGTTGCTATGTGAGCGGCATGCAGGACGCAGCGCCAGTGCGGGGAACTCCCTCAACTAACGTTGCTATGTGAGCGCCAGTGCGGGGAAAGCCCCCAACTACCTGTGCTATGTGAGCGGTGTGCGGAACGGAGCGCCACAGCGGGGAAAGCCCTGGCGCTGTGACGTTGGCGCTGGGAATAAATGTCAGCGACAGGCGGAAAGAAACACCTTGGATACGAGCGCCGTGGAACAGACGCGCTCCGGCCAAAACACAATGACATCCTCCGTGCAATATGCCACTGACGTGTTTACGCGACACAGCCGATATATGTCTGTAATGGGGGGCGACGCTCGGCCTTTGCATTGCCGTATTAACGGCGACACGGCAGTTGTACGCAGACACTACAAATGGGGCAGCGTGCGCATGCACCCTTTTACGCGCATGTTCATTAACGCTGCGCCCTACTCGACGCCGCAGATCGTGGGCTTCACGTTCCTGG
This sequence comes from Amblyomma maculatum, assembly GCF_055883805.1. Classification (NCBI taxonomy): domain Eukaryota; kingdom Metazoa; phylum Arthropoda; class Arachnida; order Ixodida; family Ixodidae; genus Amblyomma; species Amblyomma maculatum. The sequence goes on along the minus strand of NC_139353.1, from coordinate 105,749,285 downwards.
ACGTGCCCAACATGATAGAGTCTCCCTGGTTGGGGGCGGCGTTTCGTTTGGACGTTGCGCCGGGCGATGCGCGCATCCCGAAATTGAAGGTGGCTCACGAAGAACATTGGAAGCACGCCGAGCGCAAATACGCGGCGTGGCGTTGGCGCATTCTCGACGACGAAAATCGCAGGGAGGTTACGTTAGCCAACCGAGTTGCAGCCGAAAGCGTGGATGGAGTTCGTATGATTTCCTACAGGCCAGAGAACGCCCGCGTTGGCTTTACGACCGTGCGGCCTCCCGAGGGGCTTCCGCGACGACTGCGCCCGGTTAGCTCAGAGGAATCCATATTGCTCGGCCTACGAGTGGCGGCGAACCCGTGGGGGTTGACGTGGGTTCCGTGCGACGGAGCGCTGCATGCGGTGCCGCTTTTTGGGCCTCTGGCGGCGGTGGCCGAGCGCCGTTTCGTCGAACTGGGTGGAGACAACGGTCGGCGTAGACTCACGCCCGGCTACGCAGTGTGCCGCCGTCAATTCGTCTTTAGCCCCGAAGACGCGCCGCATCCGACGCACCTGATCGTGCCGGGCCCACTACGCACCAATTATCCCCTGACGGGGGTGGTGTCATTTGATCTGTGGGGCACGATGAAACACGGGCTGGTGCAGATGGGCGAGTACGCGCGGGAATTTCTCCCCGAGTATTGGGCGTCTACTGCGTTGCCCGGCGGCAGCTGGACCGAAGCGCCCAACGAGCACCTGCTCCCCGATTACGACGTGAACGCTTGGCTAGGCGACTCGATTTTCCCATACGATCCAACGCAGCCGCTCCCCACGGGATACCGCACGCAAATGCATTTGTTGGCCAACCCCAATCTGGCCCGCTTCGTGTACTGGCTGCAAACGAGCAGGCCGGCATTGTGGACGCAGTCCATCAAGGGTCTGTTCCCGGATTGCGATGTTCCTGTTTGCGGTGTGCGCGAAGCGGACCTGCGCTCCACAATACTGGTTGTCGCGTCGCGTTTCGAAAAGGACAACGCCAAGGCGGCCGCCTGGTCCAAGCGTATGACCGACGAATTACCCGGGCCAAAGCGCGTCGCGTTACTTTCGGGGGTGGGTGTGCCGCGCGTAGCTGGCGATACCGTCAATCCCCTCGTGGGTGTGCACAATCAAGAATGGAAGGAATGGATCGATCCTGACAAGGTGCCCGAGTTCAGGCCGCCTCCGTTGCGCTTTGTGCGCAACGCAGAACTCGAGTCGCGCGCCGAAGAAGAAGCCTGGCGCGTGGTCGAGATTTGCCGGGTGCGAGCCCGAACTGTGCCTCCTTCCGGCGACAGCGGAGCCAAGGCCTGGTTGCGGCGCATACTCGACGAGAATGCGCCGTTCTGGAAAATGTACGAAGCGCTGTTCTACGCATTCGGATCCGAGGAACTGTACGACGCGACCCCGTACGAAACAGTGGCTCGCTATTTGCGGCGGGAAGAAGCCGTGGCGTTCAACGCCGTCGTCGACCCCCCCGTGAAGTCTCATGCGTCGTCCCTCTTGTCCATGTCGACGACATGCGGAGTCGGTGCGATGGACGTGGCCATGCAGCTCGCGCATCAATGCGGTCGCTTCGGCGCGCCGCTCATTTCCAATAAAAATCACGGCTTATGACTTCTCCGTGCGTCCCTTGATTCATTGTGAGTCCGCGCACGCCCAATGGCGGACACCGAGACAGTGTTGGGCTCTCTACTGGGAGCTGGCCAGCCTACACTCTAAAAAAAAAGAGTGTAAAAGGAGGGTAACTTCGGGATTTATGCTATCTGAAACCGCATAGCTTAAATATACCCTGCGCAATCACCCGCACGGAAGACGTTAGTCTCTCTCGCATGACTTTACACCATTTCGTCCCTGCAGCTCAAGCAAAAAAAAGTTTGCCGCTTGTTTCTTCTTTTTTTTTTTTTATGATGGTAACCGGTTTCAAGCTGGGTGCGGCTGTGTTCCTACTTCCCGTCCGATGTCCTTTCAAGAGCTACCACAAAAGGACCCCTCGTTTTTCCCCGGAGGAGGTGGGGAATCGTCGAAAGTTGGGAGCATCTTATCTTCTTACAAAAAGCGGTGCCTCCCCCCTTCACCCCCCCCCCCCCCCCGACACCCGTCCCGTCTTTTGACTCCTACGCGAGCTTGACCGTGGAGAGAGCAAGGCCGAACTCAGAACAAGGGCGGACAGACAAGTGTGTACGCTGCAAAACAGGGAGAAAGGGGAGGTGAGGGGGAGTGGTGGTGAGACGAGAAGCGAAGCAGTTGCTTTTTAGTTTTGTTGCTTTTATTCTCAACGCAGCGTCACGTGTTCGTAGTTGCTTGAGCCTGCCTGCGTTCCCTGCGACTCTGCTAGTCCGAGAAGACGACGACGGCGATTGCCGCACGAGTCAGCGTTCGTGCTCTTTGTCGTTGGTACTCATCTGTGTTTTTAGAAAAGTTCGGTTGCTCTCAGCGATTATTTCATCGAGTGCGCTCATCGATGCCTCACTATGAAACGACTTCGTGAAAGTGTGAACTTCGGAATGAAACGGCGGATGGCTGGTCGTCGCGGTGGTGGCGTTCCAACGGATCCTTGGCGCCAAATTTCAGCCGCGCATGTAAGTGACGTTTTACATTTCGTTTTACGTGTTTTTCTCTGCTATTTAACTTGGCCTGAACATGTTTTGTTATTGCTTACGTCCGCGACGCTGCTTGTTTGTCTGTGAAACGGCCTCCGAGCACGACGTCTTGGATCCCAACCTGAGCATACCACTCCCTCAGTTCAGACTGGAGGAGCAGCGCATCCCAAAATTTTTAGATGGTCACGACCTTTTTGCGGGATGTTAATGGTGCATTTTTAGTCGTCTACGACGCTCACAAGCATATCCCGTGGTCGAAAGTATGCGTCGACGAGCGCTAATGCAGTCCCGGTGATACGCATTGACGTGTTTGCATGCCGCATTATTTTTGCTCGCTGCCTACAATCGATTTTGATCGTCTGTTGTTGCTGCTTTACGGGAACGTTGCCATAAATGCGGGAGAGCATGCAGGGTGATGGGTTAAGTTTACGGTTCTTTTGCCAGCAACTTGTACGTTCGAAGGCAGCGCGCTTGATATCGTAAAGTCACGCTTTCAGAACGCCGATTTAACCCCGCAGTTTTGAGCTGATGGCGTCGAGACCAGAGGTGGGACCGAGCCGATTCGTGTACATGTATACTGTCGCAGTGACGCAATGTGCAGGAAAGACATTTCTCACGCTTTTTTTTTTTTCGCTGCAGGCTCAAGTCCTTCGTCTCGTCTGCGCAAGAACGTAGACTGTCGTTTCTTCAAAGAATTTGAAACTGGTCTCTGCTATCCGTGCTGGTAAGTCCAAAGCATTGTTTCCGTCCAGAAAGGGGCGTTTAAATTGACACGCGCACTTTTGTGGCACATATTGCTGATCACTGACATCTGCCTCAATGTATACTGCTTGGGATTCTCGTCGGAGAATATTTATGTCGCGTGCCATGTGTGTGTCTCCTTGCATGTTGCCATTTTCGCTCATGCCGTGCAATATGGTGCACGCCCAGACAGTGACTTATCAATTGAGTTTCATTGTGTTTGAGGGCGTGTGCGAGTAAATGGTGTTATTTAACTTGCTGATCACTTATGTTAAAAACTGATAATAAATATTGGACTCGATCAAATCACTTAACAAGTGAAAAATCTGGGTTAGCTGGTGATCAGATGTCTTCAGCATTGAAGCAAACCATGTGTCACCCCTTCTCTGCTTTAAGACTGACTTTCTTTTTGTAATCGGTACATAAAAAGACCAGCGCAAAAAAATAATAATAATTACGGGGACAAAGGAACAAAAAATGACAGGACGGGCACTGAAATACGTTTTGTGTTCCTTTGTACCTGTTTTCTTTTTTTTCGCTGGTCTTTTAGGGTGTAAGTATGAACCAACTGGCCCAAACAGCTATTTTGATTAAATGTGCTAATTTTCGTTAGCGAGCTAAGGAAAATTTTTATATCACTAATATTTTTCATTTGGGGATTTGCTATAGTTTCTACTCAGCTATTTCCATTCTGAACTTTTCAGCCTCCTGACCCATAGAAAGGAGGCTATGCCTGACCAATAACAACACATTCTTTTCCTTCTGTAGTTTCTGTTGTCAGACATTGTGTTATACTCATTACTACAATTCACTGGTACTGAGACATTCCCTCATTGAAGTTAATGTGTATTGTCATTGTGCTAACAGATTGTCATAAATCTGCTATTCTAGTTTATTTAAGCAGTTATTTCGACTGTAAAGAGGTGGCAGATATTGTTACAGATATATCTAGGAACAGGAGTTGTAGCTTTTAAGCTCATTGTCAAAATATTTGAGTCATTGTTGTGGCATGTGTGGTGCCATTATTTTTTGTACTATAGTTATGTATGTACTAGTTACAAGTATCATGCTAATGTTATGAATGATACCTTTGCTGCAGCGTACCTGCCAGTAGGAGGAATACGGTGTAGAAGTGCTGTTACTCCTGCTTCTAAAGATCAACCTGCTTTCTTCAGCGCTGGACGACTACTTACGGCAAGATTTGTGTGGTATGTATTTTTCGACATAGCTGTGGCATTGTGGTCTGTTCATTGTTGCTTTATGTCTATCAAAGAGCATATTTTTCGATGCTGAGGAGCAATAGCCCTGGCATTACATTGATTTTGGAACCATTCAGTGCTATGAGCAAGTTAGCAAGGGAGGAATTTTTTCAGTATGTAATCGATCTGAACATGTTGACTTATTTTTATTGAGTGAGCTGTTAATGTATGCCTCTTTTCTTTTTTTCTTCAAAACCTAATATTTAAATTGTTTGCACTTGGTTCTCAGCAGTAAGGTTATGTTCTCTGATGGGTGTAATTTTCAACAACTCACATGCTCTTATGTTGCTAGGTATGTCCACAATAGAATGAAACTAAAAATGAAGTCCTGCAGGTGATATGTAATGGACGGTATTTTAGCACTTTCAGCTTTATTGTTTCTTTTGTGTTCTTTATATTGTTTTGTGCCATTTGTACTCAGCGTATTTTCCTTGTGTTCCACCACTACCATTTAACAAATATATATATATATATATATATATGCCCCCACCCCTTATGTCATGTCTATGGGCCTATAAAGGGAGAATGAATGAAATGAAATTTGCAGTACAATTAGAACTGGATTGTGCAGCACAGTGGACATGTCTGTGGTAGAGGATAATGGTTGAATGGCTAATCAACCAAAATTGACTTAACTTTTGCATTTTAATTTTAGGGGACAGTATTATATACCAGAAATGAGGGTCCCCAATAATATAGGTGAGCCCAGTTCTTAAATTTTCTGAAAGAGCAATGTAGTTCAAAATACTGAACAAGGAAAGGCGTATGTGAAAACTATTGTCTTGCTTTCCCACATTGCATGTAAAAAATGTTGCTGCACTTGGTATTGTTGCCAGAATCATGTTAGCTTCTTCTGCATCATCAAAAACACAAAATATGTCTATATTATCTGAATAAGAAATGTCAGCAACACCCTTTTTTAGTTATGTAATGTGGAAAAACCAACTTACAAAGCTTTTAAAGGAATATTTTTGATGCTCATTATGTTAGACCACATAGATGATTAGGAGGGTTTTAGGACTAGGCTCACTCATTAATAGCCTTCAATTTTGCAGCTTTCATATTGCCTCTTATAAACAAAAAGAATAGATAATTAAGTCTAATCCTGAAGCTGTACCAGGTACCCAAAGTCCACATTGCTGCACAACCCACCGGCAGAGACTGCACGGGTGTCTCTTCATAGTTTATGATTTGCAATCTGTAAAGGTAAAGAACATAATCTTCGAGAAATTTGTTGTAAACACTTTTTAATAATCATTCTTGTATAATATTGGTCAGCATTTACAATTTCATTAGTTAGGCATCTAAAGAGATAAGCAGTTGACAGTTCTGGCAAATTGCAGTTTATGAGAAGTTTTATTCCTGCTGCATGTGCTGCGAGCATTACATGAAACAGCAATACATAGAATCTCAAGCTTTGTGGTTTGTTCAAGGAATTATAGGGGTATTGAAGTGTATTGTTTTTTGCCTCCTGAGCAAGATAATGTAGTTTTGAAGTGAAACGGCAGTCTCGAGAAGTTTTTGGCATCGGCATAAGCTGATGTGTGGTGTGAAACTAGCAATGAACTTATGTAAAAGTTGCATTTTATTGTCATGCTTTACATAATTCTGCATCTGTGACATCACTGCAGTAATGCACATGTGCAGAAGGTGCTTTGGATGTGCCTTGCTATCATTGCTCTTTTAGCATGAAATGTTCCATCTTTCAGAAGTGGTATCCCGCATTTTATAAGGCATAGCCTCTGTGGTATATTCATGCCTTTTTCCAGGAATGTAAACTGCACTAAAGGCAGAAACAATAGAATGGCCTTAGACATACCCCTGCAGGAGCAAGCTCTGCAGGAACAAGCTTCATTCGTTATATTCATGAGAAATGACAACGAATGCAAGAACAAAAGAACCTCCCCCCATCCCTCCTCCCCCCCCCCCCCAAAAAAAAAAAAGAAGAAGAAGAGATTTGCAGTTGTCACTTGTGATGGATGATCAGATGACTAAAGACAGTGTAGTCTCAGGAAAACATTAACACTATAGGCAACATAAGATAATGTCATGAAGGACCAGAGACAGTGTTTTCTAGGAGGGTGAGACCATAGTGACTAGAAACAAGACCACTGGTATGGTCAGGTGTGAAAGCAAACTATAATGTTTGGGTGTTGGAGTGGAAACCAGCAAACAACAAAGGTGAAAGTGAAGGTGATAAAACAAAGTTTGACATAAAAAGCTAATGATAAAAAAAAGGAGAACTGCACATATGAACGAGTAGAGGGAGGGGTTTTTTAAATCACATCTTTTGCCTTTATTAGGCTAGCTTCTATTTTATCAATATGTTTTCATTCATATTTCTTTAAATAACCCTCTGGGTAGTCCAACATCAGTGATGCCTATGGCTTGACCCTGCTCCTAACAAGAATATGTCTCATTGTATAGTGTGTCTTATTGAGCATATTGTCAATTTTTTCTGAGATTGCAATGTGCTAGTTGTCTATGTGTGTGTTAGTGGCACAGGTAAAGCTCAGATTTGGAGAATTTTCATTGATCTATATATTGTGTGATTTCACAATTCTCATTATATAAACACTTGGAAGCCTGTACTGGTGCACTATTTCCATCTGTCTTCCTTTTTACTTGCCCTTTGTGCAGTGTTATTTTTATATGTGAATTAATTACTCCATAAGCATGTTTTGTGAGACTTTCTTCGTGAGTAACTGATTACAAGTTCTCTTTTCTATGCAGGTCAAATACGTGGTACATCCCTGCCCTGACTGTGCGGAGAAGATTATCCAGTCCCTTGCTGCAACTTCGGTGTATAATGAGGTAAAATAAACACCATGGTATGTTATCTTAACCGATTGTTCTGTAAATTCTTTTTGTTCACTCTGCAACATAACTTACGGCTTGAATACAACATGACACAGCCTACCTCACCTGAAACATTGCTCACTGTCACACTCCAGACGACACAAAGATATTGCAATGTTTCAACATAATCTTTCCTTCCAGAAAATCTTGAAATGTATTGGTTAGCTTTATTCCTGCTTCCAGTGACCAAGTTTACGATGCAGATTGGTAATAGTACTCTTGTGTGGATAGCATATATATACCACAAGATGATGCTTAGATACCCTATGTAATATGGCATTACTTTAAACTGCTTGGAGGGCAACGTTATCCTTCTCCTGGTGGTATAAGCTTGCACCATAAAGGTGCAAAACTTTGCGCTCTTTGTCGTAATATAAATTTATACTCTAAAATGGTAACTTTGCACCTGTACATACAGGATAAGCTTACGTTGTCAAGGTGCAAACTTGCACCTTTGATGCAAGGGTATGCTTATGCCATCGACAGACTAAAACATAGGCCTTTATGAAAGGTGCAACGTTATGCCTAGGTAGAATACAGTTACACTGCTTGTGAAGGTGCAAGTTTATGCTACCAGAAGCGTAATGTTACACTACATGCAATGGTATAAATACTTAGTCTTCCAAGACACAGCGTAACCTTACCCCAAAAAGGTGTTAGCTCAGCGACAAGCAGTTTACCCCCCAAAAAGACTAAGATCACACCTTTTTTTTTTAGAGTGTATAATTGTGATTCCGGGGGCGGCGGCAAAGCCTTCCGCCACCACTCCCACTGCTCCAACAAAGCCAAGCCAGGCTACTCACGCCGCCACGCAGACACCCTTAGATCAAACGACTGCCTCGGCACAGACAACGTCGGGTCAGCTCAAACAAGATCAGGAGTGGTCTCGTAAAGTGGCCCTCGCGCTGCGAACCTCGTGCGATGTAGCGGCCGTCACTCGGCTACGCTTGCCGCCGCTTTTCTCGGGGGAACCCGACCGAACCGAGACCGAAAATCTGTACGGCCAATGGCGCGGTTCGGCGCACGACTACTTACCCACGGCCTTCTCCAAGACCTCGGGGATTCTCCCCACGCCCGATCATCTCTTGCCGCTGGACATGCTCGTGTCCCGCAACGCACTCGGTAAATGCGAGCGGCACGCGCACGTCATTATCAAAGCGTACCAGCAGGTGCCTCGATTTTCCAGTACGTATCCGTGGGAGCGTGCCGACGACGAGGCCCGTCGAAAGCAATTGGAGAAAGCGTGGGAGAAACGAGAAGACGAAAATCCGCTTCCTTTACTGGACGCGATCGCGAGCGCCACGGGAGACTCCTCGCGCGCGTGTTACGCCCTGCTCGAATGCGCCCGCGAACGAGACGCTGCGCACGCCGAGAAACGCCTTATTTCGGATCCCTTGGTGGACCGCATACGCTACGTGCTGGACCAGCTCAATACCGCGCTACCCATCGCAGTCGCGCCAGCCGTGTTCCTTGCGCTGTGCGAGCTGTGCTACGCGTATCGACACGAGCCGCACGTGGATTCCGACTTTGTGCTACAGAAGCTTCGCCGTGGAGATTTGACGGGCTACGGCGATGGTCGGGTCCGTATGCTACACAGACTTGTGGCCGCCATCGAGCTAGCGGCCAACGTGGACCTTCTTTCGCTCGTGTGGAACGAGACCGTGTTCCGAACGACGCCAACCGCCAACATCGTGGCTATTATGTACATGCTCATCGTCACCGAGGGCAAGTTCGAGGCGCTGCACCCAATCTACAGCGTGTACGCATTTACGAGCGGTGACGTTGCTCAGTGGCACGTGGCTTCGACCGGCGGTGCCTCGGTCCAACTGCGCAACGTTGCGCTGTCCGCCCAGCCGTACGGCCGTTACGTGCCCCGCGTGTTCCGGGTGCTAGACGCGTACCCTTCGTATTCGTGGGACTCGGCGTATCTGCCTCCGCTCGTGTCGCTCGCACTGGACCGCGTTGCCTTTCGAGCGCGCGGTACCCCCCATTTCCTCATGGACGTGGCTCTGCGCAACGCCTGGGAAGAGGTGCGCTACACCCCCGACTACGTACTCATTAACGAGCGCAATCCGCTGTTCATTGCCTGGGAGGCTCTCGTCGAAGCACTGAAAGCCGTCGCCAAGCACGACAAGTCGATGGTAGAGGGACCGCTGATGGATCCGACGGAGGCCGGCGATGCCGTGCGCCAATACGTGCGGTCCATGTCCCTCGTCAACAAGCACATCGTACCGCAAACTCGACTCTATCGCGGACACGCTCACCTAAAGCGAGCTTGGCGTTGCGCCTCCGATCCCGCCTACAAGGCTACGCAATTTGCGTTGGGCCAGATTATACAGGGAGTCGCCGACGGGCGCGGATACGACAACGCCGAAACGTTGTTGCACCGCGTGCGCGCACTTACAGACGGAGCATGGGCACGCGTCAACAGTAACGGTGACATGCTTTACGATTACATCAATTGGATACGGCACTCATACCCGTCCGTGTGCGTGGCCGGACGCAATCCTCTGCGCGAGGCTCTCGACGACGGGATATTGATGGGTCGCGCCGAGATATTGCCCCGCTACTTTTGCCCGCCACACGACATCATGCTCGTGGCCAACATGGACATTAGAAGCCTGGCCTCCAACAACCAGGCACTGTACGATAGGCTGGCGGACTTCAAGCGAAAGGTGTGCGTGGAATATTTGCGTGGGCTCGGCGTGTACATGTTTCTGTTGCGCGACGTCAAACATCCACTGACCGAGCAGTGGGGTGAACGGCACAATGCATACAACGTGCTTTTGCGGGACCTAGACACACTAGACGTGGGAGCCACGGTCGAACGGCAGCGCACGGCAGAACTCAGACGAGCGCAGCAAGCTTGTTTACGGCGAAAACGGGAGGGCGAGTATGCGTCGCAGGGCAGAGGCGACAACGCTAGGTCCAGGCGCCGTAACGCCAACGACAGTGATGTAGCCGACGACGATGATCCCCGGGGCGCACTTCCTACGCGATTTCCACAGGGCTTTCCTCATAACAGAGGACATAGACCGGGGAGGCGTAGGCGCTGCGTTAATGTCGCCCAGGGTGGGCAATGTTACGTTTCGTGCGACGAAGACGACGATGAGAGCGATGATGATGAGAACAGTCGTACACGAAAAGTGCATCGCACCCCGTCACGAAACGGGAAAAGGCAGACACAGCAGCCTATGGATACGATCTGCAACCCGGAGTCATCGTTTTCCCTGATGCACCCGAGCGCCTTTGGGTCCAACGTTGAGCAAGCATCACACATGTTTCCCCCGTCCAACGCTGCGCAGTTTCCGAACGCCCCGTCCAACGCTGCGCAAGCATCACACATGTTTCCCCCGTCCAACGCTGCGCAGTTTCCGAGCGCGGGGTCGAACTTTGTACAGACATTGCAAGCCCCGTTTCAAATGGCACCGCACAACCCGTTTCAAACACCGCTGTTTCAAATGGCACCGCAAGCAACGCACGCCCTGATGCCCCCACCGCAAAGTATGGACACTACCCCGCAGTACATGCCCCCGCCAGAAACTCCTCTACAACAACCGTATCAAATTCCACAATTTACTCCGCCACAGATTCCTCCTTCGCAAATCCCCCTACCACAGATGCCTCGACCGGAAGTGCCCCCGCCACGGATGCCCCCTTCGCAAGTCTCCCCGCCACAGATGCCTCTGCCCTCGTCACAAATGGCCCCTCTAAATTTTGCACAACCATATTCAGTTGTACAGCCACAGCTCCAACCACCCCACGCGCAACCGGTGCTTGCACCTTATGTAGCACCGGTTCCGTCTAACCAACCCTACCTGCCCTATATGCCGCCAGGCACTACGTCGGCACCGTCCGCACTGGATGGCTATCGTTGCCATGTTACTTGTAATCGCAGTTGGCCTACGCACGAAACCATCAATATTCCTCTGTGTGCCGATGTTTCTTTTCGTACCCCATACGGACAAGTGCAATTTCCGTCACACAACGGAGACACGGTGCGTCACCCTACATACTTTACCACAATGCACTCTGCACAACCTGGATACACGCAGCAACATTCTATGCAAACTGGATACACGCAGCAACCCCATACGCGAACTGGATACACGCAGCAACCCCCCCATGCGAACTGGATACACGCAGCAACATCCTATGCAACCTGGATACACAAAGCAACTCTATGCACAACCTGGGTACACACAGCAATACCCTACGCAACCTGGATACTCCGCTAACACGATGCATCAGTATCACCCTACACAGCCGCCTGACACGGCACAGCACTCTGGCGAGCCCGCTGCAGAGGTTGAGTACCAACAGCGAGGAATCGAGACTCCACCTGCAGACTCGATGAGTGCGACTACGCGGCCAAGTGTGGTGCAACAGGGCTCGGCGGCCTATCCTTCTGAGAGGCATCTTCACGATACAACAACGGGGCCGTTTTCAGAACCCCCAGTCGTGGGTTCCGCGGGTCCAGGACAGTTTCCAGAACCTGCTCCCGCAGGTCCGCCAGGGCCGTTTTCACAATCCTCTGCCGTGGGTCCCACAGCTCCAATTGCCGGCCCAGGAGAATCGTCTACGTTTCCAGAATCCCCTCCCGTGGACACCGAGTCAGCAAGGCGATTTGCGAGTGCGCAACAACAACACCCTCCCATGGACACCAAGTCAGCAAGGCGAATTGCAGGTGCAGGGCAAACCACCGAGAATGTCCAGGTTGCTGAACCCGAGTTAACTTCTGAAGATAGCGAGATGCTGATGACAAAGCACGGATATACATTGGACATGAGAGAACACCCAGAGACGATGAGTATGCGCGATGAATCTCTTCGCAGAGGAATACTGCAATACTATGGCGATATGATGTACGATGACCCTAGGCAAATGGTACTAGATACATCATTATATGACGTCTTCCACACACCTTATGAGGAGCAACCTGCACTCCCTCCTTCTGAGGAGCAACCTGCACTCCCTCCTTCTGAGGAGCAACCTGCACTCCCTCCTTCTGAGGAGCAACTTGCACTCCCTCCTTCTGAGGTTCGTCAGGCACTTCCCAGCCCTGCTGACCGCCCTCAACTTCCTAGCTCTGCTGTCTACCCTCAAATTGAAGGCGCACCAGTTGTTGCATCTGCCCCGGCCCTAATGGCGCCTCCTCTTACGACGGAAACTTCTCCCTTGGCGATATCGTCTGCGAGTGAAATCCTGGCGCTACCGCCTCCAGATCCTCTTGTAGGACAACCACTACATCCCCCAATGCAACCGCCTCTAGGCATTCTTGTAACACAGCCACGACAAATCCTAGTGGAACCGGCTCCAGGTCATCTCGTGACATCCACACCACACGAAGCCATGGATATCGATCTTGGACTAGGATATAAGAGCACCATGGAAATAGCTCCGTATCAACCAACTACGTCGGCAACAGTTGAGCTTTCTAGTGATACAACAAATCTCTTTTTGCAATCTGTCAATTTGCGCGTGTTGGAAGAGCAACAGCGACGACTGTTGGAGGCATTAAAGCAACAGCAGCAGCAACAGCACGAATTATTGCGGCAGGAACAGAAGCACCGCCAACAGTGGGCACAGCAGCAATCTTTGGTTCTACAGCAACAGGCAGAGTCACTGGAAGTGTCACAGCAACATCAGCCGGCGTGGTTACAGCGGTTGGCGCAGGATTCATTGTCGGAAGAAGAGCGAAGCAGAGCATTAGGAGTCCTAAATCAGATGCGTATAATCGTGAACAATACGTCCACTGTACCCACAGCGGGAATTGTCATATATCTTACAAGAATGCTTAAATTAGACAAAGACGTGATTGAGAGTGTGAAAGAGGCAATGTTTGCTGTGCAATTATCTGAACAACTTGCAGCATGGAAGGAAGCGGTTATGGACCCCTGGGTAATGGGTGTCCTGTTATATACAATAGCCGTGTCGTTGATGGCATACAGTGTGATCATGTCAAAGCAAGACGACGAGTTGGTGCTCAAAGCAATTAATAGATTTCTTTCCATCCTACCGCGCTTTGCCGCCCAAGAAGAAATTGCAGCTATCACGTGGCCAGAAGAAATTCATGCGCAGGAACTTCTCACGTGGCCAGAACAAGAAAGGCAAGTTCTAGCGCTGCCAGGGCAAAGACAAGAGGCTGCACAACAGCTTATGGACACTGCCACAACTGAACCGCGCCTGACTATTCCACCAGGCATCCAGTTAAGTACATCGACAATGGATGTATTGCGGTCACTGCATTTCAAGACAACCCAAGCATTAGATTCAAATATGTTATCTAGTATAAGAAGAACGATAGACAGAATCCGTAACATTTTCTCTGCATCGGAACAGCTGATGGAAGAGACATACAAACAAGACGTCCTGACTATATTACTGGCAATCGACGAAAAGTATGCCGAACTAATGGCATACCATCAACAGCGTAGCGGTGTCATTAATGCGAAGAAAGTTCAGGCTGCTGTGAATTATATTCAGCATAATGCAGAGTCTTTAGAGAACCGGATGAATGCGTATTTACAGACGCGGCGGGAGACGCTTGGAAGCGACGAGGAACATTTTCCTAGTCGTGATCGTTCAATATCCAGTGTGGATGTTACACCCGGGCCCATAATACAGTCAGCCTCTTCTTCCGACATCACTGCCATGGATAATGACGACGACAGCTCTTTGGAGGATCTCGAACAAGCGCGGGCCATTACAAATCCCGTACAAGGAGCGACCGCAGACTCTCAAGCTTTATCCCTGGTACCACGGAGAGTCCAAGCTATTGAACAAGCGCACGCCCTAGTCCCCGAACAGGCCTTCGAACAAGCACGGCTAGAAGAACAGCTCGAACAAGCACGGCTGGCACAAGAACGAGAACGACTCGAACAAGAAAGGCTCGAACAAGAACGGCTAGAACAAGCACCGGAACTCCAGGCCCCCGAACAGACACACTCTCTAGCCCTCAAACAAGTGCATGACGTACAAGAACAGAGAGTCATCACAGATCCCTTAGCCGCCCTCGTACCACTAGGAGTCCAAGTGCAAGCACAGGAGGACATTCAAGCTTTAGTTCCCGTATCACAAGAACAGAAGGAATCAGACATTTTCTATTCGCAACCTCATCCACTGCATCCAGAAGGCCTTTCGTCGCAACCGCTAGTAGAAGGTCCTGTACTACAACCACCGTCAGAAAGTGCCTCATTGGAGTTTGAAAGCCTCCCACTCCAACCACCATTACAAAGTGCGACGGTATGGCCGCCCCCGCTTTCACAACCAGAGGGCCCTCAGCCATCGCTGTTGCCACCAGAATATCTCACAGGCTCGGAAGAAGGCTTTGCACATGCGACCTCGGCACAAGTGGTAGGGGCCTCTACATCTGAGGTCATTATGCACTCGCCGCAGCAAGGCGAGAGCTTTACAGCTCGATCGTCTAGAAGTAGGAGTAAGCACTGGTCTATGGGTTCAGGTCGGCAAACTCGGTCTGAGAGCAAGGGTCCGTTACGGGGCATAAAAGGCCAAAAAGCTGGCAGAAAGGGTAAGACGAAGAAAGAAAGCGCAAAGACATCATTAGTCAAGTTATCAGAGGTTGAAGGAAAAAGAAAGTCTAGCAGGAAGCTCTTTACTGAGGCACACGGCGGTGATTATCAATTGGAAAGTGATGTTAGCGATGTCCAAGATATCGATATTGAAGATGAAGGTCTGCGAGAAAGCGGGGATACTGCAAGGGTGGTCGCTCCGTTTGTCGAAAGAGTGGCTACTCCTTTGGCGGCCCCAGAAGAAAGAGTCGGCGCTCCTTTGGCGGCCCCAGAAGAAAGAGTCGCCGCCGCCACGGAAGCGGTCCCCCCGGAGCCCGTTGCCGCCGCAGAGTCTGCATATGTCGACGCTTCCGCACTGGAAGAGAACAAACAAGCGAAGGAGCTTGTCAATTTCATCTTGCTCGACTATGCTAATCCCAGTGGCATGGTTGTACCTGACACAGACATCATGAAAATTGTCAATGGCGAATCTAATGCGAGTCATTGGCGTCGAGTTCGAGAGAATCATTTGAATATGGTTCAGGACGAGGCACCGCGCAATGCCACTATTTCAAGATATTCTCATCACATCTCTCAGATTACGGGTCTAACACCCTGGGTTGTCGAGGTCACGGGCCACTTTTGCGGCGTATATACGTCGTGGTATCAAGATCATGTCACATCAGTGACCATGAGCAAACTATTGCTCGAATTCATGAAGAGCGATAATTGGCCCCTGCAAAGCCGTCTCTTAGATCCCGTGAAGCAGCTGGTCGGAAGAGATGCTAACGTGGTAGAGCAGCCTGACCGCAGTCGTGCCACCGGCTGGGTGCCACCCGAGTACATGAGTCAAATAGCGGAATTACGAAATGTTACCAGAGAACAGCACGCATATGATGCAATTTTGAGACACGTATTCGACAAGTATAAGGACAACCCGCAGATGATATGCGAGGCAATGTTTCCTGTGGACCAGTCGATGCACAATTGGCATACGGAGAGCTGCAATCTGCCTGCACCGTGGGTGCCGTGTCCTGTACATTCTTTGCGAGATTCCAGCTACCCGCCGCCGCCAACAACGTACCTGCCGGTCCTGCTCTTTCGCTATTACTTGCACACGTGGGATCGTGAGAACGGGGCCCTCGTAAGAGAGTACATAGACAAGCTTGCATACGTTCTCTTTGGTGGGATCGCGGATTGGTTTCCAGATGAAAATATTCTGGAACATCCTGTGAAATGTCTGCCGTTGTGGGAGCAATATTTAGTATATCGTATGCAGCTGCTGGAAGATGTCACTGCGGTACAGAAGCTCAATTTGAAATTCCGCATGGAGTTTGGCGAAACACACCCCGTGTGGGATCTGCACCAACCTGGACTGGATAACAACGACGAAGTCAAGACAGAACGCATGCTCTATCAACTCGCGTCATTTCAAAGAATGGCATTCGTTGACACGTTGTCACCAAATGCGCACATTGCACCACACCAATACTTTGGAATGGTACTTTACGTGTTTGGGTAACATGCAGCGAGGCAGGTTTCCAACAGCTATCTGCTCTTTTTACGGGAAGCGATGTCATACATAACACGGCCGCAAGAGCATCATCAAGAGCCTGAAGCCGAATTTCACATAGGAAACCAGTTGAGCGGAAGATTGGAGGACGCATCACAGCGAATAGCCAAGAATACACGTCGCGGGGCTGCGTGGCATGATATGGATATGGAACAGGTGGTTAAGCAACGCGTAGTTCGTTTGGATGACGGGAGCGTGCTCTTGGAAATGGGAGGAAAGTGGCGCAAGATCGAGGCTGCAGCGGACTTTGCACACCCGACGTCGCCGCCTCGAGTTCGCAAACGAGCGTCGTCGAAAATGCAAACGTCAAGAACCCCGGTCCCGTCGAGATCGCAAACGCCAGCGCCGTCAAGGGCGCAAAGTCCGATGGGGGAAACTCCGTCGGTGTCGCGTTCCGTACTCAGAAAGCGAAAGGCGGAACTGAAGGTTGCTGAAAAGAAGCGTCCCGGAGTACACTTCAACATTGCCGTCCCCAACGAGCGCCTTATGCGCAACCCCGTGAGACAGATTACCGGAACGCTTGATCTAAGTAACATGTGGCTAGAACAATACACAACGCGGATTGTCGTGGATACGGCGACGTCGTATTCCAACAACAAAGCCATAGTGGCTACTACGTATAGGATTGTACCACGAGTTACGTTTTACGCCGACAAGCGAATGCAAACCATGTCGTTCGACCAACCACGAAGCTACGTCCACGAGTCGTTCTCCCGGCTGATGCCAGTGACGACATACGTATATCCCGCCGATTGCGTACCGCTCGTTCCAAAACTATTTGCGACGGCATTTCGACCACAGCACACAATCAGTGTACCTCCCGATTATAATCCGTGGTACATAGCCGCCGCATTCAATTCTATCCTGTACCCCTTTCGCATAAGTTTCATCTCTGCCAAACCCAACGAGTTACTGACAGCAGGTAGATTCGTACTCCACTTTCACGAGAACCTAATCGAGGTGCTGCCGGTGTGCGTCGCTGCCTTTGTTCCACCCGTGTGGTTGAAATTTTCCTGGACGAATCAAATAGAGTTCAACGTAATCGATGCCATGGTGTACGAACTGTGCTACATCGATTCGCAGTACAGCGATTACGACGAGGAAATTGACGTGATGCTTCGTTCGTTGGGCTGTATTTTCAAGTGGGCCTCGATGATGCATTACGACGAAGCTCGTTGCATGTTCCTGCGCAGCACCTACGAGGTGCCGCCGAATAATATTTGTGTGTTTCGCGAGTTCCAGACTCGAACACAGGGGTATCTCGAACACATAATCGATAATACGACCCCCGATTGTCTACACCCCTTCATGGTCTTCCCTATCCTCGCGAGGAAGACGGACGAGTTAAGCTACACAGACTTGTGCGGAGCGCTTACACCTCTGGCACAGATTAGTTACGTCACGTACGCAGACCAGGCAGTCTGCAACGAAGCCCAGAAAGAGTTGACGGGCTACTACACGCAGTGCATAGCAAAGTGGTTCAACATACACAACCACGACCCCCAGTTCACCCAACACATTACTGAACGTCAGAATGAAATTATGATGCTATACCACGTGCCACCAATGCAGTTTCGGAATAGGACTCCGGAACTGGCTTCTCTCACACCATTCCGCACTCCGTACTTTTTGAACCTGCAAAACGCGGATTTGGAAACGGCGCTCAAATGGAGGTGGTACGTGCCACTGCCGGATAAAGGCTGGTGTTGGACGGTCGATAACGTCGACGGCGACAACAACTTGGAACAATTGCTCAAGCATTCGGTGGCTGCGCACGCTCCAACAAACGTCATGATCGAGGCTGTAGTCGCGGAATGCCTTTCGCGCAATATAGTCATCAAGAACGCCGTTAACACGAGTAACCCCAACATTGCTTCCATCGCCCAGACCTTGTCCAAACACCAAATGGAGCTAGCTGTAATGGAATTGGGAGTTTGTAACACTACAAGATTTTGGTCATTGGACTTTCGGAACACGTTGTCAACACTCAGACTCTTTGCTGCCTACTGCTACTCGCCCATGGCCGTGGTAGCAGCGACACTGAAAGTTGTTGGCAGCCTTAGTCGCAGTCACTTACTAATTCCCGTGGCCACGAGTCGCCTTTATTCGCGTCGCCATCTGTCTTTATTGTTGTCGCTTTATAGCGTGCGTGATCTACTGAGGTACAGCTGTACGAATTGTTCGATTGTGTGTTCGACTGCGGACATTACGCTAGAAGCCGTGGTGGCGATAAACACGTGCGAATTCGCCAGCATACTCGGCACTTCAATCTTGCCAGTTTCCTCTAAAGAACATCTAATGTCAGCGGCTGTCTGGGACGTGATCGTCCGCTTTGTCGCCCATCACTTTGCATTGTTCAATACTCTACTCGTGGACGTCGACACACGGGAAGTATTGAAACTTTCAGAGAAGAATTACGCCATCTCAATGTGGACAACACGCACACTGAGAATAGTAGATAAACACGACATTTATGACAGTGTACCAGAGGATCAAGAGGCCAGGATTACGCTGTTTAGAAACTTGCTACAGATGCCATGTGTTGCGTTCATGTTTCTCCCAATGGCACTACTGAAGCTAAACGCAGGAATATCTCACGGCGACGACGAGTACACGTATTCCAAGAAAGAAGAACTCAGCGAGCGCTTGCTTGATTACCTCTCCACAGCCACCCGCGAATGGGTGCAGAATACACCAGACCTACGTGATCGATGGACAATACCCAACGGCATGGAGATGGAGATCAAAAGACAGATGTGCGAGATTGCCACCATGGGATTTGACAAATAAAGAGTGTTATACACTATCCGTGTTCTTTATTGACCTCACTCATAGTCTAGTTTCGGTACCGTTGCTGCTGCTGCTGCAGAGAGCGATACTTCCAACAATTGTTACCGTCTCGAGACATGAATGGGTGTGTGTGCTTCTTCCAGTGCAGGGTAGCTTCGTCCACTTGATGAAAGATGCGGCACGCCAGGTATGCCGAAACCACGTATAGCGGGTCGTCCTTATCGATTCGCAGCAGAAACAGCGGCACGTGGATCACGTCGCGGCGGTAGAAAAGCGTCGGCTCGTTCGTCGCATCGGTGCAGGGAAAGCGTTTCCAGAATACGACGCGGAATGTGTTGTTGGTCTTGGAAGCGCGCATCTGCATTTGGTTGCGCATGTCCACCAGAATGTACTGGGAAATGTACCACACCGAACACTCGACAAAGTCGTTCGAACGTCGCATCAGAGTTGCCACGTACGTCGATCCATAACCGCAAAAGAAGGTCCGCAATCTTCGCTTCAACACCCCGTCCACAACGAACCGTACCTCCGCGTCGGAGAATGGCTCGAGCTGGTCGGGATCGTCCTCGTACACAATGAGCGCCACGGCCTTCGTCTTTCCTCGCCGCTCTTCAACCGTCGCGCTGCAACGCTCGTCCACCGACGCCCATCGTTTCGTGCACGCCGCGGCCCATTTTTCGGGGGACACGTACCGAGGAACCTCGAGGAACAAGCGAAAGCAGGCGTACGGGACGAGGTGTCTGAGTGTACTGCTCACTCCGGCATTCACGTTGATTTGCACGAACCCCTCGCGCTTGCACCAGCGCCGCTTGAGCACGTCGTTGAGCGCGCGCGTGTATTCGTCCCGCTTGTAGTGGTAGCCCCCGTTGTATTCCACCATGACGCGTAACTCGGTGTTCGCCATGTCGGCACGGTACGGCTGTCTGTTGTTCTTGAGGAACTCGTTGCGAAAGCCCGGATACGTTGCTTCCAGCTCGAACTGCTTGCCCGTGGCGCGCTCGAACGCGTCGCACACCGCCCTGTTGATGACACTGGTGGTCGCCGCGGCTTTACGGGCCGTCTCGGCTTCGCGGGCCTCTCGCTCGGCCTTGGCTACCGCATCCCTCAGTGCCGCCTTGGCTTCGCGCGTCTCCCGTCCAGATTTCTCGGCGGCCGCTTTCCATGCCGCCTTCGCCTCGGCAGCCTCGCGCTGTATGCGTTCATTTACGGGCCGCCGCGCGGCTTTGGCTGCGCGCGCCTCCTTTTGCGCTTTCGCATTGGCGACCTTCCACGCGTTCTTGGCTTCGCGAGTTTCGCGTTGCACGTGTTCGAGAACAGCCTGCTGAGCGGCCTTTGCCTCGTCGATCACACGCTGCCGTTTGGCGGCTACGGGATCCTGCAACGGAGAGGCCTTGCGTTTCTTGGGCGCTGGCTTAGGAAGCGCCACCACTACGGACCGGACCTGCGACGGGAGGACGTCGTCGTACTCGATCACGATCGGGGGCGAAGGAGGCACTTCGCCGATTTCGCTCGACAGCTGAGCCATGCTTCGTCCCAATGTACGAGCGGTCTCTGCCTGACGCGTAACGAGGTGTAAACGACCGTCGGCCGACAGTCATACCACCCCGGGCCCGAGTTCTCGCAACTGTTTTGTCGCCTCGACCACCTCGACCGGGTCCGTCGCGTCACACGCCGTACACCCCCTTGTTCCGTAACGCGCCACTATGATGCAGCGTCCATACACATGGAGGTTGTACAGCAAGAGCTTATTTCTCATGGCCGGTGGCTTGCAAGACAGGCTCACGCCGTTGACGACCCACACGTCTAGCGGCACCACCGCGTCGCCCGGCGGCAGCAGCAGCCCCGGACCGCAGGAGATAATCAGTCCGTCGCCGTCGGGAACGGAAACCACGGTGTCGCGTAAGCGCCGTTGCACCAGCGTGCACGGAGAGAGGTGCGTGGCTCGGTCGCGTATGTAATGGGCAGTCGAGACTCCCGCTTGAGCGTTGCGCACCAGCAACCACGTTACCATTCCCAATGGAACTTCGGGGACCCACACCTCGTCCCAGAGTACGTCTTCTTGGTGACGATGGTCCAATGAATCTTGATGCGATGAATCTTGATGGCTGCGTTCTTGCTGAGGTGAATCTGCGCACTTTTGATGGGATGAATATCTCCACTCTTGCTGAGGTGAATCTCTGCACTCTTGATGGGGTGAATCTCTACACTCTTGCTGAGGTGAAGCGTGATGGATGCAATCGTGACGATGGCAATTACAATGACGGGTCACGTCTTGACGACGACCCTAATCTGAGAGCAGGGCTAGAGGACCTCCGTCGTGCCACGTCGCGCGCTCCATGAGATCGCGCATGTGCCGGCGGAATGTGTACAGGACCTGTGCTACGCACGACATCGTGCCCGTCTGGCAGTGGCAGTCTGTTACATCTTACTACCTTCTCACACACCACATCCACACCAGACATCATTCTTTACTGCTGGCGCTGGAACGCTTGCGTTTCCGCCCGCCGCCAAGCTCGTGTAGGCACGGGCCAATGTCCCAGGCTCCGTCGCGCACTTGCTGCCATCTCGATTCGGGAGGCAGCACGTCTATCGAAGATGCCACGCGCTCAACTTGGCTTAGCGTTGTGCGTAGCGGAGTGTGCGTCGCCCATTTGCTCGGTGATCCAGATGGTAAGCTATACGCGGGGGACGCTGACGTTTTTGAAGGAGTGGGGCAAATGAAAGCCGGATGAGGTATGAACGAAAATGGGTCGTTGCCGTGCTTGCAATCCACGTCGTGGACACTGTTTTCGGACGACGATATGCGCGGCGTGGATGATATCTTGGCGACCATTCTCGTAATGTCTGCTCTCCGCGCATTTTCCATTTCCTCGTCCATCTCTTCGTCGGCCATTTCTCCAAACTCTTCTTCGTCCGTTTCAAATGATCTGGTGGCGGGAGCGGGCGATTTCGAGGCCTGCGATGAGCATTCGTCCGAGTCGTCTTCTGCAAAATCGGTGCTGTCCCACACAACACCGATGGCGCCGTCGGTCAGGGTTGCCTCTATCTTGCTCACTTCGCTACCCAACTTGTCCCGCTCGCTGTCGGTCATGGACAACCGCATCCAACTGCGCAAATGGTCCAGTCTGACGAGGTTGCGTTGAATTCCTTGCGGGCGTTTGCCACGCGGTCGTCTTTGCCGATCTTGTTCAGCGGCGGGACGGGCTTGCCGTCGATAAAGCCAAACACGGCCTTTCGGGTGTACTGCACTTGATGCTTTGCGTTGGGCATGCGGGACTTGACAGCGGAGGCATACACTTCGAGATCGCTGATGCCCGCCAATTCGCCCAGTGGGTCCAGAGCGTTGGCGTCCAATGTCACGTAGGTCTGATCATGGACGAACCGCTTGTAGCGAGCGCGCAGCACGTACCCCACCACCTTGATGTTGTCGCAGTTGGACAGATTCTCCGTTCGAGTGAGAATCTCCGTTTGCCGAGCTCCTCCTCTCGCGTGAAAGTCCATCGGGCCAGCGCCGTCCGCGCTGCGCTTCTCCAGGTCGCCCAGCAGAGCCTGCGACGCCGGCGACAGCTCGACGCCACGCTCCTGCACGAGAACGAGCATCTCGTCGTGCTCCAGGTCTCGCACGGCTCGGATTTCGGCGTCGGCGCCACATGCGTTCCCGTACACGCCGAGCAGCCACTGCGGCGGAGACTTGAAGTACGCGCGCAGTCTGCTGTACATCTGGGGCCAGCTGATGGTGTGCGCCGGGTTTCCAGTGTACACAAACAGATCGTGCAGCGCCAGACTCAGGGGGTCCTTGAATGCCTTGATCATGGGCACTCGCTTCTCGGCCACGTTGGCGATCTTGATGGCCACTTTGCTCAGCTTATCCAAGCCGCCGTCGCGGGGCACAATCCTGTTCATCAGGATACGCAGCAGTGCCGCTCCTAGCTTCGTCTTGCTCTCGACAGACGT
The DNA here is from genome assembly GCF_055883805.1 of Amblyomma maculatum. NCBI lineage: Eukaryota > Metazoa > Arthropoda > Arachnida > Ixodida > Ixodidae > Amblyomma > Amblyomma maculatum. The sequence goes on along the minus strand of NC_139353.1, from coordinate 105,725,981 downwards.
GAGCGTCGGGTTGGCCATGACGCTGCGACAGCTGGGAATGGCGCGCACCGCGCCGTGCTGAATGGTGGACAGGTCAAACAGCGGGGCCTCTTCGCGCACGAGCATGTGGGTGGCTGCGTTGGCCGTCAACTGATCCTCGCAGAACACGTTGAACTTTGCGTTGACGTCTCGCGCGTACTCGACGTACGTGCTCGGGTAGCTGAGCCCAAACACGCGGCGTCGAACGCGGTCCTCTGCCATGGCCGAGTAGATGGCAGCTCGGTGCTCGGCTCGGGACCGCATCACGTAACGCGTACGCATGGGTATGACCAACAGGCGCCCCCACTCAGCTACCTCGTCGTGGGTGAAATACGGTAGCTCGTTGCTTGTGGCCACGATCTTGGCCTTGTTAATGAAGACGCTGTTGGTCTTGGAGTAGGGCGAGCGAATGGCCACGGTGTCACCGCCGGAGTGAAATTGTTTCAGCTTCGCCTTGCTGCCCGAGTCCATCTTCAGTGGCTGCAGCTCGTTGGCGATTAGGAACCGCTTGTCCGTGGTGCATTCGCGGAAGGTGGCATCCATGATGCGGTCTCCCGCGGGCGTGAAGAATTTGTCCGGCAACGACAAAGTGAGCTTGTTGTCCGGACCGAACATGTGTGTTATCAAGTGCACCAGCATGCTCTTGCCGTTGGCCGTGTCGCCGTGCAAGAGCAGTGCTTGGCGGCACACGGGCGTTGCAGAAAGACACATGCCCAGGTAACTCAGCACCACGTCCAAATTTTCACTGTTCCCCATCGACTCTTCGAGCACCAGCAGCACCTTTTCCTCCCAGCTCACTTCTTCCGTGACAAACACGACGGGACCGCCGTCGTCGTCCACGTCGTTTCGCTCGAACACCTCGACCAGGGCTGGCATCACCACCTTGTTATAGAGCGACGGCCGCTTGTCCAACAGTCGGCGCACTACTGTGCGGTTGAACGTGTCCAAGTCCAGCTCTTGGCCCAGGCGCTTCATCTGAGCGTGTAGCCTCACGCCCAGGTCGTGCAGCAGTGCGCTGCATTCGTCGAGTCCACAGGCGATGGAATATGCAATCTCGCTCACCTGGTTGGCTATCCTACTCCGGTATTCTGCACCCCCGCGCAATGGGTACACTTCCACTCTTGTGTGCGTAGTCGTCTCGCCGAGGCCCCAATTCGGGTCTTGCTCGACGCGGTCGCGTACGACTTGCGTCGGCGACCACGGCACGAGCTTGCACTCCTTCGTGTCATAGGTGGTTCCGTTCGAAAACACAATGTGCCGGTCGGACGTGAACTTTGGCGCCTGGGCAAACTCGGCCGTGTCGATGTGCACGGACCGTGTGTCGCGGTTCGCCAGGGACGTCAAATTGTCGTGGAGCTGCGAAAGGCGATGCAGCGGGTCGTACATCATTTCCGACGTAAGTTCGTTGAGGCACATTCTGAATACGAACTTTGCCAGATCAGCAATCGTGGCCGAGAGCTCTTGTTGTTGATACACGCCGTATGCAGGGTTGTAACGGAGCACTCGGCGTTCGGCCGTGATCGGGTCGTGCACTACTGTGACATTAGAATACTTGGTTAGCGTGGCCACGTACCCACTCACGAGCATTGTCAACGACATGTTGGCCGAGTTGAACTGCTGTATTTGCTTCCGCATGAAGTGCTCTAAGCCGCTGGTAAATGCAAACTCCGGGTCATTGTTGATGCTAATAATCTTTGTGGGGGCACACGAGGGGTCGTCGGGTCTCACGGTACACCACAGGCGAAAGACACACTGGTTGTACACGTGGCGTCGCACGAAATTGAAAGTGCGATCGTGGTCCGCCATCACCATGTTAAAGACGTGAAACCCCTCGTCGTACCTCATGTTGGACGCCAACAACATGCCCACGCGGTACACGACACTTTGGTGGGAATAGTTGCTGATTATGTCGATCGCCTGGCGGAACATGCGAAGCTTGATGTTGGCGAGGACGTTGTTCTGTCCTTTGGGGAAACGGGCCTGGATTACCCCAACGTAGTTTGACGCCATTTCAATACACTGGTCCAGTGTATTGAGACGCTCCGCCGGTGGGACAAACACGGACTTGGGCATGTGTTCGTCCAAATATTTGGGGAACTGGGGCGACGACACAGCCAGCGGCGGCGGCGGCGGCGGCGGCATGGCGAGGGCCGCCGCTGTTGAGACGGCAACATCCACGGGGCTTTCGCCCTCGTCAGACAAATCCGTGACCGAGCCCTGGCGCCGCTTCTTCATCCTGGGAGACGCAGCGACGACGCTCTCGTCGCCACTGTCGCCATCGCTGAAAGCCACCTGCGGCGGCTCTTCCGTAATCGCCGTGTCCACAGTCAGAATGGGGTTGTAGCGATGGGATGTTTGTGTATCCCAGTCGTACACGAGGTCACCACTGTCTGGTAAGCGGTGCATCGAAAGAAGCCGGCGGTGGCTGGTCCAGTCGGGCGACGACGCAGGCACGTGCTCAACATCAGAAATTTCACCGGTCGCCATCTTGAAAGTGGCTAGCGTTCGCAAGACGTACGGCTGGGCGAGTCTGTCTTCTGCCTTGAAATGTTTTGCGGACTTGTACATAAGCCACACTCTCGACCCCGCCTCTACGTCCATCGAGCCTTGCGCGACGCACGTTTCTGCATTGTCCCGTGCTTCTCTGTTGCGATGACCAAGAGGCGTCCCGCGGGTGCCCACGAGAATGTCGTGACGGAGGTTGGTGAGAACCGCACATCCTTGGTTGGGGGGCAAGGAAGAAATTGTTACACAGTCCAACACCTGGATGTGCCAACGCCGAACATTCTCGCCGCTTGACAAAGTCTTGGTCCGAGACGTGAATGCCAAACGTACGTTGCAGTTGCTCGAATCTGCAAACAGCCACTCTCCCAGACACTTGCAAATGTATCGCGCCCACACACAAGCGTCTTCGAAGGTTGCCTCGAACTCGCAGTCAAAGTCGAAAACGAGGCGATACACAAACTTGCCGGAGACCGGGTCGATGACAGCACCAACAATTTCTTGAGTGTTGGGGTGGATATTGCAATCGTACATTAAGCTTTCCATATTGTTGGCGTCAAGCGTCACTTTGCCTTGCGCTAACTGATGAGTATATCCATCCCAAGCCGCCATCACATAATACTATCGCGGTCAGCAGTGATGCTTTATATACGTATTTTGATGGCCACCTGTAGCGCGCGTCAACATCCCGCGACGGTGGGCGTCGAGCTCCAACAGCTGTCAACTTCCGTCGCCCCTCCCCCTCTGCGCGCCCTCCGTCCGGCAGCTGCCAAGCTTGCAATCGTACATTAAGCTTTCCACATTGTTGGCGTCAAGCGTCACTTTGCCTTGCGCTAACTGATGAGTATATCCATCCCAAGCCGCCATCACATAATACTATCGCGGTCAGCAGTGATGCTTTATATACGTATTTTGAAGGCCACCTGTAGCGCGCGTAAGCATCCCGCGACGGTGGGCGTCGAGCTCTAACAGCTGTCAACTTCCGTCGCCCCTCCCCCTCAGCGCGCCCTCCGTCCGGGCGGCTGCCAAGCATGAATGACGACTTTTGATTCTCAACGACTCGTAACCCAACAACGCATAACGAGTGCTGCCCGTGCTCTGCCGCTGTCACGTATTCGTGGACGAAGCGGCCGTACTCCTACGTAATCCGTAGGCCCGTGCCGTAGAATGCGCCGCTGTCCGTACTCGTGGACGAAGCGGCCGTACTCCTACTTCTATCAATGCTGTCCGTACTCGCGGACGACGCCGCCCGTAAGCGACGACGCTGTTCTATCTTAAGCTGCTAAACGACGTCGTTGTACGTTTATCGATGCGCGCCCCTTCTAGCGATCCCCATTGCACGACAAAGAGCCAGTGTTTGCGTGTTATAATACATTTATTCATAATTTTGAGCACTACTCGCCCTATCCAACGGTAGGGTTAACCATTTGTTTACGTTAATTGACGAGCCCGGCGTTGGTGGCATAGACTCATCGTCGGACTCGTCGGACAAGTGCAACTCGTTCGAAACCCAGGCGACGGCTGCATTTTGTTCGTCCCGGGTTACTGCAGCATGCTCTTGCGTTTCATCCTGTTTATCGTCCTTGTCAGCTTGCTCGTCTTGTGGTGGCCCCACCAACGGTGTCGGTGACAACGGCTTCTCTTGTGGTCTCAAAGGCGTCGTTGGCAACGGCTGCGGCTTATTTCTCGGCACTCGCCGTATACTCTTCTTGAGCAAATGTGCCGCGCGCGCTTTCTTGGCCTGTAGTACAACTTTAGACGGAGGCGTCCGACACCTCGAAGCGCCGTAAGACGGGCCAACGACGTCCAACTCCTCCGACTCACTTTCTGGTTGCTTCTTTTCGTGCGGTGATTTGTCACGCTGTGATGATGTGTCGTTATCGTGTTGCGACGACTGTTCCGCTACCTCCTCTTCTCGCGCCACTTCGTGTTCTTGGCTCCATTCTTCCGAGTGGTTGTTCTCCTTGGGCGATTTGGGGAGCACGGAACTTTCGGTGCCGGCTGCCACGCGCGCGATAAGATTCTCGAGCTCGGGTAAAGCGGTGAACGGCTTGCGTTGCCTCTTGGGTTTGCTTGCGGCGGCAGGTACACGATCGTCGTTCTCGTTTACCCTCGTAGTGCCAACCTTACTCTTCGGGCGGTCGGCTCCGATCTCTGCGCGCCGTTTCTTCTTGCGCTGCTTCTCACCACCAACAACCAGTGTCGTCGGTGGCCGGAATGGGCGAAGCATGGTCCTCCGTAATCGAATCGTCAGTTGAGTTGGAATATTAGGGTACTAACTGCAACTAATGATAAATGACCGGGACAGCACAAGCAGAAAGGCTTAATATGCAAAAGGCTAAGGTAACGATGAAGGGCCTGGGAGAAGAAACGCAGCTTAAAATAGGTAGCGAAGCGCTGGAAGTGGTAGGCGAATATTTCTACTCAGGACAGGTAGTGAGCGCAGATCTTTACCAGCAAAAGGAAATAACTAGGAGAATAAGATTGGGCTGGAGCGCATTTGGAAGGTAGTCAAACATTGTGACTAGCGGTTTACCGCTATCTCTCAAAAGGGAAGTGTATAGCAGTTGCATCTTACCGGTACTCACCTATGGGACTGAAACGTGGAGGTTAACGAAAAGGGTTCTACTTAAGTTGTAGACAACGCAAAGGGCAATGGAACCGAAAATGGTAGGTGTAACATTAAGAGATAGGAAGCGGGTGGAGTGAGTCAGAGAAGTAACTCAAGTCTGACATTCTAGTAGAAACTAGGAAGAAGAAATGGGCATGTGCAGAACATATAATTTGAAAAGAGGATAACCGATGGCATCTAAGAGTAACCAACTGGATTCCAAGGAAAGGTAAGCGTAGCAGGGGGTGGCAGACAATTAGTGGGTGGTTAATGAGATTAAGAAATTCGCAGGATTCAAGTGGATGCAGCTAGCACAGGACCGGGTAATTGGAGGAGAATGGGAGAGGCCTTCGCCTTGCAGTGGGTATAGTAAGGCTGATGATGATGCTGATCATTTGTGTCGTACTCTAAATAAATGAAATTCACATACATATTTACAGCGAGCGTGTTAAGGTTCATCCTCCGCGTGTAGGAGGATTAGAGTACCCTCAAAAGGTTTCTCTTTCTGCTCTGTGTGGAGCCAAGTATGAAGAACAAGTGTCGGTACTTCATCTGCGTTTTAGCAGCAAATTTCAGGAGTTGTGGGAGTGCTGTACGACGTTAAAAAATTTCCTTTTTCACATTTGATTCCGTCAGAGCTGCGTTTCCGCGAAAAGGGCTTTGACGCCAGTGGCAATGATTGCACGGACAAATTGCTAGTTGAAGGTGAGGTTGTGACATGGCAACCTGGTGTTCTAAAACATTCTGCACGCCATGAGGATGATTATCGACTGCCTATAGTCATATTTCGTGGAGAACGCGCACCTGAACATTAAAGCAGCATCAAGAGTCGTCCAGAACCATTGCACCTTCGAGGCTCCGTACACTGTACGTGGGTACGTTTTATACAGCTTACACGTCTTATGTCGCATCTCTGTGAAATAACTCTTCTATGATATATTTATTTTTACTTCTTAAGTTTTCATCGATATATAAATCATTCCAAAAACACCTCCTCCAACTCGGATAGTTGAAATCGGTCTGCCTTGGTATTGTTTTATTTGTATTTGGCTTCAGTAATTCAGAAAAATGCCTTGTGCAAAACATAAAGTACGTATAGTAGGGTATGTAGAGGACATTATGAAACATATGCTGATCTAAAGCAAATGTCGCGGGTCGCCGATTTCTGTATGAGCTACTACCAAGCTCCAGTTTTCTAGAGTTAAACTCTGGCGGAGGGATAAAACCAGCGTGTAAAATAAGCGTGAAAAAGACCTGCTGACTGGACATGCGATAAAGCCCTAAAATGAAGGATGAAATGCATTAAGCAGGCGGGTAATGCAACCGAAAAGAAAAAAATATATATAGTGCAAGAAAGGAGTTGTGGACCGAATAAAACGATAAGAAAGATTGTGAAACGTCGAAAATAATAATAAGAAGACCTAACGATGCTTGTAGGCAGTAAAACACAGCAAGAAGAAAAAAATAAGTATAGGCAAAACAGAGAAACCGCAGAAGTTCTATTTCAAGCGATTCTGGTTCTGGGTATTTAATATGGGATGGTGTCAAAAGCGGCAATCATAGAAACTGACTGCTCGCGCAATTAATATGAGGTGCTTAAAAGCCATCTGTATGTGATCAGAGACGATAGATGCGACATGCGCAGTAACGAGTTGCAAGTACTGTCACCATGCGGCGCACCAGTAGCTGGCAGTGGCGTTGGAGGGAATTTCTACACAAGGTCCTTCAAAAACACGGAAAAACATATTCCTGTAACGGCAGTGTATAGTACGGCACAAATACGATAAATTGGTTGATATCGAAATTCTAGCTCCAAGGCTAGAATTTCGACGCTATATTGTGCTTGCTTACGTTTTCTTGAACATCATTGAAACATAGCTATTCAAGATACTATCAACGTTCACGGCAATATATAGACATTTTTTCACACCCATGTACGCCATCTTGCACCAGTGGCTACTGCGTTCTGATGCCCTTAGATGGAAAGAGGCGCCCTAGTAGCTTCTCCGGTCCCTATATCAAATTCGGATAAGTCTAACTACCAGAAAATTATTTATAAACTCTGGTAATATTTTAAAAAAGGCCGCATATTCGCTCATTTCAGACCAATTATAGAGTATGCCGGCGTTATGTGGGATCCGGTACACCGTACTCTCAATGATGTACCCCAGGGAACTGTCTCTCCTAAAGATTTGTCCTGGGTAGGTATGATCGCTTTCAGACCTGTACTGAGGTAAAGAAAAAAAGTTTGGCTGCGTGCCGCTTTGTGAGCAAAAAAGCCTGCTGCTGAAACGTTTTATTCAACTTACCATATCTAATTGGTAATCACTGCGTCTTATTGTTTTCGTCGACAGCGTTCTCTATCAGAACAGATCGCAGTCGGAAAGGTAAACATTACGCTTCCTGGAAAAATGCTTGCAAAAATTCGTGTTTCTGGGGTGAAGGCAATTAAAGATCGTTATGGTTTACATGTAGATGTGGTGTTCTGCAACTCAGCGGACGCATTTTACCTAGCTGTTCGCCTCCCCGCCCCCTGACGCAAAGCCAATGGCACTAGAGATAAATTTTCAAGTAAATAACGAATAATAGAATGAAACCTTTATAAGCTAAAGGTACTTCAAACACATGAGAAGGGCCTGTCGTCCTAAAGGAAAGGCATCCAAGTAAACAAATGCAACATTTCTTAGACTTCCTGTCCAAGCCTTCAGCACCCAACAAAAAGCAGACTGAAAAACCTTTAAACTGTCTTAAGAATACATGAACTAAGAAGATATAAAGGTAGCAGAATGAGACTTAGCATATATGTAAAAAAAGCTTAAAGGTAAGATATCTCAATTGCATCTAGTCAGCCAGAAGAGCACGAAGTTCAATTTTAAATTGATTGTCCATATTTACTTCAAGCGCTAAATATCAATTTCAGCGGTGAATGTTTCTGTAATCAATATCTCATTTGTGAGAACGTTTAAAGCGGAATTTGTACGGGGACTGCTAAATTTGTAATTATGTTAGCGATAGTTATAAACCGGACATGAAATCAGATATTTATCTCCCAAATCTTCTCTATTAACTGTAATTACATTTTTAATATTCATCGCTAGTTTAGTCTTGTGGCCATTTGAAAATTCTAAAAATTTATGGAGGGAAAATAAAACACATAATAAATTATTAAATGAACGTTTGGTATGGAAAGCGCGGATCTCTGCATCAAAGTCTAGATATTTTTCTCGTTTGCAGTGGTCGTTATAGCAGATGCAAGTAAGTCGTAATGCATCTAGGAGTGATAAAGGAAGCCATAAATTATTGGCTAAACCGGTCTACATGTGTGCTGTAGTGACAAACAGCAAGAATATGCATTGCACAATTGCAAGTAAAGGCACCTCAACTAAAGGTAGTCGAAGAGTAGGTATAGGCTCCTAATTATTGATGTAGTTGGAGAAAAAAATGGTTCAAAATGAGCCCAATGTAATAAAAATGGGGGGAAGCTGAAGCTTAGGACTTTAATGCTAGCGTTTAAAGCCCGATATTTTGAAGACGATGTATGGATGTAACATGTCATACAAAAGAGTTTTACTGGATAATAATGATTTGAATCAGGTGGCGACACGCGCCATGATTTGCTGCAGCGCCGCACGATCGAAGGAAAATTTCTAGTTAGCATCGCTTCGCAGGCAAGTAACACGGAAATGTTCTTTGCTACGTTAACTATTAGTTTCAGAATTAGTCTCTAACGACGCGCCTAAACATTAGCTGGCAGTCATAGGGCAATGCATACATTAGGACCACCTTATTTCGGAGAGAAGCAACGCTGCTCTGTGGCTGAGTGACTGCGTGTTCACCTCGAAATGCGAAGGAACAATTTCCGCCTCCGCGGGTTTCCGTAAACGTTTATTCTTTCTTTACGTTCTTGTAATTTTCGAGATACGGCCAAAACGCTGACACCGGCTTTTTGGAGACAAGTGGCTCATAACGCCATCGTGTTAATATGCGTCATACTTGCGTAACAGGCATAAAAATGTTGGTTCAAGCCCAGACTGGTAGCACCCAATTAGAGAAATAGAATTAGCCTAAAGGTACTAAAATGCACCGAATGTAATCAAACGAACAGCACTCCATATGGATGGAATAGAGCAAAGTGTTACGGCAAGTTAGTGAAAAAGTCAGTGGATAAAATAGCTAAATTGCTCCGAATGTAATAAGATAAAAAGTACTTGAATGGGAGGTCATATAGTTTGAATAGTGAAACCTAACAGATATATTAATTAGTTAATATAATTGGTGGACGATATGAGAGAAATTTCCACGGACGCAGAGGAAGCAACAGTAGTTGAACTACAGGAAGGAAAACCTTCAGAAAAAAATGTGTTCTGTAGGTTTATTTCAATTGTACTGCTGTTAAGCGGGGATCCAGGCACTGGTAGCGGGCATTGGTAGTGAGCAGGACCGGAGCGGGGGTGGCCTAGCTTGCAGTCAGCTGGTTTGCAAAATCACTTCCTCTTCCTCTTTCTCGGCGATACGCCCACCTAACCTGAACTTCTTCTTAACAATCTGGCCCCCGGAGAAAAGAGGAGCCATCCTGGCGACTCAAGGAGACGAAAGGAATGCGGGATCGTAGTAAGGCTTCAAACGGTCGACGTGAACAACATCACGCCCACGGCGGCGAAGGTCAGTGGAAGCGGCTAGCGGTTCAACTAGGTAACTGACGGGGGAAGTCTGTTCGAGCACTAGGTAGGGTCTGTGGTACTTGGAAATAAACTTGCTGGTCAGACCGGGTGGTGTCGATGGGACCCAGAGCCACACGTGAGCACTGGGAGAAAATTGGTGGACAGAGTGGTTGCTGTCGCTGGGCGCTTGTTTCTGGGCTTGCTCGTCCGAAGTGAGTGAGCGAGCCAGTTTGCGACATTCTTCAGCGTGCCTTGCAGCTGCTGAAAGCGATGTATACTCTAAGATATCAGGGCGGTAGGGAAGGATGGTGTCGAGTGGAGACGAAGGTTCACGCCCGTACAGCAGAAAAAATGGCGAGAATTCGGTAGTTGCTTGAACGGCGGTGTAGTAGGCGTAGGTTATAAAAGGGAGAATCTTGTCCTAATCGGAGTGATCGGAGGCGATGTACTTGGACGTCATGTCACCTAGTGTGCGATTGAAGCGCTCTGTCAGTCCGTTGGTTTGAGGGTGATACGCGCTGGCTGTCCGATGAATGGTTTGACTTTCGCGTAGGAGCGCTTCGACAACCTCGGATAGGAAAGATTTGCCTCGATCACTTAGAAGTTCACGCGGGGCCCCGTGCCGCAGAATGAAATTATGAAGAGGAAAGGACGCGATAGTGGGTCCGGTGGCATCCTGAAGTGCTGCTGTCTCCGCATAGCGAGTGAGGTGATCGACTGTCACGATTATCCAACGATTTCCTGCAGGTGTGTACGGCAGAGGTCGATACAAATCGATGCCAACACGATCAAATGGTCGGTATGGGCACGGAAGGTGCTGTAGTGGAGCCGGCTGATGGAGAGGAGGCGGCTTGCGACGTTGGCAATCGATGCACGAACGCACGTACTTACTGACGAAGGTATACATACCGCGCAAGTAAAAGCGCTGTCGCAACCGTTCATAAGTCTGAAATACACTCACATGGCCACACTGCGGTTCGTTATAGTAAGATGCGCAGATATCACTTCGGAGGTGGCGAGGTACGACGAGCAGCCACTTACGGCCATCTGGCATATAGTTGCGTCAATAGAGAAGACGGTCACGAAGGGCGAAATGCGGCGCTTGACGACGAAGGGCGCGAGGAGGCGGTGAAAGTGACGAGTTCGTTAGAAGATCGATTAGTGATGTAAGCCACGGATCCTTGCGCTGTTGTGATGGCATGTCGTCGATGGGCAAGGAAGACAAGGCAGAGCTGGAGGCAGGGGACAACGGAGCTTCAGGCGACACTGGCGAGCGAGATAAAGCGTCTGCGTCGGAATGCTTACGCCCTGTACGATAGATGACTGGGATATCACACTCTTGTAGTCTAAGCGACCAGCGGGCGAGACGGCCGGTGGGGTCTTTTAGTGAAGACAACCAACATAAAGCGTGGTGGTCCGTAACAACATCAAATGCGCGCCCATACAAGTATGGCCGAAATTTCTGAAGCGCCCAAATAATTGCCAAGCATTCCTTTTCTGTCACCGAGTAGTTGGCCTCGGCCTTGGTCGGCGTTCGACTTGCGTACGCCACAACGTATTCATCAACACGGGGTTTTCGTTGGGCAAGAACAGCGCCGAGGCCGGCGTCGCTGGCATCGGTGTGCACTTCGGTAGAAGCAGCCGGATCAAAATGGCACAATACGAGGGGTGAGGTAAGTATCGTGCGCAATTTCGTAAAAGCAGTATCGCAAGCCGGTGACCAGGCGGAAAGATCTTTGTCGCGTCAGAGGAGCAATGATGGTCGCAAAGTTCCGAACGAAACGCCTAAAATAGGAGCATAAGCCTATGAAGCTGCGAAGTTGCTTGATAGATGTTGGCTTCGGGAACTCAGCGACAGCGCGGAGTTTAGATGGATCAGGAAGGATGCTATCCTTGGACACTGAATGCTCTAAAGTAGTAAGTTGGCGAGCGGCGAAATGGCACTTTTTCAGATTGAACTGCAGACCAGCGTCGCTAAGACATTGCAAGACAGTTTCAAGGCGAGTTAGGTGGGCCGCGAAGTCGGGTGAAAATACGACGATGTCATCCAAGTAGCAGATACATGTGTGCTACTTCAAACCGCGGAGAATATTGTCCATCATGCGTTCGAAGGTGGCGGTCGCGTTACACAGGCCAAACGGCATGACGTTCAACTCATAGAGCCCGTCGGGAGTGACAAAAGCTGTCTTGGGGCGATCGTCTTCAGCCATTGGAACTTGCCAGTAGCCAGATCGTAAATCGATTGAAGAGAAAAATTCCGCTCCATGCAAAGTGTCCAGCGCGTCGTCTATGCGTGGCAGCGGATAGACGTCCTTTCTCGCGATCGCATTAAGTCGGCGGTAGTCCACACAGAATCGAATAGACCCGTCTTTCTTCTTGACTAAAACGACAGGGGACGCCCAAGGGCTACTGGAAGGCTTAATAACACCTCTACGGAGCATCTCATCGACTTGTTCATCAGTAATGCGGCGCTCTGAGGCTGATACACGATAAGGACGTTGGCGTAACGGGGCGTGCGTACCAGTATAGATGCGGTGGGAAACAGTCGATGTCCGACCCAAGGATGGCTGCTGGATGTCGAAGGAAGTTCGGAATCGGTTCAGCAAGTCGAAGAGCTTGGCGCGTTGATCTGGAGCGAGAGCACTGTCGATGGCTTTGTAAAAGGCAGCAAGAGGCGATGGAGGAGACGAGGAACGAGGTGGGCTAAGGGCACTTATGCTGTTGGAGATTGTGTCGGCACATGCGGAGAGAAGCGGCGGGACGGTAACAAAATTTTCTGATCGAACAGGGTCGGCCAGCCCAATGCACTCGCCACATTGCAACGTGAGTGGGTAGAACGAATCATTAGTAATGGCTAGTTCAGTGCGGCTGCTTCTTACACTCAGGACGGCGAAGGGCAGGGGAAGACAACGTCGTGAGACGAAAAGGGAAGATGGGGTGAAGAGCACTGTACAGTTATGAAGAGAGGCACAGTTTATAGGCACAATAGCAGCAAATAAAGGCGGGATATCAGTAGCATCCGAAACGTGACATTTGGCTTCCCCAAGAACATTAACAGTGGTCGGTGTGGTGCACAGCGGGGAAAGCTCTACTTCGGCACGAGCGCAATAAATTACGACACGATTGCGACACAAGAAGTCCCACCCTAAAATAATGTCATGAGAGCAGTCACGAAGAATGATAAAACTGATGACGTAGAGAACGTCCTGAATGGTGACTCGAGCCGTGCAGGTACCGAGCGGTTTGATGTGCTCAGCAGTGGCGGTGCGCAAAGAAACTCCAGAATACGGCAGAACAACTTTTCGTAACGAGCGGCACAGTCTAACGTCAATAACCGACACAGCAGCACCAGTATCTACAAGCGCAAGAGTACAAACATTTTCAATGGTAACGTCTATTAAATTGTTAGGTGGCGAACCAGGACTTTCACTGTTCGACGAAAGCGCAGCTCTTGCCTGCGGAACAGCGTCTAGTGGTTTTCCGGCATTGGCGAGGTAGAACGGCGGCGCATCGGCGACGAGAGCGACGGCACGGAGAGGTTGAGCGGTTGTCATAGGTTGAGCGGCTGTCACGCGAGAAGTGGTCAAAGTGAGACGAGGGCTGAGGGGGCGGCGGCTGCGCGTAGTTGACCGGGCTCTGATCGAAAGCGTACGGTGCCGGTCGACGGCGGCACAGGCGTGCAACATGGCCAGGGAGACCACATGCAAAGCAAATCGGCCGATTGTCAGCTGTGCGCTAAGGGCGTAGAATAGGTGGCGCACGACGCTGAATGAAAAATGCCCGCTGAGGCGAACCGTACGATGGAAAAGGCGCAGGAGTAGGTGGTCATGCGGCAACCTCAGCATAAGAGAGCGGACTGGGTGCGGGCGTCGGGACAGCGTCGGCATGAGTTAGCGGAGCTGTGAGTGGAGCGGCATGAAGAGGTGGTTGTCGAGGGGGCGGAAGTGCTTCGGCATCTTATTCCTGAATAACCTGGCGTATATTCGATGCGAGGTTTGAGCTGGATTGCGGAACGTTTGAAATTAATGATAATTGCCGGGCAACTTCTTCCCGTACGAAGTTTTTAATTTCCTGGATAAGTGCGGAGCTGACAGTGCCATCAAACATAGCCGCGATCGTGCCTTCAGGTTGTCGAGGGAAGATGCGTTGGCGACAATGTTCGTCGTAGCTTTGACACATCGTCACAACATCACTTACACTGCGGGGCTCTTTGGCCATGAGGATGTTGAATACGCCTTCATGGATGCCCATCATGATGTGGCGAATCTTCTGAGCTTCAGTCATCGACGAATTTACACGATGGCACAAATCTAAAACGTCTTCGATGTAGCTTGTGAAGGTTTCGCCTGTCTGCTGCACCCGCTCGCGCAAACGGTGTTCAGCGCGAAGCTTGCGGACCGCAGGGCGACCGAAGACATCCACAAAGCGAGATTTGAACGAGGCCCAAGTTGGAATGTCAGCCTCGTGATTTGTGAACCACAACTTTGCGACTTGCGTGAGGTAGAATATCACGTTGTTAAGCTTCAAGATGTCGTCCCACTTATTGTTGGTGCTTACGCGTTCATACGACGAAAGCCAGTCCTCCACGTCTTGATCGTCGGTACCGCTGAAAACCGGTGGGTCCGGCTGGCGAAGCACCCCGGAGCATGGAATAGAAGTGGCAGAGGTAGCGGGGCCGGTGGTGTTGCTGGAGTCAGTCGCGAGGTAGGAATTCGGCGGCTGCGGAGCTCCAGGGCGAGGAAATGGAATAGAAATCCCGCGACCACCACCAAGTGTTAAGCGGGGATCCAGGCACTGGTAGCGGGCACAAGTAGTGAGCAGGACCGGAGCGGGGGTGGCCTAGCTTGCAGTCAGCTGGTTCGCAAAATCACTTCCTCTTCCTCTTTCTCGGCGATACGGCCACCTAATCTGAACATCTTCTTAACACTGCATTTATTTAAGGGTGAATTCGTATCATTGTGCCCTATATTTAATATGCAGAATAAATACGTTATAAATATACTAGGAGTACAACACTGCCTACTTCTTAAAAAATCCTAAATATAAATATTTGGCAGCTTAGTGTATTTCTGTCATATTAAAAAAGTATTGCGTAAAGTTTGGCTTGTTATGCAGGGAGGAAATATGTCCTGAACATAGACTAATAGTGTACTTTCAATTATTTATTAATAAATTCATAATCTTTGTTTCTTTCATTCAGACAGTATACAAAAATGTGCCAAAAGTAAATTTCTAGCATGCTTCGAATACACTAACAATTCATCAGAATTACGATGCACTTTTCGAAACAGAAAAGACAAAAAAGATCAGGAGAATGCACCATAAACATACTCATGAATGCTGTAAGAAACGAAAACTCTTCCTGAGCAGACAAAAAATAAACAAAAAGCTATCATTCACTAATGTACCTATAAGTTACCTTGCGTGAGGAAATGTAAATGGAAGCTGAAATGATTTTCAAATTGCATGAAGTTCAGTGGTTGGAAAGAAAGGGCTTTATTAATCACGTGCGGTATTTATTTCTGAATTCTGTCGATAGAAAAAGCTCAAATCAGCTATTAAAAACGTGCCACGAGCACGTCCTCTTCCAAGCCGGGAGCGGCAGGGGCGGGACGCCGAAAACGTGGAACAGGAGGATGTGACGTCAATGCCGGAATGGCGGCGGCCAACGCCGGTCCCGCTGTTTACACGCTTGCTCCGTTCCATCCAGCGGTTTTCCTATCGACATATCAGCACAATCTGCTGCTGGTGAGGTTCGTTTTTTTTTTTGTACGCAAGCTTGCCATAAGACATATTGTAGAAACTCATGTAAATGGTTTTCTGAGAGGAACCGGAGCAGGCTCCCACTCCTAGCGTTGTCGGTGAGCCATTCAGAAACGTCCTCTTTCCTTGTTGTGGTCAGTTCCACTTCGCGCAGAATTTGCGTCCTTGATGCCCTTGCCCTGCACAAGTCCATAGCAGGTGGCGAACATCCACTTCTGCAGCTGGTGTGGAACACTTCGCGTCCGATGTCTGCTTGCGATTCCCATCGGCATTTTATCGGCGGGGTAAGGGCCGCCCCAGCTCTTATCCTTCTAAGGGAAATCTCCTCCAATCTCGTTAAGTCACAATGGAGTGGGAATGTAGACGGGGGAATGAGGGCACGTGTACTGTTCCTTAAAGAGGATGCTAAGATGGGGACAGCGGGGGGTGCATTAGTGTTTGGAGCTTCGTTTTCTCCAGTTCGGTCTTTATGTGCTAACGATTCCGCGTATTCAAAGGTTCTACGAGGTCGACCAAAGAGAGGCGGCTATTGTCGAGTAGCGCGCTCCGCGCTTCGAACTCCTCCGACGTTTTTGCTTAGTTGTAAAATAAACGTCGTTAGATGTTCGAGATGTATTTCCCCCTGTCATTAAACACACATTCTTAGTGTGGACGTAATTTAACTGGTAATGTATTATAGTTTGCCAGAAATTAAACTTTCAGCGCAGTGGTGGGTCTCTGAAATCAAAAAGAAAACTTTCCTGCCTTTGAAATCATTTGTTATGTGCACTGCAGATTTTCGTGCCGACGACGGTAATCGAAAATTGGCAGTGACTGCGGCCACTTCGGATCCTAATTAAATCAGTGCAGTGGTTATCGGGTGCCGCTCTTTCATTGTTCGCGCACTTATTAAGTTAATACCCTTGCAGCACGGCTAACTTCACCGCTGTTTCGCTTAACCGAAGGTACTGAATATAAAACGCGTGTCGCGGCTCACTTGTTACAGAGCTCGTCGCCGTTCTTGGCGACGGTAACAATTACAAATTAGGTGCAGCAAACGAAATGCACAATGTGGTGGTCGTCAGAACGAAGCTGCATTTGCAAAAGGTACTTTTAAAGCAGCGTTTTGAATGCACTACGGCTCGCACAGTCACAGCGGGCTCAAAGATCATCGGAAGGCAGCACTACATGACTCCACGTGCCGCGCTGGCTGCGTCTCTCGCAAGCCGTACGTGGATTCCTATCGCTGGCTTCAGAAAACTGCGCTAAGATTTATTGTTGCCTTAAATAATAAGCCCAGGGGTAAAAGAATATCACATATGTACTCTTATGGAGGTTCGCTGACCAGACCACTTCCTTTCCATTCATTTCTCCGACCACAAAGCCTCTTTCATGACAGCCAAGAAGTGTTGTGGATTCTTTCTTGAAGGAATACGTGTGAAAAAAAAAAGTTGTCCCTAATTGTAGATACTTGTCTTGCTCGAAATCGTTGCCTCAATCTATCAAAAAGGTAAAACAGCTGATGAGCTGCGCTCAAATGTCGCATTCTGAAGTAACATAATCGTCTGCAATTCTTTTGTAAACACCTGCTGTCCGAGTTTATTTCTGAAATTTTTAATCATGATAGTCGTGTTCAGTGAACTTAAAAGTGTTCAAGATTAGCAAATATGTTTCAGCCTCCCTTTAATGACGCATAACGTGAGCACTAGGCATCCTGTGACAATAGACGTCATCCCTAGTGGATGTAAATCTGGTGCTACTTATGAGATATATGTGTCAGGTATGTGCTCGTCACCTATTGTTAGCCCAGCGTTCCGAGTGTTGCCATGCAATTACTTGTTTAATGTAGCATAGAACTGTTACTCAAGTTATACATTGCTTGCAACAGAGATTATAGCTTATAGAAGAAGTGGGCATTTATAAATATGAATTTTAGTGGCGAGCAATACTCGAAGTGCACTTCAGAGGACTTAATTTCATAAGCTAAATATTACATTTTGTATACATTCCCCAGATGCTTAAATATATGTTGTTGTTTTTTTCACATATGTGAAATATGTTCGAAGCGCACTTCCAGGTTTAATATTTTTGTCATTTTAAAATACATATTGAATATAGAGCAAGACTTGAAAGGCACTTCAAGAGAATTATTTTATATTTACAAAGCTACATCTCAAATACATTCGCAGTGTGCTAAAATCACATATCTATTTTTCACTCTTTGAAGGATGCTTTAATCGCACTTTCAGGTCCAGAATTTTCGGCAGGTTTAAAAATACATTTCGTACACCGAACAAGACATGAAGTGTACTTCAGGGCAATTAATTTTATATTTACAAAACAATACTTTTAATGCATCGCCAACAGGCTAAAGCGAATACGTACTTTTCCCTATTTGAAATAAGCTCTAGTGCACTTTCATATATTGTAGCGTGTGCAACAGCAGCCGCTAGGCGGCAGCTCATTGAGAGTCTCGTGCGCGGACTGGAAGAAGTGGTCTCGTGGCGTTTTGAGAAGAAGCTGAAGTCGGCTGCTGTCTCTCAGTGCTCTCTGGACCTACTCTTCTGTGCCTTCTAGGTCAACCCCCCTATTAAAACCAACCTTCTGGTTACGGGCCTAAACGGCTACGTGACACTGGTGGAGGTGAGGCCTTGAATTACATGTCTCGGGCCTCTCGCAGCCGCTCATCGAGTCCCAACCGGCTTCCGCTCGTGTCGACACCCGTTCATCGCTGCAGCCGTCGCCTCCGAGGTCTGGCGCCGGAGTTCGCTCCTCTACCTGAACCGACGCCAGCTGATCAGCAGTTCGAGACATCTGTAATGGCACAGGCAAGTCAGCACCAGTTGCTGCTTCAGCAGCCTCGTACGCCCCCCAGTTTCCATGGCGCTACTGGGGAAGATGTCGATGACTGGATCGACCAGTTCGAGCGAGTGGCGCAATTCAATCAGTGGAGCCCTGCTCAGAAGCTGCACAATGTGTATTTCGCCCTTGAGGACTGCGCAAAAACATGGTATGAGAATAGGGAAGCCAGTCTTCAAAGCTGGGATTCCTTTCGCCAGCAGCTGCGGGACACTTTTTCCAGCCATGACCGCCGTGATCGCGCACGCCGCCTCCTAGAAGCTCGTGTGCAACTACCAAACGAGAGCGTGGCCATGTTCGCTGAGGACGTGACGCGTTTTTGCCGACGGGCTGATCCCGACATGACGGAATCAGCGAAGTTGCGCCACCTGATGCAGGGCGTAAAATAACCCCTCTTCGCTGGTCTGGTTCGGAGTCCACCTCAAACCGTCGCGGACTTCATCAATGAAGCTACCCTCATTGAGCGAGCCCTGCAGCAAAGATACCGGCGCACGGAGTCTGCCTGTGGTCAGCCCTTCAGCAGTGTGGCCATATTGAACGGATCCACTGACGATCACTCTCTGCGTGAGCTGATCCGCGAGGTAGTTCGCGAGGAGCTCCTCAAGTTCAACCTTGGATCACCTAACCCGACTGCCGTGGCTGTCACCGAAGCCGTGCGGGAAGAAATACGTCAGACATTGTCCCCGCCTGAGTCACCGTCGGAGCCACATTCTATGAACTACGCAGCGGCTCTTCGTCGGCCTGCAGTGCCTCCTGCGCAACAGCTTCGATTCAAAGCACAACCGCCACCCACTTTGCAGCCACCGTTCTACCAACCGTCCTTCCAGCCGCCATACCAGCAGAGCCTCGTCATACAGCCGTCCGCTCCTCAGCCACTATACTACCAGCCTTCCTACCAGCCGCCACCCCAGCAGAGCCCCGTCATGCAGCCACCGGTTCGGAAGGCAGACGTCTGGCGCACTCCTCGCCAGCGGCCGCTGTGCTACCACTGTGGAGAACCCGGCCACTTGTACCGTCGTTGTCCATACCGTGAGCTCGGTCTTCGGGGTTTTTCTCGGGATTCCCCGCGTCCCCGGGTCGGCGAACGCCCTCCAGAAATCGAGGAATACCTCGCAACCCGTGCAACCTCTTCAAGCAGCCGTACACAGTCTTCTCCCGCGCGCTACTCGTCACCTAGCCGCCGTGATTTTAATGATGCGCCGAGGCGCCGGTCGCCAAGCCCACACAGGGGAAACTGAAGGCGGCGACCTCAGGGGGGCAGGTTGCTGACGAACGGAACCGATATCCCGAAGACCCCCCCGTGACGACTCAGTCCGATGCTGTGACCAGGATGCCGCCGCCGCCACATGAATCCGAAACTCCCAATCAACCTCGAGCCGATCAAGTTGTTAGCGCCGACCTTTCCGTTCTCGTCGACGGACACCCAGTAACAGCTTTGGTAGACACCGGAGCAGACTTCTCAATAATAAGCAAAAATTTCGCAGATCGGCTCTCTAAGGTGAAAACTGAATGGCTGGGGCCGCAAATTCGTACTGCTGGCGGTCACCTTATGACGCCGATCGGACGATGCACTGCCCGAGTAACCATCGCCGATTCAGCCTTTGTAGCCGTTTTTGTTATCCTGCCACACTGCTGCAAGGATCTCATACTCGGCATGGACTTTTTACGTGAGCATGGGGCGATTATTAATGTTCCTCGCCGTACTGTAACGTTTTCGACGCCTGAAACGATGACCGCTGACTCAGAAAGACGCCACGCACCTTTACGCACCGTTGACGCGGATGTATTCATGCCGCCACGTTCGTCTGCTCTCGTCGCAGTCAGGTGCGACGATCAGTCCTGTGCTGCCGGTGTTGCCGAACAGAACATAGAGCTTCTGTTACATCATGGAGTCTGTGTTGCACGCGGTATAGTTCATCTGACTAATGGTCTAGCTCACGTACTGATTACGAGCTTCGGGAACGAACGGCAACGCATCGCTAAAGGCACCACGGTAGCTTACTTTGAAGGTGTCGCAGAAGCAGCCCACGGCTGCTTTGTTCTTGAGACCAACACGTCTGCCAGCCAAACGCCCAACTTCAACCCTGATGTGAATCCCGCTCTATCACCGGCAGAGAAGGACAGACTCGTTGGGCTACTCTTTCAGTTTCAAGACTGCTTCTCATCCGCCTCCGCGGTTAAACAGACGCCCTTGACCAAGCACCGCATAATAACCGACGACCGCACCCGACCAGTCAGACAGAACCCCTACCGAGTGTCACCGCGGGAACGCGAAGTCATTGCTCAACAGGTCGACGAGATGTTAAATGACGGTGTCATCCAGCCATCGAGGAGTCCCTGGGCTTCACCTGTTGTCCTCGTTAAGAAGAAAGACGGAAGTTTAAGGTTCTGTGTGGACTACCGTAAGCTCAATCAGGTCACAAAAAAAGACGTCTACCCGCTGCCACGCATTGATGACTCATTAGACCGGTTGCGCCACGCGCGCTACTTTTCATCGCTTGATCTCAAGAGCGGTTACTGGCAGATCGAAGTCGATGAACGTGATCGCGAGAAGACAGCGTTTGTCACGCCCGATGGACTTTATGAATTCAAAGTCCTACCTTTCGGATTGTGCTCCGCTCCAGCGACATTTCAGCGAATGATGGACGCAGTTCTACCTGGTCTTAAATGGCAGATGTGTCTAGTCTACCTGGACGACGTTGTTGTGTTTTCACCAACGTTCGAGGAACACCTCCAACGTCTCTCCGCTGTGCTACGGGCTATCAGATCTGCCGGCCTCACGTTAAAACCACAAAAGTGTCACTTTGGCTATGAAGAGCTCATGTTCTTGGGCCACGTCGTCAGCCATCGAGGAGTTCGTCCCGATCCCGCTAAAACAGCTGCCGTCACCAAATTCCCTACTCCATGTAACAAGAAGACAGTTCGCCGTTTCTTGGGCCTCTGCGCCTATTACCGCAGTTTTATTGAAAACTTTTCACGCATTGCCGCTCCGTTGACACGTCTCACCCGGGATGATGTCACCTTCACCTGGACGGACGAACAGCAAAAGGCATTCGACGAGTTACGGCACCGCTTGCAGACAACACCTGTACTTGCCCATTTCGATGCGAATGCCGAGACTCTGGTCCACACAGATGCCAGCAACGTGGGTCTAGGCGCTGTACTCGTCCAGTGGCAAGACGGTGCCGAGCGAGTTATCGCATACGCAAGCCGGACTTTGTCCCGTGCCGAATCAAACTATTCAACCACCGAAAAAGAACGTCTGGCCGTTGTATGGGCGGTGATGAAATTTCGACCCTATCTTTATGGCCGGCACTTTCGGGTTGTGAGTGACCACCACTCTCTGTGCTGGTTAACAAACTTGCGAGACCCCTCCGGACGCCTTGCACGATGGAGCTTACGGCTACAGGAGTTCGACATGACCATCGTGTATAAGTCTGGACGTCAGCACAACGACGCTGACTGCTTGTCCCGTTCACCTATCGAGGCTGCGCGGGAAGACGAAGAACCAGACTTTCCCCTTATCGCAGCCGTCGACGCGCTCACTGTTTCGCAGCAGCAACGTAATGATCCGGCTCTCGCACCACTTATTGATTTTCTAGAAGAGCGCACTACAGAAGTTCCCCGTCTCTTCGCCAGAACGCATTCGTCGTTTTGCATGCGAAACAATGTTTTATACAAGATCAACTTCGCTCCGACGGGAAGAGATTATCTCCTCGTCGTACCAGAGTCTCTTCGCGAAGAAATCTTACAGGCATGTCATGACGAGCCCACCGCGGGTCACCTGGGGTATGTTCGAACTCTGGCCCGAATTAAGAAGAGTTATTATTGGCCAAACCTTGCGGCCGCAGTACGCCATTACGTGAGAACATGCCATGATTGCCAGCGACGAAAAACACCGCCTGTGAAACCGGCCGGTTTACTACATCCTGTTCAAGTGCCAAGATACCCATTCGAACAAGTTGGCATGGATTTGTTGGGTCCTTTTCCAATTTCTGATTCCGGCAACAGGTGGATAATTGTCGCTACAGATTACCTTACGCGTTACGCTGAAACGAAGGCCCTCCAGCGTGGTACGGCAATCGAGGCAGCGAAATTTTTCATCGAACGCACAGTCCTCAGGCACGGCGCCCCGAGAGTTATAATAACGGACCGAGGCACTGCTTTCACTGCCAAGCTATTGGAATCTGTCATGCAGCTAAGCGGCACTACCCATCGCAGGTCAACAGCCTACCATCCACAAACTAATGGCTTGACAGAACGTCTGAACAATAATGCTCGAAGCCATGTTGCCCCACGACGGCCGTGACCTCGAAGTTGGCGCCGAGGAGTTCACTCAACGCGCAGAACAAGCGCGACAGCTGGCGAGGGCACGCATCCGGAACCAGCAAGGTCGAGACGCCCAGCGGTACGATCACCGCCACCGTGTAGTGACTTTCGAACCGGGCGACAGGGTGTGGCTCTGGACTCCGATTCGACGTCGGGGACTATCCGAAAAACTTCTGAAACAGTACTTTGGCCCATACAAAGTGCTCCGTCAGCTGAGCGACGTGACTTACGAAGTGCTTCCGGACGGCTTTTCTTCTACTCGTCGTCAGCAGAAATCCGAGGTTGCTCATGTCGTGCGCATGAAACCGTACTTTTCGCGAGAAAATTAGCGCACCGCCTACCGCATGTTTCTTGCTTTGTTTTTTTTTTCTGCTTTTGAATTCATCAAACTCGCATTTATTTTTTTAGAGAGGGGGTAATGTAGCGTGTGCAACAGCAGCCGCTAGGCGGCAGCTCATTGAGAGTCTCGTGCGCGGACTGGAAGAAGTGGTCTCGTGGCGTTTTGAGAAGAAGCTGAAGTCGGCTGCTGTCTCTCAGTGCTCTCTGGACCTACTCTTCTGTGCCTTCTAGGTCAACCCCCCTATTAAAACCAACCTTCTGGTTACGGGCCTAAACGGCTACGTGACAATATGTATTTTCGACGCATTTAAAAATATATTTCGAATATTCATTAGAAATTTAGCAAACCTATCTCTAATTTATTTTGAGCGCATTCTTGAGTTCATAGTGCGTTTTAAATACATCGCGAATATACCGCGCATGCTCCAAACCTATTATCTATGCTAAGGGAACTCTTACCAATATATCAGCAACCTGCCTTTAGCAAAAACGTTTTAGCTTATTTGTTGACATCAGCAGTGGCAAAAGGGCATAATTTGGGAGTGCCCACAATCTCCAGGGATAGGACAAAATATTACAAGTAGAGAAGCCTGGGATACCCTGCTGCGAAGCGCGGACCCTGCGATCCAGCACCGCACCCTCCATCTGACGGAAAAGGCCGCAACAAGCCAAGGGCTACCTGCCAGCCTCTAATCCGCGGGCGCACGACTCCCCGTCTTCCCCGGCACGCGTGCCGGGTGCGGGGAAGAGGACACCCATTTCTGCTGGAAATAAAAGTTGTGCAACCAACCAAGGGCACTGATGAGTTACAATGTATTATATTGGTCATATCAAGGGCGATGACGTCAAACAGGTTTTCTAAAAACTGATGGCACCAGAGAAGGGTCTCGAGAATGCGAGGTGGTCACCGAGCCCGCTATAGAGGAAAGGAAAACGCTAACATTTCTGAAGAGTCAGAGGTCACCGCTACCTTCGTCTGCACGCAATATGCACATGACAGCGGTGCGCCGGAAGTGTGGGAGGAATATATGATGGTGCGCGCGCTCAACGAAACAAGGAATGAACATTCCCATAGTATCACAAAATGCAATCGCAATAATTTTAGGTAGGAAAACTTAACAAACTCTTTGCATTGTTTTACACGGAATAATTGAGTGCCTTGTGCCACCACCGTGAGCGTTCCGAAGCGGTATAACGGGCTGCCTTATGTGAAGAATGTTTAGTGCCATGTGTTGCTATTATTCGCATTGCCATTTGTCTATGAAACGGTCACAACGTCATTGCATCATGACATTCGCAGGTTATATTTGCCGCCTGTTGTTACTATCATATATTCGTTCCATTGCATATATAGGCTAGCAGATGCTGTAAAAATTATCTAAGACCGAAAGAATAAAAGTCCATTTAGAGAAATCACGACACTTACCGAAAGCAGAACACACAACCGCAAGGAGGATGTACGCCTTCATTTTTCCATATGGTGGCAAAAACATGGGCACTTCATTCGCAGCTGCCACCTTTATGCTCCTAAGAACAATAGGAGAGATAAATGGCTTTTATCGACTGCCACAATACTTCCGGCTTGGGCGGAGAAGATAAACCCAGTTCGTGTAAAAGATGTTCGTGAATCCATACTTTGTAACTGTTTTCCAAGGAAGACACTTAGTCTTATTAACTATAAATCGCTATAATATCTTGTGCGATATAATTTCTATTGACAGAGCAATGATGTTCTTTTGAACAAAAAACCAAAATGAGGTTGGCTAATCAAAACGCGACCATGCTGAATCATACTGAGTTTCCCCAGAATAGTGTCAGTTGTGAACTTGGTACCTTTGCCATTATTGTGAAAATAAAATGTTTTGTTAAGAGCAAATATTTGAATCAATTACATAAACTCTTCTCAGCCGGTGGAGAAACGCAACTTGACAACTTTTTTGATAATGTAGCGTACAAACTATACTACAGCTATAAAGTAAACACTTAGAAGGGATGTTTCGCATGTTCTTTGAGTGGTGTTGCATTCTTGTAAAATAATTGTATTATACCTGAAAGCTGTCATAAAGATCGATGCATTCTTCTGAAATATCTTTATCTTTACGAAATGTACAATAGACACGTCTGAATTCGCCGGATAACAATGGCTTCGTGAACAGTGTTTAAGGATATGAAAATTCGCATGATTTATCTCTACTTTAATTTTTGTCTAACAATCTCAGGCATCACGCCAATATTATACCAGTACTATTGTTATCCGTGATAGCTTAATTCTCTCACGACAGTTTCAACGCCAGAGCACTGGAGTCTACCTCCGCAACCTTCAATTCCCACTGTGAAATCTCGCTCTCTATACGCGAACCGAAGCTAAAACCTCGTGTACTAGGTTCGAGCTAGACAAATTGACAAAGGGCATTTAAAATAGTTCACGGAACCCCCTGGAAGTATTTGTCCGTACGAAAACGCGCAAGACTAACCTGCCCTTAAGGGTGATTATTTAAAAAAATGAGCGTGGCAGAATAGCATGGCCTAGTTTCTGCAAGAAAACCTGAACCTGCTGAGCATGTGCGACCGTTTTGTAGCTAAAATTTTCCTCAGAAGAATTCGACTTTCTATCATCCTATCCCGACAAGAGCCTTCAGGCTTTCTAAACTGATGTCAAAGACTTGTAATACACACTGCCGCATGCCTCTCTGCTTGAATATGTTCGAGACAGCATCGGCCGCTTCGGGGTTGTCTTCTTCCAGACTGATTCCTGGGTTTTATGCGGCGGCTTTCCGAAACCTTTGCAGTTTTATCTGAAAAATACCTTTTTTGTCTTGGAATAACGAGCCCTTCCTACAGACGGAAGGTGTGTGTATTGGCTCCTGTATAGCAACGGTGCTTAGTGATCTCTTTTTAAGCTACCATGCAAGAGGCCTCCATCGCTACCTTGAGGGTTCAAAGGTGTTTAAGGTTTTCAGATTTGTGAATGACGTTTTTAATTGTTTATTGACTGTGACTGGACCTCCCTTAAGAATGAAGCTGGGCAGATTTTGGCAGCCTTGCAGAATAATCGCAGGCTACTAAAACGAACCCATGAACTACCATCTGACGGGAAAATACGCTTTCTTGACATTACCTTTTCAGTCACCGACAACCACATTTGCTGGAACTACGAACCTCGTGGCAATAAGCCCCTCTTAGCGTTTCGCTCCGCCTACTCAAAGCTGGTAAAACGGTGAGTCATTGCACTTCGCTTTAGAAACGCATTGACAAAATTTTGCCAAAACTGCATGCCCAGTAGTTTTCACGAACAAGTCAACCGGTTATCCGCCTTGGGCTACCCCGTTCCACTTCAAGTATCGGCAGCAGATCGCACCCTTAGGCACCTTCCCGCTCGTGAAAAAAACGCACAGAAATCTAGCGAAAGGAAAAAGGTGGCTGTGCTCCCTTACGTGCGAAGTGTCTCCCGCATCTTAAAAAAGACAGCGCCGAAAGCAGATGTGCTGTTGTGTTCCCCGCCCCTCATTTGAGGAAGCCCAACCCTTCATTCGAACGAGCATGTGGCAATAAATACCTAACCCCGTACGTGAACTGTGTAGATTGCGTTGTATATTGCATCCCTCTATTGTGTCGCATACAGTATGTTAAACGAACAGGCAATTATTTGTCTTAATTACCGGCAACGCCAGCACAAAAACAATGTCAAGAATTCTTGCGGCATGGCGACTAAACATAGCGGGCCGTCTAGATCTTGTTTCAGAAAATTATTCGCAGTATCGTGTCTGGATATATTTCAGGGTGGAATAATAAACCACGTATCAAGGCAAAGGACGAAGGCGGGAGTGTCAGAAGCAAGAGCTTCCATAGTGGTGGGCACCGGATTAACTTCGACTACCCGGGCATATTTAGCGTGCACTGAAATCACACATCACAACGACGCTTTTGCGTTTCTTCATCGAGCTGAGGCCGCCGCAATCGGGATTGAAGGCGGCTGAACGTGTTGTGATGTCAGTGCAGACAGGGCTGGGTAACATACAGTCCAGCCCACTTGTTACGAACTTGATCGTCACGCGGCATTTGTTCGTTGTATCCAAAGTTCGTACTAAGTGGACCACCTATAATACGAGCAAAAAGAGCAAGCGAGACGAAAGTTAACTTTATTTTTGAAAAAAGTCGGTGATGCATGTCTGCTTCTTCAAAGCTGATCGCATCACTGCCGTTTCTAATTTTTCCAGCGCGGTAATATATTCATCGCCAAGACCTCTGCTGGACACGAGTTCCTTAAGCGACGCGATGTAACCGATCGCGGTTGAAGCGTTCACAGCAACCGGCGGTAGAGCAGCATCCTCGTCATCATCCTCGTCGGTCTCTGGGCAGTCAGGAAGGGCTCGCACTTCACGCACAATAGCTTCGTCAGTGCATGGCTCCTCAATGTCGACGTCGTCATCAGCAGAAACGAAATCGTGCCAGGCGACGTTAGGTCCGGCCAGCTGCGTGTCAACGACGCGTTGCCACAAGTCCTCCTGCGACCGGCCTTCCGGTGGGTGATCTATGGCTTCCCCGGTGCCTGGGCCCATAAAACCTGCCTTGCGGAAGCAATTTGTTATGCACTCCGCGGTGAGTTCCATCCACGCCACTTAAATATCTCCACGGCGGCAAGCAAGCTGATGCGAACTGGCATGGCAGCGTCAATCGCGACCAACAAGAGTTGGATGACGCGCCGCCGGTAGCACACGTTGAACGCATGAATGATGCCCATAACCAGCGGGTGAATTTTGCAGGTTGCATCGGGAAGCAAGAAGAGCACTGTCACCGCACTCAAGGAAGGCTGCACATCGTGCGCCGCACAGTTATTCAGCACGAGCAGGACTTTCCTGTTTTTTCGTGCCATGTCGCAGTCGAACTCGACAAGCCATTCAGCAAATAAGTCACGACTCATCCAGGCTTTTGTATTGTTCTTGTAGCGTACGGGCACGTAGCTTCCAAAGCATCGCGGCTTACGTGACTTGCCAATGATAAAAAGCAACCGCCGGTCACTGCCGTCCGTATTGACACACAGAAGAACGGTTATGCGCAACTTGCTGTTCTTCCCTCCTGTGCACTTGCCGCTTTTCAAGGCATGCGTTTACAATGCCGACGCAGTCTCGTCGGCATTGTAAACGTCCTGTGGAGCATAGCTCGTGATTGTTGGGAGGTTGTCGGAAAGCCACGCATCGACGTCCTCGTTGTTCACAGACGCGGCCTCGCCGAAGACCGCATCGAAAACAATTCCGTGGCGAGCCTTAAACCGGTGAAGCCAACCATTGCCTGGGCTGAAATCGGGAAAGTCCAAAAGGAAGGCGAAGTATTTAGCCTTGGAGAGCATCAGCGGTCCACTGACCGGAACGTTGCGAGACCCGGTGTCAGCGAACCACTTCAGCAGTGCATCCTCAACGTCCGCGTAGGTCGCCTTCCGAAGGCGCTTTCTAGTCGTCGGGTTGGCATTCACGGTAGCACCAAGAATCTTTTCCTTGCCCTTAGCAATGGTTGAAATGGTCGATTTCGACAGTCCCTACTTCTTGACCAGTTCACAGTTTTGTGCACCTTGAGCAAGTTCATTAACAATGGCCATCTTCGTTGCAATGTCGACAGCTTTCCTTTTAGCACCTCAAGAGGTCGGCGTACAGTCCTCCATAACACCAGGCGCAAGTCAAGCCCTTGGGCTCTCGCGTTGAGGCAGCCTTCAACTCCCCGATCTGAGAAAGGCACGGATGCCACTTTCTCTTCCGTCACCGCGCGCGCGCGCTTATTCGTTTTCAGTTTTTAACGCGCGCTTTTTATTTTTTTTACTTACCGCAAAGGAGCCCCGGGGAACGCTTTTTGGGCTCTGTGTTCGCGTCGTGTCAGGGGAGCATAAAGTGCTCGAAATTCGCCAGCCGCGGGTTCGCAGTCGAGCGAAACCGCACCAAACACCGCCGGCTCGGTCAACTACGGGGGCCCGACAGCTTCGCGTTTGCTCTAACCGAGTGTTGAGGCCACAACAATTCGTTCTGTGTGAAACACTGTGCCATTGCCCCAATATATATTTTGACGGTAGCACCACCCTCGTTCGTACTAAGCGAGAGTTCGTTATATCTGCGGCTGTTATAAGTAGGCTGGACTGTACTTCAAAAAAGATCTCCGATACCGATATTCGACACCTTGAGAAATTGTATTTTCGACACCGATATAAGATGCATAATCGATTTTTATACAGATACTCGGTACTGTATCGGTGGTGAAATAAGTAACGGCGCTATGAAATGTTTCCGTGCTTTCTGCAATCTTTAGTCTATTATTATATCGTAGTTTTTCAGAAAAGGCACAAACGAATCCGACAGCAAGAAGTTATTCAAGCTCCTCTGCCTGGTCATCTGGCCTTGTAAGAACTTCACACTGGGTTGGAGCCATGGTTGCAATGCAGTGATCGCTTACACAAGCGGCCCAGCGAAACTTTTATTGTTACTACTGCTCTTCATACGAACCGAACGGCGGGCACCTGTCTGTATATACAAATATATCTGAACCTTTTTCTATTCCTTTTGATTTCATACGACACATTACTTACCCGCTGGCCCCAGCGTTTTCCCTTGTGCTAAAAGGCTCAAATTCGTGCGTTTAGAGAACTGAGCAGTTATTTTTCCATTATTACGATAGCGGACATTAGAAGCTGTGCATATTGTTCAGAGCTAGAAGGACAACGATAAAAATCAAGTGGCTGGACGTTTTTTTTTTTTTTTTGTCCGGAAAGAGCCCGATGGGGGCGTGCTAACATGAGGCAAATGAGAAAGCCTCGCTGCATACGTACACCACAGTGTATTAATGAATGAAGATCAGCGCCTAAGGCTGAGCCATAGACGCATCGATGCAAGGACATTGAATGTAGTCAGGTAACTCAAGTTTCAATGTTGTCGCTTGAGAACTACGGCTGGTTGTACATAAAAGATAGAGGTCTTTTTTTAGCTTTGCGGCTGATATTCTGTCAATCAACCGCGTAAATGCATTAAAAAAGTAACAATTTTCGCCTTTTAGATACAAATACATCTTTAAAAGTTTGTCATTCAAAGTATGCTAAAAGGTTTGACAAAATAAAGATGCTTGACAAAGCATAATTTGTTATACAAACTTATGTGCTGGAAATTACATTCATAACTTTCGTGCCGCGTATTGCGTAAAATTTTAGACGTAATATGTTTTCAAGAAAGAAAGTCTAGTGCAAGTCTAGTGCGCTGTTGCAAATAATGTTTTGTTTTCAAACACTGTAAACTACAAGAACGGCAGTTAGCCGACGGCATTGTGGCCGACGGAGGTCATGGAAGATCGTGTTCTTGCCGCTACGCAGAGCCGACACGCGGAGCGCAGGGCTTGCAGAAGGGTTGGGCATAATTTACTGCGTTCAACAGTATACCGAGCATACTGCTTGACGAGAATCAGATGCAGCAGAGGCGGACGTTTTCTTTTTTTTTTTTGGTGGGGAAGGGGGATGGCAAAGGATAGGAGAGCGGCTAGGGGTACAGGAGTGTGCATATCCCTTAATACGCGTTGCCTTCCTTGCTGTTTCCGCTTTATCCTTTTCTGCGGTTCCGTTGACGACTTAGCGGCTTTGTGGTACGCACTCAATGCTCACAAGTAAAGAACCTCGTGGACACCTACTTAACTTTGGCTCCTTTATTCTTAAAGGAAGGCAATCTTGAAATGTGGTTGATTCTGAGGGCACGGGATATTTGCAGGTAACTCAAGGAGTACTAGAAGCCGAGCTGTCTCTGGGCTTTTACTACCGCCTGTGCTTACACCCTCAACCCAAAGTCTAACAGCCGCTTCAATATTTGCAGTTTTGTTTCGTATCGAGTATCATTGAATTACATGATACACTAAATATGTATTTTCAATACTGATACTTTCGTTTTCAGTACACGGCACCTAAAACAGATACACAAAATGTATCTAAAGAAAATATCAAATACATGTATCTTCGATACTGCCCATGACTGAGTGCAGTTTAGAGATCCCCAGATTGTGGAAAATATTGCAATGTCGTCCGCTAGGGCGGCCCCCAATTTTACTTGTTGCAGTCCCGCCTTCCTCCCTTGCCTTGCGGCGCGGGTCAGATGTCCGCCCAGACGTGTGCCAGGCACTGCGCCTTCCCTTTCCTATAACTCAATCAAGCGATTTGTCAACAGAAATAGTTGCGGTTTAGCGAGAAATATGTGAAAAAAATAAACATTAAAACCAGCATTGTTCCCTATTTCAACTGAGCTATCGCCGACATTCAGTTCCACACTGTTAGCCTCCTCTAATATGTTCTCCCGGCCATAAAAGAAACCATGTCGTTCATCCCAAAATTACGACTAATAGTCTTAGTCAAAGAGATCTTATTGGGTAAAAATAACGCATAGTATTAGTCTTTATTTGTGATTTTCAGAGGAATTTATTGTTTTCTGTTGTTATTTGTTTTTTGATGTGCTGCTTGCCTAAATTATCAGAAATAATCGCCGGTTAGCGCTGAGCGCTGCGGCACACCGGCGGATCGGAGTAACTTGAGTGGCGCGCCTGCAGTGTATATGCCTAGCTTGCGGGCTGACGTGAGAGAGCCTTGTTCGGACGCGACTGGCAGTGCGTCATGCGCTACTGGCTGCAATGCAAGCGCGGCCACGATGCCGGCGCCATACCCGCTCTGGTTACCGGCAGATTGAAAGAGCTGGCACCAAAAGAAAGAAAGCAAGGATTCAAGTACTGCCGCCGAAAAGAGCGGAAAGGCAGGTGCTTGAAAGAATGCTGTCATCGAATGGTGAGGAAAAGAAGCGGCGATCCCAGCGGCACAAATGCACCCGTGCCGAGAAAATGCGCGATTGGTGCGCAAAGCGTAAGGAACGAGGCACATCGCTCAACAAAGCGAGCAACTTGTGCACGTCTATTCTTTCACGCACAAAGTGGAAATAAAGGTCTCATCTGTAGCGGAGGGAAGAGAGCCAAACCTCCCGAATACTTATGCTATTGCACCCGCCACTGCTTCGGTGGTGGACAACGGCTGTTGTTGTGGTGCTCGTCTTTCTCTTCCTCCTCTTTTTCCTTATCTTCTCTATTTTCTGTTCTGTCCGCACGAGGCAGCGGAGGTGGCTCAGCTACAAAGCCAGTAAGAGGCGCACGCATTTTCTTTTCCTTCTTCCTACAGCCGCAACAACAACCACTCACGTCGCACAGCACACGAACGCCATTTCATTTCACCTCCATGGAAACGCAGCCTCGGGTTGTCGGGATGGAACCCAGGTAGTGAGGTGGTGAAAGGTGGCTGTTCCTGGCCCTACGGTGCTGGAACTGGTAGGTCAACGCCGCCCAGTAGATGGCAAGACGTGTGTGCAATATGAGGCATTATGTACACTGTGTTTCTCAGCTGACTAGCCCAGTTACACCTCTGTGAAAAGAATATAGAAAATGAATCTAACCATTCACTTTGATATTGTCAGGTGCGCTTCATAACAATGTTTTCTATCATAAAAAGTATGTGTACTCTTGCCGTTGTCAGACTGGGAGGGGGAATGACACCCGAAGGTGCCGTGACCCAGAGTCACACATAACTCATCAGCCCATCATCATCCATTCAACACCTCCGGCAAGGTCCCCCTCCCCCAGGAACTGATCGGTAGGGAATGCTTATGGCAGGGGCCTCATAGAGAAACATCCTTACGTAAAGAGCGGATACTCCCGTAGGGCACTGCGGCCGAACTGCGGCTCTACCGTCAGCACCCCGAGCGGCTGGTCAGACCGGTAGTATCGTCCTTCAAGGTTTTAGGCTCGTGATTTCTCTCTATCTCGGTTTCAGTTTTGATAGCATTGCCTTCGAAACTGATTTACAATTGGCTAATAAAGTATTCAACTTTATCGTCTAAAGTGGAGTGCAAAGGCTTTAATTATTGCTAAGCATGCCATAAATACAGATATAATGAAACCGCGGATCGCAACCTTTTTACTCGAAATACCACCAAGCTCCTCAAAGGACCTAAGCAAGGCTCAATTAGTTCATGCAGATTAGAATAATACGATCAGAGATGTTCTCATTGTGATGTTTACCGATATTGAGCCGCTTTTCTCACTTGCACAGAATAAGAGGCAGTGGTTTCACAAAAGCAGTCTATATTTCTTTTTTACACATTGCATTGGTTAAAACGAATACTGGATCACATTATGAAATGCATCTTATTACAAACAGCAGCAAGAAATAAAGGACTGCAAAGCCTTGATCTGGAAGCCGGAAGTCATGAACAACCTGAAACAGTATAAAACTAAATGCGGGTGGCTTCATTCATTCCATATATTCTTGGGCATCTAGCTCGGCGGGGAAAACTACAAAGCCTTGCTCGGTGGCATGAGCATGCCCACACAGAACGAAAAATACTCGAGGCATTGCTTAGATCATTGTGCGCGTTACAAGCAAAGCGTTGAGGTCATATGTCCGCGGCTCTTCACAGCAGATAATAAAGATCATAATAGTTCGCGTCAGTATGACCCAGAGCCTACTATACCAGAATGAGCAACTCGGGGCAAATTAAAACAGGCGATTGCGAACCAGCCAAGCTGCACGCACCTTTCATATACTGTGGAGTAAACAGGCTTTACAAGACTTAAAATGTGCACTACACTGCTCGAGCACCGCCAAATAAAACGATTATGTCACGGGTGAGTCGCAGATAACAAATGGTGTTTAAAGGGAATGCATCGTAAATAAATTTTCGAAAATTATGCTTGCAAGAAATGCACATGCCCTCCCGTAGAAGAGCCCTACAACAAACGGGTGGATGCTTGGTAAATCTCCTTGATGGCTCATATTTTATGTTACATGTGAAAAATACGTTCACAGAGCATAACAAACAATCTGCAAACATGTTCTTAGCTCAAGAAACACTAAACTTTTCTATGAGCAAAAGAAAACAACTTACCGAAAAACCGACGCGACGCGCTATAATGCACTTTGAGGTGGGTGGCACCTGCAGCACATGACCGGTGCAAAACCAACGTCTATATAGAAACGGGACGCTTGAATGAAATCCCGTTGACGCATGATGAGCTGTCTATCTTTGAGGTGAAGTGGAAGCACAGATTGCTACGCCGCCTGGCGGGGGGTGAGACCCTTACTTGTTCGGCCGCAAAACGGCTCGAGTGTCCGCTCTTTACGTAAGTATGTTTCTCTATGGGGGCGTATGCCTAGCTGTACTTCGGCTGCACTGGCACTTTGAAGAATTTCACACAACGGATAATTTTTTGACAACCACTCCGCTGTAGTGTGGGAGCTGTATTTCAAGATACGATAAACAAGAGTCTAGTGAAAAGAAAATTATGGCCAATGCACGCTTGGCACAAGCTGCACTTATTTTATGTCTAATCGTTAGGCTTGCTTCCTAACCATTTTCTAAACTTCTTGAAGACGTTGATTTCTTCAGAATTACGGAGTGCTACCTCCATAAAAAGGCACAGCTCTATATTCCTGCGTGCTAGTATGCTGCCAAATAAGAATCTAGCCTACAGCTCGGGATCAGCTGAAGAGGATAAAGTAAAGTGTTCACATGTGTCTTCAATGGCCTGTTTCGAATAAGCGGCTTTGTAGCGATTAGTTCCCATCAGTCACGTGAAATGATCCGAATTATGCTTTATCGTTGAACGTGCATTGAATAGCTAAAGGTCCTTCCGGGTGTGGTTGTTAAAGGCAATGTTGGGGTATAGTTGGTGTTCCAGAAGTACCCTAAAAAATTACAAGGGTTCAACGCTGCTGAACCAAATATTGAGCGAAAGCATTAGCTGCGGGTGACCGAGCGTTCTTCTGTTTTTCTTCTTCCTCAGCCCACTTATAAAGCCCCGCTTTTACCAAACCGTATGAACGTGCCTTAGTGGCCTATAGGGGTAACGTGAATGCCAGGGTTCCAGCAGGCTGATTCTGACATAACCGATCCATTTGAAACGAGAGACCCAAGTTGGCAGCTCCTACCAGCCCGTGTGTCACGTGGGGTGTCACGTCAAAGCGTCACGTTGGTAAGACGTAACTGCGGAAGGGTCATCCGAAGGCTTGAAAGTGGAAGTAGTATTGC
The DNA here is from genome assembly GCF_055883805.1 of Amblyomma maculatum. Taxonomy (NCBI): domain Eukaryota; kingdom Metazoa; phylum Arthropoda; class Arachnida; order Ixodida; family Ixodidae; genus Amblyomma; species Amblyomma maculatum. The sequence continues at coordinate 105,690,843 of NC_139353.1, read as the reverse complement.
TTTCAAAATAAAACAGCACACCTCAAACCCAGCAATCTTTTGTAAATATTCTGCAGGTGTACACAAGAAGGGGTAACATTTGTTTTCATATGTGGTACCTTCATCATAGATGGTGTGAGATCCCCGCTATAACTTTGGTTTCGTGTAAACGGTGCATGCCAAGCAGAAGTCAGTTCGAACAATTGTAGCTTCAAATAGAAGCCTGGCGCAATCACTTCACCGCTTCGCACCTGTTCTATGATCGGTGGTTTTCATTATGAACGTTCCTTTTTTCGTCGGGTTTTATAGATATTTCACCCTCACCATGTGATAAAACCATATATTAGCCTCCGTTTTGGGATTATTCCTGTGAATATGTGCAAGGAAACCGTACAGCCTTCTCACAATGAATCCACCGCTGAGTGATTCTGTTTTAATTTCATTTTTCCAGAAACATATTACTTGCCCCGCTTTTCCAATGACGTCGCGCTATGCGGCAGAAGAATGTGTGCGCTGCGAAACGCCACCACCGTTTTCAGGATGGCTGCGCCGAATCTGAACTCTAACAAAACGAATCATGCAGATCGGCAAGTGCTTACTCGGCCCCTTGTACTGGTCGACATGCACTCTATCAGCTTGGCCAATGTACAGATATGTAGTTATACTGCGGACAAAGCTGGTTAGCTTTCTGTCTAAATAATACTTCTATGACACGGAAGGGAACAGCATCTACGTAGCAGCTCAAGCAAGGAATCTTGAGCTACTCGCAGCCATGCAATCGGATGTGAACTGCTTCTCATCTGTAGCTGAACGAACGTACAAAGCGTCCGAACTAAACTACTGCTGACTCCCATCGCATGTCTGCGATGTCCGCGTCGATGCAGAAAACAAGGCCTGGACCATCATCTAAGAGACAAGCAAGGTAAAGCTTTTGCACCATGCCAAAAGCATGGAGCCCGCTAATGATGACAACTTCGACGTGTAGAGAAAGCGAGGGTAGCCTGTCAGAGCAATAAACATCAACACCTAATGACGCGAGTTAGAATAGAAGAAAGCAGGTGGAGTCTGGATTTGGATTTCCGTACACCGTCGCGGACTGAGATAAGAGTTTTCGCCACTACTGGTGGGGCAGAAGATATTCATCGTGCAGATAAAGGGCAAGTTGAGGCGTTTCTTATGTCCAGATAGCAACTGAACGGCGAAGCCATGACATAGAATTGATCATGCTGTGAGCTATTTGCACGCGGGCAGTGGCTGCATACAAGTTGATAATGGTGATAATATTACAATTCCCACAAATATGTTTAACCCGGTGGGCGGTTGCGCGGGATGGAGAGCACGCGCAAGCGTCGCTGGCCTGTAAAGCATATATCATCATATTATGACGCAACCAATTCTCTGCTGTGTTTCCGTGCTCAATCGATTACACCACCTATCAATAATATACATCACGTTATAGCGACATAGATGTCACCATCTATGCAATTTAGTTTACTTGGAAATGTGAATGAACACACAAAAAAATTTAGTGTGAATAGGATTCAAGCCAGAGCTTCCGGTGCTATAGTACTAATCATGACACATGTTTTTGGGCGGCAGAGCAGCCTTCACTGTCCAGTGCTAAGCGTTCAAAAATTGTACAATATGACGCATTTGTCTCCCTGCCCACAGCAGCATTGAAAAATATATATGGAGCGTCTTTTATCTGATATATATTATCATACCCCAGTAAACCATGTTCACCAACACGTCGCAGTTCTGGCGTTTCTTGTACTTCTTAATAACGAATAAAAGCACGTTTTTCTTTTGGCTTACTTAGTTGGGGTAAAGTGCATATATTAGCTTTTTCTATACACGTTATCGTCACGTAAAATATTGTCGCACTGACGCATGCTTGGTTTGGAAGTGCTATATGCCCGCGAAAATATGGTGATGCTGAACACTTAGGCTACTGGAATGTAGAGGAAGTGTTCTACTTCCATTTCAAGCCATGAAACAAGCTGAAATATACATGTCATGAATTTTCAGGCAATCATGTGGTGCTGTTAAAAGTAAAGCATGAAATGTATGCGCAGAGATCAAACTTTCTTCAACGTGTGCTTACATTGCTACTGAAATTCTCCCTGGCGCACTTTGTCTTGTTTCCAATATAGGCACCGCTTGAACAAACTGAGCCACTTTCTCATACAGTGCACGATTAGGGAGTGTACCAATCTTTTATGTCCTTCTTCAGCCATGTCCGAATGGTTTATGGTCACAATACTTCAGATTACTATGTATATTTTACCTGAGTAATTAGATATCGGATCCCTCGAAGTTGGCTAGAGACGTATTCAGATCGGGTACAAAGCTGTCTTTCGGAACCCTGTTTTGTCCCACGGTGCAAAAAGTATTCAGTCTTTTTCATTGAGATGTCAGAGTAGCGGTATTCTTTTGTATACATTTTACGTAGAAATAATGTGCAAAAAAGATTAGTTTCTGCCCCACGTTGTACCATCATTTGTAAGGAAGCCGGTCATGAGAAATCATGTTTAATATTTAGCAGATGTTTATAGGTTCAGCTTCCTTTGATAGACTTCAAGGCTTAAAACGCATTTACATGTGTTGTATTTACAATTATTAACCGCACATTACGCCAACTCTTTCTTTCAATATCAATTCACTAATATTCGTTTCAAACGCGTACAAAGGGAACATACAGGTAGAAGTTTGAGGCGCAAGAACACCTTATGGAGAACCGCTAAGTGGGTTAACTGTGTTATCACTCCATGGCGTTTCTTCCATAAATAAATATCTATGCAATGTCTGTGAAAGCAATGTCTTCCATAAATATTAAAGCAATAACTCTCGTTAACCTTGTGAACATTGTCAACTTTTGAGTATATAATTTCATCACGAATCATCTGCTCTGCCTAGTGCTTTGCAACGGTGCGATATATGCTCGACAGAGTTCCTACATTCTTAATCTGGTTCCACATAGGTTCCAGTTATAAGTGAAACTTTTAAAAATGTCCCACTTATAAGCAAAACAGTTTTTAAAATTTGCACGTATAATTGGAACCTACGTGGAACCAGATTAAGAGTGCAGCCAGCTGTAACTTGCTCCTGTCCAGCCAAACTAGATTAAGAAATTTTATTTGCCTTTTCATGTAACGTTGACATGTATGTATAAATAACTGAAAACAACCGACTCTATTGTGCGCTTGGAGAAGTAGCAAAGACCACTGCATAAATATTCAGAGCAATGTACACCGACCTCACGCTGTCTATGCTTCGCTCGTTGCATTTAATTTCTAAAACTATGATGTTTACGCAGATACGCATCTCTATGAAAACGCATGTCCATTTGGAAAGCCAGCGACTTAAATGAAATCAAATAAATCAACCGGCCTACAGACTTCAAGCAAGAATTAATCATATTCGTCGAAATGGGGTAGCTCGTTTGAAAGCCTCCAAAATCGACCTAGCAGAACCTTATTAGAAACAACATTTACTTTCACTATTTCCAGTGAATCAATGCTTCCCCCAATTAGTTGAAGGATCGGAGTGAGTAATGTCATTCTGCACGCTAGGACATCTGCTATATAAGCAGTGGTATTCCATGTGGAGCTTGATAGGCTCGCTCATCGCTGACAAGCCTCAAGCAGGAGAGACGGACCACAATGCGTTGCCATCTGCGTGTCGGCGTCCTTCCGGTAAGCAAAGAGAAAGCGGAATAATTGGAACCGATTTACTGAATAATTAAAAAAATAAATGTAGCACAAAGAGAGAGTAACCGATGGTCACTGAGGATAATAAATTGGATTCCAAGGGAAGGAAAGTCTAGCAGGGAGCGGCCGAAAGTCATGTGTGCGGATGAGGTTAAGAAGTTCGCGGGGGGAAGTGGATGCAGCTATCACAAGACCGGGATAATTGGAGAAATATGGGAAAGGCCTTCGTCTTAAAGTGGGTATAAAACGGCTGATGATGATGATGATGATGATGACTAAATAGGTAAACATGACCTATTTCTGGTATCTAAACTTCATATTTTAAAGTATGATCTAGATATTTTCAAAGCATGTCGCGAGCGTCTGTGCAAAAGGAGGGTTCTCACATACTCTACACTTTTGTGCTTAGCTAAAAACATAAGCTAGAACATTCGCTTCGTGACTACCCGTAGGTATTGTTTAGAGAATATACGCCTCGAATTTCGACCCATAGGAAAAAGAATTACACGTGTGGCGGCAAGCTTTACATCAGGCTGAAGCAGTCTAATTATGCAGCTTCACCAAAACAACGGTGGGCACGACGATATGACCCAGTTCTTTTCGATCGTTTATTGAAGCAATCGGGAACCAAATATCTTGCATAAAGATGCTCAGGCATACGAACTAACCAGCATCTTAGTCTGTTATTTAAAATGGTCCTTTAGCTATAGTTCGCAATTTCTAAAACGTACTCATGATATATCATTTCCACAGCAATGTTAAGATCTGGAAGGGCACTACTTAGGTTTCAATGAAAACCAGCATTTTTTAAACACACCATATATTGTTAACATATGGTTAAAGGGTTAACACTATGTGTTAACCTCTTGCTGTGAGAGGATCGCACATACAAAACTGTGCTTTTGACTTGCTCTGCGTAAACCTAGAGACCAATGGCTCTTTCCACGCACATACCAGATGCGATAAGCGCATTAGCATTGCCAACACAATCGAGTGCAAGTAACCCGGAGTCACGGTGATGTGTTAGCGCGGTGAAACCAATAAGGATGACTTCTCGTTGCCCTTTTTCGTCCTGCTTGAGAAGTAGTGCCTCCCAGGACTCATCTGTCCGGTCAGGTTTTGCAAATCAAGGACACGTCCATATCATATGAATCATGTCCGCTATGCCATCGCAACGTTTGCACCTGGGGCTAAAAATTTCCGGGTGCTACTTGCTGCAAAGCTGGGGGTTCGGGAATACTCCAGTCTGTAGCTTACGCCACATAACCTCCTCACTTTTGGTGAGTTGCTTATAGGCTTTCGGTAGTACTGATCTGCCTAATTTGTAATGATTTAGGATATCTTGGTAGGTGTTAAGGTCATCGTAAAACTGCTGGGGCTCCTCATCGCGCAAGGGGTACGGGGTTGCGCATAAGTCGTCACTGGGATCCCGGAATGTAGCTAATCCTCGGGCCAGTACGTGCTCTTTCTCGTTTCCCCTCAACCCCTGGTGCGCCGGTGTCCAAATGAGCGCGACCTGCTCTACCGATAGTGAACCACTGGCCAACACTCTTGCTGCTATGGCCGAAATGCGGCCCGCGTCAAAGTTTCTAATCGCTGATTTCGAGTCTGTAACTATAATTTTGACCTGTTGTTGTGTTAGAGCTAGCGGGATGGCCACCTCTTCCGCCTCCGTTGTGGTCGAATTTCGGGTGCTGCAGCAAACTACCGAGCCCCCGTCTTCTCTAGTTGCTACCGAAACACGTCCCCTACCGTTCGCGCATTCTGCGGCATCTGTATATAAGACGTCCTGTCTTCCCTCAAAACGGGCTTGCAGCGCTGTTGCTCTATCACTCCTCCGGCTCTCATGGCAAACGGGGTGCATGTTTTTGGGGAGCGGAGGTATTTTTAATTTGTCCCTAACCTGTCTAGGTACTTTTTCTGTACGTCTGGAGCATGCTTGCGGCTCATACCCCAGTTTTTCCAAAATGCTCCGACCATTACGACTGCGCAACAGTGTCTGGTATTGTGAAGTCCTTGCAGCTTCAATGAGCTCTTCGAGAGTATTGGAGACCCCTAGTCTCATAATCTTGTTTGTCGATGTATTGGGTGGTAAACCTAGTGCGGTTTTTATTCCTTTACGAATGAGAACGTCAAGTTTCTCCTTTTCTGCCTTGTGAAGCCGTAAATACGGCGCCACGTAGACTATCCTACTGATTATAAAAGACTGGACTAGCCTAAGGAGGTTAGCTTCTTTCATGCCCGCATGTTTGCGATCCGCTTCAGGAGTCTACAGGTTTGACTGGTGCTAGCGTCTAGCCTCTGTATCGGTTCCGAGTTCCTGCCGTTGGCCTGAATTCATAATCCCAGAACTCCAATAGTTGCCACCGTTGGTATAACGTTACCGTTGACCCTGAGTGTTATTTCCGGGTTATCCTGCTTTATACGCCGACGATGGGGCGATCGCATTGACGTGAGAGCGAGCGCTTCCGATTTCTCGGCCGAACATCTGAGCCCGATCGGTTCTATCTTTCTACAACTTCGATTGCCCGCTGGAGTGTCTGTTCAATTTCACCGTCACTGCCCTGCACATCCACAGAGTCAGGTCATCTGCATATAATGTATGGTGTAGCCCTTGGATTTCCTATAGTTTTGCGGGGAGACCAATCATGGGGATATTAAACAGCGTCGGGGACAACACCGATCCCTGTGGTGTGGCTTTGTTTCCCAGTCGAATACCTTCTACTGTGTGTCCCCCCATACTGATAGTTGCCGTTCTATTGCTGAGGAAGTCGCGTATGTAGTTGTACGTGCGAACTCCAACATCTCATGCACTGAGATTCTGCAGAATAGCCGAGGACTTCACGTCGTCAAAAGCTTTTGACACGTCTAGACCAACGATCACCCTGGTGTCTACTGTTGAATTGTGTACGATCTGTTCTTTTAGCTGCAGCATGACATCGCATGCGGCCAAATGCGGTCTAAATCCTATCATGGTGTTCGGATAGATATCGTTGTCCTCCAAAAACCGGTTCAGCCGGGCCTGAACAACATGCTCCATTAGTTTCCCTACGCATGACGTGAGAGAGATCGGACGCAAGCGTTCGAAACTCGGCCGCTTCCCTGGCTTCGGGAGGAATACGAGGTTTGCAGCCTTCCATGTCGCCGGCAGTCGACCGGCCTCCCAACACTCCTGCATGAATGCTGCGAGGTGTCGGATCGACGCGTCGTCCAAGTTTCTTAGCATTCGATTGTTGGCTCTGTCCGGACCTGCAGCAGTCTTTGTTCTCAGTCTACTTATTTCTGCCCGGACTTCGGCAACCGTTATCGGGCTATCTAGCTCCGGGTTTTCCTGGCCCTTGTAATCAGGCATTTGTTGGCCTATACCCTCCGCACAGTTCAAATACCGGTCTCGGACTTGGGCTATGAGAGTAGCCGCGGTCCCATCAAAGGTATGTATTAGCCTGTGAATTTGCTGCCTGGCCTCCAGTTTAGATTTCTCGGGATCTAGAAGATGCCGAAGTGCCACGTGCTTGCCTTCCCGATATTCCTGTCCAGTTTTTCACAAATGCTGCCCCAGTTCTGCCTCGTTAAAACGAGCGCATATTATTCAATTTCTTTGTCAAGCACTACCAATTCTCTGCGCAAGTTCCTATTCCCTCTTTTCTGTGTGAGTCTCGTTTCTAGATCCTTCTTCTTACGCCAGAGCCTGTCCATGTGACGGTCTACTCCTTCAATGTCTTCGTCAACCTCCACCTCTTCCGTTGCTTCGTTGACCGACTGAATGACCTTTTCATTCCAATCGTCAATGTTACTTAGTAAACTCGTTTAATCGCTTCCTGTCTTGCAGACACGATGGACACACAATATATCTAGGCCTTGAATGGTTTCACCTTAGAATTTAACCCAGGCTAAAAATTTCTAAAAAGCAGTTACATTTAACACAGTGTTGTTCAATATAATGTGGATCATTTATTCCCCGTTTATCTTTTTCCTTTAACGATTAGGTTGGTTCATATCACATGCACATTTTGTGGCAAAAATAAAAGCCTAAAATAAATACTGAAGATATCCGGTAATAAAACAACGCCTGCGAACTACAAACGAAGCACTAAACACAACTGAAATGAACGCGACAGCATTAGGCCCTATTATGTACAAAGTCAAGCCCTGGCGGCATTTTCATTATCAGCAATGTGGGCGAAAATGCACGGACTTGACTCTGACACGTGGTAGCTGGCTGGTGGCATGGCCGTGCGCTGAATGGCTGGCGGATTGCGTAACGTCGGCAGACCATGTGACATGACAAGAGCGCTGCCATTTCGTACTTCTTTTTTGAGACTTCAATTTGAGACGTGAATCTTCCCCTCCGGATTCCTTGACGATGGGTTATACACGCTAATCCTAAGCTAGTTTAAATCAGAGCTTTGTAGGTGCCTACGTGGTGTCGCCTTTCAGATATGTACTGTTTAGCCTACAACAGTCCGCTAAGAAATTGTGCCGTGTAATGCAGGCACATAAGAACCAGTGACTGAGTCAGTACGAAGGAATGTATACGCAAACGGGGACCCAGAAATCGCTTCACTGGTGGCAGCTAAAAATGATATCGCGTCATATCCTTGAAAGTCGCTGAGTTGAGCTCGAAAACATCGAGGAAGGCTAAGATGAGTAGTCACCTGCGTTCTAACTGAAGCAAACTTACTCCTTCTTTCTGATAAGACTCGCTCGGTCGTGTCCGTGTATAAAAAGCTATAAGGGAAAGCCAACGCCAACTGCCCAACAATGCGTCACAAAAAGTAACTCTATACCCCTTTCCCCCCCCCCCCCCCCCGGGGGGGGGGGGGTATAGAGTTAGGGCACTCGGCTCCTGTGTCCAAGGATGTGGGTATGAGTCCTAGCCGCGGCGGCCGCTTTTCGATAGAAGCGAAAAGCAAGGCACCCGTGTGCTGCGCTATGTCGATTCACGTTAAAGAATTACAGATGGTCGAAATTTCGGACTCCTAAAAGGCGGCGTCTCGCATGGCCTGAGTAGTATCAAGATGTTAAGCCTCACAAACCAAACCAATTCTTTGCTCTCCTCCACTGGCCACTTGTCTCTATCGTTGTTTACGAGATGCGCGTGCTCCCCTCGGTGGTCGTCGCACTATGAATGCTCGTCGCGATAGTCAGCGGTAAGTTTGAACTCGGTGACAGAGCATAGATATATAACAAGACAAACCTCCGCAAGTTACTAGAGCAATTGAGAATAGTGTGGCAGCACATGCGAGTGGCTATGATGATTCGAAATAAATATCAGCGCCTCTTGCGCTGCAAAGCAACGAAGTGATAAAGGCACGCCCAGTCGAAAAAAACTACAGAACCTTGTCAAAAATACGACAAAATATCCTGTAGTTCTGTCGTAACCATCAGATTTTTCTGTAGTTCTGTAGTACTTTTCTGTAGTTCTGTAGTTTTTCCGTAGTAAAATTTTGTTGTCTATAGTTCTGTAGTACTTTCCTGTTGTAACTACAGAAATTTCTGATGTTACTACAGAATGTTCTGTTGTCACAACAGGTTTCCCGTCAAAAACCGCACAGAAATTCTGTCGTAACATCAGAAAATTTTCTGTAGTTTTTTCCGACTGGGCGTGAACAAAAAGCACAAGATCTTCAAGTTCTTTTGAGCGCTACAAGCAAAATTGTAAGGCTGCATGCATACAAGGCAAAATTACTGATAAAAATGTTAAATTTCTTTGCTGAAAGCCGCGAAATATAATTAAAATAATTATTCCTCTCAGAAAGTAAAAGTAATCGTATTATATCACAATTCCTTCTGCTGAGTAATGCAATTACTTTTAAACTACTTTCTTATTTTCAACCTTACAAAGACTATTCACACATGTCTACAAACCAAACAAATATCACCAGACCCCAGTAACGTCCCGCACCATTCCTTCTTCACCCTGCTGAATTTCATCCCAGATGGCCGTTCTCTGCCTGCTTCGTACTGTACAGGCTGCTAACAATATAACACGTCGGCAGAAAAAATAAAAGATTTGTCGGTCGGTCGGTCAGTCAGTCAGTCAGTCAGTCGGTCGGTCGGTCGGTCGGTCGATCGGTCGGTCGGTCGGTCGGTCGGTCGGTCGGTCGGTCGGTCGGTCGGTCGGTCGGTCGGGTTGGTTGGTTTTCGAAATTTCGACCACCTGGGGTTCTTTACCGTGCACTGACATTGCACAGCACAGGGGCGCCTTGCTTTTCGCCTCCATGGAAAAGCGGCCGCCGAGGCCGGGATTCGAAAAAAGAAACATGGGCAAAGGCTGCTTACTTTCATTGCGCTCAAGGAAGAATCAAGCGGCAAACCCAGCGCCTTGCTCACCCAGAGCTCTCTTCACCATTTATAGCCTACGAATCAGATTATTTTTTTCTTGCTTGTTTTTAGGAATCGACTTCAGCAGTTTCCGCTAAGTAATGTTCGCGTCATTGACATTTACGCATGTCTCTACCTCTAGCTAAAGTCCCTTGATAATTTGAAAGTAGCGACACTCTCCTCCGCGCCGCGCTTTCCTCCTCGATTCTCCTCGCGTGGCGGCGGCGAGCGCTGCGCACGACACGCTTTTTCTCCTTCACGCCCGCCGGCCGGCCGCAGCAGTAAGTGAAGCGCAAGCTTTTCTGCCAGGTCTGCGCTCCAGGAGTGCACAAAATTTTTGAAAAATTGCGAGAAAAGCATTAAGAATGCCGAAAGTAAAGTCCATAAATTGATTAGTTTCTACTTAGAACTGTTTGAACGGGGAATACTGATAAACAAAGCTTTCAGGCGAGTTCTGTGCTACAGACACTTTTTAAGTCACATGATAAGGTTTTACTTTGTGTACCTAATCTAGTACTGCCTCTGACTTTGTGTTTGTTTTTTTTAGAACGTGAAATCTGTCACCGCGGTAAAACCGGAAAACGATCCAGGCTGGTGCTTTGAACTTAAAGATCAGAGAAGGTTAAAGCAGGACTTAGTCGATTTCGCTACTGTCAGGCTATCTCTCTAAGCATAGTATATGTCACGTGATCAATCATGAGATTGAATTATTGGTTAATTGTACATGTATTTTGATCAATTACTGGGCCAAATTAATTGATATTTAGTAAATTACAATTAAAATCTAAATTTTAGCTGCAACATCGAACCGTATACCATTGGAAAGCTTAGGCCAAGTGTAATGGCACTCACTGTGCTAGTTAGCGATCCGCGATAATCTGCGTTAATTAGTTAATTTTGTATAAAACCAAATTTTGAGCTGTTCCTTGCTGCTTCGAGGCAAGGAACAGGTTTGTCACGGCAGTCTTGATATGATGCTGATGGAGGAATTAAATAATTTTATGAGTACGCGGCCACTCACTGACTTCGCGTGTGGTTAAAAGACAGCAGGGTACACTGGGAGAAGTGGTGGGCCCTATTGCCGACACACTGAAGTTCTGGGGCAAGCATGCTGTGGCCTCATGCGCTATGTAAAAGAGCTTGATTTCATTGAACGCAACGATAAAATAAAAAAAATTTACAAGGTGCACATAGGTCTTCAACGTGCGGAAATGAGAAAGCATATAACTGCCAAATTCATTAACTATCGCTATCCTATCTATCACTATATCTACTAATGCCACTATCCTACCACTAATGCCACTGTCCTATCCGCAACGAACACTATCACCTCACTATCCGGGCCTATTACTATAATTTACTATTATTATCCGTAACAGTCACCATCATTACCTATCACTATTCATAACCATCACTATTTAATCTGATGCCGTCCCATGACCAATTGATATACTTCAATTTTCATTGACTTACGTTGTCAGTCATGTCTCTATTATCTCATAATACCTGACGAGACAACTATACATTGATTTATAATTCTTATACTTTCTTGTTTTCTCATAAATTGAGGTGGGAAAAGAGCGAGCCACAGAAATAACTGACTACTATCAGCGCGAGGTTCATGTCTCTGTCGAGGAGGCTTCCTTTACTTCAGGACAGGTCGGTGAGAGAAAATTGATGGAACTGCGTTTGGCCTGTTTTTTTTTTTCGAGGTCGTGTAATATTGGCGGCTCAAACTGGTCTTCAGTGAAATGTAGCTAGATAATAGAGCGATGAGTTAATCACTCAGGCTAGGTGAAAAAAAAATCTTGCACACAATTGAAATGAGTAATATGTTACAGTGCTAAGAATTGTTGCTCGCAAAATGTTCCCCTATTTTTACATCATAACTATAATCATTATTGATTGTTCAAGTTTCGTAAATACAGAAAATTGATGCAATGATTCCGGCTGATTTGACATCGATGGGAAAACTTTTCTCGCAGTAAATGAATACGCGGAATCGCGGTTTTAGAGCTCCAGCTTTCAAAGCGAAGGTAATCTGCCAACGCCTAGTAGTCACGGGTAAAGTGGAGCGTGTGTGATCATGTGAACACCTCCTGCACATTGGCCGTATCCCTGATAAAACGAACGCATACTTTTTAACCCACGCGTGTGTCGAAGCATGGCAAGACACATTCAAGAATTGAAAAAAAAAAAAATGCCATACGACCTAACCAGCGCAGATTACCCGCAATACCTCGGGTTTACTTGCCAAAGAGTTTTTCAGGGCCAGCATTCATTGCTCCCGAGTAACCGACGCACACTACAAGTACAAGCTGGAAAGGCTAGCTCCTCTACAAGCTCGAATTTTGATTTTTAGTGAAGGAGGCCAGGGATCCTAGCATAATCGCGACAAATGCAATCGAGAGACTGTAATTTTCCAGTTATCTCTGACAGCAAAAAGCAGATTATAGCGCCCTATTTCTGACTGTACAGAAGTCGACAGCGTGTTATATGATGGAGCCTTGGAGCCTCGCAGAATATTCAGCATGCTGCAGAGGACAACCTTATTTTTATACAGTGAACATGTTGCCGCCGCAAAAATATTGAGGAGCAAGCAGGAATAAAAAACGCAGCGTCAGGTGACGCGTTATTACGGGAAGTGAGAAAGGTACCTTACGTCGCAAACAACTCTGTCCTTTCCAGGAATAAACGTCTTTCGACTAATCTTGTGAATCCATTGACTCGTGCGCAAGCCGTCACGCTTGCCTTGAGATATCATGAATACCGCATAACCATCTTCAGGCCGCTTGCTGCAGTTGTACGCGCAACAGCACGGCATAGAGCTTGCACGCTGCAATAAAAGCACAGCGCGCAATATTCGCTCGCCGAGACTAGGGGAAAATGGCGCGAAGGAAAAAGAAAACACAAGGAAAACGGCGGACGCGCATCGGTTTCCAAGGGCAACGGCAGGGAGACCAATCGTCGCTCAGGAAATCGGGCGGAGAGCCGGCCTTCAGCGAAGGGGCGCGCAAGGGGCGAGGAGGAGGCGAGGAGGTAGCGCGGCGGCGGCAAAGTTCAATCGTTGGCGTAACTTTGAAAGCATCAAGGGGTTTTACCCCTAGCCGCCCCAAACAGCGCTCTTCGCCCTGTGGCGACAAGTGTAACCAGGGATCACTGTGCCTTAGCCGATTTAACAGTGTGTCACTACGCGCTTCTAACTGCATCTCGTTTTGCCATCAGTTGTTCTGACCTGGGCTTGCCGAGCATTGTTTCGACTTTGGCACCACTCTACAATGTTTTGTACTGAAAGAGAAGTGGTGCACTTCAGCACAAGTCGTTTAGAAAGTAATGAATAACCTTTGCTTGCGGAAAACCTGCCCTAAATTAAATATTTACATGGAAATTACCACATTGGAGACGCAATTTGTTACATTACAAAAATACTGGGAAAAATAGTGAAGCTACCGTAATTTCATTATTGTACTTAATTACTCCTGATGGCAGCGCCAATGCCACATTCTAGATTCCGGCATTATTTTAAAACAAAATCATGGTCTACACGTGTCTGGCTGCATACCAGCTGTAGTAGGTAGCACGCGATAAATAAAGATTACTATGACCACGGCAATATGCAGACGTGTCGCGAGAGTTTAGAGCACTGCCAAGCACAACGCACCGTCATTTTACCCCTAAACGCCACAAGCGCACAACTCTCAACTAGCAGCAATGGAGACTCGGGCGCACGAAATTGCCTTCGCCGCTCGGGAGGCGGCGTTGACCACTTCAATGAATCAGTCACTGAGAATTGCAGGTACCGCAGTTTTTTCTACGCCACACGAAGCTTATTGGCTAGTTTTAATCAATACTCGCTTGAACAGCTGACTCAGCAACTCGGCGCAGCGGTGCATGCTCACGAGGCCTGCGAATGCACCACTCGTGTTGCATCAAAAAGCGCATTCCTTTTCGCACTTGGCGCTGTCCTGCCTTCGCGTGTCACGGGGCTAAGATCCCACTGTTGTGGCATAGGCTTGTTAGGTGGTAGTGCTGCGTGTGTTAGCCAAGAGATGGGCTGTAAGATTCGTTGAAGTTCGTTCACGTTCTATCTACGGTTAGGTTTCGCGTTATCCGCCTGTTCTGGTGACGAGGTCACCGTGGAACGCCGGAAGCCATAGCTAAATAAACATTAATATCCTAGCGTCAATCTCACATTTGTTTTTCAGTTACCGCTTGTTTGCAACGTCCGGCTCGTAAACAACCAAACTCACGTGACTGGAATTACGGACATCTTGCTATCGTCTGTGAGAAAGAACTTGAACTGTTCGTAAGTACCTATCAACCGTACCTATCAGCCGGAAAGTTCCTTTAGCCACAACAAGCTAGACACCTGCTAAGAGAACCAAAAACTGTGTAATTTAACGGAGAGAACAGTCTATGAGTCCAAAACGACCGTAGGCGATATTTGTTTTTGTGTTGTTGGTATAGAAAAGAGTTAGTCTTACGATGATGTTAAGGGATAAAGAATACTAAATGCAAAGGGGAAGGAAAAACAACGTGCCGCTTCGCATTTAGTATTCTTTATCCCTAAGCATCATCATGAGACTAACTCTTGTCGATACCAATAACGAAATACAGAAAAACGTATCACCAACGTTCGCCTTGAACTCGTAGACTGGTCGCTCCTTTAAATTCTATAATAATGCACCCCTTAGTTCCCCCTAAGGTCCCCTTCAATACTCTGCTTAATAACTGTAAGAAATAAGCTCAGAAAGCTGGATGTCACAAATCCTACGCAACGACGACGGGACTCGAGCCCGTTAACTTCGCTCCGGGAAATGACTTGGCATTTGGTTGCACACTTTTGTTCTCCATGCTGGTAAACGTTTACGCGAGACGACAACTATAATAGCATGCGCATCAATTTCTGGTTCCTTGTGGCTCATGTGGTTCCGTGGCTCATGAGCAACAAAGAACACCACATATCAAGATGCCTCTCGTCGTAAACAATTCGTGCAAACCCTGCAAGGAATTTATTGTGAAATAGAGCGCAATATATTTCGCTTCTCGACCAAAAACCTTTATCACGTACACTCAGGTGTCTAAAGGTCTCCTCCAGTGGCTACTAATCAATGTCGTAATGGCTCAAAATCAATTTGTTTATTGGCCGTTTATGACTATGACGTTCCTTAGGAGACATATATGAAATGTCTGAGGAAAGAGTAACAAGTTACCAGTGCATCCTTTCATATACATGTAATTTAGTTGTTGATTAGAATATATGTTTTTTTTGGTAAAGGAATTTGCGTGAGTCATAATGACTCAAGCTACTGGCCGCGTTCTGCGGCTCGCCTGCAGCCTCAAAATTGTAGGCGGTAAATGTACTGCAAATCTCGAAAAAAATATATTTCATGTTGTGAAGCGATGTCTATTGTAAAACATGGCAGCATTTGTTACATGACTGCTGAAAAAATTAATACATGACAATAATCCGTAATCAGTATTCCGAACGACTAGTTTTGCTTTTAGTGCAATTTGTTAAAAAAATACAAACGATTGAGCTTCACAAGTAACCTATATAGCTTTTTCATTTTCCTTGCATTACCTTCAGTTTTAAACGTTGTGGAGGGTAGGACCCGCTAGGAGGCGTTGCATTCTACTTCCACGCGGTTCAAGAATAAACAGGCATACATGGTTTTACTGTATGGGTGGACAGACTGTTTGGTTGGTTGGTTTGTGGGGTTTGACGTCCCAAAGCGACTCAGGTTATGAGAGACGCCGTAGTAGAGGACTCCAGAAATTTCGCCTCCATCGGAAAGCGGCCGCCGAGGCCGGGATTCGATCCCGCGTCTTTGGGAACGGTAGTCGAGCGCCGTAATCACTGCGCCACCCCGGCGGGGCTCGTAGAGTGCACCCTGTGCTGAGGAAATAATTTTTTAAAATATAGCAGTGGCTATAGGCGATGCGCAAAACGCCGACAACGCCGCCTGTCGCCAAAGCCGCAAAGCGTAGGCGGGCTCGGTCGGGCGCTGCTCATGTCAACGTCTATGCGTGCGCGTCGTGTTTTCGTCTTTGGTCGCGGTTTAACGGATATAACGCCGCTGTCAACATTTAGCAATGTACGGAAAGAATTGCTGCGCAGTTGGTTTTTCGAACACACATAAAACCTTTCCTGGAACACGTTCCTATAAGTATTCAGTTATGTTTCACGAGAACGACGGCGGCCGTGAATCGCGGCGTTCGACGCAGAAAGCAATCAATCGCACCGAATGACATTTGTTCAGGTTAATGTCATTTTTTCTACGCGCTGCTACACGACCAAAGCCAATGCCATTTCCAAATTATGGTAACTGAGATTTATATGCAAATGTTGGTGCGCCTTCAATATATATGTTGCGAAGATGACTGTGCTGTAAACGAAAGCCCCCTTTCAATTGACATTCATGTCGTGCTTCCCTTGTAAACAACCTGTTGATTAGGACTATCAGTTACGAAGTTAGCGGCAGTGTTGGCGGCGTTTGTTTACGAAAGGGCACGGAAGGTGCGCACGTCTGCGCTTGACTGCGAAACGAGTTTCAACAACTTACACTTTGCGCACTAAAGCAAGTGTCACGAGCAATACGTAAAATAGGCAGTATCTAGTGTACTGTCCGACGGCGCTCTTATAGAACCTTCGACTATCGCCCTACGCCGAGGCATACTACAGCCCCGTTGACTCCGTTTTCGCCTCATCGTTCGCTCGGCTTATTAAAGCCCGTCGAAAAATGCTTGGCCTCATCAAAAGAGCATACGGCAAATTCGTAACACTTGCCACATCAGATACCGTGAGCTTACTGTAACGACGCGACCCGCGAGAGCGGTTGACGACGGCGCTCTGGCCGTGTGCTGGGCCCTAGTCGTCGCCTAAACGGCATCAGTGCCGTAGCTGGAAGCGCTTTGGGAATGGTAAACTTCATAATCATAAAACTACCTTAGAATCAGCTCAATTGTCTCACACATTTTCTTACAGTAAACGGTATGTGTAACTTCGGCGACATCTTAGCAACGGAGCTAGAGAACGAAATCGGATGAGCTGCATTACACCTGCGGCAGCTGCTAATGTGAGCAGAAATTTAGCTTTCCAAAATCTCGTTACATAACAGCGATCCTCAGTAAAGATAATTTGTTTTAGATTCCTTCATCAAATTAAGTGCGTATTATTTAAGATCAACAGAGCGTGCTTTTCTGAAGGTGGCGAAAGAAATGCGCCGTGTCGGCGACTCGGCGGACCACGGCAGCAGGAGCGACCTGTTCCGCCCGCGCTGAGTGCGGTGGCTACGGGTTGGCTGGCAGCTATGGGTGCCAGTTCTTTTTTACGATGCTATGCGGCATATTTCACATCGATGACTAGCTGCAAAATTTTAGGAGCGAATTAGTATTTAATGCAGGTGGCACTTTTGTAATTTATTTTGGGTGTATCTTCTCACCGAGTCTCGTGTGTAGAGATAACATATTTCCTCGTTGATCGCATTCGGATGAGCAAACTCATTCGGTACCTAATGTCATTTTCATCAGATGTCATATTTTCTCGTGTAGCAGCAAACAATTATCATTATGAACGAATGTCATTTGATGGAAATGGCATTAAATTTTCCGTGTGGCAGGGCTGAGTGATAACTATGTTTTCGGTGTTTTCTGCTTGTCATTGCACCTTTCGTGTGTTATCTGGCAAGATTACGAAAACATAACATGTCGCTGCACTTGCTATCCAGACTAAGGGCTCTAGAACTGGTTATAAAGCGCACTGTAATTCTGCAGTTTGGCGCGACGGTATTACGAATGAAATGAAGATGATACTAAAATAATAGCATATAAAATTTAACTCTAATATGCCTTTGACTAACGCGTGATGCAGGTTTTCAGATAAGTCCTCTGCTGATATCTCACTCCCCCTTGAAAGTATCTACCCGCTCTGCCCTTTCGACGACGGACGGGAAATCCATGCTGGACAGGCCATGATAAAGCACGACCATGAAAAATCTGAACTCTTGGTACAGGAGCCCAATATGCGCTATTTTTCTGATGCTCAGAATGCTGGTTTGCAGGCTCGCTGGCTTTTTCTGCGGTCGCACCGGTACGAAACCGCTCGCAGTTTCGACGATGCTGCCTAGTTTACTGTAGCGATATATTGCATGTGAACGAGGCAAACGTGCATTATTAGGCAAAGAAAGAACATTGTTTCATAGGTCAAGGAATGAACGATTTGGCGTGGCGATGTAATGAAAGCGAGGAACTAAAAATGAGCTCCACTTCGTACGCAACCTTGTTGACTCTCGTCTTCAGCAGACACTTGATGCATATGGAGGCGATGTAGTCCCAGACGGCCGTGATATCGAACACGTGTACACCATTATACAGTGCGATCCCCTTGCGCACGCTATCACGGCGGAAGAGCCCGCGAGACGCGCACGAACGGCTAATCGCACGCGCGCACCACGGCCCCGCTTGCCGCATGGGGCCCGCCTCGGGTTCCGACGGCCGCCGCTAGGCGGCTTTCAGTGGCGCCCCTATAGGCGCTGCGCATGGCGTATAAGGCACCCGTTAGGAGCAACAGGGTGCACTCTATAATGCGCCCGGCATAGAGTGCACTCTGTTGCTCCTAACGGGCGCAATATAGCCACTGCTTTATTTTAAAATTTTAATTCCTCAGCACAGCCTTAGCCTATCTATCTTGGACAGCTGGCTGACCAATTATCTATTGTACTCAAGGTGAATATGTGCGATAAATATTCATCCCATTTCCTTCTCAGCGTTGCCTAGGACAGTTGGCGACACTGGTTGTTTACCTAATGCCCCCTAAGCAAACATATCACCCAATTCAACTTCTCTAGTGGCGCACACTTGACTGAACGGTAAGCTGAAGCAAACGGAACAGAATAAAGATATAGGTTGGTAGCTCCGAATCATGGATTACCATAACAATCGTTCAGGTCATCAATGTGAATTATTAATGCAGAACATAGCTTGCATGTCTTTCCACGAACTGTGGTCTCAAGAGCTGAGTATACAGGACCATTCATTTTCGTACATTTTGCTTCAGCATTATCACAGACGGCCGTGAAAGCAGGGCTCGTTTTAAAATAGTTGTCTTTTGTTGCCACAACGCCGCTCAATAACTTAGCATTCTGCCGTCTTGTCGTGCCTTCTGATTATTTGCTAACGTTTAATAAATCATTACTTTTTCACGCCAGAGCAACAACGTGCACCCGCGCTTCCCATATAAAATCCTGCTAAACTAATCGAGTGGTTTGTTGACTTCGAATTCTGTTTGTATAACTGGCTCTGTGCAGATATAAGAGTATAACGTACGGAATCGCCGCAACTGCCTTCCGTTCCAGGTCGTCGATATGACGTTTCCAAGTGTCCCGAGAGGTGTTGATGAGGACGCTCTGGCAGACCCTACGCCGCCGATTTTCAATGCGGCGATCAATATCCTGGCAGGCAGAACCCACATTCAGGACACCAATGTCACTGGCTACTTGCTGACATTTGATATACAAGTAAGCAATTGTGCAAGGTTTGCAGCGGCCTACAAAAGGTCACGGACTCTTTCGTGATATACTTACTTTTGAACTTCTTCAGAACAATTCTTGAAAACTCTAATTACTGTGCGACTCAATACAGCACCCTGACTCAAGTTTTCTGACTATTCCAACAGTGTCAGCATAAGTGATAGAGGCTTGGACACCCAGATTGGTTCAGCAAAGCACATCAGTTACCAAGATGAAGGCATTTTGTACGTTAATGCTAAATTATTTGTTTGAAACTTGACTCCTTGATTCTCATAAATATTGCGGCAATCTTATTCCTTTAAAAATGTCCACGAAAGCGAATGCGAAAGCACACGTGTTTTTTTTTTTTTTGCACTTATGTTGGGAGCATTGAAATGATGTAAAATTCCAAGTATAACCCTTTGAAATGCATACCCTTTACCGTAAGCAAATACGGCGACCAACCAGGAACCCGTTAGGAAATTCAGCCTATTTTTCACAAAGGTGAAATTTTCACCAGTGGAGATCTGATGTTTTTTTTTTTTTTTTAATGCGGGCCTCAGAAGCTTGTCTAACTTCTGTAATCGAAGTCTATATATCACTGAAGCAGGCCGGCGAAGACTGCACCATGAGGCTATGAATTCACTTTAACTATGAGGGCACTTTACCGACTGAGAAAGGGAGAAGGAGAGGGACAAATATAACAAATGCATTGAGGGTGTGCGGAGAAGTGAAGAGATAACTAGATGGCGACCAGTGTGTTACCCCACGCGTGGAATCTCGAATAAAAGGATGAAAAGAAAAGAAGTACAAGAATGTGAAATTAGTTTGAACCGTTTCGTTAACCTATAATACTAGGACACACAGGGCGCCCAGTAAAATTTCACAGCATTGACTGAACCCTTGTGCGTTTAAGAATTTGAGTAGTCCATTAACGGATATGTTGTCTAAGATATTCCAAGTGCCCGGAATCTTGGCTTCCGCTGCGGATCTAGTATTGAAACGGCAGAACGTGGAAGGTAGGTGACACCTATACGCAGAAATCGTGGGTACTCAGGTCCTCAACCACTTCACGGCCCTCTGCAGTTCTCTAAATATGGAGCATTTGCAATTATGATAGTAAAGAGTGTAACTGTAGATGCCTAAAAGCGCTTCAGAAGCAGGGGATATATGATCTTTTTAGCCTTACAAAGAACGTCCACTAAGCCTAACGGCGGAGTTTCTTGGTTTGGTGAGGCTTAGTAGAGTTTCATTAAATCTTCGTGGAACGGCCTTCTGTCTTGAGAAAAAAGACGGTCGCCTTTTCTAAACTCTCTCCTGTTTCCTAAGCTGCTATTTCGTAGGTATGGGCATTGCTTCTGTTGTTCCTGGCTCTACTGAGCGCCGTCTTGGCTATTCTGGATGTGCATCCAGCCGGATGCGTGGAGAAACGGCTGTAGCCGCTAAATGCTGGAACCAACACTTCTGGATGCTCTTCGAAAACATGTTTTGCGAAGGTGGGTGCCTTTGAAGAAATCTACTTTGCAAAGAGCTTAAAAAGAATTTAAAAAGCCAACAATAGCATCCTGACACCGGGGCTAGAGCTTTATTCGTCTGGTCTGAAAACTATTGTACAGCCATCATGATAGATCCAAAGACGCAGATGCACTATCTAGATCAGTTCGCCGATCCCCTGCCGGTTTTATAGGCTCCCCAGTGTATCCCACCGTGGGGGTGCAGTGCTCAGGAAGCCCGCCTGATGTGCCCAAAAGTGCGAGATCGAATGCCGCCCTCAGCGGCTGCTTTTTCATTACAGTGCAAAGCAAGACGCCTATGTGCCGAGTGGTGTCAGAGCACGTTAAAGAAGCCCAGGTGGTTGAAATTTCCGGAGGCAGCCTCTAAGCCGTGTTTCATACTCTTAGTCTCTTTGGGACGTTATGCCCCACAAACCAAACTAAAGATTTTCATTCAATGAATTCAAAGGAGTCGTGCGCACTCCACACAGACATTGGCTTTCGGGTATACGAACCAGTCACGTTCAATCCCCCTTGACTGCCCCTGCAACACGTGCTGGTGTCCGTTGAGACCCCTGGTGACATAATTTTCTATAGCTGCAATCTCACAATAGCCCCTACTTGATTACTTGATGCCGAACGAATTGACGACGCATATTCTGTGGTGAAATACTCGCTTTCAAACAAACTCTTATTGTTGCTTTCCTGCCTTTGAAATATTCTTATGGAAGCATTGAACCTATACTGCGAGATGGAACGTCTAGTAATTCTTTTTTACAGGCGTAAGGGCCTCCGGTCAAAGTTAAATGGCAGGAATAAGACGATTATTCGAGCAAATTTTCTTCACATCAGAGATTTCCCAGATAACAGCCCTTATGTTGTCTATTCAAATACGAATAATACGAGTATTAGAAGCATAGGTTACTCTTGTATCAAATTTTGAATATTATATTGCTTTGCGACAAACAACAGGGAGGACCTAGGCACCACCTGCGTTGGCTTTCCAATGGGCTCTGTATTCGTTCTTCTGCTGTACACTAGAGGTGAGGTCGTGGCGTGAAAGACAATAGGACGTTAGCTAGGACAAGTGGATACAGTCAAAGATATTCTGCAATGAAGATAGTCAACACAATCTTGAACGAGAACATCTTCGGCAGAACTCCGCCTGGTTGGGTACTTGAATCAAAAGGAACCGAGTTGGTCCCGAAACGTCGGATTCTAATAAACAATTTGGTTTGTGATAGGTGTTTCTCAAACATTTGTTTAAACACAATCTTACATTAATTTGTGCTGAAGCGAAGGTTCAGAAATTGAATGGAACCTGTAAAACCATTACTCACGCACAGTGCGTTGCTAAGCAGGTCCACACTCATCACAGCGGGAGCAGCTATTTCATGCCTTCACCATTTAGCCGGCTGAATCGGCTATGTGAGGTAGTGTGAACAGTCCCGGATGTATGTCTTCAGTTCCAAGTGCTCCAAGGCACAGGTGAAAGTGTCAGGATCAAAAACACTTTGACTTCATAGAAAACCCACATCGGGCTAACATGTTTGCAGCATGCAGCACTACGAGGGTTTGAATAATCGCTCTAATTGTCTTTCTCCATTGCATATTTATTAGGGAGCGAGGCGTAAAATATATTGAAAATAGCGGACGTCACACTTCATATCACAAATCGCTTTTGCAGCGTCTGTGGTAAGGCCAAATAGGACAGTGCTTCGAGTGGTAAGCGGCTCCTGGTGGTTAGCCATCGTGGTTCTCATGAACGCCTTCACGGGACACATGCGCGCCTGCCTCCTGGTGAAAAACGAGCTCGAGAGAATCAATACGCTGCAGGACGTCGCTGCTAAACCTCACCTCAAGGTTTACCTTCTCAAGAATACCGTAGTTACTCGGTACTTGGAGGCAAGAGTTTATCTAGTTCACATTACCGCGGAACCAAAATGTGAGAAAATACAGAGTGGATTGAAAAAACATCCCATTGAATTTTTAACAGCCAGACTGCACATAAAATTGAAGACAAAACAATTTTCAGCAAGTACCGTGAGACGTTTCTCCCATTCAGTTATAAATTATTTGAACACGGTTGCGCCAACACACCTTAAATTATAAATTGCAGTGCACGCAGATCTTGCTTATATTTTAGCTCTAGAAAACAATTTCTCTCGTGGTGAATAATACAAAGAATATAAATTTGATAGAAACCTGATTTTTGTTCCAGGCGAAAAGCAAGACGCTTGTGTGCTGTGTAGTGTCAGTGCACGCTAAAGTACCCAGGCGGTCGATATTAGCGGAGTTTTACATTACGGCGGCTCTCGTACCTTGATTTACTTTGCGACGATAAACGCCATTAACCAAACCAATTTCCTCCCATCGCACAATTTAGAGACATTCGTAACTTCAATGCTTATAAATGGATATAATTTCTATAATTTTGGCTTATCATATTGCAATTGTCAATGTCGCCGTTAGTATCACTCAAAAGCGGCTTCTTTCGGGTCGCCAAAGGTGCAGACGCTGCGGATTTTGAATTATTTCCGATCAAATCAGTCACGTAAATCTTCTAATTCTGGTATTGAAGGCGATAGACGATTGCATGCTACCTGCGTGTCAAACTCTAGAGCAAATATGTGAGCATTTTAGTCTATACAAGCATTTTATAGTAATAAACCTTAGTGAAAAGTAGCGTTTATGCTTGAAAACTTCCACATGGTGGAAAAATGAATATAATTGTTTTCCGCGTCACTTTTAAAGACGTCTAGGGCTCTGAAAAAAAAAAAAAACGGTGTCTATCGTCAGGCACACAATCTTGCTATTAAGACAAAAAGACCTCATACGAGTTCTGTTTATATATATAAAGTTTAAGGACACATATATTTGCATTACTATGTGAGCATTTATATAATTGAGTTTGGTGATGGTGTCGGCGACGGTAAAAGGCCAAGCCAGACGTGTAATCAATGGTAGCTGCCGCATAACAAATGGAAATCTTGCCGCCGCTTGGCAAAATTGTCAAAGCACTGTAGTATGCGCCAGCTCTTTAATTCCTAGAAGAGACTACCCTTGATGAGGGCGTCCACGGTATTCAAGACGTTGCTCGTCTTTTCTTACACCGAAATGGCGGTATCAACTTGGTGGCATAAGGCTAGCCCGTCTTAAATGTAGGTGACGTGGATTTCAGGTCAGGACGGCGCACGCGACTGAAGGCATTTTGACCGCGAGCATCAGAACATCTGTTTGTACAAAGAGAGCGCGAAGCTTTTCTTTGAAGATATCCCAACTGAATTATTCTTCCTCCTCGGTGTGGTGCCATAGGATCGCTGCGCAGGGTTAATAGGAAATGGCGTTTTTCAGCAGCACGCTAAGTCCCCCTTTAATACTGCTGACACAGTACATGGATATCCATTTGTCGACATTTTCACCTGAGGCGACGAAAATGCTGTCGGGGTCATGGGGATGAGCCCTGATCATAAATGTAGGGGCAGTGAGGTTGCGCCAGTCGCGTCATGGTGGCAGTTCTGGTGTAGCACATCTGTGAAGCACCGTAATGCAATATTCTGGGACACGGAGAGTGGCAAAGTCGGCACCTCCACCAAGATAGTAGGCAGCAGGAAGCGTCCACAGCAAGTAAAACACGTATGCACTCTCACAGCGCAATGGCCAAGTAGAGAGCACACAGGACGTCGAAGCAGAGACCACTGCGAAAGATTCAGGCCTCGAGTAACATCAGACTGCCACACACACACTACGTCTGCAGTTTGAGTCGAGAACGAAGTCAGGGAGCTGTCATGCTGTACCCGCTCCCGCTGCGAAATCTGTCTGGTTTTCTTTTTATTTCTCTCTCTCTCTTTATATATATATATATATATATATATATATATATATATATATATATATATATATATATATATATATATATATATATATATATATATATATATATATATATATATGAAGGAAAGAAGCCAACAGTCGGCGAGGCCAAAGAAAGCGTTGGGGATGGTACTTTATGTCTTTTTTTTTAATGTTTACTTGGATAATCACAGAAATTAGTAGTGTAATCTGTTTAGGGGAAAGATAATAAACACAAAGTAGAAGAAAAAACAACGTGCCGATGGTGGGAGCCGAACCCACGACCTCCGAATATCGCGTCCGGTGCTCTACCAACTGAGCTACATCGGCCGCTGTCCCCCCTGCTACTTGCTTGGGTATTTATGTTGTCTGTATACGAACCTTGAGAGTGTTCACCAGCGCCACCCTCAGCCAAAGCGGCAGACGTGGAACGTCCTTTGTTACCGCCAGCGTCACGTAGAACGTGATCAAGAGCGAGGGCGAAAGCTGTGCTAGAACCCTCTTACGCTACCTATGGCTTCAAGACTGCCAGAACCGAGACCCTCGTAAGCTACAAGCAGATCAATTAAGGGGAAATGAGGGTGCTCGGTATAATACATGAAGGAAAGAAGCCAACAGTCGGCGAGGCCAAAGAAAGCGTTGGGGATGGTACTTTATGTCTTTTTTTTTTAATGTTTACTTGGATAATCACAGAAATTAGTAGTGTAACCTGTTTAGGGGAAAGATAATAAACACAAAGTAGAAGAAAAAGCAACGTGCCGATGGTGGGAGCCGAACCCACGAGGTGGGAGCCGAACACTCTCAAGGTTCGTATACAGACAACATAAATACCCAAACAAGTAGCAAGGGGGACAGCGGCCGATGTAGCTCAGTTGGTAGAGCACCGGACGCGATATTCGGAGGTCGTGGGTTCGGCTCCCACCATCTGCACGTTGTTTTTTCTTCTACTTTGTGTTTATTATCTTTCCCCTAAAATATATATATATATATATATATATATATATATATATATATATATATATATATATATATATATATATATATATATATATATATATATATACGTCTTATATAACCTATATTGCAAGATCCTAATATGTTGTCTGGATCGTCACCTGAGTGTTCTCACGTCGCGTCAGGCCTGCCTCGGCAGTCTGCCTGCTCTGCAACCTCACCTGTCATCTCAACCTGTATATCATGCGATCAACGGCCCTATTGAGTACTTCAGGAGTCCTTTTGTTTGTCCGACATCTACAACACGCACCTGATCATTCATTTCATTTTATTACTTTAAATACCTCGTTGGAGGTATTACATAAAGAGTGGTACAAAAACATAACAAACTTCTTTTGTATATATTTCTTTTATTTTTACCTATCCTTGTCTTTCTCCCTATCACTCACCTCTTTGATTTCCTCTACCTTCTCCTAGCTATCCCTTTATTTCCGCCGCCCCAGTTCAGGTGCTTCAGATATAAGATAGCAGATACTGGGGCTGGCAAACATCTTTTCTTTCCTTTTGTACGTACAATAAATAACCACTACAACAACAACAACAACATGATGCACGGCAGCACTTTGTCGGAACATCAAGGGACACATGATTCCAACGATGTGGTGGGGAAGCTCGTTCCAGTCGGCTGCTGTTCTCGGAAAGAATGGAAGAATGGATGAATACATGCTGGCATCGGGTGATACCTGTAGGTCCGGACGATTTTCTTCATAGCTCAGATATGTCATCTACCATACCCTAAGTAGAAACTGCTGCGAAGTCTCCTGAAGAGCCAGATGGATTTTCAGTGTCGCGAAGCACCACGATTCCTAAGCGCCCAAATGGAACCTTACGGTAATCATAAAACCAGTCGATGCCAGATTCTGTATAACTCACTTTATCATGCTGTGAGATGACAATCTGTATGTCTGGTTCCAGATGGCTACTTTTAAGTTCGCCCCAGCGAACAGCTAAAACGTTTTGGTAGCTAACACTCAAACCGCGGACACTGCTGAGCGCGTTTTACAAATACGATCGACAGCAGGAATCGCAGTGCTAGCATACTAGTTCCAGTCAAACAACTGTGGCGTAGGAGTAATCAAGGGTATGTCCCCGGATCTTTCTCAAGGAGGTGTCTGCTCGGCGTTAGTCCAGAAACTTTCGAAGAAATTGGGGTGCCGTTTAGGAAATTCAGAAAATATCCGTATAGTTTTTATGATTGAACCTGCGTCGGAAACGTTATTCTGGGATATACACGATACCGTGTGCATGATTACATTCAAACACCCGAACAATGTGGCAGATGTCAGCGCTTCGGTAATGTGACCCCTGCTTGCCGACTAACTTTGCGTTGTTCTCGTTGGTGGTGAAACTCGCTACCGAACCAACCCCATTTGCCGCAACTGTGGCCACCAGCACGAGGCGACGTCCTCCCGCTGCACTGCCTACAGTAGGGAGAAACTAATCTATAAATACACGACATCCAACAATACAGACTAAAAGTCACCAGTAGCTGTTTTAATTGAGCAAACTCAAATCAGCACTCATCACAGAAAATACTAATTGATGTGAAAGAAACAGCCAGAACAGTCACAGAAAAAAGATGTCAGTCAACAACAAATATATGACGTGGCTGGACCTCTTAATCCACACAGATGAACGGTTCACCAACCATCTCTACCTACCACACAAGATATCACTGCGTAGCAGTCTCACTCGAGGTGTGCATCCCGGAACCGTTCATGCGAAACATCTATTCGCGCAAAATCTGATTATCGCAGTAGCCAACTGCTTCAATCGTCTACTCTTCCCAGCGTGCAACTCGTCCGAAAGAAGGCCACCATCTTTCAATATAATGCCTGTAGCTTTTCTGCATTTTCTGCCCTTCTTCTTCAAGCATAATTTCTCTATTATTGCTATATATTCGAATCGCGGCTCTGTACTCTGTACACTTGTTGAGGCTATTGATGCTCTCATTGTACCAGTCTCCTTGCTGATGGCGAATCATTCTTACAATTCTTGGCTTCATCTCCCCTCTTCTCGCGCAATGGCGGTCGCAGTGCTTCAATCGTCTACTCTTCCCAGCGTGCAACTCGTCCGAAAGAAGGCCACCATCTTTCAATAGAATGCCTGTAGCTTTTCTGCATTTTCTGCACTTCTTCTTCAAGCATCATTTCTCTATTATTGCTATATATTCGAATCCCGGCTCTGTACGCAATCCGTCTTTAAGGTTACATAGTACTCCAATTAACAACTGGTATGAACCATAGCAACGTTCTTCGGATTATCCGGAAAGACGTCAACTTTATCCAGCAGCGCATACCAACTGATATACGTAACGCCTACGTTGCAGCTGCTGTTAAGTTCATGAACGTGCAGTTTACAATAATTGTTGCATATCTACCATCTCGTGCTGATTTATAGCGTGCGAGGCACGCCTGTTCCGCACATTATAATTGGGGATTTCAACGTGCATCATCCTGCTTGGGGAGTTCTCCGATGGACAGCCAGAGGCAAGCAACTATTTGACTTTGCTCTGTCCAATAATTTAACATTTCTCAACGACGGCCAAGCAACGTACTACGAAGGTGCAAGGTCCAGTCCGCTTTACATCTCCATGATCTCTGCTGAGTTTTCAGCTTCACCAACCCGGTCAGTGGACATCGAGACTTACGGAAGCGGTAACCTACCCACATCGCAACGGCGTAAAGGTTGCTACGTGAATTGGAAAGCTCTTGCTGACACTGTAGAGAAGCTGGATCTGTCAAATCTAAATTATGACTTTTTCATCGCTGTGGTAGCACGTGCTCAAACGTTGCACACGTAAGTCCTGCACCTGCCAAAGGCATACGCACCTGTCGACATTGTCTATGAAAAACTTCCACGAATACAACGTTGATCCCATTCTGTTCACTAAAGAAATTTGAAAGACATCGCTAAAAAAGACACCTATCCGCGGCCTCGTATTGACGACTCGCTCGACAGATCACGTTCCGCCCAGTACTTCTCAATCGACTTGAGAGCGGCTACTGGCAGATTAAGGTCAATGAGCTAGACCGCGCAAAAACGGCTTTTGTCCCCAGACGGACTGTATGAGTTTAAAGTGCTGCCTTTCGGCCTATGTTCAGCGCTGGCTACTTTTCAGCGCATGGTGGACACAGTTCTTGCTGGCTTCAAATAGCAAATTTGTTTAGTTTACCTCGATGACGTCGTCATGCTCTGAAATATTTGTCGAGCAACTTGAACGCCTGCGCACAGTGTTAGCGGTCAGCTAACTTAACACTCAAGCCAGAGAAATGTCACTTTGGCTACAAAGGATTGAAGTTTCTCGGTCATCTCATGAGCGCCGATGGCGTGAGGCCAGACCATGACAAGTTTTTTGCTGTCGCCGAATTCTCCGTTCCTGGCACCAAGAGAAGTTTGAAATGCTTGCTGGGTCTCTGCGCGTCCTACCATCTATTCATCGCAGATTTAGCCAAGGTTGCTGACCCATGACTCGCCTACGTACGAAGATACACAGTTCGTGTGGGGTGCCGAGTAACAAGACGCTTTTGTGGAGCTGCGAAGACGACTGCAAACAACTTCTATTCTTGCGCACGTTCATGCACACGCTCACACCGAAGTCTACAACGACGCCTGAAATATCGACCTCGGCGCCGTACTCGTTCAAACCAAGCCGGCGTCGAAGAGGTCACCGTGTATGCCAGCTGAGACAAACTATTTCACTACGAAAAATGATGCTTCGCGGTTGTGTGGGCAAACATTAAATCTAGGCACTACCAAGATACAGCTTCGCTGCATCTGCTGATAAACCACCAGCTGTTCTCCAACTCGCACCGGTGATAGCTGTCGTCGTTCACTGAAGCTTTGACTCGGACTCATGGAACGCCTTCGTCCTCCAGGCACCACGTCTCCCACCAAATGAGCTGCCCAGCTGACATCTGAGTCAAACATGCCTCCAAGGAACTGCCCACGAGAGGAACTGCCTTTCTTCTAAGCCTGGGCAATCACTGCTTTACAAGGTGGTGGTGAAGCCGTCAGAGTGCTTTGATGTTACAGCTTTGTCCATTGTCTTTTCCAACCTTGACAAATGCCTTGAAACGGCAGGATTTCACAGTTTCGCTATTCATCGTCCTACTAACAGTATAATCGTCTGGGTGCGTTCCCTTTCCGATATTGATCGGCTCCGGGAATTGAAAACTCTGCCAGCCTCTGACATACCCGATACAACCGTGCTGACAGTACAAGCTTATCTTACATCTAGATCGGATCTTCGGCGTTATGTTGTGTCTGGTGTCGACCCGGATATCGCCCTCAAAGATCTTGCGCCTGTATTAGACTGTACTACGCACAAGGTGGTAGAAGCACACTACATGGGTAAAGAACGTATATGTCTGGTTACTCTGCAAGGGCCTCTGTCTGCTCCAGCTCGCATCTCACTTTAAGAGGGCATCTTGCAGTCCCGCCTGTACAAACCCGGCGTGGTGCATTGTTATCGGTGCTTCCGCCCGGGCTATATGAGAGCTTCTTGCCCATGTCTATCGCCCATCTGATTCCAAAGAATATCGCTGTGGCCTCTGTCGTCAAGACGGCCATGACATTACTTCCACAGACTGCTCAGTAAAGGGCCGCGCCATAGAGAAACGCCGCATGAGCTCCCAGAAACATCGCTTGAAAACAACATTAGTCACCAAATGATCCCTTGCTAACATCGAACCGTATTTCACTGTTTCAGCTTCACGAAGATGAGACAATTGCAAACCCTGCTGTAAATGAAGGTTCCTCCGGGACACGAAGATATGATCAAACATTACGGCGCGGCAAAACACGCTCCGCTAGAAGACCCCAAACCTCGCAGCTCGATGATGAACCTAAAGAATAAATTGTCGAATTGGACAAAGAACTTACAGCTCTGCAGGAGCAGATTCAACGTCTCTCCCAAAGACGAGCCTTGCTTGCACGATCGTTCATTCGTCCTTCTGATCATCCTCTTACTACGTCTCAATCACCTGCTCACAGTTCGCTTGCCCCTTGTGAACTACAAGCACCTGCCACATTGTGTCCTGTGCAACTGCTCCATTTCGTGGCACAGCAACTGCAACAACTCATAAAGGTGGTAATTGCTAACTTTCCTCCAGTTTTCTATTCATGGATCCAACATTGAAGAGCAACAGCTGTGTGTTGAAATGAAAATGCCGTGGTTTTGACAACAAGGCAGGCGAGATCCGTACACGAGTGCGCATTGGTAAACTTCCTAAGTGGGTATTGCTTTTAGAATAAACAAATGCTCTACCCCCGTTTTCCGGCTTCATTGCCTACTCTTGCCTGAGCACTCCAGACTGTCGATGCAGTGCTACGTCCAAGAGACCTGGCAAAGCTGCCATATATGTAGCCGACTGTTACATCCAAACTGAGGTTTCACTGGCATTATGGTGCAACAAAAGGCAAGAGGTAGTGGCTGGGCTAGTTCGCCTCCCCCGAACCGATATAATTCTTGTCTCGTGCTACATGCGTCCGTACGCTGGTGGAGGATCTAAAATAGAGCTGGGATGGACTTCGCACCTTCGTTACAAATAGCCGGGACGTCCTATTTTGGCCGGAGGTGAATTAGATGCCCCGCATCAAACTTGGGGTTATCCCTCTTCTACTGTGCGGGAAGGTGTAGTGTTGGACGCATTTACTGATGCAGATTTTGCGCTCCTTAACTCACCAAGCACCGCAACACGACGTTGGGATGGTTCCCGTTCAGCGCCTTCCTCTCCAGACCTCACATGGTGGTATGGTGCACGTGCTGTTGCATGAGATCGAGAACTAGATTGTAGGGGTAGTGACCATTATCCATTACTCATTGGTTTAGACCTACATTTCAAGCGCCGCCGTAGAGGCTGGTGCTTAGTCACAGCATGGGACTTGTTCAGAATGCTACTAAACAACTCCGTGCTGGCAACTGTGGATCTACAAGAAGCTTTGCGCACTGCATTGCAAGCTGCAACTCGTTCCAGTTGGGTAGAGGAAAACAGACCGCCTCCGGATCTGCACCTTCTTCGACTATGGGCGGCTGTTCGCATCGCAGAATTGGCGTTTATTAGAGAACTAACATTTCAACGCCGAGTTACGCTACACCTGCTAACAGCAGCGGCACGCCAACATGAGAAGCGCCTTTCTCGTTAGCGATGGCAGGACTGGTGTGCATCTCTAAACGCAACGTCTACTACTTGACATGGTGCAAATTTAGGTCCATGAAAATCGGCAGGCGTTCAAAGTACCCCGCAGGCAATGCTTGTCTAGCATCTGGACAGACTCCAAGCCAGTTTGCATCAGTGATGGTCAGGAATTTATTTCCGGATTTCGACCACATTCTACCTCCGTTCATAGGCCTGCATAATCTCCCGTCAGAAGCGAGCTCACCCCCAAGCGTAGAGAACCTTGAAGGTATTGAAAAACATTTCACATTGCAGTTTATTGCAGCTATTGACAGAACGAAACCGCGCAAAGCTCAAGGGCCAGATGGACTGACATACGAAGTGTTTAACAATATTGAACAACCTGGTATTGAGTGGCTGCTTGAGGCCCTGAATAGAATTCGGACCTCTGGAGATTTCCCGACTCCTTGGAAACATGGCGAGGTGGCGCCAATTCCGAAGAACAGGAAGCCTTCCACTAATTTAAACAACCTTCGCTCAATAGCGCTTACGTCCACGCTTTGCAAGCTACTAGAACGCAAGTTAGCTATGCGCCTGTCATGGTGGCTTGCAGGATACAACTTGTATCATTCAGCTCACATTGGCTTTAGCCCTCATTTGGGCACTGAAGATGGTTGGAACATCTTTCAAGTATAGAACTATTAGGATGAAGATTCTGCAAAATCCGGATCATTTCAACAATGCACGTCCACAAGGCCTACGACAATGTCAGCCATTCAGCGATTCTAGCCATTCTAAGCTGGCTACGTTTCCCACCCAGAGTATGTAACTTTGTAAGATCATTCTTTGAAGACCGTTATGTTTTCATATGGATTGGTACAGAACGTGTTGGACACTTTAGCATAACGGGGAGTGTTTCTCAAGGACTTGTGCTGGCACCAATACTGTTTAACACGGCGCTCCTAACTTTGGCCTGGCAACTAGCAATCATTCCGGACATATGTTTTGCTGGTGTATGCAGACAACGTCACAGTATGGTCCCTACGCACGGATCTAAGCCTTCAAGAATTATGCCTTCAGACTGCTGTTGACAAGACATCTGAGTGGTGCACGAAAATTGGCCTAGCCCTCTCAGTCGAAAACACAAACTTTATGTCTATCACAAACCGCTGGGTAGACGCAAGCTTTTATAAGCACCACTACAGCTGTCGTTGAACGGGCATCGGCACACTACCACTTCGTCGATGCGAATCCTTGGTGTCGAATTGGACAGTTGTGGTTCAGCAGTGCCATGGGTTCGATCTGCACGACGGAAGGCCGCTAGTACACTGCACTTATTTTGGCGCATTGCCCAGAAAACAGGCTGCGCTTGCCGCAACATGGCTTGAACGTTGGCGCGTTCTGTATTACAGCATCGGCTTGTCTATCAAGTCTAATTTCAACGTCTCACAATAATATATTGGGACAGCTTAGAAGCAATCAATAGAGAGGCAATGCGAGCCATCAGTGGGCTCCCTCGCCTGACATCCCTTCCCACTCTCCAAGCCGAGGCCCAGATGAACACCATTGACGAGCTCTTCGAGTAGCATCGTGAAGCGCGCTACCTGACGCGCGAAGCTATTCCTGCAGCGTCTGCATTAGCGCATTGTTTTGATTCGTCTTGTACGCTGCTTGAAGCAACGCCTTCGGAACCTTCATGGAGTCGGCCACAGATTACAAACAACCGTCCGCTACGAGAAAAGCGTCGGCGGTTTATCTCGCCGTGAGGAGATGGCGCTGAGAAGAATCCGCGTGGGTGCTGCTTTAACGCCTGCTGTAAAATCTTCCCGGACCACATAAACTGCTCCCCTGAACTACCCTTCCTGCCCAGCCCCAGCTACGGAGGCCACACTAGGCCACTTCCTAACAACTTGTCCTGGTCTTAGCGTGGCCCGCATGTGGCGGATACAGATCGGGGCCTAGCGAATAAAAAGCCAGCGATGCGGCTTTGGGTGACCACGCAGAGGACATGGACCACGCATCCTTCATGGTTGTCTTAGAAGTCGCTCTTACCATCCTACCAAACCGCCAGACACAGGGGTATTATGGACACATGACCCTCTGTCTGGTGGTTTGGTAGGATGGTATGGTAGGGGTATGGGCACATGGCGAGAAGAAGACGATAATTGGCTGATCGGCTGTCTGAGACCGGTCTCTAATTTTTGGTGCTTTTCGAAGTTTTAGAGTATTAAGTGTTCCTGTGATTTGTGTCCTCAACGTGCGATGATCTGCGGGTCTCTGGCCACCGGCGGAAGCACGTTAAGCGACCTTTTAGGCGCTCTGCGCCGTATGCACTCCGACACGAAACACCGCTTCCAGCCGCACTCCATGCAGCACTAATGGCAGCAGAGCCATCGGCTAGTCAAGCGGCCTCTGTAGTGGCGGCAACAGATCGGGGCCCTGCGAACAAGAGACCTAGCGAATAAAAAGCCAGCGATGCGGCTTTGGGTGACCACGCAGAGGACATGGACCACGCATCCTTCATGGTTGTCTCCTACAAGAAAAAGA
Source organism: Amblyomma maculatum (assembly GCF_055883805.1). Classification (NCBI taxonomy): domain Eukaryota; kingdom Metazoa; phylum Arthropoda; class Arachnida; order Ixodida; family Ixodidae; genus Amblyomma; species Amblyomma maculatum. Next base: position 105,656,296 of record NC_139353.1, on the reverse strand, counting down.
GAGCTGCTGGTGTTCCGGTTGTCTTCAGACCCACCGAGGTAGGAGGCAATCTACGGAAAGCCAACCCTAACATCGTGGCTTCGGCAGTTGTAGCGTCGGCACAAGAAAAGTTCTCAGCCATCGTCTCAATAAGGATGGGAGCTTAATGGTTACAGTATCAACATTGCCGGCTGCAAACAGTTTGCTCACAGTAACTAAACTGGCTGGAGTGGCTGTAGAGACCCGGGTACCATATTCTTACCCAGCCAGCTACGGGGAAATTCAAGACGTACCTGTCACCTACTCAAATGAAGATCTGCAGGAGTATCTATGTGACCAAGGTGTCCTCTCAGATTGGAGGCAAACAACATACATTCCTGAGAACGGTGGCAAGTTCAAAGAGGTACGCCGTCGTTCTGCTATATTAGAATTCTCAAAAGATGCACCACTGCCTAAAAGAGTCACGCTTGGGTTCTGTAGTTACCCTGTAACTCAGTACGTTGCAGCAGCGACACAATGCTACAAATGCCAAAGGCATGGCCACATATCGAGACATTGTACCAGCCACGTGCGGTGCAAAGTGTGTGCTAGCCCTCATTCGCAGAAAGAGTGCACCTCGAGAGCGCAACCTAAATGTGCAAACTGCGATGGCCTACACCCTGCTTCATATGGAGGTTGTGTTAAAAAGAAAGCTGCTACACCCCATTGGACCACAAATGACCGTCGGACATCCGATTTAGATCCGAACGTCCGCGACCGCATTGGGCCGTCCAGTGGGCGTACACTGAACGTCTTTTTCCGGACATTAACAAAGCCCACCGGTAGTAAACCATCGGAGGTCCTGCGGATATTTGTTTTTGGATGTCCAGCAACTTCAAACCAACGAAAGTCCAGCGGATTCACTATTTTGGATGCATGAACAGTCCGTCGTGTTATAATACTCTGGACGTCCGTTGTACGTTTCTGCACGATTGACATTTTTGAAATGCACTCATATGTGTTTTCGTTATAAAGTAGAATGTTACATGCGTCAAAAAAAAGTATTTTTTGCATTTGAAGGTACCATATGTTTTCTGCTCTGTATATCTGTCTAGAGTTAATACACGTCCATCTCCGTACGGCGGCCCTCTGCTACAGCCAACAACAGCCACTGCTAGCCGATCCGATGCTCGAGCGCGCGCGCGGCGCTCGTATCGCTGTCTCGCTTCTTCGAAAGTCGTTGCTGTCGAACGTCACTTGCGTGACTCCTGAGAGCGGTAAGACCGATTTTTTCGTTCTGTAGCGTAGCCCTAGTGCGTACTTTTGGGTATTTCTTTTCTTTGCAGGTTTCGTACGTTAAGCTAGCTGGAGCCAACTTGTTGCAACCAGCCGGCGTCAGCAGTACAAAACGTGAGTTCGTTTGTGGTAAGAATTGCCCGCCATTGTTTCAATCTTCAGCCGATTTAGGTTCGTTGTAAGTATGAAAACGGGACGTACTGTTATGGCGGAATCGTGTAGTTGCTTTTTTATACACGTGGCGTTAATTGGTTGTTCAGCTAGTTTTATTTATCCGGTTGCATACTCATTATGGCTATGCAGCAACGAAGTGATGCTCGCGTATGTGAAAAGGCCACCCGGGAGGCGAAGAAGTCATTGATGCTGCTTGACTGCGCAAGTAAATGCACACCGAGAGGACGAACCTCTCGCGAGTTGGGGACTGGGCCTACTGTGGTGGTTGCTGGACGTTCTATAGAAGGTTATAGTAGTGATGGAAGTTGTGATGGCAGCTTGGTTACCTCAGCTGCTTTGAGCGCAAGTTTGCATCGCTCACGGTGCAATAAGCCCATGCAGGATTTAGAGTTTTGTCCTTGTGCCGAAGACGGTGACAGTGGAGCAGCGACGTCGCAATGTGATGGTCGAGATGAACAAGATTTCCGAAATTATCTGCGGGAATGAGCAGTTAAGCACGGAATCAAAAGGCGTGCGCTGACAGCTCTATTGAAGATATTGAGAGGTCATCCTGCTATGTCGGACCTCCCAAAAGATGGTCGCACGCTTCTGCGTACTCCTCGCAAACCACGGGAACAGTGCGCGGTTACCCCATTAGCACCAGGCCACTACTGCCACTTTGGTTTAGCAGATGGACTGCTTCGTTTGCTGCGCCAAGTAGAAAATCCGCCTGCCATGATTACTTTAACATTCAATGTTGATGGTCTTCCACTGTCAAAAAGTTCAAGGATGCAGCTCTGGCCTATTCAGTGCCTTGCTCATGGCTGTGTTGATGAAACACCATTTCTTGTTGGTGCATTTGCAGGGCATTCAAAGCCAGACTCTTCCAGTGATTTTCTGAAGCCATTTGTTTCTGAGCTGCAGACCTTGCTGTCTGAAGGCCTCATTGTCAATGGCAAAATTTTACATGTGACCGTGAAGGCTATTGTGTGTGATGCTCCTGCACGAGCCTTTATAATGGCTACAAAAGGGCATGGTGGCTACAGTGGCTGCCCCAAATGCACTGTGGAAGGGCAGTATTTGCATGGAAGAGTTGTATTTCTGGAAATGGACTGCTCGCTGCGTACAGATGCAAGTTTCAGAAACCAGCATGACAGTGAGCATCATAAGGGAAAGTCAATTCTTTTGGACCTCCCAATCAACTGTGTCGATGACATACCCTTGGACTATATGCACCTTGTGCTTCTTGGTGTCGTGAAAAAGCTTCTTTCTTTGTGGGTTTCTGGACCGTTAGGAGTACGTTTTGGACCACTTAATCGTCAAAATTTCAGTGAGCAGAGCAGTCAGTTGCATAGCTTCATACCTCGAGAATTTCCTCGCAAATCACGAGGGCTTGAAGATCTAGAGCGTTGGAAGGCTTCTGAATTCAGGCTTTTTCTCTTCTACACTGGCCCAGTCATCCTAAAGTTTTGTTTGTCAGACAACTTGTACCAGCATTTTCTCTTTCTTCATGCTTCCCTTTCCATCCTTGCTAACAAGGTTCTCTGTCGTCAGCATGCTGCATATGCTGGTAAGCTTCTGAGGTGCTTTGTTTCAGATTTTGGTGATCTGTATGGAGAAGAACATATTTCCTTCAATGTACATTGCTTAATACATCTGTCTTCTGATGTTGAAAGACATGGTGAGCTGGACTCCTTCAGTGCATTTCCATTTGAGAACAACATGCAGGCCATTAAGAAATGCCTTCGCAAACATGGGAAGCCACTAGAGCAGTTGCAGAATAGGATGGCTGAGGCAGATCTCAAGCCATGCAACTGGGAGCCATTGAGTGAAACACCTCTTCCGCTCCATCAGCACACGCAAGGTCTGCTGTTGCCAGAGTGCTCCCCTCCTGAGTACAGAACGGTGAAATTTGAAAACTTCACGATCTCTCTAAATGACAAAGACAGCTGCTTTCTGCAAGATGGCCATGTCATTGTAGCCAAAAACATAGCGCACCTGAAAGACTCAACAGAGCTGTGCATTATTGGCTATGAATTCTTAGTTAAAGAGGACTTGTACACCATGCCCTTCAATTCCTCCAGGATTGGCATCTGTCTTGTATCGTCCCCCTCATCACCAAAGATATGGCACCTGCATAGGTTGCAAAAGATGGTTAAACTGCCGATGGGTGACAAGTTTTTAGTGGTGCCGGAGCTACACACGGCCAACTGACATGCCACTCAACCATATTTCACCTCTGTTATTGCCTGTTTCTTTGACACAAATATTGGTTAGTGCATGTTTTAACAATTTCAAAAGCAGTCTCAGTTGTCCTTCTGTTTATGTGGGTGTGAGATTTATCTTTTCTTTTTTCTCATTTTTCAGATGGCATATGCCATTGTTGAATTTTTGCACCACGACCAAGTGGAGGTTGTTCCGTCTTCATGGATCAGTGACAGGCAGTGTGCTTGGCCACTTCATGTAAAAGGGGACAGGATTGTGTCGTTAGTTCGAAAAGCAGCACCACCGGACTCATCTTGGCAACTGTTCGACGTATCTGTGAAGGGGCTGTTTGGTAAATGCAGTTGACATAGCACTTTTGCTTGTGATAGTCTGCAGCACTGTATATCTGAAAATTTATTCCAGGTACTTATGATTTGGCTAGAAAGAAGCTCGACAGAAGTCAATATACTTCTGAGCTTAGTAGTGACACTGAAGTGCCACAAAAGAGGATTAGAAGGCCACCCCAGGCATGGTCTGATGATGAAGAATCAGACTACCCCAGGGTGAAAGTGCGGCATGTGACGAACGCTCCATCAGTGCCCCTTGACTTTCCTCAAGGTTATTGATCATTCACTTGAAAAATGCTAAGTGGCTGCATTGTTATAGTTATCATAGGCAACCTTCGTTTTGTTTTCTTTTCAGGTCTGTCCTCTACTGTGCCTAGCACCGTGACTGAAAGTGCTGTGCAAAGTGCCACACAGAGTGCTGTACAAAACGCCACACAAAGTGAGGGTAAGCAAGTGGGGAATCTGCTTTCATTGGCATGTTTATTTCCTTTCTGATTTGTCCTACCCAACTCGCATAAGGGCAGAAACGAGTAAATTATAGTTAGCCACCTAAAAGAACACACTCTTTCAGTACTAATCCAGGTGATGAAACAACCACACATATGGCAGAAACTACTTGTATGTACTTTCCTGGGCTTCTGTTTTTTAATGAATGAAGTGTTAAGCCCATGAAGAATTTGCCACTTGAAACATAGCATCCTGATGTGATGGCTTGAAGGTTAGGGCACCTAACTCCTGGATTCTAATACATAACAGTGATACATAACAGTGATCCAGGCTGCAGTGGATGCATGTCGATGGAGGCAAAATGCAAGGTGCCCATGCATTGTGCAATGTTAGCAGACATTGAAGAACCCCAGGTGGCTCATATTAATCCCGAGCACTCCACTATAGCATGCTGCATGTTTCATATTGCTTGGGGTGTTAAACCTCGTATTACATACAAATCAGTAAGTTTCGTCAACAGAAATAGACGTATCTATGTGTGAAACTTTTACACCAGCATCATGATATGATAGGCTAATTTGCTTAAGTAACTTTTTGTTTTTGGCAAGGCCCTATTGTTTTTGCATAATTGTAGAACTTAATGTGAAAGACATAGATGAAAGTTTTACACAGATTTATTAGCTAAGATAACTTCAAAAATTGGTCCTTTCACTCTTCATCTGAGGCAGATGGAAAAGGTCGATGTGGCAAAGCAAAGTGAACATGGCAAAAGAGTGTGGCTAAGGTTCGGACAGATTAGATTACTTTGCTTTGCTTAGTTTTGTATGATTCGTGGCCATGCTTGCATTTCATTTGCACCTGGGCAATAAGCATTAAGAAGTTTGAATTTTTTCAGCTTTTGAAATGCATGTAGCAATTTCATTGTTATGGGTAACAATTATGAATCCGACATAAAGAGTGTGCAAATTGTTTTGGTCAAGACTTCACCATTGTGCCGAATAGGGGTAAAATTTGGAGAATTTCTGGTGTTGTGTAGCCAAACAGTGGTGTAATGTCTGGTTGTTTTTTCACTGTCCAGATGATTGCTTGGAGCTGGTATCTCTTGGCGACCGTGATCTTTCAGATAAAGGTGAGTTAATACCGCTGTTTCAGGATTTTTCGGAAGTGTTTATTGGAGTACTTTTTCAGATGCTGTGGTGTCATCGTACTGCTCTAGAGGGACACTATGTTTCAGTGAACTACAGTTAAACCTGGATTTAATGAACCTCCACTTAGCAAATTCTTTTATATTATGATGTTTCTAAATCTCCCATAACCGCTTCTATTCAAGCATGTTTATTTGAGAGCTCCAAATAGTGAAGGTGTTGCAGTGTTTGACTGATATAAGAAATTTGGTGTGCCAACTATCTGTTAGCTAGTACTGAGTTGCTGGAAATTTAGCCGAACCACGTGGAAGTTTCATCACTGTACGACGTTAATTGAAATGAGAGGAACATCTGCAATATCAAGGAGGGACTGCAATCGTTCCAATGCACCGCATTCCAGCACGGTTTCCATATCTATATGGCAGATGCAGTGGTCTCCACTGCTTTCCCCTTTACACTAGCAATAATTATTACTGTTCATGCTCAAAAGCAGCAAAAATATGACAAAGATGTGAGCCTGTGCACCCATCTTCACTGCACATTTGATCCTGAGAATCCAGTGCAGAAACCTAACGCAAGGGCAGCGGGGATGGCCGACAGCACTGATGATGCAAAGAAAGAAGTCCGTTCCTAAAGGCACTGGTGACGGGAAGCCTGACAGCGGAAACATGTATGAAAAAGCAGGTGTTTTCGTGGCCAGTCTAGTGTTATACCCATGTTTAACTGCATACTTTGGCATAAAAGGCACTGCAATGTAGTCGCATTTCTGCCCATTTATTGAAAGCTTAGATGAGCATATTAGCACAGTTAGGACAATTCAGTCAAAAAAAGAGTTGAAAATGAAACAAAAAACATGCACTCATAATGCTGGCAGTTTGCATAGTTACACTGTGAAATGTTAGAAGTGATGGATTTTGCTTCAGTTTTTTATTTTATCAACAAATTTATACATTCAATGCTAAGGTTCGGCTGCTCGTTCTTCCATTTGCAGATAAGGCTTCTAGCAGCTTTTCTGTTGATGAAGGTAAGTTCAGATTTTAGTCTTTGCACTTCTGGTAAAAATTTACTGTTTCCACTTAGTAGTATGTGTGGTTAAGCGCTTAGTATGGAGAAGCCTTTGTTCCATTCGTCAGCACATCCAAATAAGCCTCAAGGTGAGATTTCTGTACTTTGTGAGCTGTCCAAAGAGATACATTTTAAATGTTATGGTAACCAACAAACTGTTCTGGTTTGGTATTTATCTTATTCGGGAAATCGACTTTATTGAACTGGCACTATCTTTTACGAAGTAAAAAAAAACCGTGCCTGAAAAGCGCGGAAAAAATTGACACGGCTATGTTCTATGGAGCTGACAGCAATTGCTTCGTGCTTTTGTCATTTTGGCCTTAAGAATCTTCGCTGACCAAAATATTAGCATTTATCGAAGAAAGGGCCCGTGACTGTGAAATAATGGCTATCATCCTTGTTACGAGCGTATTCAACTTTGCATGCACTTCCAACGGGGACAGGGCACTTCAACGCTGCTTCTGCCAGCATACTCCTTTTTCTGAGGGTTGGGCGTGACTCTTACTTTGTGCTCCCTGCTATGCAAAAAGGCAATAAAAGTGCTATTTTGGATTTTTCAAAACACTCCAAGCTCAACTTCCTTATGTCGCTGTACCCTATTCGGTCAAAAACTAGAAAGTAGGCGGTGAAGGTATTTTTTTCACTTTCTATCTTGCGCTGTGCAACAGCTGGATAGAGTACCTATGAGACGGAAGTGCTGAGGAGCTTGCACAGAAAATTATTTTGGGCATGGCGGCCTTCCAAACCGACGTCGCAAACAGCCTAATTGCATGCAGTAGAACACCTCAGAAATAGCGCGGTCGACCATGTAGTGAATGCCCAGTGCCTGTCGCAATGGAGCCTAAACCGCATTTAATACTGACGCTACCATTAGGTACAATGGCTACAACCACTTGCCGGAACATGTCAACACACTGAACTCACAGCGCTGCCGTCGTGAAGGATGCACAGTGAAGTGTCGGATTCAAAGTGCCATCTTTTTGTGCATGCCTGCTCATAGTAATTGCTTTGACCTTTTAATAAGCGTACTCTGAAGTGACTGAATTAAAAATTTGAGCAATAATCCGTTAACCATCTTTTCAGCTCGATACTTGCTAAGGGCGCTCGCGCACTTTCTGCTGGTAGTATGCATTACTTTTTCTGTATTGAGGTGACCTGTCCTCGAATGGGGACATCGCAAATGACTATAAAAAATAAAATGATTTCTTTCAGTTTATTCAGGGCACATCATTTGAAGCTTGGAGAACCAAAAATGGCTCTTAGATATTTTGTTCGTGCCTGAAGGGGTTAAGTTTAGCTCAAAGTGCACAGTGGCCCCTGTATGGCTACCTGGCATGGTAGCATTTGTATGTAGCACTTAGCTGGGTTGTTGCTTTTCTTCTGTACCTTCGCCGTTTTTGTACTGGTGACCTAAAGTCTGGGTTGCTGGCAGTTGACACATTCCTTTTCTTTTTTCTCATTGATGCTTTTGTGCTCTTTGCCTGAATTTGCTGTTCTCTTTTCCACCTTTATCTCTAGTGTGTGGTAATGTGAGCACAGTGGCTTTCCTTCATGTGATGTTTTCTTTGTCATTGATGGGACATTCCTTGCTCGGGCAGTAATTTTTGCAGTTAAAAAGCAATCTAACTATGAATACATTCGGCTCTTAAAAAACTTACTTCTGCTTTTCGTAGACAATAATTTAACCAAGGGTTATTTACAACCGTTTGTGCAGGTATAAAGTGAGACTTTTTTTAAAACTTGCCTTATAGACTCCTATATGGGCATTAAGTAACATAGGTTAGATACAACATTATGATTGAAGAGTAAAAATAATAGTGTTACTAGGTATTAGGATGGTAAATTACTGTCAACTTTCTATTAAATTTTACCACTTGCATCATTTTTTGCTGCAGGGTATAGGGTGCTAGGCATTCCAGCATATTTAAGACTATATTAAGGAGAAGGGCAGCATCAACAAAATAAAAGGTTGTGACCAAGGAACCCGTAGGGGTTCCGAAACGTCTTCTTTTTTCATGTTGACTTGGTCAGTGACTGAAACTCTTTTTACTCAACTACCATGCCTGACCAGACGAACCTTCGTCGAACCCTTGACTACTCGTCAACAAAATATTTTTTCCGTTTCTCAATTATATATTTTTTCTTGCGTCTCTTTCACTACTTCCAGACTTCAAGCAGCACGTTATCCGGCTACTCAATATCTTGCGCTTTACGCAGCAGCAGCATGGAGATATGTTAAACAAACTATGTGAAGTTCTTCCAAGCCAAGCAGTTATCACCAAGTCCCTTCTTATCACTGAGCCATTCACTTCGGTGGATGATCTGCTCAAGTTCAACGAGCAGCTGGATAAAGAAAAATTTGCACTTCTGGTAAGTGTTCATATAATGAACCAGGAGAGCTCTAAAGGAGGCATATTGAAATTTATTTATTTTTATTTTAAAGGTCCTCTAGGGATATTACATGAGAGGTGGGCTAACAAGAAGCCATTAAGGATACAGATGGTTGGTCTTCAGTTCTAATGGCACAGACCAAAAAGAAAAAGTTGAGAGAGAGCCATGAGAGGAGGAGACCGCGCATCCATCGGCGCACACCACCACCATTTTACGTGACCCCCTACTCAGCGCACGCCGAATAGCTGGAGGGAAAAGCGCTTTTATGCCTTTCTCATTAAGAGTTGCCACATAATACTTTTTGAAGCAATTTCAAGCTTTAATGCTCATTTTCTATAAGTTGAAGCAGCTGCAGTATGAACCATATTTGAGGTTTTTTTACAAAGCTACAAGTACAAATATGTACTGCACCTTTTTTTTTTTATATCAAGGGGTGAAAAAACTTGAAAGCTATGTCATTCACTTTGTAGAGTTGTTGTTAGTACAGTTTTGCTATTTATATTCATGTGAAGCATAGAAAATTTTGTATCTGAGTAATAAAATTTGTCTTGAAGTTGTGTGACCCAATCATCGCTGGCTGTCTCCAGTGGTAAACTCTAAATTGTAAACTAAAATAAATATATACATGGTTAATATTGCAAAATATTTTAAACTGCAGAACTCTATACTTGTACTTGTAGTGCAAATGGGCTATTTTTGTGCTATTTCTTGTGTGAGCTATGTAGTACGCTTTTAATTATGCTATTTGAGCATCGGCTTTATTTTAACATAGTACCTTTAAAAGTCCCGTTACTCAGAAAATCTGGTATTGGTGTTGTGAGTGAAAAATCAAGGGCATGGCACTGGCAGATGGTAGCTGGCATGGCCGGGCTTTAATTGTTTGGTGGTTTGTACGACTTAACGAGACCAAATGTTTTAGAAGGTTGGGAGGAGCTACCAGCTTGGGTTGCCGATTTGAGGCAGGACAGTGAATTGAGTGTCAACCTTGCAGTGCTCTTAGATGCAGAGTCAGACATGCTATACCTAGACGATGCAGCCACATTCATATAGCTTAGTTAAGTCGGGGCTTTACGTGTTGGGTCATCGCCTATGCTATTGCATCATACCGTTAAAAGGCAGGGCTTAAGTGTCTACCATAATTTTTTAAATGTGGTGCACTCTTGACATTTGTGCAAATCAGCTTGGCAAGGAAGAAAGTATTTTGTAAAATGATATGTGTCTTGTGCACCTAGAGGTGCATATCTTAAAACAGGACATGATTTTTTTGCAGGTACGCGAGCTTGTGCAGCTTGGTGGCAAGAATGCGAACGTGGCCGCTAAACGCATGCTGGCCTATGTTGTAAGCGACCAGGTGGCAGCAAAGTTCTCCTGGGTTGGAAGGAAAAACAAGCTGAATTTTTCAAGCTTGAAAACATCAAATGCAATTATAGGTAAGACAGATACATGTGGAAGATTGTGCATGGTTTCTTTGCAAGAAAGCCTCCTGTTGAGGCAGGAGAATTTTTCCTATTTTTCCAAAACAGGCCTGACAAGACCTAGTAAGTCCCCATTTAAACCTGGTATAAAATAAAAATTACTGTTAAATTCCACCTCTGCACAAAATTTCGCCCAAATAAGCAAACAATGCTTCAGTGTACGTTGATGTGTCTGCATTCAGTTTGAACACAACACTCTAATATCTTATCTTTAGCTGCTGCAGGAGAATTTCCGCAAGGGAACATGGCCAATGTTGAGGACGTCATCAAATCATGGTTGAGGCATGCACCTGAAAGGCTTTCTGGAATTCAAAGACAGAAGAAACCAGTACTGTCTGCTGATCCATGTGCAGGTCTGTTTCTTATGCTAGTTGTAATCACTAGCTGCAATAATTTGATTAGGCAAAACCAGTGCCATTTGCCATTGCAGCATGCTTGTACTTCACGATATCAACTTCTAGTCTTGTAGGCAAAAACAAAGCAAGCTATCCTTAGCCATTGTATCGTTATGACTCTACAGTGGAGGTTTTTGTCAAAAAGTTTTGAAACATTAAAGCTGTTAAAAAAATGTGAGTTTACAGTTAAGGTTTAGATTAAGTGCACTTTATGAGCAGCTTTTTGTTGACCAAACTTTATGGGGATTAGCCTGATTGTCTTTGCATGATACATGAGATTTAACATCCAAGAGAAACGTAGCTATGAGAGACACTGTAATGGAGGACTGCTGTTTAATTTTGATTACCTAGGGCTTTTCAATGTGTAGTGTCATGGCACAGGGCATGGATGCTTTGCATTTTTCGGCCACACGGTACAAAGCGTTTGGCTGTCAGTAAATTACCCCCTGTTAAACGATCTCGATACTGCAGTTATTTGTCCGATTCTGCGGGCTTCTTATATTTCCAGTGATTTTCCTCATGCTAGTTTACTGTTCTATTTATTGCTGGATGTGCAACTTGTTTACTCAATTGCTACTTTGTGTTGCAAAACACTTTAGCAGGTACCATATTTTTCTTTTACTTTCAGACTGGTAATTTAGATATGCAATAATCAATATGCTAAGCATTAGAGGTCTTGTTTACAAGAAAAGCCAGCGGCATCATGAAATAATCATTGCTTGACAGGGTTGTGATATCATCCAGCCATCATTGCAAAGTGTTGCCAAAGAAAGCAAACACTTGCTAAAAAGATAAAACGGCAGTTGCGTTTCAATTGAGGCAAAACGGAATGATGTGCCTGTTTAGTGTGCAACATGAATGCATGCTAGAAAATCAAAGGGTGTCGAAATATCTAGAGCCTCCTAATTTGCCATCCTCCATAGCCAATTTTGCCTTGGGAGTTTAAATCTACAAACATAAACCAGACCACTTTTGTTGGGAAAAGGTAACTGAGCGAGAATAGTCGTCAGGCACGCTACTGGTGAGGAGCATTCTTGGCGTGTTTGCCCTGAAGGGATCTCTATTGCTGTAATGTTGTACTCTCAATGATAGCTTAAGCATCGATTAAATTTTTCTGCTTTGTTGCTGCTGAGATCATTCGATAAATTTCCACTTGAAGTATGAGTTGGCAAAGGCAAAATAAAACAAGGCTGACACCTGAATGCTGGCTGACGAGTGTGGTAAAGGCCATTTGATAGTTAAAGAAAAATGAAGGTAAAGGGCTTACGTGCTGAAACAGCTCTTGGTAGAGCTTAATGTTACTTTGTCATAGCATGCATTGTTTTTGTGATGATTATTTTTTCTAGAAAATATGCTATTTATGTTCCCTTGCAAAAATAAAGCATAATAAACTTGTTTTGTTTTTCTTGTTTTTCAGGTGCTGAATGAGACGTGACCCGTGTTTCTCTTGTTTTCACATATGCCACAGCAACTTTTGACCAAGAGTTAAAAAGTTCCATTGCCATCAGATGCCAAGGTCGTCACGATATATAGGTCTCCCAGTTACTGACTTGGTTTCTCAGCCGGTTGTGCAGACAGTACTTTGACGGTGGTGAAAGTAGGCAAGAGAGCACACATGCTTGATCATAGTCATCCATCTCGAACCAGGTGTTATCTCAAGATGTGCGCTTAGCCCGGTGCAGACCAGAGAACAAAGTTTGGCCATTGTAGAGAACCATTCCCCCTCTGTACATTTAATTTCAGTTTTATGTTTGCATTTGTTTTCTATGTGATCTATTTTACGTTTAGTTTGGCAGGTTTTGTTTGCAATGGCCTAATTTTTTAGCTGCATCATGATGGTCTCATGACATTGTGTGTTACTTTGAGGTTGTATTCCTGAAGTGCATTAATTTCTTGTAGTGGCGGGGGGCTTATGCACGACCAGTCACTGCTTATGCCTTCAAGGGGAAACTTATAGCAATGCTGTCCTTTTAAAGGTTTGCTCACCGCCTAGTCATCCATCTCGAACCAGGTGTTATCTCAAGATGTGCGCTTAGCCCGGTGCAGACCAGAGAACAAAGTTTGGCCATTCTAGAGAACCATTCCCCCTCTGTACATTTCATTTCAGTTTTATGTCTGCATTTGTTTTCCATATGTGATCTATTTTACGTTTAGTTTGGCAGGTTTTGTTTGCAATGGCCTAATTTTTTAGCTGCATCATGATAGTCTCATGACATTGTGTGTTACTTTGAGGTTGTATTTCTGAAGTGCATTAATTTTTTGTAGTGCTTATGCACGATCAGTCACTGCTTACATACTATACTCAACCAGCTCTGATTAAGCCTGCAAGGTGAAACTTATAGCAATGCTGTCCTTTTAAAGGTTTGCTCACCGCCTAGTCATCCATCTCGAACCAAGTGTTATCTCAAGATGTGTGCGTAGCCCGGTGGGTGTGGACCAGAGAACAAAGTTTGGCCATTCTAGAGAACCATTCCCCCTTTGTACATTTAATTTCAGTTTTATGTTTGTATTTGTTTTCCATATGTGATCTATTTTACGTTCAGTTTGGCAGCTTTTGTTTGTAATGGCCTAATTTTTTAGCTGCATCATGATAGTCTCATGACATTGTGTGTTACTTTGAGATTGTGTCTGAAGTGCATTAATTTTTTGTAGTGCTTATGCACGATCAGTCACTGCTTACATACTATACTCAACCAGCTCTGATTAAGCCTGCAAGGTGAAACTTATAGCAATGCTGTCCTTTTAAAGGCTTGCTCACCGCCTAGTCATCCATCTCGAACCAGGTGTTATCTCAAGATGTGTGCGTAGCCCGGTGGGTGTGGACCAGGGAACAAAGTTTGGCCATTCTAGAGAACCATTCCCCCTTTGTACATTTAATTTCAGTTTTATGTTTGTATTTGTTTTCATATGTGATCTATTTTACGTTCAGGTTGGCAGGTTTTGTTTGCAATGGCCTAATTTTTTAGCTGCATCATGATAGTCTCATGACATTGTGTGTTACTTTGAGATTGTATGTCTGAAGTGCATTAATTTTTTGTAGTGCTTATGCACGATCAGTCACTGCTTACATACTATACTCAACCAGCTCTGATTAAGCCTGCAAGGTGAAACTTATAGCAATGCTGTCCTTTTAAAGGTTTGCTCACCGCCTAGTCATCCATCTTGAACCAGGTGTTATCTCAAGATGTGTGCGTAGCCCGGTGGGTGTGGACCAGAGAACAAAGTTTGGCCATTCTAGAGAACCATTCCCTCTCTGTACATTTCATTTCAGTTTTATGTTTGCATTTGTTTTCCATATGTGATCTACTTTACGTTTAGTTTGGCAGGTTTTGTTTGCAATGGCCTAATTTTTTAGCTGCATCATGATGGTCTCATGACATTGTGTGTTACTTTGAGGTTGTATTTCTGAAGTGCATTAATTTTTTTGTAGTGCTTGTGTGCGACCAGTCACTGCTTACATACTATATTCAACCAGCTCTGATGGGCTTGTGATTAACAAAATACTAGTCATGGTTTTTAGTCTAGTTTTAGTTTTTAATATTTATTTAATACAGTCTGTTTTAATGTTTTTGCTGCTACCTGATTTCTTCCAAGTGCATCTAGTTAAGTGGTTTTATTTGAGTGTTCTTTCAATATCAAGGCCTGTATTCAACACTGGTAATATTAGTCATTTAATCTACGCGGACCTCTTGTTCTTTCATTTTGTGCTTCATAGATAAGGAACACTGTCAGGATGAGATCGAGAGCTAGTGGGTGTACTTGATGTTCCATAGCCCGACAAGATGACGAGGGACAAGACGCAACCACTTTCTTTCATTAACTTTTTATTTGGCACTCACAGAATTTAAATGCAGAAGTCAAGAAGGGGAAAGATTGAAACGGTGACATGAAGTCTTTAGTTGAATTTCACATATCACAGTTATAATGTTTCACCTTGTTCATTCCTGTGTAAATTCTGTGAGCGCCAAATAAAGAGCAATTGTGGCAGTAAGTGCTTGTCTTGTCCCTCGTATTCTTGTTGCGTTACAGAACACTGCCAACTGGTGGACGCTGTCTCCTTGTCACGTGTGGGTTCACTTGCGTCTAATTTAATGATAGACCACTGTTCTTGCTTTCAGTAATGAAGTCTGGAAGCAAAGATCTTATATTTTGTTCCTTTTTGTACCAGTTTGTATTCCTAATGTTATGTATGTCAGTTCACTTGGATCTAATTCAATGTTTAGACTGCTATTGCTTTCAGCAAGGAAGTCTAGAAGCTAAGTTCTTCTAGTTTTTTTTTGTGCAAATTAGTATTCTGAGAACAGATGTTACGTGTAGTGCATTGCAGGCATTTGCTTGGCAAATGTGTTTTTTTGATTGCTATGTGAATTATTTTGAGCCTTTTTCTAAATGTTACTTTTTTGGGTAACCGTTGCAATAATATAGTAGCTGAGCTCAAAGTGCAGCTCCAATTTTAGCTTTGGTACTTAGAAATAAAGCACAGTTTGAGTACTTGCTTCAGCAAAATATGTAGTAGCAATTCTGCGTGTGCTTCTGCACCCAGCTTTTGGCGTGATTCAATAAATTCCTTGTTTTACTTTAAAACATTTCCTGCGTCAGGTACTATCATTTCTAAAGTGAAATGAAGTGTCAATTTGGCTCTATGTTCCTTGGGGCCCAGGAACTGAAAGCTGCTGAATCAGCAGGAAGCAATTTCAAAAAGGGATCCCTCATTGCAGTTACATCTTGTGCTCCTATCTAGGAAGTCAGTTTTCATGTCCTGATGCAGCCTGTAGTGCAGAAGTGTATACAGTTGGCTTCCTGATCAAGAAAGCCGATTTGTGAGTGTCGACACGA
Source organism: Amblyomma maculatum (assembly GCF_055883805.1). Classification (NCBI taxonomy): domain Eukaryota; kingdom Metazoa; phylum Arthropoda; class Arachnida; order Ixodida; family Ixodidae; genus Amblyomma; species Amblyomma maculatum. The sequence continues at coordinate 105,640,583 of NC_139353.1, read as the reverse complement.
TTTACATTCTGCTGGCTCGGTTTGTGCTTTCAATGTCACGAGCGCTGTTTGCAAAAGGCATAAGTGAAAACAAGCCATGCCTGCTGCACATATTTGCAAGGTGGTAGGAATTGCATGTTACTGCTCTTTTAAGAGCACCCCTGTCATCTAGCAAATCAGAGAAACAGAACCAGGAAGTCGCAAAACATTGTCTACGTGTAGAAACAAGCTGTCGCAAGCTTAAAAGCCAATCATGTCACTGATACATGCCACGCCACTCCAAAATATTGTCTGGATCTAGACATGACCTGCAAACGTACCATTGGCCTTTTGGTTTGAGAGAGCTTGCTTCAGTGTATAGACAGTTTTGCATCCTGTCTGGTTCTCTTTTACTAATGTTTTGTTGGATGCCAAGGGCGCTTTTAGTAAAGCAGTAACATGCAATGCCTATGTTTGCAGTGCATGCAGCAGGCATGACATGCTTCTGCTTTCACTGTTTGCAGAGAGTGTCTGTGGCATTGAGCAAAGCATGAGCTGAACCAGTAGGATGTGAATCAGGTTTACACTCCAAAATGAGCTTTCTTGATTAGGAGGTCAAAGATATGCTGCACTACAGGCTGCATCAGTACTTGGGTCAAGTGTCCTGCGGACGTCCACCGATCATAAAGGTTGGTCCGCGGGACAGTGCTTGGACGTCCAGCATGCGACGATCAACTTCTCACATCCACTGGACGTCCCTCGATGGAACAGAATTTTCCGGTGGACGTCCTGTGGCTGTTTCAAAAATGCACGTCCGTTTCTGGACAATTCACGGATGTCCGAGCGTCCGGGTTTTGATGTCCACCGGATTTTCCACGGACCGCCATTTTCTTTGCACCGGACGTCCCTCGGACGACCGCCGCATGTCTACCGGACTTTCGGCGGACCTTTGGAGACGTCCGACGGACGTTGAGTATCCGTTGTCGGACATCCGCTGGATGCTCAACGGATTTCTTTGGTCCAATGGGACTTGCACGCTCAGTGGAGCAAGCACAAGGGAAACCGCCAATAAGCCTCATGATCCACCACCTAACCCTGACGTGGTTTTTACAAAAACGTTAGATATATCCCAAAATCAGTCACCACAACATGGAAAATCACACGATGGAAAAACGTGGGATGACACGTACGCGGCTGCAGCCAAAAAGAAGCATGGAAAGTCCGCTGGCTTTTCTCCTCCAACAAAGTAGCAGCGACACTTCGCACACGACCCGACAAACAACCTTTCTAACTCTCACCCTAAAGCAACGCAATGTAACAAGAAGATCAGCGAAAGGCAGCAAAGCGGAAGCACCGAACAAGAAATCACAAGTCTACTGATTCCGACGCGGTTTGCCGCCATCAAGGCACTTGTCCGCGGTAGCCCTTCGTCACAAGGACTCTCAGAAGTACAAGCTGTTCTAGCAATGGAGCCGTCGCTGTCGGTCTCTTACGCTCCGCAGGGGCCTAATAGCACACGTCGGTAATCATGGCTTCGACAAGAAGAGCTTCACCACAGTTAACCATCCACAACATCTATCGCAATGCACCATTTTTCAGTGGAACGATGGTGGTTTACGCTCGAAGCTCTCTGATTTTCGGCAACTTGTACGAGCGTACCACTTTCCTTTCATAGTCATCTCTGAATCGCGCGTGGAGGAAACGCTTAGACTACGCGGATACTATTTTCATCATTCACAACGACTAGATGACGTTAGCTGATTGCTGATAGGCTTTCGCAAGAATATCCCGGCCTCCTTGGATGAAGTTCCGCCTCACAATGATAACGAATATGTGTGCGCCACAACAGTAATTGGGAGGCAAGAGTACACTCTTATTGGAGTATATCTTGAGTCAGGCAGGCCATTCGATGCTTCGAGGCTTGAAAATTTTATAACAATGACGCCCAATCCACATATTATTTGCGGATACTTCAGCGCTTACAATGAAATTTGGGAAAGCTCACACACATGTGTCCGAGGCGCCAAGCTGGCAGAACTTCTGGCAAAACATTTAATTGGACTGCTAAAGGACGACAGCATAACCTATCTCCGAGGCCTGACGACTTCCAGCAGCATTGACGTGACCTTTGTGACCAGTTCAGCTGCCCACAACTTTGGCTGGCGCACCGATCTCCAAACACGTGGAAAAACCATTACCCAATTCTCAAATCTACAAACTGGGATACGTACAAAGATGCTGCTAGCAGAGGAATTACTGCCGCAACCCGGCATGAGTAACTACTACCGACAATTGCTTATTGCCTGAGAGAACGCACGCGAATCAACTACAAGCAATGGCTTACCCAAAAATAATGAGACATTCCAAAGGCTGTGCACTATTCGCAGACATGCTAAAAGGAAAGCTAAGCGCACAAAAAAACATTGAAGACCTTCGTGCCTGCCGACACACACAACGTCACATTCGACGCTACCTGGATAAGCTTAGTCGGCAAAGATGGCGTAACTTTTGTTCTACACTGGACGTGCGCCAATCAGTAGCCACAATTTGGCGGATAGTTCGCGGTATGCGCATGCCCCTCCAACAGCTTTTCCCTTTAACAGCACTATCTCTGCATGAGCGAAAATTGATCAAAGAAGTCTCAGAAGAACACTGCAGACAACTGTCCGCAGGGTCAGTGACTTCCACACATTCCACAGATGGTCTGTCAAACATCCCCCCGGCGGCAGTGTCAGCGATGGACCTTCCATTCACTTTTGAGGAAGTAAACGTCAAATGTCTTCTTGTTTCTTCTTTAAATCTTCCGAAACTCTCCAAGGTGCTCCTCGATTCGGTAGGCGACGTGCAGTTCACACACAAACACACTGAGACGCAGGACGACGAACTTGCCGTAACAAAACGAATATTAACTTTATGTAACAAGAACACGAAGCACAGGGTACAGAAAACTTAGTTATACGAGACAGAGAGGCGACACATTTTACAAACGAGACTGCAAAACCAGCGCATCGCTCTTTTTACGACTTCTCAGGCGGGGCCTGCCTGCTACGCTGTCTCCTCCGAGCGAGAATCGAATCAGAACCAGAACCGTCAATGGCTGCGCGGCGCGCTCTTAAATAGCCAGCGCAGAAGCTTCTAGGCACTGAGGAGGAACGGAAAACAGCTTAGCGCTGCCAAAGCTATGCCTCCCCCCCTCGGCCCTCTGGAGAGGCCTCGAATTTACTCGAACGTGGTCAGCACGCGCGACCCTCCCGCGCGAAGCGAGGAGGAGGGCGGGACCATGCGGGGGAATGCACGCGTGGCTCCGCGCATGACGACGAGGGTGAGGAGGCGCAGCGCGGTGGCCGAGATTACGTAATCGGTCGCGTCACTTTTTTGTAGCTTGGAGAACATTTCATCGCCGTTTTCTGCGGCGCGCGAGCCGAAACATTACAGAAAGGGCCACCGCGGCCTTACACGCCCCACCATAAGAGGATTGCTGGGCTTTTTTGCCCAGCCAAACCGAACAATAACAAAAAGCCGCGACTTTCCGTTCACAAGAACACGATATACATGCACAGTTCCTTTTCACAGTCGCCTTGTTGCATGCATGACGTTTAAAGCTGGTTACAGTTCCTGGCGCACAAAGTTCACGTGCAAAAAGTTTAAAAGCACTTCTATCGCTACAGCTTTCGCAGCTGTTTTGCCGTTGTTTACTTCCTTAGCCGGCGACGCGCCGTTGATGCCAACTGAATTTCCTTAGCGAAGGTCGTCTCCGCCGCATCTATGCTCGCGGTAGTGTCTGGCGCTGAAGCTGTAGCTCTACGTGACACATTCCCTTTGAGTACTATTCGGGGCCGCTCTTTCGAAACACTCTTTTTAGTTTCTTCTACTTGCTCCAATTTGGCGTCCGAGGGGCATTTGTCTTATTTGTAATAACTGGATCGCTTTTTGAGCTTCCAGTTCGTACTTTCTCAATTCCGTCTCCATCTTTGCGATTTCGAACTTAGCTGCTATCTCCATTTCTCTGATTTCTAATTCGATTCTCTATTTTCGCCTCTGTCTCTCGACGCTTCACTAGGTGCTTATATTTCGTCTTCGCTACGCAATCCTTCCGTCTAAGTGAGGCTACGGGGACTCTTACGGACACTCTGGTCCATCCGGAAAACACTGACTTTCTGGTGTTCATGTTTACTAACCGAAGTAACTACACGTCGACACCGCACACCTCCTGCTCCTAATGCCTGAGCCACGCACACCAACGGACGCAAGAAATCACGCTCACCTGATCAACGGTAGCGCCTTCCTCGCCGCGTCGCTCCTCGCTGTGGGGCACTTCCGATCGTCGCGGCCTCTGACCGTCACCGCTGGGGGTCCTTGGGTCCTTGCACGCGTCGATGAAGTTCCTACCCCGAACGACCGGGAGATCTCAGCACCTCAGCAACGGTTGCTCCCTCCTTGCCGCGACGCTCCTCTCTGGTGGGCACTCTTATTCGCCGCTGCCTCTGAACGTCTCCTCTTGGGGTCCCTAGGTCCTTGCACGCGGCGCGGCTCTTACACCTTGAACGGCCGGCAGACCGGTGAGCGCCGATAATGTTGCGACGGCTCGAGTAACGGGCTGGGCTTGCTGAGTGCTGCAGTTCCCGAATAGTAATGTCGACTGCGCCAGTAAACGTCAAAAGGTATTCTTGTTTCTTCTTTAAATCTTCCGCACCTCTCCAAGGTGCTCCTCGATTCGGCAGGCGACGTGCAGTTCACACACAAACACACTGAGACGCAGGACGACGAACTTGCCGTAACAAAAAGAACTGGTGTTTATGTTTACTAACCGAAGTAACTACACGTCGACACCGCACGCCTCCCGCTCCTAATGCCTGAGCCACGCACACCAACGAACGCAAGAAATCCCGCTCACCTGAGCAACGGTTGCGCCTTCCTCGCCGCGTCGCTCCTCGCTGTGGGGCACTTCCGGTCGTCGCTGCCTCTGACCGTCACCGCTGGGGGTCCCTGGGTCCTTGCACGCGTCGATGAAGTTCCTACCCCGAACGACCGGGAGATCTCAGCACCTCAGTAACGGTTGCTCCCTCCTTGCCGCGCCGCTCCTCTCTGGTAGGCACTCCTATTAGCCGCTGCCTCTGAACGTCTCCTCTTGGGGTCCCTAGGTCCTTGCACGCGGCGCGGCTCTTACACCTTGAACGGCCGGCAGACTTCGGTGAGCGCTGATAATGTTGCGACGGCTCGAGTAACGGGCTGGGCTTGCTGAGTGCTGCAGTTCCCGAATAGTAATGTCGACTGCGCCAGTAAACGTCAAAAGGTCTTCTTGTTTCTTCTTTAAATCTTCCACACCTCTCCAAGGTGCTCCTCGATTCGGCAGGCGACGTGCAGTTCACACACAAACACACTGAGACGCAGGACGACGAACTTGCCGTAACAAAAAGAACATTAACTTTGTATAACAAGAACACGAAGCACAGGGTACAGAAAACTTAGTTACACGAGACAGAGAGGCGACACACTTTACAAAAGAGACTGCAAAACTAGCGCATCGCTCTTTTTACGACTTCTCAGTCGGGGCCTGCCTGCTACGCTGTCTCCTCCGAGCGACAATCGAATCAGAACCAGAACCAGAACCGTCGATGGCTGCGCGGCGCGCTCTTAAATAGCCAGCGCAGAAGCTTCTAAGCGCGGAGGAGGAACGGAAAACAGCTTAGCGCTGCTAAAGCTATGCCTCCCTCCCTTGGCCCTCTGGAGAAGCCTCGAATTTACTCGAACGTGGTCAGCACGCGCGGCCCTCCCGCGCGAAGGGAGGAGGAGGGCCGGGACCGTGCGGGGGAATGCACGCGTGGCTCCGCGCATGACGACGAGGGCGAGGAGGCGCAGCGCGGTTGTTGTTGAAAACCTTTTATTTCCACCGAGATAAAGCTCCGTTTCGGACTCCCCGGCACGCAGGCCTGATGGAGCCTTACTCAGGAGCCTCGCAAACTAAGGTCTGATGAATATACATTGTTGCTTCACGGCCTCAGCCGCCAGGCGGATGGCTTGCTGCTGCTGAGCGGGGTCCTCGCTTCGCAGCAGGGTCTCCCAGGCGTCTCTATCTATATTTTTGTTAGCTCCTGGGCTGTTGTTACATTCCCAAATAATATGATCTAGAGTGCCCCTTCTCCCACATGTTTTGCAATGTAGATCCTTTTCATTTTTTGAAATTGTTGCATATATCCAAAAGGGGCTAATATGATTGCCCCCTTGTAGCCTCCTCCATGCAATTGCCTCCCCGTTTCCGAGGGAACGGTCTGGCGGCAGATAGACCCTTCTGCTTAGTTTATAGTGCTCTGTAGCCTCCTTATACGAGATTAGGCTATCTTTTATATCCATGCAAAAGGGCTGCTCGGCAGCCGCCCGGTGATGGAGAGCTCGGGCAAACTCGTGAGCAGCCTCATTCCCTGCGATGGATTCATGTGCTGGTATCCATATAATTTCCACGTTGCGCTCAAGCGGCCTCGATTCGAGGACTCGTTTAGCTTCTTCTGATATTCTTCCCTGCCCAAAATTTCTGACCGCATTTTTGCTATCGCATAGTATGAATTTAGCCTTGGTACCGACACAAGCGAGCGCTACTGCCAATTCCTCCGCCGCGTTGGCGTCTCTCGTGCGGCTTGAAGCCGATACTACAGGTGCTCCTGTTCCGTCGACTACTGCGGATACGGCTGCTCCTTGCCGTCCACATGCGGCATCTATGTAGGCCACTTGCTCTGCTGGTTGTTCTCCCATTCTTTTCTCGTAGGCTCTGGCTCTATGCCCGAGCCTCTCTTTGTTACATTCGGGATGCATATTTTTTGGCATATGCGGGACGCGTATCCTGGCTCTTATCTCTTCCGGGATATCCACTGTCTTATGAGCAGTGTATCCCGGTTTGATGTCTATCCATTCTAGTATTTTTCTTCCTGTTTCAGATTGGCTAAGTCGCTCCAGCTGAGCTATTCTAACTCCCTCAGCTAGCTCGGCCCATCTCTGTGGATACCCATTTTCTCAAGACGTTCCGTTGATGTGGATATGGGAAGTCCTAGAGCCCTCTTGGCCCATTTCCTCAGTATCCTGTCTAGTTTATCTATGTTCTCTTTGTTTATATTTAAGTACGGCGTTGCATAGCAGATTCTGCTTGTTATGTACGCCTGTGATATTCTTAGGAGGCTTCTCTCTTTTAGGCCTCTCCCTTTTACTGCTATCCTTCTGAATATGCCTTGCACTTGATCTGCATATGTTGCTAATTTCTTAATGGTATTGGTATTGTTGCCTTTATGATTGATAACCATACCCAGGACCCTCATCTCCTCGACCTGCGGCACCTTTAGGCCCTCTACTACCACTTTGATGTTTATTGGCTTTTTGTCTCTGCTGTGGTGTTGTACCTAAAGAGCTCCGACTTCTGAGGTGAGCATGCTAGTCCTCTGTCGGCTGCATACTTCACCACGGCGTCTGCAGCTCTCTGCAGGCTCCACTCAATTTCTGCATCACTTCCATTGTTCATCCAGATGTTAATATCGTCAGCATACATGCTGAACTTTATTCCAGAGATCTCATTCAGCTTAGCTGGGAGGCCTCTCATTGCTATGTTGAATAGAAATGGAGATAACACGGCACCTTGAGGGGTTCCTTTGCTTCTTAGCCTTATGCTGGGAGGCTCTGCGTCCTGAAATTTAATCACCGCCCTTCTGCCCTGAAGAAATTTCTTAATGTAATTTTATGTTCTTTTGCCTACGTTTACTTCCTCAAGACCTTTTAGTACCGCGTCATGTCTGATATTATCGAAGGCCTTCGTGAGGTCTAGGCCTAGGTTCACCTTAGTGTTGTGGGGGCCCACGCCACATATCTCTAGCGCCCGTGGCACGCCGCGCTTTCAACGGCCGCGCCACCTTCCCAAGGCTCCTTGCGCGCTGCCGGTTTCCCTCTCCCCGCTCGTTCGGGGATAACCGGTCCCGCGCGAGGGGTCTATAAAGGAAGGCTCGTGCCGCCGTCTGGCCTTCTTGGTTCCTGGCTCGTCGCTCCCGCTTCTCCCCTGGCTCTCTCCACGAGAACGACCCGCAGCCACCCGGACGACGACCCCGGACGGCCTCGACGACCCCCGCGCGTAACGTGAGATAAAGAATGTTTGTTACACGGCCCACTGTGTGTTTTGTCGTGCGCATGCCTCGGGCAGAGGAATCGCCCACAACTGGCGCCCAACGTGGAGCCGAATTAGCACCCATGTGGACGATTTTTCTGCCAACGTGGCAGCGCACGGCAACACGACGGGCCGGTCCTTTGTGTGTTAGGTACGACGCCATTTTGAGTTTAGGGCTAGCGTGTGTGCATATGAGGCGGAGTGTAGTATAGTGGTGCTTGTACAGTGTTTTAATTTTGTTTTGGGTTATGTGCGTGTTTTTTAGTGACGGGCGGTTTGTGTTTTAATTTTTTTTTGTGCATATGTTAGTTTTATGAAGTGTTTAGACTTTGTGAATAGCCTCCTGACGCGGGCTAGGTGGTAGTCGTGCGCGTGTAGCAGTTCTGCGGCTCTCGGCCGGCCTTAGTTGTTGAGTGCAATGCCTCCGAGAAAAGACGTGCCAGATAGGGCCGCCGCTTCGGACGCCAGTGCGTCCGGAAGTGAGGTGAGGGATGCGGTAGAGTCTGTGCAGGTTACCGATGCGGCCGCCCTGATGAGGCAGATGAACGAAGTGTTGTCGGTGTTCACCCGTCAGCTCGGTTCGGTGGCTAGCGCCAACCAAGCCACAGCTGCGACGACAGTCTCGCGTCCGCGGATAAATGTAGAGGTTCCCTCTTTTTCCGGCTACACGGACGTGAAGTCAGTCCACGAGTTCTTGCAAGAACTCGAGGATTATCAGACGGCACTGGGTTCCCCAGACGACGTGGTGCTAGCGCAGGTAATCCCCGTGGCACTTGTTGAGAGCGCGGCGCGGTGGAGACGCTGCCAGCCGGCCTTCCAGTCGATGGCAGACTTCACAGATCGCTTCCGCGCCGAGTTCTTGCCGCCCGATTACGAACGTCGGATGCTTGAGGAGCTAGCGTTGCGCACACAGCACCCAGAGGAGAGCCTCCTCGAGTATGTACGCGCAATGCAGGAGCTCTACAAGAGGGCAGACCCCACGGCAACCGATCTAGAACAGGTCACGCGCGTGATGAGGCAATGCCATCCGCGCTTCAAGCCGTATTTGCGGGGACGTGGTTTTGCAAACCTCGAGGCCCTAGCACAGGAAGCGAAGGTAGTACAGGCGGATTTACTCGCTGAATTGCGCTACCAGCCACCCCCCAGGCCAGCCGAATCGCTAGAGCCGCGATGCGCCTGCGCCGGAGGCCGAGACTACGCGCCGCGCGCCAGGGGCGCAGACGTAATGACGGTTGGGCAGGAAAGGCCAGCGGAAGGCTCCGATATTCCTCGCGCTCTTGACCCGTACGCGTTCGAGCAGCGGCGTCGAGCTGGGCTCGCCAGCGACGTCCGCATAGGCGCGGAGAGAGGGGAAATACGTCCCCAACCGCTTCGTGGAACGCGGCATCCCCCGACCGCGTGGCAGGTGAACGATCGGCTTTGCTGGAATTGCAACCAGCCGGGCCACGTGGCACGAGAGTGTCAAGCAAGGCGTACGCAGGGAAACGCGGACCGCCGGCGGCCATAATTGGTAACACCAGCCTGTCGCCGTCGGCGGGAGAATTTCGTGGTAGCCACGGCGGAAAATGGGAAATGTACCCCCACGCCGCGTCACCGGGCGACCGCCCCGGGGGCGCAGAGGCTTTTGTCCCCCTCGCCTGTAGAGCGCAAGGAATGATGTCGCGCTCAAGCCCTTTTATGCTAGTGCGGTTAGTTGGTCAAAGCTACTCGGCACTCGTTGACACGGGCTCAACTCTGTCATTGGTCGGTGATGATGTTTTCGAGGCCTGCCGTAGATGTAACATCCGTGTAAGGCCAGCAGAAACCCCTTTGAGCTTAGCAGCAGGGACAACAAAAGCAGAAGGAGCGGTGCGTCTGGTCCTGCGTTTCGACGGCAGGAAGCGCAGGCATCGCTTCGTCTATCTGCCCGGCTTAGCCATACCAGTTATTCTGGGAAGAGATTTTCTTTCGAGCGAAGGCATTGTGCTTGACATGGGGGAGAACGGCTATCGCTACAGCCCCTTCACCCCCCTCATTCCCTTTGTTAGCGCACCCAAACAGGAATGCGTCGCTGAGCGAGCGAGCGTTCACGCTTTTGTCGCAGAGGGCTCCCCCGCAACACTGAATGGTAGCCCATTAGAAGCAATTATCGCGTCCTTCTCAGGAACCGGTAGTCAGCGCCGAAGGCTCGTGGAAACTTTACTCCCGTTTTCGGATTGCTTCACAGAGAAACCAGGCAGAACCGACTTGTTTCAGCACGAGATCGAAACGGGTGATGCGCGCCCTTTCAGATGTAACCCGCGGCCGTTAAGCGCGCATAAGAGACAGCTTCTCGACAGCGCCCTTGACGAGATGATAGATACCGGCGCGGTGAGACCCTCACAAAGTCCCTGGGCGTCCCCAGTGGTTCTAGCGCCAAAGAAAGATGGTTCGGTCAGGCTGTGTGTTGATTATCGTAAGCTCAACTCACTGACGCCTACGGTTGCGTACCCTTTCCAGTCGATCGAGGCTGTGATGTACGCGTTAAGGAACGCAAGGTTCTTCACAGTCCTGGATGCAAGCAGAGGGTACCTGCAGATTGAGGTGGCGGAAGGTGACATTCAGAAAACCGCATTCACCTGTCACCGCGGGCTCTTCGAATTTACTCGACTCCCGTTTGGTTTGTCTAATGCACCGAGCACGTTCATGCGATTGATGGACATCGTGCTGGGCGATGCAAGGTTCAACTACGCGATGGCGTACCTCGACGACGTCGTGATATTCTCACAGTCGTTCGAGGAGCATCTCATTCCCTTGAATTCCGTTCTTGAAAGAATGAGACGTGCGGGTATAACGATCAACCCAAAGAAAGTGCAGTTGGCATCGAAGAGAGTGAACCTCTTGGGATTTGTGGTTGATGATGGCACTTTGAGACCGAACGATGACAAACTGCAGGCAATTCTGAACTACCCCTGCCCGACGGACGTGAAAAGCTTGCAGAGGTTTTTGGGAATGGTTGCCTTCTACAGACAATTCATCCCTAGTTGTTCAGAGCTCGCTAGGCCGTTGAACCAGCTGTTGCGAAAAGGCTCGAAGTGGGTCTGGGGCAAGGAACAGAACGACGCTTTTGTTGCCTTGGCTCGCGCGATAGCGAACACCGCTAGTTTGCGCCTCCCCGACCTGAACAAGCCGTTTGTCTTGCAGACAGATGCTAGTGATGCCGGTGTAGGAGCTGTTTTGTTGCAGGAACACGAGGGCAAGCTGCGCCCTGTCGCGTTCGCTAGCCGCACGCTCACATCAGCGGAGCGGAATTACTCCGTGTCCGAAAAGGAATGCCTGGCGATAATGTTCGCATTGTCAAAGTTCGACATGTACCTAGACGGAGCGGTTTTCACCGTGCAGACAGATCACCAGGCACTTTTGTGGTTAAAGAGGCTGAAAAACCCCGCAGGCAGACTCGCGAGATGGGCGCTGACGTTGCAACGTTACGCGTACGCCATTGAGTACCGCCGGGGCAGCATGAATAAGGTGGCCGATGTGTTATCGCGCGCACCGTTGAAGGCTGGCAGAAGCGCAGAAGAGGCGCAGACCAGCATTACTGGAAGCGGCGTCGCCGCTAGTGGAGAGGAGGAGAGGGCGGACGCGAGTGTCGCGCCCTGCGTAGTTAAAGAGAGAAAGGAGGTGGACAGAGTTGCCGCGCTGTGCTGCGAGAGAGAGAAGGCGCAGCAGCTGGTGGCGGCGACTACTCGCCTGCCAAGAAGCGAGGCAGAGAGAAATCTGTCATGGGGAGTAGCGGTCAGTAGGGAAGAGCTAATTGAGGCCCAGAAATCAGACGGTCTATGCCAGCGGGTGCTGAAAGAGCTAGCGAGTAGTGCAGCTTGCACCGGGAACGCTGAGGGCAAGTACGACGCGTATCTGCTGGGCGATGACGGCTTACTGCTCCGCTACATCCCCCAACTTGATGAGGAAGAGGCGATTGCATCCCCCTTCCGAGTCGTGGTCCCGAGGAAGTTGCGGAAACGGTTCCTCCAGTACTTCCATGACTCAGCGCTGGCAGGCCATGGCAGCGGCAGTAAGACTTACGATAAGTTATGCCGTGTCGCGACCTGGCCAGGTATGAGAAAGGATGTGCTGGGTTACGCCCGTACATGTCCTGTTTGCCAGGTAGCCAAGCCTCGGGCGGGGAAACCCGCTGGCATGATGAAGCCGGTAGTTAGCAACTATCCGTGGCAAGTGGTCGCGTGCGATATCATGGGACCCCTCCCTCGCTCCGCGCGCGGACACCAATATATCCTGGTGATAACGGACCACTATTCCAAGTGGGTTGAGGTTTTCCCCCTTAGGAAGCTTGTGTCAGAACGGATTTGGGAGAAACTGTTGGAGACATTCACTCGTTTCGGTTTCCCTTCCGACTTGATTACAGACAATGCTTCGTATTTCACAAGCAAAGTCTTTGTTGATTCCTGTCGGGCGCTTCAAATCCGCCACAGGAAAACGAGTCCCTACCACGCTCAGAGCAACATAACCGAGAGAGTGAATCGGAATGTTAAGAGTATGCTGGTCGCGACGACCGAGCAGCACAGAGATTGGGACGCACGGCTGTCCGAACTGGCTTTCGCCACTAGAACAACCGTGAACAGGTCGGTGGGTATGACACCTGCTTACTTGAATTTTGGGAAAGAGATCGCTTTTCCGCTAGAGAACGCCCTACTTGACGCGGCGGGGCCCGCACCCCCTCCGCTTACGCAGTACGCGGCAAAGCTCCGCGAGCGCCTTGAGGCAGCGCAGCGCGCGGCTCGTGAAAACCTCGATGTCGCGCGCATGGAGCAAGCGGATCAGTACAACAAAGGTCGTCGTCACGTCGTTTTCAACACGGGCGACTTGGTACTGAAAAGAACGCACCCGCTTAGTAACGCGGCGCGTGGTTTCGCCGCGTCGCTAGCGCACAAGTGGGTTGGACCGTTCGAAGTTACGGCACGGACTACGCCACTCACCTACCAGCTGCGGTTGTTGGCGAGCGGTGAAACCGCTGGTCCGGTGCACGTCGCAGACTTGAAAGCTTACCACCTTCGCAAGGACGATAACTGCGAAACGGTGGAAGCTCAAGGCGATTCAGCGATCTCTCCCCCGGGAAGGCGAGCACGTAGTGGTACGGTTTGCAACCGACGCTACAACCTGAGGACCAGGTAAAACCCGTGCTTCTCGTCTAACCCCTCTCTGCCCCTCACAGCATGCCACCCAGGCGGTATCCCGGCGCCCGGATCGAGGGCACCCACCAGGTGCACAAGCAACAGAGGCTGCGCCAGCGGCCTGGAACGAGTGGGCGCGGTGCCCATCGCCACCGGCCTACCGGCCCGGAGAAGCACTGGAGAAGCCCCCCCAGTGATGTCGGACACGGAAAGCGTTCGGGGGGCCCACCCCCAGGCCTGGAGCCGCAGTCCAAGCGGCACAGGACTGTGCGGCACACCGCCACCTGGACCACGGTCGCCGACGGGGCGGCGGTCTCCTACTGCGCGGGGTCCAGGTGGCGAGACCAGGCCCGGCCTCTCCGCGGAGAGGCCGCGCAGTCGGTGCCCCTGCCGTTCCGGGGCCTTGCCTTAGAGGACCGGGACAACGAGCCCCCGGCCCACTATACAGAAGAGGAGCGCGCAGGCCTGTGCGGTCTCTGCGGCACCCTGCTTGTGTGCCGCGCCGTCCACGAGGCCGGGGCGCTGCATAGGAGCCGTGCAGAGGCGGCGGAGCGGCTGCACCGGGCAGTGGTCGCAGCGACCGCTTTGGCAGCCGGACGGCCCGTCCAGAGGGGCAGCCCGGAGGAGGCAGCCTTACGCCTCCTTCAATCGAGCCGGCCTGAGCTGCTGTCTCCGGCGGCGGAGGCCATCATCGCCCAGGCGCGGGTAGGGTCCCCAGCGCCCCCTTGGGTCTCCACGGACGTCAGCCCGGACCCGGACGAATTGGATCGCCTGCTGGCGGACTCCGGGTCGGACGCTGAGGGGGGGGGGGGAAGATGTGGGGGCCCACGCCACATATCTCTAGCGCCCGTGGCGCGCCGCGCTTTCAACGGCCGCGCCACCTTCCCAAGGCTCCTTGCGCGCTGCCGGTTTCCCTCTCCCCGCTCGTTCGGGGATAACCGGTCCCGCGCGAGGGGTCTATAAAGGAAGGCTCGTGCCGCCGTCTGGCCTTCTTGGTTCCTGGCTCGTCGCTCCCGCTTCTCCCCTGGCTCTCTCCACGAGAACGACCCGCAGCCACCCGGACGACGACCCCGGACGGCCTCGACGACCCCCGCGCGTAACGTGAGATAAAGAATGTTTGTTACACGGCCCACTGTGTGTTTTGTCGTGCGCATGCCTCGGGCAGAGGAATCGCCCACAGTGTCTAGCCCTTTCTTGTCTATGATATCATGTCTTAGTCTGAGCATTATGTCCTGCGTGCTGAGCTTAGGTGTGAAGCCTACAATCTCATGGGGCCATAGGTTTTCATCCTCCATGTATTTTGTTAATCTCGCTTGCACTACGTGTTCCATGAGCTTCCCCACACATGATGTCAGAGAGATTGGTCTTAGGTTTTCTAACTTTGGTTCTTTCCCCGGCTTAGGAATGAGAATCACTTCTGCCTTTTTCCATTCTTCCGGTAATTTACTTTCTTTCCATACTTTGTTTGTGTATCGTGTGATTGCTTCCGCCGAGCCTTCATCTAGATTTCTAGCATGACATTTGATATCTTATCTGGTCCAGAGGCCGAGCGAGTTCTTAACCCCGCTATAGCTGCTCCGACTTCTGCTACTGTGATATCTGCATCTAGTTTGCCATTCTCTGGACCCCCATATTCCGCTTGTTTAATTTCTGTTGTTTCTCCTATGTATATTTCGTTGAGTCTCTCCATTAGTTGCTTATCCGTCCCATGGAAAGCGTGTCTCGCCTTCACTTGGTTGATGCTAGCTGTCTGTTTTAATTTGTTCGGGTCTAGGAGGTACCTCAGTAGGTTCCATGTTTTGGCTAAGCTCATATTCCTATCCATTTAGTCACACGTGCTGCACCAGTTTTGCTCGTTAAGTTTTATCGCGTAGGTTTGGCCGAGATTACGTAATCGATCGCGCCGCTTTCTCGTAGCTTGGAGAACATTCCATCGCCGTTTTCTGCGGCGCGCGCGCCGAAACATTAAAGAAAGGGCCACTGCGGCCTTACAGAGAAGTTAACCGCAGCTATGGCAGAATTAAACAGACGGACGTCTCCGGGCCATGATGAAGTGACCTATGACGCAATCGCAAAGCTACCTCACAATTCCCGCCTTCGACTCCTGGAATACTACAATTCTTCCTGGATGTCTGGTGAAGTTCCAACGGAATGGAAGTTGGCGAAAATTGTGCCCGTTTTGAAACCTTCTAAACAGCCAACAAGTTATGCATCCTTCCAACCCATCGCCCTACTGAGCTGCGTCGGTAAGCTTATGGAGCGAACGATCTCCAAATGCGCCACCTGGTCCTCGAGAGCAGAAATGAATATCCTCAAGAAATGAACGGGTTTCGCCAAAATAGGTCTGCGACTGATAATGTTATTACCCTTGTCTCATCACTTGAAGAGTACCTTCACGCTGGATACATTCCGACAGCCGTTTTCCTTGACATCAAGGCTGCTTTTGACTCTGTATTTCATCATGCAATTCTCGCAGCCTTGGCGAGCCTTAGCCTCGGAGGAAAGCTTTACAACTGGAGTGAACACTACATTTACAAGAGCGGCAAATTTTTGTTAGCACTCCACATGGTCAAACTGCCTTTTATGCAGTGATGAGGGGCGTACATCAGGGAGCTGGGCTCAGCCCTCTCCTGTTCAATATTGCCGCGAAACCTTCAAAACAGTATTTGTTGTTTTTTAACAGCCGCCGGCATACAGGCTTATCACTCTGATTCTGGACCGCGTATCAGTTCCATAATCTTTGTTTGTTAATGCTCGATGTCGCGAGTCACACCTTTATCAGTTTTGTTGTAGCGCAAGATGCACCGAGATCTGTCTCGAAGGTTCCTGCCACTTGGGTGTCTTTCCACAATGTTCCAGCCCGTGCTGGTAGCTGTTTGCGACGTTATATAGATTGTTCTGTGCAGCCTTTAAATTGAGCGTTGCCGAGTGTGACGAGCATTCTTTGTTCGACGATCGACGAGCACGTTTGTTTCTATCGCCACCGCCGAGTTGCTTAGTTCTTTTGCGGGCGCAAGTCAGCCCAAATAAACAGTTTCTTTAGTGCAATCATCGACCCCTTCATTTGTGTCGTGGACCTCGTCACCACTACGTGACATCTGGTGGAGGTGCTGCCTTTGATCCTTCAAGCGAAGACCCAAGCCATGTTCCTGTCGCCCTGGTAGACCAGCCTACAGGTCACCGAGCCAGCCGCCGACTTCAAGGCCTACAACCAGAACACGGTCTGCTGCTTGACCCCAGTCGATCTCGGAAGGCATCGACGTTGATAATGGCCCAGCCTACAGCACCGGTTATTTTCGTCCAACCCTGGGAGCCCCCCTGCTTCCATGGACTACCGGATGAAGATGCGGGAGATTGGATGGACCTTTTCGACCGTGTGGCAGATTTCAACGGCTGGAATGACGCCGCGAAACTTAGGCAAGTCTACTTTGTTCTTCAAGGACATGCCTGAGTTTGGTTCGAAAATTATGAGGCAACTATGAAGGATTGGGAGACTTTCAAGGACGCGTTTCTGACTGCCTTTTCATGCATCGTCCGAAAGGAAAGAGCCCAGGCCCTCCTTCAGTCAAGACTGCAACTTCCTAACGAGTCTGTCCTGGCATACGTTGAGGAGATGAAGCGCCTCTTTCGCCGCGCCGACCCTAACATGACTGAAGGTGAGAGAGTCAAACTTTTAATGCGAGGCGTCAAAGAATCGCTTTTTGGAAATCTTGTCCGAAATCCGCCAAAAACAGTGGCGGAATTTGAAACGGAAGCGTCTGCCATCGAGAAGACGTTGTACGCCCGGATGCGCCACTACGAGCGGCCACTTCAGCCAGACTACTCAAGCCCCAGCGCATCTACAAGTGGAGAGAACCTTCGTGACCTCATCCGGGAGATCGTGCGAGAGGAGCTCCGCCGAATGCAGCCATCATCGCAACAACCCCAGGTGGCGACGCTCGCGGACGTCGTCCGTGAAGAAGTCCAGCAGGCGCTTGGCGTTCCTGAAGCGACGGCTGCGACTTTTCCAGCACAAGAGGCAACAGCGATGAACTACGCTGGTGCATTACGTCGCCCTCCGCCCCGACGTGATGACTTTCCGAGTCCTCGCCGCTACCGGCCTGTTCCTGAAAACCGCCCCTTGGCTCCGGCCCGCCAAGCCTACCAACGACCAACAAGCCCCACGAAGAGCGACGCATGGAGGACAGCGAACAACCGGCCATTATGCTTCCACTGCGGTGAGGCCGGCCACATTTCTGCGGCGCTGCCGTACCGATGAATCGGTCTCCGCGGATTTGCAGTCGACGCTCCACGACCACGCCCAGGTGAACGACCGCAAGAAATCGACAACTATCTGCGTAGCGGTGAGATTGCGCCACCAAGCTGTCGATTCAGGTCTCCATCGCCGTACAGGGCCCGCTTTGCGTCGCCAGGACGTAACTATGATGATAGTTTGCGCGGAAGATCCCCAAGCCCCCGTAGGGGAAACTAAAGGCAGCAACCTTTGGAGGTGAGGTTGCTCAACGGCGAAAAGACGAAGATCCTCCGCCGCTGACGACCACTAACGACGACGCAACCATTTCATCGCCGCTCCACACGACGACATCGACAACACGACCAGAGTGCAAGCAGACACCGCCGCCCAGCGAAGTAACAACGGTATGCCACGGCCATGACCTGAAGAAAAGACGGAACCGAGATCGGACACTAAGGCCCACGTGCAATGCGAGGACGCAAACAAGTGACCTTGAAGTTGATGTCGACGGTCGCAGAGTCACTGCCCTAGTAGACACCGGAGCTGACTATTCAGTCATTAGTGGACCGTTAGCCTCTCGCTGAGAAAAGTTACAACCGCTTGGGATGGCCCGCTGATTCGCACAGCAGATGGCAACCTGATTACTCCATCGGGACGATGGAGTGCAAGAATAACCGTAAATGGGCGTACTTACCCCACCAGCTTTGTGGTCTTGCAGCAGTGCTCCCGCGACGTGATTTTAGGCATGGACTTCCTAAATGAACATAGGGCTATCATCGACCTGCGATCCAAGCTCATCAACCTCTCTGCAGACAAAGCCATTCCTGCTACGACGACGTCGATGCAACACATCCCTCTAAACGTCCTCGACGAAGAATTGAACATCCCGCCCCGATCAAGTATCGCAGTCTGAGTAGGTAGCGCCAACATCGAAACCGCTGAAGCCATCGTCGAAGGAAATATCCAATTGCTCTTAGAACGAGGTGTCGGCATCGCAAGAGGCATCACGAAATTCCGGCGAGGTCAAGCTCAGGTTCTGGTAACAAACTTCACCGAAGAATATCGGCATCTCAACAAGGGCACGACGATCGCCTTTCTCGACGAATTAGCGGACCTCAAAGATGTATTCACCCTCCACGACCAAACGCTGGAAGACGCATCGGACCTATTCCGTCAGCCTACATTTGACATCAACCCGGCATTGACCCACAACAGGACAGACCAGATTCTCAGTCTGCTTTGAAGCTACGGGGAGTGCTTCTCATCGTCATCGAAGGTACGACAAACACCACTGGCCAAGCATCGCATAATAACGGACGAACACGCCCGACCTCTGCGCCAGAGCCCTTATCGTGTATCGCCGCGAGAACGCCAGGCCATTCGCGATCAAGTTGAGGAAATGCTGCGTGATGACGTAATCCAGCCATCGAACAGCCCCTGGGCGGCACCAGTCATTTTGGTCAAGAAGGAAGACAGCACACTTCGCTTCTGCGTTGATTACCGCCGCTTGAATAGCATAACGAAGAAGGATGTCTACCCGCTTCCCCGCATCGACGACACTCCCGACCGGCTCTGCAATGCAAGGTACTTCTCATCGATGGACCTGAAGAGCGGATATTGGAAAATTGAGGTCGACGAAAGAGATCGCGAGAAGACCGCATTCATCACACCGCACGGCCTTTATGAATTTAAGGTGATGCCATTTGGCTTCTGCTCCGCATCAGCCACGTTTCAACGAGTAATGGACACAGTCCTGGCAGGCTTGAAATGGCAAATTTGTTTGGTATATTTGGACGACGTTGTTGTCTTCTCGTCAAACTTTGAAGACCACCTAAAACGACTACAGACAGTGCTGGAAGCCATCAAGTCATCGGGGCTAACGCTAAAAGCAGAGAAGTGTCACTTCGCCTACGAAGAACTCCGATTCCTAGGTCACACCGTTAGCAAGGACGGTATTCGCCCAGACCCGGAGAAAACAGCTGCAATCGCACAATTTCCACTGCCTGCCGACAAGAAAGCTGTGCGCCGATTCCTTGGGCTGTGCGCTTATTATCGGCGATTTGTCAGAAACTTTTCGCGGATCGCCGATCTGTTGACGCAGCTTACAAAGGCTGACGTACCTTTTAAATGGGAAGCGCCGCAAGGAGAAGCCTTTGACGAACTTAAGCGCCGCCTGCAATGCCCTCCTGTACTTTGATGAAAATGCCGAGACCGAAATTCACACCGACGTGAGCAGTGTAGGCCTGGGAGCCATACTCGTCCAGAAGACTGCCGGACAGGAAAAAGTAATCGCCTACGCTAGCAGGTCTCTCACAAAAGCCGAAGTCAATTACTCGACCACCGAGAAGGAGTGGCTTGCGATCATCTGGGCTACTTCTAAGTTTCGTCCATACCTACACGGCCGACCATTCAAGGTGGTAAGCGACCATCACGCGCTCTGCTGGCTGGCTAATTTGAAAGATCCTTCCGGCCGCCTTGCCAGATGGAGCCTACGACTTCAAGAATTTGACACGACTGTAGTCTATAAGTCGGGCAGGAAGCATTCCGACGCAGACTGCTTATCCCGCGCTCCCGTCGATTCTCCCCCGAAGGACGATGACGATGACGCCTTTTTGGGACCGGTAAGCGCCAGCAGTTTCGCAGAACAACAGCGATCAGACCCTGAGCTGAAAGTGCTAGCCGATTACTTGGTGTGTTCAGGCGACATTTATCATCCTTCACGTTAAGCAATGGCCTCCTCGTGAAGAAGAACTTTGCACCCAACAAGACCGCGCAGCTTCTCGTAGTGCCTAAAACCCTTCGGCAAGAAATTCTGCAGGCGTTGCACGATGAGCCCACAGCAAGCCACCTCGGATTTGCGCGCACGTTGCGTCGAATCCAGGAGAAGTATTACTGGCCGCGACTGCCTGCCGAAGTTTCCCACTACGTGAAGATGTGTCGTGAGTGCCAACGACGCAAGACGCCGCCGATCAGACCAGCGGGACTACTAAACCCGATTCCGCCCTCAATCCTACCCTTTCAACAAATTGGAATGGATCTCCTCGGCCCCTTTTCATCTTCGTCTATGGGTAACAAGTGGATGATCGTGGCCACTGACTACCTTACCCGTTACGCCGAAGCAAGAGCACTACCAAACGGTACCGCGGCCGAAGTCGCCAAATTTTTTGTCGAACAAATTCTCTTGCGACACGGCGCCCCAGAAGTGCTCATCACGGACAGGGGAACGGCGTTTACGGCAGAGTTGACGCAAGCCATCCTGGAATACAGTCACACAAGCCATCGACGAACAACTGCGTACCATCCCCAGACCAATGGCCTTACGGAGCGCCTGAACAAAACGATCGCGGACATGATCGCTATGTACATCGACGCTGAACACAAGACCTGGGACGCCATCTTGCCGTACGTGATCTTCGCGTATAACACGGCAGTCCAGGAGACGACTGAGCGACCCCGTTTAAGCTTGTGTACGGCAGGGAGCCCACGACAACGCTCGATGCAATGCTGCCGCACGTAACCAACGAGGACAACCTTGACGTCGCCGCCTACCTGCAGCGTGCAGAGGAAGCTCGACGACTCGCACGGCTGCGTATTAAAGACCAACAGCGCACCGACAGCCGACGATACAATTTACGACGACGCCACGGAGAATAGAATACAGGAGACCAAGTGTGGGTTTGGACACCAATTCGCCGTCGCGGATTAAGTGAAAAGTTGTTGCGTCGATACTTTGGACCACACAAAATCCTTCGCCGCGTCGGACCACAGGACTATGAAGTCATTCCCGACGGAACGTCAGCATCACAACGGCGACGCGCACGCCCAGAAATTGTACATGTTGCGCGACTGAAGCCATATTACGCGCGTTAAACAATCTGTGGTGTTTAAAATTTCCAGTGTTTATGTTTCAGTTTCTCTGTTCTGGAACATCGAGTCGATGTTTTCTTAAGGGGGGAGTAATGCCGCGAAACCTTCAAAATAGTATTTGTTGTTTTTTAACAGCCGCCGGCATACAGGATTATCACTCTGATTCTGGACCGCGTATCAGTTTCGTAATCTTTGTTTGTTAAAGCTCGATGTCGCGAGTCACACCTTTATCAGTTTTGTTGTAGCGCAAGATGCACCGAGATCTGTCTCGAAGGTTCCGGCCACTTGGGTGTCTTTCCACAATGTTCCAGCCCGTGCTGGTAGCTGTTTGCGACGTTATCTAGATTGTTCTGTGCAGCCTTTAAATTGAGCGTTGCCGAGTGTGACGAGCATTCTTTGTTCGACGATCGACGAGCACGTTTGTTTCTATCGCCGCCGCCGCCGAGTTGCTTAGTTCTTTTGCGGGCGCAAGTCAGCCCAAATAAACAGTTTCTTTAGTGCAATCATCGACCCCTTCATTTGTGTCGTCGACCTCGTCACCACTACGTGACAATATTGCACTTATAGATATAACAAAAACCTTCCCCGTGGAGTACGCATTGCAATTTTTGCAGATGATATTTGCATCTGGAGTGCATCACGTTCGCGTTATACAACGCAGCAATGAATTCAGAGAGCGTTAATGCACATCTCAATGTACCTGGCTCCCCGAGGGTCTTCGGCTCTCACCAGAAAAGAGTGTTGCTATGGCTTTTACAAGGAAAAGAATTACTCGATACCCGCTCCTTCTGGGTGGACGGTCACTGTCCTATGTACGATCACACCGGTTCCTAGGGGTTATAATTGACAGTAACCTCTCCTGGGCCCCTCAGATTAAAAAACTCCATGAGATAATCACTGCAGCGTCACAGGTTTTCAGATTCATGGTGGGAACACGATGGGGCAGCAACTGCCGATCGATGGTTCTGCTCCAAAAGGCCTACATTGAAGGAGCTTTACGCTACTATTTACCGGTACTTCAAAGATTACATCCAACAAGCAAGAAGATTTTTAAGGCTGCACGGAACAACTGCTTGCGGATATGCCTTGGGCTCCCAAAGGAATCATCTGCATCAGGAACACTTGCAGAAGCAGGATGCCTCCCGCTAGATGTGATTGCCACCCGAGAAACTCTGCGCACCCCCTCCGACTACATAGTCAAGGAATACACGCACCACACCCACATATTCACTGACGGTTCAACAGCTCAAGAGATTTCATGCTGTGGCCTTTATGTACCCCTAACAAACAATGCCTTGTCTTACTGGCTGCAGCGGAAGACATCATCTACGACAGCTGAGCTCCATGGTAATAAAGAAGCTCTCTCCTATATCCTGTGCCAAACTCCCGGAAAATGGGTTATCTTCATTGATTCCAAAGCATCTCTGCAAATCTTGATTAACCTGCTGAAGAAAAACAATCATCATCCTGTTTTCTTTGACATCGGGTATCTTCATCATTTTGCTATTACGGCAGGCCACAGTATAACATTTCAGTGGATACCGGCTCACTGTGGCATTAAAGCTAATGAAAAAGCAGATGAAGCGGCTCGCAAAGGACACCAACATCAAAGATACATTAGGACCTTCTTCACAAAATCTGATGCATCCCAACTGGCTAAACGAATTGCTTCCGAAACAAAGTATCGACTTTTCGAGTATCGAAACAAAGCTTGCCGACGCATCACTACCAATTTCCATATTCTATTGACCCACATCTGAAATCAAGACTTCCTTCGAAATATCTTCGCCAACTAGAAACTCTTTACCACCGACTTCTTCTAAACTGTGCATACACAAATGGATTGCGCTACCGTTTCCGTGAAATGAACAGCCCGTATTGTGACAACCGTGGCTCGATTGAAACTGTGGAACATATCCTACTTGAGTGCACTACGTACGCTGACGAGCGTGCAAACTATGAACACAGCATGGAGAAGCTCTCCCCACTGCCTTTAACAATGAACAGTGTTTTAGGTCCCTTAGCCTGCCATTTCCAATTCACCTCATCTGTCCCCTCAGGAACCTGTACGAAGGGCAAGAGGCCACAGTCAGAACTGGGCATGGTCTTACTGATTGGTTTCCGATCGAGAAAGGAGTGAGGCAAGGCTGCATACTGTCGTCCTGCCTATTTAACCTATATGCAGAGTGCATCATGAGGAAGGCCGGTCTGGACGAGTCTTCAGCTGGAGTGAAGATTGCTGGAAAACGTATCAACAACTTTAGATATGGATGATACCACTTTAATGGCAGAAAGTGAAGTGGAACTCGAGACTTCTGATGCGCGTACAAGAAGAGAGTGAAAAGTTTTGGCTTAAATTGAACGTTAAAAAGACAAAGATCATGGCGTCTTGCCCTATCAAGTCCTGGAGCATCAATGGACAAGAAGTGGAGGCTGTGACAGATTTTCTGTTCTTGGGCTCCAAGATTACCTCGGAAGGAGACTGCAGCCACGAAATTAGGAGACGCCTGCTTCTGGGAAAGAGAGCGATGGTTAGCCTTGACCGCCTAGTAAAGAGCAGAGACATTAGTCTGCCAACCAAGATCCGTATAACTCGTGCTATGGTCTTTCCAGTTGTGATGTATGGATGCGAGAGCTGGACTGTGAAAAAGGCTGACCGCCGAGGAATTGGCGCGTTTGAATTGTGGTGCTGGCGAAGACTCTTGAGAGTTCCTTGGACTGCCAAAAGATCAAATCAGTCGATATTGTCGAACAAAAACCCTGACTGCTCATTGGAGGGTCGGTCATATTCTAAAGTTAAAGCTCAGCTACTTTGGTCATCTGATGAGAAAAGAGGAGTCGCTGGAGAAAGATTTGATGTTGGGAAAGGTTGAGGGTCGCCGGAGAAGGGGTAGGCAGCGAACGCGATGGTTAGATGACATCCTCGAGGCACTGCAGATGAAGTTATGTGATGTTAGAAAGATAGTCAGAGACCGGAAAGCGTGCCGTGACATGGTCCATAGGGTCATGAAGAGTCCGACATGACTAAACGACTGAACTGAACTGAACTGAGGCTGCTATAGGCAACAGAGACTCGCGATGAACTTTTTATTTACATATTTGAAAGACATTGGACTCCTTGACAAACTCTAAATTCACCTCTCATATTTCCCTCTGGTAAGCTGTGAACACTATAAGCACTTTTTCGGATCATGCATTTCATTATTTGATTTTATATCATTTCTCCACGAAGCACCTTAAAACGTATTTAATGGCCATGTTTTATCTCCCCTTCAATTGTATTATTTCCTTCACCATTCGTTATTCAATATTTCCCTCCCGAATTCCCCTACCCACACAGAGTAGCATGCCAGCGAAATCTAAACGCTGGCAAAATTCTCTGTTTTTCCAATAAAGAGTCTCTCTGTCTCTCTCTCTCTCTCTCTCTCTGGACACATGGCCCACACCACCGATAGCTGTAGGCATTCATTGGGGCCACAGGCCTGTATCTATATATTTAAACCCTTACGCCGAAGGGCAAACTCGCGCAACAAAAAAAGGCGCTACCTCTATGGCCGCCCGTTTAAGTTTTCACAGACTATCATTATTTGCACTGGCTCGCCAACCTCCACGACCCATCAGGACGCCTAGTACGATGGAGCCTTCGCCTACAAGAATTTGTGTAAACCATTGTTTATAAATCTGGCCAGAAGCACGATGATTCTGACGCACTGGCGCGCACACGTCCGTTTAGTCGATGTGAGCAAGGACAACGAGAACCTTTTTCTGGGACTGGTTAGTGCCTGAGACGTAATGAACCGACAGAGAGATGGTCCGAAACTTCAACCAGGCATGCTGAAGGGACGCGCTGCTGATATCCCTCGCGAATTTGCGTGGAACATGTCTGATCTCTGTCTCTGGAATGGCGTTGTATTTAAGCAAAACTCTATCACTGCTTACCGAGCATACCTCATCGTAGTGCCAGCCGACTTCCCTGTCGATATTCTTTTTACTTGCCATGATGAGCCCACCTCTGGCCACTTGGGCTTTGCACGCACTTTTGCCCGAGTTCGTCAAGCTTATTATTTTCCTACACTTGCTGACGCCGTTCATCGCTACGTCAGAGGCTGCCCTGGGTGCCAACGTCGAAAGGCGCTGCCTCTCAAGACTATTGGTTTGCTTCAACATATTGGGCCTCCCCGGACGCCTTTTCACCAAATCAGCATTTAACTTGTGGACACATTTTCGCTGACATTGGTGGGTAACAAATGAATTATAGTCGTGACCGACTATCTCACACGGCATGTGGAAACCAAGGCGGTGCAGGGTGACACATCTTATGAGATTATCTAGTTTTTTATGAACCAATTCGTGTTGCGCCACGGGGAATCGTCTCACCTCATCACGGATTGAGCCACGGCGTTTAGGGCACAACTTAGTCACAAGGTATTTGAGCCTTTTGAGCTCTGTCACATGAGCCATCGCGAAACCACTGCGTATTACCAACTGACGAATGGCCTCACGGAGAGGCTCAATAAAACGATCGCCGACGTGATTGCAATATACATAGGCTACCAGCACAAAACCTGAAGCGCGATTCTGCCATACATCACCTGGGAGGTAAGGCGAAGCCTTGTTAAGAGATGGAAAAGACAGAGAAAGATGGAAAGATCGGCCGCTGTCCCCCCTGCTACTTTCTTGGGTATTTAATAATGTCTGTGTACGAACCTTGAGAGTGTTCACTAGCGCCACCCTCAACCATGTTGAGGGTGGCGCTGGTGAACACTCTCAAGGTTCGTATACAGACAACATTCAATACCCAAGAAAGTAGCAGGGGGGACAGCGGCCGAAGTAGCTCAGTTTTAAGAGCACCGGACGCAATATTCGGAAGTCGTGGGTTCGGTTCCCACCATCGGCACGTTGTGTTTTCTTCTACTTTGTGTTTTATTATCTTTCCCCTAAATAGGTTACATTACTAATTTCTGGGATTATCCAAGTTAAAAGTTAAAAAAAGACATAAAGTACAATCACCGATGCTTTCCTTGGCCTCGCCGACTGTTGGGTTCTTTCCTTCATGTATTAAAACGAGCACCCTCCGTTCCCCTTCATATCTATATATATATATATATATATATATATATATATATATATATATATATATATATATATATATATATATATATATATATATAATGTCACCCACTTCCCGCGGTTGTATTTGCTCACCCGATCGTAGTGGGTGAGCCAGTAATCCACTTCTTCCCCGGGCTTGCCATAGAAGTGCCGGGGTTCCCGATAAGGCTATGCGGTGGTCGGATGAGTTGCTGGCGTAGGCTGCGTTGAACCATCTGCTTGCGCCATCTCCGTCCGAAGGGGGGGTAGCCCAGCAATTCTGCTCCGGTGAAGTAGGAGAGGCTCTGTGGTGATTTGTAGCCCGCCAACTCCACCACACTTGTTACGACGTTTATTTACACAGATGCTAGGATACGCTGGAGATTAGCACACCACAGCGGACAGACCCAGCTTCCTCGTCCTCTTCTGCTTCTTCCGCCAAACCTCGTCTTCCTTCAATAAGGACCGCGGGAAGTGCGTGACATTATATATATATATATATATATATATATATATATATATATATATATATATATCTTCGTTCGCTCTGTTCGCAGCAGTATGACAAAATCGCTTTTAAACAGCAGTCATAATAGTGATTAGATCACTTCGCCTGCATTAAAGGCTTTTAAATATAAGCACACAAACACGAAACCCCCTTTAAGTGACTACTACTTGGCTTGTACATTCCGTAGAAAGTCTTAAACTGAGCATGCGGCTAATATAATAGGCTTGCACGCAATGGAAACAAAACTAGAATGCATAGCAAATGAGCGATAAGAACACTACGATTCACTGAAGTAAATCAAAAATTAAAAAACCTATGTTACATCATGTATCGCGGCTAAAATATCGTCCCTTGACAAATTGATTGCTTAGTACTTGGTCACCCAATTTTAAGTGAGCTTTACATCACTTTCCTCATTTTGTGTTAAACCATGAATGAGGCTAAAACCTCATCCAAACCATATCCGCTAACCTTGGTATCTCGAGACTATAAGTTGGTTCGATTACTCATAGGATTGTGATTTATTGCCTGATTGCGATACAAAAATAATAATCTCGAAAGCTGTGTGAGCAGTGCAGTATAAGAATAAGGTTAAGTAATTTCATCTGATTGCTACGCTCTTTGCGTCGCGCGTTAGAGCAATCTTTTATATTATAATATCTTCCGGTCCCAATTTTTATGGCGTCACTGAAAATGCGCTTTGCCATCTGCATTTCGTGCTTGGAGTACAAACGTTCCATTTTAGTATAAAAATAAATAAATAAGTAAAATATTGTTTGTTCGTAGGGTTTAATGATCCGAACCGACTCAGGGTATGTTAGACGCTGTAGCGGAGCGCTCGGGAGATCTCAACCGCCTGCAGGTATTTAAGATGCGGGGACATCGCACAGTACACAATCGCTTTGCTTTTCGCGTAGGTAGATCTAAAAGCAACTGCCCTAGTCTAACTTGATCCGCATCTACGGGCTCGGCAGTCAAGCGCCTAACTACTGAGCCACCACGACTGGCCTGACTAAATGAAGGAGAGAAGGGAAGCAGATATAAAGTTCGACTGTATTGCATAAGGACGCGACCACTAAAGTAGGGTGCTCATGTATGTACGGTCACAAAAACAAAATTTCGTAGGTGCTGAAAAAAGATTTGCAACTCCTCCAAGTGTGCGATTGGACGGTACACTGTCGCTCCTGTCGCGAGGTGTTCCTTGGCGCGCGTTCTTTGCAATGCTTATTCAAGTATGGGATTGGCGGTGGGGGTAACTCCTGTCTTGCTGCGTTCTCATAGCCAGGTGACATTCTGAAACAAACCGGAAGGGCCGGAAGCGGCGGTGACGCGCTGAAACTTTCTAGGTTTTGTTGCGAAAGCAACACTGCGCTAGTCATCGAGACATTTCGCGTGGCATAGCTGGGCCAAGCTGCGCATGCGCGATGAGCTGCGTGACGTCAGAGGCAGCAGCTAGTGTGTCGGAACTGCCATCGCGGCCACGCTCTGCAGCGCGATCCGCTGGTACCGGAGAAGTGAAGTCATAACCACAGCCGGCGCCAGCTGCGCATCACTCCCTGCGTTGGTTGTGCGGAGAAGAGATAGCTAGAAGCGAGGGGCCTGAATCGACCAACTATGGAGGAGAGCCCGGCCGCTGCTCAGCGCGTAGCCTAAGCTATCCTAAGCAAAGCAATGTAGCTATTGCTTTTGCTACTCAGCTAGGTTTAACCGAAGCTAAACCATTGCCATTTTTTTCCATCGCGCACGGTTCTCTCCCCGCCACGTCTTGATGCCACCGCCCTTCCCCATGATGCCACGTTTTTGCTAGGATGCGCCATCATGTGAGCAGCGGCGGTCTCCATGGTAACCGCATTGACATGGCGTCACGATGAGCGCACCTCTTTTGATGTTTTTCATTAAAATCTGTTATAAATATTATTTGTTAATTCATGATAAATAATCATTTTTACATATATTTGAGATCTTTATTCGCATTTCTTGGGCTCATTATGCCGCAGCTTCACGACTTCCGCTTTAGTCTTTCGTTACTACCGGTTGTGCACGTCCCTGTGCTATATGGATGTTCGTGGCTATTACGACGTTTAATAGACTTTTTTTTGCCTATAAATAATTACCTGATTACTCCAAAGACACCAAATTTATTATTTAGTGATAATTCTTCACCTTCGATCTCACCAATAATATTTCCCCAACTCTTCACAAAACGACGCAAGCGCGTCACGTTTTGCGTCCACTTTCAGATGACACTGAATCGCACACATACTCGTGTAAGGCTTTATCTTTAATAAACGCTACATAAGTGTGTTACCCGTAGCGAATGAGCTGCACATCTCAATATAAGCGTGACTTTACGTCACACTTCCAGTCAGGTTGCTTTTGTGTGAGTTCATATTTAGGAGGCTGTAACATCAATAATAATTATATGTTAGTAAACTTGTTCAATCGTAGAATGAACACTTTCAGGCGTTTGCCCTAAGTATAACTGAAGCCAGCACATTGTTATTAATTTTTAAAAGCTGTCTCTTTTTATTTTTTCAATTTTCTGACCTACTGGTCAGTGTGGAGTGGTGATTTTTGGTTTCTGTCAAGGATGCACCACAAGTACAGTGATGCCGTGGTGAGTGACAGGCCACCGGAAACTACCGTTCACTGCAGCCACGACAGCCATGCTTCCTATAGCCGATGAGCCCCTCGAGTATGCGAGAGCAAGGCCAGCGTTGTCATGCATGCGATTCTGATTTACCACTGCACCACCTTTCTGTTGGTGCCAGTTTTGCTTTGAGCTCCATGCACTGCACACAATGTAAGCTAGAAGAGAAACGCAGTGACTGACGAAGGTATTGGAGGGAGAAAGCCCACACTCAGGAAAAATGGGTGCGACAACCAGAAGTCGGCAAACCAAACATCATCTGGTAACATATTAATGGGCAGGTGCACTCCCCAATTTGTTTTTCTTATTTTCTTTTCGTGTCTTGGAGCATACAAGTTGCGAGCTGAGGAGGGTTGGGAGCGTTACGGTTAATTACCGATATCTATTGCAGTGAAGCTAGCTCAAAAATTCTAGCGGTGGAGTGAAGAATGATGGATTGCCTCACTCATTTGCTTTATTTAGCCTCGGTAAATGGCATTTCATTCTCCGTTTATAGGCAACACAGGGCCAACAAGTGTGCAGGGAAGCTTTTTTGGCAGTGGCATTGGCTGCTGTTAACCATGGGGCTGCACTTCAGAACACGTGCATCTGTATTTGCATTCACTGAAAGTTTGTTTCAGCATTCCCATGCTTAAAGCTTTTTCTATTTTACTACATAGAGTGATCGCAAAAAGATGTGCTCAATGCAGGCAACAGTCACATATATAGGATAATATATAATACCGTTGGGTACAGCGACGTTTTGTGAAACAGGCAGTTTAAATTGGCAGGATTTGTGGTGATTTTGCACCAGGAACTCCAGAAAATTATACTGTGAACATGCAATTGCCATGCTTTTTCTTTCAGAAAAAGTGTGAATGAGAAAAGCTGGTACACCTGCAGCACCTGCAGAAGTGTTTTTGCTGTGTCTGCTTGTCTATTCATGTGCATATTTTAATACACATCAGTAGGTAATGTACTAAGTGTAGTCAAGCATAATTTGTTTTATTACTGCAGAATTTAAAAGACGCTTGTCTTGCTGTGTATGTCTGATAGACACACTGATTTTTAGGTGGAATGTACAAAACAATTGAGGTGATACTCCCCTTGAATTTGGAAACCAAGAACCCCCCAAAACAGCTGTTTAATTGCATTCACCTTCTGAAATGTAGTAATCAAGTCTCGCTTCACGTCCCTGCTGGCTTCACGGGATGAATGCAGCCAATGCCACTCAGCCTGACCGATGTGAAAATGGCAGAGAAGCTGCTTGCTTTCAGGCCAAGTTGCACACAAGGCAGCCTTATCGGCTGCGGAATTGTCCGGCATTCTGTGATGCCTGCAGAATATAAAAAGCAATATTTGAAGCTTTATTGGTTCAATACAGAACTGCATCATATATGCTAAATAGCACAAAGAGACTGTTTAACAAGTGAACTGGACCTCCGTGATGACCCCCCACCCCCCCATCGTGGCTTAGTTGAGTGACTCGTGTGACTGGTGGGACCAAAATGTTAGACGCCCTGTTTTGCCCCTTACAGCAATGGTGCTAATATAACAAAATGCATGAAAAAATTTTTGATCGGCAGTCTTGTTCCTTTTCGCTGCAGGGTATATATACTTTGCTGATACGTGAATGCTTTGAACATTAGTTGTTACTTACATGAGTAACGCCAAAGCAAGGTGGGGGGGTCTGCTTCAGAAGACCAAATTCAGCCTTGTAGCTTTCACTGCTCTACGAACTATGGAGAAGCACAGCCAGGGACACTGCACAGACTGCAGTTGCTGCTAGAATAAATGTTAGGCTGCTGTGTGTCTCGTCACATGATGCCGTGGAATCCACAAAAATTATTTCCCTCGCAGCGCTCAATCTTTGGGTTCTTTCCATAACTTTCATCACCACAAGAGCTGCCCAGCAGGTAAACGTAAAGCTTGGATGGATCTTCACGAGTTCTTCCTCATAGTTCCTCTTTTGGGGTTGAGGAATCGTCTGGCAGTGAACTGCAGGAGAACTGGAGAATATCACATGCACAGACATATATGCGAAAATAGAAGGGAAGAATGAGAAAGCTTTTGCAGTCCAGTAGTTTTCAGATCGAGCCACACTAATTTCACACACACACAAAAAAAAGAAAGTACACATACTAACATATAATATACAACTTACCCTTCTCAAGATACTGTGCCTGCGCTCGGATTCACCGCTCCATTGGCAAGCTTTCGGCTGCGCTATCACAGACGCAAGCTTCTGCTGAAGCACTGTCAAGTCCTGTGCTGCCGTGAAGCCATCATGAAAGTAGCTATGAAATTTAGCTCGCGTGTCCGATGGGGTTCAAGAGAGTAATTGCGGTCATCTCTGACCCTCACTATGCCATGTAAAGGTCTTTCCCTCTTCAAGAATGGATCACGCAGCCTTGTGTCTCTTGTGATGTTTTTTTTATCTTAATATCCACAAAAGCAAGGCATTTGGTGACTGTTTGGCCAGCAGTCTTATTTTTGTTGCCTTGTTGACATTTCCACTCCTTATAGAATGTGATGCTGGGAAAAAAAGGTGCAAGTTTGTTTATTCTCGCGGTTAACAACCAATTTATTGGCTTTATACGATTGAATGTTATAGAAATGCTAGTAATAACGATGTAATTATTACGCGTTTCTTCGTACGACACTGCGGCTATGTGATGGTGATGAAGCCAGCTTATCAGGTGATGTATTGATATTTAGGATGATTTACTGTTCATAATTGCGCAGTTCTTTTATGACAGACGTAACAATTTCGGCACTTAACGCACAATTAATTCATGTACGTCAAGCAAGATATGGCAGCTTCAGCGCTGTGTGGTCGCTTTTCTAGGGCAGGTGATCGCGAACCATCAGCATAAATATATGGGCCTAAATTGAATTTGGTGGCGGCTACGGGACTAGCAAAACTATACTAACTATACAACGTGGAGTCTGGCTCTACTTACAGCTACGCTCTTCTATTCCTGGAGCAGCAGGTTTCAGCGTGCCAGTCTGGAGTTCGGGTTCCTAACTTTCGTTAGCCACTTTAACGGTTGACAGTCGGTAACAAATTTGAAAGGGCGGTCCAAAGAGGTAGCAAAGATAGTGGCGCAATCCCCAGTGCCCACACGACTGCCAGGCACTCTTGTTCAGTTGCCCCGTAATTCCGTTGCTCTGTGTGCAGGTGCTCCTAGACGTACGTTAACCTCTAGTCGAAATACTTCTATCCCTTTCATTTGTCTGATTGATCCGGGGACACAGGTCTATAGGCCAGCAGGCACTCGCTCATCGCTAGGAGCAGCGTAGTTTCGATTAGCATGACGAGTACGTTCCTTTCAGGCTTACCGCTGACATAATCTTGCATCGCCGAGTTCTCGCAGGTCCGGTTATCAATCGAGACCCAAGATTTGCCCACTCCAAGCATGCCCTGACTGAACAGCATGTCGACCCGCTGGTCTCTTAAAATATCATGTCCGATGATGGCGACCACAGGGAGCATGACACTGTCATCGCACACACAAAAAAAATTGGATGTGAATGCATGGCTGCTCAGTGCCACATGTATGCGGTAGACGCCAAACGCGTCAGTGTGGTCTCCGGCGATGCCCATAAGAGTTATGTGGCTTTCGCACTTCTCCAACGCATCCCAGTTTGCGTTTGTGCCTGTCAAGGCGCTGCGCTTTAACAGACACACTTTTGAACTTTTGTCCACATGGCATTTTACTGCTCTCACTGCCACCTTGCGCTTGTGATTGGGCTCGTCTCCCGGCACAAATTCATAACTGCTTAGCACGACCCCCGTCCGCCTCGGTTGACGACAGAGGCCGTACTCAGTTTCCATGCACCCCGGGAGCGGTCTTTTGTTTTTTTGGTCAAACAACACTTGTTACAAAAGGATGAGCACACTACAGGATATCGAATGCAGTATACATGCATGGTGTAAATTTGCACATGCATGTAACTTTACAACATATATAAATGCTCTTCACATCATGCGACACCAATGACATTGGCAGCATGCTCTCCTGACAGAAGAAACAAAACCATTTTTCCGAAGGCACAAGGACTGGCCTAAATAAAATGATTGTGTTATTGAAAAGTGTGTTTCGAATTACAGACTGCTTTTATGCCGCCTGGTGAGTGAAAAAAAATGACATCAAAGCTCATAGTTGTGAACTTTGAAGGCCTCCGCCTTCTCTCAGGGGGCTCGGGAGCCGCACACCGAACGACGAATGACCACAAAAGAATGCTGCCTCAGGAACAAAAACACTTTTATTAGGTTAGGGAAAAATAAACAAGAAATCAACTGGGTTAGCGTATATCAAGGGATATATGCAAAAGAGGGGTCTACTGGTACTGCAAACGTTGTACCGGCGAGTCAACAAAGTATCCGTGTTCTCGAAGATAAAAAGATACACACCGCTGGCGGATACACAAGCGGCACGTTAAAGCGCGCGCGAGCGAAAACAGCAGCGTACGCACATTGCGATGTCTCGGAGGGGTCTTTCCCAAGGTCCCGCTCGGACGGTCGCGCGAGCGCGGCCGTAGAAGCAGTGCCGTGTTCCCGCTGTTGCCGTTGCCGTTGGCGGTGCCGTGTTCCCGCCAAAAGGCGCCAATGAGAACAGCAACTGGGACACCGGGGTGGAGCTGTGGCTGAACGACAGTGACAAGTCGTCCGGACACCTCTCCGCTGCCTAAGGCGGGAGAAAAGGAAAGAGGGGAACAACAGGAGCGGGCGACGGCCGCGCAACAGAAAGCCGCGGAAAGCCCGAATCCCACAATAGTAACAACAATACTTAGGTTTAGAGTTTAGTTAGCATAGCAATTAGTTGAATATTAAGAACTGCACAAAAACAATGGAAAAGACAAACTGAACCACTGCCTAATTACTAAGCTGTGTTCACCTCTTATAGTTATGGATAAAATGGCACTTGGTTTGGCAGTACTTGTGTGGCAGACAGTGCAGCGGTGGCGTAGCGGTAGAACATCCGCCTCGCATGCAAGAGGACCGGGGTTCAAATCCCGGTGCCGCGCAATTCTCCACCGGATGACAAAAAAAATAAATAAATAAATAAAATCCGCGTGTCGATGGAATTGCATATACAGGTTTGGGGTGCGACCTGATGCCGGTGAACACCTCCGGCAACGCACTCCCTCACCAGAACAGGAGTTGGCCACCCTGGTGCAGTAATTGGCCACAACCTCCTAAGATACGCTCCATAAAACCCCGGCCCTCAGTCACCAGCGGCTGCGGAACAACTGACCACGGCGGCGGTCAGACCTGTGACGCAGCAGGAGGTGCTAGGAAAGCCTGGCTCCGCTGGACAGGCCGCCATTGGAAACTGACCCTGGCAACGTTTAATGCTAGAACCCTTGCTAGTGAAGCTAGTTTAGCAGTGCTGTTAGAGGAACTCCAGGCATGAAATGGGATGTCATAGGGCTTAGTGAGGTTAGGAGGCCGAATGAGGCATATACTGTACTGAAGGACGGGCATGTACTGTGTTATCGAGGTTTACCAGAGAGGCGACAACTAGGGGTAGGTTTCCTTGTCAATAAGTATATAGCGGGTAATATAGATGAATTCTATAGTATTAATGAGAGGGTTGCAGGCATCGTAATTAGGCTTAATAAGCGGTATAAACTGAAGGTTGTACAGGCCTATGCACCTACATGTAGTTATGATGACCAGGCAGTTGAAAGCTTCTATGAAGATGTAGAATCGGAAATGCGAAAAGTAAAGACGCAGTATACTGTACTAATGGGCGACTTCAATGCCAAGGTAGGGAAAAAACAGGCAGGAGACAAGGCAGTAGGTGACTATGGCATTGGTTCTAGGAATAGCAGGGGGGAGTTTCTAGTTGAGTTTGCAGAGCGCAATAACTTACGAATCATGAATACCTTCTTCAGCAAACGGAAGAACCGGAAATGGACATGGAAAAGTCCTAACGGAGAGACTAAAAATGAAATCGACTTCATAATGTGTTCAACCCCCGCCATTGTGCAGGATGTAGAGGTAATCGGGAAAGTTCGATGTAGTGACCACAGGATGGTGAGGTCCCGAATTAGCCTAAATCTGAAGAAGGAACGCAATAGATTAGTAAGAAAGAAACCCATCAACGAATTAGCGGTGAGGGGGAGGGCAGAAGAGTTCAGGATCTCGCTACAAAATAGGTATTCAGCTCTAACTGAGGATGGCGACATTACCCTAGAGGCAATGAACAATAATTTCAGAGATATCATTACTGAGTGCGCGGTAGAAGTAGGCGGTAGGATAGTTAGAGAGGATACCGGTAAGCTGTCTAAGGAGACGAAATATTTGATTAAGAAACGGCAGAGTATGAAAGCTTCCAATCCAACAGACCAGATCGAATTGGCCGAGATATCAAAGCTAACCAATAAGCGCAAGGTGGCCGATATAAGGAAGTATAACATGGAGAAAATTGAGCATGCTGTAAAGAACGGGGGAAGCCTTAAAGCGGTAAAGAAGAAATTGGGCATAGGCAAAAACCAGATGTATGCGATAAGGGACAAGGCGGGCAATGTCATCACTAATATGGACAAGATAGTCAAAGTAGCCGAGGAATTCTATACAGATCTCTACAGTAGCCAAAGTAGCCAGGACCGTAATGAGATTGGCGGTAGGGAAAAACAGTCAGGCGTTCCACCAGTGACGAAGGACGAGGTCAAGAAAGCACTAGAAACTATGAAAAGGGGGAAATCAGCTGGAGAGGATCAAATAACTACAGATTTGCTGAAGGACGGGGGGGATATCGTGCTAGAAAAACTGGCCACCCTGTATACGCAGTGCCTGGTGTCATCGACGGTACCGGAAGCATGGAAGAATGCAAACATTATCCTCATTCACAAGAAAGGGGACTCTAAGGACCTTAAAAATTACAGACCAATCAGCTTACTGTCTGTTACGTATAAGGTATTTACTAAGGTAATCGCTAATCGAATCAGGACAACCTTAGACTGCAATCAAGCAAAGGATCAAGCAGGGTTTTGGAAACGGTACTCTACTATCGATCATATCCATACCATCAATCAGGTGAAAGAAAAATGCTCGGAATATAACCAGCCCTTATACATAGCATTCATTGATTACGAAAAAGCACTTGACTCAGTTGAAACCTCGGCGGTGATGCAGGCATTGCGAAATCAGGGGGTAGACGAGCCGTACGTGAAAGTGCTGGAAGATATATATAGTGGCTGCACAGCAACCATAGTTCTGCATAAAGAAAGCAACAAAATTGCCATAAAGAAAGGTGTTAGGCAAGGAGACACAATCTCCCCAGTACTATTCACAGCTTGTTTAGAGGAAGTATTCAGAGACTTGGAATGGGAGCAGTTAGGGATAAGGGTAGATGGAGAATACCTCAGTAATCTGCGATTTGCTGATGACATTGCCTTGCTAAGCAACTCGGGGGATGAACTGCAAATAATGATTGATGACCTAGACAGAAAAAGTAGAATGGTAGGCTTGAAAATCAATATGCAGAAGACTAAGGTAATGTTCAACAGCCTCGGGAAGGAACAGCAGTTTACATTAGGTAGCGAAATACTGGAAATAGTAGGCGAATATGTCTACTTAGGACAGGTAGTAACCGCAGATCCAGACCATGAAAAGGAAATATCAAGAAGAATAAGATTGGAATGGAGCGCATTTGGCAAGCACTCGCAGATTATGACTAGCAGCTTACCGGTATCGCTCAAGAGGAAAGTATACAAGAGTTGCATCTTGCCTGTACTCACCTATAGGGCTGAAACGTGGAGACTAACCAAGAGAGTTCTACTTAAGTTGAGGACAACCCAGAGGGCTATGGAACGAATAATGGTAGGGGTAACATTAAGAGATAGAAAGCGTGCAGAGTGGGTCAGAGAAATAACTCAAGTTAACGACATTCTAGTGGAAATTAAGAAGAAGAAATGGACATGGGCAGGACATGTAGTGCGAAGAGAGGATAACCGATGGTCGCTGAGGGTAACAAACTGGATTCCAAGGGAAGGAAAGCGTAGCAGGGGGAGGCAGAAAGTTAGGTGGGCGGATGAGATTAAGAAGTTCGCAGGTGTCATGTGGATGCAGCTAGCACAGAACCGGGTTAAGTGGAGAAATGTGGGAGAGGCCTTCGCCCTGCAGTGGGTATAATCAGGCTTATGATGATGATGGCTTATGGCTTATGTCATCATGATCTTGCTTTCATGGAAGAGTGTAAAATTTATGCGCCCTTGTTTTTAAACATTGCTACGCAGTCGTCTCAAGAGTCAAGACACTACTGAACAAAAAGTGTGGAGTATGATTAGTCGCGACAAAACGGACCTTTACGGTCTCCTCCATTACCCGGAAAAGATGCTCCACGAGGTTCTCCAGGAGAAAGCGATAGTCATACATGGAGACTTGTTTTCTCAAACCGAGGTACGCCCTTCACTTCTATACTCATTTTTAGTGGACTTTTCATTTCTGAACATCTGCCGAAAATAAAATCCCCCCCAAAAAAAGAGTTTGATTTCACCCTCATGAATATACATTTCTTTTATAATCAAGAAGCATAGAATACATCCTTTGCTATAAACGAAAATCCTCGAAGGAGTCTAGAGCAAACGCACCTTTTTTTTTGCCTCAACGTCGACATTCCGTCAGATTATCAACGAATGGGGGTTGCTTATGAAAGATGCTGTTTTAGAGTAACTGCGTAATTGAGTGGCAAAGAACAAACCAATGGTAAGTGTAGTAAAAAAGCTACAGTACATATTAGACTGATTCCGCATGTTGGTAAATTAACCATAACTCTTCTTTATGCCGAATAAAATCCGAGGCGTGCTCATTGGTATTAAAATTCATAAATAGCGTATCGCTTCGACATAAAATTTTATATATGCCTGGGGCAATGCTTTCGTAAAGTAGAAATGTCCGCAAATATGAAAAGGAATAAAAAACAACATATATGGCAAGCCGAATGACTAAAACTGAAGAGTATATCCCTCGGCCATACAGTACTCAAAAGTATACTTTTTATTTCACTGTAATTCGAATACGGAGACAAATTTTATTATGTATCTTTTTTTGCTGAAGTCTGAATCCATTAGGTCGAGTCACGACATATTAGAAGAACAGTTTTATGATGTTTTTCAGGGATCTCCGCAGTTCGCGGTCAAAACCATTTTCAGTTTAAAAGCTACGGTACCGGAGGCTATGTATCTGCCTGCGCTCTATTTCCCTCCGCGCAACAGATCTATAAATTCCACTTCCATTTACTATTTCGATCTTCGTTGCTATACTTTAAGAAGCTCAATGAAAATAATATTTTATGCACTACTTCAACCTGCGGTTAGCTTTGGCTCGAACACATATATAATATCTATATCGTCACTGCATCTTAGCGGGTAAAAATTATAAATTGATTGAGTTAATTTATTAGTCCGCATTGATGTTTTAGAGCGTAGAATCCCCATTCCACCCCATAGCCGACAAAGCAACTGAGCCATTGAACCCGAAGCACATGCTGAGATATATTTGTTATTTCGCCCTTCGCTATCAAGTCGTAATGGAGGAGACGCTGAGTGAGTCTCTTTTTTTTTCCACAAAACACGCGAGATTTCTTTAAGCTAAAATTGGCATAATGAAACAAATTAGGCACGGGTTTAATTTGTGTTATCCTCCTGAACGTTCATAAAAAACTTATATCTCCTCACCACATCAGATGTTTCCTTTGAGACACAAATAATCCTTTCTTTTTTCGTTTTTTTTTTATGTTCTCCTTAGCAACTTTATTTATTCAAAAAGGGGAAAACGTGCTGTCGAGACACACAAAAACGCCCACATGTATGAATGCGAAAAGAGGATCACGCGTTGGGGGACTGTGAAGCCGAGTCTTCTAAACTTCCTCGGTAATGTAAAATAACCCTCTTCCCTGGGCGTGCTTTCTCTTCGTTTCCCTTCGTGCACTGGCTCCCAATGAGACACTCGCACGCTTTTTCGTCTTACCGCCCGCAGGCTGCCATAAGCATTTATTGCAGGCGTGTATTTTTATACTGGCTGGTGACCTCACTGACTTTGTAAATCTTCACAGAATGTGGTAAAAGCATTCTTAGCGCTGAAAATCACCTTGTGGGTATTATGGTTTGTTTTCATCCAGCCTTAGCACGACGTCATTTGAGCAGTAAAGTTTTCTATGGCGTTGATGCTTTATAAAATTTTCTGCTCTAAATGAACCCGTTGAAAGACATATATCGAACTTAGCTTTAAGGATGACAACGGCCATCCGTGTAAGGGTTCGCTCACTCCGTTCACGCATACAAAGGGTGCTTCTCTTATGTCCTGCTGGCCTTATGATAAATTAGTTGCGAGTGCAGCGCAATAAGAAGTGTTTGCTTTCCTTATCTGAACCCTGCTCGAACACTTCACTGAATCAGAACTACATCGCGGAGTACCGCATGGGAGAGCGCCAGCGACGCCGCCGATCGCTTATCGATCGCAGTAATAGAAGCTGGCATGCAAGACCTACTAATGTTAATGCGAAATCATTATATAGACCACTGTGCGGAAACACTGGCGCCGTGCGCCCGATGTCATTGGTTGAGTGCCGTCGTACCGAACTGAGTATGATGCGATGCATGGCAAATAAGCATATATAAGAACAGTAATCATGAGGAGTGCATGACTAATACGCGAATGACTAAGTAGTCACTGCTCATTTTTGACCATTAATTTGTGAACATAAAAAGCATAAAACGCCAAGACAGGTAAGATGCGCTGAATGAAACTGTAACTGATAGTGCTTGAGTTATGGTCGTTAAAGGTGCAGCCACTAATTAGCGTCCTCTATTTAGTGAGTAAAATAGCTTTAATAAAATAAACCACCGGTAGCTGAACCGGACGAAGTAAAGGAGCATTTTGCGACCGTTAAAACTCACACCTTATTAGTCAAATATATGTCAGTAAAATAGCATGTAATTGGCCCCTCTGGTGGAAGCGCCCGATTGCTTTCTTCTGTAAATCTCACATTTCCACTCACTGTAAAGTAAGCGTCCCCCATTTTAGAACGGGAAGTCCTGCCGAAACGGTTCCTATTTAAATATTCGCTTTTGAGTGCGCATGCGTATTAATTGAAGCCAATTCGGGTCCATTGTCCTTGTCCACTCCACCTCTCCATCTGAAATTCGACAGCACCGAGAATGTTTTGGCTTTTGTGTGCAGTGGGAATTCGTACTCCGCGCAAAAAAAGTCAGATGTCGTGCACAGGCATAGGCAGAGTGGCAAAAACAGGTATCGAATGTCTCGTGTATACAAGGTAGATTCTAAAACGTGCGCGAACGGCACTAGAAGTGGAAACCACGCACTCTAGACAGACTGAGAAGGGCGAGCTATACTTGATCGGCTCGGCGAGATTTGCGTCATCTATTAACCTAGAATGAATGGTCTAATATCTTATGCATTATTCTCGTTGCTGTGTTCAATATAAAGGAACACTTTGATAGTTTTTACTGCGGCTAAAAGAGGGTGGTGGTTCTCTCGGGACTTGGGCTCTGATCTCAGAGCCAAACACCAGACTGCTAGCTCGGGACACAGGGCCGTGAAGACTGGAACACCGAGAGACACTCAGCGGGCCAAGCTGTTTATTGGGAATGGCCAATATTCATCTTCGGTCATAGCAGCATCCGCGAGCTCGGGCTTCGCGGCGTCCTCTCTCTGGATGAAGATGCTGTCCGTCGAGATGAGAGTGGAGGGGGAAGGAGGAGCCACCCGGAGCGCTGCGCCA
This sequence comes from Amblyomma maculatum, assembly GCF_055883805.1. Classification (NCBI taxonomy): domain Eukaryota; kingdom Metazoa; phylum Arthropoda; class Arachnida; order Ixodida; family Ixodidae; genus Amblyomma; species Amblyomma maculatum. The sequence goes on along the minus strand of NC_139353.1, from coordinate 105,599,256 downwards.
GTTCTCTCACTCCCGCCCTCTCCGCCACAGCTCTGGGGGAACGAGGCCAGGAGGGGAAAGATGAGGGCTCCCCGTGAGAGAGAGAGACTGGTCGCCCCATCGTGCGAGCGAGGGGAATGTTGAATTCGCACAAGAGGAAGGCCGCAGCGAAAGTCGCGCAAAGCTGTTTCGCTGACTGAGTGCAGACAGCATTGCATACTCTCAGAGGCCGCAATTTATTTTGAGCCGGCCAAAGCGGTGGCCTTGTGGTAGAGCATCCGCCTCGCATTCGGGAGGTACGGGGCTCGATCCCCAGTGCCGCCTGGTACCCACCGGTTTCCAAAGGGTACAAGAGTTCCCCCGGCCTGGTGTTCGGCTGTTCTGGGGTGAAATGCTTGGGAAAAGGGGCCATGAACCAAAATGTTGATTCAAATGTTGGTACGTGAAATAAAAAAGGGGCCCTCATATATCTTACTCGATTTATGTCATATGTAGAAGAGGGCGCTTTCTCGGTGTTTTACGGCAGTGACTAAAATAAAGAATCAGTTTCGACATCTTCAGTCCCGCATTTCTCACATTTCCTTCCGGCTCAGAGCCACACATCATTTTCTGAGCTTTGGGACTTGAAGTCTAACATGTCATAGGCTCAACCAATGTATTGCTATTTTCATCATGTAAGCATTGACGTGTTCCTTCTCGGTTTTCTTAGAAGGCTGCAAGGTTTTCTTAATGCATTGCATTTCTCCGCTTTCTTCTTCTGCCTTACAACCGTCCTAATGCATGCTAGAGATCACACATGCTCGAGCAATAACTTAAACACCCTTCGTAAACCCTCGATATAGAAAATCGTTTTGTTACAGGCTGGCAACTTCTGCAGCCGGGGTCAAACCGGCGAATTTTACTTCGGGACTGAAAACATGTATTCCTTGCCCTGCGGAGCCTACATGAGCCGCCTCATGAATGCGACACTTCGACAGCGCATCAAGAGAATGTGAGACACTTTCGTTGGCAGTTGCCGGTCACTTTGTTAGTATTCGAAAAGAGACAACATCCATTGTGTTGAATGTTTTTTTCGACATAGTGCATTGAAGAGGAATTCTTTGCTGATAGTTCGTGTGCATATAGCAAAGTAAAGAAAACAGTGCAAAGATGATACGGATATTGCTACGTAAGCGCTTTAGCGATACATTCAGAAAAATAATTTTAGATATACCTTTGTCTATACATGCGCAGTTACAAAAAAGGTTTTATTCTTCTCGCGAGCCAAACGCCATTTTATAGAGGAACAGAAAGAGTCATTAACGAGGCGCGCGGGGCTCGTGGCTTTTCTTTTGCTTCTGAGAAATTCTCTTTGATCTTGATTTACTTTCGCTTCGTTTACACCATGCAGAGCTACGATGCAGTGTACCCTTGAAAAAGGGAGTAAAATCTGCTCGAAAACAACCAGGTTCTTAGGACACACGAATTCACTTACACCTCATGACACAGAAACGTAATTGTGCGTGAACGCTGCTACAGCTCTGGCGAGAAGGAGCTGGACACGCATTGTAAAAGCTTGAAGACGTACCTACTCGAAACAAAATTGAGCGTAAGCATGCGTCCCTACTCTTGTAAATAAGAATAGTAATTGACTATTCAAAGCCCTGCCTTCCAAATGTGAAACGCGATTGTCTTCGTTTCATAAAGTGGGTCTTGCAAACATACCGTGATCTAAAAGGTTACAACGGCTTCACATGGGCAACAGAGGCTGCTAAAGAACAAGGTACAATATAATTAAGGGGGAAAGTATGCCGCTCCATGAGATGAAGAAAAAACTTGGTCTCATCTTTTTATGCGTGTGACTGCGTTATTTTGTATTCTACGTAAAGTCTTATTATTTGCAACCCGTGGGGAAGATGTCCTTCTAAGCGAACCGTTTTATTTGATACCGTTGGCAATCGGATTCGGTGCGACGTTAGTGCTAAGTGTCTTGACCATATGATCGACCTTGATATACCTTGCACCAAACTTACTTCGCACACTGCTTCCTACTTTCGTATATTCGTGTTTAAATGCACATTCTGTTCAGTGGCCCGGTCTATTGAATGCTACCACGACATGTGGAGGAAACGAATGAAGATTTTTATAAAAGGTTGCTGAGGTTGTACGCTATTTAACCAGGTTTGGCGAACGATAGCTGTGTGTCCATTGCGTAAAGATCTGCCGAGGTCGCTGCGATGCATCTGTTACATGTTTTGCCACGTGTTCCGCTGGCGTCATCGCGCACCTGTCACGTGCTCTCTCATGCTTTTGAAGATTAACTGTCTTTAAGGCTGAATGTCAATGTCTAATGGCAAGTTTAAATCTCATTATTCATTACCTAGGGGTCCGTTAGTCATGAAACCATGCACGAGCTTGCCATATCATTTAACACACTAGGCAACACTTGTAGCTAGACAGCATAAGCCCACATTTAACATTGGTTCAGCTTCAATATCTTCATGCGGTAGCCAAGCAATCCCCAATTTTTTTACTTGAAAACGTAGCGGCTAACGCTCCAAAAATATCAAGTTTGTTTTGTTTTTTTCTCGTGTTTGTACACAAATTAGAAACATGTTGAAGTTGGTATGCGCCGAAATCGTCTATGCACAACTAATCCCCATTCGTTGTACATGTATATGCATCAGTAATCATTGTGCCTGATGATATTACTTTAATGACTCTGCGTTATAGTCCTAGCACGTATTAAATAACGTATTATCTCTTCAATTTCTTCCAGCACGACTGCAATCGTGGAAGCCGGCATCTTTCGTCAGAAGTTTATCCTGGCTATCCCGTCCTTGGATCGCTGTCAGGTGGTTGCAGAAAAAGCTGCTCTCGCGTTGTGGGACATGGTCTCCATCTTCTACGCGTACGCCGCTTTCATCGTTGCAAGTATCCTCGTCTTTGTAGCTGAGATAATATCTGCCTACGTAACGCGTCATGCACGTCCCTGAAAACGCCTATATCAAGAGATGTGGCCGAAGCCTCTGTGGAGCTGCACTCTTTCGCGGCCAGTTGCGCTATATTTACTGCGTGACGATTTCAAGCCGTTTTCGTCAACCATTTTAAATGTTTGCATGAATTGTTTAAAGTTGCACTGGCCCTGCCGACTAGTAGTCAATTGTTTGGAGATTCCCCTCCTTCCACTGCATTCTTAATTAGAAAAAAGCAAGCGACTCCCCACACAACTATTGCATAAATAAATGTTCTTGCTAATTATACGATAATTATTTTGTCTATTGCAGGAAACTTGCACTACGCTATAATAAAGCCTCATTTCCTAACGTCCGAACGCATGACCGATTCAAAAACTGTGTCTTGCATACGCACCTTGGGATGCTGTTTCCATAGTTTTGATATAAATGACAATTGAATCTCTTTAAAAACCCGTATGGTATGACAGTCGCATCCCTTGCTGCTATATTTTACATTTCTTGCCATTCTACAAGGTACGGCTGGCGGAAACATTTCAACAATGCTGAATGTTTCAGCGGTATCCTAAATACATCCCTTCCGCTGGTATTTAGTTCTGATTTCGCTATAAGCAATTGCCATTTTTCCGTCATTGTCATATAAATTTTTATCAGACGACCAACCATTCCTCTTCAGTGAGAGAATCCCTCCAAACGTGCATTTCATGTACATAGCAGTCAAAAATAAGACTGCAAAGTTGATGCCTCGAAGTGAGATCAAAAGCTCGCCACTCTGTAAACTAGACGAGAAGTAGCGTTTTCAAAGCTTTTACATACATTCCCTTTAAATACATATTTGTGGCATCATGTTTGTGGCAAATACCGAACAGTACATTAATTTTGAAGGACACTGGAGCGAGTAGAGACAAAAAAAAGACAAATTTTACGGCACAACAGAAGCCAGCGGTGAACATGTTGGTCACTTTTCAGTATACTGCTCTTACGTCCGGTAGAAACGTTTGTAGTATTGACGAGAATCATGCTACCAAATAATATTGACCGCAAAACGACCTGTCAAATTTATGTCATACTTCTTCATTTTTTGTATATAGCAAAAATATATCTGCGCATTATGGTTACCACATAATAAGCTAGACGAAATGCAGTCACCAGGGAAATATGTTCTGTTAGCTTGGTTAATTTGCGTCGGCCCTTTTATTGGAGGGAACCGCTGGCTACTTACCACAATAAAATTATCATGCCTTTCAAATACTGTGTGTTGTCGTTTTGTACGTGCTATATTTCAAAGGAACATGCATCTTGGGATTTAGACATTGACCTGCTGCAGCATGCGCTGAGGAAAATGTTTAACCATTAGATCAAACACTTTATAACATTACTATGCTGCCTTCGTAGGGTAACTTATAGTTCAGCACCTGTAATACTCGATCCAGTTTGTCGTAAACAAAAACTAAATAGTAGATGGGTCTCTTTCTCCGGGTCACGAGGTACATGCACATATCTGCAGAAATACGCGCGCATTTTTGCAATACTTTACTAATATTTTCCCGTACAAAACAAGTGTACCAGAATGAATGAGCACATCACAGCTATAACTACATATTCAGGTCCTCGAACGGCATTGACCTGACGCACGCTCCACTGCAGCCAAACTTGGATTTTGTAATTTTCAGTATGTGCGAAGCCTAAGTCATCTATCGGTCACTACATTGGACGCGAAAACATTGGTTGTGCCGCAGAAAGGTAAATGAGTTCCTTTAAACGAGGTCCATTTGCTCTCTGATTTGTTCTGTTCCTAAATTTTGTCTAAACAAAAGAACTGAGTCTCCTTCACTCCAGTGAATGCATGGGAGTGTTTGACCCAAAAATGGAAAACAGCGTGTACTGACGTCCTGCTTTCAATCAATGGTCGTCACATTTGCATTTCTATGCAAATGTTATGTTTAATGAAGCCACGTGTGCTCATTTTTCCAATGACTCGTTTTCGAAGAAGTAAACTATTTTAATACAAGCATTACGCACTCCTTTTTCATATGCAGGATGGAACTGGGCTACTGAATTCCCTGGTTGAGTTATTCACATTCGTCAGAGCTGAATTCATTTGAAACTAATTGCACAAAAGTGTATCGGATCTCATATACTTTTTCTCTTGGTGACGCTTGTATAGCACAGTATTAACCATAATAAAGGAAAATGCCGTACCGAATGTTTTACGTACGTCAAGAAACCAAATTTCACCAAACCGTGGAAAGATGTGAAAGACATGGCATGCAGAATAATAAGATATTTTTACTATGCAGACAATATGCAGCTATAGAGCAGAGTTCCGAGCATGAAACAGCCGGCCTTTAGTGACGCACCTGTATCGCAAGCAAGCACGTTCGCCTAACATTTGTCATCTAAGAATGAGTACTCGTCTGTGATAATTTCGAGTCTTGATCTTTGCTCTACAGCACAAAGATTGCCGTACAACATATCTAAAGTCTAATCTCAAACTCACTAACTAAAACTTAGACACATGTAAGTTCTCTCGCGTACCCGATGTGTACACATTGACCTACAAATCATGTTCTCTACTTACCCGTTATCATTCCAATTCGGAACAATCGCAATAATAACAGAAACTACATACTCTCTTCAGGACCACGTGCAAGGCATTGCTTAAAAGGATCAATTTATTCTCTTTAAACACATAGATCAAATTATAGACAGTATTAGGAAGAGAGATCTTTAAAAATGCGTCTTGGGTATACAGCTTCGGGCAAGCGGCACGTGGCGCCCCATTATTAGAGTTATTTCTTGTCAAGAGTTTTTTTCAATCTACCATGCACTGCCTTGTAAAAGAAGTGAAAGTCATACGAATGATTGAACATCGGAACCTACTCTTTTCATAATAAGCGTCCTGAGTTGCAAGTAATTTATTATTTCAACTGAATTTTAACGCATCAGGGTTAAGAGCCACATCCAACGAATCCCGGGCTCGCATTTTCTCCGTAAACACAGCAATGGTTTGGTTTTGGTTTGTGGAGTCATAGCCTCCTTTATACTCTTTGCCTGTCAACGCACCGCGCGAACAATAGAGCGGCGCCGTCGAGTTAAGTCCCCTCGCTGAGGGCGCCGCTGACGTAGGGGTCGAGGTCGAGGCGCACGGGTCACACGGGTACGAATGTCAGCGCGGGGCGGGAGCGCTGTTATTCGCTAGCGGGATAACTGTTCCTAAGCATGAGTCGTGCATATTCAGCATATTTACTTATAAGGCCGACATCCACTAAGCATAACAAGTGATCATGATACTTGTTAGGCAATAACACCAACGCTATATGACATTATATGTCAGGCAGTTTCAAGAAATTGCGCATGGCTCGAAAAACTGCATGACTGCTCCGCTAGCACCAAGGGTAATAGAAAAATTACAATGCTAGTCTACACTGCAATAAAACAAAATTTAAGAAGAAAGACATCAACATTTATTTACACATATCACAACAGCAATTGTGCTTCAAGAGTACCATGTAGAAGTGGACTGATGAATAGCTGCCACAAGTAGGGAAAAACGTTCACGGTGACTGCTGCCACTGATAGCACTTCAGAAGCCAGCTTGGTTTACAGATGATGGAACAACTGCATCGCAGTATGCCATTGAGATCTGTAAAGAGAACAATTTTGGTATCAGCTGTTAATTTCAATGATTCAGCGCGTCGTACAAACGTTTTTTTTTTTAACTAGAAAAACAAGGAAAGACAAATATACGCGTTGCATCTTTCTGTTTCGATCACTCCAAAATAATCGTCACAATAGGCAAAGCTCGTGTTTTTATTTTTTCACAGAATTGTGCAGTTAGCGAAACAAAAAATACTACGCTGGAGCACATGTAAGATACCACACAGACGAGCTAACCAGGGAGGAAGTTCGCATCGCAGTCCAGAAAATACACGTGCACATTTAATATTATTATTACCTTACTCGACGCGTAATAAACACACTTCTGGTGCTGTCATTATTTCTCACAAGCCTTTATGCGGTTGAGTGCGAAAAGGGAAATTAATATAGGCTTTGCAAGATTTGGTTTAACTCACTTTAAAGTAGTCATCTTCACAATAGGTAAATGTTGTGTTTCTATTTTATCACAACTTTTCTTAATTAGCCCATATACTACAAAAAAAAGCTTCGCAGGAGCACACTAACACACCACGCAGACGAGCTAGGCAGGGAAGCAATTAGCATTTAAGTCCAGAAAGCACAGGGGCGCATCTAACATTACTATTGCAGTATTTACGCTTAATAAACTTATTGGTGCTGTCACTATTTTTTACAAGCTTCAAAGCAGCTGAATACTACGCAGCGATCGCCGGAAGCACAAAGCAAAGCTGGCACTTACCAGTTGGTGCAATGCTGTATTCCTGCAGCAACAGAAGGCAGAGAAAAGTAGAAGCATGACCTTGCACAAAGCAGAACAGTCCACGAAACAACGAGACAGCGGCAGCGCGTGGCTATCCGGACCGCTTTGCAACACGGCGCACCCGGCACTCGCCTGGCGAAGGTGACACTACGTCGCTGTCGCCATCTCTCGGCAGCCAGCGGCGTAACTTGTCAACGGAGGAGGAGCGGTGGCGACGGCCGCGGAGCGCGGAGTTGACAGGCACAGCGTGTATAAAGGAGGCCATGGTGGAGTTTAACGTCCCAAAGCAATTCAGGCTATGAGAGACGCCGTAGTGGAGGACTCCGGAAATTTCGACCACCTGGGGTTCTTTAACCTGCACTGACATCGCACAGCACATGGGCGCCTTGCTTATCGCCTCCATCGAAAGCTGCCGACGAGGCCGGGATTCGATCCCGCGTCCTTGGGAACAGCAGGTGAGCGCCGTAACCACTGCGCCACCTCGGCGGGCTAACAGCAATGTATAACCTCGGTCATCCGTCTGGTAGGTGGTAGAGGTGATGATTTCCAGGTGGCATGCTCATGCAGTTGAGTTGTATGACGTCACCACAGCGCATGACATGGTGGAGTTGCCATGCACTGCGAACTCGGGCCTCGTCTTTGAGATGCAAGGAAGATCGAGTCCCAGCTTTCCACAGCATTTGGATTTTGATTTACACTAACGGCTGGCAAACCACACTGACATATTCATATAAAGCGGGCCTCTTACGTAGGGTAGTACTTAGTGTATATAAAGCGGGCCTCTTACGTAGGGTAGTACTTAGTGTAATATGATATCTTATGAGGCGTATAGTCAGTATACGCGGTTACCTGTATTTGTGTTCGCGTTGCCACTAAGGCTGCAGGCATCTCGGCTTTCGATTGGCGCTTAAGAAGGCATGCACCTCCTCAATATATATATATATATATATATATATATATATATATATATATATATTTGTGCGTGTGTGTGTGTGTGTGTGTGTGTGTGTGTGTGTGTGTGTGTGTGTGTGTGTGTGTGTGTGTGTGTGTGTGTGTGTGTGTGTGTGTGTGTGTGTGTGTGTGTGTGTGTGTGTGTGTGTGTGTGTGTGTGTGTGTGTGTGTGTGTGTGTGTGTAAGGTGTCCCTGATAGCAATGGGTTTATAGTTTTGCGTCGCCACTTTTGAGTTGCCCAGCAAAAATACACACGACGACAATGCAACAGCGTGGAAATGAAACATATGTTCATGACTATGGTCTTACAGTAAATTAGTGATCTATTAGAGAATAGTTTGGAAATGAATATGGCTCTGGCACACACGTTGGCCATGTTCATTTACAAATTGTTCGATGATAGGCCGCATGTTTGCCTTAGTGGAGTAAATAATGTAATTAACACATGGCGCTTTTTTCAAGACGCTACTTAGGCATTGTATAAAGAATTCTTGCGCAAAGTAAACCAAAAAAAAGTTACAAACACTTTGGTTTCAAGACCGCGACCTAATGTATTAGGAATTCGTATGGCTTCGAAGGCGTCAAATGAGTAGCTTCTATCACTAGCCGAAATAAAATATTTCGAGCACGGAGAGGTAAAAAAGCCGAAGGAAACGAAGATAACAAACGCATTACAACAAATATACGCAATCAAAGAGGTCAACTATATACCTCTGCGGTGGTGATGAATATATCGGACCGCTCGTCCAGAAGTGCATAATGAAAAGTTCTGGAACGGGTTGAAGAGCACGTTGCCCGATCTAGACAAATTAGTGATTTGATCACGGGTTCTGAGACGTATTTGTTGTGCGTTAGTTTTTTTACAAAATTGGAAAGTGTGCTTCTCCACCTTTTTCGTTCTTGCAGGAAGAGAAAAACGTGCGCAAGCACTGAAAATGTGACTCTGACAGCTTATAGTGCGTGCAAAACAATGAAATACTTCGCCGAAGCATCTGCAACACGTGGTAAATTCCCAACACACGTAAATCTTCAGTGCTTCACCGGCATACGTTGGTGAGTTAGCACACACTAATTACTCAGAGAGCGAAATGGCAAATAATTACCAACAAAAACCCTTCAGATGCAAAAGCAAGCATAGCATGCTCTACTCCGATTCGTCTGTAGTAAATACCGGCAAACGAAACGATTAGGGAATTACGGCACGCATGTCGTGAAAGAGCCGATGTTAAGGTAAACGTATGTTATCGGGCGCTAAGAAGGCAAAACGTACGCAGAAGAGTGCGTAGTTCAACCATATATTAACGCCAGCGTCACGCTTCAATCCGGCAAATGGTCGTCTGCCGCGCCATGATCTGCAGCGCAGCGAAATCCGAAGAGGAACCGCGAATGTGTGTGCCACACTATTAGAGAGCGCGAACGAAGTAGCCGGACTCACTCTCAGCGTGGTAACTCGTCCCCGGCTCGCGGCGGGGCCCGCATCTGATAGCAGCGCCGCGATAGCGGACGGAAGCCGCTTCCCGGAGATTTGGAGGGGCCTGGGAACTTTTGACTAGACCTGTACATTCGAATATACCCGAGAATCTGCATCGACTGACATTGGGAGGGAAAGGATAATATCGCTACGAATTCAGTTCACGCAGATCGTACTTCTTATACTACTATACTTTTAAAAACTGAGACATGTGGTTAGTGCACTCATTTGATGTCGGCAGACACAGCCCATGTTATCAAACTGGCTAGTGGATGATAACTAAATACATGACAACATAAATGATCGCATCATCTACAAACCCCTTACATCAATGTCATGGTAAAGAACATGAGTAATCGCTGGTAGGTGCGTCTTCAAGGTACGCCACACTGCAGATACTATGCTATTAAAATGATCTTTCATGCAGTGCATGATATCTGTCACCCCACCATTTCGGTTGATGAATGTGCCATAGAGGTCATTCAGAAATTTGAAATTGCTGCGAGAATGTGATGATACCGCCAGTGGCTATGTCATAAGGTGAAGAGTGTTTCACTGTGGTCGTTGATCAGTCGTCTGTATTGGCTCGTGCAGAGGGTGAAAGACCGCTCAATGTAATATATGACTAAAGTATAAAAAAACGCTCATTCACGAAGATTTATAGCCACCGATACAAGAATGTTCATCTAGAATTTCTTCTTTACAGTCTCAGAAATGCCTGAGCGTCTCTTGTAAGTTTTTAAACAGAGCCTCTGATTGATACGGTAAGTCATTTCTTTCAAGTGGGTAGGGAAGCCAGATAAAAACTATGATTTCACCCGAGTAGCGTAGACATGTACGAGTCACATCCAGCAACGGAGGAATGTGTCTAACATAAGAACAAAGGCGGGGACGCAATAATCAGGCGGAATGACAAAACGTTAAAGTCATGCAATCAATCGGGAGTGCCGAAAAAAAAATCTCTTCTGGGCTAATCAGCCTCTCCAGTTCGAAGTCTCCAACGTCGGGAAAGTGAATTGATAATGTAGAAAAACATGGCTCCTCGTAGAAACTCAAATGCATCGTCAATGATTTGTAGAGTTAAGACGTTTTTGTTTGGGATCGCTTTCAGGTGGGGACAATGAGGGCAGAAATTGGAATCGACTTCCTCGAATAAATATATCCCAGCCAGACCTGCATATTTGTAGCGAGGTGGCTGCAGGACTAGGCGGCCACATCTGTCAACCTAAACCTTTTGAACAGCTCTACTGCAAGACATCTGCTGGTGCATATTTTCAGAGTATTGATGATATACATATAGAGCTCTTAAATATTTCTTGCTTCGTCATTTAAGTTTCTCTGCTGAGTGTTATGTTCATAATTGCTGCAGGGAACATATACCTGCATACGGTTTTGTCATTTCAGAAACTAACACGGAATTGAGAGTACACTCAAAATTACGTAAATACATGTTAGCGGCTTTCTAGCCTCACTGGGGCATGTTTTTTGCAGAACAAGTTGTAACCTTTATGATCAAAAGCTGACGAAATTTAACCGAGTATGATTCAGACGACAAAAACATTAATGCAGTTTCGTGTTTTAATGCCTCAACCACTGAATGTATGACCACATCTGAAACGTGCTGAGATTTTGACCCTAAATTTAGGAGGTTCCCAGAGCTCCTTGTTAGGGCGTTTTCATTTCGGACGAAAACATTTGAGGTTATATGTTTCGTCCTGTCAAAGGTGGTTACAAGTAACGGCGCGTTGTTCTGCTTCAGTAGAGGTAGTGTTATGCGAAATCAGATGGTAAATTTTTACCTCTCTCGCAGCAACTACGAAATGCAAGCAAAACTAGTAGAGATTACCGAGCCATCAGTATCGAAATAAGTACGATTTCAATATTCATTGTGTAGCATGCATAGTGTCAATTGCCGAAGGGCTGGAAGTATTTCGATTTCTTCGATATCCTCGGAGTAGAAAGTTACGCACATGACAGCCGTAGACACAATATTGGCAACGGAGGTAGTGCTGCCGGAGTGAACTGTTATGGGATGGATGACTGGTGGGCTGCTATGATCGTTGCAAATGCAGAGTGTGGTCTCTGCAGAGGCATCTGCGCAAGGAGATGCTATGGAACCCTTGACATATGTCGTATGTGCGTTCGCAAGGAGTTTAGGGCAATAAACGTCGAAAGATCTTAATTTCGATGCGCTCCGAGGGAGGCCTAGGCATGTGCGAAGGGTCTGACGTTTGACTGCCTGGAGGGCACACAAATGATTCTTGCATGCATTTGAACATACGGGCGTGCTGTGCCGCAAGAATTCTGAAAATAGTGCTCTGTAAAACTGCAGCACTGAATGAGCTGACGAGTCCCATGATTGTCCGCCAAGAAAGCGGAGTAAGTTAGCGACAGATGCTAGCTCTATTTCATTAGGACGCAATGCGGGCTCAAATATAGATTGCGTCTATCAGAATCCCTAAGAAATCATGAGATTTGTAGTAAAAAATAATATGACCATCAATGCGTACAGAATATGGATTCATAGATTTGTATGTAAATGCCACTAACACGCACTTTTATGTTGAAACGCTGAGACCTTGCTTCTGAAGATAAGAGGAAGTCAGTACTGCGGCCCATTGACATCTTGCATGCCCCTGGAGACGCTTCAGAGAGGAGGCCAAAATGCAGATGCTATCACCGTAAATTGACATTTGGACGGTGCAAGGGAGGTTTTCTGGGAGGGCAATGAATGCTAGATTAAACAAAGTCGGGCTGAGCATAGCACTTTGGGGCACGTCACGGTGGATATAATGTGCTGGAGTCGAGACAGCTTCACACTGAATAAAAAGTTATCCTGTCAGATAGCTCTCGCCACGCAAACAACCGACAACCAATGCCCACTTTTTCAGCACATCAAGGATGGCTTCATGGGCCACGTTGTCATAGTCATCTCTCACGTCAAGGAAGAGTGCCTCCGAAAAATGTTTGATTCTGTTTTTAACCGTGAACACGATGTCAACCGACGCTGTCAGTAGAGGAGCGGCCGGGCCGAAAACCTGCCGTTGCTTCGGTCGGGTATATTTTGCAGTACTCGAGGTACCACTCGAAGAGCGTAAATCCATTCATTCCATGACTTTTTCCACGCAACTGGCTAAAGTTATTGGCCTGTAGGATACGAGCTCGAGATTTCCCTGGTTTTAGTAGGGACATCAGCCGAGGCATTCAATAGAATCGTTCAAGAGCATTTGGGACTAATTTCGTAGTTCCTCTGTTAAGCAAGTTGTCTTGACTTGCTTTATTCTTTTTGCTGGTAAATAATCCGGTGACCTCGCTCCCCTCCACTAAAATATTTGGTAGATATAAACAATGTACATCATGTCAGTGCATTCTATAAAAATCCATTTCTCCTATACAGTTTAGAGGTTTGAATAAGATGAATTACGTGCGATGTATTTAAAGTTTTCAAATTATTTTTACCCGATCAAATAGTACTTGAAATTAAACTTTGCTGATTCGTCGGTGCACTTACAATACCTGTTGATCAACTAATACAACAATATAGATGAATGAAAAATGAAAAATCGAAATTTAATAGGTACATAAAATACATATGTTTTCAGTTTACTGATCAAAGCAGCTAGAGGTGTTTTTCAGTTTCTTACAGTAGCGCCAAAATCAACAAAATATTTTCTTTATGTAAACCTGAAAAAGAAATAGTTTGGTGGGATTACAAAGAAGTTTAAACAGAGACAGAGAAAAATGAAAATAACTTTGTAGTTCGTTATACGTTATTTTCATGCTCGTTTGCACGAAAAAAAAAATCAGGCAAAGTAGTTCACGAAACACTTGATTTTTAATCATTTTATTTTCCAAGCGCTTATTTGCTTAGCTCCAAACCGCAGGCTCCACATAGGGCTAAATGATGAAAATATTACTTAAAGTAGAATTCGCGTCAAACCGACTTTACTATCAGATACAAGAACATGTCAATGAGAACCACTTGAGCATGTCACATATGGCACCTTTGTTATGAAGCGAATCTTGGGCACTGCGCCGTATCTACCCTTGCAAAGATGGTTGACACCGGCTTCCCTTAGTGGGTGCGGCTTCCACTTAAGCAGTTTATTATAATTTCCTTGGTCTCAAAACAGTGTGCTCTAGCCTCCAGACAAGGATTTTTATACTTTACATTTTCCATAAGTCATATTTTAGTATAAAATGTGACTTATGTTAAAGAATTTTAAGCTCGACATTTCAGCCGAGCATCGCCAAATACGCAGTCAGTGCCTGCAGTCAGTGCCTGCAGTCAATGCCTGCAGTCAGTGCCTACTCTGAACCCCTTCATGGATCACTGCCTTGTCGTGGCGGAGGGGCTTGCGAAACTCGATGAAGCCGTGAGCTCTGCTGTGTAGGGCCACCCAAGCTATATAGGTCACGGCAGAAAGTTCTGACAAAATGTGATTCACTGGAGAAGGTAATGGCAACCCACTCCAGTATTTTCTGCCAAGAAAACCTTATGGCCAGTCACAACATCATTAATGATATGGTACCGGACGATGAGCCCCCCAGGTTGGAGGCTGCCCCACATGTTATTGGGGATTAGCAAAGGGCGATTTCGAGTAGCTCCAGGATGAATGAGGCGGCTGGGCTAAAGCCAAAATGACGCTCAGTTGTGGATGTGTCGGGAAGTGACCGGAAAGTCCGATGTTGCAAGGAGATATATCACATAGTAACATGCAATGTAAGATCTGTGACGCCAGATAAATTGAATGTCGTCAAGCAAGAAATTGACAGATTGAACATTGATATCTTCGGTATCAGCGAGCTCCAGTGGACCGGAATGGTCGAATTTATTTCCGGCGACCATTATCTCTTTTATTGTGGGCAAGAACCCAGGAGAAGGAATGGGGCCGCTATCATAGTAAACAGAAGAATGGGCAAAGCAGTGCTAGGGTACAACCCCAAAAACGGCCGAATGATTTCAATTCGGATCCAAGGTGACCCTTTAAACATAACAGTTATCCATGTCTATGCACCAACCACTACTGCTGAAGCTGACGGTGAGACATTTTATGCTGACCTGCAATACTTTTTAGACCATACTCCATCATCAGACGTCCTTTTTCTCATAGGAGACTGGAATGCTAAGGTGGGGAGTGAAGAAATATCCGGCATTACAGGCAAGTTCGGTCTTGGTGAGCCAAATGAAGCTGGGCAGAGGCTAGTAAAGTTTTGTCAAGAAAACAACCTGACCATAGCGAATACTCATTTTCAACAGCACAAGAGGCGCCTGTACACATGGACTTCACCGGATGGTCTGTACAGGAATCAGATTGATTATATTCTTTGCCGGCAGAGATTGAGAAGTGCTATACAAGCAGTAAAAACAAGGCCTGGGGCTGATAGTGGCACCGATCATCTGCTGCTTGTTGCCAAATTTAAGCTTCGATTGAGGACAACGCAGAAAACTAGAAGGTATTTCCATCAGAATATACAGTAGAAGTGAGAAATCGATTTCGAGAATTAGATCTAGAAGACAGAGAGCCTGAAGAGATGTGGACTGATGTTTGTGATATAATACAAGAAGTTGCTACTAAGGTAGTTCCAAAGCAAAAGAAATGCAAGAAAGCAAACTGGTTATCTGAAGAGGCTTTACTTTGCAAATAGTTGAGGAAAGGAGGATGGCAAACGTTATGGGAGAAAGAGAAAGATACAAGGTTCTCAATGCGGATTTTCAGAAAATAGCAAGAAGAGATAAGAATGCCTTGTCAAGCAGCTGAGGACAACAGCCAATTGAGGAACACGAGAGCTCTGTATAAAGCAAACAAAGATATTAAAGGAGGCTTCTGTGCTAAGACGGGCGTGATAAAATACAAACGAGGCAGGGACCTCACTGAAGCCTCACAGATAAAGAATAGGTGGCAGGATTACACAGAAGAACTGTAAAAGAAGGACCCGGATGTGCAAACCCAACATAAGACAGTTTTCATTACTGATCTCGAGCCGGGCATCCTGAAGAGTGAATGGCCTTAGCCAGCCTTGCTAAGAACAAAGCTAGCGGAATTGATGGCATTCCAGCTGAGTTGCTTCAAGCCCTCAACCATTACGACGCTGTTAACGTTCTGTGTACATCATGTAAGCAAATTTGGACAACCCTGCAGTGGCCACAGGATTGGAGGAGGTGAGCTTATATCTCCATTCCAAAGAAAGGCAGAGCCAAAGATTGTTCCAACTACCACGCGATCGCGCTTATTTCGCATGCTAGCAAGGTGATGTTCAAATTCCTGCAAGGTAGGCTGCAGCAGTATGTGGATCGGGAGCTTCCAGACGTGCAAGCTGGGTTTCGCAAGGGCAGAAGAACTAGAGACCAGATTGCCAACCTTCGCTGGATCATAGAAAAAACAAGAGAGTTCCAGACACCCATCTACTTCTGCTTTATTGATTATGCGAAAGCGTTTGACTGCGTAGATCACAGCAGATTGAGGCAAGCTCTCCAAGAGATGGGAGTTCCAGTTCACCTCATCTGTCTCCTCAGGAACCTGTATGAAATCCAAGAGGCCACAGTCAGAACTGCGCATGGTCTTACTTATTGGTTTACGATTGAGAAAGGAGTGAGACAAGATTGCATACTTTCGCCCTGTCTGTTTAACCTATATGCTGTGTGCATCATGAGGAAGGCCGCTCTGGATGAGTCTTCAGCTGGAGTGAAGATTGCTGGGAAATGTATCAGCAACCATAGATATCCGGATGATACCACTTTAATGACAGAAAGTGAAGTGTAGCTCAAGAGACTTCCGATGCGCGTACAAGAAGAGAGTGAGACGTTTGGGCTTAAACCGAACATTAAGAAGACAAAAATCTTGGCGTCTTCCCTATCAAGTCCTGGAGCATCAAGGGATAAGAAGTGGAAGGACAGATTTTCTCTTTTTGGGCTCCAAGATTACCCCGGAAGGAGACTGCAGCCATAAAATTAGGAGACTCCTGCTTCTGGGAAAGAGAGCCATGGCTAGCCTTGACCGCCTAGTAAAGAGCAGATACATTAGTCTGCCAACCAAGATCCGTATAACTCGTGCTATGGTCTTTCCAGTTGTGATGTACGGATGTGAGAGTTGGACTGTAAAAAAGGCTGACCGCTGAAGAGTTGACGCGTTTGAATTGTGGTGCTGGCGGAGACCCTTGAGAGTTCTTTGGACGGTCAGAAGACCAAATCAGTCAATATTGTCGACCATAAACCCTGACTGCTCATTGGAGGGTCAAATTCTAAAGCTAAAGCTCAGCTACTTTGGTCATCTGATGAAAAGAGAGGAGTCGCTGGAGAAAGATTTGATGTTGGGAAAGGTTGAGGGTCACCGGAAAAGGGGTAGGCAGCGAACGCGATGGTTAGATGGCATCCTCCAGGCGCTGCAGATGAAGTTTTTATTAATTTTTTTATTTAGTAGCACTGCGGAGTCGTTTGACTATAAGCAGGGGTGAGCAAAGATACAATCGAAAAATGTGCAACAAAGTTACACGAGCTTCATTGAACTGAAAGCAGATGATTTAAAAAATAAACAAAGTTTCTCATGCGTAAGGCTCTCAAGTTATCAATAAACATTTCTACATTCGGGCTGTTGATTACACACATCGGCAGATTATTCCATTCTGCAATTGTTTTGACAAAAAAGAATTCTTAACTCTAATAGAGTATACCCGCAATTCTTCAAGCATTTTTCCGTGATTAAAACGCACTTGCGCGCGAAACAGGAGTAATGTAGTTATGGGAGTTAATTTTATTCAAATTGGTTAGATTGGGTACAAAATTTCAACCTTGCTTCAGTGCGCCTTGCCTGAAGGGATTCTAAACTTAGGGAGTTAATCATGCCTGAAACACTATCTGTGCGCTTGAATCTGTTACAGATGAAACGGGTTGTAATCTATAGCACTCTTTCTAATTCTGAAATATTCTTGGCTGTGTAAGGGTCCCATAGACAACGTGCATATTCGATATGGGGACGCACCAAAGCCTTGTACGCTACCAATTTCACGTTTGCTGGGGCCTTTGACAGCTTACGCCACAAACACCAGAGAGTCTTCAGAGCTGTTCCGCCAATAACGGCAATGTGAGCGTTCCAACTTTGGTCATTGCTTATCTGGACGCCAAGGTATCTTACAGACGCGGATTCTGGAAGTTTTACGCCTGCTATACAATATGGATGTGTCGGGACAGTTTTCTTTTTACAAACTCTGAGGACCAAGCATTTATTAATGCTAAGAAACATGCCCCATTGGGTGCACCAATTAGAGATCTTCTGCAGATTACTGTTGAGCTTAATCTGGTCCACTGTGGAGTTAATTGTAGAGCCTAGAACGCAGTCATCAGCAAATAATATAACTCTAACTTCTGGGTCAACTATATTCGTTAAGTCGTTTACATAGATCAGAAATAGAATATGACCTAGAACAGATCCTTGTGGGACACCAGATAAAACCGGTAGTGCATCAGAGTATTCATTGTTAACATTAACAATGAGATTAACATTAATGAGATGTTAACATTAACAAGACAGATTTCAATATGTTAACATTAACATATTGAAATCTGTCTTCCAGGTAGGCTTTAATAAGGTCAATAATATTAGGATTGATTCCGGCAATGTAAAGCTTTTCTACGAGTTTAGTGTGCGGAACCTTATCGAAGGCTTTGGCGAAATCTGGAAAACAGCGTTCATTTGTAGTTTGGTATTAACTGCAATAAAAAAATCATGACAAGTGGTAATCAGTTGTGAGACGGTTGATAAGCCACGCCTAAACCCATGTTGTTCATTAGAAAAAAAATTGCTGGCTTCCAAACATTCTGTCAAGGTACGGTAAATCACATGTTCATTTTGCAACTGATCGAGAGCAAAGAAATCGGGCGATAATTAGATACACAAGTTGGCTCGTGTTCCTTAAAGATTGGTATGACACGTGCAGTTTTCCATTCTGACGGTATTGTGCACTGCGCCAAACAGGCATTGAAGATAACAAAGAGATAATGGGACAACCATTCGGCATAGTGGCGAAGAAAAGCTGGGGGAATGTTATCAGGCCCACTGGACTCTTTGGCGTCAAGTGTCAAAAGCAAGTTAAAAATATCTTCGCGGGAGACGACAACATCTGGCAATAAAGAGGAATAGTCGCCTGGCTTAGAAGGAAAACCGGAGTTTTTATCAGCATACGCTAACTTTGTGCAGCGGCGGCGTAACGGTAGAATATCCGCCTCGCATGCAAGAGGACCGCGTTTCAAATCCCGGTGCCATGCGATTCTCCACCGAAAAAAAAAATTCGCGCGTTGATGCGATTGCATAAACGCGTTTGGGGTGCGACCTGATGCCGGTGAACACCTCGAGGAACGCACTCCCTGACCAGAACAGGAGTTGGCCACCCTGGTGCAGTAATTGGCCGAACCCTCTCACGATTACTTCCATTACTTCTATAAAACCCCGGCCCTCAGTCACCAGAGACTGCGGAACAACTGATCACTGCGGTGGTCGTACCTGTTACGCAGCAGAGGGTGCTAAGAATTTCTGGCTCCGCTGGACAGGCCGCCATTGGAAACTGACCCTGGCAACGTTTAATGCTAGAACCCTTGCTAGTGAAGCTAGTTTAGCAGTGCTGTTAGAGGAACTCCAGGCATGAAATGGGATGTCATAGGGCTTAGTGAGGTTAGGAGGCCGAATGAGGCATATACTGTACTGAAGGATGGGCATGTACTGTGTTATCGAGGCTTACCGGAGAGGCGACAACTAGGAGTAGGTTTCCTTGTCAATAAGTAGATAGCAGGTAATATAGATGAATTTTATAGTATTAACGAGAGGGTGGCAGGCATCGTAGTTAGGCTTAATAAGCGGTATAAACTGAAGGTTGTACAGGCCTTATGCACCTACATGTAGTTATCATGACCAGGCAGTTGAAAACTTCTACGAAGATGTAGAATCGGCAATGCGAAAAGTAAAGACGCAGTACACTGTACTAATGGTCGACTTCAATGACAAGGTAGGGAAAAAGCAGGCAGGACACCAGACAATAGGTGACTATGGCATTGGTTCTAGGAATAGCAGGGGGTGTTACTAGTTGAGTTTGCAGAGCGCAATAACTTAATAATCATGAATACCTTCTTCAGCAAACGGAAGAATCGGAAATGGACATGGAAAAGTCCTAACGAGGAGACTAAAAATGAAATTGACTTCATACTACCGCCATTATGCAAGGTTTAGAGGTAATCGGGAAAGTGCGATGCAGTAATCACAGGATGGTGAGGTCCCAAGTTAGCCTAAATCTGAAGGAGCGCAACACATTAGCAAGAAACAAACCTATCAACGAATTAGCGGTGAGGGGGAGGGCAGAAAAGTTCAGTATCTCGCTACAGAATAGACACTCAGCTCTAACCGAGGATGACGACATTACCCTAGAAGCAATGAACAATAACTTCAGAAATATCATTACTGAGTGTGCGGTAGAAGTAGGTGGTAGGATAGTTAGAGAGGATACAGGCAAGCTGTCTAAGGAGACGAAAGATTTGACTAAGAAACGCCAAAGTATGAAAGCTTCCAATCCAACAGAGCAGATAGCATTGGCCGAGATATCAAAGCTAATCAATAAGCGCAAGGTGGACAATATAAGGAAGTATAACATGGATAAAATCGAGCATGCTGTAAAGAACGGGTGAAGCCTTAAAGCGGTAAAGAAGAAATTGGGCATAGGCAAAAACCAGATGTATGCGATAAGGGACAAGGCGGGCAACGTCATCACGAATATGGAGAAGATAGGCAAAGTAGCCAAGGAGTTCTATACAGATCTGTACAGTAGCGAAAGTATTCAGGACCGTAATGAGATTGGCTTTAGGGAAAAACAGTCAGACGTTCCACCAGGGACTAAGGACGAGGTCAAGAACGCATTAAAAACTATGAAAAGGGGGAAATCAGCTGCAGAAGATCAGATAACTACCGATTTGTTGAAGGACGGGGGACTATTATGCCAGAAAAACTGGCCACCCTGTATACGCAGTGCCTGGTGTCATCGACGGTACCGGAACCATGGAACAATGCAAACATTATCCTGATTCATAAGAAAGGGGGCTCTAAGGACCTTAAAGATAACCGACCAATCAGCTTACTGCCTGTTACGTATAAGGTATTTACTAAGGTAATCGCTAATAGAATTAGGACAACCTTAGACTGCAATCAAAGGATCAAGCAGGTTTTCGGAAACGGTACTCTACTATCGGTCATAATCATGCCATCAACGATGTGATAGAAAAACGCTCAGAATATAACCAGCCCTTATACATAGCATTCATTGATTACGAAAAAGCATTTGACTCAGTTGAAACTTCGGCGGTGATGCAGGCATTGGAAATCAGGGGGTAGACGAGCCGTACGTGAAAGTGCTGGAAGATATATATAGTGGCTGCACAGCAACCATAGTTCTGCATAAAGAAAGTAACAAAATTCCCATAAAGAAAGGTGTTAGGCAAGGAGACACAATCTCCCCAGTACTATTCACAGCTTGCTTAGAGGAAGTATTCAGAGACTTGGAATGGGAGCAGTTAGGGATAGTAATCTGCGATTTGCTGATGACATTGCGTTGCTAAGCAACTCGGGGGATGAACTGCAAATAATGATTGATGACCTAGAGAGGAAAAGTAGTTAGGTAGGCTTGAAAATCAATTTGCAGAAGACTAAGATAATGTTCAACAACCTCTGGAAGGAACAACAATTTGCATTAGGTAGCGAAGTACTGGAAGCGAATATGTCTACTTCGGACAGATAGTAACCGGAGTACCAGACCATGAAAGGGAAGTAACAAGAATAATATATTGGGATGGAGCGCATTTCGCAAGCACTCGCAGATTATGACTAGCAGCTTACCGGTATGACTCAAAAGGAAAGTATACAACAGTTGCATCTTACCTGTACTCACCTATGGGGCTGAAACGTGGAGGCTAACCAAGAGCGTTCTACTTAAGTTGAGGAGAACTCAGAGGGCTATGGAACGAAAAATGGTAGGGGTGCGTAACATTAAGAGATAGGAAGCGTGGAGAGTGGGTCAGAGAAATAACTCAAGTTACCAACATTCTAGCGGAAATTAGGAAGAAGAAAGGGACATGGGCAGGGCATGTAGTGCGAAGAGAGGATAATTGATGTTCGCTTAGTGTAACAAACTGGATTCCAAGGGAAGGAAAGCGTAGCAGGAGGCGGCAGAAAGGTGTGCGGATGAGTTTAAGAAGTTCGCAATGGTTCTGGAGCTTCTCTGAGAAAACGACCAAGCGTATTAGTAAAAAATGAGTCCCGGGCTTGCTTGATATTACTTCTTAATATGTTGCTCAACATGCTGACATTTGCCTCATTCCGTCTACTAGAACGCCGCATCCGCTTTAATTTACGTTTAGTGTGGGTTATGTCCCGCGTAATCTATGGGTTATGTTTCTTTTCTTCACAATGTTAGGGACACACATTGCCAAGCAATCACGGCCTAGTTTTTTAAACGTGCATCATAACACATTTATGGGATGTTAGGAAGATAGTGAGAGACCGGTATGCGTGGCGTGATATGGTTCATAGGGTCACGACGAGTCGGACTCGACTGAACGACTGAACTGAACTGAATTGATGAAGGTTGAGGTAAGTGGAACAATCCGGGAGTCTTCATTTCAGAATCACAAAGAATCATGCTAACCATTGGCAATGAGGTTACGATCCTAAGGCTAAGATAAACGGGGCATCATTTATGCCAGCTAGTCTTACACACGAAGTGGAAGCTGGCGATTGTATTTTAATGAATATGCATGAAATATCAGAGGTACATACTGCTCAGTTAAAAAAAGGGTAGCGAAGATCAAAGAAGTGCACGGGTGTCGCACATTGTTGCCTCATGCTGTATAATATGAAGCTCAAATGTCCCTCGGTGTTTTCTTTACTGATTGTGGATCTCGCTCTTCATAGAACCTTTTTACAACTTAATTCCCAAGACTTGATATTATAGCGAATATCTGCAGTTGTACTTATTATTTTTAAGTGTAATCTCTATTAGTCGGGCTAAACATTCGAATTTCACCTCGCAGAGTCAGAACTATCTTGACGGAAGACAGACATTGCGTTGGGCAGAGTACGACGCCTGACTACTGTGCCGGAGTACCCGTGTTCGATCCCGACCGTCGGCGGCTGCGTTTAGGTCGAGGCAAAACGAAGAGGCGTCCGTGTACTGTGCGATATCAGTGCACGTTAAAGATGCCAAGGTTACAGTGCCCTAGAAGGGCACTACCGAGGTGGTTGAAATTACTCAGGAGCCCTCCATTACGGCACCTTTTTCTCTCTTTCAGCTTTCCCACCCACCCTACTCCCTTCCTCACGCGCGGTTCAGGTGTCCGCAGAACAAACGTGACAGATACAGCGTCTTTCGTTTCCTGTGAGCCAATTATTATACATTCCCCCAAACCTAACCTGAACAAAAATATAGAAAATCGACAAAAAAGAAGTGGTTTAAGTTTGATATAAATTAGTTAACCGAAACAAGGCAGATACTGCGCCTTCCTTTTGCTAAAAAAATAAAGAGCACTGCAGAATCTGCATTGGACTAATGCAAAAGCACGAACGCTTCTGGTTGTTTCTTCCGATATCTTCTAGTTGCTTAATTCACTTCTTGCTTACCCATTTTAGTAATTGGTACTTTCAAATTGCGTGTCAATTCCTTCTTATGCCCTTTTCCGGCTTCCCTTCCGGTTTCGTGGCGTCACATCCACTAAGGCACTCCTTTGTCTCCGCTTTCACTCCCACAATGCTCCCTTCCCTTACGGCGCGGGTCAGATATCTACAGAACAAGCACGACAGATACTGCGCCTTTCCTCTTCTTTCCGGTTTCAATTTTTGGGTTTAACGTCCCAAACCGAATCAGGCTATGAGAGACGCCATAGTGGAGGACTTCGGAAATTTCGCCCACCTGGGGTTCTTTAACGTGCACTGACATCGCACAGCACACGGGCACCTTGCTTTTCGCCTCCATCGAAAAGCTGCCGCCGAGGCCGGGATTCGATCCCGCATCCTTGGGAACACTAGTTGAGCGCCGTAACCACTGCGCTAACCCAGCGGGTTAAACTTCCTTTCCTTTCCTGTGAACCAGTTATTGTAATTAATTACGTCACTTATTGGCATAAATAATTTTTCCGACACAACATCATGTCACCCTCACTCGATTGACACCTCATTAACCTCTACCAGTTCTCTATTCTCACAACTGCTGCTGATACGATTTTGCGGACATGTTCTGCGGACGGAAATCTGTGAACATAGCGAAATAATGCTTTCGACTTAAAAACAACTCAAGCAAAAGTGCAAGGCCCCGCCGCGGTATTACTGTGGTAAGACGCCCGACAATTGTTTCGGTGTTCACGAGCTCGATCCCGACCTTCGGCGGCTGAGTGTCGATATAGGCGAAACGAAGAGGCGTCCATGTGCTGTGGGATGACAGCGCACGTTAAAGATCCCTAGGTGGTCGAACTTTCTCCGGAGCACTTTCTCCCTCTTTCAACGGCGCGGTTCAGGTGCCCAGCAAACAAGTGTGACAGATACTACGCCTTTCCTTTCTTGTGAACCAGTTAATAGAAGTTCGAGTGCTGTGGGATGTCACTGTTGTTTTTACTGAAGGAAAAGGAAAAGAAACGATTGCCGACTATTACGATACTTCCTAATGCGAAATTAGAGCGCAGCTCTTCAGCTGTTCGCGATAGACCGAGGCTAAGATTTTAAGCAAGCAAGTATGTAATATTACCGACTACAGTTTTATTTTTCACACATATTCCTTTAAAAAACACTCCACTAACTGTTCGTGACATTCATGTGGAAGCTTGGTGGTCGGAGAAATGAAGAGAGCAGGATGCGGGAGGCAGTGCGTGGACCCATAGAAACGTTGCGCGCCCAAGAGACTAATATCACAAGCTGCAGACGTGAAGAAAGAACCTTCGCAAGTATCTTAAACTGACTTGAAAACGCTATAGCCAAAGTTAGCAAGTGTCTAGCAGTATATGTTTTGAAGAAACAATTCACAGTGGCTTAGTTGCAGTTAAGCCTGGGAGATTGCGGAAGCTCGCTGTCGTTTGCTGGCTTCACACTGGCAGCTGCCTTCTCCCTCTGCTTCTCCGACTGCATGACGAACTGCCTTGTTGTTGTGGCTGTAGGATGAAGGAAAAGAAAATGCACGGGCCTGCTACTGCAGCTTTGTAGCTGAGCTACCGCTGCAGCCTGATTGATTTGTAGGAAGGGAAAGGCGTGGTAACTGTCTCACTTGTTTTCTGTGGACAACTCAATCCCGCCGTAAGGAAAGGGAGGAAAGTTGGAGTGAAAGTATAAAGAGAGAAAGAGGAGCCGTAGTGGAGGGCTACGGAGTAATTTCGGCCACCTGGGGATGTTTAACGTGCGCTGACCGCACAGCACACGGACCCCTCTTCGTTTCGCCTCCATCGAAACGCAGCCGCCGAGGTCGGGTTCGAAACCTCTGCTGCCTAGTGCGGACAGGAGAGAATAGAGAAGATCGGTGGCTGGCTAGCCCCCGCCGCAAGCCGCGTTGACCTACCGTCCGAGCCCCGTACGGCCAGGAATTGCCACCCTTTACCACCTTTCATTAAAACTTCGGTGGCTGGCTAGCCCCCGCCGCAAGCGGTGTTGACCTACCGTCCCAGCCCCGTCGGGCCAGGAACTCCACGCCGAACTGTCTTACAAGCGCTGAAATGGTATGCTTTATACAGCGCAGCCTCCCTTTAAGCTGATTTATTTACAGGAAGGGAAAGGCGCGGTAACTATCTCAATTGTTTTCTGTGGACACCGCAACCGCACCGTAAGGGGAGGGAGGAAGGTGGGAGTGAAGGTGTAAAGAGAGAAAGAGGAGCCGTAGTGGAGGGCTACGGAGTAATTTCGACCACCTGGGGATCTTTAACGTGCGCTGATATCGCACAGCACACGGACGCCTCTTTGTTTCGCCTCCATCGAAACGCAGCCGCCGCGGTCGGGTTCGAACCCGGGTACTCCGGCACAGTAGTCGGGCGTCTTACCACTGCACCACCCCGGCGGGGCGCGCAGCCTCCCTTCCTCTTCTTACCGGACAGAAGAGAGGCGAAGAGTCTCCAATGAAAGACCACAGCGCACCTAGTGGGAGAAGCGCGAAACGCCCGGCGTGGCTACGAGACACGCTACGCTGAAAAGCCGACTTGGTAGCCCAGTTCTCGCGCTGGGATGACATCAGTATTCACGTGGTGTAAAGCGTAAGTACCGGACCACGCTACGCTGAAGGCTCGAAACCTGGCGTAGTACTGCTTTTGCAATAGTATGCGAGCGGGCTAGATATCAGGCCTTCCTCGAAAGCCAAGAGATGATCGGCTAGTGAGCCGGACTATCAAATAACCTGTATATATGCAAAGTACATCAAAATTTGATGCTTTTCTTTTCTGAGTGTGTGAATCGTCGGTTACTGTACATGGTACCGTGCATTTCGGTGTTTGCGCTCGCATTATTCATACATGATTATTGCGAAAGTAAAACTAGGCCAGATTTCAACCCTGTTGTTTGCGTGGCAGTAGGAAGAAAGAAAAGAAAATTCGCGGGCCTGCTACTGGCTCTGGAGCAGAGCCACCTCCGCTTGCTAGTGCGGACGGAAGAGAAAATAGACAAGAAAGAAAAAAGAAGAGGGACAGAAAGACGCGCACCGCAACAACAGCCGCCGTCCACCCTTACCGACGCGGTGGCGGGTGCAATGACGGCCTACAACAGATAAATTTTAGCGGCAGGCTGGTTCCCGCCGTTTCGTCCCTGATGGGGCTGGAACAGGCATTTTCGAGCCTTCATCGTAGCGTGGTCTGCTAGTTACGCTGTACACCACGTGAATACCTGGCGTCTTACCAGCGCGAGAGAGGGGCTTTAGGGCTACCATGTCGGCTCTTCAGCGTAGCGTGGCTCGTAGCCACGCCGTGCGTTTCGAGCTTCTCCACTAAGTCACCGCCGCTTGCGGCGGGGGCTTGCCTGCCACCAAATTTTTATTTGTTGTAGGCCGTCATTGCACCCGCCACCACTTCGGTGGTGGACGACGGCTGTTGTTGCGGCGCGCGTCTTCTTTCCCTCTTCCTTTTCTTTCTTTTTCTATTTTCTCTTCTGTCTGCACGAGGCAGCGCAGGTGGCTCAGCTACAGAGCCAGTAGCAGGCCCGTGCATTTTCTTTTCGTTCTTCCCACAGCCACAACAATAACTCTGCCGCTGCGGAGGGTGGGGACATACTTTGAAAGGATCAGTGACGCCTATATGCCTCCATACTTGAGCCTACGCAAGTGTGTCCCTCTTTTGCGGAGGCTGTCGGGTGGCGTTCCTTGGCGCACGTTCAGATTTCGCATTGCTAATGGCAAGAACGCTAGACAACATGAAACTTCGGGATGGATGGCGCAGTATCTCACACTACCTCCGAGAAGTATGCGTTTGGATGGTACGCCAGCGCTCATGTCACGTGGCTTTCCTTGGCGGGCGTTCAAAATTGGGATTGCAGATAACAGGAACGATCCTGAAGCGCTATGAGAAGGGTGGGCCAAAATATGACGGAGTTGTCTCCACCCTTCTAGGGCGCGAGTGCACGTGCATCGAGGCATCCTTAAAGCTAAGAAGTGTTTGAGATTGAGCTACTTAGACCTCGCCTAACAGGTGGTGTCGTCTTGCGTTGGAGACAATTCGCCTCACTTTAGCAATCTCCAAGGCTTAACTACAGCTAAGCCACTTGCTTTTTATCTTAGTGTGTGTGCCGTGTGTTGTCACGTCTTCCACTTCAGCTTGAAGTGTGCTCTTCTTAATTGACTCACAGGAATGGAAAGGCGCACTATTTGTCACACCTCTGTGGACAC
Organism: Amblyomma maculatum; assembly: GCF_055883805.1. Classification (NCBI taxonomy): domain Eukaryota; kingdom Metazoa; phylum Arthropoda; class Arachnida; order Ixodida; family Ixodidae; genus Amblyomma; species Amblyomma maculatum. The sequence goes on along the minus strand of NC_139353.1, from coordinate 105,571,634 downwards.
CTGAATCACGCAGTAAATTAACGAAGTTGGGAGTGAAAGTGGAGCTAGTTACAATGAAGAGGCGCTGTATCTGTCATATTTGAGTTTGTGGACACCTGAAAGGCACCGTAAGGGAAGGAAGTTGGGAGGGAAAGTGGAGCTGGTTACGAGGGACAACGCCGACGCCACGACACCCAGGAATGGGCGCCAAAATGCTGCGCTCTAAAACGCACGGTCCTACTGGATCTATAGCTATGTCACCTCCGCTGCCCCGTGCGGACAAAGGATTTATACTGATTTATTTATAGGAAGGGAAAGGCGTGGTAACTGTCTCACTTGTTTTCTGTGGACACCGCAACCGCGCCGTAAGGGAAGGGAGGAAGGTGGGAGTGAAAGTGGAAAGTACTCCGGAACAGTAGTCGGGCGGACAAAGGAAAAAATAGAGATTAATGAAAGAAGAGGGAAATAAAGGCGCGTATTGCAACATCCATTGTCTGTCACCGAAATGTTAGCGGGTGCAATGACGGCCTATAACAGATAAACCACCACCAACACCACCGCAAGCGGCAGTGACCTACCAGTCACAGACACGTAGGGCCAGGAGTTGCGGCTGTAAGAAGGAAAAGAAAATGCACGGGTCTGCTACTGTTGTTGTTGTGGCTGTAGGAAGAAAGAAAAGAAAATGCACGGGCCTGCTACTGGCTCTGTAGCTGAGCCACCTGCGCTGCCTCGTGCAGATAGAGGAGTATATAGATAAGAAAGAAAAGGAAGAGGGAAAGAAAGACACGCGCCGCAACAACAGCCGTTGTCTACCACCAGCGGTGGCGTGTGCAATGACGGCCTATAACAGATAAAAATTCGGTGCCAGGCTAGCACTCGCCGCAAGCGGCGGTGACCCACCTGAACCAGCCCCATCGTAGCTGAGGAAGGAAGTGGTCAAGAGGAGCAGTTCCTGGCCCTGCGGAGCTGGGACGGTAGGGCAGCGCCGCTCGTTGATTTATTTATAGGAAGGGAGAGACACGGTAATTGTCTCACTTGTTTTCTGTGGAGACGAGCATGCTAACCACTCCGCCACGCAGGATATGAATAATGAGAGATTGATTTATTGGAAGGGAAAGGCACTGTAACTGCTCACTTGTTTTCTGTGGACACCTCAACCGCGCTGTAAGGGAAGGGAGGAAGGCGGGAGTTAAAGTGGAAAAAGAGAAAGAAGAGCCATAGTGGAGGGCTGGAGGAATTTCGACCACCTGGGGATCTTTAACGTGTAATGACATTGCACAGCACACGGACGCCTCTTCGTTCAGCCGCCGAGGGCGGGTTCGAACCCGGGTACTCCGGCACAGTGGTCGGGTGTCTTACCACTGCACCAGCCCGGCGGGGCCACGCCAGCTATACCTCAACCGCGCCGTAAGGGAAGAGAGGAAGGTGGGAATGATAGTGGAAATAGGGAAATAGGAGCCGTTGTGGAGAACTACGGAGTAGTCTCGACTACCTGGGGATCTTCTAACGTGCGCTGACATCGCACAACACACGGACACCTCTTCGTTTGGCCTCCATCGCGTGGCCTCCTCCGCGTGCAGACAGGAGAGAGAAAGGAGAGAAGAAAGAAAAAGAAGAGGGAGAGAAAGGCGCGCGCCGCAACAACAGCCGTCGTCTACCACCGAAGGAGTGGCGGGTGCAATGACGGACAGGTAGGTCACCGCCGCTTGCGGCGGGACTTTCCTACCAGCGAAGTTTTGGCTATTGTGGGCCGTTATTGCACCCCCCCCCCCCGCTTGTTGTTGTTGTGGCTGCAAGAAGGAAAAGAAAATGCACGGGCCTGCTACTGGCTCTGTAGCTGAGCCACCTCCGCTGCCTCGTGCACAGAAGAGAAAATAGAGAAGAAAGAAAAGGAAGAGAGAAAGAAAGACGCGCGCCGCAGCAACAGCCGTCGTCCACCTCCGAAGCGGCGGCGGGTTAAATGACGGCCTACAACAGATATAAAATCTGTGGCAGGCAAGCCCCCGCCGCAAGCGGTGGTGACTTACCTGTCCCAGCTCCATCAGGGGAAAGCCTCTGGTGGAGGACGGCTGTTGTTCAGGCACACGCCTTTCTCCCCCTGTTCCTCTTCGTTTTCTCTTCTGTCTGCACGAGGCAGCAGAGGTGGCTCGGATACAGAGCCATTAGCAGGCCCGTGCATTTTCGTTTCCTTCTTCCTACAGCCACAACAACAGACTACAGCAGATAAAATTCGGTGGCTGGCTGGTCACCGTCGCAAGCGGTGCTAACCTACCCCCTGTTCCTCTTCGTTTTCTCTTCTGTCTGCACGAGGCAGCAGAGGTGGCTCGGATACAGAGCCATTAGCAGGCCCGTGCATTTTCGTTTCCTTCTTCCTACAGCCACAACAACAGACTACAGCAGATAAAATTCGGTGGCTGGCTGGTCACCGTTGCAAGCGGTGCTAACCTACCGCATAGAGTTTCTTACACTAGCTAGCGGTAATACTAGCGGTAAAGCTGAGGACGCTACGAATCATGGGCCGGTGTGCTGCTTTATGCGGGACAGTCGGTTTTTCTCGGTTGCGTGGAGTGGCGTACTGCGATGCTTCATTTTCGGCATCATCATCATCATCTCAAGGTGCGTACATAGACCGCAGAAGCTATAGTAGCGAAGGCGCAAAAACAGACGTCGCCAATAAAAGGTTTCTGTTTCCCGAAATGCTACCAAAAACTTTCTTAAGTGATTGCACAACCATAAATGTTTTCACAATGTTATCTTCTTTCGAAGTTTGCCTATTAAGTGCGAAATATTGGTATTTGTGCTGCTCAAAACTAAGCCAATAGTAGAAAGAGCCATCGCTTATATTCGATAAACTTCACACTGACATCATGTTTCCCTCTCGTTTTGAAATTTATAGTCACAATATTCAATATTAGGACATTCTTTACGGTAGAACAACGTTTATCTTTGCATTAGTTTTGGCCAAAAGTTGTAGTTCTGCACTCGGTAGCTCTCCAGCCATGATGCTTTGAGCGCCAATGGTGGCTGAACTGGTCGTCTGGAAACTCCATGTAAACTGCCATAGATGGCAGCACAGCATTCCCTCTAGGTAAGAGTAAGAAACTCATTGACCTACAGGCCCAGCCCCGTAGGGCCTGGTGTCACGAAATCGGCGCACATTTTCATCAAGCCGGCACGGCGCGAGGCCCGCGCGGCGTCGCGTGGAAAGCATGTAGAGAAAAGCCCTCTTCCCCGCGCGGAAGAGCGCGTAGCTTTGTACGCGTTTCCGTCACCCTCTTTCCCATTGCCCGGAGAGGACGGTGGTTCATCGGACTGGAATCCGCCAGAAAATTCCAGAATCTTCTATGGGACCTAGCCAATGACGACGCGCGGCTCGACGGGAGGAAGAGGGAGCGCTATAACCAGCGAAGCTAAGTGTGTGTGCACGCTAGTTTTGGTGCGTGCTAACAGACAGACGCGGCGCGCCCTATTTGAAGAGACCGCGCCGCTTGTGAGTCAGTCAGACAGCTCGTCAGTGTTTGCGACGTGTTCGCCTGTGCTTCGGCTGGACTCCCGGGGATCACCCGCTGCTGCCAAACCCATGGACCTGCAAGGGAGCGGCGCTCGTCTCGTGTGGCGGCCACATCGTGACTCTTGAGGCGTCGGACTGCAACAGTGCCCGGTGAACAATTTGGTGTTTGTTTATGTAACTCTCTCGTGTTGGATCTGCTGTAAAGCCCCTGTGTTATTGAATCATTCTGTAGCTGCATGCTTAGCGTTTGTATTCTGTGAACCTCTCTTCTGTGCATTTCAAGCGATCTTGTGTATTACTTTGTATCGTCTTTTGCTGTACATAAATTGTGTTTTGTTTGTTACTTCTGACTCCGATCCTTACTCTGGTTTGAACCGGCGACAGCTGGGCACCAAACGACCACCCCCTTCTGTCACTACAAGGTAGCTGAATTCCGGCTGAGCTTGCCACGCAGGTCGAGGGCATCTCCTTAGCGACCGGAAAAGCTATCCCCACTCACTCTAAGGGTGTCTGGGAGTGTGCGCCCGGTAAGGGCGCATCGTTAATAATAACCCCTAACTATTAACGGGTGACACCTGGAACTACCACCCTTCACCACCGGCGGGGGTCATTGCACCCGCCACTGCTTCGGTGGTGGACGACGGCTGTTGTTGCGGCGCGTCTTTCTCTCACTCTTCTTTTTCCTTTCTTCGCTATTTTCTCTTCTGTCCGCAAGAGGCAGCGGAGGTGGCTCAGCTGCAGAGCCAGTAGCTGGCCCGTGCATTTTCTTTTCCTTCTTCCTACAGCGACAACAACAATATCTGTAGCTGAGCCACCTCCGCTGTCTCGTGCGGACAGAACAGAGAAAGTAGGGAAGAAAAAAAAGAAGAGGGAGGGAAAAAAAATTACCGACGATTACGTTACTTCCTAATGCGAAATTTGAGCGCAGCAAATAAGCTGTTTCACATTTTCGATAGATTGAGGCAAAGAAATCGAGCAACACATGTATGCGCTATTGCAGAATTTTTTTTTATTTTTCACACGTATTCCTTTAACAAAGACTCCCTTCTCGGCGGCGGCGATGAGCTTCTGCTTCAGCCTCGCTTACACCAGGTTGCTCGCGACGGTGGCGATGAGCCTCCGCTTCGGCGGTGCAAACGCAGGGTCTTCTCGACGCGGCGATGAGCTTCTGCTTCAGCCTCGCTTACTGCTCTGGATTCTGGCGGCGACAGCGCTGGGCCTCTGCTCTGGCAGCTCTTTTAGCAGCAGCAGCAGCAGCAGCAGCAGCAGCAGCAGCAGCAGCAGCAGCAGCAGCAGCAGCAGCAGCAGCAGCAGCAGCAGCAGCAGCAGCAGCAGCAGCAGCAGCAGCAGCAGCAGCAGCAGCAGCAGCAGCAGCAGCAGCAGCAGCAGCAGCAGCAGCAGCAGCAGCAGCAGCAGCAGCAGCAGCAGCAGCAGCAGCAGCAGCAGCAGCAGCAGCAGCAGCAGCAGCAGCAGCAGCAGCAGCAGCAGCAGCAGCAGCAGCAGCAGCAGCAGCAGCAGCAGCAGCAGCAGCAGCAGCAGCAGCAGCAGCAGCAGCAGCAGCAGCAGCAGC